>NC_091698.1:34019500-35353500 GCF_041296265.1 Equus caballus
CAGCAGAGAGAGAGAGGCTGAGGGAGGCAGCTGACTACTGAGGACTGAGGAAAAAGGACACCTGGTTAGGGTTATCATGTTAGCATTTAGTTCCTAATGTCCCCGTAGTGTCCCCAGCAACCTCTGGGTGAACAGTGTTGGTGAAGCATTGGGTGGGGAGGCAGCCCCTCTGCTTTCCCTGCCTTGCGGATTTAGGGACTCTGGTCCCTGGGGAGTTCTTCCAGTGCAGGAGAGTGAAAGGACAGGGAGTGGTCGTGGCTGTTGGAGCTGGAGCTGGGAGCCAGGGTCGAGCAGTGGCAGCCAACCTCTCAGTCACACAGCTGTAGCCTCCTCCTCCCAGAAAACCCTCAGGAAATGCAGCCGCTGTCAGGGAGATGCTGCGGCTCAGAGCCCGGGGCATTGAGCCGGCCCATTGTGGAGTCTTGCTTCCAACGCCCCCCATCAGAGGCTGCGCTGGGAGGTGGGGAGCCTGATGAACCTGGTGAGCCCTGAGCCGGGTCTCCCTACAGGTGCATCATCAAACACCTGGAGGGGCTGGTCGTCCAGTACGACCTGACCGTCCGCGACAGCGACGGCAGCGTGGTGCAGTTCCTCTATGGGGAGGATGGCCTGGACATCCCCAAGACACAGTTCCTGCAGCCCAAGCAGTTCCCCTTCCTCGCTAGCAACTACGAGGTAGTGTGACAGACCCTCAGTGCCTGGAGGGGTGGGCGGGGCTGTGCGGTGGGCCTCTCACCCTGATCTTTGCCACCCGGTCACAGTGGCTGGTGAAAAGTAGAGTGGGAAGAGTTGATAAAGCACTCATCGATACCTTGAAACGTGACATTTCCTGGCCCCTCTGTGGACTTTCCTCATGAGAGGTGGCAGGAATGCACATGCTTCTCTAGAACAGCCATCATTTGGGGCTGTTTGCTGTGTGCCAGGCTCTAAATTGAAACGCACTGTGGATACCATCTAGTTTCATCCTCACTGCAGCATGGGGAGGTGGGCGTTCTACCCATTTACAGCGGAGGCAACTGAGTATCAGAGCTGAAGTGACTAGCCGGCCAGTGGCAGAGCCAGTGGTTGAATGAAGCCTGTCTGACACACAAGCTCGTGGTTTTTATGCCTTAATTGACTGCCCCAGGAGTGACCCTCACCATTAACTGAGCAGTCTCCCGATTTGGAAGATTGGGATGCTGCAACCACGATGACCTGTCCAAGGTCATGCAGCAGAGGGCAGAATTAAAGGTTGCACTCTAGTGCTGCCTCCTTCCATCCTAGCGCCTGTCCCAAAGCTCCCGCCCTCCCTTCCCCTCCTCCTTTCTTCCCAGAAACTCCCCGTGTTCTGGAGGGGCTTTGCGTGTGCTGGCATCTCCTCCGTGACCCCCTCAGCTCCTAAGACCACCAGCTCCCAAGTCTGGTTTGCACAAAGCGAGGGCCCTAGTTAGCAGTGGGTGCCCAGCCCCCCGAGAGGCAACGTGAGGGCTCCACACAGACCATCTTGGTCCTGTGAAGTTGTGTGACGTAGCCCTCATGGCACACCCTCATCTCTTGGGTCTGTGTATGCGGTTTTTGTTTTAGGTGATAATGAAATCGAAGCACCTCCATGAAGTTTTATCCAGAGCAGATCCCCAAAAAGCTCTCCGCCACTTCAGAGCCATCAAAAAATGGCAGAGCAAGCATCCCAACATCCTGCTGAGAAAAGGCGCCTTCTTGAATTATTCCCAGAAAATTCAGGCAGCTGTGAAAGCCTCGAACGTCGAGGGTGGGAACCAGAACGGCCGCAGCCCCGGGACTCACCAGGTGATGCGGGGGACGGCTGTATCCCCGCTGCCTGGTGCATACAGGCATCTGTCGGGGCTTGAGGAAATGGGGGGTTGTTTTCCTAATAGAGGGTATAACACTGTGATCCAGCTTCATTCACTGTTAGTCAGGTAACAAGTGGCACCAAATAGGAAGTTAAAGAGAAGACTCTTTACAGGAGCAGGAGAAGCTCATGGGTTGGTACCCTGGGCTCCTCAACACCCCAGGTGGGAAGGAACAGGGAGGCAGGGAGCACTTTGAAGCAGTCTATGTGGGACAGCTTTGGGGCATTGAGTGTGTGAAAGCCTGGATAGGGGGCAAACAGGGATCCAGCACAGCCACCTGGCTCATGGTGACTGTGTCCTTGTTGGCCTAGGACGGTCTTGGCAATGGCTCTCATCCTAGCATTGTTATTAATAGTGGCCTGTTTTACTCTGAAAGAATCCCAGTTTGGACAGTAGCTCATATGGTCAGCTACCTGTTGTTGAATGGGCCAGGACGAAGAGCTCAGAGTCAGGGTCAGGCAGTGCGCCCTGGGATGGGTTCAGTTTCTCCCTGTTTGAGCTGTTGAGAGGGTTTTCTCAGTGCAGTCAGATCTCTGTGTCTTTCCCCTCCTCTTGTTTGAAGCCAGTGTCTTTCATCCTCCTCATCCTACTGGATGTGCCAGGAAGAGAAGCCCAGTCCTGGTGTCCTCCAGTGTAGCTGAGTCCTGTCCTTTCTTTCAGATGTTGAGGATGTGGGGCGAGTTAGATGAGCAGAGCCGAAGGAAATACCAGAAAAAGGCGGCTCCTTGTCCTGACCCCAGTCTGTCTGTCTGGCGCCCAGACATCTACTTTGCATCAGTGTCGGAAACATTTGAAAAAAAGGTGGATGACTACAGTCACGAGTGGGCATCTCAAGCAGAAAGGAGTTATGAGAAATCAGAGCTTTCTCTCGACAGGTAATGACGTTGATTTGTTGCACAACATGTGCAGGAGGAGACTGCTGTCAGGCCCTTCCCTACCCACTCTGGAAGAGGGTGGCAGCCTCCTGGGGTTGAGGCTCCAGCAGGGGGAGGGAAGTGAAACCAAAGGGGCACCTTACAAGCCCTCAGAGCTTCAGGACAGGCAAGAGCAGCTAGGCAGGAGTGGACCCCCCCAATTTGGGCCAAGACAGAGAAAAGTGCTGGGACAGACGCTTGCAAAAATGGTCTGTGTCTTGAGTTTGGTGTGGTGGACGTGGCTGACTGAGAGGCAGGGAGTCTGGTCACCACTCAGCAGCTGCCAGCTGTGTCCCAGGGCACATCATTCACTGTCTCAGCCTTCCCTGAAGGGTTGGATCTGGTTGCTCCATGATCCTTTGAGCTTTGAGTTTCAAAGTTTTAAGGAAGAAGGACCACATAGTCCTCAGCTTGGACTTGTTCACACATAAAAAATTGAGATTAAACAAGAAAAAAATCCTGTCCATTAGGTGGGTGGGAAGCCAGGCTTGAACCAGCACCGAGCCACAATGGGTTAAAACATCGAAGTGCCTGCTGGGGGTTTGGAGCAGTTGTCGGGGATCCTTCCCACTCAGCTCTCGAAGCTGGGCCTGCAGAGCTGGAAGGCCTCTGAGATGTCCGCCCTAGCCTGGCTGCTCGTCCTGCACGGGTGAAAGCCAGCCATGTGTGTGGAGAGGCTGGCAGGGTGCAGGGAGTGGAGGAACAGGAGGGGAGGGACGGGGTTCTCTCTTTGCCCCTTAAAGTGGTCTCTCCAGCCAGGCCTTAGAGATTCCCAGATAGAATCCATCATGCTGCGTTATCACAGCTGCCAGCAGGGCTTTGCTGCAAGAGCAAGACCCTGACCCGCCTGCCCTCTTCCCCTGCCTCCCTGCAGCTCAGGATGCTGGCGGTTACCTTCAGGAGGACCATATCGGCCTCCCTCCAGCTGTGCTTCATCAGGAGGGGGGAGGTTAGCCTCAGGGAGCATCACCTGGTTTCAGAGGGCTGAGAGGAGGAGGCGGTTCTGCCTCAGTGGCTCTTGCAGGGAACCTGTTAGCAAGCAGCAAATTCTGAGTGCACCTCCTAAGTTCTTGGAAGTATTTGAAGGTTTTGCTGTCAGCAATCCTGCCATGCACTCAGAACTTGCTGGTTTGAAGTAATTGGGAGAAAAGACCCATTAGCAAAAAGTCTGACTTTTAAAAAGAACTTGCATAGAAACGTAGTTTTATTAGTTTCCTCTGCATTCACACATTTGTCTGTCTAATCTTCATTTGTTGAGCCCCTTCCTTGTTCCATGGGCTGGGGTCATACAGCATTCCTGTGGCTATACTAGAAGGGCCAGCTTTCATAGGAAGAATGGTTGCTAAATTACACAGTTGTATGGCGTGCATACGTCCATGTGGCCTGCAGCCATTGGCACTAATTAAGAAAATAAACACCCTCTTCCCTCCTCTCCTATATCCCCAGAACTGCTTAGGGAACCTCTTCCTAGTTTGTACAGCGGGAGCTTTAAGCCCTCTCCAAACTGTCACAGCTAGTGGAGAAAAAAGAATTCACATAGGAAAATGTGAGCAGTGAGCTCAGAAATTCTCACTGCTTAGGGGGCTTGTAGTAGCTGGCGCAGAGTGAACACGTGGCTTTCTCAGGGTGAACGTGAACTGTCCGAGCCTGGACATCCAGAGCTTCAACCACCCAGCTGGGATCTGTGCTGCGTAATTTAGGACATCCCAGGGTCACTAGCAGGAATGTAAGGAGGAGAAGGGTCATTTGCCTAGGAAAAACAAGCCCGGAGAGGGAGAGGTAGTAGTTCCGTACACCCTGGTTTTGGGTGGCATCTGCAGGTCCTAACAGACAGACAGATGGTGTCTCTGCTCCTAACTGCTGCCATCCCTGCCCCGTCTCCAGGTTGAGGACCCTGCTGCAATTGAAGTGGCAGCGCGCACTGTGTGACCCCGGTGAGGCTGTGGGGCTGCTGGCTGCACAGAGCATCGGGGAGCCCTCCACACAGATGACCCTGAACACCTTCCACTTTGCCGGCAGAGGCGAGATGAATGTCACCCTGGGCATTCCAAGGTGCAGGGCCACAAGGGTGGATGGGGTGGGGTCTGTCCTAGCCCCCTCCTGGGGAAAAGGTCATTTAGTGAGAGAGAGAGTGTGTATGTGTGTCTGTGTGAGAGTGTGACCAGGTCCCATCAAAGTGGGGATCAGGCTTGGAATTTCCAGAGCCCAACTGGTTTCTGTGGCTGGATCAGTGCCCAGACCTCTTAGAATCTCCATTTATCCCTCTCCCAACTCGTACATCACAGTTACCCAAGGATGCTTGTGAAACTGCACTCTCCTGTGGTCAAGACTCAGGAATGGATGTTGGTAACAAGCCCCATGCAGGGCCACCTGGTTTCCCAATTCTGGGGGCATTATTCACCTAGAACGTGACCCAGAGGGGTCCTGGCCCTTGAGGTAAATGTACGCACCCTGCAGGATGATGGCCACTGGGCCAGATGGAAGAGTATGGTGGTCAGACTCACCTGCATTTGATGCCTGGCCCTGCCACTTTGTGGCAGAGTGATTCAGACAGGTTCCTCAGCTTCCCAATCCTCACGTGTGGAAAGGAGGCGGGGGCCCACCCTGCAGTCGGGCTGTGCAGGCTCACTGAGCTCATGGGCAAGGCTTGGAGCATAGTGCCTGCGCCCAGAAGGAGCACTGCAGATGCTAGTTACCTTTCCTGCATTGCTCATTCATTCAGTAAGCTCTTAGTAAGCACCTGCTGCATATAAGACACGTAGGAAACAAGAACAAGACTCAGCCCTGTCCTTGAAGAGCCCAAGCTCCACTGGAGGAAACTGACAGGAGAGTTGCTCGCTGTCACACACAGGGCCACAGCTGGGAGACTGATCCAGCGTAGCTCCCTGCAAGATCCCAAGGTCTCTCTCAGATCCCAGAAGAACTCTGACATCTTTACAAGAAAGGCCTCCCACAAATAGGAATCTGGGTACCTCTCATGATCACATGTGCCCTGGTTCTGTGACAGGTTGAGGGAGATTCTCATGGTGGCCAGCGCCAACATCAAAACGCCTATGATGAGCGTGCCTGTGCTCAACACCAAGAAAGCACTGAAGAGAGTGAAAAGCCTGAAGAAGCAGCTCACCAGGGTGTGCTTAGGGGAGGTAAGTGTTTCCCTGGGACCCGCTGCAGACTGGGTGGAGGCATTTTCCTGCATCCTCCCATCTTAGAAGGACAGATTTTACTGACTGCTTGGGCCCTGGGCCCAGACTTCCACTCATGAGAGGAAGCTTTCTGTGCCAGGTGCCAAGCACAGATGGATCAGGAAGCTTGAAAAGTAATCATTAGTTCGGCAGCATTCTCATGTGCCTTAAAAATAAAAATGCTTCCTGGGTTAGCTCACCACCCCCACTGGAGCCCACTCCCTCCAGCCTCTGGTCATTCTCTGAAGGTGACCTGCCATCTCTGGGCCCCCTCAAGGGATCCACCCCTGCAGAGCTCACTGGAGTTTCTTTGGGGTTTTGGCCTGTGGCCCCAGACCGTGTCCCCACAAACCCTTGGGTTTCCCATAACCCACTTGTAATGCACAGTCCACTGGGACCTGGGCAAGTTGGATTCTCTGTCTACCTGGTTCTAGGTGTTGCAGAAAATTGATGTCGAGGAGTCTTTCTGTATGGGAGAAAAGCAAAACAAGTTCCGGGTGTACCAGCTGCGATTTCAGTTCCTGCCACATGCGTATTACCAGCAGGAGAAGTGCCTGAGACCTGAGGACATCCTGCACTTCATGGAAACTAGGTCAGGACACAAGCTACGTTGGTCATTTGACTTTGTTGTTGACCTTGAGCACTCCAGGCCACAGGACTCCTGGAGAAAGTGTACATTTGCCCAGATTAGTCCTCCTTCATGGGAAGTGTTTAGGAAAACAGCAGGTCTTGCAGCCTGATCTGGACATCTCACCCCTGATCTGGCTTGTGGGTATGACTGCCTCAACCACCCACCACTCCTTGAACCTTTTCTTTTCTCTGGTTGATGAGTCTTATCTTCTCAGGTTTGTAGGCTTTAAGATGTGGAAGTATCTGTACTGAAAGAGAATGGAGCCTGTTGTAGTGATGCTGCTGTGATGTCATACCAGCACGTGGTGTTAGTTTTTGGCATGATGTGGTTCCAAGCAGTATAATGTGGTTCCCGATACATTTATCTCTCTTAATAATGAGTGGTATACTGTGGCATGCTGCTCTTCAACCCCAGTTCTATAACTGTGCCTTCGGTTTCTTACAGAGAAATTCTGATTCCCTTCTGGTAGGGAGAATGAGCATCCTTTTTGTCTCAAGTTCAAGTTACTGTTGGACGTTTGAAAAGCACAGGCCACAATGCTGAGTGCACAGGAGTAGGAGGGTGGGCATACTGGGGCTGGGGCAAGCCAGGAAGAGCTCGTGAAACACTTTTGACTCATCAGCAGACCCTAGATTGTTGATTGCAAACTCAAATGGCCGTGGGCCTGGCAGGTAATAGTGGCCAGTGATGCAGGTTGGGAGGCTCCCGTCAGTCTGGAGAGTGCAGAAGCTGCCTCAGGGGGCCGGAAATGTGGGCCGGGGGTCCAGATCTTCTGATTCAAAAAAAAAAAAAAACAAGAGGAAGCCCTTCCACCCTTTTTTTCCCTGTCTTTTGGTTGTTTGGTTGCTTATTTTTGTTTTTATAAGAAGTCTCCTAATTTTTAAACATCAACTAATTTGTATGTTTTTAAAAGCCTGGTAAGGCCCAAATAGATTGCATCTGTCAGCCACAGACCACTGACCACTGCCTCTAGTTTAGGCCAGCTCTCAGGTCCTCCCAGAGCTGCTCAGAAATGAGAGCTGATGGCAGGGTAGAGGCAGAAAGTCCACTGCATTCACTCATCCCACAAACATTGACTGAGTGATGCTCACTTGTAGTCAAGTCCTAGAGACAGCGTGGCCAAGAGAAAGTGACTATTCTGCCATTGGCCCTCTTCTTGCCTCTCACCTGGAGATGTGAATTGGCTTCAGGCTGGCTCTCTAAGCAGGTGTTTAGGATGGTGGGTATCATGGTAGATGAGCTTGGATGTGAACTCAGCCCTTTGGACAGGGGTCACTGGCCTGGCCAACTCTGCCCCGGTTTACCTGAGCCCCGGGTGAAGCTGTCGCTGGCCAGGCCTTAGGAACGCCTGCATCGCTGTCCACCTGGGTGGAGAAGGTTCCTTTTATCAGGCAGCCCAGTGCTCTCGTGGTGCTGGGCCATGTCACAGGAGACCCATCTGTGCATCAGCCTGCCGGCTCATTAATTAACTGGGAGGAACATAACTCCCAAGTGCACCACGTGTTTGTGCTGGCCAGGCAGCTCTTCTCCCAGAAATGGGAATTAGGATCATGTGGCCCCTTGAGCATTATCACAAGCAAGCGGAGTTGGAGGGTCTGCCCCATTTCCATTCACCTGAGGCCTAGGCCTGCCTGCAAGTAGGTCAGCATAGGGCACGGGCCAGGCTGTGCTTCGAGTTCTGGTTGCTTACATTATCTGAGGAATTGAAAATCTATCACTTTTTAAAAGTTTATTCTTGATGAGGGACAACCCTGGTTTCTTCCCAGCAGTGAAGTACTTTATCAACTCCTAGTTTGTATTTTGCTTGTGCACTTGAAAAGCTCTGATAAACAAGGCCATGTGCAGTCGCTCTTGGTGGAGCCACTGTGTGACCTCAGCAGAATGGGCCAAAGATGAGAGCAGGAGCAGTTTGTGAGCTGAGTGTGGCTTGGACTGCCTTTGTCAGGCCTGGGCAGCCAAGCAGCCACACGAAGGCCTCTTACAGACCACAAGGAAATGTGAGTGTGCTTTCCAAAGAGTACCCCTTCCCCCAGGAAGCTTGTTCTCCTTCCTTTCTCCCTTCCCTTCCTCCCTCCCTCCTTGCTCTCCCACCCCCTCTTCTCTCTCTTACCCTCTTCCCTCCCTTTCTTTCCTTCTTCTCTCCCACCTGTGGAATCATGAGACTGTTTTGACGTAGATATGACACAAAGGAAAATAGAGACATGGGCACTTCCCCAGCTGGAGACATCACACTGAAGGTCCCCTAAATATCTGTACTGGCACCTGTCACTTGGATATTTCTGTAAATCATCTGGAAGGTGGGCTGGGGGTGATGAAGTGGAGAGAGCACTGAGCTAGGAGTTGGGGTGTAAGTTCTGGCCTCTGGTCCCCAGCCATGAAGTGACCGAGTTGGCAGTCTGCAAACACAGCTTCTGTGAGTCTAACTTTGCAAACAGCAGGTGGTGGAGCTATTGCCAGGCACTTTCAGAAACAGCCAAGGGTCATGTTCTCTGTTGGTAATTATTTATGTGGGATGGGAGGTTTCTCTGCAGCCTCCCCCTCCTGTTCACTGTCAGTTGCCACATTCTAACAGATAGCACAACCCTCACAGAGAAGTCACCGTGGGCCTGCAGTTCCCTTGTTCTTGGCAAAATCACAGAAGGGCAAACTGTTGGCACCCCCAGGAGAACTTGGCACACTGGTAACATGTCTACCACTACTGGTCCCAAGTTTATTCTGCTTTCTCGCCTTCTCCCATGTTCTCCACCAGTCCTCTTCACCAAAAGAGGCAGGCAAGGTAGGAAGGATTCCTAACTGGGGCCATTAGGGAAGGTCTCTCGGGGGAGTTACAGCTGTCCTCACCCTGCCTTTGGGGGTGGGTGCAGCTCCAGCAGGTGGATAAGGGGCTGGGGAAATTTCTGGCAGAGCAAATGGCTCAAACAAGAGCCTAAAAGATGCACAGGGGTGTGTGGGAGCAGATGGGGAGTTGGGGTTGAGGCCTATTGTGAGGGCTTGAAATACTGGGGGGAGGAGCCTCCGATCAGTGACAGGCCAGGGGAGCAGGATGATTCAAGCAGCAGCACCCCAGCAGAGGGAGGTAATGAGCAGCTCCTGGGTGCAGGCAGCAGGCGGTCCTGTCCACACCCCTGTTCCACCTCATTTCATCTCCTCCACTTAGCACAGTGGGTTCGGGGTGTGGTGGGAGTGGTCCCCACTGTACAGGTGAGATCAGGGCCCTCCTCCAGCAGCACAGGGACTTGAACCTGAGCCTGTTCTTTCAGAGAGAGTGGCAGTCTTTTGTGTTTAATAAACCAAATCGTAAACATTCGACCTGCCTGCTTCTCCAGGCAAGGCTCTCAGCTCCTGTCTTTTCATCCTTGCATTGCCCTCAGGAACATGACAGGCACATCGGAGACACTCAGAGAATACAGGACAGCTGGCTGGATGATTAGGGAACCTGACACTTTAGATGATTAAAAGCAGTTCCCCCTTCTTTGGGGGGATACATTCCAAAACCCCCAGTGGATGCCTGAAACCGCGGATGGTACCAAACCCTGTATCCACTATGTTTTTTCCCATACGTGCATGCCTGTGATGAAGTTTAATTTATAAATTAGCCACAGTAAGAGATTAACAACAATAACTAGTAATTAGAACAATTATAACAATATATTGTAATGAGAGTTACTGTAGATCTTAGCAACCTCAGCCCATGATTTTTTTCTTTGCTTATTAAGTTGCGAACTTTCACCTTGTTCACTAAAGGAAGCACTTTACGGCTTCTCTTTGGTGTATCTGAATTGCCAACATCACTACTCTTGCACTTTGGGGCCAATTATTAAGTAAAATAAGGGTTTCTTGAACACAAGTACTGCCATACCGTAACAGTTGATCTGATAACTGAGACGGCTACTAGGTGACTGATGGGTGGGTAGCACATACAGCGTAGCCATGCTGGGCAAAGGGATGATGCACATACTTGGGAGGACGGAGTGGGTAGGTGCAAGATTTCATCATGCTTCTCAGAACAGCATGCAATTTAAATGTTATGAATTGTTCATTTCTGGAATTTTCCATCTAATATTTTTAGACCGAGGTTGACTGTGGGTAACTGAAACTGCAGAAAGTGAAACTGCAGATAAGGGGGGGCTGCTGTATATGAAAAAGGGAGCAGGGGGCAAGGGTTTGGGGTGAGGCCCTAAGGGAACGTAAAAATGGATAACTCAGGAGGAAGGAGCGGGGCCAGGAAGGACCCCCTAGGCTCTGCTTCAGGTTGGTTCTTTTAAATTGGTCTGATTCTAACCTGTTGACGTGATTTAGTGCCACAAAGTAAGATCACTGCCTTTGAAATTCTGATGAACTCTTCCGCATCTTAGTTCTTTCATCGAATTCTTGGGCGCAGGAGACAGGACTTGTCAGGCCCAAGCAATGCTATTTTCTGGAGATGTGGCGGACGGTGGGCAGGGGAAAGTCCTAGTCCTGGCGCGGACTCCCCGCTCCCACTGTAGATTCTGCCATTCTTGTTAGACGACAGCCACCCACCACCAACAACTGTCCTTTACTGGGCACCCACTCTGCCAGGCCTGTGACAGGTGTCAGACGCAGGGTTGTTTCTAATCCTTACAACGAGATTGCATGGTACATATTAACACCCACATTTTACAGACAAGGGAGCTAAAGCTCAGGAGACTGTTGTGCTCAGAGCCACGCACCCTAGGAGTGGCAGAGCACTTGTTCACGCCAGGCCTGGTGGGCTCCGGAGCCGTGTTCTTTCTGACCTGCCAGGTGTTGTTCAGAAACAGCAAGAGGGAAAGCAAACGAGCTGATAGGAGAGGCTGGGTCTCCATCTCATGGGTAGTCCCCAGCATCACCTTAGGTGGGCGTGAGATCTTTGGACAGATCTTCTGCCCCCTCAGTGAGGGGAGAATGGAGATGCTGGTACTGAACAGGGCTGCACGGCTTTCTTCTCATTTCAGATTCTTTAAAATTCTGATGGAAGCCATCAGAAAGAAGAATAATAAAGCATCAGCTTTCAGAAGCGTCAACACTCGCAGAGCTACTCAGCGGGATCTAGACAGCGCTGGGGAGTCAGAGAGGATTCGGGTGAGTGAGTCCCCCAGGGGCCCCTTGGGCCTGGCACAGGGAGGGTCCCAGGGCAGGGAGGTGCGTAGGGTTGCAGCTCGCTTAGTCTTCTTTCCTGGGAAGGCTGCGACTGTTCCCAGCGCTGCTCCACCCCCTTCCTGATGTGGCCATCTCTCCACTAGCCTCAGCATTTATCTGCTGTTGAGAGAGCCGAGGAACAGTGTTTACCTCTTGGGTGTGGTGGGCCGTGCAGGGGAGGCTACCAGAGAGCATGGTCTGGTTGGCCCTGGGTGCGGGCCTCAGATCATCCATCTGCCTGCTCTCAGGGACCTCTCTGAAAGTGACTTTTTGTCCTGAGGATAGACTCAAAGAAATGGTACCTGCTGGGCTTTTGAAAGTTCTTTCTGTGTTTTCATTTTACTCTGCCTTTGACTTACCTGGGCCAGGTGAACTGAGGCCCACGGGTTACTGGCAGGGACCAGAGGCATTTGAAGCAGAGAAGTTGGCCTGCAGTGACAAAAAAGGAGGGAGTCAGGGAAAAACCATTGTAGGCAAAATAGTCCAGGAATGATAGTACCTCATCTGCCAAGAGACCCAGGGGAACTGTGGGGGCAGGTCTCTGAGTGTCGTCTGAGCCAGCAGTGTGTAGGGCTGTACAGTAACAGGCCGACATGCTGAGCCTGCTTGGGTGGAGGTTGCAGCGAAGACGGGTACGTGCAGCCCCTACCCGGCTCAGTGATCTCAGCTATGTCACCTCCTCTCTGGGCCTGTTTCCTCTTCCCTAAAATGAGGGACTCGCCTAGGTCAGAGAGGCTGCTAGGTCTTCTGCCTTGGGGGGTCTACCGGTTGGCTGACTGAAGCATAAATGGGCACGAACTGTCTTTGAAAGCCTGCCTAGGCTTAATTCTTAAGTTACCCAGAAGGAGACTATAAGAATCTAGGAGCCAAGGTCAGAAGGAGAAAGATAGAAATATTTGGTTTTTGAAATACTCAATATTCCACCAAGGCAACCCTTTCTCTTCCTCTACACCTAAAACAAATACTTGGAACAATATTTTGTACCATCTTCATTTAATGATTTGGAAATCCTAGGCACTTTTAAAAAAATTTTCCAAAAATGCAAGATTTTGCAGGTGGTGCATGTAAAGATGAAGACTAAGGAGAAGGAGTCATGGAATACAGGGCTAGCTCAGAGTAGATACTGGTGGGCGGGTAGATGGAGAATGGATGGAAGGTAGGCAGATGGATAGTTGGAAGGTAGTAGGTGGATGTGTTATGAATGGATGGGTGAATGGATGGGGAGCTAGGCAGGTGGGTGGCAGGATGGGTGAATGAGTAGAAGAGTAGGTGGGTGGATAGATGGATTCACCAAGCACTGGGTGTTGGAGCTAATCTTCCTTCTTGTCTGCAAACCACAGGGAGAACAGGAAGGGGATGAGGAGGAAGAGGGACGCATTGTGGATGCTGAAGCTGAGGAGGGAGACGCTGATGCCTCTGATGCCAAACGCAAGGAGAAGCAAGAGGAGGAGGTGAGGGGACTCTGGCAGGAGTGAAGGGACTGTAGTCACATCCCTCCTCTGTCACGCCTGAGGGATCATTCCCTGGTGCATAAGGCCATAGCTTTCTGTCATGCTGGGACCCTTCAGGAACCTTGAAGCAAGACCAACCTGCCCAGCACACCTCTCCATTGAGAAGATGGTGTTCACAGGACAGGAATTGGACAGGGGCCATCCCAGGGCTGCCCTTGGGGTCTGGCTGTCCCTGGATTTGAATCAGATTCGAGGACCCAGAGGCCTTTGGCAAGGAGACCATGTCAGGCTGCCTCCTGTATTTGTAATGAAAATATAATACCTCCCTCCCCTCCCCCACACCAGTCCTCTGCTGTCATGATTGCTACAAACAGAGGGCGGTTTAGAGGGGCTGAGAGAATTCACAGGAAACACAGCTTGAGGTGAGAAGCTGAGCTTTGGGGTAGGGGCATGGGGACCCAGGGGCTGGCATTCCCAGGGAAAGGTGCAACGGGAGAAAGGAGGACAGCAGCCCAGGCCAGTGGAGCAGCCAGACCAGTCAGGCGAGGCCTTTGCAGGGGGCTTGTTCCGCAGGCAAAGCTCAGATAGATGGTGGGCCCCAGTGACACAGCCTGTGCTCCTCCCCTGCCAGGTGGATTATGAGAGCGAAGAAGAGGAGGAGAAGGAGGGGGAGGAAAACGATGATGACGATGTGCAGGAGGAAGGCCCAGTCTGTGGGGAGGGCCCCCGCAAGGCCCAGAAGCAGGATGAAGAGGTGGGCTCAGGCCCCGAGGAGGACTCGCCTCCTGCTGCCCCCCTGACACAGCCCCGGAAACCCACCCGCACCCGGGAGCCCCAAGGAGCTGAGGCCGTGGAGCGCCGGGTACAGGCTGTGCGTGAGTCCCACTCGTTCATCGAGGACTACCAGTACGACACGGAGGAGAACCTGTGGTGTCAGGTCAGTGCGGTGTGCGGCCAGGGCGGTGGGCAGGGAGGGGCCTGTGAGAGTAGCTTGCTGTCTTTTTAATCCCAATCCCTTAAAGAACCTAGCGACGGCTGTGGACCCTCTGCCCCAAGTCACCGCCCCACACTTTGGACTTTCAGTTCCTGGGGGGCCACTTCTCTCTGATTTGTCAAGAACAGTGTGTGTGGGGGGTTCTGACCTGCCAGGCCCTACAGGTACTTTTAACTACGTCACCTCATGTAAATCTCAGTACAATTACGTTAACATAGATCAAAGTGGTTGTAGAGGCAAGTGGAATACTCCATTCCTTACACATGTAGCCCCTGGTCACCAGCTTCGCGATTGCACAATCTCTTAAAGGCTGGCAGGTTTGGATGCCTGGGCGTCTACACGCAGACTGGCTTTTTTGTCCTTTCCTTTGATCCAGTTCCATGATTCCCAAATGGTAGTGTAGATAAGAATCACTGACCAGGATTACAGACACGAGACCACGCGTATTGTGCTTTGTGGTGACTGAAAGGGTATCAAGGGCAATGACGAGCAGACAGGATTGTCACTGTTCTCGCCAACACCTGTGAAAATGTTGCTCCTCTATTTTCACCCCAATCCAAGAGATGGCTGCTGTGTGGCTGGTTGAGCCCCCCAGAGTTCACACGTGCAGACCCACCCGCCCGGCTCGAGCCAGCCGGGTCACCTGCCCTAGCCAAGGTGTTTCCTCACAGGGTTTTGAGGAGTCTCCTGGGGAAGCTGGTCGTGGGGCCGCTGGCTCCTTTGTGGGGCTGGGGTGGCTATCTCCCGGGCCCAGGCCCAGCTCTGCTTCCTCTTGCAGGTGACGGTAAAGCTCCCTCTAATGAAGATTAACTTCGACATGAGTTCCCTGGTGGTGTCCTTGGCCCATGACGCCGTCGTCTACACGACCAAGGGCATCACAAGGTGCCTTCTGAATGAAACTACCAACAATAGGAATGAGAAGGAGCTTGTCTTAAACACAGAGGGCATCAACCTCCCGGAGCTGTTCAAGTACGCTGAGGTGTGTGTCCCCTCTCCAGGTGTCTGCTCGCCCAGGACAGGGGCTTCATGCTGGCCCTTCTTGAGCCACTCGCACTTCTTGCCCCAGTGTCCCCACACCACGTTTGGTGCCCTGGGCCACCTCTTGGGATCCACGACGCACGTGAGTCTAGTTAAGGCCTGTAATACAGAAACCTGTTTAACTTTATCTAACCCAGAGTTTCCTGAACTAATTTAAGTACAATCTCTTTTCCTTGAAATTAAAACCTTCCCAAAGTAGAGTTGTAAGAAATAATTTGCTGAGTCACTGGCCTGGGAGCTGCTTAGTTTATCTGGCAAAGGAGGCCCTGGGCGCACAGGTGGCCCAGGCCCAGCCCCTGTCAGCCCCTGTCTGGGCCCAGGCCCAGAGGCCCACATGCTCCCGTCCCACCTACTCCACCAGCACGTCTGTCCTTTCCTCTGAGCTGTTTCTCCTGGTCCCGCCCCCACTTTACTGAGTCTCCCAGAACCTTCTGAGATGCTCTCAGCCCCTGGGCACAAGTGTTTTCCCCACATAACACTTAGGAGCTGGGACCCCTTTAGCCCACTTTCCCCTAGTCTGCACCAAGCTGACAAAGCCCCCCTGCCTCGTACACGTCTCCCCTCACAAAGGCTTCTTCTACCCCAGAGCCTTGCACCAAATGCTTCCCCAGAGGACAGAGCAGGAAGGGATTGTAACTCCTGAGAGTCTGCCGCTGACGGGACGAGCTCCGTGTCAGGCTCAGAGGGTTTGTTTAAACAAGGGCAGGCAAGCTGCCAGGGTCTGCCGTCTCCTGTGAGGGTGACCTGCCATAGTGCAGAGCCACCACGGACCCCCCCCAGGACAGCTGAACTGGAGCCTGACGGCCTGGCTGACCCACGTCTGTTCCATGGGCCCTGGAAAGGTGTCTGTGTCTCTGCTAGGGAACTTTCCTTACCTACCGAGCGAGGCCTCAGTCCTAGGAAATAGGTCTCTCTGTTAAGTAAACAAACCATAAGATACCTTTCTTCCTGTTGACTCTCAAGCGGGCACCAAGTCTTCTTGGCTCTGGTAACGACGAGACAGACCTGGGGCCCAGCCAGCAGGCTGTCAGCAGCTCTGCCGACACTGTTTCCTTTCGTTGATCCTGGGCTGCCTCGCGACCACTTTGTCATCAGCTGTGCTTGACTGTCAGACAAAGAGAGCGCAGCCCAGGTGGGACATGCCTGCAGACGGCCAGGCCCTCCAGATCAATCCCTCCTTCCTCCCACAGGTTCTGGATTTGCGCCGCCTCTATTCCAACGACATCCACGCCATGGCCAGCACGTATGGCATCGAGGCTGCACTGCGGGTGATTGAGAAGGAGATCAAGGACGTCTTTGCTGTGTACGGTAAGAGGAGCTGTGGACAGCACTCAGAAGGTCCTGTGTGTTGGTTCAGCGCCACAGGGGGACTGACGTATGGGCACAGTGAGCAGGTAGCCTGTAGGAGACCCTGAGAGTGACCGTGGAGAGGGGGGCTTATGTTTCAGTCTTGTGCAGTGAGTCCCGTCACCAAGGCCCCCTCATTTGTTTCTCGTCTGCTGGCCTCTGGGAAGCCCTTGTTTGATGACCTGGCCCCATCCTCCCAAGTGAAAACAGTGCTGTTAGGTTCTCATGTCCTGGAAGTCTGGAATCTCTGTTTCCCGTGCTGTTGGGTGGAAGTGGAGAGCAGGATGCAGTGATTGACCGGGGATAAGGGAGGGGCTCCCCGCCGGGGTTAGGGGTTAAGTAGCCCAATGAGTGGTTGACAGAGCTGGGAGTGGAGCCTGAGGTCTGACACCCGAGCCCGTGCTCTGACTTATGTCAGATGACACTGCTCCAGCTGCCCCTTGTCACTGCTTAATCCTTCCTGATGTTGCCCCCGTGTGACAGGCATTGCGGTCGACCCCCGCCACCTCTCCCTGGTTGCTGACTACATGTGCTTCGAGGGTGTTTACAAGCCACTGAATCGCTTTGGGATCCGGTCGAACTCCTCCCCTCTGCAGCAGATGACATTTGAAACCAGCTTCCAGTTTCTGAAGCAGGCCACCATGATGGGTCAGTGCGTGGGCAGGTGCCCCTGGCCTCCCCTCTCCTGAATCTGCTACAGGCAAACAGGCTTGCCCCTTGGGCACTTTCCACACACCTTTCATGCGAGTGAAATCTCAGAATCTCACTGCAGGAGGCGGCTGGGGAGGGGTGGGCAGCAGGCAGGGAAGCTGCCTCTGCATTTGCAGGAAAGGGAAGAGGGCTGCCTTCTCTTTCAAAGTGGAAGCGATGCTGCCTTACGTGATCTCATCAGCCTCTGCGGTTCCTCATCCGCCCAGCCTCCGTGTTGAGCACCCCCGCCCTCCCCTTATGTCACCCCCAACTTCTCCCTCAACCAGCTAACAGTGTTCTTATGTCTCTCCCAGGATCCCATGATGAGCTGAGGTCCCCTTCCGCCTGCCTTGTGGTCGGGAAGGTCGTCAGGGGCGGGACCGGCCTGTTCGAGCTCAAGCAGCCCCTGAGATAGTAGCTGCCACAGCACCATCTGCCCAGGCTGGAGGACAGCCCGGAGGACCTGGGTGAGGGTGCGGCCAGGCCTGGCTTGCCCTTCACATGAGAGGACCAGGAGAACAGAGTCCCGGCACTTCAGAGTGACAGTGCAGAGCAATGCAGTGATCTTTGGGGGTCCACAAAGTAGCTGGCCTCTGGGCTGGACCAGCTTCACCTGGAAAGCGGCAGCGTTGTTTGCCCCTCCCCCCATCAGAGATGAACAAGGTTCAGCAAGTCCCCTGCGTCACTCCGAGGCGGCCGGGCCTTCTGTGCTGCAGGAGGCTTCTGAAGCGAAATCCCTGGTCCCTCCAGCGTAGGAGGCGAGCTCCCGTTGCTGTGAGCAGCAGGAGCAACTGCAGGCAGGATTCCTGGGGGCTCACACAAGCGGGAACTCGGAGCTTGCCGCCCCCCGCCCCAGCCTGCTTGCCCCACTGCACCGGCCCCTGGGGACAGAGCTCCTGAAGAGTCTTCACCCAGAGCTCTTTCTCTGGGCCAAGCACAGGGTGACACAGACCTGCCCACCCAACTTCTGCGCCTGGGGCAGGGCCCTGGCCCTTCTGGCAGGCATGTCCCTGTGTGTCCTAGACCAGATCAGCCCTAAGTCTGGGGCCAGTCTCCCCGGGGCCCCAGCAACTCACTCCCCACCTTCAAACCTCGAGTCGCCAGCCAGGCTGCATTGTTTGAACGAATTGCCTGGCTCTGCTCTCGGTCCAGTGTTGAGACATGTGTCCCTCTCTGCAGGCCCTGCTCCATCCAGGGTCGTTTGGCCTCTTGGACCAGCAGCGAGGGGCCCTGGCATGAACAGAAAAGTCGGAGGACGTGTACAAAGGCTTTGTAAAGCCAGAGGCTGTTTCTATTTTTGTCTAATGTTATTCCAACTCAAGCTGAGTAATAAACATCACTGGAACCAGCTATTGGGAGGAAAAAAATTGTAAAGACTTGGGGTTTTTTTGTTTTTTCCTTTGGTTTGTGGTTTCTGCATTCGTGATTTGAGAGCCCAGGGCTGGGATTTTCAGCACAGTCACATTTCAGGTTTCTCTTCCTGTTCTTGGCAGAGGACGTGGTGGGAGAGCTCAGCCCTCATGGCCTTCCCCTCAGATCCCAGTCTGCCCCTGCGGCATCCCCCTTGCAGAGCCAGCTTCTGGCCAGGAGAACAGAAGCCAGTGGGAAGGAGCTGTGTTTCGGGGCGGGGAGGGAGGTCTTGCCTGGGGAGAGTGGCCGCACTGCTCCCTCCAGACACATGGCGGGACCCAGCCTGTGCCTCCTGTGTCTGCACTGGGGAGAACCTGGCAGAGACGAGCTTCACCAGGGCTTGGGTGCAGAAGAACAGGGACAGCTGAGGGGTACAGGAAGAAGGTTCGCGACAGAATCCTACACCACAGGCTAAGGCGTGCGTTCTGGGAGTAAAAGAGCCAGTTCACCACTTGATGGTCTCCTCTCAAGCTAGAGTTGTGGGAGAGGGTCCTCAGAGGAGATCGCAAAGTAGCCAAGTGGACAAATGAGCATGTGGTTGCGTGGCCCCAAGGCTTGACCTAAGCACTGAGTTCTGTGGCTCAGCCCCACCTGGGCACTGAGGGCACGAAGGTAAAGGAGCAAGCCCAGAACATAGACGGTGTGGAGCATGCACAGTGAAGTCAGACCCCTGACCTGTGTTGGAGGTGAGGTAATGGCTCCCTGCCCTGCCATCCCGATCTGTCCACGCATCTCCTGGGCAGCCTTATTTTCCACGTGTTCCTCTCCCGGGAGCCACCTGCTTTGTAAGCAGACATTTCAGAGCCTGTACATCTTGGAAGGCCAGGAATCTCCCATCGTCCCCCTTATGGGATTACATACTCGTTTCAGTGGTTCTCTTGGTTCGGAAGCCTCTGGAGGTGGCCTCCTTTGCCATTTAAGGTGGCACGTTCTTTGGAATATTCTCAGTATTGTAAATGCTCTTTCTCTGAGGGCACATTTGATTTTTGGGAAGAGCCACAAGTAGGTCCAAGCCAAATCTGATGAGGATAGATCAAGCTGCGTAATCGTTTTTTAATCAAAGAGGAATGGAAAGTGATGCTCAGCTGGGGTTCACAGACTTCACGGGAGCTCTGAGGTCTTTCAGAACCTGAGGTGCCATAGCCAGCTGCTGTTCCCAAACGTCCTCCCTGCTTTGCACCTTCATGTGACAACGTCCTACCTACTTGCTTGCTTATAACAGTTAATTTTTTTTTTAATGTCCCTTTTCTGGGTTCACGTCAAAAACACTACCAGCAGGGGCCGGCCCCGTGGCCGAGTGGTTAAGTTTGCGCGGTCTGCTGCAGGTAGCCCAGTGTTTCATTGGTTCGGATCCTGGGCACAGACGTGGCACTGCTCGTCAAGCCACGCTGAGGCGGCGTCCCACATGCCACAACTAGAAAGACCCACAACGAAGAATATACAACTATGTACCAGGGGGCTTTGGGGAGAAAAAGGAAAAAAATAAAATCTTTAAAAAAAAACCAAAAAACACTACCAGCAGGGGCTGGTCCTGTGGCATAGTGGTTAAGTTCAGCGTGCTCCGTTTTGGCTGCCTGGGTTCAGTTCCTGGGCGCAGACCTACACTACTTGTCAGCCATGCTGTGGTGGCAACCCACATAAGACTGGCACAGATGTTAGCTCAGAGTAAATCTTCCTCACCAAAAAAAACCACTTTCAGCAATCCCAGAGGTACTCCTGTGAGGCTTGGAGACATTTGCTGTCGGAATCAGAAAGAAAACAGGAATGGATGAAGCATCTTGTCCCATTCCAGTCTGGAACATTCCTTTCTACTGTCTCCTACCCTCAAATATATGTAGAAAATACGTGAAGCTTCCTCCCAGGCCTCACTGGTCCTTTCAGGGCTCCTCAGGACATTACTCTGATAAACCACTTTCTGTGAAAGTGCAGGCTCCTTCATTGGTCCCATCACAGACTAATAAAATAACAAAATTTACCATCTTAGCCATTTTTGAGTGTGTAGTTCAGCATTGTGAACGCACATTAAGTAGTTACATTGTTGTGTAACCATCACCACCATCCACTCACAGAACTCTTCATCTTACGAAATCGAAACTTTTCATTCAACAATAACTCCCCAGTCCTCCCCCTCACCAGCCCCTGGGCAACCACCGTTCTAACGTCCCCCTCTGAATTTGACTACTGCCTCTTGTAAGTGGAATGATAAATATTGTCCTTCCGTGATTGGCTTGTTTGCTTAACATGAGGTACTCAGTGTTCGTTCATGTTGTAGCATGTGTCAGAATTTCTTTCCTTTTTGAGGCTGAAGAATATTCTATTGTTGGTATCATATTTTGTTTATCCATTCATCTGTTGATAGACACTTGGATTGCTTCTACCTTTTTTCTACCGTTTGGTACAAATATCTCTTTGAGTTCCTGCTTCCAACTCTTTTGGGTTTAGACCCGAAAGTGGAATTGTTGGATCATATGGCAATTTTGTTTTTAATGTTTTGGGGCACTGCCATATTGTTTTCCACAACGGCTATTCTTTTTTACTTTTCCGCCAACAGCTCACAAGGGTTCTCATTTCTCCACACTCTTGCTGATAATTATTTCCTGTTTTGTTATATATATTTATACGTGTGTGTGTATACATATATATATATAATAGCCATCCTGATGGGTGTGAGGTGGTGTCTCATTGTGGTTTGATTTGGGTTGTGTTTTCTTCAGGTGTTGGGGCCCTTAGGTGGTCAGCACCTACCGAGAATTAGGAACCGCTTAAGAAATGTACCTCTATTGGTTGCCAATCTTAAAATTTTGAGTTTACCATTTAATTGGGGGCTGTAGAGTCTAGAAAATGCTCATGTAATAGGAAAGACTGGTCCTTAAAGGCTGGTTAGGTGATAAGTTGTCCACCGGCGACTTCTCCGTTCTGCAGGCCCTGAGTGGGGCGGCCCTGCACTGGAGGGAGAGTGGGGCAGTCGCCGCCTGTGCTGGAGATCGTGCAGTTCAGGGGGTGGACGTGTGGGCCCTCCGCAGGTCTCCCAACCCTGGTGCAGTTTTCTCTCTCCTGCCTCACTTACATAGATAGGGCTCTTACCTTAATCACAGCCACCAAAATAGCTGTGGCCAAAATTTCAAAATTCCTACAACATCAAGCCCCGCTTTTTGCCAAAGTCCACTTAGAACAGAGGTTCTCAACTCTGTGCATTGGAACTGCCTGAGGAGCTTTTAGAAAGGCTGATTCCAGGGCCCCTCTCCCAGAGATGCTGATTTACTGGGCCTGAGGTGTGGCCTGGGTGTGAGAAGATCTTCCGGAGAGTCTGGCATGGAGCAGGGTTGAGAAGCACTGACTTAGAATAACCCCTCCACTGTGCCAAGTCACCATCACCTGCTGTCAGTGTGATGACTTCTCAAGGAGTGAGTCTCTGGTACCAGGTTTCCCCGCTAAGATCTTAAGATCTGAGCCCTGCCCTCAAAAAGTAGAACTGTATGTGCATGATAAAGCGTTCATGGTGCCACGGTAGATGTCTGCAAGGACAGGGTGGCGTTTGAAGAAGGCCTCGATCAGCTCTACCTGGGGCCTCAGCAAAGAAAGAGGTGTGACGCTTCCAGCCAGAAAGGAGTCCAGCAGCCGTCTCCCAGCCCAGCATGTTAGGGAGGTTGCTTGTTCCCCTTAGAAGTTCCTGCCAGCAGAGCACCTGCAGCCGCAGGAGGCACAAGGATTTCTTAGAAGCAGCTCCGTGAGAAGTTTCCATTTAAAAGTTAAGCCTTAGGGGCCGGCCCCGTGGCCAAGTGGTTAAGTTCGTGCGCTCCACCTTGGTGGCCCGGGGGTTTGCTGGTTCGGGTCCTGGGCGAGGACATGGCACTGCTCGTCAGGCCACACTGAGGTGGCATCTCACATGCCACAGCTAGAAGGACCCACAATAAAAATACACAACTATGAACCGGGGGGCTTTGGGGAGAAAAAGTAGGGGAAAAAAAAATATTGGCAACAGTTGTTAGCTCAGGTGCCTATCTTAAAAAAAAAAAAGTTAAGCCTTAATTATTTAAGGGTGCTTGTACCTCAAATTGTTTAAGCAGCATCTCTCTCCTCCCATGACTGGTCATTGGAGAGCTCTGTTCTGTTCAGAACTCCTTACAGCTCTGGTTGGCTCAAAGGGCCGGGGAAAAGCCAGAACCTGGTTGCAGGGCACAGGGCTGAGGACCTCAGGTCACCTTGGCTGAGCTCTGAGTCGCTGGAGCTGCTCAGGTGACTGCCCTTGAGCAAGTCTAGAAACCAAGAGATTCGAGCTCAGGGGCCTGGAGGGCATGTTCCAACGAAAATAGTCACCCATCACTTGACGTCGGGGGATGTGTTCTGAGAAATGCGTCATTAGGCGATTTCGTCATTGTGTGAACATCATGGAGTGTACTGAAAGGGAAGAAAATTTCCCCCTCCAAAATGTGTCTCTTTAACATGAAGATTATTTTAGGCTAATTTTTGTTGTTTTCTTAAAGATTGGTCCTGAGCTAGCATCTGTTGCCAATCTCCTTTTTCTTTTCCTTCTTCTTCTCCCCAAAGCCGCCAAGTGCATAGTTGTATACTCTAATTGCAGGTCCTTTTAGTTCTTCTATGTGGGACGCCGCCTCATCATGGCTTGATGAGCAGTGTTAGGTCCACGCCCGGGATCCAAACCTGTGAAATGCTGGACCATGCGAAATCCTGGACCCCCAAAGCAGAGTGCAGAAACTTAATCACTTGGCCACAGGGCCAGGCCCCAGGCAAATTATTTTTAAGAACCAAAGTACTCCACAAGTCCTTCTTGTTACCTCCCCCTTAACTGCCTAGAAGAATTCAGATTAAAAAACCTGTCTCAGAAAGCAAGCTATCACCTCAGCATCACATGAACTCGGTGGCAGACAGGGAGGACCCTTGAAAAGCCTGTTTATTGGGCTCCCCTCTGTGTTCTTCGGTTTCTATCTGGCCAAATATTTGCCCCTTTTCACCTACCTCTGACCTGCTGTCCTTCTCTTTGAAGTCCCTGTCTCTCCCCACCCCCAATATCTGCTTTTGTCTTTAGCTGAGGATGGTATTTAAGGTGAGGGCTTCAGCCAAAGGCTGGTTACTCTGTTTTCCTGGGTTTCTCCTGGGTATACATGTCATTAAACGTTTCTTTGTTTTTCTCCTGTTAATCCGTCTCATGTTAATTTATTTCTTAGACCAGCCAGAAAAACCTAGAAGGATAGCAGAAAATTTCCTCCTCACCTACAGTATTTACACAAACCTAGATGGTATAGCCTGCTACACACCTAGGCTCTATGATACAAATCTTATGGGACCACCATCATATATGTGGTCCATCGTTGACCAAAGCACTGTTATCTAATGCATGACTGTATCCCAACTGTGCCTGCCTCCCCCTCCGTCCCCCATCCTGCACCCACCCAACCTTGCCC
This sequence comes from Equus caballus, assembly GCF_041296265.1. NCBI lineage: Eukaryota > Metazoa > Chordata > Mammalia > Perissodactyla > Equidae > Equus > Equus caballus. Next base: position 34,043,570 of record NC_091698.1, read on the forward strand.
ATTGCACCAGGCACCCAAAGATTCAGGGACTACACAGGCCCTGCTCTCATAGAACTCATAGTCTAGTGCCGCAAACAGACAAGCCAGCAGGAAATTCAGCCTCACTGTGGCCAGGCTGAAGGTTGAGGAACCCACTAGGCATCATGTGAACATGCACATCCCTCGGCCCCACCACTCTGGGTAGGACCATGGCCCACACAGCTGGCTGTAGGGGGGCTCTGGGGAGAGAGCAGAGTGGGGAGGAAAGTGAGGAAGCACTTGGGTGCTCAGAGGCCAGAAGGGAGGGAAATTGAGAAAGAATCAGGAGTCCAGTCATCACTCTCCCTCCTCATGAGCCCACTCCTACCCCTCCCATGTGCTCCACCTTCCCCCCTGAATGTAGGAGAGGCCGCTCTGTGGTTCAGCCACAGTGCTGCTGCCTCTAGGTCTTTCTTTGCAAGTTGTGGTCAGCCTCCCTCAGGAGGTCTGGCAGCCCTACTGGATGCTGCTTTCTTGACTGGCTGCCCAGCACTGTCATCTCGGGGCCAAGCCAGCCCTGGGGCTGTGGCCTCACATGCAACAGTGTCAGACCCCACAGGCCTCATCTAGACCATAGTAAATGCTTCCCTTCCCTGAAGCATGATTCTTGCCTGGAAACACGAACCTGAAGTTCCACATATGTTCGACCAGTCAAACCTCAAGAACATGGTCGAACAGTGTGGCTGCTTTTCAGGCAAGAAACTGAGCTCTGAAATCAGACTCCTCTTGGAATCACAGGTCCTCAACTGACAGTGTGACCCTAAGAAAGTTATTTGGCCTTTCTGTGCCTCAGTTTTCTATTTTTTGTTTTTAATTTTTCGTGAGGAAGATTGGCCTTCAGCTAACATCTGTTGCCAATCTTCCGCTTTTTGCTTGAGGAAGATTGTCGCTGAGCTAACATCTGTGCCCATCTTCCTCTATTTTGTACGTGGCATGCCACCACAGTGTGGTTTGATGAGCAGTACGTAGGTCCATGCCCAGAATCTGAACTCGTGAACCTTAGGCCACCGAAGTGGAGCACATGAACTTAACCACTACACCACTGGGCTGGCCCCTCTGTGCCTCAGTTTTCTTAGCTGTAAAATGGTGAATAAAATTAAATGTGTTGATAAACTCATACAACTGTAAGTGTTTACCTATATACCAAGTGGTTCTCAGCTGGGGGCAATTTTGCCACATGGATGTTTGACAATGTCTGGAGGCATCTTTGCTTGTCACAACTTGAGGAGGATGCTACTGTCATCTAGTGGGTAGAGGCCAGGGATGCTGCTACACATCCTACAACACACAGGACAGCCCCCTGCAATCAAGAATTATCTGGCCCCAAATGTCGGTGGTGAAGTTGGTAAACCCCACCACACACATTGCGGGGCGGGTTGTGGGGGTGGGGGTGGCAGTTAACATTGTATCTTTTACAAATTGGAATCATTTAAGTTTTAGCCACTCCAATAGGCAAGCAATGGCATCTCATTGCTACTTTAATTTGCAATTCCCTATTACTAATTCTGAGCATCTTTTTCACGCTTATTGACTATTCTGATTTGCACTTCTGAGAATTGTCTTAGTATCCTTGGCCCATTTTTCTATTGGTTTATTTCTATTGACCTTCACTGTCAATTTTGAAGATCTCTTATTTATTATAGACATAGATAACCTTTTGCCATCTGCATTAAATACTTTCCCCCGCAATTTAAATGAATGAGATAATAGGCCAAGAATTTAATGCGGAACCCACACTACAGTTAAGGGAGTCAGCTTCTGGCCATGCCGGGCCGTGCTCACGCCTAGACTAGCACAGCTGGAGCATCTTCTGAGCTACGTAGATTGCTTGAAAAAGCAAATTCTACGTTGTGATGGGCTAACAAGATGACTACACCCGCGGCAGCATCTCCATGTTGCTGGAGGAACTGTGGTAACAACAGAAAGTTACGGGAAGTCAGGAGCAGAACGCGGAGAGCCCTGTGCTCCTGCATGGCTTCTCTTGGTTTGCTTACAGGTGTGCATGCACACCCTCACCTGGAGCTCACCAAGCACGGGTGCTGGCCATCTCCCTGAAGTGTGTCAATTCACCAAAGCCTCCTGACAGCCTGGGAACGGGGTGCCATTCTGCTCCTCCTTTTATAGTAAATTGCCCACAGACACAGTCAACAAGTAGACACAAGGATGTGAAGCCAGGCTGCTGGCTCTAGAATCTGGACTCCCGGTATCCTCACTGTGCCCGCCCGCTCTGCTCAGACAGACCCCGAGGAAGGGGTTTTTACATCAGAGGTTGTCTACATCGAGTATGGAAGGTAGATGTGAGGGCACCAAACGCCTCCCCAGGGCAAGGATCACCTCTCCTGAATATGCATCCGGGGGGTACAGACAGGACTGCCGGGCAGGGGGTGGGGACAATCCTGCACTTTGCCTTCTTGGGGAGCTGGCAGTTCACAAGAGATGAAACTGGAACACATAAATGACAAGCAGCCACCTTGAGGAACTGAGAACCCCAATGTACGGCCCAGATCAAAGTAGAGGTAAACTTCGGAGAGTTTGAGAAAAATGTCATGAGAGCCTGACCTGCTGTGTGTTACCAGATGGAATCTCAGAACCTGGGGGCCAGACCTTCACTGCGGAGGAGACCGGACCAGTTACGAAGGATTTCCGTGACATTATCTCATATAATCCCCTCAGCCCTGTGGTGCACATCCTATTGGCCCCATTTCATAGTTGAAGAAATTGATCTAGAGAAGGCGAGAGCAACACCCTGGAGTCAGATCAAATCCCAGTGAAGACGCCAGGCCTGGTGTCCCACTTGGAGCTGTGCCTTCGTGCGGTGCATCTTCTGGCATTTTCATCAGGTTCTGACGACACAGGGTGATAAGTCTTAGATTCCATTGATCAGAATCATTAGCAATCTCCTTTGAAAATAGAAAGGGGGCCCTGAGGAATGAGACCCAGGTGAGTTGGAGAAGGGAGGGAGGGTCCACAGAAGTCTGGTGGATGAGTTTAAGGGAAGGTGGACTGTGGGGTTCATGGTTTGGTCACAGGTGAGATGCGAGGATGCTGGAACATTCAAAGGGGAAATTTAACAACTTGGCTGTCTAAGCGCTGACTGCTCCCAGTGCTCACAGGACTTCTTCCCCTACTCACTGTGCTTCTCAGCCTGCTTTCCAGCACTGCCTCTGAGGGCCCGGCATGGGTGAGCGCCTTGGGGCTGGGCTTATGGGCCTGGCACAGCACTGTACCAGGTGCCTCTCCCACAGACCGGCTCCTCATCCAGCATCCTGCTGCCTGGGGACCACCCGACCGCAGGGAGAAGGCTACCCTGGCTTTGCGCAGTGCTCTGGGCTCTTGCAGGACCAGGAAGGCCACCCTAGCTCCTCGCCTGGAACACAGTATTTTCTCTCCACCGACGGTCTGACTCACTCAGACTTCTCTGCATCCGGTCACACCCCAGGCCCGGGGTTCTTGGCAGCCAACGACCATCTGGCCAGCTCAGCCCATACTCTGTGCTCTAATAATAAATTTTGGACAAAGAAAGAAGGGAAGAAGCAAGAAAGGGAGAGAAAAAGGGAGGCGAGGGAGGGACAGTGGGAATGCATGTGTCCATGGTCCTCAAAATGGGCAACTGTTTCTCCCCCATTTTCGAGAGCAATGGTTCTCAAAGGTCGGTTGCCAGATCAGCAGCATCAGCATCACCAAAGAACTTGGAGAAATGCAAATTCTAGGGCCCTCTCTAGACACCCTGAATCACAAACTCTCGGGTGGGCTTGTTCTCGGTGTCTTACCAAACCCTCTGTGGGATTCTCAGCCATGCTCTAGTTTGAGAACCACGGCCCTGGAACTGTTATCAGGAAGTGTTCTTACCTCTGCTGTCCTCTTTTTAGTTATTTCAGCCCCATGGCTCTTGTGGCTCTTGTGGAAACAGCCCCGGAGGCCCCTCAGCCTTCCCAGACCGTAGCTCCTGCAGTGCCCCTGTTTGACCCACCAAGAGGGGAGTGTGGCGGGCAGTCCAGGCCAGGGATGGTGGGTCTACAGCAGGCAGTGGCATCTCCATGTCCTTCACGTTCACTCATTCATTCATTCATTCATTTGAAGGCCCTAACGATCAGTGAGGTAGGCAGACGAGTGGCAGCACCCCAGTTTTATAGATGAGGAAAGGGGGGCTCAGAGGATTTAACAGCTACTCTCCCTCCAGATCTTTCCAACTCCTTGGGGGCAAGATCTGCGCCTGTGAAACAGTTAAATAACAAGGCAGAGAGCCTTTCTTTCTTTTTCTTTTTTAATTGCTTTTTCTCCCCAAATCCCCCCAGCACATAGCTGTATATTTTAGTTGTGGCTCCTTCTAGTTGTGGCAGCAGAGAGCCTTTCTGCACCTGGGTGGTGGCGTGAGGCTCCCACAGGTGAGGGACAACTAGCCAGGACATCCTGTGGGGGTGCAGCGAGGAGGCTGGGGGCGCCAGATGGGGCTTGGCGTCCTCCTACAGTGCTGGTGTGCAGCATTTTCCCCTGGGCCCCAACAAAGCCCACCAGTGCCTCTGACCTGTATAAAGTCCTTATGTTAAAAATTCCTCTCCTGGGTACATACACGAAAGAATCCAAAGGGACCCGAAGAGATATTTGCACACCCATGTTCATAGCAGCATTATTCGCAATGATCAAAAGGTGGGAACAACCCAAATATCTATTAATGGATGAAGGATAAAAAACGGTTAAAATAGTAAGTTTTATGTTATGTATTTTTTATCACAATAAAAATTGCAATCCATTAATGATTCCCCCACCTAAAAATATCCTCTGGATGTTGGGACCATTTCCAGGGAACAGCAGCATCCAGACCATGCTGCAAACCCCCTGCGCAGCCACATAACTTCCACAACACCCCTGTGGTATGGGAGAGAAAGCCCTGGACACTGGGTTTGATTTCCTGTGTTCCCATTTTCTGATCCTGTGACCTTCAGCAAGTGGCTCGACTGATCTCAGACCCTCAGTCTCCTCTTTTATAAAATGGACTAATAATATCTTGGGGTTGTTGTGAGGGCCAAGTAGGAAGCCATCTGACAGCTTCTGGCACATAATGGGTGCTCAGTCAATGGTGGTTATTTATGGTGTTCCCTCAGCCTGCAATGTTCTCCCCTCTTCTCTACAAGGTGGGCTCCTGTTCATCCTTCAAAACCCAGCCAGCTCAAATCCCACCTCTTCTGTGGAGCCTGCAGGATGGTTCACCAACGCTGGCAGCTGGGCCCTGCCTGATGGCAGGCATGGCCATTTGACTTGAATGCCTATAAGAGCCCGTAGTGTTTTGGCATGACTTCTTTCCCACTGGCCTGGTCACTGGCACTGCTCCAGGTGGTAGCTGCTCTGGCCACCTGGCTCCTGGGAGCAAAGCCCCAGCAACTCACAGAGGGCTTGTCTCATGAGTAAGAAACAGGCCTTGGGTGTTGCCTATTTCCTCGGTGTAACCCAGCTCAGGGCCACTCGAAGTGTGATTTTCTTTCCACAGCCTCAGCATCCTCTGGCTACTTGTTAGAGATGCACATTCTCAGGCCCCTCTCCTGACCTACCGAAGCAGATTCTCCGCAGTCTCACAGACTGTGACTCAGTCAGGTTCAGAGGCTTCTGCTCTGCTTGGAACCTGGGGCCTGTCCAGCTGAGAAGTTGACCTACAGGAGATCACATTCCTGGCAAAGAGAGGGGCATCTATCCAACCCATTGTCCAGGCCAGAAGCCAGGGAGTCACCTCATTTCCTCCTCTTCATCAGCAGCCTATTGGTCACTAGGCCGAAATTCTCCCCAGCATCAATCTACGTGAGAGCCACCCACCAATCTCCCACCTCCCTATCCTGCCTGCTCCCCCTCAAGCCTGCATGGAGCTATCAGATTGATCTTTCTAAATGCAGACCTGAAGGTCATTCCCCAATGCTTTCAGGGTAAGTCCCAAGGCCCTGGCAGGGCCTACACATCCCTGGGTGATATAGTGGCTCCCTTGCTGTCCAATCTCATTTCTGTCCACTCCCCTCTCTAAATACCATGGGCCCTGGACACACCAGGCTGCTCCCTGTTTCTGATACAAGCTGCCTCTGTCAATACCTCCATGCCTCTTCCCCAAGGATGCCAAGCTTCATCCTTCATGTTGACTCAGTGTCTTAGTCTTCTTGGGCTGCTGTAACAGAATCCCACAGACTAGATAGTTTAAACAACAAAAACTTATTTCTCATGGTTATGGAGGCTAGAAGTTCAAGATCAAGGTGCCTGCAAGGTAGTTTCATTCTGAGGCTTCTTTTCTTGGCTTGTAGACATCCACCATCTCTCTGTGTGCTGACGTGATGTATGCACACAGGGAGAGAGAGAGTGAACTTTCTGGCGTCTCTTCTTATAAGGACACTAGTCCTATTGGATCAGGGCCCCACCTTTATGATGGCGTTTAACCATAATTGCTTTCTGTTTTGAGAAACTGGAGCTCGTGCATTGAGTGAAGAATAGGCAGATTATAATTTGCTGAATGAGGAGACACAAGCCATCTACACAGGGGCGGCAGGGAGCTCCCTCAGCATCTGAGCTCTCACTTTGGGAAAGTGAAACCAATAGGACTGTTTTGATGGAAGGCATAGTTCAATACATCCGTACAAAGGAAACAGAATCACAAGATTTGTCACTTACAGATCCCAGAAGTCGGGGGCCCGGGGGGTCAGGGAAGAGTGGGCCTCTCTTCCAGGCTGTCAGTGAGCAGGAGAGAGACAAAGGGGAGAAAGTACCTATGACTTATAAGGTGGTTGGGACAGAGATCTCTACCTTTTCACGGGCTTAACTCTAAGTGGTTGTTTTAAAAGGCGCTCCGGGCAAAGCAAAGCAGGAACTTCTGGCGGGAATCCTAAGCTCAGGTCCTTATCTAAATGTCCAGACTTTGGGTGTAAGCAGGTTGTCATACTGGAAAATGACTAGGAAGCAACTCAGAAAAGCAAAAGTTGTTTTTCTCTTCACGCTTCCTTAGAGACCCATCTCCAAATACAGCTACACTGGAGGTTAGGGCTCTAACATAGGAATTTGGGGGGAGGGGGACACAAAGATTCGGTCCATAACACTTGATTAGGAGTGACTGTCCAGAGAAAGAACTGTGTTGAAAAGAATTCTGAGGTCCTTCCAAGCTCCAGGATAAAGAGAGCCATGTTTGATTAGTGATGGCTGCCTTGGGCTTAGAAATGAGAGATTGTGGTGGCTCATGTACCGTAGACTTTCTTTCCCCGTTTTATGTGTTCATCTCTGCCATCCCTCCCTCTTGGCCCCAGCACAATGCCTGACCCGTACTAAGTCCTCAGCACATTTTTGATGAAAGACTCAACAAGTGAGTAACGGTCTCAGTGCACATTTCGTATCCACGATCTCATTTAAGCTTCACAGCAGGCTGTGAGGTAGGGCTGAATGATGAAAGATGGTTGGAAATCACTTTTAGAGTGTCCATCCTTCTCCTCCCTTACTCTGGGCTGGAGATGCTGCATTTGTCTTAAAGACTCTCTGCAGATGGCTGGACTAGGGTCTGTCTGGATCACTGGTGGCTCTTGCTGTCACTGTCCCCTAGAGCAGTTGAGGCCTTTGCCCTTCCTTCTGCCCCCTCATCCCCATGCCCCCACTCACTCCAGTGCTGCCACCCCTCTGGCTGCCATCACTTTGAATGAGAAGCACATAGGGTCTGTGGGCTCCCAGCCTGGTGGAGCAGGGGAGGAATTGCTTTGCCTTCTGGTGGGAGACGTTAACCATTGCTATGATACAAGAAAATTGAGAGCACGCAAGGGTGTATGTGACGGGGGAGAGGGGTGCGTTGAGTAAAGGAGTGATGTCTTCAAGTCTCAAGTGTACCTGTTAGAACACAGCTCATGTGAATGTGAGAATGTGTCTGGGTGTGCATGCCCAGGCCTGCTTTTTCCTCTGCCTGTCACCCTGATCCCATGCTCAGCCATGATTTCATTTCCAATTTCTATTCTAAGTGACTACAGTCTAAGGGTTAGCTAATCATTTTGGAATTCTCTCAGGAATAAAAAGAAACTTACAAATCTACAGTTTCTTAATTGCATGATATTCATCATCCCTTGTTGTAAGGCCTTTGTTATATAGTCAAGGCGGCTGCAAATTCTGGATTGAATGATCAAAGCTCTGTGTGGGTGTGTGTCTGTATAACCAAAGATGGTTGAAACCAGCTGAAGCAGCAGAAGACTGAGTTTTCTATGTGGTGAAAGAAGATACGAGGTCTCCTGACGTTCATAAGGCCCAGTCAGGACTCCCCACGGGAAGATAAGCAGATTGTGCCATGAAGGCACCTCCTGGGGGAAACCCTTCCTGGTGCTTGCTTAAGATTCCCCGTGAACTGAGATCAGTCCAGTTTCCAGGAATCCACAAGACTTTGACTTAACCTTTGACCCAAGCATTCAGATGAGATAACCGGGGGCCCCAGGTTTGTCAGTGAAGAGAGCGGCATCATCGTGTGATGAAACCAGGGAATAGAGAGGCCTGAAGAGGAGATGACACCACCTAGAGCCGCAGGGTCTCCCCTCAGATCCTCTGGGAGGGCATTAGCTACACATCTATGCAGGCAGGCACATGGGAGGTCCTCTGAGGGGACCATGAATGATATCCAAGTGGGTAAACATGGACACTTTAATAACTGATGTTTGAACTCAGCTCTCCCTCCCTCAACTCTTCCTCCTGGATCCAGGACTTCAGTGTGAGAAGTCACCACTGGCTGAGTGAGCAGGGAAGGCCTTACCTGGGAGGTGGGACTGCATGTTGAAGAATAGATGGAGAGCAAAGACTGGCAGGTCAGTGAGGAATCTGATTTGTCAGGAGTGGAAAGTTTCTGGAATGGGGGTAGGCCAGAAAGTTGAGTTGGGGACCAACTGCAGAGGCCTTGAATGTCAGGCTGAAGCATTCAGACACTTCAACAGGAAGCCATGGAATGCTTTTGATCTGGGACTTGACATGCATAGGACTACATTAAGCTAAGACAAATTTGACAGTGAGCTGTGGAACAGACTGATTAAGAGACAAGAGAGACCGGGAAGTCTGTCCCGGGCTATTGTCATGACCAAACCTAAGGTGAGATGTACATGGGCCAAACTGGAAAAGGGAAGGAAAAGACAGAGATTCTGGTGACCACTCCAACGAATTTGGGAGTGAAAAATACAGAGAAGTCGACAATTTGAAAATATCCTCTGTTCAGAAGATTTATGCTGCTCACTTCTAGGCAGCTGTTTCCCAAGAAGGAGAGAGGGCCGTAACTGAATTGGGGGCATATTTCCAACTCTTTTATGTAGATGACATTCTCCCAGGAAAATGGAGAGTTTCTTACCAAAGAAGTAATTCCACCCAGTGCAAATGTATTATTTTTCACTCCTAGCAGAATTCTGGGTATCTTCTCAGTTTTAGATATCTGATTTATGTTTATCTCAAAGAGTTTCTAGTTCTCCACCCACTTCCTACAGAAACTGGAGTGGGAGGTGGGGCAAGGAGACAAAGCTGTCTTCCCCCTTGATCTTGTGTATCATCAGAGTCCCAGCAGGAGAGAGATGGCAACTCACAGTTGTAGCTCCGTTATTAGAGAGAATACAACGAATGGGCTATTTATAAATATATGGGCAAGATGAAAGGACACCAACAAGGAGTGTTGCAGCACCTCCAGGATAGCAACCATGGACAGCCACCACAGTAAGCTTGAAGGGACAAGGAAAGGAAGTGGTTACAGGAACCCAGAGAGGGCTATAGCTGAAAGGGGGAGGCATGTTGCTGGAAAGTTGCTGTGGCCTTCAAAAGAGGAACCAGCCACACCTCTGCCAATCCATCCCCCATGGGCAAGGGGCTAGAACAATAAATGTCCTGCTAGCTCTTTCTTCCTGCCCTGCTGTTTCCTGCTGGTGTCCACTATGGGCTGGCTCAACGAGAAGCCAGAAGGTGAGGGAGCTCAGTTGACACAGTTCATACAGGTCAGCCCCCAGGGACAGGGCAAAGTGGAAAAGAAAAAGGAGTAGACCTGGCAGACAAGTGGAATATTCAGCATGCTAATATTGACATACAAACCAAAGCAACACAACAGAAAGCAGCCATCATTTACTGATCACTAACTATGGACCTAGCATGAGGAAATGACGTAAGGCTAAGGATGGGCTTTGAATAAACGGGAAAGGGAAAGCTGGTCTCCAGGGAGAGGAGACTGGCGCTGAGGTTCCCAGAGATGCAGGCACCCGAGGACATGTGGAGACAGAGCAGGAGGAGAGAAAGCGCAAACCTCTTTTCTGGTCCCTGGTTCCAGTTCGCTGAGGTATGCTGGCCTGTTTTCATGAAAGTCCCTTGAGTTCCATTTCCCTTTTATGTAGGGTAACTGGAGGAAGTTTCTATTTCTTACAACCAAAGAAATTTGGGTACACCCCATTTGAAACAAAAGAATCTTGAACACACTTATTTTCATTTAATTCACAGAACGACCCTGAAAGGCAGCACCCTTTCTCCCATTTTAAAGATGAGGATATTCAAGGTCTTAGCAAGATTAGGCAATCTTCACTGAGGGACCTGGGACTCACACTTGGGTCTGCCTGATGCCAACGCTCTGGAATTCTCTAGGACTCCACAAACTGGCAAAGCTGGCCAAAAGCAATTTCCAAAACCAGAAAGGAACTCTGCCCTTGACTGAGACATTCCTGTGGGGAAACTGGCCTCTCCTCAGCTTGCCAGCTAAGGCACATTGGAGTTCTGTTAAGGAGCTGGCAGGCATGGCCACCCAGCCCCTAAGTGTTTGACCGGGGCAAGAAGGGGACCAGCTGTGGACTCGTAAAAGTGCAGCCAAGTTTTTTTCAAGTACTCCTAGGAAAGCAGTGTGTTTGCCAAAGCCGGAATTCCTCAGCTAAATACCAAGGATGGGGTTGACCGCACACGAGAGCACCCTCACATCCCCGAATATCCAGTACTCCCAGCCCCAGTGGGAGACTGAGTTGTTGGAGGAGCCCGGCGTGGGGCTCTGGGGCCCCTCATCTCATCCCGTCCCCCCAGGCACATGCCCTGTCAGCTTCCCCACCTCGAGCAGGAAGGTGAGGTGAGGTAATGTCTCCGCTAACCCGCAGCGGCCAGGAGATGAAAAGCATCTCAGAAATGCTGTGTTTAATTTAAAGCAGACCCAGCCCGCCTTAGCCAGGCTGCAATTTCACTCAGAATAACCAGTTTGTTTTTCTTGGACATTCCCGGAGCTAACTGGCCACCCCCTGCTAAACCCCAACAGGAATGTTAGAGGGGCCCCTTGCTGGGGGCCACAGGCCGCCTGCAACTCAAGCATTTGCTGTCATATTCTCTCTCAGGCCAGGGACTCCAGCTTTGGGTGGGATCAGGGCCTCTCTGGGGGTGACTTGAGGGCCCTCTTTTTGCTCCTGTGGATCCTTTATCCCCCTCACCTAACTTGGTACCCAGAGTTCTGAGGCTAAAAGGCTGTTAAAGATATTATTAAAGATAATAACAAGGTAATCTCTCGTCTACCCACATGATCTGTTTATCATGCGGTCTCTGTGTGCCCTCTATGTGCCAAACACTTTCTACTTAGTGTCTTGTCGGGTCCTTACAACATCCCAGTAAGGTGTGTAGAAATTATCTGTTGCTCTCTTTTTATAGATGGTAAAAAACTGAGCCTAAGGGAGGTTACATGACTCGTCCCTGGTCACCCCCAGCTCTAGGGTCCAAAACCCAGACTTCTCTTGGCCTCCCATCTGGACCAGACCCTCTCCCTGGGAGCCTGAGGAGCTTCAGGTGGTTTGCTTCAAGGTGCCTCGTTGGCCATATTTGTGTCTGTGAAGAGCGAGCTCTGGGGACACCTGGTTGACTGCTGGTGGGAGGGGTGCTGTCGTCACAAGTCCTCCCATCTAGTTGGTGACACCCCCACTTTGGATTGGGCTGGGTTGAGTTGGGGGCTTCCAGCTCCTGTGGTTTTTGCTGCTTCCAGGGATCTGTTGGACTCCTGGCTTAGGAACATCAGGTCCCGGTTCAAAGCCAGGTGAAGCGGCCCACATGGCGGAGCGACGCTGGAGCCAGAGGCAGGCTCCTGGGCTCTGGGCCCCTCTGCGGCCTCAGCTTCTTCTCTGTCAAATTTACCATTCGCCATGGCGATGGGAGGGAAACGGCCGAGGGCCCAGATTCCTCAGGCATCTTCTGGCCCTAAGGTGCTCTGATTTTACTCTGCGTCAGGGTTTGCATAGCTCGCCTTGGCTCGAGGAGACATGAGAGGGAGGGAGGACAGAAGGGAGTGGCTTCTGGGGACATTTCCAGGATTTGGAAGATGAGAAAAGAACGGGTGGGGCCTGCAGCAGAACTCAGGCCTTGGAGGCCCAAATGGATTTAGTCCAGTGCTCTCAGGCCAGTTCCAAAACCGTTTCCCAGAGCCTGGCCTTCCTCCTCTGGGCTGGGAGGGCACAGCAGAGGGCACACTCAGGGCGGAAGGCTGTCCAACCAGAGAGCAGGTGTTATTCTTTCCACCTACACAGGGGAGACTGCGGTGCTGTGAAAGGACTCCCTCCAGTGTCTCTCTCTGCCCAGTGCCCCCTCTGCTCTCAGGGCTCAGGGCAGCTAAGAAAGGAGCTCTCTGGCCTCACTACTGGGGTGTCTGATTTCACGGGGAGTAGGGGGAGGGCAGGATGCGTAGTGGATCCTGAGGCAAGTGAGACCGTTTTGGTTCCTCAGGCTGGGCCAGCAAGATAAAGCGGATGCTGCGGGTGGGGTGGGGAGCCAGGAGCTGCAGGCCTGGGAGGGGGTGATAAGGAGCCTCCCATGGAGGGGCCGGCTCAGGGGACAATGGGCTGAGTGTGGGAGGCTTGGCTGTTGCTCTGCGTCTCTGCTCCCAAGAGAGGTTTCCACGGCACCCGGGCGCTGACTTGGCCACAAGTGTCAATGGAGACATTGTGTGGGAGTCCTTGGGTCCCAGCCTCTCCCATGGTGGGTGGGTGGAACCATCCTCTCTGGCCTGCAAATGACCCCTAGTACTGTCCTATGGGGTGGTCTCTAGGGGCCTCCCAAGCGCCCCCACACCCCCACACGCCACCCCAACCCAGGAAAGGATGTAGATGGTGGGGGTTTTCCTGGGTGGGCACTGTATGAGGTCTCCACTTAGGCCTGCATTCTTCAGCAGTTGCTCATCTCGGGGAGAGGAGATGACACCTTTTTGTGGATTTTCCCCAAACAGAATTAACTTTCTCCTCTACTGACTCATCTGTAGCAATGATGAGTTTTGGTGCCAAGTATGGAGAAATGGGAGACATTTTACAAGTTACCAGCCATGAGGATGCACCCGTCACTTTTTTTTTTTTTAACCTAAGAAGCTTTGTAGCTAGATAACCTAGTTAACCTCTAATGCAAGGTGGCTGATGGCCAACACTATCCTCAGTGTGCAAATGAAACATTCTCAGCAGGCTTTGTGCAAGAGCTGGTGTCTGCGCTGGACCTCAGCAGGCAGCATCGGTTCAAGCAAAGGTGTAGAGGTGGGAATGCGGGGTGTGGTGCTTGGTACCATGTAATGGGAGCTGGGCTTCCGACAGCTCACAGGACCCGGGATTCGGCTAACGGATCTAGGCTTTGTGGAGCAGGTAGCGGAGACCTCCGAAGGTTTTGAGTGGTTCAGAGAACACTATTAATAAAAATCGGGCTCTGGAAAGCCCACTCTGGCTAGGCACTCTGACCAGCAGCAATGCTCTCACGCAATTGTCATGAAATGGCTAACTGTGAACACAGTTTATCCTACTTTCCCCAGTAAAATGCCAACCCAATATGAACCACATGCTGGTGAATGCTGGCTGATGAAGTGTGGAGGGCGACTGGGGAGGGGAGACCAGATAAGGGGTGATGGAAACTGGGGCCACGGAGGGCCATGGAGTGTGGCAGGAAAGACACAGCGGGTGGAGTGGCCTTGGCAAAGCCCATTTTACAGATGAAGAAACTAAGGCTCAGGTAGATAATTCTGGATCTGGCCTTGCTTCTCTGCAAAACTTTCTTTTTCCTTTGGAGACCCTGAGTGCCAGGCAAACAATAGTCTCAACAAAGGCCTCAGCCGACCCTACGAGGGGCTCTGAAGCTGGGTTGGCCTCTGAGAGCTGTCCCGAGTTGGGACAAGAAGGCTGGCAGCTGGGTCTGGAGTCAGTCCTGGGTCAGGCCTGGGACAGTCCTGGAGGGGGGTCAGGGCCGCATCACACATGGTTCAAAGGGGACCAGTGTCTCCAGCAAATGCAAATTCCCTCTGACTCTCAGAGGCCACATTCCTGAGAAGGAGAATGTGACTGACCCACTTCACTTTTCTGAGCCAGGTTACACCCTGTTTTCTGACCCTGGCTTGGCTGTGTTTGGGTGAGCCATGCAAGATTCCCTAAGCTAGAACTGCTTTTTTAAAAACGCACATGTAACTTTTGTAATCAGGAAAAAAATACATTTAAATGGTAAAAAAATTGACTTTTATTTCTCCATTTATATAACTGTGTTGTGAGGGAAGAAGGTGAGAGATGGTAATTACATGATGTGGAGAAGGACTGTGAGACAAGCGATACAGACACGTCAGGCCGTGGGAGCATCTTTCTCATCGCTAACACCCAAAAAGGCTGTTTTCACTTTGAGCAAAAGGGATGAAGCTCACAGAAACAACGTGAGAAAAAGAAGCCAGACACGAAAGAGTACATCCTGTGTGGTTCCATTTCTATGAAGTTCAAGAACAGGCAAACATTTCTGTCATCTATGGTGACAGAAATCAGAGTGGTGGTTCCCTTGGAGGGGAGGACTTCACCCGGGATAAGCAGAGGGAGGCTTGTGGGGGGATGGGAACATCCTCTGCATTGACCCAAGAGGGGCTGATCTGGGGGCATATATATGTAAAAAGTCAGCAGGCCAGACTGAACAAGCGTGCTCTTTATCATACGTGTTGCACTTCAATTCTCTGTTCAGAAATCATGAGCAATTTTCTCCTGAAGCTACTTGCATTTCATTGGGGATCTAGGCCAATAATGGCGTTGGCTCTAATGATAGAATTTTACATTTTTCTAGAGGGCCAAGGGAGCCTTGAAGACATCTTTGAGGCTGTGGGTTTCCATTTTTGTCAGCTCTCTAAATTCTGCCTTTGATTCTCCTAGTTCCCAGACCACTAATATCCTGCCCCATGTGCTAGGCACTATTTTTAGAGATTTTTCAACAAGAACTTCCTCTTGACTCAGTATGGCTCCTATCTCGTGCCTGCAGAAGGGGAGCCTGGCTGAGCACAGGGCTCCTTGGGGTAATCCGGGTCCCGTGAAGACCTGTGGGGCCCCTGGGCCCTCTTCTTACTTTTAAAGACTCTGTTCCAATAACACATCAAAGACATCAAATACAACCCACACTCACATATGTGTGTGTGTGTATGTATTTATTTTATTGTGAAATATTTTTAAATGGTTTTAATAATTTTGCTTTTTAAAATAATAGGATATGAGCAACACATGTTATTTCTTGGCAATCTCCATGCTCTCCTCAAGAATTCTTGCAAAGGAGGAAATGTTACTTTCAATTCGTTTTTCAAATGTAATGAAATTTTTATAAATACTAAATCTATCAATGAATGAAATTGACATAAATGTTCCACTTTGCAGGCTTTTAATTAAACATCTATTTATTTTGGTTATGCACTTTTTCTTTGTATTTTTTGGAACTCACAAATTCAGACTTTTCCTGTGAGGGTAATGGCCAGTCAATAAGCTGGATCTGCCTGAGAAGTCACCTTTTGGGCTAGGTGGGTGGGCCTGGCCAGGCCCACGGGGATGGACAGCAGGGCCCACAGTGGGGATGGGTAGGACAGGCTGTGGATTGTGGACAATGAGGGTGGGATCATCTCAGAGAAGAGCCAGCCATTTACCGAGAGTAGGTGAATGTCATCTTTTGTGGCTTATAATCATGGAGAGAAAGTTGAGTTCAGCCAATTCTTGGAATCATGATGCTCTTGAATCTGACCAAAAATATGAGTCCAATGAGTCATTTTAAAAAGTCCTCTCACATGGTAGATCTTTATCAACCGATGTGAAAAGATTTCCTAGGTAGAGTCAAGTAAAAAGGTAAATCTTATAGCACCATTAGTAGTAGCATCCTGCATCGTGTGTGTGTGTGGACGCCCATAAGCACAGACAAAACCTGGAAGGATGTACCAAGGACTAGAAACAGTGATTATATCTGGAAAGCAGAATTATGGGGAACTTTCACCTTCTAAGTCACCCATGTCTACAATGTTTGAATTTTTACCATGTGCATGTACCTCTGTCTTTCTCTCTTTTTTTCTCTTAAAGATTGGCATCTGAGCTCACAACTTCTGCCAATTGTCTTTTTTTCCCCTGCTTTTTCTCCCCAAATCCCCCCAGTACATAGTTGTATATTTTAGTTGCAAGTGCCTCTGGTTGTGCTATGTGGGACGCCACCTCAGCATGGCCTGATGAGCGGTGGTGTGTCCGCGCCCAGGATCCAAACGAGCAAAACCCCGGGCCACAGAAGCGGAGTGCATGAACTTAACCACTTGGCCCCGGGGCCGGCTCCATCCATCTCTTCATTTATGGGATGGGTAAGTCCTGAAATGTGTCAGTCCATTCCAAATGCTTACCTGAAAACTTCAAAATAAAGCTTCTCATAAAAAATGAAGAAAACACAGATGATACGTTCCAGTACATTGAAAACAGCATGTCTGGAACATCATTTTTAGTTATCTTTTAAATATGTAAATAACCCATATAAACATATATTAATAATTATTCAAGAAACAAACAAAAGGCCACCTGGCAAAGACTAGTGAAGCCCAGGTGGCTTTGACCCACAACCGTTAAATATATGTTCCTCCTTTTTCTCCATTTTAGGAAACCCTGCTTCCAAAACCTTTGTCGTAGGGGACAGTTCAGTTTTTATTCTTTTACAAATTTTGCGGCTCTGCTGTTTGATAAGGTGAAATTTGATTGAAAGGTGAAGCTGAAGACCGTTTCTCTCAGGGCTGACAGCTTTCTGATGATAAAACTTTGGCCACTTGTTCATCCAGGACCTCCCAATGGTATCAACTGGTATTTTCTGGTCCTGACATCCCTACGAGGTAACCTCCCAGAGAAATACACGTCACAAAGTGTCATCTCAGACCACCTGCAGGACATAGCCTTGAGGCTAAGTGGGAACCCAAGGCTGGACAGAGGACACTACATCGTGCTCTGAATTTGCTCCATCACCATGCAACTTGGTGGTCAGGGAGGGGCCCTGAAAAAGGGAGGCAGGCAGATTATTCCAAAACAAGCTCTGTATATTTTAAAGGAATTAATTTCTTTAGCAATTTTTTCTAAAATGTGTAGAAATTAATCCTGAATAAATCTATTAATCAGAAAAAAATCCTACAGTTGAAATTTTCAAAGGAGAGCCTCAGGCTCTGGGTATCCGAGTTTTCGTTGGTTGATTTGCTTATTCATTGCTTCAGCATTGGCTGCCCCTGAAGGTGGGCTGATAGAGCAAGTAGAGGCGACAGGTAAAGACGAGCTATAGATGACTTGGAAGAACTCACAGTCTAGTTTTTCCCAAACTCTGAATACCATCTTCTCATTTTTTGCCATATCTGAGTACCACATGCACTATCATTTACTTACCATTTTTCTTTAGAGCAACTGATTTATTTTTCATCAATAAATTTGTTTCTAAGGGAGTCTATGTATCTATTACAGACTGAATGCTTGTGTCCCTCTGAAATTCACATGTTGAACTTAACCCCCAATGTGCTGGTGTTTGGAGGTGAGCCCTGAGGGTGATTATGTCATAAGGGTGGAGCCCTCATGAATAGAACTAGTGCCTTCATAAAAGGGACCCCAGAGAGCCCTCTTGCTATCTCCCTACCATGTGAGTATATAGTGAGAAGTTGGCTATCTGTGACCTGGAAGAGATCCCTCATCAGAACCCAACCACACTGGCACCTTGATAGTGAACTTCCAGCCTCCAGAAACATTGCATCTGAACATTGATTTCTGAGCCACTGGCCTCCATTGGGTCGTTGAGTCAGGGCCTCCTTCCTTGGAGGGTCGGGACATCTAGGCCTTGGGTACAGAGAACTGCTTCCTTTCTGGAATGTGCTATTGAAACACCCAGTACATTTGCATGCTTCTGAACATTTCTGGGAAGTGCTGCACTGGTTTTTTTCTTTTTCAAGTGTTTCTTAAACTGAGGAGTCAGGCTTCCAGATTTCCATGCAGTTTGAATTATTTTCACTCAGCCCAGGTTGTAAGAAGCCCTGTTTCCTTTGTGGATTCCTCTGCTTGGGACGTCTGCCTGGCCAGGTGAGGCTCCTGGGAGAAGCTGCTGGCACTCGCAAGAGCAGGATTTTACCATGCAAGTCTTTGCTCCATCTCCTCTTCTGCTCCCCAGCAGGCAAGTCCCAACAACCCAGCTCTGTGTAGACCCAGCTTTTGCCTATTTAAGGACAAGAAACCTATCCTAGCATCCCAAATTTCAGGTACTTACTTAAACAACCACTGGAATGACGTCAGATCAAGCTGGGTGTCCCTGAGGGCTGAGGGAAAGGGAGGCCCGAGGATCCCAGAACACCACATTTGTTCCCTCTCGTTTGGGTGGAGCCAGCTCCTCTAGATAATGTCCTCCCGTAGGTGTCACTTCACTTCCGTCTAGTCTTCCATCTGACTCCTCGTCTGAGATGACAGTGTTTGAGGTCCTGATTTTGCCATTAGGGATGTCTTGGTTTTACCTCTTCTGTAAAATGAGAATTCCACCATCTTCCTCCTAGAGTTGATGTGGGGTTAAATGAAGTGAGAGAACATGGGAGAGCTCCTCACAGTGCAGCCTGCTTGCAAATGAATGGGCTACCCTAGAAGGGGAGGCCAATGGTGTGGATTCACTGTCCAGTGTCCCCACCAGTAAATGGAGATGGTGATATTTCACAAGGTATTCTTGTGAAATGCATATAAAAGATTCTATGTAGAAGCCCTGCCCAGCAAATGGCAGCAATTAGTTTCCCATTGCTGATAATTGCTCAAGGGGCCTCTGTTGTTCTGCCTGACCCTGGAATTATGTGATATGGTGAGATTTCTGAGCTAACCCTTGGTAGGAAAACAAATGACAACTGAGCACCAACTCAGTGCCAAGGACTGGGGATCAGAGATGAAGGTGAGAGATGAGACCCCATGGCATCCTTAAGGAGCTCACAGCCCAGAGGAGGAAGACAGATTGTTCCTGCCACTGACAAATGCTAGGACAAGGTGTGCAAAGCAGGGTGAAGGCACAGGCCAGGGAGCATGACTGTGTGCTGGGGGCTGGGGAAGCTTCCCAAGGGAGACGCTTGCACTAGAGTGATGGGCCTGAGCCTGTCAGGCAGAGGAAGGGGAGTAGAGATTCCAGGTGTAGAAGAGAGTGACAAAGATACTCAAGCAGAAAGTCACCTGGAGAAAAGTTCAGAACATGAGGCAAGAGGTGAGGCTGGAGGGGACCAGGATTTGGCTTTTGTTCCAGCATCACTGATAGAGCAACAAAGTCCCTGCCCTTCCTTGTTCTCTATTGGTCTGGCGTCTGGCTGCTGCCTCCCTGAGAGGAAAGAACAAAGCAGGACTTGAAGAGGACAGGAAGACAAGGATAAAGGATAGGTTTGACATTGTATATGGGATGATCAGAGAATGCCTCTTTGAGAAGGTGACATCTAAAGTAAGGGAACAAGCCATGTGACTATCTGGGGAAAATTGTCCTTGAAAGAGGGAGCAGCAAAGTACAAAAGTCCCAAGGGAGGCATATACTTGGTGCATCCAAGAGCAGGGGCCAGTGTGGCTGAACTGGAGTGATGTGGGGAAGAAGTAAGAGATGAGGTCAGCGGAGTGGTGGAGATCAGATAATATAAGGCCTGTGGGCCACTGTAAGGATTGGGGCTTATGATCTGTATGAGATGAGGAGCCACAGAAGATTTTGAGCAAAGGAGTAATTTGATTTGACCTCAGTTTTAAAAAGTTTACTCTAGTTGCTTGACAGATAATGGATGGCAAGGTTGAGGGCAGAGGCAGGGAGACAAGACAGAAGACTAGTGCGATAATCCAGATGAGAGATGACAGTGGCTTGGACCATATTAGTAACAGTGGTAAGAAGCATTGGGTTCTGGATGTATTTTGAAGGTAAGCCAATATGACTTACTAATTGATTGCATGTAGGACAGCAGAGGATAGGAGGTATTGAGTTTAGGATGCCCATTAGACATCCAAATAGAGAGGTCAAGTTGTAAGTTGGAGATAGAAGTTTGGAGTCTGGGATAGAGGTATGGGCTAGAGATCTAACTTTGGGAGTCATTCAGTCCTTGAGACTGGATGTGGTTGGCAAACAGTGATAGAGGAAAAATCCAAGGCGTGAACCTTGGGGAACTCCAATCTTTAGGGTCAGAGGGATGTAAGAAGGAGCGGCCAGTGGAGTAGGAGGAGATCCAAGGGGAGTGCATGTCCAAACCAGGAGTGAGTCAGGAGGGTGGAGTGATCTACGCAATCAAAGATGCTGCTGATGGGTCTAATAACATGAGGTCTGAGAATCATCCATTGGATTTGCCAACTGGAGGACTTCAGAGGTCTTGACGTGAGCTGTTTCAGTGGAGTGAGGTGACAAAGTCAATGGGTGTGAGTTCTAGCAAGAAGGGGAGGAAAAAAGGGGAGGGAATTGGTGACAGTAATTGAATGACTCTTAAAGAGTTCTGCTTAAAGGGGAGCAGAGAAGTGGAGTGATGTCTGAAATGGGATAAGAAATAAAGGAAGAGACAGTTGTTGTCACTTTGCTTATGCAACTTGCTATTGATTAGGCATCATGGGTCAGCCACCATTGAAGTTCTCCCAGGCAAATACAATGGAGGGAGTTGGGGTGTGTGCAAGGAAGTTCTATAATGGACTGTGAAATATGAGCTGGGTAAGGAGGGAAATGAGGCAATGAAGGGGCTAATTATTAGTGAAAACATAGTTGAATAATAGCTTGTAGATCTCAATTGGAAGAATTTTTGGAGTCTTTGTAAGAGAAGGAGTGAGCTGGAAAGATAGGGTGTAGTGGTTGGAGAGTGAGGCACCAGAAACTGAGAGAATGGAGAGCTACAGTCAGTGGTAGTGACGGGTTCCAGTGTATGACCGTGGGAGTGAGTGGTTGGGATGGAGGTGAGAAGGTCATTGGTGGAGAGTAGGTCAGAGACCTGGAGGCTGGGTGCTAAAGACTGAATGTTTGTGTCCCCTTAAGATTCATATGTTGAAACCTAACCCCCAAGGTGATGGTATTTGGAAGTGGGACCTTTGGAAGGTGATTAGGCCATAAGGGTGGAACTCTCACAGATAGGATTAGTCCCCTTGTAAAAGAGGACCCAGAGAGCTCCTTTGCTCCTTCCACCATGTGAGGACACAGCAAAAAGACAGCCATCTGTGAACCAGGCAGCGGGTTCTCACCAGGCACCCGCAGATCAGATCTTGGACTTTCTAGTCTCCAGAACTGTCAGAAATAATTTCTGTTGTTTATAAGCCACCTAGTCTAGGGTACTGTGTTATAGCAGGCCAAATGGAGAAGACACTGGGAGACAGGGAGGATCTACATGGACACTGAAATCACCATGAAACAAAACGAGAGCCATGCTGGAAGGAGCAAGAGTGAACTCAGAGTCCTCAAGGAACGAGAAGTGGCCTGGGGCGGTCGTATCCTGGAGGTTGATAAGGTTCAATGGGAGATTCAGCAGGGTGGTTTTTAGGAAAGAAGGAGGGAGAATGGTTTGGAAGCAGCAATGAGGAGCAAAGATGGTACAAGCCTCCCCAGGGCCCAAGATACGAGAGCTGGAAAGAGAACAGCCCCACTTGATTGGTTGCGGGGAAGTAACAGCTTCACCATGAGCACTTTTTGAGCCTCCAACTCATTTTCCCACATATTTTCACTATACCTAAATTGTTTGAGAGAAAGAACATCCTAAACACACATGTGATGCTGACACTGGAAATTTTAACCCAAACCACAATTACCCAACCATGTTACACTGGGACAGTTTTTCTCCTCTACTTACCAGTAGGCATATGTTTGTCAAATCCAGAGCTTGTTTTGGATTTTTTTTTTTTTTTTTTTGCAATTGGTAGTTAAATTCTCTTTTTTATTGCATAACATTGGTTTATAACATTATGTAAATTTCAGGTGTATATCATTATATTTCAATTTCTGTGTAGATTACATCATGTTCACCACCTGAAGACTAATTCAATCCATTACCACACACATGTGCCTAACCACCCCTTTCGTCCTCCTCCCTCCCCCCTTTCCCTCTGGTAACCACCAATCCAATCTCTGTCTCTATGTGATTGTTTGTTGTTGTTTTTATCTTCCACTTATGAGTGAGATCTTATGGTATTTGACTTTCTTCCTCTAACTTATTTCACTTAGCGTGGTACCCTCAAGGTCCATCCATGTTGTCACAAATGTCCAGATTTCATCGTTTATTATGGCTGAGTAGTATTCCATTGTGTATATATACCACATCTTCTTTATCCATTCGTCCCTTGATGGGCACCTAGGTTGCTTCCAAGTCTTGGCTATTGTGAATAATCCTGCCATGAACATAGGGCTGCATGTATCTTTACGTATTTGTGTTTTCATGTTCTTTGGATAAATACCCAGCAGTGGAATAGCTGAATCGTATGATAGTTCTATTCTTAATTTTTTGAGAAATCTTTATACTGTTTTCCATAGTGGCTGCACCAGTTTGTACTCCCACCAGCAGTGTGTGAGGGTTCCCTTCTCTCCACATCCTCTCCAACACTTGTTGTTTCCTGTCTTGTTAATTATAGCTATTCTGACGGGAGTGCAGAGCGTGTATTTTAAAATGACCTTTAAAAGCCTCATTTACAAAAACATGCAACTTTTTTCGTTTTGAGTCCATCTCCCTAGGGACTTACTAAATCTGTGTTCAAATTTCTTTGCCTGTTTTTTTCCACCAGTGTCATTAGGTGACCTTTATAAATAAACAAAGTAGCATTGATTGAGGTCATTTCAGACTAAGTCATCTTCCCCAAACAGTTGGCCTTACTTAAAAAGATGAAGGAAGGAAGAAGAGAGGGAGAGAAGAAGAAAGAAAGAGAGTGAGAGGAAGGGAGAGGGGAATGAAAGGAGTGGAATGGGGAGGAAGGAAGGAAGCAAGCAAGCAAGGAGCCTACAGATTCCAATGTAAGACTACTTGAAATTAGTCTTTTCTGAGAGTAGATTTTCAGAAAAACACCCTTGGCTTATATTCAGTCATCTCTGGTGCTTATCTTTGTAGCCCCAGTGTCTAGAACAGTGCCAACACAAAATATTTGTGGAATGAATTTACTGATTGCCATTGCCTCCTAGTCCTAGCAAAGATTCCTCCATGACCCTTAGGACCTTGGACCTCTGGTCCAAAGAGAAGTATCACCCCTCCACGCTCACCCCATGCCCTGTCTCTGCTTGGCTACTGAGCTCTAACTTGCTTCTTTTCTCCTCCAACATGTGTGTTCGGAAGCTCTTTGGCTTTTATTAAATGTAACTCTACTGCTAATACATTACAGAACTTAATCTCGCTCCAGCCACACCCTGTCTCTGGATGCGTCTAGGCAAGGGGCCAGATTTGGAACAAGGGTCTCCTTGCCAGTGACCAAGTTTGTTTAAGAGGTGAGCTATTCACTACCAGATGCAAAAACTCCAGAGTGTTTTTCCAGCTGCATTTAGGACTCTGGTAGTTTCTGCCTCTGGTGATGAAGTTTGGAGTTCATCTGGACTGGGAGTGATGAGAGGTAGGGCTTGTAATAGAAGGTGTAAATAAAACAAGTAAGGGCAGTGTGGGGAGCTGGGTCTGGCCAGGAGGGTGAGAAAATAAACTGTGTTGTTAGAAGCCTCTCCGATCTTTTACAGCCCTAACCTCACCTCCCTCCAGCAAGCCATTGTCTGGACAGCCATGGCTTTGAGAGTTCTACTAGTGTACATTTTGATAACACTTGAGTAGTTCCTAGACCAAAGCGTATTGAGGTGGTTGTTGTTGAGGAAATGCAAGGTTAATTTTGCAAGCTCCTGTGGGGTCAGGTAGCTTTGCTTGGTTCTGCCAAGCATTGTCTCAGCCCTGGCGTCACGGGGCCGTGGTTGTGGATGAATCCTCACGAACCACCCCCTTGGCTCTTGAATATATGATGGAATCCTCATTTGGCGATCCAAGTCCTTATGAGCTCCAGTGAGATGAAAAGGAAAAACTTCCTTTGAGGATGCCCTAGGTGAAACATCAATCAATAATAATAGCCTGGAGAGGCAAATGTTCTTCCTGCCTCTGCACCCACTTTCCTGGAGCCTGGGAACTCCTGAGACCCTCACGATGCGATTCAAGGCTGGGAAGGAGACAAACATAATTCTAGCATAAAAAGGTATAGCAGAAATGTTAGCAGGAGGTGTACTCTTAGTACATTGAACATCTCATGCTATATAGATGCGCCTCCCTAAAGTTGATTATTACAAGGTCTAATCAAATCCAAAGGAACTCTCCACCATCTCACCTCTTACCTCCCCCTGCCCATTAACTAGCCATGGAACCAAACGTGGCTGAGAAGGACCCACCGTCCATACTGAAGGCCAGGTGCAGCGAGTGGCACATAAAAAGAGCCAAGGGGCTGGAGGTGCTGGGAGAGTAAGAAGCAGAGACTCTGGGGGAAGGGATGGTGGTCTTTGCTCATCAAGAAGGTGACAACATGGAGTACCCCAAGTCTTCCATACTGGGGCATGGCCATAGGGACCAATTCAGTGGGATAGAGAAGTCACAATAAACCCTGACTCCGTGGATTCTCTATGGAGAGACCTGAAGCAAGGGAGTCCAGGAGCCTTCCACGTGATGAAGACCAACACAAAGACCGCTTGGCCTGAGTCCTGTGCCACCCCTCGCTTCACAACAAGGGCCCGCAGTGGGGTTATTCCAACCTGTGTGGAATGTCTCCCAGGTGACAGGTACTTTCACACACACAATTCCCTTGGCTGAGAGAAGCCAAGTCATCTGCCCAAGATCCCATAGCTAGTGAGTGACAGGACAAGGGAGCAGCTGACAGGCTGGTGTATGCACCACAGATGAGAAGACTTTTTTTTTTCCTTTTTTTAAAGCACTGGCTGGGGCCCTCCTCCAGTCTGAAACCCCCTCACACCCCGCCAAGGTCCTCTCAGCCAGGCTGCTTTCCTGCCTGACTCCACGTCAGGTATGAATCCAGTTCACACTCCTCTCTGATTTGTCCTATCCTGCCAAACACACAGCACCCATCATTTTCATGTATGCATTTTCTTGAAGGTGAACAAATCGTGTTGGAAGAAAGCTATGAGAGTAGCAAAAAAGAGGAAACACATTTTTTATGCGATATCTTCTTTTCAGTCCTGTTTCCTGCTTGGAAAAGACCCTGCACAGATCAGTGGTCCCACTTTGGGGAAAGGCAAGATTCCAGAGACTGCCTCACTCCTATGTCCTCTTCTGGGCTCCTTAGAATAGTAGTTCACAATCTTTATGGTGCTGAAGAATCAGCTGCAGAGCTTGCTAATGGGTGTTGGCCACACCTCCAGAGTTTCTGTTTCAGAAGGTCTGGGTAGTAGTAGAGGTGGAATCCTTTCTGACAAGCTCCTAGAGGATGCCTATGATGGGGTCCAGGACACACCACCTCAAAACACGGCCCCTTGCCATGTGGAATATCTTAAGTGGAAGGAGTTTGAGAAAACAGCAGAAGCAGGAAGCTCCCTCGGAGAGCAACCTTTCTCCTTCCTCCCTCTGCCCTTCTTCCCCGAAGCAAGTCACAAAACTCCTGTGTGAAAAGTACTCCCCCCTGTACCAGGAGGAAGGGAGACATTCTTATCACCAGAGACAGGAACTGGGAGTCGAGCAATCTGTACAAACGAACCCTGTTAAACTCACACTCGTCTCCCTGGTTACTTCTCCCCCACTTACGATCCCTAGCCCAAACTCCTTTGTCTTGCCAATTCTTCACAAATTTATTGTTTCTTTCTCTAAAAGGTATAAAGGCTTCCTGCTCTGGTCACTTCTTCAAGTCTTCTTTCTCTTGTGAAGGCTCCCATGTGCAAATAAACATTCAATAAAATTTGCATGCTTTTCTGCTGTTGATCTCTGTGAGTTTAAATTTCAGACACAGCCAGGGACCCTAAGAGAGTCAGGTTAAACTTTTTCCTACCCTCGTATCTGCTCCTGGTCAGCGAACCATGCATTGAGTGGCATTGCTTTGGGGACGTCACAAGTGGATCTTCTCTATGTACTGTCAGGATTTGTCTGCCAGTGCTGGAAGAATGGAGAGCTTTCGAGATTGCCCTGAGGGCTCCTGGGAAATGTCGTTCCCTAGGGAGTTACTATCATCCAGGAATATCAGACTGTCCCCAGCTTTCTCTTCCTCACACCAGCTTGATGGGGAGAGGAGAACAGGGGCTTGGAAAGGGAGGTACTAAAATAAACTTTGCTGAAATCATACCCGCCAAGAGGATTATTAGGAAACAATATTTGTGTTTGATCCAGATCTGAAGACTTGAGATCAGACATGCATACCAGTTTCCTTATTTGTAAAATGTGGAAAATACTACTACCTTGGGGATTGTTGTGAGAATTGAAGTCACAGCTAGTAAGTGTAGCACCAGGGCCAAAATCTGGTTTCTCAGAATCTCAGAACAGTGCACTTAGCTAGTAAGGACAATAACAGTGGTTCCCTAGGGTGAGTGCTTCCTGGGTCCAGGCATTGTGCTAACTGTTTCATTTAAGCCTCACAATACCCTGGGGAGGAAGATATTATTATTCTTACGGCACCCCTGAGGGAACGCAAACTGAGAGATCAAGTAATTTGGCCAAGGCTGCCGAGCCAGGGGTTGAACCCAGGTCCCACTCACAACGAGGCTGTTCCCACCTCTGAATCCTGGGAATCCTCCCATCAGTGCCTGTCAAGAAACTGTCAGATTGGCTGCAGCCCAAATAGGTCTGGGAGTGAGGAGTCTTGGGGCATAGTACTGAGTCTGCTATCACAGAGCTGTATGGGCTTGGGCAAGCCACTTCCCCTGACTGGACCTGCTTCCTTATCTGTAAAGTGATGTCTAAGGCCCCGTCCAGTACTAATGTGTCAGGACTCTACTACTTTTCCATTAGGGCTTTGGCACAAAGCTGGTTTCCAGAAGTTTCTCACATTGCCAGTATGCCATCTTCAGGGTTACAGCAGTAAACCAGGTCTCAGGAGACTGCTTAGACTCCTGTAATTCTCTCAGGCTTGTAGAGAAGGGGACCCAATGGAATGTCAACAGGGACAGGAGGGCCTCAAAAACAGGAAGGACCAGGTGAGCTGCTGATTCAAACTAGGTAAGTACATGGGTCACGCCATGTCTTCTCCCTGGCTTTTGAAGAAGGGAAGGTGAGCACAGTAAGATGTGTGCCCTAGGTGAAAATATTTCAAAATTATTTCTTTATACATGAGATAATTTAAATAAACTGGGTCCAGTTGCCAGGCCTTGCACACACAACCACTCCGTCAATAAAAATCTCTTAAAAGGCAGAACAAGCATTTAATTTAATTTTATAGAGAACATCCACTACCTAGATTCTCCCATCAATGCTTTATTATACTTACTTTATCTCATATCTATCCATCTAGCCATTCATGAATCCGTCTTATTTTTGATATATTTTAAAGTAAATTGCAGACATCGGTATACTTCCTCTAAATATTCAAGCATGCATATTGTTAACTAAAGGTCAATATTTGACACACTTTTTGTAAAATTTATACAAAATGAAATGCACAAATCTTAGCTATAGGTTAGCTAAGTTTTGATAAATGCATTAAACTTGTGTAATGCAACCCCCACCAAGATATAGAACATTACCACCACCTAGAAAGTTCTCTCATGCTCCTTCCCATCATAGGTTTTTTTCCCACTAAAGATTGGTTTTGCTGAGAACAGGTTTTTAAAATTAGCTTTATTGAGGTATAATTTATACACAATAAAATTTACCAATTTTAAGTATACAATTGGATGAGTTTTGACAAATGTATACAGTTGTGTAACCACCACCACAAAAATAATATATTTCCATCACCTCCAAAAGTTCCTTCATGCTTCTTCATAGCCAGTCATCTCTCCCTCATTCCTGGCCCCTGGAAAGCACTGATCTGCTTTCTATCGCTGTAGTTTCACCTCCTCTAGAATTTCACATATATGTTATCATACAGTATGTAGCCCTTTGCACTCAGTTTCTTTCACTTAGCCTCATGCTTTCAGGTGTGTGAGTTTCAGTAGTTCATTCTTTTCTTATTGGTGAGCAGCATTCCATTGTATGGAGGTACCACAATTTGTTTATCCACTCCCCTGTTAATGGACATTTTGGATATTGTTTCCAGTTTCTGGAACTAAAATCCCAAATGAATACAATATAGAGGTGGCATGGAGTAAGGTTTAGACATTGGAAGGAAGCACGTAATCTCTGTATTAATTCTTACCTCATTCGGGGGGAGACACACATCTAGACCAGAGAGCAGCAAATTTATTCAGTAAAGGGCCAGACTGCAAACATTTCAGTCTTTGCCTTCGTAGCACAAAGCAGCTAAAGACAAAATGTAAGGAAACAATTGGTTGTGTTTCAATAAAAACTTATTTATGGATGCTGAAATTTGAATTATAGAAGTTTTATGTATAACAAAATATTATTCTTTTGATTTTTTCAACCATTTAAAAGCACAAAAATTATTCTTGGCCTGAGAGCTGTGCAAAGATGGATGGTGGGCTGAATTTGGCCCACAGGCTGCAGTTTGCTGACCTCTGATGTAGATTAATTCAAAATACTTTAGAAAATTATGTTTATGTATATCTTATCGATTTAATGGTAACCAATGAAAGAATAGAAATAGAATATATAACTTCCAACACACAAGAGGAAAAGTAATGGAATTAAAAAAAACCTGATCAGCTGAAGAAAAGATAGGAAAAAAAAAAACAGGAAGAAAGTATGATAAATATAAAACAGAAAATAGCATGACAGGGACAAATCTAATCTTATAAGTAATCACAGTACCCACGAACAGGTTAAATTAGCCTATTACAGGACATAGATTTTCAGTTCAGATTAAAAAAAGAAAAAATAAAGCCATATCCTATTTCCTAAAGGTATATCTAAAACAGGATTATGAAGAAAGTTTGAAAATAAAGGTATAGGGAAATATGTGCCACTTAAATAGGTATAAAATATTACACAATTGCTATAAAAACAGAAACAATAATTTAAAATAAAAAGCATCACACCCATTAGGATGGTTACTATGAAAAAACCCCACAAGAAACAGAAAATAAGAAATGTTGACAACGGTATAGAGAAATTGATGGAAATGCAAAACGGCGCAGCCACTACGTATGATGAGTTCTCAAAAACTTAAAAACAGAATTACCATATGATCCAGCAATTCCACTTCTAGGTCTATACCCAAAAGAACTGAAAGCAGGGACTCAAAGAGATATGTGTACGTCCACGTTCATTGCAGCGTTATTCACGGT
The DNA here is from genome assembly GCF_041296265.1 of Equus caballus. NCBI lineage: Eukaryota > Metazoa > Chordata > Mammalia > Perissodactyla > Equidae > Equus > Equus caballus. The sequence goes on from NC_091698.1 coordinate 34,073,102, forward strand.
AGCCAAAAGGAGAAAGCAGCTCAAGCATCCGTCGACAGATGAATGCATAAGCAACAAAACGTGACATGTATGTACAATGGAATGTTATTCAGGCTTAAAAACAAAGGAAATTCTGACGCATGCTACAAAGCAGATAAACCTCGAGGACATCATGCTAAGTGGAATAAGCCAGTAACAAAAGGACAATTATTGTATGATTCCACTTATGTGAGATTCCTATATTCCTGAATTTGAGAGTACTCAGATTCACAGAGACAGAAAGGAGAACAGCAGTTGTTTGGGGCTGGGGTTGGGAGGAATGGGAAGTTAGTGTTGAGTGGGGGTAGAGTTTCAGTTTTGCAGATGGAAAGAGTTCTGTAGGTGGGTGGTGGCGATGATTGCACAATAATGTAAGTCTGCTTAAAACCGCTGAACTGGACACTTAAAAATAGTGGAGATGGGAAATTTTATGTTATGTGAATTTTACCACAATTTTAAAAAATAAAATAAATAAAAACCATCAAAGCAAACAAAGAATAGTTCATGTTGATAAAAGCTACAGTCCACCGAAAAAGGTAAAACAGTCATATGCTCTGGTGCACCGCACAAGAGAGTTTGGAAATATATCTAGTTAATACACGTATAAATAAAACATTGTACCCAATAAAGAGAGAGTATTTATCTTGTCCAAAAACCCATGGCCCTTTGACAAGCTAGTCAGGTATTTGGCTGTAAAGAGAATCTCAATAAATTTCAATAAGCAGAAATCACATGAATCTTATTTTCTGGCCACCATGCAATAAAATTAGAAATTAAAAAGTAAAACAAAACATAAGAAAGTAGCAAAAATGAAATCTTTTCGCTGGAAATTTTGAAGCTCCTCTAAAGTAAATCTCCTGTTAAAGAGGAAATTACAAACGAGAAACAAGCCACAATGAGACTTTGTTCCAGGGCCTTACAGGATGTGATCCAAGTTGACTCAGAGGAAATTTATTAGAAAAAAGAAGAGTTCAGAATGAATGAAAGAAGCATTAAAATCAAGACGCTAGAGTGAAAGATCAGCAAAATAAACCCAAAGAAAGTAGAGAGGCGGAGTATAAAACGTAGCAGAATTTAATGAGGTGGAACACTAACACAAAAAAATAAACTTGATTAATAAAACAAAAGCTTGATCTTTGACAAGATCATAATTATAGACAAATCTAATTAAATCTCATAAAAACAATACGTGAATAAAATTTTAAAAGATAACTAGAATTGATTAATGAGAAAGAAGATAGCTATTGAGTAGAATTTAAAGCATTTCAAGATACCACCAAAAAGAAATTAATGTTAACGAGAAATTTTAAAATCTAGATTGAAATACAGAATTTTCTAGGAAAATGCAAATTACTAAAATTTACACAAGAGGAGATAGAATGCTTGAACAGGCCAATAAACACAGAAGAAATGAGAACTGTTGTCAAAGTTCTCTGCCATAAGAAAAAGACAACAGGCCCAGATGGTTTTATAGGCAATTTACATCTATTTTTCAAGGACCTGATCATTTCTATGATACTTAAATTTTTCTAGTAGGAAACAAAAGTCTACAAGGCAAGATATCAAGCTGGAAAGAGTCACCTATGTGGTCAGTGGGGGCTCTGGGAAGCAGATGTCAACTGGAGTTAGGAATGCAAACAGTTTTTTGGAGAATAACACTGGCAAAAGGGAGAGGGCAGAGTCTGGACTGGGCAGGGGAGGCTGTGAGACCAGGATGCACAACTGACCAAGGCTTTGCCAGCCCGTCGTGAATCCCCAGAGCAAGATTACCCATCGGAGGAGTCCGTGGTGGGCAGAAATAGCTAGGCACCGTAGCTTCCTCAGTCTTGCTTAGTCACTACCTGAAAACACCCCAAGAGACTCAGCATAGCACATTAAAAACAAAAAGAAGGAAAGAAAACTATAAGCTAATCACACCAAAAAGTGAAAGGCAAAAATTTTAAACTATTAGCAAATTGAATCCAATGGTGTTTTAAAAAGATTATACATGAAGAATGCAAAGACGGGTTTAAGCAGGGAATATATTAATTTGCTACATTAATAGATTAAAAGGGAGAAAAGATATTCCCATCACAAAAAATACTTTGATAAATGGATTTGATAAAAGGCATGCCTATTTCTAAATAAGAACATAAAATTCTGGGCAGGCTAGAGGTAGGAGGACACTTTCTTACCTTGATAAAGGCTAATACTCAAAACCGTTAGCAAACATCCTATTCGATGGTGAAAATTTAGACATTCCAGAAAAATTAGGAAGGAGACAAGGTTGCCTACGATCCCATTACTACTTAACCATCTACTGGGGACCCGAGGCAATTCAATAAGAAAAAAAATTTTTTTAACTGCCATTTATTGTTCTAAAATTGATTGTGTTGATGGTTGCACTATTCTGTGAATATGCTAAAAAAAATTTTAAAGTAAATTGTCTGAATGTGAATTTTAACTCAATAAAGCTGCTTAAAAATTGTCATTATCTTGTCTGTTACAAGGTATTTACTACTTACAAGCTACGTGTCTACTTAGAAGATGAAAGAAAATAAACTTAAAAACTATTGAAAGTGAAAGAGTTTAGAAAGGTGGCAAGTACAAACTCAACATACAAAAATCATGTTCTAATAAACAAACGATAGCCAATTTCAAAGCATCACAAAAACAAGAATCCTATTTACTATACACAGAAGGATTAAACATCTAAGAATAGACCTAATGTAGGGGAGGAAGACATTTCCTCTTCCCAAATGGGGGTTCGTCTGGCCGGAGAACGAATTAAATTCACATGAGACAGAATAGCAAGAGAAAATTAAACAAAGCTTTATGAGGAACCATGGCCCGGGGCCTTTCCTCCTGAAGGAAGAAAGGGGACCGAAGAAGTGGGGTGCACATAGTGGTTATATACCCCCAAACAGGGTGTTTCACATGTGATTGAAATGTCCCTCCCACAACAGTCACAAGATTGCCCTGTCGGCACAGTGCTTGATGGACACAGCAGGTAGTGGTCTGCTGTCTCGGTGGGCGCAGCAGGAGGCAAGTCGATTGTCTGGAGCTGGGCGGTCACAGGTGAGTGCGCAATCAGTTCCTAGCCTAAGGAAAGATGCTTAATCCTTAAGAGATGCCAATGTTGGGAGGGGGAGGGAAGTCAGTTACAGGAGGTTACCAGACAAGCACAATAAAATGCAGATTTAAGTCCTTGCCTTTGGTATTGATTAAGAGTTTCTAGAGAGAAGGTCATCGCCTTTCTTCTTCCTGGTACAGAGAGGGGGGCACCTTTTACAGATAGAGATTTACCTTACAAACGTAAATGTGTCCTAACAAAGGGCAAGTTCCATTCCTCAGAGCCTCCTTCCCTGTCCCAGTTTATCAAAAGCAATCAGCCTCAAATAATCCCTATGCCAAAGAGACATATCTTGGGGTGGCCAATTCCAGGTCCCCACACTAACAACAAACGTGGAAGACTTCAATTTTAAAAACAACAGCTTTCTGATTGACACACAAAAAAATCAGGCATAAAGCACAGTGCCAGCATTCGCTGCACCCCAATGTTCCCTTCAAGAATGGCTGTGGGGAAAATTCCCTCTCGGAGAGGATTGTGGACATCACAGGGACCATGAACAATGTGACTAATGAACTATTTGAAATGCTTGGTACAAAGTCTGGCAAATAGCGAGCGTTCAACAAATGTTACTTATTCTTGCAGATTCCGTTGCAGCCAGGACTCAGATCACAGAAATTGAATATTAAACTTGATCTTGTGAAGTTGGCAGATTGATGGGAATGGCAGAAATGCTCAGGAAGGAGTAGGACGTTTCCTTGAACTAAATATGCCACTTAGAGATGAGAACTCTGACTGGAAATAAGAGCTCAGGCAAAAAAGGAGTTGTTCCAGTTCAGAGGTGGAACGAACGAGCGTGCGTGTTTAGGAACAGAGGGAGCTGTCTCACTCAGGGTGACCAGATCATGAGTCAGCTGGGCTGCCTCATCTTCATCCCCAAACACCCCAACTCCGGCATGTGCTATGGTCCCCTCTGCATGGAACAGCTAGTGCAGCCTCCTCTCTAGGCACAATCTCGGCCCCACATGGTGAACAATGCTGGTGCTCAGCTTGAATCCTTTTTTTTCCCCACCATTTTTGCCCTCTTCCTCCCATCCCCCAACAGCCAGTACCCGCAGCTCATTCTGAAAGGACTCTCCTGAGGCTACAGAGAGCTGGAAGTGCCAGGGAATTATCTTTCCCCCAACAATTAATAGGGTGCTACAGCTCACCTCTGTTCTAATAGGTTGGGTTCTGAATTATGGTAAAGTGAGCTGCTGTAACAAAAACGTATAGTGACTCAAGGATGAACACAGTTTATTTCCCAGATAAAGTCCAAAATGAGTATTCCTGATTTGTGGGTGGGTCTCCTCTAGGTGGGCACTTGTGGCCCAGGCTCCCTCCCTCTATGCTTTGCCTTCTGTAGCACATGCCTTCCAGAGTCACTGTTCCAAGCCGGAAGAGGGAGATAGACCAGGGAGAGACATACATGAAAGATTTGGGGGCTGGACAGCAGGTGACATATATCACCTCTAATTGCAAGAAGACAGGGAGAGGTAGTCTAGCTGTGGACCCAAGGAGAAGAGGAAGGAAACTGGTGTGGTGACAGCTAACCAGCCTCAGCCATGGTGCCTGTGCCGTATTTGTTGTCAATTATTTTGGACACCAACCCAGGTCAGAGGACGTGGATTGAGGCTCAGCCCCACCTCTTAGTAGCTGAGAGAACTTGAACGAGCTTTTTAACCTCTCTGACCCTCAGGGCTTTTTTAACCTAGAAACAGTAACAATAATAATTGTAATAGACAACAACACCTTCAGGGTTATTTGGAATTATCCAAAGATTATGTTTGTAAAGGGACCTTATAAACTATAAAACCCCGTGGAAATGCTTTTCTTAATTCACCCTCCCTGGAATGCACTCCCTTTTATCTAGTTTCTATGCCCCTTTCAGAGACTGAGTCTAATTCCCTGTTAAGAGTGGCAGAGTCTCCTGTTCCAGCAACTGTGGCCCTTTGGGGTCCTGGCACCACTGAATAGAACACAAAAGCCAGATTTATTTGAAATAGCTTGGGAATTTTATTACCCTAGGGAAACCTATGAGCAATTCTGGCCACTACTCCTCACTCGGAAATGTTTGTTTCCTCTCTTGGTGGGGCTTCTGGCAATTTCTGATGCTCCTCCCAAAAGCACTGTGGATTCAGGACCATGCCCCTGGCCAACGAGTATCTAAACCTGACAACCAAAAAGGTGGAAAACTCAGCTAAAGAGACGTGGAAAAGAGGCTACAGGCTTATAATACTGCTTCATACTATAACAACTAAGACTTCAGATCCCCCGAATGTAAGTGGGGAGCACAGAGCACCTCTCTAATCCTCATTAATGCCCCTTAACAATCACCTCTTTTATAAAACATTCTCAGATGTTTCCAGCCCATATTATGCTCCACTTTTCCCAAAGGATTGCATTTCAGAAATGCCACGTGATGCAGCTCCCACTTAAACTCAAATCCTTCTTTTGCTAGTTTGCTTCTCGCGCAGATAAATTACTTGACATCAGGGACTGTGTGTTTGATCCCACACTAGAGACATGGCAGATTATCAGTAAAAATGTGTTAATCAAGGATATTCAATGGGAAGTGGCATTTCCTGGAATGGGACAGTCATGTCCCTGATCCTAAACATCCCAGTATAAACATTAGAATATTGGGATCATTGAAACCTGATATTCTTGGGCACTTATCTGTGCAAATTAGCACTGACCCAACCACATGGCACTGTTCAGAACCCAATGGAGAATGGGCGGATCCCAGAAGGATTTCCAATTATTCATTCATTCATTCAACAAATAATTGTTGGGTTCCAAACTGCTCTTAGCACCTGCAAGGAGCTTGCAGAGAAAAGGAAGATGTGTAAGATAAAGACTCACTCTCTAGTCTAGCAGAGTGAGACCAGAATACAAGCAGGAGCAGTGAGACCAGGATGCAACCAATAAAGTTGGATGAAGGACCAGGAAAAACATTTGAAAGCGAGGCCACAAGTAGGTAACTTTAGGGACAGGCATGTTGCACCGTGACCCAAAAAGAGGCCCAGAATTGGGAACAGATTTCAACAGCTGTCTTCACTTTTCAGACTGGCAAACATTTAAAGATTGACAACACCAAGTGTTGCTGGGGTGTGCAGAGCCAACTCTCACATATTGCTTGGATGGTATAAATTTGGGCCAACCTTTCCATAGGGCAACCTCACAAAATGTGCCAACATTTAAAATGTATCTACATATGACTCAGCAATTCCAAATGAGGCATTTATCCTATGGGAATAGTTGGACAAGTGAAGAAAGATGTCAGTACCAGTATAGCATATTCATTGCCTCATTCCTTGAAGTGGGGAAAACTATAATCATTGGATTGGGTCGCGTGCTCATCCTTGAACCCATCACGATGGCCAGAGGGATCAAGTCCTCTGATTGGCTGAGCCTCATTCAGCATCTCTCCTCTGTTGCCAGGGGATGGAGGAAGATGGTGATGGACAGTTGAGGATTAGGACTAGGGGAGGGGAGGAAGAGCGCTGTTACTGGAAAACTGGGGATGAAGAAACCTGTTAAGTAAACAAAATCTATAGCTACTTCCATCCACTATAGCAGAAGTAGCTGGCGCACAGGGAGGAATGCTTCAGGCAGGGTGAACAGACTATTAACAGAGCCTCAGAGAGCCTTTAGAGTCTGCGATGAAACTCCTCGTCCTGAGACGATGAGGAGGCACCGTGGGGAAGGTCAGCCCTTCAAAGGAGACCCAGGCTGGTAAATCCAGACTTGGATTAAGAGGTATGATTGAGGCTGAGGGGGAGATGTAAGAAAAACATAGAAAACAAGACAACTGAGAATGCTTTAAGTGGGGCTGGGAAAAGTTGTGACCCTAGACAGTCCCATGTCATGTCCACCCATTGACTAGCACAGTGGGTACCACTTGCTGCCTGGTGATCTTGGAAAAATGGCGTAATCACTCAAACCTCAGTTCCCTCATCTCTGAAACTGAGAAAAGAAACCAATCTAAAGGGCTGGCCAGGAGAATTTCATGAGAGTGTGTAGGAGAACACCTCTAACGCTGTGCCTATCAGTGTGAGTTGACTCTAAGCAAGGAGAAGGGCGGGTCAGAAGCAGCCCTCAAATTTAACAGAAAGAGAAAAAAATGCAAACCGAAGACTTTAATTATGGTGGCCCCAGGAAGTCTGAAAGTCAGAGCTTTGTTTTAGGGCAAAGTACTGGAATTTAACTTGGGACCACTAATGAGGGTTACAATTGCACTTTTGACATGAAACTATGTCATAAGATATAGTTGCCTCTCTGCAAGTTCTTAACGGTATAAACGGAACATCTATTTACCTTCTGTTCTTCACGCACACTTTTGCTGGATGATTAAACACTTTCAGAAGAAGAGCTACTTAAACTCCCCAAGGTGAGGATAGGGCACCCCATCCCCACCACCCCGTTACTCCACTTTGCCCTGTGCCAAGAATGCCACATGCCTTGCTCTTGTCTCGAGTGCCCTTCCTCAGGATGGAGGATGGACAACACATATAGAGGCTGCCTTGAATTTCCTTGCCTCAGATTCAAACCCAGTGAGTTTTATGCCAACAGGGTGGCAAGCCTGTGGTGCTCTTCCCAGGAGGGGAGGAGAGAGGGACACCGCTGGGAAGGCATGAGTGTCAAGAAAGCACAAGACATTCCCACCCTCCTGACCCCGACGAGGTCCAGTCTGTGTGGAAAGAGCGCTGAAGCAGGAGCACAAAGGCTGCTCTGTTTTGTGTGGTATTGGGCAAGCCCCAGCCTCTCCAAGCCCCTTTCTTCATTCTTACAAAGGTGGCAGTAATATCTCGCAGGGCAGCTAAGGGAAATGAGAGAAACTGAGAGAACAGAGCCACCTAAGCAGCCGTGCCCTGTGCAGGTGTGTGTTTTCATCACCTTTCCACATCCCATGGGTTGTTACAGAGCGTCAAAGCTGTGGACTGTGTCCCGGGGTAAGAAGTAGATGGTCCTTCTGGGTCAGATTACCAGGCACGAAAAAGAAGCCAAGAATCAGCAGTTGTTTCTTAGAGCCTGTCTTGGGATTTTCCATCTGTGACCCAAAGTAGTGCTGCTGCCACGGACACCAGGAGTTCCTTGCCTGCGTCCAGAGGGAGAGCTGATGTTTCGGCCAGGAAATCTCAGAGGCATTTGTGGAACAGGAGGGAAGCTCTCAGAGGCGTGTGCCCATGGCAATGTAGAAGGAAACGGAACAAGGAAGCAGAAGGAGATTTCTTTCCCTTCCTCAGCTCTTCGTTACACGTCCCAGGGCTCATCCAGCCCTCGCCTCAGAGCCCAGCCACCACAAAATGGCCTCACCTCAGCCTGCCAGCAGTGGGCTCTCCTAGAGGTGAGCGCAACTCTGTCAAAATAGGTGGTAGTGTTCTGTGGCAAACACTGCCATTCCAAATGGCATTTGTGAGACAATTCCTATGTACCTGGCTCTGTGCTTGGCACTTTGGAAAGGAACTAAAGTCATGAGAGAAAGGATCTGCTGCCATGAGCTGCTTATAATAAACAGCTGTATTTGCACAGCCAGCCCTGGAGAGAGACTTCCCTAGGTCTAAGACGCCAGTAACACAGGTGTCGCTAGGCTCACCTTCAGGCACGTCACTGGTCACCGGTGCCCAGTGTCCAGGGGACGACCTGAGTGACAAGAAGAGGGGTTTACTAGAGTGTGGTATGGACCCCGGTCAGCGTGGAAGGGGAACTCTGGAGGTTGAGTCAGCTTACTTGGCTGGAGAGAAAACACCAGATGAGGACGGGGCAGATCCAGCAAAAGGAAGGCCAATGTCAGGAACACAGGCTAGCTGGCAAAGAGTAGCAAAGGCTCCATCAGGGACGGGAGAGGTCAGGCCCAGGTGGGTGGGGAGGCTCCAAGGCCCAGCGTCAGGCCCAGGGCAGGGTGCTCAGGTTGATGAGGGGCGGCCGGCTGCCCATGTAAGGCCCCTGAGGATGAAGCCTTCCTCCCCTGCCCTTTCCCTTTCTCTCCCTCCTTCTTGCCTTTGATTTAGCAGCTTTTTACTAGGTTATGTTCCAAACGGCAGGATTTTCTCGTAACCTTGACTGCTCTAATATGCACTGTGAGTCTAAAGATGACCCACACTGCTTTCACTCTTTAATATCCCTCGGTTGCCACAAAAACATTTCTTCTGAGGGAAAGGACCAGCTGCACATTCCAGGCTTGTGTTGATCTTGGGTTAACTGCCACCCCAGGGTCAGCTGAAGCTTTGGGAGGACACGTCTTCTGCAATGTAGTGAACTCTTTGCTCCTACAGCGTCACACAGCTGTCTCTGAGGTGGATTATTTTCTCAGAAGAGTCACATGTTTCATCCAACTCTCTTGAGTTTTGCTCTGAAGCTCGAGGCCACCACATATGCAGGCCTCAGGCCTCAGGCCTCACTTAGCCTGTAGGCTCTTTCTTCAGGCATTACATCCCTCACAGAGTAAAATGAGGCAGGAGGAACAAGCCCGGGCCTGGCGCCTCACCACTCAGGGTGGAACCTTCCTGTTGCTCACCACAGCCTGACATACTCAGCCTGTCGGAGTTCCCAAAGAAATCATGCCCAGGCATGTTGAGATCTGAGTGGAATCTTTCTAGACAACAGATGCCTAACCATCCTCCTTGAGCCCACTGACCCCTCTCCCACTCATGCTGGCCGGAATTATTGAAAACACCTATCTGAGCCACCCCACCAATTGAAAAGCATCTCTGATCGTCACCATTTCATCCACAGTCCAAACACCCTTTGTTCTAGACTACTCAGAGAGTCTCCACCTCCCCGACCGCCACCCACCAGCAGCTCCTGATGACTCCCTGTTTGCAAGTACCATACCTCTCCTGTGGAAATCATTACTCATTCTTCTAGATCTGGAGCAAATGTGGCTGCTCTGTGCACCTTCTCCTCCCCCAGACCATTTTCAGTCCTGTTCTCTGAAGCCCGCTGCTCCAGCCTCTATGAGAGTACTCACCCCCCACAGTGGGGTTACAGTACCTCAGCTGTTCACTCGCCTGCTCCCCCTCCCCCTAACAGGGCAACTTGAAGGCAGAGCCTGAGCTTAGCATCTTAAGTGCCTATCACGGATCTATTGCTGAAGATGAGACAGGCAAGAAGCCCTAACTAGAGAAGAAGAGTAACAGTGCATTGAGTGCCTACTTCACTCCAGACGTTGTTCTAGGCTCAGTTGCTGTCCACAACAACCCTACGAGACAACTACTATTGCTGTCCTCACTTTGTAGGTAAGGAAACCGAGGCACAGAACAGTTATGTAACTTACACAGTCTCTCGATTGGTAAAAAATAAAGTCAGGATTTGAACCCAGGGTCTTTGCTCTTAACCACTGTACATAACACTTCTCAAACTAAGCAGGAAGGAGATAAAGAACTAAATTTTAGAAGTTAAACCAGGGTACACACTTTGGCTCTGACCCTGATCTTACTCACTCAAGCTGAGCTTCAATTTCCTCAAGGGTAAAATGGGTGTAGTGACAGTTGTTGCCCCACCTACTGTTCGGTTGATTTTAAAATTATACAGATCTGCTGTACCCTACAACAGCGATGCTGGTGTGCTGTGGCCTGTCCAGGCTTTTCAGTTTGAACTGCAGCTGCCAACCCTAATGTCAACCCTGTAAGAAATCATACTCACAGAGGATTGCCCGGAGAATACGCAGGGTATCGCCTCCTTTAAATTTGACTGAGCCAGACCATCAAAGGCTGCGTACTTGGACTCCTTTTTTGAACACTGACTTTCCTCAAAGTCTCCCACTTGATTTCATTATCATTGCCCGTGGGTGTGGGCCCTCAGCTGTGTATTTGAGATGATTTGGTTTATCGTGGGAGTGTTATGGTGTATGCCCTGAATGTGACTCAGTTTCTCCTACAGGAGGATCACAGGGACACTTCTCAAACACAAGTATTGTCTTTAGCACAGGCACAATGCTGAAATAAGGGAAAATGTTTTGATCATAATTGCTGGTAGTAGAGATCTTCTTAGGCAGAAAACAGTCCTTGTTTGGGAAAATATTTTCATAAGCTGTGAGGCTAGGAGCCCAAGAACTGGGTGTTTCCATTAACCAAGCAACTTAAGATAAGGTGCAGACTGCCCTGTCTGAGACAAATCGGGGAACTTGGCCTCTGAGAAGGAGGAGAAGACATTCAGGGAGGCCAGGTAAGGAATGGGAAGAGACGCCTGTAAGATGGTGAGTGAGGTGAATTCAGGCCAGCGGCAGAGGGGATGTATTGATTTGCGAGGGCTGTCATAACAAAGTTCTGCAGATTGGGCAGCTTAAACAAAGAAATTTATTTTCTCACAGTTCTGGAGGCTGGAAGTCCGAGATCAAGGTGCGAGATCAAGGGATCGGCAGGACTGGTTTCCTCCGCAGCCTTACAGATGGCTGCCTTCTCCCTGTGTTTTCACGTGGTCTTCCCTCTGTGTATTTCTGGGTCCTAATCTCCTCTTCACGTACAGACACCAGCCTTATTAGATTAGGGTCCACCCTCACGACCTCATTTTAACTTGACGTTTAAAGACCCTGTCTCCAAATAGTCACATTCTGAGGTACTGGGGGTTAGGGTTTCAACATATGAGTTTTGAGGGGAGTACAATTCAGCCGATAACAGGAGCCAAAGGACGTTTGAAGACCACCCTCCATCCCCCCAACCTTGTCTTCCTGTGAACATCTTCACTAACTACTTTGTGTGAATGGAATCTTTTGTAGAAGTCGAAGAAAAGGTAAGCCTCACGCCTGGGAGCCATGTGCTGTGGAACAGAGGTAGCCCTTCAGGGATCTTGAGAAAGTCAGCCTCCAGGGAAACAGAAGGAAACTTGGGACATGCTCTGAACCTCCCCTGGGCCTGGAGACCTCAGCTATGCATCACTGATCATGTTTCCTTCTTGGCTTTCATTGTCAGGAAACTCAGAGTCAAACTGGAGATCCCTTATAATAAACATTTAGGAACTTACGCAGAGTTACTCCCCATGCCTTATCCTGCTCTTTGGCCTTTATTTTCTCTTGCCCCTCTCCTGTGGACTTTCTTGTCTTTGTCTACCCAGCATCCCTTCCTTTGAAGCATTTTACGCCAGTCCGCATAGTCCCTACAGATCTGCCAATCCTAGCGCCCAGCCCCATCTCCTACCCTTATCATGGCGTGGGCACCTGACTCAGGCTGCCCGAAGTGCCCCACCCACATGGCCACAGGGATGGTCATATAACTCCAGATGGGCCAATCGGAGAATTGCCTGGGATTGATATGGGGAGAGAGATGTTCTCTTAGCTATTTGCTAATTTGAAAGGGGATGAATCGGAGGCTTCCAGGAGCTATCTTCCCCATCATATGGACATAGCTTCATTTAGCAGGAGGCCAAGTAGAGGCAAGAAGAGCTGAGAGATAGAAGAAGAGACAGTATCATTTGAGCCCCAAGATCTGGCTATACATACAGCCAGAACCACTTCTGGATCTACCTGTAATTGGAGCTAATAGATGCTCTTTTCCCACCATGCAACTGGAAGCAGGCTGGAGGTAGAGGTCAGATTAACTCTACTTCCCATTTCAAGCCCAGAAGAGAGCCCTCAATTCGATGACAAGGCAAAATGGGCAGAGCTTATCTCTGAGTCAGAAACTGCAAGGGTAAGCCCAGTTCAAGGATAAAGACCAGGAATAGACTTCTGGAGTCAGTTTACTAGCTAACAGAGTTGGTAAACTCAAATAGAACAGCCACCCACCAGGACTGTGGGAAAATTATATTTCCAGAAAATTCCAAGCTTGATAAACAGTGGTCTGTGATTGCTCAAACCCCAGGGCAAGTCCCAAGCCCTGCAATTATGCTGACAGGAAGTGGCCGCTAAAGTTGCCCCCAGATGCAGAGTCTTCCGCTATACCCTACTCGGAAGTGGCCATGGAAACCTCTAGACAAGAGGTGTTTTCGCAGTTAGTCGGAAGGGGGGCAGTTGGGCTGACTGACCCAGAGGCTGACTGCACTGCCAGGGGCCGGCCATGTTACTGCCCGACAGAGTGTGGAGTGTACTAGGAGCTGCTCGGCATGGATTCCCCTTCACCGCTTGCCAAATGGAAGACTTATTGCAGTGTTTCTGTTGTCCCTTTGTCATTGGGTCCTGGGTACACTGGGAGTGGTGATGAGGGAGGTTAGACTTATCTTTTAGCTATAGGCTACCAAATCCATGAAAGATTACCCAGAAATCCTCAGCTTGGGATTGGATGTGGCAACTAGACATGATTTTGGTTTTTAGTTTTGTTTCAATAGTCATTGTATTATGCTAGGTAGGGGTGTTTATAGAATTGTATTTACGGGAAGAAGGATGATTTTGTTTGTCAAGCTTCCTTCAATCTCTTTTCTGACCCCATGTGGTCTTGGAGGGTCTAGGAGTCAAGACGTTCCACTCCTATTTCCATCTCCACAGAGGTAGAGTTACCAGGCTGGCCAATCAGAGGACGCCATCTCTCCATCCATAGTGATTGGTTAAATTGTGGACATGTGACCTAAGCAAGGCCAATCATGATTGGCATATGAGCATTAGCTAAGAGAGGTCCTCTTTACCCAGGGAATGCTGAAGTAAACGCAGCTTCAAATTCAGCATTAGATCTTCTCTTCTTGAAGGTCCTTCAGTCATTGTACTGTCAGAGATTTTTCACTAGCTGCTTCATCTCATAAAGTTTGGAGCCTCAGTCAGTTTCCCCTTGACCCATGGCATGAGTTATTTAGATGATATGTTTTAATTTCCAAATCTGTATATTTTTTGTTGTTGCTGATTAACTTCATTGTTTTTGTTAGAGAATGTGATCTGTATAAATCTGTATGTTCAATTCTTTGAACTTTATTTAGACTTACTGTATGTACTAGTATGTGGCCAATTTTTGTAAAACATATCTTGGGTGCTTGAAAAGAATGCTTTCCTAAATTGATTAGCGTAGAGTTCTAGGTAAGTCAAACATTGTTTGTGCTGTTCAAATCATCAATATTCCTACTGATTTTTATTTTATTTTATTTTATTTTTGTTTTTTAGTGAGGAAGATTGGCCCTGACCTAACGTCTGTGCCAATTTGTGCCATTTTGTATTTGGGATGCTGCCACAACATGGCTTGACAAGTGGTGCATAGGTCTGCGCCCAGGATTCAAACCCCCAAACCCCAGGTCGCTGAAGTGGAACATGCAAACTTAACCTCTATGCCACTTGGCTGGTCCCAGTTTTATTTTTTATCCACTTGATCTGTACATTACAGAAAAATATATTAAAATCTCCTAGTATGATGATGGGTAAGTCAATTTCTCTTTGTTATTCTGATTTTTGCTCTATTTTTTGTGGGGGGGGGTTAAGTTAACAGCTAAATTGAGCAGAAGGTATAGAGATTTCCCATATACCCACTGCTCCCATACCTGGATAGCCTCCCCCACTATCAACATCCCCCACCAGGTGGTACATTTGCTACAATTGATGAGTTTACATTGACACATCATAATCACTCAAAGTCCATAGTTTATATTAGCTCACTCTTGGTGTTGTAGATTCTATGGGTTTGGGCAAATGTATAATGACATGTATCCACCATCATAGTATCACACAGAGTAGTTTCATTGTCCTAAAAATCCTCTATGCCCTATCTGTTCGTTCTTCCAGCACCCTTAATCCCTGGCAACCAGTGATCTTTTTACTGTCCCCATAGTTTTACCTTTCCCAGAATGTAATATAGTTGGAATCATACAGTATGTAGCCTTGCAGATTTGTCTTTCACTTAGTAATATGCTTCTCAAGTTCCTTCATGTCTTTTCATAGGTTGATAGCTTATTTCCTTTTTAGCGCTGCATAATATTCCATTGTCTGGATGCACCACAGTTTATTCATCCATTCACCCACTGAAGTACATCTTGCTTGCTTCCAAGTTTTGGCAATTATAAATAAAGCTGTTGTAAACATATTGGTACGGGTTTTTGTGTGGACATAAATTTTAAGCTCCTTTGGGTAAATACCAAGGAGTACAATTACTAGATCCCATGGTAAGAGTATGTTATTTTGTAAGAAACTACCTGTCTTCCAAAGTGGCTGTATCATTATGCATCCTCACCAGCAATGGTTTAGAGTTCCTATTGCTCCATATCCTTGACAGAATTTAGTGTTGTCAGTGTTCTCGATTTTGAACATTCTAATATATGTGCAGTAGCATTTAATTGTTGTTTTAATTTGCATTTCCCTGATGACATATCATGTGAAGCATCTTTTCACATGCTTATTTGAAATCTGTATTTCTTCTTTGGTGAGGTATCTGTTAATGTCTTTGGCCCATTTTATAATCGGGTTGCTTTCTTATTGATGAGTTTTAAGAGTTCTTTGTATATTTTAAATAACAGTTCTTTATCAAATGTGTCTTTTGCAGATATTTTCTTCTGATATGTGGGTTATCTTTTCATTGTCTTGGCAGTGTCTTTCCCAGAGCAGAATTTTTTAATTTTAATGAAATCCAGCTCATCAATTCTTTCTTTGTGTCATATCTAAAAAGTCATCCCCTAAACCCAGGGTCCTCTAGATTTTATCCTCTGTTATCTCCTAGGAGTTTTATAGGTTTGCACTTAACATTTAAGTCTATGATCCATTTTGAGTTAATTTTTGTGAAGATTGCAAGGTCTGTGTCTGCACTCATTTTTTTTGCACATGGATGTCTTATTGTTTCAGCACCATTTGTTGAAGAGACTGTCTTTTCTCCATTGTATTGCCTTTGCTCCTTTGTCAAAGATCAGTTGCCTATATTTATGTGGGTCTATTTATGGTCTCTCTATTCTGTTCCTTTGATATATTTATCTATTCTTTTGCCAATACCACATTTTTTTGATTACTGTAACTTTATAACAAGTCTTGAAGTCAGGTAGTGTCAGTGCTCCAACTTTGTTCTTCTCTTTCAACATTATGAAATCTTTTGTTTTTCCACATAAACTTTAGAATCAGTTTGCCAATAACTATAAAATAACTTACTTGGATTTTTATTGAAATTGCATTGAATCTATAGATCAATTTAGGAAGAACTGACATCATGACAATATTGAGTCTTCCTATCCATGAACATGGAATACCTCTCCATTTATTTAGTTCTTTAATTTCTTGCAACAGAATTTTGTAGTTTTCCTCACATAGTTGTACATATTTTGCTAGATTTATACCTAAGTATAAATGGGGGGGGGTGCTAATGTAAGTGGTATTGTATTTTTAATTTCAAATTTCACTTGTTCATTGGTGGCATATGGGAAAGCAATTAACTTTTGTATATAACCTTCTATCTTGCAAACTTAATGTAATTGCCTATTTGTTCCAGGAGTTTTTTGGTCCGTTCTTTCATATTTTCTACATAAGCAATCATGTCATTTGCAAATAAAGGCAGTTTTATCTCTTCCTTCCCAACCAGTATAACTTTTATTTCCTTTTCCTACCATATTGTATTAGCTAGGACTTCCAGAATGATGAAAGGAGTAATGAAAGCTAGCATCTTGCCTTGTTTTGGTGGAAAAGCTGTAGGTTATTCATAGATATTTTTTATCAATTTGAGGAAGTTTGCCTCTATCTTTAGTTTATTTAGAGTTTTTTTTTTATCATAAGTGGGTGTTGAATTTTGTCAAATACTTTTTCTGCATCTATTGATATGATCATATGATTTTTCTTCTTTAGCCTCTTGATGTAATGGATTATGTTGACTGATTCTCAAACGTTGAATCAGCCTTGCATACCTGGGATAAATCCCACTTGTTCATGGTGTATAGTTGTTTTTATACATTATTGGATTCAATTTGCTGATATTTTGTTGAGGATCTTTGCATCTATGTTCATGAGAGATATTGATCTGTAGTTTTCTTTTCTTGTAATGTCTTTGTCTGGTTTGGGTATTAGGGTGATGCTGGCCTCATAGAATGAGTTAGGATGTATTCCTTCTGCTTCTATCTTCTGAAAGAGGTTGTATAGAATTGGAATAATTTCTTTCTTAAATGTTTGGTAGAATTCACCAGTGAATTCATCTGGGTCTGGTGCTTTCTATTTTGGAAGGTTATTAATTATTGATTCAATTTGTTTAGTAGATATAGGCCTATTCATCTTGTCTATTTCTTCTTGTGTGAGTTTTGACATATCGAATCTTTCAAGGAATTGGTCCATTTCATCTAGGTTATCAAATTTGTAGGTGTAGAGTTGTTCATAGTATTCCTTTCTTACCGTTTTAATGTCCAAAGGATCTGTAGTGACTATATATATTTAATCATTAGTAATTAATTGTTACTAATATTATTTCTGATATTAGTAATTAATGTCCTCTCTTTTTTCCTTTGTTAGCGTAGCTAGAGGCTTATCAATTTTTTTGATCTTTTCAAAGAAGCAGCTTTTAGTGTCATTGATTTTCTCTATTGATTTCTTCTTTTCAATTTCATTGATTTCTGCTCGAATTTTTATTATTTCTTTTCTTCTGTTTATTGTAGATTTAATTTGCTTTTCTTTTCCTTGTTTCCTAAGATGGAAGCTTAGATGATTGATTTTAGATCTTTCTTCTTTTCTAACATATTCATTCAATACTGCAAGTTTCCCTCTAAGCACTGCTTTTGATGCATCCCACAAGTTTTGATAAATTGTTTTCATTTTGACTTGGTTCAAAATATGTTTAAATTTCTCTTTAGATTCCTTCTACAATCTATGTGTTATGAGTTGTTTAATCTCCATGAATTTGGGGATTTTCCAATTATCTTTTTTTCTTTCTTTTTTTTAAACATTGGCACCTGAGCTAACAACTGTTGCCAATCTTCTTTTTCTTTTTCCTGCTTTTTCTCCCCAAATCTCCTCAGTACATAGATGTATATTCTTAGTCGTGGGTCCTTCTAGTTGTGGCATGTGGGATGCTGCCTCAACGTGGCCTGATGAGCAGTGCCATGCCCACACCCAGGATCCGAACCAGTGAAACCCTGGGCCGCCAAAGTGGAGCTCACGAACTTAACCACTCAGCCACAGGGCCAGCCCCTCTTTCTTTCTTTTTAAAAGATTGACACCTGAACTAACATCTGGTGCAAATCTTCTTTTTTTTCCTTCTTCTCCTCAAAGCCCCCCAGTACATAGTTGTATAGTCTAGTCGTAGGTCTTTCTGGCTCTGCTACGTGGGATGCTGCCTCAGCATGGCTTGATGAGCGGTGCTAGGTCCAGACGCAGGATCTTAACCAGCAAAACCCTGGGCTGCCGAAGCAGAGCATGCGAATTTAACCACTTGTTCACAGGGCCAGCCCCTCTAGTTATCTTCTTCTTGTTGATTTCTAGTTTAATTTCACTGTGGTCTGAGAGCAGACATTATATAATTTCTATTCTTTTAAATTTGTTAAAGTGTGTTTTATGGCCCAGAATGTCGTTAATCTTGGTGAATGTTCCATGTGAGCTTGAGAAGAATCTGTATTCAGCTGTCATTGGATGAAATAGTCTATAGACGTCAATTATATCCAGTTGATTGATGATGTTGTTGAGTTCAACAACATCCTTACTGATTTTCTGCCTGTTGGTCCATTTCTGATGGAGAGGTGTTGAAATCTCCAACTATGATGGTGGGTTCATGTACTTCTCCTTGTAGTTCTATCACTTGTTGCCTTATGCCTTTTGACACTGTTGTTAGGTGCATGCATGTTAAGGATTAGTATGTCTTCTTGAGGAATTGACTATTTTATCATTATGTAATGTCCATTTATCCCTGATAACACCTTTTGGTCTGAAATGTGCTCTGTCTGAAATTAATATAGCTACTCCTGCTTATTTTTGATTAGTGTTAACATGGTATATTTTTCTCCATTCACTTACTTTTAACTTATATGTGTCTGTATATTTAAAGTGGGTTTCTTGGAGACAACATTTGTTGGGTCTTGTTTTTTGGTACACTCTGACAATCTCTCTTTTAATTGATGCATTTAGACTATTGATATTCACAGCGATTGTTGACAGTCAGATTAATATCTACCGTATTTGTTACTGTTTTCTATTTGTTGCCCTTGTTCTTTGTTCCTATTTTTATCTTCCATTCTTTTTCTGCCTTTCATGGTTTTAATTTAGCATTTTATATGATTCCATTTTCTCTCCTTTCTTAGCATATCAGTTATACTTCTTTTTTTTCCTTAACGATTGGCACTTGAGCTAACAACTGTTGCCAATCTTCCTTTTTTTATTCTTCTCCCCAAACCCCCCCCCCCCCCAGTGCATAGTAGTATATTCTAATTGTGAGTGCCTGTGGTTGTGCTATGTGGGATGCCACCTCAGCGGTGCCTGATGAGCAGTGCCTTGTCCATGCCCGGGATCCAAACTGGTGAAACCCTGGGCCACCGAAGCAGAGTGCGTGAACTCAACCACTTGGCCATGGGGCCAACCTCCTTTTTTAGCTTCTTTTAGTGGTTGCCCTAAAGTTTGTAATATAATTTATACCCAATCTAAGCCCACTTTCAAATAACACTATACCACCTCACATGCAGTGTGAGTACCTTTTAATAAGAAAAGCATCCTAATTCCTCCCTCTCATCTCTTGTATCATTGCTGCCATTCATTTCATATATATAATACATGTGTCATATAATGTATATAAAATGTATAAGCATATAAAATCAAATGCTTTTTTGCTATGATTATTTTGTGCAAACTGTCATCTGTTAGGTGAATTAAGAATAAGAAAAATAAAAGTTTGCGTTTTACTTTCACTTGTTCTTTCTTCAATAGTCTTTATACAGATCTAAGCTTCTGACATATATTATTTTCCTTCTCTCTAAAGAACTTCTTTTAGCATTTTTCACAAGGCAAGTCTACTGGCAACAAATTCCCTCAATTCTTTTTGTCTGAGAAAGTCTTTATTTCTCCTTCACTTTTGAAGGAGAGCTTTGCATGGTACAGAATTCCAGGCTGGTGAGATTTTTTCCTCTCAACAGTTAAAATACTTCACTCCATTTTCTTCTTGCTTGCATTGTTTGTGAGAAGGAGTTGGATGTAATTCTTATTTTTGCTCCTCTATATGTGTTTTTACCCCTCTAGTTTTTTTTTCGAGATTTTTTCTTCATCTTTGATTTTCTTTCACTCAAGAAATGATATACCAAGATATAGGTTTTTTGGTATTTACCATGCTTGGTGTTCTCTGAGCTTCCTGGATCTGCAGTTTGGTGTCTGACATTAGTGTGGGGAAATTCTTAGTTATTATTGTTTCAAATATTTCTTCTGTTCCTTTATCTTTTCCTTCTCCTTCAGGTACTCCCACTACATGTGTTAAAACATTTTGTAGTTGTCCTGAAGTTCTTGGACATTCTGTTCTGGATTTGTGTTTTGTTTTTTTAGTTTTCGTTCTCTTTGATTTTCAGTTTTAGTGGTTTATACTGATATATCCTTAAGTTCAGAGATTCTTTCCTCAGCTGTGTCCAATCTACTAATTAGCTCATCAAAGGCATTCTTCATCTCCGTTACAGTATTTCTGATCTCTAGCATTTCTTTTTGGTTCTTTCTTAGGATTCCCATCTCTCCTCTTACATTGCTCATCTGTTCTTGCATACTGTCTATTTCATCCATTAAAGACCTTAGCATATTAGTCATAGTTATTTTAAGTTCCCTGTCTGATAATTCCAACATCCAATGTTTGGTTCTAATGCTTACCCAGTCTCTTCCAACTGTGTTTTTTTTCTTTTTAGTTTTGCTTGTAATTTTTTCTTGATAGCTGGACGTGATATACTGGGTAAAATGATCTGCTGTAAGCAGGCCTTTAGTAATGGCTGATAAGCATGACAGAGGGAAAGCATTCTATAGTCCTAGGGTTAGATCTCAGTCTTTTAGTGAGCCTACGCCTCTGAACCGTGAACTTCACAAGTGTTTCTCAGGTTTTTTTCTGCTCCCTTAGGTGGGACAGAATGGCTAGAGTGGGCTAGAGTTGGGTATTTCCCTTCTCCCAGGTCAGTTAGGCTCTGATAAAACCCAGGAGGTTATGCTCTGGTTAACTAATGTCTCCTGAGGGCAGATCTTGTTAAGGAGAACAGAGTGCTCCTGTATATTTAAAAATGGTTCCTTTTCCCCTCCCCCTGCCCAGAGCACAAGGGGAATTTTTTGCAATATTTACTATGAGAACCTGGTGGAGCTCTTGCAGGTAACACTCACAAAGCATGCCAACCACCCCCCCATGACTAGATCCCCCTGGAGTTGCTCACTCTCAGACTTGTCCACACCTAATCTCCAGCAATTACAAAACAAGTTTTCCTATCCCACACTGGTTCCTGCAGAGATTTCTGCTCTCTCATATGTTGTCATTCTCTGTATCCAACTATAAGTCTCTCCAATTTGGGGGCCAGCGATTTGTCCTAGGACCTCACTTCTCTTACAGATCTAAGAAGAATTGTTGATTTTTCAGTTGGTTCAGCTTTTTACTTGTTGTTAGGATGGAGTGATGACTTCCAAGCTGCTTTTAAGCTGAACCAAAAACCAGAAGTCACTCTGTATTTTGAAGATGAGTTAGTAGGTATTTGCAAGTCTGGAATTGTTAAATCTTTCTGTGAAATAAATTTTTTATCAATATGTGTAACTCTCTTTATCATTGGTAATATTTTAATCCTTAACTTCTATTTCATCTGTTATCAGTGTAGCCACACCAGCTTTCTTTCAATAGAATTTGCTTGGTGGACCATTTTTCCATGCTTTTATTTTCAAACTTTCAATATTCTTGTGTTTGTCTTTGTATCTTAGAGACAATATATAGCTGTAGTATTTAAAAAAAAAGTTGTTAATCTTTGTCTTTTAACTGGAAATTTTGGTCCACTTACATTTATCACAGACGTGTTTGGATTAATTTTATCTTCTTCTGTCCTATTTGTGTTACTTTCATTGTTTCTTATTTCCCCTCATTTCTTGATTTCGTTTTAATTGATTGTATTTTTTCTCACATTGTATTTTTTCTCTTACTATTCTTTTAGTGGCTACTTTAGACATTTTAGCACAAATACTTAACAAAGTCTAAAGTTAATGTACTCTTTTGGGTTGCCTCAGAAGCAGATTGTAAAGTAGGAATTTGAACAAAATACTTTATTTGGGAGTTGGCTTGAACAAACACTGATCAGAGAGTACAGAAATGAGACAGGGAAGGAAAGAATGCCAATAAAGGGTGTATCATTAGGTTACAATGTGGCCAACTAGAGCTAAATCCTGACGGGAAATTCTAGGAGACTGTGCAGAACATGTCCCAAGGAATGAGGGAGTTGGGTTATTTATGAACTAACTCTCGTCAATCGTTCACTGAGGGCTTCTTTCAGGGTTATTAATTACTTAGCACTTCCAGCTTGTCCTGAACGTGTACAGGGGAGCCAAAGTAACCAGAGGGAGCCTTCAGCACGGAATCCCATATGCTGCCAGTTAGAAATTAAGCTAGAGTCCACAAATGGTAAGGCCCAAGACTATACAGGCAGGACATTTATAGCATCTATACAGTTAATATCTTTAACCTCCTCCCCCAAAATATGAAGGCCTTAGAATGCTTTAACTCGAACCACTCTCTTCCAAGTTATATGCTATTGTTGTCCAGAATTTTAGTTCTTTTTAATCACAGAAATTAGAGATGATAGTGATGATTTTATATAGTTAAGTGTTTAGATTTCTCCACATGTTTATAATTTTTCTTGCTCATTTTTCCTTCTAACACTGTAAATTGTTCTTCTGCGATAATTTTTATTCTTCATGAAGTATATCTTTTGAAGTTCTATCAGTCAAGGGTCTGTTGGTGGTAAGTCTTGTCTGAAAATGTCTTTATTTTGCTCTTATTCTCAATTAAGAATTTCTTTGGATATAAAACTCTAGACTGATAGTAATTTTCTCTTAGTATTTTGAAGATATTGCACCATTCATTGGCTTGTGTTTTTATGTTGAGAAGTCAACTCTCAGTTTGTCATTCTTTGGTAGGTAATTTGTCTTTTTTTTCTGTCAGCTCTTAAGATCTCTTTGTCTCTGGTGTTTTATAATTTTACTACAAACTGTCTAGATATAAATTTCCTTTTGTTTTTATTTCACAGAATTTGTTGGGCTTTCTAAATCTGACAATTTATGCCTATGCCATTTAGAACTAGATTAAGCACGTGTGACAGAAAACTCAAAATAATAGTGGATGATAAAATACAGAAGATTATTTCTCACATAAAAGCAGTCAGATATTAGGCAATCCTAGGCTGTTATGGGTCTTTTATCTCATTACTCCACTGTCCCATGGCCCATAGTTTCCTTTCTTAAGGTCCAAGAATGCTTCTGGAGCTCTGGCCCCACACCTGCATTCCAGTCAGTCAGATAGCGCAAGGGAAGGAGGGCTTGCCCCTTTTTCTCTAAGGATACTTCCCAGAAGTCTTATACACTGCAGCTTCTACTTCAGTGCCCAGAGCTAGTCACATGGCCACACCTAGCTACAAGGGAGGCTGGAAATTATAGAACATTAGTAGGGTGGATTGCCATCCCAGATGAATTTGTGATTCCGACATGAAGAAGAGGACAATGGCTGTTGGGATAGGCAACTAGTGATCTCTACTACAGTCTACCTTTTGGCTATTAAATATCCATTTTACACTCCATTCCCACGTATAGAGCACCCTCATCTTCCAAAAGAGAAACCTCAAAAGTCCCACCCTCTTACACTTAGCTCAAAGTCCAGCATCTTTGGGTGACATGAAGCTCTTCCTGTCAGGCTCAGGTGTGACTCTTTATGTTCTAGTGATCTATAAACTAAAAGACAATCCATCTGACAAACAATGATTGGGGGGAATAGGTTAACATGGTTAAAACTCTCGTTCAGAAAAGGGGAGAGGGCCAGCTCAGCGACGCAGCGGTTAAGTGTGCACATTCCGCTTTGGTGGCCTAGGGTTTGCCGGTTTGGATCCCGGGTGTGGACATGGTACCAATTGGCAAGCCATGCTGTGGCAGGCGTCCCACATATAAAGTAGAGGAAGATGGGCATGGATGTTAGCTCAGGGCCAGTCTTCCTCAGCAAAAAGAGGAGGATTGGCAGCAGATGTTAGCTCAGGGCTAATCTTCCTCAAAAAGTAAAAATAAATAAAATTTTAAAAAAAGAAAAGAAAAGGGGAGAATGGGAAACATGCGGCAGTCACTTGTCCAGAGCAATCACCAAGTGCATTTGAGCAGAGTAGTGGTGACATCCAGCCCTGGCAGTAGGGTCTGCTGCCTGGTTAGCCCATGTGGCAGCCCCAACTTCCTCTGGGAGGAACACCTTACTCTACGTGAGCATCCTTTGTTGTCATGGCTCCGCCTTTCTAAGGTTCTTCCCTGTCGCTCATCCTCCACAGCCACATGTGAGTGGGCCCTGGAAGGTCTGCTTGGAGCTGCCCGCTTTCACAGTCTGCTTCTTCTGGTGCAGAGTTGAGGCTTGACGTGTGCTTTGGGGATTCAGCTGTCACAGGTTGTGGTGAGCCAGTCTGGGGACTTTTTTGGCAGTCCAGGTCCCTTGAAAACTTGGTAGGCTTCTAGAATTTTTGCTTTCACTTGGACCCAAGATTGTTTCTTTTAAGTCTTGTGACCATCCTCTTGTAGTTGCTGTCCCTGCTCTGCCCATCCTTCTCCCCTTGGGATACCCTATTTCATTGCTTGCAAGACACACCTTTCTCAAACTTTTTATTGAAGTATAACGTATTTGCATAAAAGAGTACAAATCGCAGAATACAGATTGAAAAATTTTCAAAGTGATCACATCTGTGTGACCAGCACCTAGATCAAGAAACAGAACATTACCCATAACATAAAACTTCCAGAAACTTCTCTCCTCAACAGTAACTACTATTCTGACTTTTAACATCACAGATTTGATTCACTTATTTTTAAATTATGTAAATATTATGTATAAATTTATGTATAAATGGAATAATCAGTATATGTTGTTTTCGGGTCTGGATTCTGTTGTTCAAAGCCCCAAATGTTTGTGGGAATCATCCATATCATTGTGTGTGGCTGTAATTTGTTTATTCTTTTTGCTAAATAGTATTCCATTGTGTGACTATACCACAAATTATCTATTCCACATTTGATGGGTATTTTGGGGTAGTTACCAGTTTGGGGCTTGTGCAAACAGTGCTGCTATGAATATCCCTGTATTTCTCTTTTGCTGAATTTATGTACATGTTTCTGTTGGGTATTGTCCCTGTTACCTACTGCTGCATGACAAAGTGCCCCAAAACTTAGTGGCATCAAGCAACAACCATTTTGTTATGCTCATGGATTCTGTGGGTGAGGAATTTGGACAGGACACAGAGGTACAGTTTGTCTCCACTCCACCTTGTTTGGGGCCTCAACTGGGAAAACTCAAATGGTTCGGGGTGATTCAATCACTAGGGCCTGGAATCATGTGGAGACTTTTTCACTCACTTATCTGGTATTTGGGCTGTGATCACTCAAAGGCCGGGCTCAGCTGGGACCATACTCCAGGGTACTTACTCACAATCTCTCCATGCGGCTTCGGCTTCCTTATAGCATGGTGGCCTCGTGTGGTCAGACTTCTTACCTAGAGGTCTGGGGCTCTGAAAGCAAGTATTCTAGCAAGCAAAATGGAAGCTGTAATGCCTTTTATGACCTAGCTTCAGAAGTCACACAGTGTCACCAACACCATGCTCTGTTGGTCAAAACAGCTGTAAGCCCTCCGTGATTCAAAGGCAGTGGATACAGACATCCACCTCTTGAGAGGAGTGCCAAAGAATTTGCAGCTGTCTTTTTTTTTTTTTTTTTTTGCCTTGAAGAGTGAGTTTATAGACAGGGGTGATAACATATTTAGCTCCAAATATAATTATGCATAAACTTTGTTGGGCGTCAGAATCATCTGGAGGCCCTGTTAAAACACAGATTCCTGGTCCCATCTTCAGAGTTTTTGATGCAGGAGGTATGGGATGGGGACTGAGAATTTATTTCCGGGGAGGTCCCAGGTGGCACGCATGCAGCTGATCCAGAGAGCACATTTTGATACCCAGTGCATTGGAGAACTAAGATTTTTTTGTCCATTAGTTTTTTTTTTTTATTGAGTTATTGATAGGTTACAATCTTGTGAAATTTCAGTTGTACATTAATGTTTGTCAGTCATGTTGTAGGTGCACCACTTCATCCTTTGTGCCCACCCCCCACCCCACCTTTCCCCTGGTATCCACTAAACTGTTCTTGGTTCATAGTTTTAAATTCCTCATATGAGTGGAGTCATACACAGATTATCTTTCTCTTGCTGGCTTATTTCACTTAACATAATTCTCTCAAGGTCCATCCATGTTATTGCAAATGGAATGATTTTGTTCTGTTTTGCAGCTGAGTAGTATTCCATTGTACATATGTACCACATCTTCTTTATCCATTCGTCTGTTGATGGGCACTTAGGTTGCTTCCACGTCTTGGCTATTGTAAACAGTGTGCAACTGTCTTTTAAAACTGCCACATACCTAGGACTAGAATTTCTGGGTCAATGATAGGGTAGGCTTATGCTCATCTCTAGTACTGCCAATCAGTTGTACAGCATAGTTGTATCAACTTATACATGAGTAATGTATGAGAGTTCTGGAAGGTGGAGAGAATGCTCCACATTCCTGCCCACACTTGATGTTACCTTTTTAATTTTAGCTATTCTGGTGGGTGTGAAGTAGTAGCACATTGTGACCTTAATTTGCATTATAACTAATGATACAAGCTTTAGTGGGCTAAATGGTGCCCCTCAAAGATATCAGGTCCTACTTCCTGGAAGCTGTGAATATTACCTTACAGGGTAAAATTTCTGCAGATGTGATGAAGGATTTTGAGATGAGGAGATTATCTCGGATTATCTGATGGGCCCTAAATGCCATAACAAGTGTCCTTATAAGAGAGAGGCAGAGGGAGATTAGACATACACAGAGGAGAAGGCGAGGGGAAGAGATTGAAATGATGTAGCCACAAGCCAAAGAATGCCAGCAGCCACCAGAAGCCAGAAAAGGGAAGGAACGGATTTTCCTCCAGAGCGTCCAAAAGGAGGGTGACCTTGCCCACACCTTGATTTCAGACTTTTCGCCTCCAGAACTGTAAGAAAACAAATTTCTATTGTTTTAAGCCACCCGAGTTGTGGGAATTTCTTATAGCAGCCCCAGGAAACTAATAAGAACATTTTCATTTGTTTGTTGGTCATTTGGATATTCTCTTTTAATTAGTGCCTATTCAAGTAAATCGCCTGTTTTTCTGTTGGGTTGTCTGCCATTTTGTTTGTTGATTTGTAGCGGTTCTTTTTATATATTTTGGATATAAGTTGAACCGGTTTGAGGTTCCTGGGAAGCAGAGACTGAAGTGGAGTTAGAAGTGTGTAAGGCTTATTGTGGAGTAACTCCCATGAAAGAAAAGGAAGGATTGGGGAGGGGAGCCATTAGACTACAGTGCAGACCTGAAGGTCTCTGAGAGCCCAACAGGGAGCTCTGGGACACAGGTTGCCCATTAGAGGAGTTTCACTGGGGGTGGAAATAGCTAGGCCCTTGTACCACTGCCTTGTTTACCATTGGCTGGGAACACTCCACAAAGCTCTTGCTTGGTCATTATTGCCTTTCTCAATCGTTGTCAAGGATCACCCCAAGAAGAGCATGACCTTGGCTCAAAAGCTGATGTAGACCCGAGGGAGCTTAAAGCAGGAGGTTGTGAGTTAAACCACACTCCTCACAGCTCAGCAGCGAGTCCTTTCTTGAAGAGGGATCTGAATGGTGTACTGATGTCTGCCATGTGAGTCTTATATTGTGAATATCTCCTCCCAGTCTGTGCTTGCCTTTCACACTTTTAATGGTGTCTTTTGATGAACGGAAGTTCTTGATTTTAATGTAGTCCAATTTATCATGTTTTTCCCTTTATGGTTAGTCATTTTTGTGTCATGGTAAGAAATATTTGCCTATCTCAAGTTTTATTCTAAAATATATATTTTAACCTTTCACGTTTAGACCTATAGTCCACCTGGAATTGATTTTTGTGAATGACGTGAGGAGGAGTCAAGAGTTATTTTGTCCCTTTGGTTATTCAATTGCCCTAGAAAAGAACATCCCCTTTGCCACACTGTATTGCAGTTGACACCTTTGTCATCAATCCGTTGAACATATACGTGTTGATTTGCATTTCCATGATGGCTAATGATGTTGAGCATCTTTTCATGTGCTTATTGGCTGTTTGTATATCTTCTTTGGAGAAATATATATTCAGATTCTTTGCCCATTTTTAAAAATTGGGTTATATGTCATATTATTATTGAGTTGTAGGAGCTCTTTATATATTCTAGATACAAGTCCTTAATAAAATATTTGCAAAGGTTTTCTCCCATTCTGTCATTGTCTTTCTATTTTCTTGATCATGTCCTTTGAAGCACAAAAGTTTTAAATTTTGGTGAAGTCTAATTTGTCTATTTTTTCTTTTGTTACTTGTGTTTTCAGTGTCATATCTAATCCAAGGTCATGAAGATTTACACCTATGTTTTCAAGTGTTACAGTTTTAGCTGTGATATTTAAGTCTTTAATTCATTTTGAGTTACTTTTTGTATATGGTGTGAGATAGGGGTCCAGCTTGATTCTTTTGCATGTGAATAGCCAATTGTCCCAACACCACTTGCTGAAAAGATTATTCTTTCTTTCCTTCATTGAATTGCTTTGGCACCCTTGTTGAAGTCAATTGATTCTAAATGTGAGATTTATTTCTGGACTCTCAATTCAATTCCATTGATCTATATGTCTGTCCTTATGCCGGTACCACACTGTCTTGATTACCGTAGCTTTGTAGTAAGTTTTGAAGTTGGGAAGTGTGAGTCCTCCAACTTTGTTCTTCTTTTTAAAGATTATTTTGGCTATTCTGGGTACAATGGATTTTTGTATATTAACTTTGTATACTTCATCCTTGCTAAATTCATTTCATTCTAACAGTTTGAAGATTCATTCAGATTTTCCACATACGTAAACATGTCATCTACAAATAATAACACTTTCATTTCTTCCTTTCTGCTTGGTCAATTTTGATAGAGTCTTACTTCTCTGTCACACTTCCTAGTCTCTCTTATACTTCTTTAAACATATTATTTTTCTGTTATTTATCCAATTATTCCATTGCTGTTGTCTGTGGGGGTCAACTCTGCAGTTTGTTGTTTATGCTGACTCTAATTCATGGCAGCTTTTTTCCTTAAATATTTTATGATTTCTTTACCATTATCTCACGTTTCTTGGTGCTTTATCTGTTGGGATGTCTTGAGGCGTGGGTTTGGCATGTGTTCCTCACAGGAGGATTTGCATTTCTTCCGCCAGGTGCCTGGGGGGCACTACCAACCTGGTACTCTTTTACATTAAATTTTAGCTTTGAGCTTGGTGTTACATAAGAAGTGTAATTCCAGCCCCTAAAACAAGTGTAAGTAGGCTTATGATTAGGAATTACTAGAGGAGATCTTTTTTCCCATTCCACTCAGAGTCAAGGCCTAGATAGAACTTTGAGGGTTGGGGTTGTTTTCCTAGTTCACACACTGAGGGTGTTACCTTTCAGAGGTACTGTCTCGATGAAGGAGTCTCTAATCCTACCTCCCATCCCACGTAGGTCCCAGAGTCTGGCTCCTATTCCCAGTACACAAGACCTATCAAAACCTGGCTCTAGGCCCCCGGGGACTGGCAGACATCTTCAGGGTGAGTTCTGACTTCCTTTGCTTAATTCTGAATTTGGGTTTTCTCACCTTGGGCCTCTGAGGATTTCCCTTACTTTAACTACTACTTTAACCCTACATTTTAAAAGATGTCTAAAAAAATACTGTATCCAGCATTTCTGAGTGTTCTGCATTGACAGCGTTTCTCTGGCACTTCCGCTGGCAATAATCACTTCTGGAAGGCTGCCCGCTGACAAGTTCAGCTCCAAGCTGACCTGAGCATGTGCAAACCTATCAGACCACTAGAGCTGAACAACAAGGCCCTATTGCATAACAGATTTCCTTCTTTATAAGACAGTTGTGGTTGACCATAAAATTTGTTCCCCTCTGTTATAGTTCATACAAATTATCCGACAGTGATCAGTTGCTCTCAACTGGCAACAATTTTGCATGATCCTTCCCCCCAGGGGACATTTGGCAATATCTGAAGATATTCTTGGTTGTCACAATTGAGAAGAGGTGCTACCTGCATCTAGTGGTTAGAGGCCAGGGAAGCTGCTAAACATCCTACATTACAGAGGACAGCCCCCACAACAAAGATTATCTGGCCTCGAATGTCAATAGTGCCAAGATGGAGAAACCTTGACAATAATTACAATGTCTTTTTAAAATCACCCTACTGGAGTCTTGAGTACAGGTGTGATTGCTGTTTCTTCTAACTCTTTTGGCTTAAATCTAAAATTTGAAAAGGTTTATTTGTCAAAAATTAAAAAAGGAGAATGAACGTCGCTACCATCTACTGAACATTTTTTCTGCTTCAGGCACAGTGCCAAATGTGTTCATGAAGACAGTAACATTCCTCTCATCATTTTCTCCAGAACTTTGGTGCTTTGAGTCAAAGGTTGACATAAAGCTTTCAAAACAAATGGTAGGTACGCTGCAATTTTCAAGCCAATTATGTAATTGAAAGCAGAAAGTGTTTAGATTGAGTTTCTAGGCATGAAAATACATAACATTCAAAGTTGTGTTTTAGTCAGGTCAACATATCACAGTGTGATTGATATGACCACAATAACTTTTCCTCTGACTTTCGAAAAAGCTAGAGACGCAAACACAAGCCTTCAGCATTGTGACTCGGGCTTCCAGCATTGTGACTCGGGCTGCTAGGATCACTCCCCTGGCCTGCGTTATAGACTCTGTCTCAGTCTGTGATGTCTTCCCTGCAGGGTCTCCCTCTCGGGGAAAGGGGAACTGAATAATGATTTGAAAACTTGCTCAGCAGCATCAAGCCCGCTTGACTGGGTTAGAAAGAAAAAACCAAAACAAAACAAGGTAATACAAATCCTCACAAATACAGGGCCATTTGACTTGAGGAATCCCACAGTATTGTCCAGGGAGCAGGGCAGCGGGCAGGATGAGACAAGCAACTACAAAGCAGAAGTGGAATAAGGGTTTATTTTGATTAGGAAGGACAGTATGCAGTGCTGAGAATGATTCTGAGGAATGTCCAAACCCAAAGGGAAAGAATACAGTTATCAGTTTGTGATAATTGGTATATGCCACACTTGCTATGTCTGCTCTAACGTCTTCCTCTCATTTGAGAAAAGCATGATTAATCAGGAAAAGTTATTGGCTGTCTGACTTATATCATTTATATGGGGTTAGAAGAGGGGTCATCCCGCTCTTATTAGCACACACAGTAGAAAGGGTACAAATTCAGCTGAGGGTTGGCCTGTGTCATCAAATTCGTCCACACTTCCCCTTTGTCCCATAACAATTTGCTGCTCTTTCATCTTTCCTGCTTCTCCCAACTGCAGATCAGTTCCTGATTCTCTTCAAGTGCCCTCTTTGGCTTTTCCAAATCCTTTGGGCTACATACCTCAGCTCCTTGGTCATTGACCTTGGGACATCAGAGCCCCTGGTCCTGTGCTTGGGACTGAAGGTCAATGACACAGTCAGTATCCCTAATCTTGCTTTGGGGCAAATCAAATACTGGCACTTCTGATTGTCTCTTACAGCTGTAATAGTTTGTGTTGTATATTATCAAGATTTCAGGCAAAATATCTAGATAAGAGATGACATGATACGTGACCTAGGAATGGACACTCTGGTGGGCACAAACCCACCCTGAACTTTCTCTGGCTTGAGACAATCCTCAGAAAGTTTTCCTGGGTAAGGCTGTCAGATAAAATATGAGACGCTTAATTAAGTTTTAATTTCAGATAAACGAAATAATTTTTGTAAAATATAATCATGTCCCATTTGGTGTAAGTATATCCTACTCCTCAGTGCAGCCAACATTGGGTCCCCAAGACAGACCTGTGAGCAGCCGGCTGGTGGGTCAGGGATGGACAGGCGTCAGCTCCCACCTTCCTCCGCCCCTACCTGGCCCCGATGCACATGCGTGAGAGCAGCTCCAGCATGTGCCACCGCGTGTACCATGGGGATGCTGGGATGAGGAGCTCTGCCTCCCATGCATCTGCTGGAAGGCCGTTTTCTTCAAGGCCATTGTGGCGGGATTTCCCCAAGTCTGGACAGGTTTGAAGTGCTGCCTGGCAACCAGAGAGTGACCAAGGGCCACCACAGACACGGGCCTGGACGTCACTGCAGAGGTGTTGACGAGCAAGCTCCAGGGGACCAGCTGTACCTGTTTCCCCTCCCACGTGCCCTGCAGGGGCCCTGGACTCTAGAGGGAGGGAGAGGGGCCTTTCCTTTCCCCCAGCCCACTGGTCACAGAGGAGGAACCCCGAAATGGAGTCAGGGCAAGGCCAGGCAGACTCTCCTTGTCCTGCAAGACTCCTGTGACTGAGCCACTGTGTACCCTTCTCACAGGGACAGTCCCTAGTCCTGCCCGCCCTTCTAAAAGAGACCCTCATTCTGCCACTGGGCCTCATTGTCTGCCTACATGCATGGCTGCTGACTTTACCTCCCTGGCTTTATTACCACAGCTGTAACATGCACACCTAGTGCCCAGAACTTGGTTTTAAATACCATTCTCCAATAAAAGGAACCAGCGCTCCTTGGAGGGAAGATTGATTCTAGGACTGGGGCAAGGAATACACAAGAGGAGCTTGGAGCATCTTGTAGAGCCAGAAAGTAAGGAAGCCTTGGGGGGAAAAAAAAGGGAAAGCCCCTGACACAAACCCACACTGACGGGGATTTGTTAGAGAGGCTCGGAGCCAACTGAAAGAGCTCCCAATGGCCAAAGCTGGAACAAATTATTTTGAGAAACAAAATAATTAAAGTAACATGGGATTATAACCCAAAATATACAATAAATGTCCAAGAGTCCATAATGATAAAAAAATGAATGATTGAACAAATAAATAATTGAATAAATAAATAGGTGAGAGAGAAAAGATAAATCCCTCACTCAGAGGAGCTCTAAATAATTTATGTAGACAGTTCACCATCAAGGAAGTGGAGCGTCAGGTAAAAATTAAGGAAATCTGAATAAAGAATGGATTTTAGTTACTGATAATGCATCAATATTCACTCATTCATTGTGACAAACGTCCCATGCTAATGTAAGAAGTTAATAGGGGAAACCAGGTGAGGGGTATATGAGAACTCTGTACTAGCTTCTCAAGTTTTTGTAAAACTATTCCAAAATTAAAAGTTTATTTTTTAAAAAGACAGAAAAAAATCTAGCTTTATTGAATTTCTGATTATGAAAATAGATAATAACGTAGATTTAAGCAATACAGAAAATATAAAGACAAAACTAGCAATTACTTGAAATCTCAGCCTTCCCTTAACATTTTGGTAGTTCCTTCTAGATTGTGCCTAAGGGCCACAGAGTTGAATGTGAAGAATCTTATATAAATGAGCTCCTATATGAATTGCTATTTTATCACTTGCTTTTTTCCACACAACAATATATCCAGGATATCTTTCCATGCCAATACAAAGCTACATTATTATTTTAATAGTTTCATGGTATTCTGTTGTACTGTAATTTGCCTAAGCAAGCTTCTGTGCCATTTAAGTGTTGTAGGGTTTTTCCCCTCCTCTAAACAACACTGCATTCACATGCAGATACAAACATCCTTGTCGAATTATGTATTTATACAAGATAAATCCCTGGACCTAGAATTGGCGGGTCACAGGGAAGGCACATTTCCTGTCTTGGAGAGATTGCCAGATACCCCACAGCAGTATTGCTCCATTTTTTCGCCCCTATCGGCAGTAGATGAGAGTGTCTCTTTCCTCACATCCTGCCAACGTTGAGTGTTTTCATTCTTCTTAACATTTGCCAATCTTGTAGCTGAAGATAGCTGCTGATTTTGATCCATTCTTGTTGACCCATCTTTCAAGCTTGTGTTTCCATGTTTCTGCCTCTAAAATTACTATATCTACTCTATATTCTCACTTTTACCCAGCTCTTGAGTCCACTGGTTGAGTCCATATCACTAGAAATGGTTGTTGGAAGTCAGGGTCCTTATATTTCAAAAGTTCCTTTCCCTTTCCAGGGCCTAAAGTATTCCTGGAAGGTACATCATGGCCCAAAAAGATGCTTGTTGATATGAATGGCCCTGCGTCAATGTCTGCATGGAGGAGGAGTGGATTATTGGCGCCTGCATAACTGAGAATTGAGTGTGTTCACCAGGGATGTATAGCTCAGACCCTTTACTCTGCACTCGTCCGTCAGAAGTGGCAGGCCATGTTGTTCTGGGGGGCCCATTCCTTGGTCACAACTGATTGGATTAGAGGGAAGAACTGATCCAAGCTGAGCCAGTTAGATTCTCTTTCAGGCATTCAAAGAAAAAGACACAGAAACCAATCTGGTATCATGGGCTACTGGAGTTGTAAGATCATGAAGAGCTGAGGCCGTTTTTGTTAGCATAGTAACCCAAAACAATGAATTATCGTGGAGCAGGAGATATTAGAAGCCTACAGAAAAAGCTAAGAGGAGCAGAGATGAAGGAATGCGGGGAGGGAGGGATTGAGAGAGAGAGGGGAAAAAGCCTGCGTTCCTCCACCAGGCCCTGGGAGCTCTGGCTCCTGCAGGTGTGTTCCCTGAGGTTCCCTTGTATCCTTACAATAAATCCTCCTTTTACTAACCCATTCTTGACCAAGACTGTGAAATAATTGTTTAAGTGCAACTCTTTTTGCTCGTTTTTCACAGTTACTGAACAACCGTCTGATGACTAACCAAGTTCCTTTGATATCATAGTATAGGACTACACACCCATGAGTGTATATTCACCCACTATAAATGCATGATTAGCAAGTAGTTATTGAGTAACCATTATGTGCCTGCCATAAACGCGCCAGAAAAGTAGAGACTTAATTGCTCATGCCAAGGAGCTTAACGTGGGAGATAAAACTAATATATAAAGGGGCTGGCCCCGTGGCCGAGTGATTAAGTTCGCGCGCTCCACTATAGGCGGCCCAGTGTTTTGTTGGTTCGAATCCTGGGCACAGACATGGCACTGCTCATCAGACCACGCTGAGGCAGCGTCCCACATGCCACAACTAGAAGAACCCGCAACGAAGAATACACAACTATGTACCGGGGGGCTTTGGGGAGAAAAAGGAAAAAATAAAATCTTAAAAAAAAAAAAAAAATGTAGGGTTTAAAAAAAAAAAAACTAATGTATAAAATAATTACACCCCCATTTATCAGTCCCGCATGATAAAAGCTGGGCCAAGAATATCGTTCTTTGAGAAGACTGCTGAGATGAGGGAGCGACATGTCCCAGATGTAGGTGGGGTGAGTGCTGGAAGGCTCGTGGGGCAGCTGCTGAGTCAGGGACACCCCTAAAGAGAAGACCTTGGGTTGTGGGGTCGGGGGACCTCCCAGGAGGTAAATGAGCCCTCTAGGCAGCAGCCCTAAGGCCAACGGGAGTGTCCACAGTGCTCTAGCCCAGGAAGCTGCACTTTGAAAGGGAAGAGTTGCAATCCTGCTGGGCTTGGCACAAGGCGGTAGGGGGAACGGGAAGGAGCTGAGCTTACCAGCCCATGTGGGATGGAGGGGCCCACCCCAGTCCCCAGACTCTCTAGGCGAAAGGCCTCAGTTTCATTTTCTGCGAAAAGGAGGACTCTGCTTCCTTCACAGGGTAAGTTTAAAGATGTCAACAAGCAAACGTGTAGAAACTGCTCTGCAAATTTTAAACTGCTGTTCGAAAGAGAGCTGTGGTTGTCCCGGTGAGGATAATGCTGGACGTAGTTTTTATTTGCTATTGAGCACTTCTTTTAAGGGTAACAGCCCGTCGACCAGCTGTCATTCCAGGCCTGCAGGCCCAGGCCCACCCTACTCTGGGACCAGTCCTGACTTGCTGGAGGGGTTTGGGGCTCAGTAGTGGCTGATGTGAATGGACACATCACATGCCAAGTGGTTCCAGGGGCGTTATCTGCCTTATCTGTCTCCATCCTCCTTCAGAGATAAGCACTACAATGATTCTACTGAGCCAGAGAAGGCCAAATGACTTTCCTGAGGTCACACAGCTGCGAAGTGGCAGAACCCAGAGTCACCTCAGGCAGTCTTATCCCAGAACATTGTTCTGGACTTAGCCACTCTGTTGCCTTCGGAAACCTGCCTGCCGAGGGCCTTCCTTCATGACCCATGCCAGGAAGGGTCCGCCCTTCCCTCTTGTGTTCTCACCATCCAGATGTAAAAAATTCCTTTTGCTCTTTGATGGAACCAGTTTCTCTCTTGCCTCTTGGTCTTCGACAAGCTGTTCCTTCCTCTAGAATACCTTCCTTCCCATCTTTCTTTACTTGAACAACTTTCGCTTATTGTTAGGATCTCAGCTTAGACCACATGCTCCCTGGGAAAGCACTTCCTGAATCCTCTAAGTCTGAATTAGTGCCCCTACTCTGTGCTCCTATTGCACTTCCCCCACTGCAGAATTCATCACTCTGTATTGGAATTGCCTTTTGACATCTCTGTCTACCCATCTGGTAGCACCAGCACTGTGTATGCTTCCACAGGTGTCAGTCTTGCTCATTTGTGCATCCTGAGTGGTTGCAGTGTCTGGCACATAGGTGCTCCATACATACTTGTTGGAGAATGAATAAATGAATGCCTGCTCACTGCCACCTCCCTCACTCTTAGTCTACCCTGCCCTGTCTACACCTTGCACCTCTCACGGGATTCCTGTGTGCCCTTTTTGGTATGCACTCGCCTGGCAGTGGGGCCTTGCCTTGTACCTCCATGATGCTGACTAAGGGC
Organism: Equus caballus; assembly: GCF_041296265.1. NCBI lineage: Eukaryota > Metazoa > Chordata > Mammalia > Perissodactyla > Equidae > Equus > Equus caballus. Next base: position 34,109,988 of record NC_091698.1, read on the forward strand.
CTAGAGCCCGCCTGATCCTGTTGTCTCATCCTCCAGAGCCATTTTTCACATGCTGGACTGGATGTTCTCCCGAGCCCACGTCCACCCCACCTGGTGAGCAGGTCTGGTTAGTCTAAGTCCCTCCTGGGACTCTTATTCCACTTCCGCCAACTGGGCCATGTCCTGCTGAGTCCTAACTGTGGCCCCATTCGCAGAGAAGGGTTTAATCCATACTTGAGCAAAATATGTTTAACAATCATAAAAGACCTCAAAGTAGACAAGGCTACCTTTCAGCCATTCCCTGAGGCCAGGAATGATGGTTTAAAATAAAATGATTCAAACATCCTGGACCTCAACTGATTACAACCTAGGACCAGAGTCTGGGGCTCCCTTGATATGCAAAGCATTAACTCTTTAGTTGCTGAATCCTGGGGTGGCCCAGGAGAAGAGACAGAGTCGCAAGGAGTGTGGCCTTAGGGAACCCAGGACAGCAGGTGTTTGCCAACTGGGACAGAAATATTTCAATATGTAAACAACTAATAATGCCACGTTGGTGTATTCTAGCTGTGTGCATTGTTTCTTCCACCAGTGACTTCCCTGAAGTGACCAGTGACCGCAGTCGTGGCAGGATTATGCAGAACTGGAGTGGGCTGAATGATTGGAAAGACAGCCTGTCTGCTGGTTACCTAAAATAACATCGTTGGTGGATATCAGCAAATCACACATGGTCGAGATGGGGAGACTGACAGTCAGCCCCTGGCAAGGTTTCCCTGTGACTTGGGGTTTGAGAGTCTCTGGAGGCTGTGGGAAGACAGAAGCAGATACTGACTCAGTTCCTGCCCAGAACAATAGTTGAGCGTATGTGTGTGCATAGGTGTCTGTGTGTATTTGGTGTCCAGATATGCACTGGACACCATATATGTCCATATATGTACATATATGTCCATATATGTACATTTATGTGTGGTCTGTGTGTGTGTGCTGGGAGTAGTATAAGTGTGGAGGGTGGTGTGTATATTTCTGCCCTGTGTGCCACGACTGTGGTGTGTAGGTGTGGTTGTGTGTGTATTTGCCTCTGTGTGTGTGTGTGTTATGAAGGTGCTGAGGCAAACATTCTGCATGAGACTGAGAAGATGGTGACCAGGAGAGAAAAGAATGGAGGCGACTCTCTCTTAGCCAAGCCCTTGAAGTGCATTGGACATGTTCATCCCAGGGGGCCGAGTGAACAGGAGACTGACTGGGCCACCGAGCAACTGATAGCACCTAGCGATGGTCCCACTTGGTTGGGAAGGCTCCTCGCCTCTGCAGGGTAGGAAGAGAAGTATATTCCAAAGAAAATTTGACAGAAAGGAGAGAAAGGGCTCTCCGGCTTCCTTTGCAGTTTATGCACAGCTTTTAGTTTGTACAATTTTTTTTCAGTATAGCTCTGTGCCAAAAGAGCTGGCTCAGTTGAGCATGTGGAGGAAAATTCATGGCCTGAGTCAGTCCCAGGCCACATCAAACAAAGCAAGGCATTTTTGTCCTTCCTGGCAGGGACAGCAGCAGGGAGATTATAAAGGATTTTGGTCAAGGGAGTGTCGTAATGAACATCCTGTTCTAGGAGCCCCGAGGCTCTGGATGGATTGGAGGAGAGACAATGAACGCCTTGCCCTAAGTCACAGCCCTGTTGCTCTCTGGTTGAGTGTCGGCAGAGCCCCAGATGGATTTACTGGTCAGTGCAGGTCATTGGAAGGGTGGTCTCACTGCAGACTTCCTGGCTTCCTGTGCAGAGCTCTTTCCACCACCCCAGCTAACAGGATCTGTGGTCTCCTCTATCTCTGTGGTGCCTTCAGAATCTCGTGTTTCACCTGGGCCTGGAGAAGTGCTCTGTCTGACCAATATGTCACAGGCTCTTCAGACACCAGGTCTGAGGGTTTGGACAAGCCCTGCTCCTTGCAAGGGAGCTTGATGGGACTTGACATAAAAGCTGCTCACAACGACATTTTGAGTTTACTGAGCAGAAACTGAGATCCACTTGCAAAATTACTTTAAGGGCTGAATTGGATGGGCCTCATACTCCACTTTCAGAAAATCCTTTCATAAATGATTAACTAATGACACAAAATGAAAATGTTGCCAGTTGGCTGTTGACCACATGGTGCAAATTGCCTCTCCAGCTTGCAGGTCACCAGTGTCTCCATTAACATTTGGGACATGGATATCCTAAGTTTGACCTTGGAACATTTGAGGAAATAGCCTGATTTTTAAACGATATTTTTTATTGAGGTATAATTTATATAGAGAGAAATGCTCAGCTCTAACCTACAGAGTTTGATGAATTTTGACAAATTTACACGAGTGTAACCACCATCCCAATCAAGACAAAACATTTCCATCACCTAAAAAGTTCCCTTTTGCCCTTTTTCAGTCAATCCCAACTGTTCTGACTTCGATCATCATAGATTGTTTTTGACTTTTCTAGAGTGTCTGTTATGGACTGAATGTTTGTATCCCTTCGAAATTCATATATTGAAACCTTAACCCTCCAGTGTAATGGTGTTAGGAGGTAGGGCCTTTGGGAGGTGATTAGGCCATGAGGGTGGAGCCCTCATGAATGGGGTTAGTGTTCTTGTAAGAGGGATCCCAGAGAGAGCCCTTACCCCTTCTGCCAAGTGAGGCCACAGTGAGAAGATGGCCATTTATGAACCAGGAAGCGGGACCTCAACAGACACTGAATCTGCTGTCTCCTTGATCTTGGACTTCCCAGCCTCCAGAAATATAAGAACAAAATTCCTGTTGTTTATAAATCCTCCAGTCTATGGTATTCTGTTAGAGTAGCCCAAACTAGGACCGTGTCATATAAATGGAGTCATACAGGATATAGCCTTTTGTGTCTGGTTTCCTTCACTGAGCATAATATTTGTGAGATTCATCCATGTTGTTGTGTATATGGGTGGTCCCTTCCTTTCTATTGCTGAAGAGTTTTCCATTGTATGTATATTCCACAGTTTGTTTATCCATTCATCTGTTGAGGGACATTTGGGCTTTTCCAGTTTGTAGCAGTTAAGGATAAAGCTGCTTTGAATGTTTATGTACCAGTCTTTGTGTGAGGTAGGTAGAAACTACATATGTCTAGGGTAAAAACACCTAGGAGTAGAATTCCTGGGTCGTAAGATAGGTGTATGTCTAACTTTATAAGAAACTTGTGGCTTGTTTTTTGTGTCACCTTCCTGAAAGGATGTTCAGAAGTCAGCGTGCAAAACCCACACCAAAACAACCTCCACAGGGAGAAGGTGGTAACAGAGGGTTGACAGCTTTTATTGCAAAAAACTGTTTTAACCAATTCCTGAATTAACCAACTCCTGAGTCGTTTTTATAATTGGTGCTAACTTTGGTCTGTACCCAAGAAAATGCTCATTCACATTAGTAACGGAAGCAGACTAAGCGGGGCAACAATACTGAAAAGCGCAGAAGGTTATTTACGCCAAAAGGTTGACCACACCTTTCGGAATTTTGCCTTAAGCTCAAGCAATTACAGTTTAGCAGGGTGTTTATTGAGAAAGTAAACTGTGGAAAGGTCACCCTTGGAAAAGCTAATCTGAGTCCCGAATTTTCACTGCTGTAGACTCTGTGTTATCTGGGAAAGATAAACAGGCTATTCTGTGACTCTAGGGCCTGGCTGTCTGGGCCTTCACCCTCTGTTAGATGTATCATCAAGCCGTATTGCACAAGAAAGCAGCATGAGAAAGCTTTTGTGTGTGGCAGACTAAACAGGGGCAAGGGGTCTGACCCTGGCTGGACCTGTGGGGAACTGGAGCAAAGGGGTCTGACCACAGTTATGTGGAGGACCCCAGAACCCCTTGGAAGTGCTGCTTCCCTTGGCAAGACCTCAGAGGAAACGGCTACCGGGTGGCTGGTGAGGCCAGGAACTAGGAATTATGGCCTAGAAAGCTCATGCGAGAGGCTGGACTGGCACAGCCTCCCCACCTGGAAAGTGGGGCCATCAGAAGTGGAAGCTAGAGCGGGGGCCTGCCGCCGTGGAACAGGAGCATCGGCAGGCTGCTGGCACGTCTCGGGGGACCAAAACCACTGACGCTGCATTTCCTGGCAGTGTTAGTTGTCCTCTCTCGTAGGATGAATCGTTGTCACCATTCCTCAGACTCTTCCTGTCTTAGAATTTTACACTCACACCCTTTGCCATGTGACTCTGCAGCCTCCCCATTAGCGTGAGTGGAGGAGACCTCCTGCCACTGGTGCTGGCATGGCCATGTGGCTTGTTTAGTCAGTGGGGTGTGGGCAGGAGTGAATCAAGAGGCCTCAGGAGGCATCGTGTGTCTCTGCCTAACTTTCTGTGGTTTGTTATGCAGGATTATCATAGCATTTGCTCACTGACATTTACACTAATAATGTTTCCTCCTGTTTCATAATAATTCAAATAGCAATTTTTAACTGGCTGTTTTTAATAAGACTGACTTTCCCAGCCTTCCTTGCAGCTAGGTGTGACCATGTAACTATTCTGGTCAATGAGAGGTTAGTAGAAATGTTGTGTGGCAGCATTTCTGAGACCTTTCTTAAAGGCCTGTGGCACACAATGTTCACCCCTTCCTGCATCCTGCTATCTGGAACAAAGATATGATGGCTGGAGCTCTGGCTGACATTTGGATCCTGAGAAAGAAGGCCATGTGCTAGGGAAGATGGAGCAGTGAGCTGCCGGGGCTCTTCTATGAGAGACAAATAAACTGTGTTCTTTAAGCCTCTTGATCTTTAAAATTCCCCTGCTGAGCTTACTCCAGACACAGTTCTCAAGCCAATTTTTATAAATCTGATAAATAACTGTGATTTTACTTAGAAGTAGACTAGTGTGCAACAATGATCCACTGTTACTACTAATCGACTGTTTGGTACTAATCCAAATGGGAACAGCGCTTAACAGTTTAAAAATAAATCTCTCAGGAGGGAGAATGGGGAGCGACTGGTAACAGGTACGGGTTCTGTTGGGGGCAATAAAAATGTCCTAATATGAGATAGTGGTGGAGGTCGGACAACTCTGTGAGTATATGGAAAACAATAGCAGGGTGTACTTTTAGAGGGTGAATTTTACGGTATGTGAATTGTATCTCGATGAACTGTTAAAAAACTGATCACCTGTTCATTGTTTACACCGTTGTGAGGCGGGTGCAGTGTTTTCCCCTGCACCACAGCACAGGAAACTGAGGCTCAGGGAGCTTACGCGGCCCTCCCAGTTCACTCACCTTGTGAGTGTCAGAGACGAGAGGGGAACTCGGGTCTCCTGACACCAGTGCCTGTGCTTCCTCCACTCTCTCCAGCGTGTTTGCACCTCCGCCTCGGGGCCGCAGGAACCTGGACTCAGGGACTATTTAGACAACACTGAGTTGGAGGTAAAGCTTGTTTTCAGCTCTCCATTTTAGCACCTTCTCCTCTGGCACCCTCTTCCTTCTAGTCACCCTCTCTTATATGCCGAGTACCCTGGTTGTTCAGGGTCCCCGCCCACTCTGGTTTACAAGTATTCTTGCCAGGAAATATAAAAAGATATTTGACTGATATAAATCAACATATAACACAATCGCAAGTAGTTTTGCCCACGTTGCCAGCAACACTAACTCTCACGTGCCCTCCCCGACACTTAGGGTGGCTAGAGGTTTGGGACATCTTCCTTTTGGCCTCCATGATCTGGAGGACTTCCAGTTGACAGCAACACACATTTATGGGAGGTCTGCTATGAACCAGTGATTTTGATGGATGCTTAGATGCATTCTTCCTTCAGCTTCCCAACGATCCAGAGAATCTGTGCTTTGATGAGCCCATGTTACAGATAAGGAAACCACAGCTCAGAAAGCTTAGGTGACCTACCCAAGGTCCTGCAGATGGTGAGTGACCAAGTCAGACTTCGCACCCGGGTCTCCTAGTTCTGAGCCCCGCATTCTTTTCCTTATTTTGTACACGCGTTTGTTCCTTAGTATCCCCCATGGGGTCCACCACAGGTCTGGAGCAGAGGAGGAGTTCCAGAGGGGAATGAAAAAGAAATAAATGAAAGCCAACCTTTGCCAGCTTGCTCAAAGGCTTTTTTCCCTTAAGCATGATTTATAAATCAGCCCTCAACCCCAGCACATGCATGCACGAGAGCGAGACTCACTCTGGGGTTTTCATTTCCAAAAGGAGAAGACTACCAACTGCTCTGGATTGATGACACCGTTTGGGCGTAAAATGGGCAGAAGGAGGATGGTAGGAAGAAAAGCAGGAGAGATGTTGCTGCCTCTTCTCAGAGGTAACACGAGCTGCCTAAACCTCTGCTGAGGAGATAGAAGGCAAGCATCCTGGGAGAGGAACCCCTTGGGAGAGTTTGAAGGAGACTGAGTGTCAAGGAAACCCGCAAACTACAGCAGAAAGGCAAGGTTGGAAAAGGCACAGGCTGGAAAGATGCAGAAAGTCTCTCGCAAAACTAACCTATCATTTAATGCCATTTATATATCTTTCCTCTTTTCAGAATGGATTGTGGCTAGCTGGACACTGGGCCCTCCGCTGGCACTGTGGTCACTGCTGGCCCCAGTGCCACCAATGCCACAGGACACTGGATGCCATAGCCACCAACTCCACCAGAAGGAGTTCCGATTATGTTGTTCAGTCTGGATTTAGAAGTCTCAGGTGAGGATCTGACTGGCTGCACTCAGCTCCTCTGTCTGTGCTCCTGCTGCTGGAGGTCAAGGGGAGCTTTTTGCCTTCTCGGGGTCCAGAGTGGGACCCTCACATCAGGGCAGATTCCCCACAATCAGGTGGCAGGCTCAGATGCTGCACAATTATGACAAGAATATGTTTCCTGTGATTGAGACACTGATACCTACTTCTCAGAGTTGCTGGGAGCACTGAATGAGATCACTCATTTATTCCATCATCATGCATTGAGTTATCCACAGTATTCCCAGCCCTGTGCTAGGTGAGGGGTAGTGTCTATAAGTCCCGGCACATACTAAGCATTCAATAAATGATAACTGTCTTAAAAGAAGCTGTGAAATGGGAGAGGAGGGGGAGAGAATGACACTTAGGAGGGTTTCTCAGTTGAGCACTCAGTTGAGCTCTGATCTCTGAGCTTCCTGGAAGCCAAGGGGAAGAGTTCTAATGACAATAACCATAAATAGCTGATTTATTGGGTACTTTCTATGTACCAGGCCTGTACGAAACATTCAACATGCATTCTCTCAGTCTTACTCCTCATGACAACTCTATAAATTAGATATTATTATTGCTCTGATTTTATAGATTACGAAAAAAGGTTTAGCATGGCTAAGTAACTTGGTCAAGATCATCCAATTAGTCACTGGTCGTGCTGAGTTTTGACCTATATCTTTCTGATCCCAGACCCCAAACTATTAATCACTGCTCTATAATTCTCTCCAACACCAGACCTCTGGGATGAACTTCTGAGGGACTGCCAGCTTCCATGGCTATGGGCCAAGCCTTTGCAAAGCTCCTGAGGTCAAGTTGCTAAAGCTGCTATCTTTTCCACATTTTTGTTTGCTGGGATGGTTTGCGTTTTGTGCAACTGGTTTAAAATTTCCCTTTCTTATCTTCAGCTAGGAATAGTGGCAGAAGTAATTGAGAAGCAAGAAGTATGAGGATGGACGGGGAGGGAGCAAACCACTTACCCGGTCATGGACGATTTGCCAGGAGCTGGGCCTTTAATCATCAGTTTTCTATTAATTCCTGGAACCAGACCCTCCCTGGCACAATGGTGAGGGAGACAAGGTTGATTTTATGCTCAAAAATATTGGGACTGGAAGGGACCTTAGAATCATCTAGTCCAATTGTTTTCAAGTGTTTTGAAAGCAGTGAAATCCATGCTTTAAAGGAAATCTTCGCAAAAGCCCAAATTCTAAAAGGAAATCAAACAGGAGGCGCTCTGGTTAAAGTGAGGTTGGGGGCCCAGAGTAGTTTGAGAATCACTGAGTCCAAACCCTGTGACACAGGTGAGGGAACTGAGGTGTAAACATGACGCTGACTTGTCCAAGGTCACATAGCTGTTTAGTGGCAGAGCCAGCTCCCCAGTCCAACCCAGCCCCAGTGCAGCAGCCTCTCTGGGAGAGCAGGCTCCTTGGTTCCTTCCAGCTCAGCACCCCCTGCTCTTGGGACTCCTCCTCCAGCCTCACGCAGGTAAAACAGAGTGAGGTGTTTCCCTCAAAATCCTAGAAGACGTTGGAACACAAGCAGTACATCTCTGAGATGGCCCGCCCTCCCGCCCTCCCCAGAGTGAAACAGGGCAGGGAGAAATATCCCCTCCCACTGCAGGCAGCTAAGCCTCATTGGCACCCTGTCAGCTCCGCTTCAGCAGGACGTGGTGGAATTAGTATAGGTGGGGTGGCCTGAGGAGGCATATCCAGTGGAAACAGCAGTGGTGTCTGTGTGGTCAGGGTCTCAACAGGATGCAAATGGCATCTCAAACTGGGTATCTGAGGAGAGTCTGAAGAAGGACCATTTACAAAGGTGTGGGCAGTGTTAAGGGAAACCTACAAGGGGCGATAAAGCATCACAGGGCTAGCAACAGCCCTTACCTCTCCCAGATCTGAGGGGACAAGAGAGGGAGTGGTTAGAATATGGGTCTCCTGGGAGGAGCTGCAGCCTTTCGTGGCAGAATTGGCCAACTCACTGGAGGGAGGGAGGAGGGAATAAATACTCTGACCTCGCACTCCTCCAGCCTCTGCCTCCAGTTCCTTCCACCGGCTGGACCTGACCAGAAGCCAGGGCAAAGTAGCCTGGATGATGTAATTCATAAAGGTCAGCATTGCAGGACACGGAGCGTGGCTAAGGAGGACATCTGGAGGGGCAAGGAGAATATATCCAATTCAGTGTGATCCAGTAGGAGAAGCAGTGTCCAGCAGACCTGGGCAAGAGCTGACTATGCTTGTTTGTAAGCACACATGAGCTACCCTGGGCACTCTCAGAAATTCTAATGGGGGCACAGGCACTTTGCAGGGGCAGATGTAGGGAAGAACTTGAGAAATAAGGTCATGAATGTGACCTCATTTGTCCCTGGGAGGCCTGGGGAAACTCACAGACTCCATTACTGAAGCCCAGCTGCTCTGAGGTTGGCGGTGGAGGGAGAATGCCCTGGTTGCAAGGACAGGCGAGGTCCGGGAAGATTCACGTTGCCCTTAGAGACCTCCTTACCTCCAGCACTCTTGCTACCATGGCAACCTCAGGAGAGTATGGTTTCCTCCTTGCCTTTCATATTTGCAACAGTGCAATGCAATTCTGATACTAACTACCCAGAGTTAGCACAGACTCCACAGGTAAGGGCACAGTCTCCAACAAGACTGCCCTTGCTTCACACGCCCGGCACAAGTTCAGAGGTCTCCAGGCTACCCACACTTCTGACCAACTGGCTACAAACTCGGGTGTTCCCACAACCCCTCCCCACCAGGTTGATAATTCACTAGAATGATTCACAGAACTCTGGAAAGTGCTATACTTACAATTTCAGTTTTATTATAAAGGATACAAACCAGGACCAACCAGGACCAATCAGGAAAAGTCTGGAAGGGTCCCAAACTTGGAACTTCTGTGTCCTCTCCACATGGAACCCAGGGCGCACTCGACCCTCTCAGCGCATCAATGTGTTCACCTGCCAGGAAGTTCACCCAAGCCTCAGTGTCCAGAGTTTTTCTTGGGGTTTCATTACATAAGCATGGTTAACTGAATCCCTGGCCATGTGATTGAACTCAGTCTTTCTCAGTTGAACCCACCCCTCTGGACTGATATCACGTGGCTCAAAGCCCCAACTCTCTAAGCACATGGTTGATCTTTCTGACATTGCCAGCCCCCATCCTGAATCTATCTAGGACCCACCAGGAGTCACCTCAGTAGCATAAACTCAAGTGTGTTCCTGGGGGCCCACTGTGAATAACAAATCCCAAGAGTTTAGAAGCTTCATCCCAGGAATCCTGGACAAAGACCAGATAAATTATTATACAACAATATCCCATAGCATGGCTGTCACAAGGCTGAAACATTTAAGCTGGATCTGACTAAAGGCTAACACTGTGATGGCTAGAGTTTCCCTTGGATCCCAACCTGCTGTGATCTTAGTGACAGCCTAGTGTGCTGTGTGGAGGATTCTGAAGCCACTTCCAGGATTAATTGGAAGGAGGGACATGATCAACTAGTCATGACAGCCCTGGAATAGAAGGGCATTGGAAGGGGAGAGTGAGAGTGTGCATGTGGGGTACTTGCTAACGCTGGGCTAAGGGATTAAAAAAAAAAAAAAGGAAAAATCATTTGCTGTTTGCTAACGAAGACTTGCTCATTAGAACATGTAAGACCCATCCCACTTCAGCTCCTGTCCTAATGCCATGTAGTGGGTGCCATGTTTAACCCTTACCACACAAGAGGTCATGTCTTTTTATTTCTTCTCAAAATCTAGACTCATGAAAGGGAGACTCAGAGAGAGATGAGCGTGCCTTGGCTGCCCCCTGAATTCTGGTTTTGAAACTAAGGAACCATGTCTACCCCATGACTGTCCTAGTGAATACAGGCATTTTTAGGGGATATCATGTCAACTCACATGTTGGGTTGATAGTCAACTGATATGAACCATTGGCTATACCAATTCTTAAAACATGGAAACACTTCATGCTGGTTGGTAAGTGATGGCTGCTCCCCACTCCTGGAGAGGCCTTCTGCTATTCTGGCTTTCCTGCCCCTCTCCTGGGACCAGGAGGGCTACAGACAGTGATTTTCAGAGCTCAGTGCAAAACGAAAATGCAGGACCGTTTGTTCAAAGTTTATTAAGAATTTCAAGATGGCCACAGCAGAGCATTCAGCCAAGCACATCCCTTGACCCCACCAATGCAGGAGGAGCACAGAGGGTGACCAAGAAATAAAGCTATTTTAAGACACTAACGTTGGAGGGTTGACTGTCACTGCATCATAACTTGGTGCATTCTGACTAATACGCACCAATGCCCTACAAGTTCTTACGTATTTTGACTGTCACCCTGCCCACGTGATGGTCTCCTTGACACCCAAACAAGACAACCAGAGTTGTTTTCTTGGAGCCTGGCTTGACTATTATCGGAAATTCTCAGAATTACACAAGGCACAACCATATTCCCAAACCCTATTTTTAACATATGAACTTTGCCAGTATAATGAAACCAACATTCAGATAAAATAGTAAAAGTGTGTTTTTATAAACTTGTTTTAATACGTTACCACAAAATAGAAGGACTTATGTTTTCATTGGATACTTTTCTTAAGGGAGTGCCAATTTCCTCTCACTGCTCCTGGATCTGACTGAGGCAGCTCAAGAAGGAGGAAGTCGGGGAGATCTGATCGGTGGTTACCAGGGAAAAGGGGGGGTGGGGGGAGGGTACGGAGGGGGAAGTGGTGTACCCACAACATGACTAACAAAAATGTACAACTGAAATCTCACAAGGTTGTAATCTATCATAACATTAATAAAAAAAAAAAAAAAAAGAAGGAGGAAGTCGGGGGAAACAGTGGGTTTAACTTTTATTGATTTGTGTAGTTAATCTCCTTCCTGACCGATTGGGTGAGCAGAAGAAAAGAACAAAGAAAGGAGGAATGCTGGCCTCCCCGCAAAGCTCCTCCACCCCCTTTCCAGCCCCTCCCTCTCCTGCTCTATCCCTCGGAGGAGGGGCGCTGAGGAGCGTTCGTCAGCATCAGCGTCAGTGTTTGGAGGGACTAAAGCGTTCAGGATTAAAAAATAAACACAGCCGGAGGTTCAAGGCAGGAAAAAGGGGAAGGGATGAACAAGCAGAACACAGGAATTTAGGGCAGTGAAACTATTCTGTACGGCACTCTAATAGTGGATACATGTCTGTATACGTTTGTCAAAACCTATAGAATGTACCACAAAGAGTGATCCCTAATGTAAACCATGGGCTTTAATTAATAATAATGTATTAATATTGGTTCACCAATTATAACTAACGTAACATTTATGCAAGATGTTAATAATAGGGGAAACTTGGCGGGGTGAGGGGTTATATGGGAACTCTGTGTATCGTCCACTCAATTTTTCTGTAAACCTAAAACTGCTCAAACAAAAATCAAGTCTATTAATTTCAAAAGAAGAATAATAAATGCTTATTAGAGAAAATGCTCTCCTTCTTGCTTCTTGCTGCTTGTTGTTACTCTTTCTCAGCCAGGCCTCTCCTAACCAAAGGAAAGATAAAGAAAGAGCGTATTTTGTTGTGAGCTCAGGAGAAAGGCTAAGAGAGACCACTTGACTCGCTGTGGCTTTGGACCCAAGGCCACTGTGTAACTGCCCAGGTGGTGCCCTGCTCAAGGGCACCACATCAAAGAGGGTAGTTCTCTTTATAGACTTTAGAGTTTTGTGTACGTATTACGCAGATTCCGAGAGGTGCCTTCTCCTGATTAGCTCCACAGCTGTCTAGGCCTGAAGCCTCCCCAAGGCTGGGAGGTCTCAAGGGGACCTGGCCTTGCCTACCCGGAGGCAGTTTGGGGTTTGGGGAAAAATAACCTCTCTACATTTACCACTCTTCAGAACCTTAAGGTGTGGCAGACCGTGGTGAGGCCTGCACATGGGAAGCCCAGAAATGGAAGTAAATGGAAAACTCTGAAGCCTTGTCACTCAGGTGCAGAGGAGGCGAGATGGCCCAGGGCTGGCCCAGCCACAAGTTCAGGGCTCAGAATGCACGTGTGGAGCTGAATAGTGCTGTTTCCTGAATGGCAGAATCAATATCACATATGACAGTACAACTGGTTTGGGGATGCTGACATGGCTGGGCCTATAAAAGGCTGGGAGCCCTCAGCTCTCAGCTCCTCTGCTCGGGCTGCCAGGACGGCTAAATTTTGGGCCTGCCCACACGAGACACAAGGGTGATTTGCATCTGCCCATCTTTCACCATCTTTTTCGCAGCTTGTTTGCCGCTTTGAGAGCAAGCCCGAGTAAGGGTACTGAACCGACGCGGGCCCGTCCTTGAACCTAGACTTGAATCTTGGTGTGGCCTCGTGCAGGGGGCAGGTGTGGGGAGTTGGCCGTAGTGGTTAGATGGGTGGGGTAACTGTCTCCATATATACAAACATCTGTTAACCCAGTAACCTGACTTACAGTGATGGTTTGTGGGAAAAAATTTTATGAGGCGACAACAGCAGTAACATTTTGGAGTCAGGAAAGCAAACAAATGAGGAATAACCGACTGAGCCGACTTTTGAGCCAGTCCCCAGGCTGACTGGGAGAAAACTAGAACAAATGTTTCACACCACAGACTCCTCAGAAAGAGGAAGCAGCGGCCCCAGGAACTTTCCACCCGGCAGGCAGGTGATGAGTGGTGAAGTGAGGACTGGGAGGAGCCCTGTCTGAGGGGTAGTTAATGCATGTAAACGTATGTTTACACATGTAGAGTTAGCACAGTCACGCGTCACTTAACCAGGGCACATGTTCTGAGAAATGCATCATTAGGTGATCTTGTCATTGTGCGAACCTCCTAGAGTGTACTTACGCAAACCTAGATGATATAGCCCACTACACGCCTAGGCTGTGTGGTAACTGATCTTATGGGACCACCATCTTTTTTTTTTTTAAAGGTTTTATTTGTTTCCTTTTTCTCCCCAAAACCCCCCGGTACATAGTTGCATATTCTTCGTTGTGGGTCCTTCTAATTGTGGCATGTGGGACGCTGCCTCAGCGTGGTTTGATGAGCAGTGCCCTGTCCGTGCCCAGGATTCGAACCAACGAAACACTGGGCCGCCTGCAGCGGGGCGTGCGAACTTAACCACTCGGCCATGGGGCCAGCCCCTGGGACCACCATCTTATATGCAGTCCATTTTTGACTGAAAAGTCCCAGTGTAACACATGGCTGTATATGTAATTACTTTGGACACACAGTAAGCAAGATTTGCACTTAGTAAGCAGTCTGTGAGTGCCTGCTGTTCCTATACTTTCTAGGCCTTCTCTGACTCCATTCCGCTGGGCGCCTGCCCCTTTGTCACCCCAGCAGAAGTCTGGAGTTTTACTCTCTGGAGAAGGTAACAGAGTGGATTTCTGGATTGACGGCCAAGAGACAGCGGAGTGTGGGGTGCAGAATGGAAAACAGAAGGATCAATTTCTAAATTCAGGGACTCCCAGCCCTTCTTGCTACTTGGGGTCCAGAACACACTGGCAGCCTGACCCCACTTTCTAGGCAGGAGCCTGGAAAATTCCTCTCTGGGGAGTCTGAACAGCCCAAAAGGAAAAACCTAAAGACAAATAGGTCCCTTGGTAAACAGCCCACCCAAATACTCTATAATATGATGGGGCTGCATCCACGCATGCTTGACTGATGAGGAGGTGCCACCTGCGGAGGGCCTGGGGCACTTTAAGAGGGAAATTAAAGACTTGTGGGTGGAAGGAACAGTATAACAAACACGCAGAGACAGGACAGGTTGAGGCATTTCAGGGAGGTGGCGAGTAGGGCACTGGGCCAGGGAGCAGGGCAGAGGTAAGGAAAAAGTAGGAGATGAGGTTAAGAAGACTGGCTGGCACCAAAGGGTACCTGACAAAGGCACTGGGGTGAGTGGCTGCAACAGGCTAAAATAAAGATTAATTTCCCCTTTCAGAGCCATGCACCCTGACCTGAGGCTGCAATAGCCATTGGAAATGGTGCGTCTGGCTCTGTGTCTGCTGGCTGCTGCCCTGGGGACCGGATGGAAGAAGGCCTCTAAGGCCAGGAAGTTAATTCAGTTGATAATAAGGAGCCTGATGAGAGTTTGGAAACAGGAGAGTGACGTATAGAATTGAGTTAGGCTGAAGGACGAATTAATTTATGAGCCAGACACTGAGAGAGAGGTGATGTGGGGCTATACCAAGGTTAACTGAGAAACTCTGAGATGAACCAGTGTCCATATTTACAGGATGAAGGGGAGATGGGAGACTAGAAAACAGAAATTGCTCAAAAAGGAATTGAGCCCTTTGGATGGGAAACAGGAACTCCGGTGGAATGCAGGAGGAAGGATTGAGCAAGAGAGAAGCAGCTGCCAACCTATCCGAATGAAAACAAACACCTTGAACACGACAGTGGACTTGAAATGTTACTAAACTTTTTGGCAGGTTTCTCCCCACTAACAAGCCCGACGCAGGAATACAAGAAAAGAATTATTTCCCTTCCCTACTGCTGTGGTGTTTTCAGCTGAAGACAGTCTCATGGAAGCATCGACTGTCCCAAGTGGCTGACGAATGCAGGAAGTTTGTGAAGTTGCGTTTCCCAGCAAATGTTTTGTCCTTGGAAAGTCTTTCCCCGCCTCAGCCTTCTGCATAAGGACTTCCCTGACATAGATAACAAGGTCCATCCTCTCATGAGGAAAGACGGCCATGCCAGCAAAGTATCCAGTGAAGGAAGCAGGACGTCCTGCTCAGAAGTTGCTCTTCCCCAGCCTGCCTGTGAACTTGGAATTTATTGCCTACTCTTATCTCTGCATAAAGGTGTGGACGGTTGTGGTTACAAGTGCCAATAATTATCTGGAAAGGGAAATAAAACGTTCATTTTTAACCATTCACACTTTGGTTCATTTAGCAGGGGAAGAGGTTCCAGAATAAATAATAAATACTGATTGACATTTGGAGTAAATTGAGGACTTTCACACTTATTATTTTGATCCTCTAAGTAAGTAACACTGAGGGCCTTATAGGGTTATTATCTCCCTTTTTCAGCAGAGGGAATCAAGACCCAGAAAGCTTAAGTGACTGGCCCAAGAACACACAGGGAGTTGTTGGCAGAGCTGGGACTTGAACCCAGGGCTCCTGACTTCCTGTTTGGTGCCCTTTCCCAGGTGTGGATGGTGGGGTGGGAGCTGTGACGGTCCGGAGCGTGGGCACTATCCCAGGGTTATGTGTGGTGGAGAGGGACTCCAGAGGACCTGAGAGAACGAGAGCTGGGAGCTCTGTTGGGCACACTACTACCTGCTAGGGGTGAAGCCACAGTCAGTTTCCCCTAAATATTTCCCATTGTCAGGCCTCTTCCCTCAGCTCTGGGTGAGACAGAATAAAGAGGAAAAGGGAATAGTGGACAGTAAACCCCAGGCCACCCACCAACCCCAAAACCCAGCCCTCCATCCTCGTTCCTCTCTCTTCTAGGGATCCTGCCCTGGAGAGACAGCCCTACAATCACTGTGAGCTCCAGATTACCCTACCAGGGACAAGATCACATGTCAGAGCTTGGCCCCTCTTGGGGAACTCTGTCCACTCCCGATATGTGACCACCCTAGCTCACAGTCCGAGGTCCCTGATGTGCTCAGAGCTGGGAGGTGACTGCCTGTGAGTGAGCCCACATTCAATGGTAAACTATGTCTGAAAGAGACAAAAACATGGCCAGAACTCTGGATTCAAACACCTAGATCCCAGATAAGGGGCCTCTTGAGGCCAAAGCTACCCTTCCTCAAGGCTGCGGAGAGAAATTCAGGCATAGAGGAAAAGCCCAGAGGGGATAATTTATGACTTGGACTTTGACCCAACCTCAGATGTGGAGATCAGCAAGAACTCCTTTATCTCCAAGGCCAAAGGAAGGGAAGAGGAAGGCAGAAGTGCTCTTTGGAGCTGGGGCCCATTGAGAATTCAAGGAGAGCTCTGAGGCATCCTCCACAAGACACAGTGTGCAGTCACTCAACAGTGTGCATGTGATTGCCAAGGTTTATGGGTCCAATGCTACCCATCTAGGGACCTCAGTTGGAAAACCCATGACCCATAATGAAACTGGATGACCACTTCCTCACCCCTTTCCCTCAGCCCTCACAGAGGAAGAATAAGAGACTGACAAGAGGGCCCCCCAAACCCATCCTTCACTCAGACCATGTCTCCAGTACATCCTTTTAAAATAAATAATTGTTAAAAATTACCAGGATAGGAATTCATCTGTGACCAGTTTGGACATCTTTCACGCATTAATGTTCTTGATGGCCTAATGAAGGCAATTTAATTCAACATAGCACTACGAAGGGCCTATTTGAGTCAGGTTCGATGGATGCTGATGACACAAAGAGGAATTCAGTATGGTCATTCATAGAAGCAGTCACAGCATAGTTGAGAAGACACATACACAACTAGTTACCATTCAGGCCAGTCCTAAGTTATAGAGTTATAGGGTAACAGGGGAGGCAATGATTATTTCCGAATACAGGGGAAAATTTAGGTGGTAAGCTTATAGAAGAAGAGATGTTTGGGTCACATCTTTGGGCCCCTCTTGGGAAGATTCATGATCAAAGGAGCGAGGTGAAATGCAGGTGTGTCTGAGAAAAGGGCAGTGCTCAGGGAAGGCTGATGCATGATGTATGGGAGTCTTGGGTTAGGCGGGGAAGAACTGAGCCAGCTGTGATCCAGTTAGATCTGGGGCCCAGCAAAAAATGGATTAGGACCAGGGAGGGAGTATAAGGGAGACAGATTCGTAAGAGGACTTGCAGTGTTGAACACTTGGACACTGTTATCGGAACAGACCATTTTCTCCTCTGAGGAGTAACATCTACGGTGAGAAACGCATTGAATCAGGGAGACCACTCCTAGCTCTGGCACTCACAGCTGAGGGACCCTGGATCAGTGAGTTCCCTCCTGGGTCTCAGCAAGCACCTGTACCGGTGCAAGGAATGTATGCCTACCATTGGTGGTGTTTGACATCGATCCCTCCTAGCAGGAAACAGGTGGCCCCATGAGAAGGGAAAGTTGAGGAGGGCTGACTCAAGGGAATGTTTATAATTCAGGGAGCCAACAACAGACGGTAAAATGCCAGGGACTTGCAACATCTGGAAGCCATTATCACTCCTTGATATGAAGGGACAAGGAGACGAAACTAGTAGCTGTGAGAGAGGGGCTGCCTGACCAGACCTGTATCCTTTGATAGAGAATGCAGCCACTGCCTACTGTGCCAGGGCAGAGTGGAGGCCAGGGGAATAAATAACCTGACCTCTAGCCACCCTCCAGTGCCTCTAAGCTGAACGCACACAAAAGCCAGAGGGCAAGGGAGCCAGTGGAGGCCATCTGTAGAGGTCAGCTTCTCAGACAGAGCAGCGCAGGGAAGGGACCAGAAGGAGGCATTGGAGAATATCTTTCACAGGTAGCAGGCTGATGGCTTATGCTAACAGTTATACGTTTATTGTAATGTGTGATAAAAAGAATATAGTAGCACATCAAAGCTATGAGTTCACAGCTGTTATCGCTTAGGATAAGGCTAAAGTAGATCTTTAAGTGATAAAAAGTTAGACAATTGAAAGAAAAATATTAAGTGATAGTACGAGTGGTACAAGAATATGGCAAAAATCACAAAGACGGTATCTGTAAAACTGAAGCTTGGGAAATTCTGGGCTGGTTGGTATATAGGATTTCTTCCATCTCTGACTCTCTTTGAGTTTCTAAGTGTCTATAGGTAGCTATACTGAGTACAAGGAAAATGCCAAGAAACAATGTAGAGTATTTTCAGATCACCTTGGTTCAGCAAAATGTTCTGATCATGAGTGATATGGGGAGACCACCACGGAACTCCGAGTCATCCTGTTACTCTCTTAAGATTGTTCTTCCTCTTCTTGAAAGTTAAAAAAAACCCACAAGGCTATCAAAAGACATGAGCAGGAACCTTCGCAGCCTCACTATTTGTTATAGTCTCCAACTTGAAACAACCCAAATATCCATCACGGGGATAAAAGAATTGTGATATAACCATATTATGCAGCAATGAAAATGAACAAATTTAAGCTGCTTGTGGCAACATGGATGAAACTCACAAACCCAACACTGAGTGAAAGGAGTCAGACACAAAGAGTTCATACTGTAGGATTTCTTTCACATAAAGTTCAAAAACAGGCTAAACAAACCTAAGGAGTGGAAGTCAGAAGAGTGGCTACAATCTCAGGGGGAGGATGAGGATGGCGACCAGGAGCAGCCATGAGGCAGGTTGGGAAGATAGGCAAAGCTCTGTTTCTTGACATGGTGTGTTCACTTACAGATAATTCATTGAGCTATACCTTCATGATTTTTGAACTTTTTGGTAGATCTCATCTTTAAGTAAAATATTTTAAGTGAATAGAAAACGGAAAGGTGTGACTTTTCCTTGTTTACCCTAGTGAAATGGCCACAAAGGATGAAGTGCCCCTCTGGGCTATGCAGACATGACGTGTCCCTGATGATCAAAGGCTTGGTTACCTCTTCCATTTCCACCAACTCCCTTCCCCCACTCCCCTCTACTTCCATTCTTAGCAGAACTCCTGCCATCCACAAACATTGCACAGATGCCCACGGGATTGGCAAAACAGTGCTCTTATCTTCTAAGTCTGGTTATGCCTGGTTGACTAGGTGACTGATATTAGTTGGTGTTCCCTCCTCCTCCTAGTTGATAGTAGAACTCTAGACCCTATGTGGTGCCAGGAAAATGGGTCAGGGGCCTGTTCCTTGGCCCATGATTGGTGTCGTTGTTACCATTTACGTTTACGTCTGGTTCTGGACATTTGTTATTCCAGGGTCCCCAGAGATGCCACACATAGCCCAGCCATGGTCTGACCACAGTACCTCCAGCTTTCCGCACAGCTGTGTCATTTAGTGGTCAGTACCTGGGCATCCATGGACATTCCTATAAAAGGTTCTCCACCTCCTGGGGTATTTTTGAGGAACTGGCAATAGGTCTCAGCCTCTCTAGGAGGCCATCCAACATAGCTTGGGCAAGGGAAACCCAAATCCCTAGGGTACAGGCATCCTGAGCAGGTGGAGGGAGGAGACAATACCTCCACTTCTTTAAGAATGAGACTAGGGGGAGGGGGAAGAACAGAGCTAATTTCTTATCAGGTTATTTGCCCTAACCTCTAAAGCAAGGCAATAGGGTCCATCCTATGGAATGTTCACAGAAGACGAAGTCCCTGCCTGCAAGGACTCGACAGCCTAGCCGGGAATATAAAAGAACCCTTGAGTTAAAAAAAAAAAGCAAACCTGACCAGACAAGGTAATTTTGAAGAGGCAGCAGAGATGCAGGGCTGACCTCTTAGGCTGATTTTGCACACTCCATCATACTACGTTTCCGCTTCATCACCTATATCGGTACGGAGGTCATAGACCTTCAGGCCCTCCGTGTGGAAGTTTCATTGCACCCATGCAGTGTCCATCTGCCCTGCAATTAAAAATAAATAAATAAATTTGTTGCTAACTTTTTAAAACGGAGAGAATTGACCTACAAATCCCGATTTCTAGCCTCTCTGGAAAAATCTGATGATCTAGCAACACAGGGTGCTCAATTCCCACACAGCAGCGATTCCCAAGAACTGAGCAGTGACTGTCCCCTTTAGATGAGGCTCTCCAGGGGCACCCCATAGTCCCCACCTATGGTCCCCACTTCCTATTGTCTCACAGCCTACTTCACTCATTTAAGTGACCTGCTTGGTGCCCCCAGGCATCTAATCTTATCCTGTTTTAAGATAAAAATTTAATATCTCCCTCCTGTCAGGAGAACAAAGTCCAGACACCTTAGGCTGGTAAGTCTTTCAAAATCTGGACCCAATCGCATCTTCCATTGCTTCCCTACACACGTTTTTCTCCAAATATTAGGGTCCACATGAATGATTGTCCCGGTTTTGTGCATTTAGCTGGTTGTGTTCTCAGAATCAAGTTTCATGTTTCAACTCTTTGGCTTGTGCTTTGATTGACACTCCGCTCTGGCATCTTAGACCTTCCAAGATCATCTTCCTTATCTCTAACCAACATCCTTGAGAAGTCCTCTTACTCAGGGTGTGATCATCGGTTTCTGTTGTCAGAAAATGTTTTCCGTTTGCCCTTGATCTTGAAAGATGATTTCCTTATTTATACAATTCTAGGTTGACAGTTATATTCTCCCAGAACTTTGTAGATACTATTTCCCTGCCTTCTGGCAACTTCCAGCATAATTACTATATCTCCGTAGATAATCTGTCTTGACCGTCTGGTTGCTTTTAAGATTTTCTTTGTATCTCTAGTGTTTTGCGGTTTCACCGTGATGTGTCTAGGATTTCTGTTAATTTTCTTGCTTATGGTTTGTTGGGGTTTGTGATGCTGAGGATTGTGTTTTTCAACAATTCTGGAATAATTTTCAGTCATGATTTCTTCCTTTAATGCCTCTGTATCATTCTCTCTATTTTTTTCTTTTTGGAAATCTGCTTAGGCATGTGCTAGACTTCACTCATTCTATCCTTCATGTCTCTTAATCTCATTAAGTTTTTCCTATAACTCTTTTCTCTTGGTGTTGCCTTTTAGGTAATGTGTTTGTATCTATCATTTAATTCACCGGTTATATCTTTATCTGTCTCTTCTATCATTTGACCTGTTGTAATTGATAGTCTGAGTTATAATTGACAGTCTCCTGCTTTTATTTCTTAGTCATACTTTCAATACCTTCTTTTATTTCCATAAACATATTGAACAAACTTATTTGATATTTTGAATCTCCTAATTCCGTTCTCTGCGGGTTTTGTGGGTCTGAGTCTTCATTTTATCATTTCTGCTGACACTCACGTGGCTTGTTTCCTTGTGCGTATTGGGATATTATAAATTGCAAACTCAAATTCCTTGGAACTTTGTGGGCATTATCTTAGGCTTGAGTCTAAAGAGCAGGTCCCTAGAGGTGATTTTCTTCTTACAAGTGCCTAAGAGTGCTACCAACCTAGAACCACTTTAAAAGGTTTTTGGTCACAAAGGTGATAAAAATTCCAGCCCCAAACCTGCATGAGTGTGGGCTTTTGCTTGAGAATTCTCAGGGGAAACATTTTTCTTTATTTTGGTTCTACCCTGAACTAAAATCAGATATCTTGAGGCAAATAACCATCTATTACAAGAATCCTACTGTTTCTCTGGGGAGCAAGATCTGACTACACCCACTGAAATTTCCACCCTTTGAGGGTTCTGGGCGTGCATAAGGCTCTCCATTCCAATCTCACATTCTCCTTCAGTCTAGGTTTTGTCCCCTACCTCTAGCCCCAGCCTGGTTGTCCCGTTGGCCAGAGTTAACAGATGGCCCCAAGGAAAACTCTGGCTCCCGCTCACCTCTCTAGATTCATGCTTTCTCGTAGTTTCTGCCTCAGAGGGGTTTCCTTCCATTCCTGCCAGCTCAGCCTTGCTGTAAAAACAGGCTTTGAATCATTTCCCCAGCAATTTAGGGATTTTTGACTTGGTGGATTTCTCCAGAATCCACGCTGCCATGTTGCTGGAAACATGGCACTCATTTTTCTATCGTCATTTTCCAGCAGTCTCCCAGAATCCTTTGCTCATCCTATTTCCTCTATCTTCCTCATCTTCTCCATTTGTTAAATCCTATTGTGGTAGGCAGAATTCTAAGATGGCTCCCCGAATTCCTAATCTCTGGTGTATGCACACTTTCTGGTGGTTATTCAACCAAACACTAATCTAGGTGTTGCTGTGAAGCGATTTTACAGATATAGTTAACATCCCTAATCAGTTGATCTTAAAATAAGGAGTTGTCTGGGTGGCCCTGACCTAATCACATGAGGTTTTTAAAAGCAGAGAGTTTTGTCTGATGGGGAGCAGAAGAGAAAGCAATGGAGCTGTGCTCTGGCTGGCCTGGAAGAAAGCAAACATCCATCATGCGAACTTCCCATGGGGCCACTTGGCAAGGAACTGCGGGCAGCCCCTAGGAGCTCAGGATGGTCCTTGGCCAACAGCTAGCAAAAAAATTGAGGAATTCAACCCTGTAACTGCAAGGAAATAAATTCTGCCAAAAACCAGTGAGCCTGAGTGAGGACCCCGAGCCCACACGAGAAATGCCGCCCTGGCCAACACTTTGATTTCAGTCATTTGAGACCCTGAGCAGAGAATCCAGTCACACTGTACCTGGACTTAGACTGTGAGATAACAAATTTGTGTTGTTTTCATCCACTAAATTTGTGGTATTTTGTTACACAGCAATAGAAAACGAATACAGCCCCAAACTGATATCCCCACCAATACAGCTACCTTATCCTTCAAAGTCAAATTCAACTTTCATCCCTCCAAAAAGTGTCCTTGAGCCCTGAGGCAGGTCCAGTTGTGGCCTCTTTGATGCTCCCATGGCTTTTTGTTAATGGTTCTTCTCTTACATCTAGTTGTGTTACTGGTTTTGTTTTTTCTTTTGTTTAAAAGTGTATTTCTCTTCAGTTAGATCATTTGGGCCTTCAGGGCGGGGACCGCATCTTAGGTGGGCTCTGGAGTCTGATGGCCTGTGTTCAAATCCTGGCTTTGCTTCTTCGGAGCCATGTGACCTTGGGCAGCTTATTTCATTTCCCTAAGCTTCTCCAAGCCTCAACTTCCTTAGGTAAGATATGCAAATAAGAAGACCCTACCTCAAGGGGGTGTTGTGAAGACAAAATGAATCATGTAAAGCACTTAGCATCATGCCTGGCACATAATAGGCCCTCATCAAATGTTTGTGCAATGACTATTTGGTGACGGATGGACAGAATGAGGGCCTGTAGACATGCCTGCATCTATCAATACGTGCCCCACAACTTCCAGAAGGATTCAGTCCAGGCGGAAGTGTCTTCTCCACCTGAGCTGCCCTCTGCCAGCCGACAGCCTTCCCCAGAGGTTTCTGTAACGTCTCTTTCCCTCCTTTGTTTGTTTGATTCCTGCTTCTCCCGTGATTGCTCACAGGAAACATTCCTAGAAAAACCTCAAGGGACAGACTCCCTTTGTGCTTCAGCGCAGCAGACAGAGTCTGCGTTCTGTTGGCTGCAGCTGTGCTCCAGCCCCTGGGGACTGAGGGTGGGGCGGCACCTCAGAAGGACACGGATGGGAGTTGAACAGACGGTAAAGCCTACCAGGAGAAACAGACCAAGACAACGCCTGGGCTGGAACCCCGACAACAAGGTGGTGGAAGGGGGCGAGGGATTCTCGACCCCCCACCTCACACACATCCTTAGTCTTGGCTGCTACAACTCATTTCCCTACTTTCCTTCCAGCCACCTACAAAATAGTCACATCAGCATCACTCCTAACAGCTTCAGAGACGCCAGGCTCTGGGGAAGGCCCAGCTTCTGTCTTGGTGTCAGATGAGAGCCATTTGGCAGGAGAAAAGAAACAGGCCATCTGGAGAGGCCTCACAGACCTCAGTAAGTTGAACCAATGACTCCCCTCATTTCTATTTATTGTAAAAAACAACATTATTACAACATGAAAGGACATTTCTTAAAAAAAGAAGAAAAGATTACTCATGATCGCACCACCCTCACACCACATCTGTTTTCTTTTTCCAAGTTTGCTTCCAGTTTTGGGCCACATGATAGAAGTTTGCAAACAATCTATGTCCTCTTTTTTGTTTTCACTTAATATTATATCTTAAGCCCTTTCCAGTGTTGCCATAATCTTCACATTTGCCTCTCTTGTATAAACTGCAAATATTCCAGCCAATTTGATTGAGGCATAATTAATGATGCCTTAACGCTTGGGGATCTTGCTTATCCCTTTGAATCTTTGAGGTTGGCTCCTGGCAAAGCTGTAAATGAAAGGAAGTTTGTTTTCTGGGCCCATGTGTATCCTTTACAGATCTTCTTTCTTCCCTGCTGGCAATTTGAGCCCAAGAGTTTTTTTGCCATGAGAACAACCTGCTCTCTGATCCCCACCTGCTTTCTAAGGTTGTTCCTCCATTCAGTGGGCTATTAAAAAATAATAACATAGTTTTATGTTTGCCTCAATATAAAAGCAATATGTGCT
Source organism: Equus caballus (assembly GCF_041296265.1). Lineage (NCBI taxonomy): Eukaryota > Metazoa > Chordata > Mammalia > Perissodactyla > Equidae > Equus > Equus caballus. Next base: position 34,134,619 of record NC_091698.1, read on the forward strand.
CATGTTGTCCAACTTGAGAAATACACAAAAGCAAAAGGACATAAAAAATCTGCTATAATCTTGCTATTCAGCATCACATGCCACTGTTCCTTATTGCTCTTAAAAGTGTTTTTTGGCACTTTTCATCCCACTTGCCTGTGCTAGGCCGTTTTCCCCCCAGACCCTGCTCTGCCTTCCAACTTCACTTTAGAAGCTAACTTTCATTGCAATGATGAAGGCTGAATGAGTAAACCCTAGAAAGTATAGTATCCTGAGGCCTCAGACACCTATTTAGGAAAAAAACATGAACAAACTGGACATAATGCATCGATTGAGGCACCTGAGCTTGGCTAGTGTAACCCACAGTGGAATTCATTGGATCATAAAACTGGAATGTACAGAGGTAGGATGGGCTGCAGGGCTGGTTTGATCTAGCAGCTCAAAAATGTCATAAAGGAAATGCTTTCTTTCTAATCTTTCTCTCTACTTCCCACAGCATTATTTTCTTCACAAGCTAAGCTCTTCTGTGGTCTCAAAGGGCTGCCTTATCAGTATTGTCTGAAACTACTTACTGCCTGGTTCCTGTCTAGCAGGAAATAAGAGCATCTCTCTCTCACCATCCAATAAATTCCTGAGATTTCCTCTGATTGAATCAGTCTGCTTCCTATGGCCACCCATGAATCAATCCTAGCAGCAGGGAGGATGGCATGACTCTGGGTGGCTTATATCAGCAGGTCTCAAACTTTGGTCTCAAAACCCTTTTACATCCTTAAAAATTACTGAGGATCCCAAAGAATCTTTTTAATGGAGGCTTTATCTATTGATACTTGCCAAATTAGAATTTAAATACATTAAAAATAATAAAATAATTCCTTAAAAATCTTAAAATTACATGTTAACATAACATATTAATAAAAAAAGTAAGTTTTCCAAAACAAAAAGATGGTGAGAAAAATGGCTTTTTTTTCTTTCTTTTCTTTTCTTTTTTTTTTTTTACATATTTACAACTCTAAGTCTGACTTAATATAAGACAGCTGGATTTACATATCTGCTTCTGGATCCCATCTGTTGCAAATTGTTTTGGCAAAGTACATGAAGAAACCTTGCTTCACGTCGATACGTAACTGGAAAAGGGAAGAGTATTTTAATAGCCTTTTAAGATAATTGTATATATTCTTCTTTAATACTACACCAAAACTCTACAACATGTAATTGCTTAAAGGTCGTTGAGCTGTGGAATCTGAAACCTCATCTATAAACTTTTCATACTCTTAAATTAAAATCCATTGTCTGCCTTGCATTTAAAATGGATATTTTACCTACATACGATTTGGTGACATCACGCGTTAGCCATTTGGAAAATAGCGATTTACTGAGCAAATGCAGGTCTTCCAAATGTTGGCACATCATACATTATCCAATATCCAAAAATCACATGTATTAATATCACCATCAGAAAAGTCCTTAAATATTGAGAACTTGTCAAGCTGATCATGGTACAAGTTTTCCAAAATTCTAAATTTCTTTTGACACTTGGAATTTTTTCATCATTGGCAACAGTCAACTGCGTTCCTTGAAGAGAGAGGCTGACTTTGTTCATTTTCAAGAAAATTCCTACCAAATCCCAAGTCAAAATAACCATAATTTGACAGTTGTTTTCTCGAGTGAAAATGGTGTTCCATGAAAAAAAAACCCCAAAACAGCTAGTTCAGCTTACAACTGAAATGATCACCTAAGTCCTTTTCCTTAAACACCCATCACACCTCAGTTTGCAGCAAAAGTGTTTTCTGTGCAGTTTCCATTTTGTCATATAAAATATTACAAAGATGCTTACTCAAGGGTTGAGATTTTAACAAAGTAATAATTTTTTACTGCTCTATTAACAACATTCTTAAGTGAAGCTGCATTTTTTTTTTTACCACGAGTGTGTGAAGAATGTATATTACTACAGTTTGGTGCCACTACCTTGATTGGTGAAGGCACCAACAGTTTTGCACACCTTCGCTTTTGCACCATCAGTGAGAAAGGTAAATAACGTCTTAGATTATTATGAAATAATTTTGATGTCAGAGATGTCCTGAAAGGTCCTCAGGGAACCCCAGGGCTTTATGGATCGTACTTTGAGAACCACTAACTTAGAACAAGCAGAGCCCACTAGCAGAGCTAAGAGTGAGCCAAACTTACCTAAAAAGTATGCTGCATCACAGAGGGGGAGGGTGGGATGGACACCGGGGGCAACCACAATGCCTGCTGTCAGAATGATTTAAGGAACTGTAAAGAATTACAAAATTATAGTGACTGTCCCAGATTTACAAATCGTCTGACAGCTTTGCTACTCTGGGTCCAGAAGCTTTTCTGATACCAGCTTCTGACTTGCAGAGATCCAGGTAAGGCTTTGAGATGTAGTGACTGATCCAATCTACTGTTTGGGGATCTCTGTCTTCATCCAGAACAGTAGCTAAGGCTGGCTCCACAGATAGTGAAAAGGATGTTTTAGGGCAGGGCTTATCTTATTGGACAAGTACGTCATCCTCTCTCCCCTCCAAATGTGAGTGGAGTGAATGAGGTAGTGGGTACAGGGTAAGCTAAACAGCTGCCCTGTTAGGGTGGGACAGGCAGCAGCTTCAAGCTCCCTTTCTTCCTCACCTTCACCTTACACCCACTCTTCCAAGCCAAGATACTGCTGACCCATATGCCAGCTGTAACGCTTTCAGGGCCTGGCTTTGTGGACAAGGAGTGTCTGGGAGAAAAGGCATAGAGCAGCCTAGGCAAGGAGACATGGAGTGTCTGGTCAAGCAGGCAGGCTTTGGGCTGGTCTCTGAGAGAGAGGGGGTGAGGCGCTCAGCATTCTCCTTGCAGCTGTCACTGCCTCAGCAGCTGCTCTGCCTGGCCAGCCTTGGCCAACCCACTGGATTTAGATCTCCCAGTGACAGCTTTTCCTCTAATATTTTCAAAATGCTCAATTGTCCTCACCTTAGAATAATACAGAAACATTTTATGTTTTATGTTCGCAAAGGCAAAATCCCTTTGCGAGGTGTGCAGGCAGAGTCCTCCCACTCTTTCCTTTCCAAGATTTACCTCCTGACTTTTGTCATCCAGATACGACATTTTTTCCAGTACCCCTACCCCACCAGGGGAAGAACACAGACATCTCCAAACTGTTTGGAGCTATGCACACCCTCTGGAAGCTGCTGCAAAGAAGACTGACAAGACTCTGGGTTTACTCAAATGTATTTGGCTCAGGGTCTGGGATCTGCTTTTTCATACCGGAACCTGCATCACAGATGCATGATCGTGATGCTGTTTTTCAACCAGAAATTCTGAAGGCAGACCAACTTCACCGACTTCACTCAAGAGTCAACAAGTCCTAAGGCACAGAAATATCACACGCACTTGGCCGTGTTGAAGAAATCACATCAGTGCTTTAAACTCTTTTTAATTCCTGAGTTTGGGGATTCACTAATGTTTATGCTTTTAAAAATTGTTTGACATTTTCTCTCCAGAATCAAGGGGGACTCGGGAGGCATGAAAATGGGCGCTCCAAGCGCAGATTCTGATCCTGGCTCTGCCACCAAATGTTCCAACGATTTAGGGTAACTCACTTCTGCTCTTTGGGCTCCAATTACCCATCTGGGAAACTAATGGGTAATCAGCGCTGTCTCGCTTTTCTCCGACACGTGGAACAACAAAAGGCTTTTCTGCAAGTGCCCAGACACGCCCAGGCTGCTCTCTAACTGCCCTCGAGGGCGCCAGGCACTCCGGACCAGTGTCAGCCCGGGGGGCTGCTCCGGCGAGCGAAGTGCATACGTAAGTACGTAAAGCCCCTTCATTCCGGCTCCGCATCTACGGGCCTCTGCGCAGTAAAAGCCTACAACCGGTCTAAATACACCTTCCGTACCTTCCGCCATCTAACCGCACGCAGAGTTCGAGAGAGCTGGGGGCACTTGGGCCCCGAGCCCCAGCCGGCCCAACCCCCGGGGCGTCCCGCTGGGGGCGCTCTGCTCCCCGCTTCCCCAACCCAGCGGGGCGGCGGGTTGCGCGTCTTAGGAGCCGGGCCGCCGCGGGAGCCCCCGCGCGCTCCGATTGGTCTGTCGCGTCCTCGTGACGCGAGGCCCCGGCCCCGCCCCCGTCGTGGCCCCTCCTCCCCCCGCCTCTGCCTCCGCGCCGGCCGCGAAAGGTCCGGGACTGAATGGGAGCGAGCGCGGGACCGGGGGCGGGCGGGGGCGCGGGGCCCGGGACTGGCAGCCGGCCAGCGCCCCCTCCCTAGTATGCGGACGAAGGCGGCCGGCGGCGCGGAGCGGCGTCCCCTGCAGCCGCGGACCCAGGCGGCGGCGGCGGCACCTGCCGGCCGAGGTACGTGGCGCAGCCCCCTCCTCGGCGTAGCGGGGCTGGCGGGCTGGGGGCGGCGGCGGCCATCCTCCTGCCCTCCCCTAGCTGGGCCCGGAGGCTCCGCCCCAGCCCCCGCGGACAGCGCCCAGGGCTCGGCGCCCCCAGACGCGCCTCGCGGGGGCGCGGGCTGAGAGTCGTGGCCTCGGGGAGCGGGGCGCCGCGGCCCGCACCAGTGTGGACGCGGTGGAGTCGCAGGGGTAAACGGCCGGGATGTCGGGTGGCCGCACTGGCCCCTTTCCCCCAGCTTTCCGCAGCGCCTCGGGGTTTAATTCATTGCTGGAAGCTTCCGAGCCAGCAGAGCCGAGTTAACTCATTTCCCCGGGACGGGATCGGGACACCCGCCACAGGGTAACTAACAGCTTCGGAAACTGTCTTTTGCATCCATCGAGACGGCGTGATCTGGTGTCTGTAGGTAGACATTTGCCAATGACCTTTCTTGCCCCCTCTCTGCGGCCAGCTTGCGGAAGAGACAGGTTTTGGTGACCTTTGGTTTCTGAATTGTAAGCAGTGACTTGACGTAGGTATGCATTCATTATGCTCCTTTAGTGAGTAACGCAAGGTTTTTGGAGAGCATCTCCGAGGAGCCGGGCAAAAAAGGAGAGGGGGCGTCCTACCTGTACTCCACACCAGCTAGGTGACCTTGGCCGACTGATTGCCCTGTGGGGCTCAGTCTCCTGGTCTGTACTTGGAGGAGTACAGACCTGCTGATGGCCCAGGTCTCGTCCAGGGACCTGGTTACGTGATTCTGGCCGCAAAATGTGTTTACAAATGAAAGGGGTCCTGCAGGATCGCTAGCTGACTTAAAAGACGAATTTTGTGTTCTCATGTCCTAATTAGTGTATATGGCCTTTGTTTAATTAAGTATCGTCCCTTTAAAAGGGAAAACGGTTTTGTGTCCTGTGCTTCATCTGGTACCCATGGCTTGCCTGCTCCTGGTGCCAAGCAGGTGCTGGGTTTGGGGGTTACAAAGAGGAAGGAGACTCACCTCCTGCCCTCTGCTGTTTAGCTGAGCCCTCCTCATGGCTTCTGAGTGCTAATCCTCTTCCACAGAAGGATGCGTATCCTGAAACTGTGGAAGAGGAATCCATGTCTGTGGAGTGAAGGGGCACAGACTCAGAAACAGGGTGGGTTGTGGCTTCAGGTGTGTAATCCTGAAAGCTTGACAGTTTAGAAGAGTGTCATATTTCTAGTGGTAGAGCCAGGGATCACTCAAATTCCAAGCAATACATGGCCAAAGAGAGATTGATGTGAACTGGAAGAGCGCTAACCAGAATGTCCTGAGTCTTTTCACAGTCTGTCCATTAGAGGAGTGCTGCTGTTTCTGTAGGATGAAGTGAACCTTGGTTATGATTCGTAGCCATTTCTTCCTCTAGGGAAGAAAAGAAATGGGTGAAATGGGAAGGCGTGAAGGGGTTTATGGAAGGAAGAGAAAAGGCTGACAGGCATAAGTTCTAAAAGCTTGCGTTTATGACTGCGTGTTTTGAAAAGGCTTATAATTTTGGCACAAACTGCCAAATTGTCACATGCTATCAAAATAGATTGGTGTTGAATTTTAAGGATCTATTCAAGGCAGAATAAGAACCAACCCTTTGTTCTTGGATTGGCCTCCTCCAGTTCTTCCCTGCTTCCCTAGCTGGGCTCTTTGGCAGCAGTGAGCGGAGTTTATCTAGCAGGTTGGCTCTTGTAAGGTGAACAGACAATAGCAAGAGGTGCGGGGTCCTCTGTGGGAGTCCCTCCCAGTGCTGGGGGGGCCCAGGGGCGTGTCTTGGAGACGGCAGTCCCTGGGAGAAGGGACGAGGCTCGCCTTCCACACCCTTCTAGCTCCTGAGGGGCGACTTAATCCGAGCTGCCTGTGGAGACATGGAGGATTGAGGTTGCTCCCAGAGGTCATGCTCTGTGATTTTAGTCTAACTGGGAAACCTTGGCAGAAATAAGACAACTGGGAATGTTCACACATTAATGATGGTATGAACTCCGCAACTGCTGAAAGAGAAGCAAGGACCAGATCAGTGTGACTGACCTAAGTTAGCAAAGACTTCCAAAAGGGGAGTGAATCACTGGCTTGATGTGGGAGGAAGCCATGAATGTGGATCGGGACGTGTGAGCTCTCCATGGGGAGAGACCCACCTTAAGCACATGTGCAGAGAGGGAGCGAGGAAGACGTGTAAGGGAGTGGGAGAACAATGAGGTTAGAGGGTACAAGAATACTACCAGGCTTGTCTTGCCTGGAGAGCTTTTTTTTTTTTAAGTATAGCTTACCTAGTAGGAAAGTAGACACACCATAAGTATACCATTCAACACATTTTCCAAATGAAACGCACCCGTGCACTCAGCACTCAGATCAAGAAGCAAGAACTCCCCATGTGCTCCCTTCTAGTCAGTTCCTCCTGGAGGATGACCCCTGCCTGATCTCCCACGCCTGTATCAATGAAATCCTCCAGTGACCATCTTCCTTCCTTATGAGTTAGGTTTCTGAGATTCGCTCGTGCTGCCTGTCGTTATGGTGTATTCACTCTCATGGCTGATGTGGCCATTGGGTGAATAATATAACACATACAGTCCTGTGCCACGTAACGACGTTCCCGTCAATGACAGATGGCATATACAGTGGTGCTCCCATAAGATCAGTACCATATGCCCTAGGTGTGTGGTAGGCTATACCATCTAGGTTTGTGTAAGTATGCTCTGTGATGTTCGCACAACAACAAAGTTGCCAGCGACGCATTTCTCGGAACATATCCCTGTTAAGCGATGCATGACTGTATTTATCTGTTTACTATGGACGGACATTTGGGCAGTTTCCAGTATTTGGCTGTTACCAGCAATGTTGCTGTGACTGTTCTCCTACCTGTCTTTGGTATACATATATGCGTTTATGATGGGGGTGCACGCAGGGGTGTGATTGCTAGACCATGGGTGTGTGTATCCTCAGCTTTGGGAGCTACAGATGAAGCTATTGTATTCCAATTTGGAATAACTACATTGGTAGTTCCTTGCTACTCGGTGGTGAGTGCCGTGTTGACTTTTCACTGGGGAGACTGAGGCAGGAGTTCTACCAGGAGTCACGATCAGTTTCTACCTGGCTGTGCCCCGTATGTTGTCGGCACGTGCAGTCACCTCCAGGCCCTCGTCTTTCCTGGTCAAGCAGCCGGACAGACTGGACTGTGTGAGGAAGGCTTTAGCTCCAAGAGCCTCTGTTGTCTAGGGGGGTTTCTCTGGCCTCCCGGCTCTCCTTTGTCTCAGCTCCCACCCTTCTTGCTGCAAACACTCCTGGGAACCTCTCCTCCCTTAGCTTTCCTTACGTCGTGCTCTCTGTACTTACTTCTACCTCCACCTGCCGTCCCTGCACCTCTGGATTTCTGCTTACAAAGTCCCCATGTCCTAGAGGAAAAGCCCGTTTCTTGTTTGGTCTTTTGAGGCCATACAAGACATTTTTGTTCTCCTCTTATGGCATGGAAAAGTATGCAGGATTAAGCTGTTGGATGGTTCGCCAGCTCCTGTACCCGTGAATTCTTCCTCTTTTCCCTTCAGGTTTTTAATATCTGGAATCATAATAGTTAAGTATCATATAATATGATTTGATTAATTCAGAGGGAAAAATTGATAAAAATAACAAAAATGGTCTACTTTGATGGAATAGTAGTTCTGTCTTTTGAATATTAAGGCTGTTTATAGGATTAAGTGTCATTTTCATAATTAAAGGCTTATATGTGTTGAGTTCAGAGCAGAAGCAGTTTTTCTACTACATGTGTAGAGAATGACTTCTTCCCTGGCCTGCCTCTCTCCTCAGCTTCTGCTTTTTCATCCTCTTTGGATTCTTTACCTCCTTTCTGTTGTTCACACACATCTTTGTTCCCTTCTAGACTCCAGCAGCAAGAGAGGAGGACAGTGTGTGGTACTTTAACAGGGCCTCCAATACTCTCCTCTCTTTGCTTGTCATTTTCTGCAATCAAGTCGTTATTCATCTCGGACTTGGTGGGTGATGCAGGCTTCTTGCTTTTCCTTCTTCTAGACCAGCACTGTTCAATGGAAATATAACCCAAGGCACACATATAATGTAAAATTTTCTAGTAGCTACATTTAAAAAATCAAAAAGAAACAGATGGATCAAAGTTTCAACTTCCCAGGAAGATAAAAACCTCTAAACTCTTACGCACCTAATAACATAGCTTCAAACTATATAAAGTAAAAACTGACAAAATGACAAAAAAAGTCCACAAATCTGCCATCATTTTTAGCATCACTCTTTCAATAACTGTTAGAACAAACTGACTAAAAACAAATAAGGGATTATTCCAACAAACAACACAGTAAGCTTGATCAAATTGATTATATAGAAAGCGTAGTCCCAGCAAATTAAGATTATACTTTTACAAAAATTGAGTATACACCAGGTCATAAAGTAAATCCTAACGTATTTAAAATAATCAGTATACAGACCAAGTTCTCTGAACACAATGCAACTAAATTATATATCAGTTTTAAAAGATAACTGGAAAAAAATTTGAAATTTTGAATTTTAAAATATTTAGATTTGAAAGATAAAGAAGTAATAATAATGAAAATATATATCATAACTTGTGAGATGAATTGTATCCTTAAGAAAAAACTTGTGGATGCAACTAAATTAGTATTTAGAGGGAAATAGCAGTCTTAATTGCTCATATTAGCATGAAAAAGCAAAAATTAATGATCTAATCTGCTAAATTAAGAAGTTAGGAACATATCAATTAAAATAGATCCAGTGAATTAGAAGGAAGGAAATTTTTAAAAGACAGGTGAAATTAATTTTAGTAATATATCGTAGTTAACTCAGTATGGCCCATGTGTTATGAAATCAATATAAAAATTGTTTGTGAGCTATTTTACATTCTTCTGTTTATACTAAGTCTTCAAAGCGTGGTATCTTACACTTATATAATAGAGCCCATCTCACTTTGGCCACATTTGAAGTCCTCAACAGCCACATACGGCTAGTGGCAACTGTGTTGGACAGCACAGCTCTAGGTCCTAGTCTGTACGTGTTGAGCTGGTTTGTCTCGATAAAGGAATATTCAGAGCTAAAACAGTAGTGGAGTTTAGTTATCTGCCAGGCAAATCTAGGATCATGGGAATCTAGCAGTTGGCAAAGAGACAGTGGGCTCTTCACTCTCCCCCACCCTCCCCAACGAACCCACGTGCTACAGAGCAGACGGGGGTCCAGCCCCGTGGCCGAGTGGTTAAGTTTGCATGCTCGGCGGCCCAGGGTTTCATGGGCTCAGATTTTGGACGTGGACCTAGCACCGCTCATCAAGCCATGTTGAGGCAGCATCCCACATGCCACAGCTAGAAGGATCCACAACTAAAAATATACAACTATGTACCAGGGGCCTTTTGGGAGAAGAAGGAAAAATAAAATCTTTAAAAAAAAAAAACATAGATGGGATGGAAAAAAAGGTAAATGCTGTACTGACTCACTTTATCCTCACCTGTTCTAGATGTGTTGTATATATCAGCTCATTTAATTTTTACAAAAGTCATGTTGAATTTGGTACCGTTATTATCCGCGTTTTACAGATGAGGATGTTGAGGATATTGAAGCTCTGAGAGGGTAAGAGACTCGAGGGGACGGAGTGGGATTCGGACTCAGGCAGGCTGGCCCAGAGGTGGTAGATGAGGCAGACGCATCCCTGCCTTTGCAGCATATGCTGCGTTCCCACCACCCCTCAGAATGGCTCCTGTCAAAATTCTCTCGAGAGGATTATCCGACGTGGCCGAGATGGCTCCGTGCCCTGGTCCAGGTTCGTGCATTCCTGGGCACACTGTCTTCACTCTCCTGGGTTTCCATAGCAGCCTCCTAACTAGTCTCACCTCCGAAGAGGACTTCCCCATCTGCAGCCCAGCCTCAAGAGAGGTCTCTCCAAAATTGAATTCCATTTAAACCCCTCAGTTGCTCCTTTTATCTTAGGATGAAATTTCAACCTATGGTGGCATGGCCTGCTTCCTGTTCCAGGCTCTCTCAGTACATTGTTCCCTCCTAGGCTGGGAACCCCAGGGAGTTCCAGGGAGTTCCCCTCGGACACTCCCGTCAGAGATTTCCCTGAGCTGCCTGCTGTCTTTGCTGGGGGGGGGGGGGGGGGGCCAGGGAACCCCCACATGTCCTATTCATTCCTTCCTGGGGGAGCCAGAGCCTTTTCTAAGCCCCCTCCTGGACACACACACACACACACACGCACCCCAAATCTAAAACGTCTCGTAACACTCCCCTCATGTCCAATATAGAATAAGTTAAAAAGAAAAGCTATGAAAATAATTCCATTGGTGATAGAGCTACTTGTCTGATTTTTAAAATGAGTTTATAAGAGCTTTTTGAGGAAGAGACCATTTCTGTGCTGCCTATTGCTGTATCCCCAGGCGCATGCCCCGTGCCTGATTAAACCAGTCGTATGGATGGTAGGATGGCTGTTTGGGAGCCTGCCCAAATCTGCTTTCCCAAATTTTTGGAACAAAGAGTAAAAGGGATATGTGATTGGGGTGTAAAAGGACATTGTATGTTTTAGCCGTGCATCTTACAGACCTGAATACGCATCATTGGTTTTAGGAATCAAGCATGTTTAACTTGTTCTGAGCTCAGAGCGGCCCAAACGGAACTTTCCTTTGTCTTCTGTGTGTGTGCTCCCTCTCTCCTTCAGTCTCTGAACTGCCAGGGCCAGTCAGACTCCAGGTTGTCCCCAGGTACTGTCCCTCCAGTTCCTTTTCGAGGGTCTTTACCACTTTCTGATTTGGAGTTTTCTGTGATAATCTGGTTCTTTTGTTCGTATAGGACAACTGGGGTTATTGGATCGTGGATTATCACATAAACCGCCTGGCAAATCCTCCACGTTCCCTTCCCCATCCACCCAGCCACCTGCTCCCTGAGGAGTATTGCTGAGGTCCTGTTTGGTGAGGTCACTTCATAGTCCCAGCCCTTAAGAACCCATACCCTCACCCTTTCTTTTAGGGGGTGGGATCTTGGTTATTTTAGAATTTGCACATGTACTTTCCCATCACCTCATCCCCTGTGTTTCCCATTATACTCAAGTTTCGGGGAAGGTCCCCATGTTGGAGCCTGTTTATATTGGGCCCCAGAGTTGCTTTTGTTAACTAATTCTGACTTTCACTTTCTCTGTTAAGTATTAAATTCATCCCAAATACTTGTATTTCCTTTAGATTAAGAGTGAAATCTTCCATTCAAAAGGTAGCTGCTAGATTTTGCTTATTTGTGGCATTCGTGGGGTTACCACAGACTCATTCTCCTGTAGCGTCTTCTGCGTGTATCATTTGCTGTCACAGGACCCACCACCAGGAAGCTATCATGTAAGGTGTTTTGTTGAAGCTTGCAGGGGCGCTTTTCTCAGTTTACCCCAGTGTCATGTATTCCCTCTGGCCTCATCCTCTTTGAGGGGTACACCCACCTCTGCCATTAATCATCTCAGGGAATGGTGGAATGGTGGCAACCCGTGGAACCTTCTTGCATGCTCTTTTGTTTTCCATTAGCGACCTGAATTTGTTATGCAGGCTGGATCTCAGCTGGCTGGGTGCTATAAGAGCAGCCCCTGCCAGCTCCGTCACCAAGTTCTGTGGCATCTTTTTCCTCCATATCTCTTGGTTGGCCACCTTCTCAGCTTCGTTGCTCGGGCTCAGCGCCCCCATCAGCACTGGCTGCAGTGATCTCAGTGGCCCCTTGCCCACGCTCTCCCTTGGCCTCCTTCATTCCAGTGTGAGCCCACCACCCCCCTGCTTAAGAACCACTTAGGGCTGCGCGACACCGCCTCCTTTGGGGCCAGTTTGGAGGACCTCGTTCCTTCTTAGCTGCATCTTATGCCATCTCCCCTAGGTCCCCTGTGGTCTGGCCTGAGCACACCCCTCTGGGCCTTTTGGCATGCCCTTCCTTCCATCTGGAATGCCTGCTCCTCTCTTCTTTCTCTCAAGTTTTGCCCAATCTTCAAGGACCCGTTTACACATCATCTCTTCGGGGAAGCCTCCCTCATTTCCTCTAAGGAGCTCGTGATTCCTTGCCCAGGGCGCTCCAGTGCCTCTCGTAGCGTTATTCTGGCACGGCATTATTGGATATTTCAGGTATTTAGATATTTTCACTTTCCCTCACTGGATTATTCATTTAAAGAGGAAAGGGGCTGTGTCTTATTTATCTTTATGTTCTCACTGCCTGGTGTATGGAAGGTGCTTATTAAGTGTTTATTTAAAAGATTATTAGGTGAACACAGCAAATTATACAATAGAGACCAGCCCTTCTTGGCTGGTGCTGTACGGGAGAATTAAGCCCCAGTACTCTAAGGCAACCATTGTATGTTATGAATTAACTTCTGTCCTATGCTTCTAGAATGATTCTAGTTACAGACCATCTTCGGGAGAAGTGAGAAAATAGACACTCAACTCCTTTTCTGTAGGACTTAATAATTCTTCAGTGGAACCCAGCTCAAAGAAGGCTGGTGTAGATGGTGTGATCCCAATCCTGATTAAGTACACATATGCAAAGAGAAAAGACCGACAGAGTATAGACAAGAATGGTAACAGTGGATATCTCTGTTAGTATAACAACAAGTTTGTGATTTCAAAGTGTTCTTTCTGCCTGTATATCATTTCTGAAGTTTCTAACTTTGTGATTGCAGAGTTTTAAAAAAATATTTCTTGAATAAAGCCAAATCGGAGTTCCTAAACCTGGTCATGCCTCAGTATAAGGCTGTGGAGAGTCAGAGTTTTTGTTCTTAAATATAGCTGCCTGCACCATGCCTCAGTGGACCAGGAATCACCACGCTGACCCCCTCAGCATTGCGCCTGGAGAATTGGGCTTCAGTGTTAGGGTGACTAGCTGTCTGCTCTCTGAACCTGGGTGTCTGTTTTTGCTGCCCCTGGACACCTTGTGAGTTGAAGAGCTGAGTGACCAGCAGGCGTGGCTCACTGTGAGAGAAGCTGGCATACTCCTGGATCCTTCTATATACTCTTAAAAGCAACTCTAAAGGTGTTTTTGTTTCTGTTTTCTTAATAGCTCGGAGAGAACGTAGCCTGGGGTTATTTGGATTAAGTCTGTGAGGCTCTCACGTGTTAATTCTTGCTCATCAACTACTGCTTCACCCAGCCCTGGTTTTTTCGCTGAAGTTTGACCTCGTTTGACATCACACAAAATTTTACCCTTACCCTGGCAAGGATCTACCAGGGGGGCTGAAACAAGTAGATTTTATGAGGAACAAGATATTCACTTAGTCTCCAAGTTTCTCCCATCAAGTTACTTATTAATTACGAAGGGAAAAGAGTAACTTGACGGTGGAGAAACCTGTCTTACACCATCTTAACCAGTCGATCCAGTTGCACATCACCTGTGCTGGGACAAACCAGCATCATGTGCCTTCTCAGGAAATGCATCGAGAAGGCGCAGCATCACTTCTGTGACAGTCCTGCCAAAAATGTGTGACTTGAATCTGATCATGAAGAAACAGGAAAACCTCAGTTGAAGAAATTCTACAAAATCGTTGGCCTGTACTTTTCAAAAAATGCCAAGGCCATGAAAGATAAATGAACTATTTCAGATTAAAAGAGGCTGGAAAGACTTGACAGCTGAATGCCCCATGTGATCTGGGACACGCGGTCCTGGTTTTGCTCTAAGGCTGTTATTAGGACTACTAGAGAAATTTGTATAAGGTCTTTAGTTTAGATAATAGTGTTGAAGCAACAATACCTTCCTGATTTTTATCACTATCCTGTGGTTGTGTAAGGGAATGTCGTTGTTTTCAGGAAATACTAAAATGTTTAGGGGTAAATGTCATCATGTCTTCAACTTACTTTCAAATGGTTAAAAAAGTAATATACGTGTTATCTAATAGAATGGCGAAGCAAATGTGGTAGAATGTTAGCAATTGGAGAGTCTGGGTGAAGGATCTACGGGAATTCTTTGTACTGTCTTGCAATCTTTTTTCTAAGTTTGAGATGATGTCAAAAAATAGAGTTTAAAAACTCAGAAGCCTGCTGGCCGTGGTGCTGCAGCCAGTCTAGCATCAGAAGCCTCAGGGGGCTTATCAGTGTCCGCCCTTCCTGTGGTCGCTGTCATTGAAGTCATTTCCCACAACACTGAGCTCTCTTCAGAGCTGGTTTTGCTTTCGCTGGCATCGGTAGAAAACAGGGTGGAGGACCGCTATTAGGGTGGCTTCGCCTGACTGGGAGGTTTCTCTCTTCAACTGCCTGTTGCTGCTGCCACTGTTCCCGGAGCCTTCATGCCTCCTGGTTGTCCTCCGGTACCTGGTCAACCAGCTCTGACCCACACATTTACCTGGTTTAGACTGGACCTACAGCGGTCCTGCACAAGAGGCTTCCCAGGCAGAATGTAACTTTGAAAATATATTGAAACGCAGTTCAGAGTTTTTATGCATCAGATCAGTGCCCTTCCCCAGCGAATTAGGCACAAGGTCCTCAGAGGGTGCCTTGTACCCAGAGCCTCGGCATTAGCCAGTTAAACATGGTCCTCTCTCCTGCCTTGATGGAACCTCAGTTGTGTGTTCTGGCAGAAATCCTGCGTCTACCATGTTCTGCATGAGGAGGGGGGGGTCCTTTTCCCGGCCACACTTCATTTTACCCATCTTAGGGCAGCCTTCTACACTCTGGCTGGAATCTCTCCTGTGGGGAGAGGGCGTCAAGGGCAGTTCTTGGATTCCAAAGGGAAGCTCTGAGCTGGGGCCTGGGGTGGTTTGTGGGTGGGTCTGCTTATAAGAATTTGCAGACAGGAGTTCCTGTGGAACTTCCCAGCCCCAGGGAGCAGAATCTGGTAAGAACAGTGGGGTAGCTTCTATTCCTCCTTGTCTTTCTCTTCTCGCTTCCCTTTCCCAGAATTTCCTGTCCTCCAACCCCCACTCCATTTTCTCCATTCTTGTGTCCCCTCACTCGTTCCTGTTTATCTGTTTAAATCCTCCCCTCTTCTTATTCAGGCTTCCTATTTCTCTCTCCTAAATGGCCATAATGTATTGGTGTCCGTTGAATGAGCTGAGTTTTATGTTTCCTGTTCTAACTTTGAAAAGTAGGTAAGTGAGACTCATAAAATTTTAGTGGAGAGAGGGGCAATAGAAATGTTCCCAGCCAACCCTGCTTTTTACGTGTTGGCAAACGTCCTCAAAGAGGTGAGTTGGCTGTGATCAAACAGTTGAGTATTTTATCTCTTTCCTCTTCTCTTAAAAAACAAAACGGAACCGATCCGGTTGCTCTTTTTTGTCCCATGGTGGTGGGTGGGACACTCATTTGGTTTTGTTTATCTCCCTTCTTCACCACATGCACACAGTGATGCTTGTTGGAGAAGGGATTCCCATCCCTGTTCTCCATGCTCCAGGTGTGCTCTGGACTCTGCCAACACCCCATGATTATGGTACCCGGGCGCAGGGAAGGATCTGGTCTTCACATTTGCCTCCTGTCAGGACCATGCAGAACTTGGGTCAGCCTTTCTGTGGGAGTCTGGGTACAGGCCACTGAGCAGTGCAATCTTTTATTCGTGGGTTCATTTGTTCAACAAGTGTTTGGTAAGGGCCTTTTACGTGCTAGGTACTGTTTTAGGTTCCGAGGTTATAGCAGTGGATGAAATCGACAGAGTCCCTTCTCTAGGCATCTCATATTTTAGTAGGGAGAGCAGACAGGAGGCAAGTATGTATGTGTAGTAATGAGTGCGCTGAAGTAAAGCAGGAAAGTGAATTACAGGGCTGAGGGGTGCGATGCTGTTTTACAGAGGGTGGGCTTTCGAACAAAGACCAGAATCAAGATGGTGCGGGAGAGAGCTGTCTGGAGGAGGGGCAGAGGGAACTGCAAGTGGAGACCCTGAGGTGGGGGTGGGGGTGTGAGGGACCGCAGGAGGCCTGCCAGCCTGAAGGAGAGTGAGGGGGAGGGTGTGGGAGAGCAGTGGGGAGGAGGAAAGGGTTCTGGATCGATGCTGAAGAGTCGCTGCCCGCGTAACGTCTTTGTCACTTCAGTAAAATCTTGGAGAAATGCCATCTCTTGTGGCCCAGCATGTTCTGGTTTTGGAGAATGTTTGTGTATTCTGAGGGCTCAGAATTAATTGCCTTAATACTTTTAAACATGTAAAAAGCATGTAATTGAATGATAGTAATGATGTATTCTCAACCCTAGAGGAATACCAGTTGATTAGAAGCAGATTAAAAAGCGTACCTCCGAGTCCTTGAGGTGCTTGCGTCTTGGTTGATGGTCAAAATTAGTAGAGTGCAGACTGCATTCGCAGAGCAACACTTTTATTTTTCGTTGCAGAAGACGAGTCCTCATAACTGCACAGTTTATAGGAAGATCTGAAAATCTTTAGGCTAAAATCTGTTGTTAATTTCAGCTGTGAGAAGCTTGCTGGAGAACAGGGTTTCTCAAAGTGCCACACCCACGTAACTCAGGGGAACTGACTTAAGATGCACATTTGGCATCCTCACCTGGTCCTACCAGGCGGGAGATTGTGGGGATGAGGCTGGGAATCTGCAGACTTCACAGCCTCCTCCAGTGGTTCTTGTGCATGGTCAGGTTGGAGAATCACTCGCCGAGACCTTGAGACCTCGGTGGAGGCATTGATAATTTCAATTGAACAAATACTAGAAGACATCAGGAAATGATTGGATGTGGTCTCCACACCAGTGTTCTCATCAGCACTCTCTTTGTGCTTTTGATATCATGGATGAAATTTCACATTCCTAAAAGACAAATGAGATACTGCCTACCCAGTGGAAATAGGAAAGTACCGTGTAGTGGGGTTTTTCCCCTTTAGTTGTGGGAGTGGAATGAGATGGTTAAAGGTGCTCTGCTGGAGGTGTGTGGATCCAGGAATGAGTATTGTCCTCCCTGCCCCCACGCAAACCTGTGAACTTCACCTCTGTGGGGCTGGTGCTCTGCCCGGGCTGGTGTGTGAGTGCAGGCCTGTACTTGTCTGTCTGTTCCCATACCTGTACAGGTGAGAACATGACCACATATCCTAAGAATCAAGATGTCTTGAGATTATGCAACCAGAACCAAGCATAGAAAAAGATTAGATACTGAGGCTCGAGTATCATCAATTTTCAGCCCACAGTGTTTGATTTTCAGTTTTTGCCTTGTTTAATTACCCTCGATACTTTAAAAATATGGGAATTGTGGAATTTTAATATGTACAATGACTTTATCCCATTGGGTAAAGTTGGGAGCGATTCTGTCCCCCAGGAGACATGTGGCAATGTTTGGAGACGATTCATATTGTCACAACTGGGAGCGAGGAGGAGGACCAGAGATGCTAACGGCATCTAGTGGGTACAGGCCAGGGATGTTGCAAAACATCCTACAATACACAGGACAGCCTTCTACAGCAAAGACTCACCCAGCCCAAAATGTCGATAGTGCCACAGTAGAGAAACCCTGCAAAAGATCAATTGAATGCCCCTTATCTGTGTTATATGTAAGGATTCAATGTGAACTTTCATATAAAAGGAGTTCCACAGATAAGACTAGTTTGAAATTAACTACCTAGTTTGTACAAGGATGGCAGTCAGCTTGGGTGGACAAAGGAGGACAGGCCGACTTCTGGAATCAGTAAAAGTAACATGTCGCCAATAGCCCTGTAAGCCACGAGTAAGGCCTTGGACTGGTGTCCTCTTGAGAATTTCTAACTAAACCGTTGTCCCCTCACCCCCAGCTTCCTTTCCCTTCCCTATGGGTGGGGTAAAACAAAGCTTAGTTGAGAATTTCACTGGCACCAGCTGCTTCCCACCTTCTGGGTTCCCACCTTGCTGCTTTGTCCATGGATGGGCTCTGGCAAGATGGCCTAGGGGGTCAGCTCTCTGACCACACCGTGTCTGTGTCTGTGCTGGGTGTCAATGCCACGCTTCTGAACGGTCGCCTTTCTCCCACACCCTCCCCACACCGTTGTGTTACATTCCTGTTGTAGTTTCCCGGGGCCTTGGGTTTCTAGAAAGCAGGGACTCAATCCGTCATTTCTTTGCATTATCACAGAGCGTAAAGGAGAAATCGATGAAATTAACTTTTAGAAATTACCCTTTTTTGTGTGTACAGTGAGGGTGCCCATATTACTTTTTTAGGTTAAAGGACTTTGAAATGTGTTGCTACTACTCTGTTGCTTTCTTAAGTAACTGAAATTTCAGAGTGCTATGAAACCCAGGCTTGGAGTTGTCACATCAAAGTTACAGATTTTGCTTAATATTTCCTTTTCTGATTTCCAGCAGTATGCCGTTTGCTTCTTCCTCTCCTCCCCAACCTCTCAAAGGCAGGCGGCTCTCCCTAAGGCTGGGAAGACTTTGCTCTTTGTTCTTCCCCTTGGGGATCTTGTCTCTTAGAGCAGCCCTGTCACCTTTATCCACATAGCCCCAGGCCCTTATCTGGCTGTAGCAGACCAACTGTTGACTATTAAAGAGCCCTGTCTCCTTCCTTACAGACAGAACCCTAATTTTGTTTGGGGAAGCAACCTGCCCAGCTTGTAAAAAGTTCCTGGCTAACCTTGCAGCTCGGTAGCCACGTGATGTAGTTCTGACTAAAGAGACATAAATGGAAGCCTGTCAGGGATTCCCAGGAAAGTTCGCCCTCTCCTCACAGAGGTGCCTCCCCTTACTTTCTGTCTCATCCCTCTTCTCCCTCCTGCCTGGCATGTGATGCCATGGATTCTGTCGCGCAGCCACGTGCACCCCCTGACTGATGCTGCAGCTCAGATCTCTCCCAAGGTCCCCAAGCCTGGCTTTTGAGCCATGCATGGGATTTATCAACGTGATGGCTCGCAGGCATTTGGGACTCAGGAAGGCCGAACTGACCTGATAGCTCCACAGCTTTCCCTCCTCCTGTGACCTCTCTCTGCACTTGAGTTGTCTTCCTCTCCCCATGACTGCCCCTGTCAATTTGCTGAGGCCTGTAGGGTCTGCTGCTGAGAGCACGTGGCAGCCTCTCACCAGCCTGCCGCCTCAGGCTCGCCACCCTGCTCCTCTGCTGTCCTGCTGCTCCCCCAGTGGTTTTCCTCCACATTATTTTGTGACCCCTCCTGAACAAAATCCTCAAGGGCTTCTCCTGCTCGTTCGTGACCTTCTGCCATCTTCCATATGTTGACCTTGCTGACTTAATGGCCTGTCTTGTGTCAGGTTCCTTAGAAGCAGAGCCTGAAACAGGAATTTGAGGGCTCCTGGCTTATGGAGAGAGCTGCCAGGAGAAAGGGAGTGAGGGAGGAGGGGGGCAGAGGAGGGAGCCAAGCAAAGCTGTGGTCTCAGCTGATCCCCCAGGGAACTCTGGAGCTTGAATTGCTCTCCCAGGGTAATCCTGCCTGGAGGCAAGAGTCATTGCCCTGTCTGTCAATCATTGGCTGGGGACGGAAGGCAAATCTACAGAGAAGGGGGCAGCTGTGTGCTCTTAGCAGTCAGCTCAGCCAGATTCAGCACCAGCCCTGGCATCCAACAGGACCACAGTATTACCCTTAACTCCTGCCTGTACCCCCACCCCCACCCCGTGCCACACTTTCTCTCCTGTACCCAGTCATTTGCTGTTCCCCAAACTCACAGGCCTCTGGGCTTTCTTATTCCGTTCCTTCTTCCCACAGTGTGTGCCTTCCCTCCTCACCCAGCTCCTCTTTGTTGCCCCCCACGCCATGCTGTAGCTGTTGTGCATTCTCCTCAGCACTACCACGTGGTTAATCTGCGTGCACCCCAAGGCTGTCTTCTCCCTGAGGGCAGGCTTTCTGCCCTGTCTTCTGTTCTCCTTTATCAAGTGGAGTTCTTCATCTAAAACACAAAACCCCAAACATGATTTGAGTGACCATTTTCTCAACTTTCCCATAGACGGTATAGTATGCCAGTCTAGGAGAGAAGTTAATTGGTACCACACTGTTTATGTTTTAGGGCTTACCTCCCTTGGACGTGCTGAGGAAGCCTGGTGCTGGGATGGACATTTTGTTGAGCCTGAGGCCACGTTTTCAACTGCCTCTTGGGTGTCTTTCTTAAATTCAGCACATCATCATCACTAAAGTATGAAAATTGACATCCATTCCTACTTCTTTCCATAATTCGGACCCACATTTATCTTTGCATGCTTCTTTTCATCACTAGTCTTCCTTTTATCATTTTTCAATAGATGTCTGTCCTTGTCCCCTCCTCTTCCTCCTCGCTGGGGATGGCCTCAGGCTCCCCTTCCACCTGGACAGCAGCGAGCACCCAGTCTCCTGCCTCAGTGTCCCCAGGCAGCCTAGTGTGCGGCAGACCAGTCCTCCCCTCCTGCTTTGAAGTCCTTCTGCGCTCAGAAACCTCCCACCTTAAAAGCCATGCTCATCTGGCTGCCGTATTAACGTCTCCGCTGTACCTGCTCACCTTCCCAGACAGTCCACTCCACCCTTGTTGATTTATTCACTGCTTTCTCAACCAGATTTTTGTTTATAATAAACTGTGCCTTGGTGTGCCTTCATTATTAAAACAAAAATAAAAAACCCTTCACGTATATGCATAGCCACCTGTTGTCCCAAGACCTACCCTTCCTCAGCACCCTAGGTGGAGGACACGGGCGTGGACGTGGATAGCTGTGGGTTGGAACTCTCAGCTCCTTATCCATGTGTGACCTTTGGCGGGTTAAATGGGTAGCAATCCAGCGAAGCGGGTGTTGTTAGGATTTAGTGATACCGCGTGTAGGCTTATTCCTCCCAGTGAGTATTCATGCCCCACCCACTTGCACCAGTGGTTGTCTGGCCAGTTAATGTGACACTTCATCGTGTGCTGCTTTGTGGCATCTATTCTACCCTTGTCTGAATGGTTAATTTTGGAAATGTTAGTGGCAGTTCTACGAATGGACTGAACGCCCAGCCTGCCCTCATATTTCTTCATCAGGGCCTTAAGAAGAATGATGTCTTCATCAGGCATACAAGCATTTAAGAAGAATCCGTTACATTTTTATATGTGAGAGAAATACGTATTTTGAAAGCCAGGCCTTTCTGCATAAAGATGGTTAGTGCAGCCGCATGTGGAGGCTCTTACCCCGGCAGTCTGAGTGAGGAGAGGGTCACATGTATGAGCTCTGAGACCCTCACACTTAGGAGGACATGGTAGGGGACAAACTGCCTGTGAAGGAGACAGAGAAGGAGATCTGGGAGGGTGCCACAGGGCAGAAGACGGGCAGGCCCTTGGTGATGGCCTGCCAACAAAGTCCTTGGAGGAGTGCCTGGAGCCACCATCACCTCCGAAACCCTCATAAGAAGCTGAGTATTTATTCAGTAAATATATATTAGATGCCTATTATGCACTGTGCATAACAGATGTAAGATGCAATAAATATGTAAGAGATGCCTCTTGGGCACTGTGAATTCAGTGGTGAGCAAAGCAAAGACCCCTGCTTCCGTCGAGTCTACGTTCTGGTGGCAGAGAGGAGACAAGAGACAGATGTATATTAAAAAGAAAAAAATGATGACTAACACATCTCATGATGATAAGTGTTAGAAAGAGAAAATAAAAGCAGTGCAAATAGGAACATCCGTATAAGCAGTTTTAGTAAGTGGAACATACCTGTAGTAGTTTATTATTCTGACATAAGCATTCTTCATGTTATGTAAATTAATTGAGTGGAGTAGAGGGTCCAGATCACTAGAATGAATACAGTCTGTGTGCGCATGCACACCGTTGGCTGAGGCGTGGCTTTAGTTCGGGGAGATGTTTGTGACATGCTGCTTCTCCAGCTCACGCTGCAGTGCCAGCCCAGATCAGGTGAGGGTGAGTCGTCTGAAGCAAGAGGGCCTCTGTCATCCTTCCTTTGTCCATTAATTCACTCACCAGCTTTTTGGAAGCCCCCTTGTGCTCAGGTAGAGCTGGACATGAGGCTTCCACAAACGGGGGTGCCTCAGTCTCCGCTCCCAAGGCAAATGGGACTTGAGTGTCAACGTTCTTCATTTTGCTTCTCCTTAAACATTTTTTTCCAGCTCAAGAAACCACCCCAAAATATAGTAACTTACTTTCTACTTTTTCATCCTCAAATGCTTGATTTATGAGAATTTGTCCCTAACACACTAAAGAGTTAATTCAGGGTTCCTAGAAATATTTTTTGCTTGGGTAGTTTTCAAATAGCTTTTCATCATATCATAAGGACTTTTCCCCCTAGAAGGAAAACATCTTTAATTTTTCAGAAATAAAAGTAGTAATGTACAGAATTCAGGTAGTATAAAAAGGAATACAAAATGAGAAATTAAATTACGCACAGTTGCGCCCCCTGTTGATAGCATATAGATATACCTTCTTCTAGATGTCTTTTATGCCTGTGTGCACCTATGGATATGTAAACAGTCTTCTTCTACATTCTGATAATTTTTGTTAGTTAAAAGTGTAATCACCTCTGAAGTTAATGGTGTACACTTACTCACTAGTTAACAAAACATGCCCATGTTTCAATGTTAATGTAAGTGAACTTGTAATCACAACCCGTCCTCAACCAAACAAAACACTGGAGACGAAAGAAATGAGTGAAAACAGTGCAGAGGGTGCAGGGTGAGCACGCCTGTAAACTGGCGACCCCAGTTCTCCAAGGGAGCATGCTCAGGCCGCCCGGCGGCACGTCAGCTACGCGTCAGTGAAGATGACCCACGCTGGCCTCCTTTTGCATGTTGAGGGGTGTGGAATCCAGATGGTCACTTGTAAGTGGAAGAATACCTTCCGAGCCCAAGTAGGAGGATTCGATGAAACTCTGTGGCAAGTCACATTCTGATAGCTTGAGTGGCTACATCCTGGAACATGATTATATGTATATACACATACATTTTTACAAAACTGCTTTTTTCTAACAGTATCTTTCAGTGTCAGTAATGTGTGTACCCCATGCCTTAAGCTGGTGCTTCTCAAACTTTAATGGCATATGAATCCCCTGATTCAGCAAGTCTGGGGGGCCTGAGACTCTGCATTTCTAACCTGCTCCCGGTGATGCTGAGGCTGTGATGCTAGATTCCACTTCGCGTAGCAAGGCTTTAAGGACTGCAGAGTATTCCACGTGGTTTGCACCATAATTTACCAACAATTCCCTGCTGTTGGGCATTTTAGATGTTTCAGTAGAGCTTATGTTTTATTAATCTTTGCTATTATAACTTCTGTTAACATTCAGTTTTAATCTTAAATATTATCATGAAAATACATTTATTTTTTTGGAAGTTTATCTTGTTTGATGACAGACCATGGGCATGTAATGCACATTCTGTTCAGTGTGAGACATTTCTTTAGGGCCTGCTGTGTGCTAAGCCCTGTCCTCGCTGTTGGGGATACCAAGATGAACAAAGTTCTGTCCAGGTGACTGAAGCTCAGTCCTCCGGGTGCTTGCAAAAAGGGAGAGGAGACCTAAAATGTACACAGAAAATCTGAGTTCATTGTGGTAAACAGAGATGGGGAAGTGCCCATGGACGGCTGTGGGGTTGAAAGATAGAGGGAGGAGGGTTTAAGGATGAAAAGTGGTTCACCAGGCAGATTGTTGGGAGGGATTCCTGCTGGGCTTCCAGACTGAGGGTGCATGCTGTGCAAAGGCCCTGAGGCAGCAATGTGGTACATCCAGGTTTCTGACAGTACTTCTTTGTGGCAAGATTGTGACAGACGAGTTTGTCACCTGGAGTCATAGAATTACTGAGATGAGCTGGGAAGCATTAAGTGGATACATATTTTAGAAAGATGGCTTTAAGCGGGTGGATTTGAGACAGGGGATTCCAGGTAAGTGACCTCCACTAAGGGAATGTCAGTGGGCATGGGAAGTTCCAGAAGGTGTGATTGAGAGGCCCTGGGGATTGGTTGGGGCTGGGAATGGAAGCGAGGAGTCTGAGGTTGACCTGCAGGTTTTGTTTTGGAGGCTGAGTGGATGGTGCCGCTACCAAATAATGTAGGGAATAGAGGAAAATGCCAGGTTCTGCGTAGTAATGTTGTTTGAGGTGAAGACGGTGGGCAGGTCTTGAGATACACAGGTCTGAGCTTGCGTGAGCAGTCTGCAGAGAGCTGGAGTTGGAGTCTGCTCCCTTGCGGAGGTGAGTAAAAGGCAGGTGGTGAAATCCTGCAGTGAATACGTGTGGAGCTAGGAGGGGGAGACCAGGCCCTGGAGTCATAAGATGTGCACGTGGGAGTTTAGGATTGTCGAGGTCGTCAGGGACGGATGGTTCCAAGGCATGCCAGGCATGGTGTGCGGACTGAGGAAGGCAGACAGACCCAGGCTGGGAGCGGCTTGGCGGTCACAGGGAGCGGTGGCAGCGGGCAGAAGAGGCAGTGGAGGAAGCTGAGCGTGTAGAGAATCTGCAGGTTTAAAAGGGGGTTGGGGGAGAGAGACCTGACCCAGGGGGAGGCCATGAGGAGCTTTGGGGAGATGTTGCTTCTCCAAAGATACCCAGGAGGGGAACAGAATGAACAAAAGAAGGGAGTCTGTGATGGGGCTAGAGGCGAAGCCTGAGGCTAGAAGTGAGGGTCACCAGAGGACGGCAAGTGCCTTAAAGCCCTGCCTGATGAGTTGTGTAAATGAGACTGGGAGCCCGAAACTTCCCTTTATGTGAAGTAATAGTCACAACAACTGGCACTTAACATAGTGCTTCTGTGCCACCCCTCTTCCCTGGATTAATCCTGTGAGGTAGGTAAGACCATTATCCCCATTTTACAGATGAGGAAACAGCGACAGGAGTTGTGGTAACTTGCCCAAAGCTTCACAGCTGGTAGGTGGAGGAGCTGAGCCAGGTGTCGGCTGGATGCTGTTATCTCATACCACAGCCCTATGCTGCATAACGACATTTCAGTCAATGAAGGACCGCGTATATGACGGTGGCCCCATGAGATTAGTGCCATACAGCCTAGGTGTGTGGTAGACTGTACCATCTAGGTTCCTGTAAGTACACTCTAGGATCTTCTCACCAGGATGAAATCGCTTAACGATGCTTTTCTTAGAAAGTGTCCCCATCGTTGAGTGACACATGACTGTACATCTCCTGAGATCCTCTCCAGTGTGATTAGGAAAAAACAAAACACAACTTTCTTTTTGAGCATTTGAATGGATTGTGTGAGCGTGTTATATGGCAGTGATGGGGAGAACAAGAAGGAGGTCAGGACTGTAGCCCCTCCTGTTACCCCCAGAGTCTGCCCGTTTCCTTGCTTGATTCCACTTTCCTGAAAGTGGCAGAAGAGAGTCATCTGATGTGCCAGTCAGGGTCCAGCAGGGAACCAGAAACCATGCAGATACTTCAGGCAGAGAGGGCTCTCATGCAGGGAATTGATTACAAAGGTCATGGCAGGCCACCGTGAAAAAGACGTGTTAGCCAGAGATCAGGAAGCTGCTGTCACCCGGGCTGAAGCTCGTGCTTGTCACAAATTTGCTGGTGGTGCCGTCACTTCTGTTGAGTAGAAACCTAGGATGCTGGCTGCCCGCCGCTGCTGCCAGAGTCACGTGCAGTCGCCCTCCGTCGCCTGCTAGTCTTGCTGCCCCGTCAGCAGCCCCACCGAATTAGGGGAGTGGAAAGGCTGCTCCTTTCTTCTTGTCTCCGGTCTTCCACCAGGACGTCCCACAATCACAACTTAACAGGAAGCCAGCCAGCAGAGGGACTGGAAATGTAGTGTACAGGCTTGCAGCCTGAGTGGCAGAGGGACTAGACAGAGGGGCCGAGTAGAGCTGAGAGGCAACAGGGCTGTCATTGCACCAGCAGTAAGCAGAGGGGAAACCCGGCTTCTTTCTGATACCACAATCAGCTTTGTTCTCTGGAGGCCCACTTTGGTGAGAGTTGAGTGTCATTCTGGTCATAAAAACACAGACGTCTTAGAAACTTCAATTGTACATACATACTGGTTATAGGTAGCCTCCTGGTTCCCACCACGTCACTGACCATGTATTTAAGTAACCACGAAGCTGTGGTGTTTGAAAATGTTCCAGGGTCTCAGTTGTTCTAACTTCTCATTTAGGAATTCAGTAGATTCTTCAGCAGCAGTTGACTGGTGAAGTCCTTGGCACTCTAACTACTCAGATAGAGCGATACAAATCTCTCAGAATTCTTGCACTCTAGTGCTACACAGTTAGAATTGGAGTGGAGGGAGAGATTGTTTACAGTAGCAGGAAAAGTAAATACTTGAATGTCAGTTTGATAAAGGATTTTTTCCAAAGAAAATGGCACAACCCTAATGGGGGAAGTGAAGTGAATAATGAGATAAAGCTTCTTCCTGGCTGACAGACTAAGCTTAGTAAAGACGTTGTTTCTTAAATTAACATATAAATTTATCATAATGGCAATAGATGCCTATATTTGTAGAGAAATGACTTTGCTCTTAATTAACAATTGCTTAAACAAGACAGAAGTTTATTTCTCCGTCGTATAACAGTCCAGAGGCAGGCAGCCTGAGGTGGAATGACAGCTCTGTCCTGGGGTTGTCCAGGGACCCAGGCCCCTTCTCTGTTGTTGCTCCACCATCCCTTGTGATGTGCCCTCTGTGTGGTCCAAAGTGGCTCTTCATGTGTCAGTATTTCAGCCAGCAGGAAGGGGAATAAAGGAGAAAGGGGAGTGTGCCAAAGAATGCACCCTGGAAGTTGTACAGTTCATTTTTGCTCACATTCCGTTGGCTGGAACTTAGTCATGAGGCCACACCCAGCTCCAAGGGAGGCTGGGAAATGTAGTCTTTATTCTGGGAGGCCATCTGCCCAGCCAAAAACCTAGAGTTCTATTAAGTTGAGAGGAAGAGGGAAACTGATTCAGGGGGAAACATAGCTATTTCTACTAGCATATTCCTGGGAATATTACTTAGAAAATATGAGAGTAAAATTAATTCTAAAGAATAAGTGAGCAAGCATACCTGAGAATATAAGAAATATATTTTCTTAAAGAAAAATTTCTTTTAAAATAGCCCAATTTTTTTTTCCTAAGTGTAACACTTTTCTTCTGTTTTGAATGTAATACTTTTTTAAAAAACTTTTTTGTTACAGAAAACTTCAAATATACAGAAGAAGGACAGTATCGAGAATTGTGTAATGAGCCCAATGTACCCATTGTCCAGCTTCGACAGTTATCAGTTTAAAATTAGTCTTGTCTCATCTATTCCCCCCAACACTTGTCCCCTTCCTGATTTTTTGAAGCGGATCTCATTTCTGCTGTTTCATCTATAAATAGTTCTGTATGTATCTCTAAAAGATAAAGCCTCTTTAAAAAAAAAATTCAACTTTTTATTTTGCAATAATTGTAGATTCACATGCAGTTGTAAGAAATAAGACAGAGAGATCCCATGTACCCTTTAGTCAGTTTCCCCCAATGGTGGCATCTTGCAGAACCATGGTTCACTGTCATAGCTGGGTTATTGACACAGGTACAGTCAAGAGACAGAATATTTCTGTCACCACAAGGACCCCTCATGTTGCCCTTCTCTAGCGACATCCACCACCCCCTCCATAACTCCTGACCACTACTAATCTGTTCTCTATTTCTATAAATTTGTCATTTCAAGAATGTTATATAAATGGAATCATACAATATGTAATCTTTTAGCATTGGCTCAGCGTGGTTGCCTCTAGATTCATTGACATTGTAGTGTGCATCAGTAGTTCATTCCTTTTCCTTGCTGAGTAGTATTCCATGGTATGGATGTACCACATAAAGGCTCTTCAGAAACATAATCTGCCTAACTCTTCCCTCTTTTTCCTCCTCTTATCCTCTTCTCCTCTCTTCACAGCAATGCCAAGTGAGTATAACTGTGTGAAACTGAGAAGCGATTGCTCAAGACCCTCCCTGCAATGGTACACCCGAGCTCAAAACAAGATGAGAAGACCCAACTTGTTATTAAAAGACATCCTCAAGTAAGTATGAACCCTTGGGCATAAGATCCGCCTGATTTGGGTCAATTGTGTAGAACTTAGAGAAAAATGAAAAATTCAAGGAGGGCCCTAAAGCTGGCTCTCATGCTTGGTCATAGGCTCATTTAAAGGCACATCTGAGTAAAGATTCAGTGCACAGGTGCCAGGGCTTCATGCATCACACTGTCCGTGGGAATAGCGCAGTGCCCAGCCAGGGAGCCGCTCAGGTTCTGCGCCTGAGCTTCAAGGCCCACGAGGGCAGCTCGTCCTGCCATGGTTGAACAAAAGAGGGCTTTTCTCCTTAGCTATTTTAAGTTAATCTAAAACTCTGCTTAATTAAGGTCCCCTACAGACATTTGAATAACATTAAATATTGAACACGAAAAAGGATGACCAGTGTTTCCGCCAGGTCACCCTTACATCCTAATAAGTGGTAGAATGGTTAAAGGAGGAGCTTGTCAGTTTTATTTGGTACCAGCCAAACCAAGTTGAAAACTACCCTTTTTTCATGTCTAAAGATAGAAATCCAACCATGAAGTCTGGTCTCCTGTCTCACTTTACTGATGTAGGAGGTAGAGAAGGAGAAAGGTGGGGAAAGGAAACGTGCATTAATGAACACTTGAATCATTTCCATCTCCTTCTGTCATCAGCCAGTGTTTACTGAGGCCTGCCCATGCTGTGTGCTGGGTGCTGGCCGCATGGCAGCAAACGAGATGGACCTGGGCCCCGTGCAGCTCAGTGTGGGCCAGACAGACTGGCCGCCAGGAATTACAGCACAGCTCCATCGATGCTGTAGATGCTGGGCCTGCTTCTAACGCCCTTTCTCCTTCCTTTTTTTTTCTTTTTTTATAGTTTTTTTTTTTTAAAAGATTTTTTATTTTTTCCTTTTTCTCCCCAAAGCCCCCCGGTACATAGTTGTACATTCTTCGTTGTGGGTCCTTCTAGCTGTGGCATGTGGGACGCCACCTCAGCATGGTTTGACGAGCAGTGCCATGTCCGTGTCCAGGACACGAACCAACGAAACACTGGGCCGCCTGCAGCGGAGCGCACGAACTCAACCACTCGGCCACGGGGCCAGCCCCGTTCCTTTTTTTTTCTTAATAATCAAAATGAGGGAATTATTACATGCACTGAATGTAATACCTTTTCTGGGGGCTGGAGAGAGGAACGGGCAATACTACATTCAGAAGATTCAAAATTCAAAAGATGTGAAAGGTACCCAGTAAGACATCTCCCCAGCCTTGCTCCCCACATTTCCCCTCCTGCTTAAAGAAAATCTATATTACCAGTCTTGTGTGTATAAGAAATTGTGTGTGTGTGTACATGCATGTGTGCATATATTCTCACCCTGCCCACTCCCTGGTTTTTCACACAAATGGTAGCATCCTATTCCTTTAACCTTGTACTCAATCCCAGGGGAAAATTAAGATGCTTCTCCAGGTTTTCATGAGGGAGCCCATTGAAATGAGATTCAAGAAGTCTTGAAAACACTTCCCAGCAATATTTTCTTGTATCATCATCCTCAAATATTAAGGAATATTTAGTATCTGTTGTGTACAATATGCTATATTTTTCTTAACTGCCCTTTTCTTTGGAAAATATATTTATTTCCTCCTTAAGATTATTCCTTAACTTTGTTTTTTTCAATAACACAAATTATTTAAAGCAGTGGTTCTTAAACTTTGGTTTAAACTTCTTTTTTTAACTTTTAGTTTGTCAGGATCACTTGGGGAGCTTATTAAAAATGAGATTTCTAGGGACTGGCCTGGTGGTGCAGCGGTTAAATTCGCATGTTCTGCTTTGGCAGCCTGGGGTTCACCGGTTCAGATCCCAGGCGCAGACCAATACACCACTTATCAAGCCATGCTGTGGCAGGCGTCCCACATATAAAGTAGAGGAAGATGGGCATGGATGTTAGTTCAGGGCCAGTCTTCCTCAGAAAAACAAGGAGGATTGGTGGCAGATGTTAGTTCAGGGCTAATCTTCCTCAAAAAAAAAAAAAGATTTCCAGAACCAGGACTAGACTCAATTCTTTTCCCCCAATCCTCTGTGTGTGCATGTGTGTTTTAAAGTGTGTAATAGTGTGAATTTATCAAATCTTTAAAAGCACTTTTTGTATTTAAGGGTGACGGGTGGTACTGTCTCACCTCAGTCAGCCTTGTTTCTGGACACTTCTAATTCTTGAGAGGAATGATGAGTAGATTGTTTATTTTGCTTTTAGGACGCAGTATTTTTCCCCTCATTTTTTTTTATTGTAGTAGAATACACAACATAGAATTTACCATCTTAACCATTTCTAAGTGTACGGTTCAGTCATATTAAGTACATTCACACTGTTGTGCGACCATCACACCATCCGTCTCCAGAACTCTTTCCTCTTGTAAAACTGATGCTGTGTACCCATTATAAACACTAATTCCCCGTTCCCCCTCCCACTGGCCCTTGGCAACCACTGTTCTACTTACTGTCTCTCATTTTGGATGCTCTGTGTACTTCGTGTAAGTGGAATCGTACAATATGTGAAGGACAGTATTTAAAGTTGCAGAAAACTGAAGCTGAGATTCTGTAGTTCACAGTCGATTGTTTTTTCAACAATCTGCATTGTGATTCAGATTTTATGATGATAACTTTGTGGAAGAAAGTTTATTCTGTGTTTGCTTGTGACAAAGACAGTCATAACTAACTAATTTGACTTGTCAAGAAAGTAAGAAATGGTGCCTTAAATTGACCGCTGAGGTCAACTTTAAAGACTGTACTCTTATCCTGCACGGCAGGCAAACTCAGCTGGGGTTAGGTTTTTACTTATTCCACACGGTCTCTCTTGATTATCGCTTGCCTGCATCATTATACCTAACTGATTTTTTTTTTCCAGGTGTACGTTGCTTGTGTTTGGAGTGTGGATCCTGTATATCCTCAAGTTAAATTATGCTACTGAAGAATGTGACATGAAAAAAATGCCTTATGTGGACCCTGACCGTGTAAAGGTTAGATACTCCATGGCTATGGTTTAAATGAAAACATTTCCAAGCATACACTTAAATGGTATTATCATCTCTAAAGTGTTATAAATAAATGTTCATGTAAGTTCTAAACAGAGTGGAAAACACTTAATCTTAGCACTCCAAAACGCAGATCAGAGACAACTCCCCTCACAAAATAACCTACTCTCCCTCCCTCCCTCCTTCGCCTCTCTTTCATCCCTGCTCTTTCCCTCTTTCTTTCTCTCACATCTTTATTGAGGTGTAATTCACACATCATAAAACCCACCCATTTAAAGCATACAGTGCAATGATTTTAGTATATTTACAGAGTTGTGCAATCGTCACCATGATCTAAGTTTAGGACATTCTCATCGCCTCCCCTAAAAAACTCCATATCCATTAGCAGTCACTCCATTCCCGCCTCCCCACAAGTCCTAGGCAACCGCTAACCTATTCTGTGTCCCTATGGATTTGCCTATTCTGGACATTGCATATAAATGGAGTCATACATTATGTGGTCTTTTATGACTGGCTTCTTTCACTTAGCATGTTTTCAGGGTTTACCCATGTTGTAGCATGTATCAGTACTGCATTCCTTTTTATTGCCAAATAAATTCGTTGTGTGGATATACCACCTTTTTGTTTATCTGTTCATCCATTGATAGACATTTGAGTTGTTTCCGCTTTTGGGCTGTTATGAATAATGTTGCTGTGAACATGTGTGTAAGTATTTGTTTGAGTACCTCTTTCCAGTTCTTTTAGAAACCTAGGAGTGTAATTGCTGGGTCATATAGTAACTCTGTGTTTAACTTTTTGAAGAACTGTCAAACTATTTTCCAAAATGGTTGTATTATTTTACATTCCCATGAAGTAGAGTATGAACATTCAGTTTCTCCACATCCCTGTCAACACTTGTTAGTCCTTTTTATTGTGGCCATCCTAGGAGGTGGGAAGTGGTATCTCATTATGATTTTGATTTGCATTTTCCTGATAACTAATGATGTTGAACATCTTTTCATGTGCTCATGTCCATTTGTATATCTTCTGAGGAGAAATGTCTATTTAAATTCTTTGCCCATTTTTTAATTGGGTTATTTGTCTTTTTATTGAGTTGTAAGAGTCCTTTATGTATTCTGGATACCAGTCCCTTGTCAGATATATGATTTGAAGTATTTTCTCCCATTCTGTGGGTTATTTTTTCACTTTCTTGATGGTATCGTTTTCAGCACGAAAGTTTCTAATTTTGATGAAATACAGCTTATCTATTTTTTCTTTTGTCACTTGTGCTTTTGACGTCCTATCTAAGAAACCATTGCCTAGTTGTATGTTTTCTTCTAAGAGTTTTATAGTTTCAGCTCTTAAATTTAGGTCTTTGATCCAGTTGAGTTAGTTTTTGTATATGGTGTGAGGTTGGGGTCCAACCTCATTCTTCCACACGTGGCTCTCTGGTTGTTCTGGCACCATTTGTTGAGAAGACTTTCTCCTTTGCTGCATTCTTTCTTACTTCTCCACCTGGAGCCCTTCCCTCCTTTTGCCTCCCTGTTACTCATCTTTTAAATCAAATCTCAGCTCAGGAGTTACCTTTTCTAAGAAGCCTTCTCTGATCATCCATCTCTCTGTCTTCTGGAAGCCCCTTCATCCCTTAATCCTAACACTTGTCACTGTAGTATTTTAACTGTTTGTCTTCCCCCCTTGTGCTCCAGGCAAGTCCTTGGGAGACAGGGGTGATGTGCTAACCTTTTACACCAATTAATATTCCCTTATGTATATTACACTCTAGAGGGACTGGGGCTTTTACTTGAACCACAGCATGGTATCTCATCCTTGAATGCCAGATTGTACAGAAAATCCACAGTTAAATAACAGGCAATTCTTTGAGTACTTTCAGTAATGTACGTTAAGTTTACTGTCCCTTTGAGGAGTAGGACAGATGCCTCCTCTTCAACTCTTCATACCTACCAGTAGCCAGAGAAAAGCTTTAACCATGGACTGTGAGTCCTCATTTAGGCTGATGGGGCCAGCTTTGAAACCTGAATTCACTGCTAGACCAATAACAGCCTCTCATGGGGCTACTGCCTTGCCCTGATTGGCTGCAGTGAGGATGGCTGACCAATCCCTGACAAGGGCCGATGGGGGTACTGGGTGGGTGGATCTGTCTCCTAAGCCTCAATCCCTGTACACACAAGGGATGACAGCTGCCTGAACAAAACTGTGGTTCCCTCAGAGGAAGAAGCAGGAAATGGAGACCGAGGAGGCAGCCCATGTGACCGCCACATCAGCCCAATTCTGAAAGTTTCTAAAAGATCATTGTTTTTTCCAGTTATAAAAATAACACCCAAAATTCAAATAATACAGAAATGAATAAACTAGAAAGTCCCCTGTAATCTGTGGGGAGAGCGAGAGGAATAGGGGGCAGGGATGTAAATCAAACATGTTTGTAAAAGTCCCAGTCAGTTCAGAGATTAATCAAGAAGAAAGTGAAAGCTGCCATAACCATGGTGGAATTAGGGGGCTTTTATTCCAGTACTTGAGGCTTTTTTTAAGTGGCTTTTACTTATTTATTTACTTATTTATTTTTTGCTGAGAAGATTCACCCTAAGCTAACATCTGTACCAATTGTCCTCTACTTTTTAGTATGTGGGTGCTGCCACAGCATGGCCACTAACAGAGCAGTGTAGGTCCACTCCCGGGAACTGAACCTGACTGCCAAAGCAGAGCATGCTGAACTTAACCACCAGGCCACCAGGGGTGACCCTTCAGTAGCTTTTTAACATTTTTGACCCTGTTAAAATGCCCCACTTTTCACAATGGTCCTGACGGGACATCTCGCTTCATTCCAAGCAGAGGAAACAGTGTGTGCCAAAAACACATGCCTCAGAAGGCTTTGCAGATTAGAACAGCAAGAGTCTGATGTCATGGAAGATTTAGGGGCGGGGTGGGGGGGGGGAGATAGCAGGATATGAGACTGAAACCAAGACAGGGCCAGAGAATGAAAGGCCTTGAATGCAGCACTAAGCAGCCCCTAAATTTGATACCTGGTTGTGCATCATTAAAGCAGGAACAGAAACTGCCTGAAGTCCCCAGAATAGAAGAAATGGCTCAGGAAGCCAGCCCGTGTGGTCCTGGTGTTCTGATGCCTGCGGAGTTCAGTATGAGCTCTCGGTAGCGAAAACTCTGTCTCCAGGCTGTTGGTGGAGGTCCAGCCTTCCCGCCTGGAGCACTTGGGCAGATGTGAATTATGTGGATGTGTATTGGCAGAAGAGGGTCTCAAAGCCAGAGGTTGGTGTCCTGTTAGCTTTAACTACATTCAGCAACTCGCAGTGTTGGTGGGACCCTGCGAGCCTAATGGACGCTAAGCGCTGTCTGGTGGCCCTGGCCCTGGCCTAGTTGAATGCAGCAGCAGACATGTGGTCGTGCTGGTTGTGGGTTTTGTATTTTCTTTTTAAAGATGTCCCGTAACATGCCGT
Source organism: Equus caballus (assembly GCF_041296265.1). Lineage (NCBI taxonomy): Eukaryota > Metazoa > Chordata > Mammalia > Perissodactyla > Equidae > Equus > Equus caballus. Next base: position 34,169,204 of record NC_091698.1, read on the forward strand.
TTGTTAAACAAGACTGCCCGTGGTCTCTGCGGGGATGTTTGGACTCTTGGACAGTGTGGTTCAGAAGTGAAATTGCAATTAAAAGGCATTTGAGGAGAGGAGAGGGCGCACGTTCGTTTCAGTTTGGGTTTGGGCCCCGTGGCAGCAGGAATTTAAACGTGGCCCTCTCTCTTCTCAGAAAGCTGGGGCCACGTACTGCCCTGGGGACTGCATTCTGTGCTCTGTGGTTAATTATGGCCAAATGTATGTCTTCTCTCAGACTCTGCAGACCTGTACCACATAGTTAAAGTAAGCACACTAACCCCGGGCTGAGTTAGTAAGTTAGTCCAGGCATTCGCACCTCCAAAATGATCCTTTTCTCTCCTTGGTAGGGCCCCCCTCTTTCCCCAGACCATCCTTGAATGCCGTAGAGACAGGAAACTAAACCTTGACCTAGAGTTAAATGCTTTAACCAAGATTACTCTCCTGGTTAAGCAGGTCTGCAGCTGGGTGCGGCATCCAGATCTTCTGACTGTCTTTTCTAAACAGTGATGAAATGCACGTGCAGTAGGATTTCACCCCTTGTAAGCACACAGTTTGCTGAGCGTTAGTCAGTATATACGGTTACACCACCATCACCACAATCCCATTTTAGAACACGTTACCACCCACGTTAGTTTCCCCTGCCTCTTAGTAATCAATCCCCATCCTCACTTCCAGCCCCAGGCAGCCGCTGGCTGGTTGAGTTTTTACTGTGGTATTTATTCTTGCTGCAACTTGGCCATGCCGATTTTTCTTTTAACCAGGTAGGTGTTATAGACAGCTAACTTTAGTGTGAGTTAAAGGCAGCAGTAGCTTTGCCCACAGGTGCTGTTCTTATATGATGGCATTCAAGCCTTCGGAGGTTTCAGGCACTGTGCAAAATGCGGTGGCCGTCACAGCAGCCCTGTGAGGCAGAGACCGGAACCGGAGTTCACCAACATGGAAACGGAAGTTCCGTAAGGTGGCTCACGCGCTCGGTTCCCGTGGGCCCTGGCTGAGTTGGGCTCCTGGCCAGGTTTGGTTAGCCCCAGACTGGAAGTGCTTCTTCAGCGTGAGTGCTGTGCACTGTCCTGGATCTGAATGAATGAATAAACGAATAAATGAATAAGTAAGAAATTGCCTTTTACTAAGAATTATGCCACTTACCTATATTTCTGAGAGGAACTATCCTAAAAATTATGGAGTAAACATGCAAGTGGAGATTTTGCCAAGGAAAATTACTTGGATTCTTTTTTTTAATACTCTTCCGTGAATTTTCACGTTGTCGTTTTCCATGGCAAATGGCCGCGGCATTGAAGGTCGAAACCACCAGGTGTCTGTTTATTTTTGGTTATGGGCAACCAGGAAGCTCAGTCTGGAAGACTTGAAAACTGAAGCCCTCATTTTCATGCCTTGACTTGAGAGAAGTGGGAGTTGCTGTATCTCTGAGAGAGTCACCAGGGCCCTGCGTCCCGGTGGTCCTCCCCCGGGTGGGTGCCATCCAGCGCCCTCCACCACCTTCCTCACATGCCTGCTTTGGCTTCCAGCTCTGGAGCTGTCTGCGGCAGAGCAGAGGAAAGTCACATGCTCCTCTGTTCCTCACTGCCTGAGGCATTTTTCTCCTGAGCTTTGAAGCGTAGAAGAGGGGGGAGGGAGGCCCAGACAGTTTCTGGTCAGGAAGAAATGATCCTGGGGGCTTTCTCATGGCTTGTTACACATCTTTAAAAGAGTTGAAATGAAAGAAAAGGAATTGCTGTGGATTTAGACTTTTCCAGCGGCTTTTAGAACATTCATTGCGCACGCTGTGGGTAAGGCACAGGCGAGGTCACAATCAGGGTGATTACGAAGCCTTGTGCTCTGCTCACAGTCTAGAAAATTAAGTTTGAAGCCTGAGATGGAACTCTTTGCCAGAATGGAAGTGGAATGAAATCTCACTCCTTCCAAATGAGACTCCTAAAGAGAAAATTTGGCAGCTCAGGAGCGTCATGCACCGGTCTGCGGCTGGGTCACCTCCCTCTCTTTCCGGTCATGAGTCAGTCACTAAGCAGCTCTGGGTTTCCTTTGGCGCTTCCCAGATGTTCCTCTGTCCGAGGAGATTTGTAAAACCCGAGCGTGGGATGTCATTCTATAGTGAAGAATTGGACTTTTTGTTCTCTAAAAATTGCTGTTCGTAACCTTCAGGCCTAGAGTCTGCAGACAAATGTGTAGCGTGTGGGTGGCCCCTCTCTTTGCCTGCCCACTCCATTGGGCGTTAAGTGCCTGCTGGGTGCAGAGTGTCGTGGGCTTGGCAGGCCTGGTCAGGGGCTGCTGGGGTCATGGCCAGGTCCTTGCTGGGCTTTCCCACTGATTGCTCGTGAAGATGCCGTTCGTTTTCAAACTCTTGTTCTCAGTGGTAGTGATTGTGTGCTGCTCTCTGTAGGCAGAGGCTGTGGTTTTAGGAGTTTGGAAAATAATCAGACCCAGTTAGCATGCCAGCTCAGCCCTCTTACTGGTTGTGCCAGCTTGAGCTCACAAAGTGAAGATACTAACGGCCATCCTGTAAGGTGTCAGGTGTCGTGATGGTGAACTGAAACAGTGTCTGTGCATCTGCAGCATTATCCTCTGAGGCTCAAAGAATCCCAGTTCCCCTTTTCAGAAATGGGGCCAGATCCTCAAGATGTAGACAGTGTGCTCTTCCTGGGTACTAACAACTTTTCGAAGCTGTAATTTAAGAAGAAGAGAGAGGGTTCTGCTATAATAAGATGTGTTCCTACAAAAAAAATTTATTATACAAAAATAACAAGGCTTTGAGGAAAAATATAATTGATGCATTTAAAACATATACAACAATAATAATCCTCATAATAGTACTGACACAGTTCAAAAGACATGTTTGAGGGCCAGCCCCAGTGTCCTAGTGGTTAAGTTCAGTGCGCTCCGCTTCAGCAGCCTGCGTTGAGTTCGCTGGGCGTTGATCTACACTGTTCTGTTAGCAGTCATGCTGTGCTGGTGGCCTACATGCTAAATAATAGAGGATGATTGGCACGTATGATAGCTCAGGCTGAGTCTTCCTCAGCAAAAAAAAAAAAAAAAAGAGAGAGAGAGACATGTTTGAGCCTAAAAATAAATATCCTAGTAAATATAGGTCTTCACACACACACGTGTGTGTGAAGATACTTGGTGGGAAGAGGTGTAAGGCAGAGCCACAGCTGCTGAATGTGGAGATGAGGACAAAAAGCACAGTGATGAGGGAGGACTTCCTGCCGAGTGGTTCTGAGGCAGCCTTTGGCCAGACTGAGCCGAGAGGAAGACTGTGGGGCGAATGGGCATTTGTACCACGTTCCTCCGCGGCTTGCTGTGTTCAGCTGGGCTAGTGTACTTGGCGTTCAACAGCCCTTCCTTGTTGATGCAAAACATTAACATGCCGGGAACATTGTATACAAAACGAAGGCAAGCTCTATGTTGATATGACATTGTGCCTGGTTACATTTAGAGTAATTTGCATTCCAGACTGTATGAGGCTCATTACCCCAACTGATAAATAAGTCTGTTGCTCATCCTGCTGGATAGGAGCCTGAAATAGGAAATCTTTTTTTAATTGTGGTAAAAGACACATGACATAAAATTTGCCGTCTTACCCATTTTTAAATGTGCTGTTAAGTATTTTCACGTTGTTGGAAAACAGTTATCTAGAACTTTTTCATCTTGGAAAACTGAAACTCTATACCCATTAAACAATAGCTTCCCATTTTCTCCACCCCTAGTACCTAGTCCCCACCAGTCTACTTTCTGTTTCTGTGAATTTGACTACTTTAGATACCTTATATAAGTGGAATCATACAGTATTTGTCTTTTTGTGACCAGCTTATTTCACCTAGTATATTCTCCTCAGGGCTTATCCATGTTGTAGCATGTGACAGGATTTTATGGAACATGAAATCTTAAATACCTCAAAAGATGTTTTTTACCCCAAATTTATTTGAATGTGTAACAAAGCAAATATTCTTGTTGAGTTTATCTCCTTGTCGCGTGATTCTCCCAGGTTATTTTCTTACAGTTTCTAGCATCAGTGAACTTTTAAAAGCAAATGTTAAAACACAATAATCAACAAGGGAGCAGCTCCATCAGACGTCACAGGGCAATGTGTCATCCGTAAAAGTTTATTTCTCAGGCCTGCAAGTCTTTTAAACTCAGATTGGTGTGATTCCATTCCAGAGAGCTCAGAAATATGCTCAGCAAGTCTTGCAAGAGGAGTGCCGGCCCAAATTTGCAAAGCAGTCGATGGCGCGGTTGTTTGAGCACAGGTACAGCACGGACTTACCGCCTTTCGTGCAGAAGGCTCCCCAGGGGAATGACGCCGAGTACCGGTATGATCCTCCCTTTGGCTTCCGGAAGTTCTCCAGTAAAGTCCAGACCCTCTTGGAAATACTGCCTGAGCACGACTTCCCTGAACACTTGAAAGCGAAGAGTTGTAGGCGGTGTGTGGTTATTGGAAGCGGCGGGATACTCCACGGGCTAGAACTGGGCCGAGCCCTGAACCAGTTCGATGTTGTGATCAGGTACATTGGTTTTAAAACCAGCCTCTCTCCTCTGAGCTAAGTTCACTGCTGTTGGTCACTGCGGCTCCAGGGACAGTGAGGGACACAGGCAGCCCTGCATGTCCCTGCCTCAGGGGACTTACTGATTGAGAAGGTGAAACTGAGACGTGAAATGATTGCATGCCCCAAACTGCCGTCATTTGGCAAAACGTTTTCAGAGGAGGTGAGGTTTGGGAGGATGGGCTGATTCAGATAAGCCAGCAGAGGAGGAAGACTGTGCTGGGGAGGGCCGAGAGCACGTGGGGGGAGGTTGAGTCAGGGGGGGCCTGGCTTCTGGGAGCAGGGCGGGGTGTGGTGAGCCTGGAAGACAGCACTGGTGGGGACCTCGAGAGCACACAGGGGACTTTGAACGCCACGTAACAGACAATAGACAGTCATCCTAGTTTCTTTTTGCTTTAGCTGGCTAAAAATTGTTTTTCTGTTATAAAAATAAAATATGTTCATTCTTGAAAATTAAAAAAATACAGAAAAATATAAGGAAGAAAATAACCACTCATAGCACAAATAACCAACCACTCTCAATTTGCTGTATGTTTTCAACTTTTGTTATATGTGCACACTGAGTCCGTTTATCTTTCTTATAAAGGATTTTGCTTTTTTAACTTAATATCATGAACAGTTTCTGAGGTCATGAAATATTCTTGGAAAACTAACTTTACTGAGTGCTTAATATTCCTTTCAATGAGGATATCGTAAGTTATTTAGCTGCTCTCCCATTGCTGAACGTTCAGAACGCTTCCAGTGTCTTTGTTATTGTGAAAATGCTTTCATATTCTCATGCAGATGTCTTTATGTACCTGTGCGATTATTTCTTTGGAAATCATTCCAAGAAGTCCTAGAATAATTGACTTAAAGGTATTTGAGTGTTTTTAAGGCTCTTGCTACACTTTAGTAAACTGTCCCTATCTGAAGGCTGTGCAGGACCAGGAGCGTGATGAGTCGAGTCTTAATTAAACTTGTTCAGCAGTGCTGTGTGAGTTTGATTGAAGGCAGGAGAGAATAGGGATGAGAGCCTGGTTGAGAGGTGGCAATCAGGGCACGTGGTGTGTGGGCGTGGTGTAAGAGGGAGAATGTGGAAATAGAGGCTGAGGATCTAATCTGAGAGGTATATTGAGAAAATAAATCACAGGACTTTCTGACAGTTTGACAGTTAATGTCGGGACACTAAGAGTTCTAGTCTGAGGGTCTAAGACATTCTTGGAACGGCTATCAGTAAGAGGGTAGTTGAACATCTCTGGTTGGTGCGGGAGGATGACAAGATCCCTTTCAGATATTTTGAGACTAAAAGTGAGGATATGTTCACAGAATGCCTTTGTCCCCAGTAGCTGTGATCTCAGCCAAGTTTCCTGACTGTGCTGGGCCTCCGTGTCCTCCCCGGTAGATGGAGGCAGTGACAGTACCTCCCTCATAGGGTTACTGTGAAGACAAGATGAGTTAACACACGGAAGGCACTTAGGTCAGTGTCAGGCTTGTAGTAGATGCTCAATAAATACTAGCAGCCACTTTTGGAGAATGTGTAGAAGGGCGGGGACCAAGGAGGAGAGGGCAGGGGGTATAGGGTGTTTGTAGGAAAGAACTAGACTTCTGTAAGGCCAAGAGATAGCAGAAACAGCTAAGAACAGAGTTTTAAGGCAAAAGGGGTGCCATGGGCCCAGTGGCCAGAGAGCAGGGGTGGTGTGAAGTGAGACGGTGGGAGTGGGGTCAGAGCTGCAGGGGTTGTAGAAGTTGGGGTGAAGGCAGATCTAACCACTGCCTTTCACTGGGCGCTTTCTGTGCCGGGCACTGTGTCACGTGCTTTAGGTGTTCTCCTTCTTTGGGGAAGCCTTCACTGTTAGCCCCTGTCATGGATGAGGACACAGAGGCACCACAGGGCCCAGGGTCCAGGCCACACCCCAGCATTCCAAATGCAGGATTTTGAGCTTCCGGAACCTCAGCCCTCGCCCTGTGTGAGCACCTGAACGACCTGTGCTCAGGCAGCCCCCGGGGAGGCAGTCAGGACCCCATGCCCATCTGTGGTGTGAGACTGGGATACGGGAGAAGAGGTGAGAAACCAGGGGCTGACAGTGCACACTCAGATGCAGTGGAAGAGAAGGGCGGCCTTGAGCTGGCTGGGAGGAACGGTGGGATTTCGCTCTTCAGGGAGGAGGCAGGCAGGGGCCCCGGGTGAGGAGCCCCACCGGGCAGGAGGAGGGAGGGGCCCTGGGAGAGTGGGACGGGGCTGAGAGTGTGGCGAGTCAGACTGGGGAGCATGGACTTCATGCATAGGCACGAGAGGCCCCTGAGCACTGGGGACAGAGGAATGGTGACTTAGCCTGATTCTGAGAGAGATCGGGTAAGAAACTTTCTTGGGTAACTTTTAGGTTTAAAGCAATTCCAGACTTAACAAAAAAGTTGCAAGAATAGTACCAAGAACTCCCATTCGCTTTTCTCCCAGATTCCCCAACTGATAACACTTTATCACTTTGGCTTTATAATTTTCTCTCTATGTATATTATTATTCTTTTCTGAACCCTTTGCGAGTTAGTTGCAAATATGAAGCCCCTTTACCCCTAAATACTTGAGTGTGCGTTTCCTAAGAGCAAGGACATTCTATTATAGAACCACAGAGCCATATTCGGATTTAGGAAGTTAACACTGATACAGTGCAGACCTTACTCCAGTCCTTACTCAGATTTCAGCAGTTATCCCAATACTGTCCTGTATTAAAAAAAAAAAGGAAAGAAGAAAAATAATAACTGGTCCAGGATCATGTCTTGCGTTTAATTGTTCTGTCTAATAATATCTTTTTCATAATCCGGGGATCAAGTATCTGAGATTTAGAAGAGGAAGATCAGTGAAATAGAAAAGAAAGGTTAAGTACAGATGGGATAAAATAGATGAAAAACCAAACAGACTTTTTTGAGATTTTGAAACTGTGTAACTGGGTGAGTGGTATCACTGTTGAAAGAGTTCCTAGCATTTTCCCCAAACAGCCACCCTGGTAAAGCCTTTATTCATCTAACAGTTGTCAGTGCCCCCAGTTCTGCTTGCACTTGGGCCCAGTGCCCTCCCCAGTCCCCACCCTGTCCCTGTAACTGAGGTCGGTGTCTGCCTTGCTCTGGTTTCTAGATTCTTCTTTCTGATTACCTTTTTGAAATTCTGGCAAGAACCACCAATATCCGAGCACAATGGGCAGCTCTCAGGGAAACAGTGCTGGTACCCAGAGAAAGCCCACAGTTAATATGTTTGAGTTGGCTTAAAATGACAGGACTAGACGGAATTGCTCGATATTCAAAGATTAGATATGGGCGTCCCTCGTGGACTGAAGACAGCATTCATCAAACGCCTGGAAAGGGCAGATCTCTGAGGAACGGTGACGAGGCTGCTGGGAGGGACGCCCTACCCCCAGCCGCGTACGCATTCCCAGTCCTAAAAAAATTGTGGGGAACACGATGCAGGCATTTTGTGTAATGTGTTAAAGTCGTTGCTGACTTGCTTTGTCCATTTACCTTTGTCTTTTTTATTTAAATAGGTTAAATAATGCACCAGTTGAAGGGTATTCAGAGCATGTTGGAAATAAAACTACTATAAGGATGACTTATCCAGAGGGTGCGCCACTGTCCGACCTTGAATATTATTCCAATGACCTGTTTGTTGCTGTTTTATTTAAGAGTGTTGACTTCAACTGGCTTCAAGCAGTGGTAAAAAATGAAACTCTGGTAAGCACTAGAAATTCAGCTATCAAACATCCTTCATAAGAAGTGAAGGGATCTCTAATTGTAATTACAGACTTTTATTTTTAAACAAACACAGTGGAATGCATACTTTTGTGTTGACTTTCAAATAACGACTCCCTTTGTAGAAACCCCTCACGACTCCTCCTGGGAATTGCTTTCAGAACTTGATTGAGTCACATGTGAAAATTGTGATCATTACTTAGTGGAATATCAAGTTTGCGACCAAAATTGCTATGATTGAGGTTGATCACCCATGTTATTCACCAGGCTTAAACTTACATGGCTTCTGGCTATTTCTAGAAGTTAGATTTATGTGGATGAATATAAGCCATTATTGAGGATATTCAAAAGAATATACATACAATCTCTGAGGAATATTCTCCAAACATGTTTTAATTGGTGGTGTTCTTATTGGAGTTTAATTCACAGCATTCCAGAGGGCAAATGTGGAGGAGATGGCCCTTACTTTATCATATTGTCTGTCTTTACAATAATCGATCACAGTTGTTTATAGTCCCACCCATTATGTTGAAATAAATTTCGGAGGTCAACTGTCGAGGAGTATGTGCGCAGTTATATACACCTGCACAAACTGGTTGTCTGCAAAATTAGTAGGACATATTAAACTTTTCATAGAAGCTTCACGTGATGGACAATTTGCCATGGTCTCCAAAAGCTTGATTCTGTAAACGTTATCATGGTCTTCTGGATTTTGCTATTGGGTAGAAGTTGTTCCAGTTGGAAGATGAAGCACATATGAAATGACTTGCAGTCAGTTACCAAGAGACTTCACAGGACTAGGAAATAGAGTAAGTGGAGAGAGGATGCAGGTGAGGGCCTGACCAGAAGGGCTCTCACAGCACTTAACACCTTGAATTGGATCTATGTGCTTGGTCTTCCCTGGGCAACATGGTGGCTTTTGATCCTAAAAAGGCTTACCATCTTAGGTCATTCCCTGTGAAATTTCTTCCCCAAACAAACGAGAGCTGCTTCTGCACCTCCTCTCCTTGTCCAGTGCCGCATTCATAAATCGGGCCCTTCAGAGTTGCTTTTTTTGAGTTGAGGTACTGGGTTTGCATAGATCTGTGACTTTGTTGCAGAATGCCGTGCCCAAACACACATGGGGTCACACCCATGGCTTTGGCCTGATTAGGGGGAGATACATTCTCACCCTGCACTGATAAGAGAACTTTATTAAATACCCCTAATGATTGCGTGCTTTCTTTCCTTAGCCATTCTGGGTGCAACTCTTCTTTTGGAAGCAGGTGGCGGAAAAAATCCCACTACAGCCAAAACATTTCAGGATCTTGAATCCAGTTATTATCAAAGAGACTGCCTTTGACATCCTTCAATACTCAGAGCCTCAGTCGAGGTTCTGGGGCCGAGATAAGGTATTTTTGTTGCTACTGAAAGTTAACTGTTCTTCTCTGTGTTGGAAGGGAGACATCTGTACACATTTTCCTTGGGCTCAGCTGTATACCCAGAAGCATCTTCCAGTGGAGAAACCTGGTCACTGACGAGATGCTCCCTGTGTGTATCTCTGCACGCTGCATCTTGACTGCTGGGCTCCTCCTTGTTTAACTGGCCTGCCCCCTGGTGACTCGTCTCGTTAGTATAGTCAGTACATAGCACGTGGGTCGCTGAGATCTCGTTTAGGGTATTCTTGCTCCGGGACTCCATATGACTAACTGCAGGACGCTGAAAGGCACTTTGGTGGTCTGAAAAGTCCTTTGCGTTTTAACTCTGTGGGCTGCTCCGGTGAGAACTGACATCTGTCATCACTTTATAGGTGATGGTAAATAAAGTCAGCAGTCCTTTTCAGTTGATGCCTGGGTCCCACCCAGATATTCTGATTTGATTGGTCTGTGCTGTGGTCTGTACGTTGGGATTTTCAAAGTTCCCTAGGGAATTTTATTTTGCAGCCTTTTGAGGACCTTTGTCCTATAGGCTGTTCCCTGCTGGAGATTCTTTACCTGCAATTAGCCTGTGCTGTCACCAGGGGGTGGAGATGCCTTCATTGCCTGGTTCTTCATGATGTGAATAGCTAAACCTGTTTCTTTAAAACTTTATTTTAAAAGCAGTGGAAATTGTTCTTAAAATTTTAAGCAAAACCTCTATATATAGGGGCCAGCCTGGTGGCATAGTGGTTAAGTTCGTATGCTCTGCTTTGGTGGCCCAGGGTTTGCAATTTCAGATCCTGGCTGCAGACCTACACATGCCTTGTCAAGCCATGCTGTGGGGGCATCCCACATACGAACTAGAGGAAGACTGGCACAGATGTTAGCTCAGGGACAATCTTCCTCACCAGACAAACCAACCAACCAACCTCTCTATATAAAGGAAAGCAAGGAATTTTGTGTTGGGGGCGGGGGGTCACTGCTCATACTAGGGGCCTGAGATATGTCCTAGGAGCGGGGGCTGGTCAGGGTCGCAATTTGCAAACACTCAGCTAGACTCTTAGGTGTCATCAACCACTAGGCAGATTAGCACGTTCTTCTATTTGCCCTATGAGTCAAATTCTAATTGAAAAGATTCTTTAAAACAATTGTGTAAATTTTAAAGGAAGAATTCTGTGGTTATTAATGAAAACAAACACCTAAATAGGTTCCTTGAAAGCAAAAACCTAGTTCTTTACTGTGATCAGCTAAATCCAGCCCTGGCTCCAGCGCAGGCTTGAATACCCAGCTCCACTGAAGCGTTTCTCAGAGCTGAAGCTCTTCGCTAAGCAGGCCGTCGTCTTCCTCAGGGACTCGGCCCCCTCGGGTGCTTTCCTGCCTCTCCAGCTGTGGGCACCCCGTGAGGACCACGTAGTTTCTGCCCATTGCTGGACCATGTCCAGGGCCAGTTTTCCAGTTGGAGGTGGTGCGTTTTCCCTCTCAGAGGAGAGTGGCTCGACCCCTCCCAGCCACCATCAGGGCCTGTGACTAGGATCATTTTTCAGCTTGCTTCAGCTCCTCTCCCACATGGAAGCATGTGGGGTCCCCCAGACTGTAGGCTACTTTTAACCTAACTGTTGGCATCACTTTTTACAAAACAGTTAAAAGAAAAAGACTTAAACAGACTTTGGCAAGATTCTTTAAGTTATAAAGAGGTTTCACTATAAATATACTTAAGTATCTTTCAGTGTCCTTAGATTTCTGTATCCTTTAAACTGCCCTGTTTCCTTATTAAATTCCATAGAATTTTTTTTAAACACAGGCAAATGCCCATTTGTTGGTTTTGTAGGTAGATTTTATTTAAAAAGTAACCTTTAAAAAATAGATTTAACCACAAAATATGAAATTGCTGAATGGGAAAATTAGAATACCAGTTAAGTGGGGGAAATTTATATATATGACAGAGGTTACACTCTCAAAGTACAAAGAGATCTTATTAAATCAAAAATAAAAATATAAGCCAATAAAAAAATGGGGAAAAGATATAAACAGACATTTCACGAAAGAAATTAATACAGCCAAGAAATACATGATAAAATGTTCAACTTCACCAATTACCAAGTAAAGCAAATTCGAGCCACAATGACATTTTTTGCTTGTTTTCTTAGGAAAGATGTAAAAGCTTGATAATGTTCTTGTTTGGCAGGGAGGTAGATAGAATTATAAGTTGGTACTTTTTCTGGAAGGTAGTTTGGCAGCATATATTAATTTTAAATATGAGTAGTCTTTGACCCAGCAATTTGACTCCAAAAATTTTGTTATGGGGAAATCAGAGAAATATGCAAGGCTGTGCTAGGATGTTCACTGTGGCATTAATAGTGAAGAACTCAAAACCGCCTGAGCCTCCATCAGCAGGGGGTTGTTTAGACATCTTACGGTATAGTTGGTACAATATCGTGTGACTGTTCAGGATGAAGAAAAACTAGTGGATATGATAGCACCTCCACAATATATTAAGCAAGAAAATCAAGTTACAGAACACGTATATAATCCCATTTTTGTTTAAAAATAAAAATGTATCTATAGATGCATAGGAGAAAGCTTAGAAATAAACACCAAACTGTGAAGAATGCCCTTCTCTGGAGGGTGAGTCTATAGACGTTTTCTTTCTGCTTTATAATCCATTTATTACTTGAATTGAATACTTGTTTATTTCTATAATGGATAAAATGATGTTTTTCTTTTGGATAAAAACAGTAACTTAAAAGATGACTTCTGGTCTGAAATTGCGTTGTCAGAAACCTCATGCATATGCCCTTCCAGCAGAGAGGGAGTCTGTGGGTGATGAGGTGTCATCTTTGGGCGTATGTTCTGGAGATAACATGCTTTGGGTAGTTTCTGATAGTTTTGCCCTGTGAAGGGTTGATTTCATGTACTCCTTCTGCAAACACTGACGGACTGTCCCAGATGTGCTGGGTGCCGAGCTGGCCACAGGTGGAGAAGACACGACACTGCCTTCGGGTCCTAGGGCTGAACAGGAGGAAGGCTTCCTTTGGGTTGATTTCTCTTAGTTTCTATTTCCAAACATGAAGATTGACTGTTGAGTTCCTTTTTAGCAAGTGAGCTTGGCTTTGAGAGGTAGACGCAACACACCGAGGAGCAGGCAGCGGTTTTGAAGGAACGGTGGGTTCAGTCGAGGCTGCCTAATCCCACCTTAATCTGTGAACTCTGAAGGGTTCACTCTTGTTCCAGTTTACAGAGAAGGGCAGTTGTTTCTGGCAGCCACCGACTTAGCTAAGATGAACAGAGGCGGTCCACTTGCACATGAAGAGCTCCACAAGAGTCTCGATGAGTAATGCGCAGCAGCCTTCAGCGAGGGCTGGGACGGCTGCGGGCTTTCTGTCTTCCTCTCTGCGTGTGCACTGCCTTCACCCAGGACTGGCATGGAGAGCCAGAAAGCACGAGGCCAGATGTGCAAGTGGCAAGACATGGGACATGAGGAGGGAGTAGTGAGACAGTCAGAATCCAGAATGGTCTGGCCATTTGGTGCTCTAGGCCAAAGGCAGTAGGCTACGTTTTGGACGGAACAAATGTGAAAGCCCTTAATTTGGGCCTAAAAATGTATTTGCCCAAACAGAGAGTGAGCAGAAGTGTTTCTAGCCTAGCAGCTGTACATGTGAAAATGGCCTGGAGGTGTTATTGCCAGAAAAGCAAATGGGGCTCTTAAGTGGGACGTGGCTTCAGGCAAGGGGTGAACACAGTCTTCAGTGGTGGAGCTGAGGCCGCTCTGTTCTCACACAGAGCCCGTCCACGGGAGCTAGCCAGGAAGGGGCAGGCTCCAGAACCCATGTCCCGAGAAGGACTGTGGAAGGTCCTGGGGCTGCTTATCCCGGAGCAGACCTTGTAGATGTTTGTCATGTGAGAGAGGAAATGGGCTTGTTTTGCAATTCTGGTCATCACTCATAGGACCAGTGAGCAGAAGTTTCAGAAAGAACACCTTTTAGCTTGGTACAAGAAGAACTTCAGGTGGTGTTTGAAAAGTGTTCCCGTTACAGGCTAGTTTTAGAGTCTAGGGACTTGGATGGGAAGTCAGACTTTAAAATTCTGTGGCCACAACTAGAAGGACGTGCAACTAAGATATACAACTATGTACCAGGGGGATTTGGGGAGATAAAGCAGGAAAAAAAAAAAAAAGATTGGCCACAGTTGTTAGCTCAGGTGCCAATCTTTTAAAAAAAAAAAATTCTGTGATGTGTAAAATTGCAGCCCCCAATGCACCGTTTATCACTTGCATAGCATGTAGTGTGCTATTTGAAAGCACTGAATTGTGCTAAGACTTTTTTTGCCTTTTGTCTGTTTCAGAACGTCCCCACCATTGGCATCATTGCTGTTGTCTTGGCCACACATCTGTGCGATGAAGTCAGTTTGGCAGGCTTTGGATATGACCTCAGTGAACCCAAAAGACCTTTGCATTACTTTGACAACCTCTGCATGTCTGCCATGAACTTTCAGACCATGCATAATGTGACGACGGAGACCACGTTCCTTCTCAAGCTGGTCAAAGAGGGCGTGGTGCGGGATCTCAGCGGGGGCATCAATCCATTGTGAATTCTGAACACAGAAAAACCTCACTTGAAAATGCAACTCTGACTCAGAGGGCTGTTTCTCATAGCCTCCTTGATGCATTTCATCCTTCAAAGACTTTGAAGTGCAGCTGGTGTTTGTAACTTTTAATTTAAAAAACACGAACAGTTTAGCTCTTCCCACTTTTTTCCCCCTATTTATTTGAGTCCGTGTTTTTTGCACAGAATTTTGTAAGTTAATTTTGAGAATTGAATTGGAAGGACTTTTCAAAGAGAGTTGTATGTAACGATATTTTGTTGTATTTTAAGAAAGTTATTTAATTTGTGAAAACTCTGTCCAGGTCTACTGCACACGGAACACCAGGGCATTCAGTGGAGAGAGAAGGGAGCTTGCTCCTTAGGTGCTCTGAAGGCCTGATTCTGGTTCTCTGCGTCTCGTTTGGTGGGACAGATGTGGGAGGCACTTCCAGGATGACGTGCTCAGTAGCTAAACCGCTGGTACTGGGTTGGCCGTGCTGCTGTGTGAGGCCTGGGCCGCTCGGAGAAGTTCACAGTCCCTCTGCTGGCCTGCCTTCTGCCAGAAGACTTGCTGGAATCAACCAGGGGAGCTGTCCTGGAGGTCCCTGATCAGGGAGGGACACAGAAGACATTTTCTGTGTCCTCTGAATATGACGAAGCCTCGCTGGGCTGCAGAAGCCACTGTCTTCCCTGCAGTGATGACAACTCTTGAATGTCTCTTGAGAGTTTTTAACTACCCTTTCAAAGCACTTAAATGTTAATCTAAGGTATTCCACTGTCTGTCTGAGGTGGCTTATAAAAGGTAGGACAAAACCTCTCTTATCCAGAGTCGTAGAAGAACAAACCCTTTCCAAGAGAAATCGCCTTTTCTGAAACACTGAAAGGAAATCCTCCCAGTGTTATACATAGCCTATTAAAAATTTTTTTGGAATTCCTGCCTGGCAGTGCGTACCAGGCAGTGTGCACTGGTCAAAAAAAAAAGAATAAAAGCTTTTGAGGAACTCACAGTCTAGTTAATTTGAGCACTTTTTTTTTTTTTTTTTTAAAGAAAATAGGTCTCTAAGTCTACCTGAAGTGTCCTTCCTGGATGCTGCTAGGTGGAGCTCCCTGTGGGTGCCTCATGAGGATGGAGAGTGAAGGGAGCCTTATCCTGCAAGGGGCTGCATCCCAGACACCTGCGAACTCTTCTGGAGAGGTGTTGGTGGCGGTGACTTCCTCCCAGAGAACAGGCTCCTTCTAGCTTCTGTCTCTTAGTTGCTCTAGTCTGCTGTCAGAAGATCTGCCGCTGTTTTGCTCCCTCCCTGTTCTCCCTCTGCGTTGAGCTGCTGCCCCCTGCCTCAGTTTCTCCTTTCCCTTAACTGCTGCAGCCCCCATGCAGCGTTGCCTCCCAGCCCATTCTGATGTCTTCCACGCCTGCCGCCGCCTCGGCTTATCAGGGCCAAGAGCCAGGTCACAGCAATCAGAGTCCCTTGGCTCTCCAGGTCTCTGGGGTCAAGCTCAGAGTAGCCGGCGTAGCAAAATAGTATTTCTTTGGTTTTTGTCTTAAAATTTTCTATAGGTTTTGCTTTCTGCTTTATAAGATACTGTTTGTTTAAGAGAATATGCTTTAAAATTCTCACCAAATGACTGAGTTTTGAAAATTGAGAGCTGGGAAGATGGTCCATAGCTGTCCTGTGACTCAGGTGGGGCCAGGCCTACTCGGCACATCTCCATCCCTCCTCCTTCAGGGGCTGCTTACTTTATTTTTTAAAAGCCAGGGTTTGAAACTTCCTCAGACAGCTTTCCCAAAGTTGTGAGCATTTCCTCACGGGTTCCTGTGGCCTCATGTCCCACCTCCTTGCCCAGCGGCTGGGGCGTGTGTGGCTTAGTGCCCAGCACTTGGTCAGCTTTCAGCACATGTCAGGCCTGGTGCCATCTCCACCCCGCCTCCTCCGTCCATCCTGTTTTGCATCCTTACATTGCTTTACCCATGCCTCTCGACTGTTAATTACTAGCAGGCCGTACGTGCCCTGAATGAATAGAAAGTTATATTTTCTTCAGACCTTTAATAGAGTCCACCAGCCAATCAGGGTTGCTCAGAGACCGTCTTCGGGAACTTAGCGCTCCGGTGGTTACCTGTTGAAAGTTCCTTCTTTGCTTCACAGCTACTGCCGGTGACCCCAACCCACCCACCCCCAGCTTTTCTGGGAATAGACCTCGAGGTGCTCCAGGTGCCACAGGCTGATCTCCAGCCATGAGGTTTCACCACCGCTCTCCAACTTTGTACAGCTTTATAGGCACACGCGCACAGCTCTCCTACGTCGTTGTAATCATTGGTTTTGAGGCAACTTAGGACGACTTATACACGTTGTGTATTTTAACATACTTCTTCCTGGAACTTTGAGCTGTAGAAAATTTCTTCGAGTTTTAAGGCTTTTTTTGTTTTTGTTTTTGTTTTCCCCTACAGAGAGCCTATTCTCTCCAGAAACCTAGGCTGGCCTTAGAAAAATGATTTGGTACTGGAGTGAGTATCCCTGATGATGCATCTCGTGTTTTTAGGCAAAGCTAAATTAGAATCTTCTAGACAACTTTGTGTACTCTGGGTGTTACCTTGCTTTCTTCGTTGCTCCTTTTGTGTCACACCAGTTTTTTCATTTCCCGAGAATGTGTTAATAAGGCAGTGACAATGTCTATTTCCACAAATTTGGGGCGGGCTCATCATTTATTGGACCCATTAGTTAAGTTGTCAAACCGGCCTTTTGACTGGCCTGCTTTTGTTGAACAATGACCTCTTGGCCATCAGCGGTCAGTCTACTTTGTGTGGCAGACAGAGACTTAGTTATAGAAGAGAAAAGCAATGGTCACACCCTCATCTCCCCAGGTTATTACAGATTTCTAAAACCAAGGACCACTTTGTTTTGGCTGCATTCTAACCCCAGTGCTTTGGAACTTGATATCAAAGGGATTGTTGAATTTGCCTTATTACTGTCTCAAGAACCTTTTAAACGAGCATTGTAGGAAGATTAAGAAATGATAACTTATTCTCCTCCTTGGCACAACATCCAAGTGTGGGTTGTTTTTTCATCTTTTCTTTGGGACACTCCAGTTAAGTCCATTCCAAAGAAGAAAAGGAAGAGTTCCTGTTACTCAGCTGAGTTCCCCTTAGAAGGAAGTGAGCTTTTAGACTGTGGCACCGGGGCCTTCCTTTCGTTCACACACGTGGTGACAAAATGCTTCCCTCCAAGAAAGGACCCTGTGTTTGCTGCCCGTGGGATCAATGCCCTCTTCCCAGGCACTGGCTCTGCTCGAACGCCCCGATGACAACACACTCAGCTCCCAGACTATAGCGCCGACAACAAAGGGAAGCAGGTCCCAGTATGTAGAGCGCACCGGAAAACCCAGCTCTCCGTGCCCTTTCCCTGGAGGTCAAGACACCCTTGGCCCAAACTTCTGAGTGTTTATTCTCTCCTTCCCACTTCCCAAGGTCGCTTTAGCATGGATTTGTGTTCTCAAAACATGGTATTTGCCTGTATTTACCAACAACGAACACTCAATATAAGACCGAAGTAAAGGGGGCCAGCCTGGTGGCACAGTGGTTAAGTTCGCACGTTCTGCCTCTCGGTGGCCTGGGGTTCGCCGGTTCGAATCCCGGGTGCGGACATGCCACCGCTTGGCACACCATGCTGTGGTAGGCATCCCACATATAAAGAAGAGGAAGATGAGCACAGATGTTAGCTCAGGGCCAGGCTTCCTCAGCAAAAAAGAGGAGGACTAGCAGGAGTTAGCTCAAGGCTAATCTTCCTCAAAAAAAAAAAAGTTAAAAAAAAAGACTGAAGTAAATTGGGAAGGAGAACTATTCATTAAACATACACACGCAAATTTTATTGACTAGAAATTAATGTTCCCCAAAAGGAAATTGCAGTCTTAGTAGGTTAACTTTATTGTTGGAATGATTAGCTTTGACTAACTCCCAAGATTTAAGTTTCAACCTATTTAGCAGAGAAGAAAAGTTACGGTGCAACAAGTGTAAATAACATGCTATGAAATTTCATCCTAACTTTTTCAAAAGCAGGTCCTTCCAAAGAGCTGTCAGTAAACCATGTAGGAAGGAAGTCAAGTTTATAGATTCTCTTCTGTCTGGAAGAAGTGAGATGTCAAGCTTTGCGATGGTGTCAGGCTGCCATCTAAGATTTGGCAGATGTGGCTGTTATAACCTTTGTGTAGCTGAAAATGTAACAAAGAGAATTTTCAGAAAATGTAAACATTAAAGAAACTGACTATTCAGTAGACACCTTGTAGCAGCAAGACTAATAATTGACGGTACACTAAAAATTTGTAACTTCTAAAAGAGCCATGTATTTCCACTCTACCCTCTGTTAACCTGGCTTATGTTTTTCGACTTATTGAAGAAAATCAGTACCAAAAAATTTGATATTAAAAATGATGAATTCATTCAAAATGTTGGTTAAGTCCTTGAAATGAAAGACCAGTCTAAATTACCACACAGTAATGTGAATGTGACAGATGACTAACAACCGAGCATATGCAATGAGGCCAGTCAAGGGTGATTAAAAACAGTAGTCAAACCCAAAAATATGGTCATGCATCATTTTGTGATGGGGATACATTCTGAGAAACACATCGTTGTGTGAACATCATGGAGTGTACATACACAAACAGTGGTGCAGTCTACCACACACCTAGCTGTGTGGTACTAATCTTATGGAGCCACAATCAGATATGAGATCCATTGTTGACAAAAACATCATTATGGAGCTCATGGCTGTAGTTTCACATCCACCGTTACCCATAACCTATCAGGCTGGCTCATTTGAGGTGGGAAGAAATTGACTATCAGCCCTGAAGCAGTGAGAACTCAAGAGTCCATCTGTAACTAAGTTGTCAACTCTCTAGTGATAGAATTTTTTTTTTTTAAAGATTTTATTTTTTACTTTTTCTCCCCAAAGCCCCCCGGTACATAGTTGTATATTCTTTGTTGTGGGTCCTTCTAGTTGTGGCATGTGGGACGCTGACTCAGCATGGTTTAATGAGCAGTGCCATGTCCGCACCCAGGATTCGAACCAACAAAACACTGGGCCGCCTGCAGCGGAGCGCGCGAACTTAACCACTCGGCCACGGGGCCAGCCCCTCTAGTGATAGAATTTTATGCTTCGTTTCCTCTATAGCACCCATGAGAAGGCCTTGCCTATTGTAGGCACTAAATTAACTTGTTTTGATTTTATATCTTCGATGGAATTTAAAGATGGGCAGCTGATGGTCTAAGATTGAATGTAACAGAGAGCTCTTGGGTCTAGAAGCTGGGTTAAGGGAGTCTTAGGCTAAGAGGAATGGAATACAAATAACTAAAGCAATGAATGAACAGTCACTTTTTCTATATGTAGTTGTCCTAATGGTTTAAATGATAGTTTAAAAGAATATGTCAAAAGCCGAATAGCACATGAGAAACCAAGAAACAGGTTTTTAAAAGCTAACCGAAGGTATGTCTACCTATTTTTAGAATAAAAATTAGCATTTGAAGTTCAAAAAAAAAAAGGTGAATATCCTGTTTAATGGCTGCATACATACATTCATTTCATACATTTTGGAAAACCAACTTATTGCTGAAGTTTCCAAAATACGTATATACCTTATCTTTTTGAAGACCTGCCAGGGTGTTATCAAGCTATGGGTTGGGGTTTCAAAGCTCCTGCACCAAAGGCTCTGTGTTTTCTTTTCAAGGCAGTCATAGCGAGTTTATTACATGCAATTTGGAGACTAAGATAATATACCTCTATTGTATCTACATGTTCGCGCTTTTTTTTTTTTTTTTTTTTGCTATACATAGTTTACTCAATAAAGATTACTTTTAAAAGACGGTAATTACTAAAGCTCTGATCATTTTGCATTGTGCAGCCCCGTCCTTAAAATAATGGTGGACGGAAGACCTTCTGACTGTAAGGTTTTGTTCTGGAGCTGCTTGCTGTTCCAGTGTGATGTTCAGTATGAAGGGTGAGTGAGCTTCAACATACACACACACACACACACACACACACACACACACTCACCAAACAAGCAAAATGAGACTCTAAACCAAGAATCTTGTGCTAAAATGAAAGTAGCCTTTCCCTCCCCATCTTTTGCCTGTGGCTCATCTAAGTCAATTTTCTCTGCAAACTTGATCTCAATTTAAGAACTCAGTATACTCTTTGATCCCAAGGCGTGAGCTCAGGAGAGGTCAGAAGGGATAGACCCTCTGTCCTCTTGCTAACCTCCCCTACTGTCCCAACACGGCCACCACCAGTCCCACAGAAGACTGACAGGGAATGAGGAACCATCTGGTCCAACCTCTTGCTTCACGGACGAGCATTTTCATTAGGGTTCATGCACATTAGCCTGGCACCCCTCATCTGCAAGGGGTGGGCTGTCTCAGTTCCGATTACATCGTCCAATTACAGGTCAAATGTCCTGATTTTGAATTTGGACAATATAATGACCATACTCATTGCTTTATATACTTATTCCTACGGACCTATTTTGTGTTTTTTAAAGTATTTATCCCTAGACGTTTGGAATCCCAAGACGTTCGGAAGGAGTTCTCCTGACCACTTCCATCTCAGCCTGCAGCTACTTAAAATCTCTCTAGAATTTTCCTCAAACCTCTCTCTATAAAGAGCCAATCCTGAGTTTCTTCCCCTCTCCCTTCTCTCTGCCCTCCCCATCCCCTGCTCACATCCTGTACTGAATATTGATTTACCTTCCCTCCAACTAGAAAGAGTCCTTCCTCTTCAGGAAGTGGGCAAAATTGGGCTGGCGACTGAGGAGATTCTGGTGGAGAGCAAGGAGCCATATTCAAAGAGCACAGCTTTGTTCTATTTGTCAGATGTCAAAACTTCCTGCAGAAACAAAGGACTGTCCAATTTTTATTGTCCAATTCTGAATACTCCTGAAAAAAGATTTTTAAATCTTATATAATATTGGGAAGATTTTTGATTACTGTTTCAATTTCTGTACTTGTGATTGGTCTATTCAGATTCTCTATTTCTTCTTGATTCAGTTTTGGGAGGTTGTATGAGTCTAAGAATTTATCCATTTCTTCTAGGTTATCCAATCTGTTGGTATATAGTTTTTCATAGTATTCTCTTATAATCCTTTGTATTTCTGTGGTATCCATTGTAATTTCTCCTCTTTCATTTCTAATTTTATTTATTTGAGACTTCTCTTTTTTTAGTGAGTCTGGCTAAGTGTTTGTCAATTTTGTTTATCTTCTCAAAGAACCAGGTTTTACTTTTGTTGATCCTTTCTACTGTTTTTAGTCTCTATTTCACTTATTCCTGTTCTAATTTTTATTACTTCCCTCCTTCTACCAACTTTGGACTTTGTTCTTATTTTTATAGTTCTGTTAGGTATAGTTTAAGATTATTTATTTGAGGTTTTTCAAGTTTGTTGAGGTGGGCATGTATTGCTATAAATTTCCCTCTTAGTATCTCTTTTGCTGCATCCCATAAGAGTTGGTATGTTATATTTTCATTTTCATTTGTCTCCAAGTATTTTTTTAAATTTGTCCTTTGATTTCTTCATTGATCCACTCGTTGTTCAGCAGCACATTGTTTAGTCTGCATATATTTGTGACTTTCCTGGCTTTTTTCTTGTAGTTGATTTCTAGTTTCATAGCATTATGGTAGGAAAAGATGCTTGATCTGAGTTCAATCTTCTTAAATTTATTAAGGCTTGTCTTGTTTCCCAGCATATGGTCTGTCTTTGAGAATGTTCCATGTGCACTTAGAAGAATGTGTGTTTTGCTCTTTTTGGATGGAATGTTCTACATATATCTATTAAATCCATCTGGTCTAGTGTTTCATTTAAGGCCACTGTTTCCTTGTTGACTTTCTGTCTGGATGATCTATACATTAATGTAAGTGGGGTTTGAAGGTCCCCTACTATTATTGTGTTGCTGTCAATTTCTCACTTTAGGTCTGTTAGTAGTTGCTTTATATACTTTAGTGCTCTTGTGTTAGGTGGATATATGTTCACAAATGTTATTTCCTCTTGCTGGAATGTCCCTTTTTCATCATTACATACTGCCCCTCTTTGTCTCTCATTGCCTTTTTTTCTTGAAGTCTGCTTTGTCTAAGTATGGCAGCACCTGCTTTCTTTTTCTTGCCATTTGCTTGGTTTATCATCTTCCATCCCTTCACTATGTGCCTATGTTTGTCTTTAGAACTGAGATGTGTTTCCTGGAGGCAGCATATTATTGGGTCTTGCTTTTTAATCCATCCAGCCACTCTTTGTCTTTTCATTGGAGAATTCAATCCATTTACATTCAGAGCGATTATTGATATATCAGGCCTTAATACTGCCATTTTATCTCTTGTTTTCCAGTTGTTCTATATTTCCATTGTTTCTCTTCCCTTGTATTTCTGACTGCCATTTCATTTTAGTGGTTTTCTGTGTGGGTTTTCTCAGTTTTCTGTTTATTTATGATTTGTGGCTCTATTCTGATTCTTTGTTTAGTGGTTACCATGACATTTGTATAAAAGATCTCATAGATAAGATAGTCCATTTTCTGATAGCTTCTTACCTCCATTAGCCTAAGCATCTTCCATCCTCTCCTCTTCCCCTTCGGAATTACTGTTGTCACAAATTATTCTTTCTTGTGTTGTGAGTTTGTTAGTAAATTGAAGTATTTATAGATATTTCTGATGCTTTCCTTCCCTTTATCTTTTATGTTATAATTAAGTGTTTGCTAACCTGTTCTCATAGTTAGCTTCAATTTTCTGATTTGTCTGTCTATTTATCTCCTTGCTCAAAGCTTTGTAAACTTTTGCCTTTTTGTTTCAGGTTGGAGGGATTCCTCCATCATTTCTTATAAGAGAGGTCTAGTGGTGATGAACTCGCTCAGATTTTGTTTATCTGGGAGACCTTTTATTCCTCCATGTATCTTAAGGATAGTTTCACTGGATAGAGTATTCTTGGCTGAAAGTTTTTGTCTTTGAGTATTTTGAATACATCATTCCATTCTCTCCTAGCCTGTAAGGTTTCTGCTGAGAAATCCACTGAAAGCCTGATAAGAGTTCCTTTGTAGGTTATTTTCTTCTACCTTACTGCCCTTAATTTTTTTCTTTATCATTGACTTTTTGCCAGTTTTAATATTATATGCCTTGGAGAAGGTCTTTTTGCACTGATGTAAATAGTTCTACTGGCTTCATGTATTTGTAAGTCTAGTTCTTTCCCCAGGTTTTGGAAGTTCTCAGCTATTATTTCTTTCAACAAGCTCTCTGCTCCTTTCTCCCACTCTTATCCCTCTTGAATACCTATAATCCTTATGTTGCTTTTCCCAATTGAGTTGGATATTTCTTGAAGAATTTCTTCACTTTTTAAAAATCTTAGTTCTCTCTCCTCCTCTACAGGAAGGATTTCTGTATTTCTGTCCTCAAATTCACAAATTCTTTCCTCCATAACATCGGCTCTATTTTTTATGGTTGCTAGATTTTTCTTTTTAAATCTCATTGTGTTCTTCATGTCCAGAATTTCTGTTTTTTTATTTTAAGTTTCAATCTCTTTGGTGAAGTATTCCTTCTTCTCATTAATTTTATTCCTGAGCTCATTGAACTGTCTTTCTGAGTTTTCTTCTAACTCATTGAGTTTCTTTATGACAACTATTTTGAATTCTCTATCATTTAGATTGTAAATTTCTGTGACTTCAAGATTGGTTTCCAGAGACTTGTCATTTTCCTTCTGCTCTGAAGTGTTACTATTGTTCTTTTTTTTTTTTTTAAGATTTTATTTTTCCTTTTTCTCCCAAAGCCCCCAGGTACATAGTTGTGCATTTTTAGTTGTGGGTCCTTCTAGTTGTGCCATGTGGGACGCTGCCTCAGCATGGCCTGATGAGTGGTGCCATGTCCACGCCCAGGATTCGAACCAGTGAAACCCTGGGCCACCGAAGCAGAGTGAGCAAACTTAACCACTCGGCCACAGGGCCAGCCCCAGAGGTTGCTCCTGCCTGGTTTCGAACTGGAGACCTTTCGCATGTGAGGCAAATGTGATAACCACTACACTACAGAAACAAGGGGTCTTCATGTTGTTTGATGACTTCATCCTTTGCCAGTGTATTTGTGGTAGTATCAGGTCTCAGATTCCAATTGCCACCATTGGCGGGGAACAGGAACTGTGTTTTCTGATCCTACGCCATCTGCTGGAAGTTGTGCAGGTAGGGCTACTCTGTGTTTGCCCAGGCTGGCCACAGCCACTCTGCAGGTTGCACTCATGTGGGCAGGGCCTCTGCACTGGGTGGGCAGGTCGGGCACCATAAGCAGAGCCTCTGGGCTCAGCAGGGGATTGGCTGAGCTGCTGCATGCTAGGCAGGAGGGGTGCCTACCCAGGGGCTGAGCTGCCACTCAGTGGGTCCCATGGGCTGCTCTGCTCCACAGGCAGGGCACCTTCTGAGTGGGCAGGGTGCCTTCTCACCTGCACTATGCTCAGTGGGCAGGTATCTTCATGGGGCTGAGCTGCCACTGCTTGGTGTAGAGTGTTCCCACCGGTGGGGCCACCACAGCACAGTGGGCTCTCCTGTGGACTGGGCTGCAACTCTGACAGCATTTTCACAGGCTGAGCTGTCCCCACCTCCTCTTTCAGTCATGCCTGGCTGCTTTGTGAGGATCCCTGACCTGGCTTGCTGCCGCTGGGGAGGAGGAGGGGTGTGCTCACCTAGTTTCACTGCCTCCTGGGGACTCAGTCCTCCCACCTTCAGATGTATAGCTGCATGGATCTCTCAGACATCCTATTGTGCTGTGCAGGGAGTCCTCTGTTGGTTAATGCATGTCCATTTAGTTGTATTTTGAAGAGGAGAGACTAAGCGAATGACTCACTGCACCATGATGCTGACATCACTGTCTTTAGCCTTATTAAGTCTCTATGTAAATAAAGAGATAAATGACCTCCTTTGTGTAAACAAAATTGCATTTGGCAGCCCTGCAGATGTCCAGCCTATCCATTGAGGAAAATCCAAAGCCTCTATTAACACACACTGATGCAACTTTATTATAACAGAGTAAGGAGAGGGAAATATTTTAAAGTGTTGGTCCTATGGGCCAACTGCCCAAAGTTGCTGTGTCCACAGCTATGGGATGGCAGGTGCTGGTCCACCATCAGCTTTGTGGGTTTCTCCATGTTGCTGCCACTGCCTGGCTCAAGAGTTGTTTGGCCCCAACTCTGGGCGAGCTCTGAGCAGGTCAGAACAAAGGCCATGCTGAGACCTACATGCTCCAGATGCACCCCTACATTTTCCAAAACTTGGAACTGAAATTGGACCCAACAATATCTTTACTTTCAAACACACTACAATATAGCAGGTCTTAGGATATGGAAGTGAGACTAACAGTGGGAGCTCTTCTGTAGGACGCTCGATTCCGTGGCTCTGGCTAAACTTCTGGTAGACCATTCTGCTCTGCATCCCTTTTGTTCAAAACAACTGATGCTCTGCCCACAAAGCCAGGCAGATCCTCTCGACTGTATCTCAGTACCCAGCAGGGCTGTCTTAAAGATACTGTCCTGTGGCACCGGGCACCAGCTCCTCTCCTGCTCTGCCAACATGGCCACCCTTAGTCCCGATAGGCTTCAGAGAGCTATGGATGGACTCTGATGGACAGGCTGCGAGCAAAATAGACCCTGTCCTACAATGCTGGAGTTCAGTCTAGAGGGTAAAAGATGTTAAAGAAGTAAACACGACAAAGGTAGGTGTTAGAGTGAAGGAGACGTGCACCACAGAGTGAGTGTATGGGGATGTCAGGGAAGCCAACCTGAGGCCCAAGCGGTGGTCAGAGGGGGAGATGGGGGTTGGGAAGAGAGCTCCTGGAAGAGTAAACAGATCTTCTAAGGTGCAGAGAGGACACAGCAGACAAGCTTTATCGGATCAAACCCAAGAGGCAAGTGTCTGCTCAGGGTACGGCTTCTAGAGGAACGAAGCCCAGCAGGCCAGACTAAGATGAACACTGGGGTAAAGAGCATTCTGGAGTCACTAGTGGTATGAATAGGAGGAGTGTATATATATATATATATATATATATATATATATATATATATATATATATACACATTATATTATATATATACTCTTAATGTATATATATTATATTAATGTATATATATGCACACCGTATATCCAACTTATAATATCCACACTATATTAATGTGTATATATATATATATACAATATATCCAACTTATACTGAAAAACACCGTTGTGGCTGCAGGTGGAAGGAGAGTGGGGGTTGGGGGAAGTGGGGACTGGAGACAGAGAATGGATGAGAGAACCAAGGAAGGTGATTTCACTGTGGGCAAGCCTGAAAAGGGGTTGGTGCTGGAGGTCTGGGCCTGGGGGGCATCACGACCCTCCAGTTGCCTTCTGACCCAGGATCCTGCCAGCCACTTTTCTGGATCTGTCTGTGGAGGGTGACTGGAGAGAGAGCCTGGGACAGGAACCAGGGGGCAAGGAGGTAGGCCTACCTCTGCCAAGACACTCATATGTGCTCTGGGGTAAGTCACAGCCCCTCTCTGGCCGTCTCATCTGTTAAACAGGGCATTGGCGGGGCCCCAGCACACACTGATTTGTCTTTAATAAAAAGAAAACCTCCAATGCTCAAAGGAGTGGCCGTTAGGTGGGCCACAGTGTCGCCTAGTGGCCGTTAGGTGTGTGCACAGCTCTCAGAGCCCGGGGCTTCCAAGGGCCCCCAGTGCAGCCAGTGGACCCATTTCTCTGCAGCATCAGGCCTGCTGGCTCTCACACCCTCTTCAGCTGCTGGGGCACTTCCCTCCTTCCTGCACTGTCTCCGGCCACTTCTCCTCCGGACTCCCCTTCCTCTCCCCATGCCTCTGCCCTTGATCTTCTTTTCATCTCACTGTAATCTCTTCCTGGGTGATCATCCACTCCCATGGGTCAAACTACCTGCTTTGATAGCTTCTTTTTGTTCCCATACCCAGGTCTGCAGTAGGGCATCCCCATCAAGTCTCCAGAGCCCCAGCCCAGCATGTCCACCTCCTTTAGGACATCGCCTCCTCCTCGCTTAGCATGGACCTCAGACTCCAAAGGCGGAAAATGCTGTGCCTCACGCCAGAGCTCTTCCACTGAACGACTCAGTTTCTGATAGGCACCGTCTCACAGGTACTACAACTCAGAGTCCTGTCCAATTGCTGGCAGGTCAGGTGGATTCTCCCTCTGGAGTGTCTCTTACACCCCACTTTGTCACTTGTTAAATGGACGGTTTGGAAGAATGAGCCTCCGGGAGGCAATGGGGCTCCTATTGACCCTGCAGTGCCCAGCTCTGCCTGGACATTTCCTTGATCTGCTGGCCCTGCCTACCCACAGCCCCTGGCTCCTATGTCTGCCATCAGTAAGAAACCCAACTTGTGTTTTTTCTTCATAGTACAAATAACACATGTCCACTGGAGATATATCTAAACATACATACTCACAGAAGGACAAAAATAAGAACATCAAAACTACCCCTGTTTCTATACTGAGGTATGCACTATTAAGAATTTAAAATATTTTCTCCCAGTGTGTTTTTTCTATGCATGTACATGTATATAATTAGACAGAATGATTGTAGGTAGCTTAGATTTTACAAAAATAATCATATTGGCCATACTTCTCTGTAATATTCTCCTCCACCTTTAATATCTGTGTTAATTCGTGTATATCTACCTCATCCTTTTTATGACTATGTTTGAATATACCATGATTTAGTAACCCAATGCCCTAAGAAATACCGTTAGGTTGTTTTAACTTTTATATTATAAATAATATATATTTGAATTCTTGTTAGATAATTTTCTTAGGATAAATTCCTAGTAATAGGATTACTAGGCCAAAGGAACATATGTTTTCAGAAACTCTTGGTGCGTATTGTCAAGCTGCCCTCCAAAATAGTCCTACTAATTTATAGTCCCCTCAACCATGCAGGGAAGTGTCTGTTTACACGTGGCCTTGACAATTCTGGGTATTATTACTTCTCTTTTTTGATAATTTGATAAAAAAAAGACGTATTCTTTTGAGTTGAATATCTTTGACTACAAGTGAGGCTCAATATTTTTATGTTAGCTGACCATTTATAATTTTTAAGTAAATTGCCTATTGTTCTTCGCACATTTTTTCTGCATGAGTGTTCATTTTTTCCTAATAATTTCATAAGAACTCTTTATATGTTAAAAATAAATTCTTTGATCCCACTTCTGCAATGAAAGCATGAGGAGCTCCACAAAGCCCCTCCCTCCCCGGTGAAACAAGCAAAATTGATGAAAACTGTTTTAAAAAGTTTATATCTGGAAATTGTTCTAAGAGCAAACAGCAAATAAAGAAACATTTATTCAAGAAAACCTACTAAAACTTGGTAAGAATAGCAAGAGTATGTGGTATTTGAGCCACCACCCTTTCTCTCCTTCCCCACCCCCAACCATCTCAGCTTGATGGAAGCTCCATTCCAGGTGGGTATGGCTAAGAAGACAGGGTTCCTCTTCCCTCAGCAACTGATCATGAGTTATCCTGTCTCACCAGCAGGGACAGGCCACTAGCATTCCTTGTCCTCTCCAACTGAAAATTGAAGAAGTGAGTGTGGCCAAGAGGTTGGGGATTCCTTTCCTCCACCCATAGAATGGAAGTGTACCCCAGGAATGGAAGGCCAAGAATACTGGGTTCCCCATCACCCTCAACCCAGCTCACTCATTCCATGCTGTGGTTTCATGGCAGGCTGATAGAACTGAGGGGAGAAATTGACAATTCAAACATAATACCCCACTTTCAATCTTGGATAGAACAACTGGGTGAAAATTGACAAGAAAATGAAAGACTTGAGCTACGCTCTACACAAACTAGGCTCAGCAGAAGTCTATGGAACACTCCATCCAACAGCAGCAGAATACACATTTTTCTCAAGCCCACCTGGAGTACTCTCCAGGATAAAACATACACTGGGACATAAAACGAGCCTTAATAAACTTAAAAGGATTGAAATGGTAAAAAGAATGTTCTCCAATCACAGTGTTATGAAATTAGAAATTAGTAAAAGAAAGAAATTAGGGAAATTCACAAGGATGTGGAAATTAAATGACACACTGCTAAGTAACCAAAGAGTCAAAGAAAAAATCATATGGGGAATTAGAAAATACTTTGAAATTAATGAAAATGAAGACACAGCGTACCAAAATTTATGGGATGCAGCTAAGGCAGCGCTTAGAAGGAAATTTATAGCTGTACATGCCTACATTAAAAAAGAAGATCTCAAAGGGCAGCCCTGGTGGCCTAGTGGTTCAGTTCAGTGTGCTCCACTTTGGCAGCTTGGGTTCAGTTTCCAGGCATGGACCTATACTGCTTTCTTAGCAGTCATGCTGTGCTGGTGGCCCACATACTAAAAAATAGAGGAAGATTGGCACGGATGTTAGCTCAGGGTGAATCTTTCTCAGGAAAAAAAAATGATCTCAAATAAACAAGCTAACTTTCCACATTAAGACACTGGAAAAAGAAGAGCTAACTAAACTCAAAGCAAGCAAAAGGAGGGAAATTATAAGCATTAGAGTAGAAATTAATGAAATAGAGAATAGAAATATAATAGGATCAACAAAACCAAAAGTTGGTTTTTTGAAAAGATCGACAAAATTGACATTTAGCTAATTTAATCAAGAGAATAGAGAATAGTCAAATTACTAAATTCAAAAAGAAATGAGGAGACATTAATACTGACTTTACAGAAATAAAAAGAATCATAAGGTGCTACTATGAACAACTGTATGCCAATAAATTAGATAATGGATGAAATGGAAAAACTCCTAGAAAGACACAAGCTATTAAAACTAACTCAAGAAAAATTAAAAATCTGAATAGACCCATAACAAGTGAAGAGATCAAATTAGTAATTAATCAATAACCTTCTCACAAAGAGAGCCCGGGACCAGATGGCTTCACTGGTGAAGTCTACCAAACACTTAAAGAATAAATATCAGTTCTTCGCAAACTCTTCCAGAACAGAAGAGATCACTTCCCAACTTACTCTATGAGACCATTAACACCCTGATACCAAAACCAGAAAAGTCATCACAAGAAAACTACACAGCAATATCTCTTATGAATATAGATGCATAAACCCTCAACAAAATGCTAGCAAATTGAATCCAGCAATATATAAAGAACTATACACCATGACCAACGGTTTATCCCAGGAATGCAAGGTTGGTTTAACATCTCAAAATCTATTTTTGCAATACATTATATCAATAGATTAAAAAACAAAACTCACATGATCATCTCAATAGGCGGGTGGGGTGGGGCATTTGACAAAATCTAACATCTTTTCATGGTAAAAACACTCAACAAATTAGGAATAGAAGGAACTTCTTCAACCTGATAAAGGGCATCTATGAAAAGACCACAGCTAAGGAGTTTTTACTTAATGGTGAAAGATTAAATGCTTTCCCCTAAAGATTAAGAACAAGACAAGGATGGAGCCAGCCCAGCGGCATAGTGGTTAAGTTTACGCACTCTGCTTCAGCAGCCTGGGGTTCACTGGTTCAGAGTCCCAGCACAGACTAGCACTGCTCATCAAGCCATGCTGTGGTGGCATCCCATGTAAAATAAAGGAAGACTGAAATAGATTTTAGCTCAGCAACAATCTTCCTCAAGCGAAAAGAGGAGGATTGGCAACAGATGTTAGCTCAGGGCCAATCTTCCTCACACAAAAAAAGAACAAGACAAGGATGCAAACTCTCACAATTTCTACTCAACATTGTACTGGAGATTCTAGCCAGGGCAACTAAGCAAGAAAATGAAATAAAAGTCATCCAGACTGGAAAGGAACAAGTACAATGGTCTCTATTTGCAGATAACATGATTTTATACATAGAAAATCATAAGGAATCCACTAAAAATGATTAATAAATGAGTTCAGCAAGTTTGCAATGTATAAGATGAATGTACAAAAATCAATTGTATTTCTGTACAGTAGCTTTGAGCATACCAAAAATGAAATTAAAAAAACAATTCCATTTACAACAGCACCAAAAAGAGTAAAATACTTAGAAATACAAAAGAATTCTTTTAACAAAATGTGCAAAACTCATACTTTGAAAACTATAAAACATTGTTGAAAAATTAAAGAAGACCAAATAAATGGAAAAACATCTGTTCATAAATCAAAAAACTTAATATCGTTAAGATGGCAATACTCCCCCAAACTGATCTACAGAATTAATGCAATCTGTATCAAAATTCCAAGTGCCTGTTTGTAGTTTTCAAACGTGTTCTGCTCCTGCTGGATGAAGTATTCTACAAACGTCAACTAGATCCAGACAGTTGATGGTGCTGTTCAGTTCAACTAAGCAATTACTGATTTTCTCCCTCCTGGATCAGTCAGTGGTTCAGCCTTTTTCTTGCTGTGGGAGTGGGGGATGACTTCCAAGCTCCTTACATGTCGGAGGTGAAACAGGAGTCCCCTTGGTTTGCTCTTTTGAGCGGGAAGGAGTTACAAATAGGAGGTGGGAAAGTTTAGACATCTCTCTCCCAGGTGCCCTTGGGAATGTATGTAGATAAAATACCTTCATCCATACGTGTTGGAGAGGAAAATGGCTGCCTGTGGAAAATAAAGATGGGACGGAAACAGGAACAGAGAAGGAGAAGGAAGGAGTTTCTGAGGGGATCTTGAGTCTGGTATTGCCAAGGGCATTCCAAAAGAGGGTACATGCTCCTGCTCAGACCTGAAGCATAAGCGGGAGGAGGCTCTGGGGCCTGATTTTCAGTGCGCAGGTTGGACGCCAACTGGTTAGAATTTCCAGGCTTTTCAGTCATTTATAGAATCAGGTCGACAGAATATTCAGTACTGAAACTGTGTCTATTGGCCCTAAATATCTCTACCTGGCACTGGGCCAGGCACTTTGCAAACATTATCCCTCATCCTTAGGATAAACCTGTTAAGGTCCATGATAGCCCTCCTTCAAAGATGGGAAAACTCAGGCCCCAAGGGGAAAGATGACTTCCTAAGCCACACTGCTGTCGAGTCTAGAGGCCAGGAGTCATTTTACAGATGAGGCAACAGAGGTTCAGAGACGTGATATTACTTACAAGATCACACAGATGGCAAAGCCCTGGGATTGGAATCAGTGCCATCCCTCCCTGTCATGCAGCCTTGCACAGATGCTGCCCTGCCTGACCAGGGGCGGGGCTTGGAGTGTCACTCACCCCAGGGGCTCAGGCGGGCCCTGGAAGGACCTGGGCTCTGCTGACTTTGGGAAACCACAGAAGGGCTCTCCCAGCCTTGATCATGCAGCAACAGGGCAGACAGTCGAGAGAGATCTTGTTAGTTCTAAAGAGATCCAGGCCTCCTAAGCCAAAGGTTGTTAGACTCAGGTTGGCATTAGCTGCCAGAGCTCCAGTGCAGGAAGGCAGGCAGTCTAAGAATCCTGAAACTTGATGGTAAATTTAATGTTATGTGCTTTTTACCACAATAATAATAATAATAATAGATTCTTGAACATCATAGCAGCATTGTTGAGAAATAGTAAAAAAAATTTGGAAATGACCTAAATGTTCAACAGTAATAGACAATGTTCCTTGGGTTCTTCCTACATGCCAGGCAACATTCTGAACACGATGTGCATTATCTCATTTAATGCTCATAACATCCTAAAAGTAGGTACTATTAGTATCTCCATTTTGTAAGTGGGTAAACTGAGGCACAAGGAGGTTAAGCAACTGCCCCAAGGTCACACAGCTGGTGCATGGTGGAGCTGGGATTTGCAGTCTCCTTCCAGAAGCTGTCATCCTAAACACTGTTTCAGTAGGAGCTGGTTATAGTTTGTACCTTAATTTTTGAAAAAAATTTTCCCCAGTTGGAAATGTTTAAATTTATTTCTTACATTAAGTGGGAGAAATCCAGTTATAGAATAGTCTATGTAGTATTATCTTATATTTTGGGGAGGGGCAGCTATTCAGGAGCACAATCTTATAGCACTTAGTCAAATGTGGTGTGGACATACCTATGCTTTATGACAATGCAATGTCATCCCTGGGTTTATATCTTTATTGCAGAGAACACCTCACACAGGTCTAAAAACAGAACACGTATAAGAACATTTATCACAGCTTGTTGGGCAGCACTCCAGGTATCCACCCTGTGGGAGGGGACAGGCGCAACGTGGCTGATGCACCCCCTATGAAGCAATATGCAGAGTGAGAACCGACAGACCTGGTGTAGATGCTACAAGATGCTCTGTCTTAAAATCAAAGAGCTGAGCACCAAAAAGTAAACGAGAGAATGACATCTGTATCACTCTCTGTCCAATCAGCAAAGTGGAAACCACTGTGAACATGTTAAACAGAAGAGATTCGGGCCAGCCCGGTGGCACAGTTATTAAGTTCGCACATTCCGCTTCGGCGGCCTGGGGTTCGCCGGTTCAGATCCCAGGTGCAGATATGGCACCGCTTGGCAAGCCATGCTGTGGCAGGCGTCCCACATATAAAGTAGAGGAAGATGGGCATGGATGTTAGCTCAGGGCTAATCTTCCTCAAAAAACAAACAAACAAACAAACAAAACAGAGGAGATTTAACACAGGTAAAGGGGTTGGAATTGCTGTAGGAACAAAAGTCGAAATTCAGGCTACCTACAGATTCCTACTTGCTGGAAGCAAAAGGGAAAGAGTGTCACAAAAGCCCACACTCCCCAGCTGCCACTGTTGTCACTGCTCCCACCACGGCTACCTTTGGGACTGGGAGAGCTGCTCCAGGTGCCCCACCCCCAAAAAGGCTTCTCCATCTCCCCTTTCCAGTTTCCCACCATTGCCCCTCATTGGCAGAACCTAATGAGCAGAAAGACAAGACAGTCTGGGAATATAGTTTTCAGACTTCCAACGCCTGCAGTAGAGAGGATGGCAGAGATGGGCAAGTGGGAGACAACAGACGCCACCCAACACAGCCCACCCCTTTGGCTCCTCAGCATCCATACAATTCATGTTTAAGCTTCCAAAGGACAACAATCACCAGGCCCCCAGGCTTCTGCCTTGCAGGATGCAACCATTACTCATAGAAAGAAAGACACGCTCACCCTCTCCACAAAATATTAGACACAAAGTCCCACTAGTCGCTGCCTCCATCTCTGGGCAACGCTAACTCCTCTTCTAGTTCAGTTAACAATCCCGCCTGAATTTTCTGTTACCTGGAACTATATTGTAATGTTACACACCATCAACATTTCTTATGCAAATTATTAAAGGAAAGGCAGCAAGGGAAAATGACTAATGTATACAACAAGGAAGAAAATATGCATAGCTCCTTTAGTTCACACCTGTAACTGGTCACACGGTCTTAGCTGATATCAAAATTCCTGTGTTTGTAGGACACAAATATGTGGCAGTTCTACAAACGGTACTTTGGGGGTTCAGAGCTGGGCACTCAGGAGCCCTCCTTCTCTGTTGAGAACCAAAGTGGTTGGGCAGGAGAGGGTGCTAACACAAGAGCATTCACTGGTATAAGTTACAGAAGCCTGAGTCCATTCCCCAGGGACCCCCATGCAGACCCTAGAAACCCAGTCCCCAGGGATCATCCAACACAGGTTAATAGTGTAGCCGCTGGCATCAGAGAGCCAACTCAAGTCCAACTTGTACTACTACCTAGATTTGTAGCCTTGAACAAGTTCCGACTTTCCAGCGTCTCTCATCTGTGATGGAAGACTAAAAGAGATTATCAGTGTAAAGCACTCCATAAATGTTAGCTATTAGTATTAATAGCTGTCACTGTGAATTATTTTTTTTATATCTGAGGCCAGTCCAGAAAGGACTACTTACAGTTACTTAGGTCTTAAATTAATGTTCCTTTCATTAAAATAGAAATAACCTAGTTATCCCTAAGCCGTTATGTTCAGTTTACAAATCTTGTTATTCTGTTTACAAATATGGCGAAATAAAAACAGTGACCTTCAATTTTCTTTGACTAATGATCTATTAACTCAACATAAAGACCCTAAGCTGCCTTTAAAAATCATTTGCAAATTTAATTAATTAAATTCCCCTAAACACTTTGAACTGAATTTATAAATTTAATATACTGCGTTTCCTTTGTAAGGATTTCTGTTGCCTAACAAAGCAAACTTATGACTCTAACAAGCCAAATGTCTCCAAGTAATAAATTCTCATAAGCCTAAGAAATAAAATGTATTAATATAACGAAGCGCCAGTTTGCTTTAACATCCTATTAACATTTGCAAAAATGGAGTCAATTTGTCTTTCCCCTTCCCACTTAAAATCACAAGTCTGAATTCTATTACTCGTTTAAAACTGGAGGCATCAGGCTAAACTGTCGGTCTTCAATATGTTAGATTCTCTTGACTATTACAATATTTTAAAGATATAAATATACACATGTCACTCCTGAACTGAGCATGAAAGTTTGATCCTAAGGGCTTAATTTGTTTTATCATCTTCATGTTTCAACCTCAACTTTCCCAGGTTAGGAAGGGGCCCTTGAAGAAGCAGACGCACCACGTTGAGCAGGCTGAGGGCGCCACCCTCAGGGAACTGGTGACACCAGGCTGGCAGTTTATGGCCGCAAAGCGGATGTTTTTGGGTTGGAGCTTCAGGACTGAGGATTGCGGCTCTGGGAGCTGCAGAGTCCAGAGGGCCACAGCGGGACCCACCAGGCCCTTTCTGTCCTTGGGATGACAGCAGGGGGCCCCAAGTCCATTCCTTTTAGAGAGGATTGGCTTTGCAAACCCAGGCTCCCAGGGTATGGAGCTCCTTGCCCAACTTTCCACAACCTCTTTAATTTTTATTGACTTAGTTGAGGAATCGGCAAGCCCACTCCTCACGACCATCCCCTTCCCCCAGGTTTCTTCAGTTCGATTCACCCAACCCACTCACTGTCTGGGCCACGTCTTATTGGCTTCAGCTGTGGCAAGAAGGTCACTCCAAGGACACGGCATTTTCCCACAGGCGCACGTTGCTGCCCGGCACAGAGTTTAGAGGGTGCAGGAGCTTTTCCGGAGATAATCATTTGCTGTTTGTTCTTGATATATTTTCCTCCCCCTATTCAACCTACCTTTCCTGCTTTTATTTTCAGGATCCTGAGCAATTTAAGGAGATTAGGCTGGGGGTTGGGGAGAGAGAAAGAGGTGGTTTGGGGGGAACTCAGTGGCCAGGAGTAGCAGTGTCCACCAGGGAGGGGACAGACCTCAGGTGGCAGGGCTGGGCTGTGTGGGCTTCAGGGGAGGGGGGGCCTGGGCCCAGGCCCCAGGGCTACAATCCTGGCAAGGAAGCAGCGGGTCCTCCCTGGGGCCGGGACATGGAGCTCTCGCCGTGGCCCTGACACACAGAGAGGGTTTAAACCTCCTCATCCTCCTGCCATTTCTGGCATCACGTTGGAAGTCAGGCCTAGGGAAGCAAAGCCCCACTCCCACCTCCTAAAGCAAGTGAGAGTGAATTTTTCTGCAGCCCCGGCAGAGGTGGCGTCAGATCGAATTTGATTTTAACGAAATAAGGAAGAATGCTATTTCCAGGTAAGGACTGAGTTCTGTTATATTCGCATAAAATGATTCTATGTGGTGTAGGAGGAAGAGCATAGCAGGGGGGTCTGGCTCAGCCATTCAAGAGCTGTGGGACCCTGAGCAACTTACTTCACTTCTCTCGGCCTCAGTTTTCTCATTTGTAAAATGGGAATGAGCCTTCCACCTACCAGAGTCCCTCCTAGTGCACGACTGGGGCGGCCCTGCGGGAGCGTGGTGAGGGTCAGAGTCATCCTCACCTTTAATCAAGGAGCGGCCAGTACTGGCCCAGCCTGGCCAGCAGAGGGCGCTGCCCTGCCATGCAGATGGTTCCTGCCTCCTCCTGAGGGATGGGCCGCTCAAGGAGGCCGCCGTTATCTCAGGGCTGTATGGAGCAGGATGTGGTATCCAGCATCCATCCCCCTTACAGTGGAGTGGTCCAGACGCTGGGACTCTCAGGTCTTACCAGCCTATAGGCATAAGGTGGCATGTGTCCAGGTCCTCTGTCCCCTGAGCCTCCCACTCACAGATCCTCGGCCCCCTTAGCACTGTGCCCTGTTTGGAAACCCCTGGGGTGGCTCACGTGTGGTCACAGACCAGTCTGCACCCACAGGGAAGCACTGCGCTCTGTCAGACATCTGGGGTATCCCACATGGTACCCATGGTACCCCAGACTCACAGCGGCTTCCGCTTGTACACGGACCCCTGCCCCAAGGGTCAAAGCTGAGAAGTGGTCAGGACAGAACACACACACACACACATACACACACGCACACACACTGTCTCCCCCGTGAGAGGAGTGAGGACTCAGCTCTAAGTCCTGCAGGGGCCAGACCATGGGACACTGGCCTCCCCATCATCAATTCCTCCCTTCTCACAGGTGGGGCCCGGTCACTGGGTGATCCCCTCAGCTGAGCTCCCAGACTACCTGGGAGGTCCAGATCACCCCAACTGTGTGGCTCCCCCTTAAACCAACTCTTTAGCTCCCACAGTGTTCCAGGCCCTCTCATACCTCTCATGTCACTTAATCTCGAGGAAATGAGATAGACAGTATCACTCCCATGGGGAAACTGAGGCTCCGGAGAGGTGAAGTGACTTGCCCAAGACTTCACGGAACTACAGTGCTAGGACACAAACCCAGACCTCCAGATTGTAAAGGCCACGTGATTTCCGCAACACCATGAAGCCTCTTCGGTGTGGGCAGTGGGAGTTCTGGCTGTTCGGGGGAAGCAATATAGAGGCTCCAGCTGCCCAGCGGGAGGCTGGAAGACCTACTATGCAGTATAGACTGTCACGGCTCAAGCTGAATTTGGCGTCACGTGGAGCACAAGCAGGCCTGGTGAACAGATGCCGTTGCAGGCTGCTGGCTTGGGCCAGCCCAGCCAGAAGGAGCTCAGACCCCTGTGAGGTGTGTCTGTCCTCACCTGAGACTGAGCAGGGCTCCTGGGAGGCCCTGATGACAGGACCATTAAGGGGGAGGTGGAGGCAGGGTGGGGTCCCACAAGTACCCATGGGCAGGGGACCTGAGGCCACACTCTCACTGTCCTGGCTGCTTCCTGGGCTGGCAGCAGATATCAGGAACATGGGGCTGATGCCTACCTTGTTCCCCACCTCCTCAAAGCAAGCTGGCTTGGGTCCTTCTTCCGCTTCCCTCACACAGGGATGTCACCCATCACCCTAGATTTGCCATCAGCGAAAACTCATTTCTCACAGGGAGAGACCCTGCTCTGCACAAAAGACTGGGCCAGCCCTGCAGGGGTCTTGATGAGGGACCAGCATGAGGAAGACAAACACATCCACAGACCAGGGTGGCCCAGGCCAAGCACACGGCAGACCTGAAGTTGCAGGGGACAGTTCTGGGGCAGCTCAGATAGGGAGTCAGCCTCTCGCTAAGGACCTTGTGAGCAGCTAATGTGAGGACAGAACTTAGCGCATAGTCAGCAGACAGACCTTTGTGCCAGGGGAAGGGGCTGAGCCAAGGTGGGAGGGGGTTGGGGGCGGCGGCAGGTTCAGGACCAGGGAGACGCCTGATGGGCTGCAGCAGGATGTGCTCCAGGACACTTGGCAGGAATGACACTCAGAAGGCAGGCTGGGGCCCAGGGGTGGGGAGCTTCATGGCAGGCTGAGGGACACCACGGGCATAGACAGCTGACCAGCAGTTCACAGGGGAAGCCAAGCACCTAAGACTCTGAAACAGACTGCCCGGCTTCCAATCCTGACCCAGCCAATCACTAGCAGTGTGACCTTGGGTAAGTCACTCGTTTCTGCGGTTTTCCAGTTTCTCACCCAGAAAATGTGGTTAAAGTATTACCTCACGGGGCTGCTGTGAGGATTAAATGAATTGAACGGTATGCAGCGCTCTGGTATGCAGCGCTCTGCGTGTGCCTGGCTCATGATACCATCACTGCTACCTCGTGTAAATAATAACAAGGCTACCGTTTAGCGAGCACCTACGATGTGCCAGACTCTGAGCTGATTTCCTATTTACATCATCTCTCTAATCTTCCCAGGAAACCTTTGAGGTAGCTTACCATCATCCCTCCCATTTTACAGATGCAGAAAGGCAGGCCCTTGCCCTCAGTCACAGAGCTGCCAAGCGCTGAGCCCGGTTCCCACCCAGGCCTGCCTGACTCCGGAGGCCAGTCTCCTCCCGCTGCATCTTTGGGGGGCGGTGGGGCGGGAGCTGGCGGGGGGAGGAGGGGCGGGGAGGAGCGGTCTGGGCCATGCAAAGTGTGGTTTCCGGATCACAGGGATTCTGAGTCCAGCTTTGTGCGCCTGGGAGGTGGGGGTAGGAGAAAAGTTCAGGTCCCCACCCCCCTCCTCAGCTCACCGGCTCTGCAGACCCCTCCCCGCGCCCACACCCCGGGGTCCTGATTTTAGGCGACACAGCGGTGCTGCCTGTTAAAAACTGAGCAGGGGGAAAGGAGGGGAGCGCTCCACCAGCACAAATGTGTCCCTGGCCGCGCCTGATTCTCCGGAGCCCGGCGCGCACAGACAGAAGTTGTGTACACAGGATTTTAGTATTTCCTCTCCGGCTCCAGCCCCAATTTGAGGGCCTGTAAAAGCTTGAATGGCGTCCAGTGCGGCGTGGTTTGCTAAGCTCGGCTCCCGGCGCGGAGTCAAAGCAGCCCACACAGGGACCCGGGCGCCTGCGGGGGGCGCCTGGGGCGCAGGGGGCGCCCACACCCACGGCCGGGCCGCCTCCCGGGCTGGCCACGCCGCCGCGCAGCAGCCCTGGGGACCGGGTGCCCTGATGGGGAGGGAGGCGTGACTGCGTGACCCCTTTCTTCCCCTGCGCCTGTTGGAAAAAAGGGTGAGCTGGAAACCTCGAGCGCTTCATTGAAGGGGGCGCTCCCCGCGGAGGGGGAGCTGGTCCAGGCGTCTCTTCTAAGCTCTGTACCCCATGGCGGGGAGGGGGAGGGGGCGCTTTTCTAGTCCCCACTTTGAAACTTGCCCCTGGCACCTCTCCCTCGCCAGAAATCACCCAGTTAAGCTTCCCTGACTAGCTGTGTGCGTCCACACCACTCACTCGCCCTCTCTGGGCCTCAATTCCCTCATCTGTGAAAAGAGGCTGTGGGGCTCCGTCTCAGGTCTCTTCAGCTCCAGCTCCTGCATCCTGGAGTCTGGGGGAGATTAGGAGCAGCCTGGGCTGCAGGTAAGGTGCTCTCTGAGGGAGGGAGGCCGGCGCTCCTCTCTGGGACTGTGACCGTCCCCCCCCCCCCCACCCCCCACCAAGCAGTTAGTAAGGGGAGGAGTGTGTTTCAGGGCCAGGAGGAGACCCGAAGACCCCCACACACTCCAGAGACTGGTCACGGGAGTTCCAGGGGTCACTCGCACCCTGAGCACAGCGGCCTCTGTGGCCAGGTCTCAGTTCACACGGCGCCTGGACCTCCCACGTGGAGTCCCGGTAGCCACAGTCAGCCTGCGCTCCGCAGTCTGTGCTCTGCGATTCCCGAATCCGAGGCTCTGATGGCCAAATGCGAGTGTGTGGTGCCGGCACGCTGTGTAATGTTTGGCGCTAAGTCTGACGGGAACAGAACTCATTTGGTGACTTGAACTGCCACCAGTTTTAGTCTGTTTGTCTCACTTATTGGGAATATTCATACAATGCATTAATGAGTATTAATATTAATGTGTTTGATTACAGGAGGCTGCCGCTGACCCTGCTGGCGGGGACAGAGTTATATAATAAACACCATAGCACCATGTTAACTTTTCTAACCCCTCTCAAAAAAAAGCTTAAAAACTTCCTGGCCCCAACGGTTTCAGATAAAAAGCTGTGGACCAGTAAAAACCATAAAACAAAGAGACAGCACAAGAAAGAAATGGCCATGGCAGTGATTCAGGCGGCTTTGCCATGCATTCCACACAATGACGTGCCAGAAGATGGGGTCTGCTGGCCCCTCAGGCCCTCTGGCTCCTGGGGGCCATGGTGTTGGGAGCATCTTGTAGATGGAAGAGTGACTTTGATGTTTAAATATACAGATACTTATGTATAATATGGCCCCGAAAGCACATTTCTTTATGGGTGGCCAAAGAGATTTTTTTAAAAAGTCTTATTTTGAAGTAATTATAGATTCACAAGAAGGTGTAAAGAAAGGTACAGAGACATCCCAAGCACCGGTCACCCACCTCCCCCAGTGTTAACGTCTTACATTAATTAATTAATTAATTAATATGACAGTGCAATATCAAAACCAGGAAACCGACCTTGGTACCATCTTTAGAATGTATTCAGATTTTCCTAGATATACATGTGTTTGTTGTGTGTGTAGCTCTTTGCAATTTTATCACACGTGTAGCGTTGTGTAATTTGTCTTTGATACTCTTAACAGGGGCTTTTGCAGAGCAAAATTTTTCATTTTAATGAGGTCCAGTTTGCCAGTTTTTCCTTTTGTGGATCATGCCTAGGTCTAGATCCCAAAGGTTTTCTCCTTTTTTTTCAAGTTTTATAGTTTTGTGTTTGTATCCATTTAAGTCCGTGATCCATTTTGGGTCAATTTTTGTATTAAGTGTGGGGTTAAGTTGAGCCTCATTTTTTTGCCAATGGCTAGCCAATGGCTGAAGGGTTTATAAGAGCCTCTTGACCATCTCCAGTTTTTGCCTTAGGAGCACCTCTTTCAGATGAAGTAAAGGCGGCCTGGAGGAATTAGACAACTTCCCCAGAATTACTCTGGTCACCGTGAGTGCTGCTCACCAACCATTTCCTGCGCTCTCTCCTCAGGCACGTGGCAGACTCACACCTCCAGGCCCCTCTGTAGTCGGATGGGGCCACATCCATGACTGGTCCTCGCCAGTGAGTTGTGAGCAGAAATTATATGTGTCTCTCCCAAATCAGAGCATTTAAATGCCATTTCCAGACCCTCCAGATCTTTTCTTTCCCTCCATCCTGGTAGCCAGCAAGTTCAAAATGGTGGTCATTCCATCAGCCTGCATCCCCGAGT
This sequence comes from Equus caballus, assembly GCF_041296265.1. NCBI lineage: Eukaryota > Metazoa > Chordata > Mammalia > Perissodactyla > Equidae > Equus > Equus caballus. Next base: position 34,211,406 of record NC_091698.1, read on the forward strand.
GGGGAAAAATGGAACAGAGCCCCTAGTGGACTCATGATGGACAGTTAGAATGAATAAAAGATAAACTTTATGTTTAAGCCATTACCCTGTTAAGGCCATTTGTTACCACAACATGACCCAGCCTATGCTGACTGCTACAGCCACCAAGGTGGACTTTGGAAGAATCCGGGTCCTCTCTCTCCAGAGTAAGAGCACTATGCACTTGCCATGAGAGGAGAGCAGCAAGAGAGTTTAGATGGCTCCGTGTGAGCCCTCTCTGCTACGGGAACGCCAGACTCCAACAGCAGCTGTCCCCAGGCCACCTGCTGTAGCTCAGCTCAGAAAAGGGCCACAGGGAACTTGGCAATAGTGCTTGTGTCCAGTGACCCAGAGAGACCTCCCCTCTGCTTAGCACTGGCCACTCCCCCTGAGCCAGGGCTGGATCTTCTTCTAAGGGTCCCTCTGAAGTGGACAGGGACAAACTGGGACCCACTGAGACAAGGGCCTGGAACAGGCGTGGGGAGACACAGTGGACTTCACAATGTCAAGTTCAGAAGGCAGGATTTCTGAATCCTTACCGTATCACCAGGAGCTCCGTTTCGGAAAAAAAATAAAATGAAACAAAAACATTTCAGGCTATGTCTGCAGGATGTGCGAGTCCCTTTGCCTCTCAGTATCCATTTCCCTTCTTCCTTTTATCAAATCCAATTTGTTTGGGAGGAAAATGTACCTAGGTCCGAGCAGAGGATCAATGGCTGATCTACAGCAAGCATGACAAGCCTGTTCTTCCGTTCCAGCCCTCTTGTTTCCAGGTTGGTCTATAGGATAAGGGTGGAAGTCTGCAGAGTGTGTGTGTGTGTGTGTGTGTGTGTACATCAAGTAAAGCTTCAGCTTTCCTGATAAAAGGGGACAGATTCAGCTGATATGGCCCCTCTCTTTCCATCTTTCTGTCTGTTTTCTTTTGAATGTGTGTGATACATCGAGTTGTACCAACCATCTAAGACCATGAGGAAGAGGCCAAGAGAATCTCAGAGGTGTTGAGTTATGATAGTAGTGTTACAATGCCGCCTCCTGATTTCTTGTTATGAGAAAAAACTCCCCTGTGTGTTTAATCCTCTGTAGCCACGTTTCCTGCTACCTACAGCCAAATGCCCTCCCCACTGGTACAGTTCCTAGCAGGGGAGTTGGAAGAAAAGACTTTTTTCTGGTTACCAACCCCTGTATTCTCCTCTTTCCTCAGCTGGGGCCATATGGTCCCCAGGGCAATCCTGTCCCCAGAACTTGTCCCCAGATCAATCCTGGCCTGCAGCAGGAGGCATCATTTAGACAGTCCTGCATCCTGGGCTCTGCAGCAGGAGCCTTTTGCATCTTTCACATCAACTCCAGCGTTATCTCCTGGAAACATAGACCTAAACATGGCACACCTCTGCCAAAAAATTCTACCAGCTTCCCTGAGGCCCTAAGAATGGCGTGCAGATTCCTTTCCCTAGCCCTTAAGGCCCTTCCTGTCCTGAATTCAGCTTACCTTTGCAGCTTAAGTCCGCTTCCTCCTCACCAGGCACCACTCCCTTCCGGGACTTAACCCATCCCCCTCTTCCTGCGTCCTCCAGGGACTGATATGGTTGTTCTCTCCTTTGCATTCTTTCTGCAAACCTGTACCACTGCAAGTGGCACCACACCTTGTAATTATTGGTTGCTGATCTTTCTGTCCAGAGATTATGAGCTCTGAGGACAGGGGCCAGTCCTTATTCTATTTGTATGTACTTCAGCTTCCAGCATGACCAGTACTCAAAAAACAGCCTGTTGAATAAACAAAACGCCACTGCTTTGGTCATACTTTGGATATTAACCCTGAGCTTCCTCTTTGGGCTCTATATGGAGCCACTCTTTAGGTAGGCTGTGAAGTTCCCCGCTATAAGGAAAGAGTTTCTCAGTTTCCTATTAAGCAATATTTATTGAGCACCTACTATGTGCTTGTATCCATTAGCTACCACCACATCATGCTGTGTAACAAATATCCACAAAATCCCAGAGGCATATAACTGTGAGCATTTATTTCTCACTTGTCTTTGGGTTGGCTGGGAGTATTACAAGGTGTTATTACAAGCCTCACTTTTCACAGGTATAGAGAGCTAAAGTACTCATCCAAATTTGCACAGTTGGTAAGCAGCAGAGCCAGAATGAAAAGCCAGCGAGCCTGGCTCAAGTCTGGATACTTAACCATTATGTCACACTGCCTCTCTGTTTTAGACTGAACGTTTGTGTCCCCCCCAGATTCGTATGTTGAAACTTAATCCCCAATGTGATGGTGTATGGGGATGGGGCCTTTGGGAAGCGGTTAGATCATGAGTGGGGAGCCCTCATGAATGGAGTTAGTACCCTGATAAAAGAAGCCCCAGAGAGCTGTCTTATCCCTTCTTCCATGTGAGAAAACAGGGGAAAGACTGTCCTCTGTGAACCAGTAAGCGGGCTCTCACCTGACAGTGAATTTGCCAGCATCTTGGTCTTAAACTTCTCAGCCTCTATAACCGTGAGAAACAAATTTTTGTTGTTTATAAACCACCCAGTTTCTGGTATCTTGTGATAGCAGCCCAAATGGACTAAAACCCTCTCCATCTTGGAGAGCATCCCACTTCTGTGCATAAAGACTTTGCTCATTTTTTAAATCACAGCCTAATATTCCTATGAATGGACGTTATATACCATCATTATTTAGCCAGTCCCTATGGATGTGCATTTAAATTGTTTCCAAACTCTTGCTATTCCAGACAATATGGCATGACTAATTTGTGCCCAAGTCATTCAGCATCCATGAAGTATGTCTGCACGGGAAATGTCTAGAAGTGGAATTGCTGGATCAAAGTTACGAGCCGCTATAATTTTGATAGATACTGCTAAATTGCTTGCCAACAACCTATGGAGTATCAGATTCCCCACACCCTTTCCCACACAGCGTGTTAGCAAGCTTTCTCATCTTTAGCAGTACGATAGATAAAAAATAGTATCTTGTTGTGTTAATTTGCAAGGTTCTTATTACAAATAGGGTTGAAAAAAAATCATAATGTTACCTTACGGGGTTATTGTGAGGATTAAATGAATTAAGACAATTAATACATGTCAAGTTCCTAAAACAGTACCCAGTACATAGTAAGCCCTGAATAAATGTTGATTGTCGTTACCATTGTATATTAAGTGGGAATAAGGGGAAGAGCAAGGCCTGGAGCAGTATGTATAATATGCTACTATTTGCAGAAAAAACCAGGAAGCAAGGACATAGGAAATATCCTATATATAGGATATCCTATATAAATATATATATATATCTCCTATATATGCACACACACACATATATGTGTGTATATATGTACTTGCATGTATATATAACATCTCTCAGAAAAGATATGCAAAAGTAGAAAACACTGGTGCCTCTAAGGAAGGAACTGGATGCTGGCGGCAGGAGCGAGAGGAGATGTTTCGCGGCATTCCCTTTGTATCCCATAGTTTTTGAACCATGTGTGGGAATCACTTGTTCTTACATAGGCAGTAGTTACTGGATCTTGCTGTAGAAAGGCTACACAGGCAAGGCGAAGGCTTCATCCCCACGGCTTTAGCCTCTATTCCCCGGGAGGCGGCAGAGCCGGGTATGCCACTTTCCCACCCTTGCCTCCGGAGGGCGCCAGACTCAGCCCTAACAGTAGCTCAAAAGAAGGCTGGGTTTGCACCAAGCCAAGGAATGGAAAGGGCTGGTGTTCATTCTTGCCCATTTCTCCATACTTTCCAAACCCCATCACTCCATCCAGCTCCCTCAAGGCAAAAGGCGGCAGGACGATGCAATAAAAAGGGCACCTTTGCTACCGTCGAGACGCCCCGTGAGGTAATAGAAAGAATTCCTGGACTTGGCCGCCCTCATGCAGTCTCAACAGTGCGGCTGACCTCCTGAAGAGGCAAGACCCATACCCTCCCTGAACCTTAGTTTCCTCCAAGTGGAAAGGGGTTACTGACAGCCAGCGTACGTTCATGGGCTTGGCTTACATCAAATAAGAAACGTGAAACCACACTGAAAAAATCAAAGCATGATGTTAACCAGCTTACAGAACATGAGAGTGGAGAGTAACAGCCAGTGCACGTGAGCCGTCACCAAAGAGAGGTTTCTCACGTGCTCTTGGTGCCCCTCCAAGGGGCATCTGTTCCCAGCATGGACCTCCAACCCGGGAGCACCTTTTCTCGTCCAAGAGAACGGAATGAAACACCTTGGCCAGGTGCCACCAGATGTCAGACGCCAGGCAGAAGATAAAGAGAACAAAAGTGTAGGAAAGGGAGAGGCCAATTCCAGGTTTAATAAGTGTCTGCGGGAATTTTGCGGAATGTATTGGAAACATCGACGTTTGGTGAAAATCCATTGATTAAAAACTTAATCCTCAGCCATAAGAAGGAATGAAACTCTGACACATGCTACAACATGGATGAACCTTGAAGATGTTATGTTCAGTGAAACAAGCCAGACACAAGAGGACAAATATTGTATGATTCCACTGATGTGAGGTACCTAGAATAGGAAAAGTTATAGAGATAGAAAGTAGAATAGAGTTACCAGGGGCCGAGGGAGGGGGAAATGGGGAGTTGGTGTTTAATGAGCTCTGAGTCTCAATTTGGGGTGATAAAGTTCTGGAGATGGATAGTGGTAATGGTTGCACGACACTGTGAATACACTTAATGCCACTGAATTGTCATTAAAAATGGTAAATTTTTATATTATGTATATTTTGCTACAATAAAAATCTCCCATAAAAGGAAGGGGGAAAAACCCCTTTAATGCTCAAAGCGAACTTTGTGCAATCACCTTAGCAGATACTGAAACTAATTTGAAAATAAGGGCCCTGCAACAAGAAAATACCCAACCCCAAGTGTGGGGATAGGAAGGTGTGGAGGGTGGAGGGGAGCAGCAGAGTTGGCAGGAGAGGGTCCCACCAGGTCCAAGCCGGCACCATCTCTTGGCCACATTGCTTGAGATTCCCTCTAGTTATTAGTAAGGAACCCCTGGGCAGTGAGACTAGAATGCCACTGTAGGGTATTAATGGTCATGTATATTTGAGTCTGTGTTTGTGTAAGCAGTATCATAAAATGTACATGGTTCTCTTGTCATAATGTAAGGTCATTCACGCTAAAATAAGTCTTTTTGTTGACTTCATATAGTCCCGAGTTTAAACAAAGGGGAGGACCCCTTCGCCTGGTTACCTGGGTCAGGTAGACCTTACCACACTATTAAAATTGAGATTCTGCTGTTTCAAGGGGAGGAAATCAGGAAAGCCCCATCCCATCCCTCTTAATAGAATTCTGTCCCAGTGAGGCTTGCTTCTGTCTGGATGTGTGACCCATGACGGTCATCAGGGAGAAAGGACATTATTAAACAGCGCATGAGAAGATGAAGTTCATCCACCTCTGCTCTGTTGCCACCCTCTGTTCCTGAGGTGGGCAGACCCTGAGGAGAGAAGGGAGGCTGGGGTATGGACACAGCTCAGGAGGAGGAGAGAGGGAGCCGAAGGCGGACAGAAAGCAGTTCTGGTTCTCTGAGGCTGAGCAGGAGAGGTTGTCCCTGTTGTTGGCAGAGTCGGCCCCTTAGCACAGGCAGAGTGAGTGACAACCAATACAGTGGGGCCTCTTGGACCTGGGGAAAGCCTGACCACCTGTAACACCTGCTAGCCTCACCTCCCAGGATCTGACAAACCCCTTCAGCACATGACTACCGAGGGGTCTTTTTAAGGAGAGTAGCACATGTTAAATGTACTAAACAACAACTCATTTTGCAGAGTGTATTGTTAGGACAAAATTTGGCTATTGTGACAGAGATCAAAAGCTTACCAAACTTTATTCCTATGGCACACAGAGAAAATTATAACAATTATATAGCTCATGAGATAAAAGAATAAGGCCACTTGTGTGCAGAGGCCACTGGCCCAGGGATGGAGCTGATCAATAGCTCCACACAATTGTAACCCATTTACAGCATGCCAGGGAGGCCCAACATTGATTGGGAAGCTCTGGCTCAATTAATATAGATTCCCACAATTCCCCTCATATAGCAGAGTGAGTTGTTATGCTGCTCTGCTCTATGAAGCCATCGAGGGCCCAGACCCCGTCTATGTTGTTGCTCCTCCATCCCTAGCACGTTGCCATCATCTGCCAGATCCAAGATGGCACATCCAGAGAGAGGGAAAAGGGGAAATGAAGGCCTGCCCATCCTCTTAAGGGCATGTATTCTTTGTCTGTTGCTGCATAACAAATTACCCCAAAACTTAGTTGCTTAAAACAATGAACATCTATTATCTCAGTTTCTGTGAGTCAGGAATCAGAGGTTGCAGTCAAGATGTCAGTCAGGACTGCAGTCATGTAAGGCTAGACTGGGGCTTAAGGATTTGCTTCCAAAATGGCTCACTCACATGGTTGTTGGCATGAAGTCTCACTTCCATGTCACATGGGCCTCTCCAGATGGCTTCTTTTTTTTTAAAGGTTTTATTTTTTTCCTTTTTCTCCCGAAAGCCCCCCAGTACATAGTTGTATATTCTTCGTTGTGGGTCCTTCTAGTTGTGGCATGTGGGACGCTGCCTCAGCGTGGTTTGACGAGCAGTGCCATGTCCGCACCCAGGATTCGAACCAACGAAACACTGGGCCGCCTGCAGCGGAGCGCGCAAACTTAACCACTCGGCCACGGGGCCAGCCCCCTCCAGAGGGCTTCTTGATTGTCCTCATAGACATGGCAGCTGGCTTCCCCCAGAGTGGGTGATGCAAGAGAGAGAGCAAGGAGGAAGTAAATTGCTTCTTCTGTCCTAATCTTGGATGTCACACACAATGACTCCTGCCACATTCTATCCATTAGAAGCAAGTTATTAACATGGTGTACACTTAAGGGTCAAGGGGGAATTAGGCTCCACCTCAGTGAAAGAAGGAGTATCAAAGAATTCGCGACATGTATACAACCACCACAGGTCATATCCAGGAAGTTGTACACATACTTCTTCTGCTTGCACCTCACTGGCTAGGACTCAGTCACATGACCACACATAGGTACACGGCGGGCTGGGATAGCCTGTCCTTGTTGTAGTGGCTGTACAACCAACTGAAAATTGTTGGTCTATTACTACGGGAGAGAAATGGGGAATGAATAAAGTTTCTCCCTCAGAAGCAGCAAAAATGCAAATATACTAGGAGAAAAAAAAAAGAGTCCTATGGAATATAATTTACATTCTAGGAGAGGTAAAACGTGAGTTTTTGTTTGTCTTTTATTATTATTTTATTGAGGTCATTATAGCTTATAATATTGTGAAATTTCAGTTGTACGTTATTGTCAGTCACCATGTATATATGCCCCTTCACCCCTTATGCCCACCCTTTAACCCCTTCCCTCTGGTAACCACTAACCTGTTCTCTTTGTCCATAAAAGATGTTTTAGATCGCTGGCATCCTTTAAGATGTTCGCGACATATGGATGAGTGAAAAACGCACGTTGAGTAGCAGCATGATCCCATTTAAGACAATTTATATACTCATATCTCAATGGGCATGGAGGCAAAGAGGTGACCAGAACGATGTTCGCCAACACAATAACTGTGGTTATCTCCAGGTGGTTGGATTACTGGCAATTTTTTTCGTATATTTCTGTGTCATTTTTCTGTATCACTTACTGTTTTTCCAAAAGCAGAAAAATCTATGCAAAAATGTCTTCCTATCCTTTCTTATCAAGCCACCTCCCCAGGGTGCTCTAGAGGAGGAAGGCTGCTGAGGAATTCTTGGGCATCCTGCAGCGAGTCTTGCTGGTGAATCTGTCAGCTCTGAGGCAAGCCAAGCACAGGGCAGGCAGGAGCGGCAGGGCCGGGGGCCTGCTTAGGCAGTCAGGCTAAACAGTGGACACAGCATCATGGCACCAAATCACAGCTGGGACCAGGGGTGGGGGCCATGCCAGGAACCTTGAGAATAGAAGTCAGAGGCTGGAGAGTCAGGCCAAAAGCCAGAGCAGCCAAGGTATGATGCCCAGTGGAAAATGCCGGGGTCTGGGCAAAATCACAGTCCAAGCATCCAGGCTGAGGACAGCATTCCCAGTTCCAACAAGCCTCAAGTTCTGGGAGGAAAAGAGATTCCACAAAGTGCTGCTTGGTACGAGTGATGGGAGCCAGGACAGGTTGAAAAGTCCTCTGGTGCCCCAGCCAGGGCACTGCTGGGCAGGAGCAGCCAACTGGATTGCAGCCATGAGCATCCAATGCAACCACGAGGCCATGGGGGAGCATGTCACTGCCCAGCAAGAGAGGCCTCTGTAGGCTGGTGCTGACTGCACTGCCTTCTGCCTGCAGAGGTGGGTGAATGAGTTTCATCTCGCCTGCCAGCTCTGATCTGCGACTAGTAGCTCCCCAGACCACTGGTTTGAGAAAGATTCTAAGGTCGAGTCTGGCTCTCTTAAGAGGAACTACTGGTGTGATTGATTAGTGATGACCGCCAAGGCACAGAAGCGAGTGTTGGTCACAGCCCCGGTGCCGTCACTCCAACAGCTCCTCTTTTCCCACTACGGGTTCATCCTCACCTTCCTCGCCTGCCTTCCCTCGTGAGGGAAAATTACCCACAATCCCGCCCTTTTCATTCTGGCTGATTCACTGCTGGAGTTTCTATACACAGAGAGCCTCTGTTTAGCTGTCATTAAAAAGTACATCCTAATTTTAAATGCTTTTTCCACTTGGCATTACAGCACAAGGATTTTCCTATGATTGTTTTTTAATATCTTTTTTTTTTTTTTTGGTAACCCCAGTTCATCGTAGAAAATACAGAGAACCAACAGGAAAAAACTTTAAAACATCTTTAGTTCTAAAACCCCTGGGGGACCCCAGAGCGTGTCAGGCAGAGGCAAACCAGGAGGTGCTCGCTCCAGAGCAATAACCCCAGAACCTCCAGAAATATCAGAACTATCTGGGATATTTTTTTAAGAAGTGAAGATTGCCTCTACAAAGTCATAAAAAAACGTCAGCCCTCCCTCCCCAAAAAGGACCAAAAACAAACAAAGGCTACGAACAAGACAATTCACAGAAATAGAAATTCAAGTGGTCCATAAACAAGAAAGATGTTCTTCTCTAATTAGTCAGGAAAATGAAAATTAAAACAATGAGATGCCTTCCTCCTCCCCCAGCCCACTGGCAAGAACTCAAGTGTGATAACATCCAGCACAGGCAGGGAAACGGGCATGGATTGTACAACCTCTTGGAAAAATAATCTAAAGTTGTTTATTAAAATTAAAAATAATCTGCATGTACATTTGGCAGAACAACTCGCTGCCAGGATCTACTCTACAAAACTAAAAACGCCAGAACATGAAAATACATGTACAAGGCCCTCTATTGAAGCACCTGCTCATTTGTTCAACAAATATTTATTGATCAACTACTATGTGCCAGGCACTGTTCTAGACACTGGGGAGAAAATGGACAAAACAAACAAAAATCCCTGATCCCATGGAGTTCACCTTTCACAAGGAGGAGATAATTGGTAAACAAATAGATTTTTTTAAAAGACATGGCATGAATGATGAGTACTATGGAGAAAAATAAAGCAAGGAAAAAAGAGAGAGAGAACGCCTGGGGGAAGTGGGGTGGGGGTGGGGGTTTGCAATTTAAAACAGAGCAATAAGGGAAGGCCTCTCTGAGAAAGTGGCACTTGATCAAAGAACTGAAGAAGGTGAGGGAACAAGTCGTGGGGATGTGCATGGTTGGAGCATTCCAGGTGGGGGCAACAGCCAATGCCAAGGCCTAGAGCCAGGCTGGGTCTGTTGTGTCAAAGAGCCACACAGAGGACAGTAGGAGGCAGTGAGGTCAGGGAGTAACAGGGCAGGGGGTGCAGGCCTTGGAGGTCAATGTAAGGACTTGGCTTTACTCTGAGTGGGATCTAGCCATCTCTGGGATGCAGATATGCATTTGGAAATCAACAGCCTATAAGGGGTGTGACGCCTGAGTGAGGGAGGAGACAGAGGAACAGAGACTGGAGGACTGGGCCCCAGGGCATGCCAACAAGCAAAGGAGGCTGAGAAGGAGCAGCCAGAGGTAGGAGGCGGCCCAGAAAGGCTGAGCTCTATGTCAGGGGAGGAGGATGGAATGTATCCAGTGTACTGACAGGTCAAGTCTGATGAGGACTAAGGATCCACCATGGACTTAGCATCATGGACAAACTGAAGGGGAATGGCTGGGAGATGCCAGCCCTGGGGAAAGACTTCAATCACTGAGGCTGGGCATTTGTACAAGCCCCCAGGGGAGAGAAGTAGAAAGAACCACTCAGAGCAAAGAGGAGCAAGAAGGCAGCAGCTGACAGACCCTGACAGCAGTTGCAGAGGGCAGCTGGGGTTCTCCAGAGAACAATGGAGTACCCTGTGTCCTTGAGCTCCCAGACGGGTGCCTCTTGCCAGGGCCCGGAGGAAGGCGGATCCTTGCGTTAATTAAGTCTCATCAACAGCAAGTCAGTGCTGGCCAAGCTGCTGGGCGGGGCCTGATCCAGACCCCACCTCTGAGGAAGCCTGCAAGCAGCAGGGACAGGCGCTGGCTCCTTGGGAAAGTGCTCAGGCCTGGAGGAGGAAATGAGCCCTTGATCAAGGGCCCGGCCAGAGGAAGGCCACAGCCCTGGGAGGGGCCCAGAGGGCCTGGGGAGAGGACAGGCCAGCTGAGGCCAGTCCTGAGTGAGAAAAGCAGATGGAATGAAATGCCTTTTCCTTCCCACTGTGAATGATGCTCGGTGGGGCAGGACAGGCTTAAAATGGTGCATTTAGAGTAGAAATTAAGCAGATTGTTAACTCAGCCTGGTGTTGAGTGATATTTTCCAGAGAGAGAGAGAATTCTGTAGCTGGAAGATGCTTTAGTCGTTGTGTCCTCCTACCTTGTATTTTACAAATGGAGAAACTGAGGCTCAGAGAGGAGAGTGAGTCATCCTGGGTCACACAGCCAGGGAAGGGCAGGGCTGAGAACCAGCATCAGGACCCCTGGCACCTGTGACAACCTGCGTGCCAGGGCATGCCTTGGAAATGTTGCTGCCACCTGAATCCATACACTGAGGAAAGCAGGCCGGGGAGGGGAAAGCAGGAGCCTAGACAGGCAAAATGGGCTCCGACAGAGAAGGGAGGAGAACAGAGAGAGGCCTGGCTCCGAGCAGGGGTGGGCTCTGTGAGCAGCAAAGAAGAGGTCCTGAGGACAGACGGGCCCAGTGCGAGAGGGAGGTGGGGCTCTGTGAGAAGGCAGGTCTCAAGTGGGCTCAGGACCTGGAGGGAGGTGCACACAGGTGCTGGGAGGGACAAACTCCCTCCACCTGTCCTGCAGGTGAGGCAAATCCATTTCAATCCTCTGAACATCTTCGGGCTGGAGGAGCTCCATACTCACAGGGTCCCCTCTCTGTGTGTTCCATCTGGCTCCCACTCCTGATTCATTTCATGCTGAGGACACTCATCCTACTCAGTACTTTTCTCCCTCACCCGAACCTCTGCCGGGCTCTGCAGGACAACCTGCAGGCTGCAGAGAGATGGGCAGGACCCTCTGGGCTCACCTGCAGCCCCTCACCAGGGCAGAGAACCCCAAGGGCTCCTCCTGGCCCAAGCCAGCAGCACTGAGCATTGATGCCGCAGGTCCTGAGGGCTGTCCCTGCACTGGAGAGAGAGCCAGACACGCTCTGGAAGTGCACAACTGAGCCAGGGAGGCGGATGAGAGGCAATAGCAGTGCCAGGAGGGGGAAAGTGTCCTGGGAGGCCCAAGGCAAATGGAGTTTGGACAAAGGTTAAAGGACCTTTAGTTGAGGGGGCAGGTCTGGGGTCTGCAGAGGTGACCTGTACCCAGATTAGAAGGATGAACACTCATTTATTTGTAATTTCTCTAAAGATGCTCTGTTGTTTTTTGTTTGGTTTAACAACTCCGGAAGGTCTTTGCTCCTTCAAATAATTCTCTGGCTCCAAAGATAATCCCTCAGGAGAAGAAATATAGCTGTTCTAGCAAGAACAAGGCAGGACCTCGGGCTCCAAGTGGTGGTAGAGCCGAGTGGGGAGTTGTAATCTGAGCCCTGAACTCCGGCAGGCAGGCAGGACAAGACAGTTTGGGGCCCAGGTTGGAAATCTCTGTGAGGGACCTTAGAGGTCACAGAGCCACCGTCTGCTTGTACTCAAGAGGGATCACACACAGAGTTGAAGGTCGGGTCAAGCTGAACCCCAGGCCTCCAGATTCCCAGAGGGGCCCCTGATCTACCCCAGTCACGGGAGGCTCACTCTGGGCGTTTCCTCACTGGTCTTTCCCAGATCCCTCCATTTGGGAGAAGAGCTGCTGCAGAAGGCCCTCTGAAAAGGAGATGGAGCCCAGAGAGCACTCATCTTTGCCCATCTTTCCCGGCAACTCTGCCTGCTAGAAAGGGGTCTCTGTGGGAGGAGCTGGCACGGAAGGGCAGGGAGGGTCAGTGGTTCGGAACAGCCTGTCCAGCTCCCTGGAGGACCAGGACAGGGTGCACCTGTGAGGCTGCCAAAAGGGGGCCGGGGCCTCTCAGCAACTGCTCCCCTCCAGCTTGGCTCCTGTCCAGTCCCGTCATCAAAGCCAGGAAAGGCAGCCCTGACAGATGTCACCAACGCTGAGCTGTCAGTCATCCCAGCAGGTCCCCACGGCACAGCAGGGCCACATGTCCTGTGAGGGTTAGAGGACAAGGCTGTCCCTCGCTTTCCCCCAGTGCTGACCACTCATCACCCCAATCGGGGACTTTCTGGATGACTTCGCATCTTGGGACTTTAGCCTCTGCCTTGAATCGGGGAAACTGAGCCGACCAGAGCCCTCTGGCAGTGCCCGGGGCAACAGTGCCAGTAAGAAAATCCCAGCCTTCCCAAAATCCAAACATTCTAGTGGCTCCGTACACCAACAGTCCCCAAACTGTCTTCCAGGGACCACCCCCCCGACTTGGTGTCCCATGAGAGATGGGGGCATGAAATAAAGAATAAGTGCCCTCCATCAACAGACAGATGAACAGACCAAAGGCAGCGTATACGTACAAGGGAACATTATCTGGCCATAAAACGGAATGAAGCTCTGATGCGTGCGACAACATGGATAGACCTCGAAAACATTATGTTTGGTAAAATAAGCCCATCAGAGAAGGACAAACATGTATGACTCCACTTATCTGAGGTCCCTAGAATAGGCAAATTCATATGGACAGAAGGTAGAAGAGAGGTGACCAGGGGCTGGGGGCAGACGGGAAGGGAGGAGTCATTGTGTAATGGGTATAGAATTTTTGCTGGGGATGATGAAAAAGTTTGGGGTCTAGATAGTGGTGATTGTTACACAACATTGTGAATGTATTTAATGCCACTGAGTTACGCACTTGAAAACGGTTAAAATGATAACTATTATGTTACGTATATTTTACTACAATAAAACAATTTTTTTAAAGAATAAGCACACAAATAAGTTTGGGACACACACAGTTCTCAAACTTAAGTGAGTTTTCTTACTGCGGGACTTTTCAGAGCCTTTGAGCAGGGGCTATGTTGTGCTGTGATCCCCAGAGGAGAGGATCACTGAAGCCTTGGTTCTTCGAAGGCCTAGTCCTGTTCATCTTAGGCCTGTTCCCCAAATTACAATATTTGGCTGCCTAGGATGCCTCTCACACCCAGAAGAGGCACTAAAATCTTTGTCAAACCCTTTGCTCTGATTTTTGTTTAGAATATAAGGTCAGCATAGCTATCCCAAAGTGTACCCAAAATCTTGGGGGGTTTTTTGTTCTATTTTCTTCTCCAAAAATGGAGATTTGTTTCCTGGGACTTGGAAGCATTTTGAGTTCTTTGTTAAAAAAAAAAAAAAGTGTTTGTTGCATGCATGTGTGTGCGTGCAAGAGGGGAATTCTCTAGAAACTTCTGGTCGCAGAGCTGGAAATGAAATTCCAGAGGGTGAATGCATGTTGTCTGCGGGCCAGATGGCTTTGAAGATGGTTTGAGGTATGGGCTGGGCAGAGGACGGGGCTAAGTTCAGGGCTCTGCCTGCCTCTAGGGGGAGGGGGCAGGTTCTGTCCCGTCCTCTGTTCCCGCGCTGTTGCTATTCCATTGCGTGACCCTGGATACCCGCTTAGCTGAGGCTGGGTGAGCGCCCCTGGCCAGCTGCCATATTTGCTCGTGACCTTTCCATTGGGCACCATATTTTATAGTCTCATGTTTTCAGGCGTGGGTTTGGTGGTGACCTGGGGTCAGGTGGGGGAAGTTAGATTGAAGAGAAAAGACTGGATTCAAGCCCCAGCTGTGGGACCATGTCGAGTGAGTCACAGCCCAGAAATGTGGTGTCAGGGAGTGAAGCCAGAGGGGAAAATATTTATAACTGCCGGAAACATGATGAACCTGTCAAAAATACATGAAATCAGCTAAATAAATTGAGAAGGAAAAGGCAAGGTCTTGTTTGTTTTTTTTGCGAGTGTCGACGTTAAAAGAAAATCGTCAAGAATGAGAAACGTGATTTCTCTACATACCACTGCATTGTGTGAGTGATGTTTTGGGGAAACTGAGGAAAGGAGGCTGTGTTCCCTTAGCTGAAGCAGGGCAGGGAGAAGGGATCCGCCCTAGGAAGCAACTAAGCGAGATCACGACTTCAGTGGACCCAAGAGATCAAAGCCAGAGATACCCATGAGACATAAGCCCCCGGGAATTCTCAGAGACCTGGGGCGGTGCTGGCCTTCCCACTGAAGATGGGGAGGAGGGGAGCTGTCTTCTCTCCAATATGTACAGGAGAGCTGAGTCCTAGGAGGGCAGGAGATGCCCCTGAGCTGCTGGGCGAAGCAGGGCCTCTGTCTGCCCCGGGTTCTGGGACGGAGCCCCAGAGAAGCAGGGAGCCTGAGTGGATGCTGTACAGAGGAAAGTTAGGTGAAAAAGGAGCTGTTTCCACCGCAGCAAACACGAGGGCCAGAAAGAATCCTGTTTCGTGGGCAGCCAGAGAAAAGGAAACTGGGACAAAATTGAGAAAGAGGGGTCGTGAACATCTTGGAACCGGATTCAGCCAGTACCCCCGGCTGGTCAACCTGGGGGTCACAGAGACTGGGGAGAGTTGGAGACAGCGGAGGAGAGGATGGGACCGTCCCTGACAGGTCCAATGGGCAGTTAAGGAGCCTGAACTTTGACCCAGAGGAGGGACTTCAGAAATAAACCTGTGTCTATCAGCCAAAGGGGAGGAAGGGGACCAGATCAGAGACAGGGAGGCCAGCCAGGAGGCGGCCACACAGCCCCATGAGCTACAATATAGGTGACCTCCTAACATATATTCAGTCACATCATCCTGCTGGTGCCCAGGAGGCTGGCCTGAGAGTGTTCCCGCCTGTAACTTACTCCAGGGAGGCCAGGGGACCAGAATGCAAAGAGAGCGCATCTCTTCAATTGATTAATAGTGATTGCCTAGAGCACTATCATGAACTCAGGCAACTTCGGGGCCCAGGACAAAGGGAGCCAGCATTGATTAGTGATGTCTGAGCGGGGCATAAGGGGATGTGGCAGTGTTCATTCACTTATGCACACACACATACTCAAACAAATGTTTATTCAGCATTTACTACAGTTAGGCACATGCATACGAAGCTATCCTCTTTGCAGGAGCTCAGTTCTCGAAGGTTCAGCCACAGAAAGAGGGAAAAGCCCCGAGCCCAGGCTCCATTCTGCTCTGGACCGGCTCCCTTGGAGCCTCTTCAAGGCCTTGGAAAGGCCTGTGTCCTCTTCTCTTGGGGTCTTGAACAAATTAGCTGCTTGGTAGTTATTTGTGGAAGAAGGAAAATAAGTAGATTACCATATTTTCCAATTTTTATTCATTTACTCAACAAAGAAACCCACATAAACATTTTGAAGGCCTTTTCAAGGTTTTGGAGATGAATTAGACCCAAGCTTTGCCTTCTAGGAATTCATAGCTCCACCTGGAGATTAGATAGGTGCCAGAAATCTGTAAAACAAAGTTGTTATTTATAAATCCAAGTTCCTTGGGGTGCCTGGCTTCAGGAGGCAGACGTAGCTTGTCTGGCGTCCAGGGGACCAGAGGGGAAGTAGATGGGAAGGTGAAAACCCGTGGGGCAAAGGGTGAGGCATGTGCCCCTCCTGCACCCCACCCCCGTGCCCCACAGGCAGGGCCCCATCCGCACCTCCCTGTCCTCCTGGAGCCTAGAAACAAAGCAGCTGTTCAGGTGAGGTGGCCGCAAAGGTCGGAGTGAGACAGGCAATACGAATCCACCTGAAGGAAACACTTGGAGATGTCGGAATCTTGCTCTGAAAAGGCCAGCCCTTTGTCACCCGGGCTGCTGGCAACGACCCCTTTGTAGTTCAGGAGGCCCCATGGAAGGAAGGAGGCAAGTGCAGCCCCTGCTCAGGGCCCCGCAGGCCTCCCGTGCTGTCCACAGCATGGCGCCTGTCTCAGCTAATCAGCTGCACCCACGCCTCTGCCCTGGGTTGCAGGCATACAGGGACTCTGTCTGCACCTCCAGCTCCCTACAGTGTCCCTGCTCCTGGCTGTGCTGCCTAGCTCCCCACCCCTGGGACCTGCCCACTCCTGCTCCCCACTGGCTTGTGAGAAAGGTGAGATGGGGGTGGAGAGGGATAATTGGGAAAAGAAATAGGACAGCACAGGGCCTTGGAGGACATGGTGAGGTGGAGAGAGCAAAGGAGGAGGTCCCAGAGACAGGAGAGACTATGCTGTGGGGAGACAGAATCCAACGGGGCCCGGGCCGAGCTGTGAGCCCAGAAAGGGGCCCAGGGACTTGTGGAAGCCCCTCCCAGAACTTAAGCCTCTCTTCTGGGAGGGTCTGATGCCAGGAGCAGGAGGCAGTGCAGCCCGTGTGCAGTGTTGGGAGAGTCAGGCTGGGCCTGCACGCTGAGAGAGCTCCGGCTCCTGGGGCCCTCCGTTGTCCTTCTGTCCTGTGGAAAGCAGGAAGCGTGCATGCTGCAGGAACCAGACGCACATGGAGGGACACACACCGACAGAGTGTACACACTCACACAGGTCCCCTGCGTCTCTAGAAAGGGGCCCCTCATACCTCTGTGTCTGGTGGCTGATGAGCCATCACCGACACACGGGGCCAAGACCCAGAGCAAACAGCGAAGTAAAGAGGGTGTGCCACAGACAAGTCTGCCGGCAGCTCTGGACCACAGACTCTCGAGGGACGGGGACGTCCTCCCAAGGCCCCCAAAGGGGGGCTCCTCAGCAGGGTGACGTTGGTGAGGGTCTTCCTGCTTACATAAAACTGTCTGGAAGACTGCCGATGAAATGTGAATCTATCTGAAATGGAGTTCCCTTACCTGGGAATGTACGCGAGTGTGAATCTGGGTGTGCATGTGCACACAAGAAGGAGTGTATGTGTGTATGTGTGTGTGCACAAGAACACAAGCTGCTGTACTGGGAAAGAAGCTGGAAAAGGAAAGAAAAGCATGGACTTTTAATCATTCACACACCCACACACACGCATCCATCCACATTTTTGGCACGGACTGCACCCCCTATCAGTGAGTGTAAATCACTTTTTTGGTCAGAGAGCTGAGCCCACTTAAACCAGTGGCTCTCAAACTTGCTGCACGTTAGAATCATTTGGGGAGCTTTCAAAAGTCCCAATGCCCAGGCTACACTCCAGACCAGCACATCAGAATTTCTGGAGATGGGACTCCGGCATTAATACTTGATATCAATATTTAATAATCTCCTCAGAGATTCCAACGTCCTTGCCAGGGCTAAGTGTCCGTGTGCGTAGAAAGCTGTTCTTCCATTCCTCTGCACAGAAAGCTTCTATTCATCCCTCAAGACCCAAGTCACACGGCTTCTTTCTAGGAAAACCCTGATACCTCTTCAGGTGAGCTAGTTGTCTCTTTCCTGAAGCTTTCAACAACATGTTAGTCATCTGACTGTATAACAATTATTTGCTTGTCTGTTGGTCTGTCCCACCTACTGTTCAGAACTATGAGCTCTGTGAAGACAGCTGCTCCGTGGGCTCCATCTCTCTAGTCCCAATACCCAGCCGGTGTCTGACATGCAGCTGATGATCAATAGATGCTTCAGAATGAAAGGGAATCTGTAGTGAAGGCCATGAGCAGAAAGGGGCGGGAAGTGAGGGCCTGCATTGTTTCTGGGTGGTGAGGGCATTGGTCTGGTCCCCTGGCAGCAGGATGGGGGTACTCCCCCGACCCTTTAGTGACAGAAAGGGTCCTCTTATGTCAACAAGTTTGATTGATGCGGGTTGGTCCACATTTCCTGCTTCCTCAGGAAGTGCCACCAAAGTCACTCAAAAGTCCAGAGGGACAACTGAGTGGGGCTGTGACCTGTGCCCGGACTCCCTGGGTGACTGACCCTTCCTACCTGTCCCCTCTCAGCCCCCATTCCAAGCCCACTCGGTCCGTCCTGCTTCCAGACAGCTTTGCTCTGAGGAGCGCTCGGAGCAGTCTGGGTCCCCTGCCTTTCTGCTGATCCAGGACCAGCCCACACACCTTGGTCCTTGGCAAGGGCCATGCCTGGGAAGCCCCAGTGCAGGAGGAGGAGGCTCCTACAGCCAGCTCAGCCTTCAGACACTCCAGCCCCCGCCCAGGAGCCAGAGCAGCAGACAAGAAGGCGACCAGGGGCAGAACCAAGGGATGGATGTCCATCCTGCACGGGTGCAGCCTTCTTTCCTCATCACCTCCTCTCTCCGTGGGCAGCCCTGCCTCTCCTACGCAGCCCTTCCCCACTGACATTCCTTTCCTAGTTCTTATTGCCCCTCCCCATCCCCAACGGGCCTCTACTGTCCCCATCTTAGGCCCCCCGAGGTGAAGTGATGTGAAAAGGCCACACAAACGTCCGGCTGGGACTGGACTACGGGGTTAGAAAGGGGTTAAGAGCAGAGGATTTAAAGTGAGGCCGTGTGATTTGAGAACTGGCTCTGTCACTGACTGGCTCTGTCTTCTTGGGGCCTCAGTTTCCTCATCTGTAAACTGGGATCACAAATATAGCCCCTCACCTCATAAACTCGTGGTGCAGATTAAGTGAGGTACCAAGTGGAAGAGCTCCTCACAGGCCTCCTGGTCACTAGTCCAGCCTGAGGCCATGGTGGGGCCCCCTCACCCACCCCACACAGACACACGCACTCCCACAGCCCACTTCTTGGAGGGCTCTCAGCCTCCAGGCAGAGCCCAACCTCTCCCCTCCCCCACAACCCCCTCAGTGACCGGCCCAAGTCCTGGTCACCCACAGAGTCCACTCAACACAGGCAAGTGATTTCTTTACACGTTGGGGCTTTTACTTCAATTTGAAGCAGATGGTTGAGCACAGATGTGAACAGCTTTGGCCTTTTGAGCACAAGGAAGGAGCAGGCCTTGGCTTTGAACATGTCCCCCTTCCCCACAGACTGGCCCATTCCCCTGGTCCCTTCCCCACCTCTGTCCCCATGCACAACCTGTAACAGACCACTGGTCCCCAGGCCGGGCACCATCTCGTTTGCCCAGCCAGGAGGGCAGGCCCCCGGCAAGGAGTGGCTGGTTGGGCTGGCTAAGCGAGCAAAGACCCTTAGGCAGGTCACCCTGGGGCAAGTCCTGGGGGTGGGGTACAGGTGGTCAATATTGCTTCTTTCCCTCCTTACTCCCTTCCCATGATGCTCAGGGCCCAAGAAGGAGCCTGGGCCCAGGGGACACTGAGAATCAGGGTCAGAGGCCTGGGCAGCCAGTGGGAGGGACAGAATGGGCTGGGATCTCAGATCCACTCCCTCCAGGCACCCCCACCCTGCCCCTCACAGCCTCCAGAAGGCTTATCTTGCACCCAGCGGGCTCAGGGCCCAGTGTAGAAAGAGAGTTTCGGGTCAGAGGGTCAAGCGCTTCCAATGGTCGCCAAGTGTCCATCCCTTCCATGAGTCCCTAGTGGAACCGCTGACTCGTCTTTGGCTTGAGATGGGACTCGGGCAACAGGAGAAGCAAAAGTCACAGAGCAACCGTGTGGCTTTTCACTGTGGGGTTTTCTCACCACATTTTGTTCAGTGTCTGTCGAATCTTTGGCAATGAATCTCTGCAGCCAGACGGTGGGCCTCAGGCCCCGGGCGGGGGGAAGGCTGAGCTCTCCCCTCCCCACCAGGTAGAGGGCAAAGTGCGAGGTCACCGCAGAGAGGCCGGGGGAGGGCAGAGGGTGAGAGGGAGGCGGGCGTGCTCCTGTTCGACCCTGAGAGGCGGCGGTCTGAGCGTCTCATGGCATCTTGGAGAGGAAGGTGAGGCTGGACTGGTGAGCTCACCTCCTCAGGCTTGACTGGAAAGAGGGCCCACAGCAGTGTCCTTGGTCTAGCCCAGGGCCAGTCACTCCTGAAAGAAATAATCAACCATCAGAATCAGCCCCTCCTCATCCTAGCTCCTGTTTCTGGAAGGCCCGAACTGTACAAGTGCTTGCATCCCCAGCACCTCCTCTCATGTAATGCTCGCAGCTGCCCTGGGAGGGACTTGCATGGCCCAGGCAGGGAACAGCATCTTGAGGGGTTCAGTAAGTGGCAGAGCCAGCATTTGGACCCAAGACTGACTGCCTCCTGAGCTCACATCATCTGGTTCCTCTCCCCTCTGCATTTCAGAGCTACTGCTGATTTTGTTGGTTTGGGGGATGGGCTGGACCACAGGGGGTGGGGGGAGGGGCACTCAGGGACAGCCAGTGCTGATACCACAATCCCCTGTCACCCCTCTGAGGGATGTCAGAGTTAGTCCTGCGCTCTACGGGAACAGCCAACCACAGCTCCCTTTCCCCTACACTGTTTAGACAAGAGTACTACACCAGGAGTCAGGAGACCAACTCTAGTTGCAGCCCATCCACCCGCCAGCTGGGTGACCTGAGACAAGTCATTTAACTTCCTGTCCTCCATGTCCTCATCTGTAAAATGACACAGCTGGAGTGGGTTAATAATTTTAAAACTTTCCTTTGAGCAGTAGAAATGAAGTCTGACCTGTGGAATCCTAAAACAGAAAACAGATAAACATAGGATCTTTTTGGACACCATGTCTTCTCGGACAAGGGAAACAATAGAAAGAATAAACAAGTGGGATTTTATCAGACTAAAGAGCTTCTACACGGCAAGGAAAAACAGGATTGAAATGAAAAGACAACCCACCAACTGGGAAAAAACATTTGCAAATCATATATCCAACAAAGGGTTAATCTCCATAATATATAAAGAACTCACACAACTCAACAACAAAAAATCAAACAACCCGATCAAAAACTGGGCAGGGGATATAAACAGACACTCCTCCAAAGAAGATATACAGATGGCCAACAGGCACATGAAAAGATGCTCATCATCACTAATTATCAGGGAAATGCAAATCAAAACTACACTAACATATCACCTTATACCTGTTAGAATGGCTAAAATAACCAAGACAAAAAATTACAAATGTTGGAGAGGTTGTGGAGAAAAAGGAACCCTCATACACTGCTGGTGGGAATGCAGACTGGTGCAGCCACTATAGAAAACAATATGGAGGTTTCTCAAAAAATTAAAAATAGAAATACCATATGACCCCACTATTGCACTACTGGGTATCTATCTAAAGAACTTGAAATTAGCAATTCAAAGAGACCCATGCACCCCTATGTTCATTACAGCAGCATTATTTACAATAGCCAAGACTTGGAAGCAATCCAAGTGCCCATAGATTGATGAATGGATAAAGAAGATGTGGTATATATATACAATGGAATACTACTCAGCCATAAAAAAGACAAAATTGTCCCATTCACAACCACATGGATGGACCTGGAGGGTATTATGTTAAGTGAAATAAGCCAGACAGAGAAACATAAACTCTGTATGATTCCACTCACATGTGGAAGATAAACAAACACACAGACAAAGAGAACAGATTAGTGGTTACTGGGGGAAGGGGGTGGGGGTGGGCACAAAGGTGAAGGGGCGTCCCTATAAGATGACTGACAAATAATAACGTGCAACTGAAATTTCACAATGCTGTAAACTACCATAACCTCAATTAAAAAAAAAACAGATAAACATAGTTCTGGTCTATGTGGAGCAGCGGGGCAGGGGGGACATGGTAGGGGAGACCCCGAGTCCTATTGCATCCCCTCCAGCACGGAGCCTGGGGCACCTCTGAGAACCCAGGGTGCCAAGGAGCACAGTGTGAAAACCACTAGGTTAGACCATCTTTACGCTCCTCACAGTCCTGACCTTCAGATCGTCCTCCGGCAGCTGAACTTGGTGTTGCTCGAGAGAGAAACTGACCGGAGCGGGTGACTTGCTACCGGGAAGGGACAGGAGAGGGGAGCGGTCATGGGGGCTGCTGGGACTTTAGCTTTAGGGGGAGGTCAGGGCTGGTGGGGAGGCTCTGAGAAGGTTCCCAGTCTACCCAGAAACACGCAAAAGAATAACAGCGATCCCTTAACCCCGCACAGCACTCTCCTAAAAATGCAGCTCTGCATACTTCTCTTTCTCTTCTTACAACAACCTGAACAAACAGCTAAGTACTTATTTTTGAGGCAAAACATCTGTCAGGCATCTCCACATGCCAGGCAGCTTTCTCACAGCCCTGTCTCAGAGGTGAGCCATCCCCTGCCCAGAGAAGGAAGCGCCACAAGTTGGCAGCACCAGGATTTGAATCCAGACCGGCAATGTTGCTTCTACCACACAGAGGCTGCTCCTGCTGAAATGGAGGCTCAGGGAGCTGGGACGGAGCCAAACCACGAGGCTGGAGGGCCCGCTAACCACAGGCCCTGGTGAGCTTCTAGGCCTTGGGGCGGCAGCTGGGCAGGCAGCCAAGGTGAGAGGCTGGGGCAAGGCTGGAGGTGGGGTCCAAGGAGGGCGAGGGAGCCGGGCCAGGAGAAGGGAGCATCCTCCAGCTAATAGAGGCTAAGAAGGGAGAAACGAAAAGTGGGAGGAGGGAGCATCTTGATGTGGTGAGTCCGGGCGCACATTCTCCGAGCCCACGGTGCAGTGCGTGGCTGGCCCCAGCAGGAATCTGCTTTTTGTTACCAAGTCTGAGGAGGAGGATTAAGAAGCGGAAAGGAAGCCCGTGGGGATGGCACTGGGTCTGTGGTCCATGGGGTGATTTACAGCCCACGTCATCCCGGCGCTGGCTGCCTGGGCGGGCCCTGCGGAGGAGTGGGCCTGGAGTCCTTGTGCAGTCTGCCTGTGGTCTGGGGGAAGGCGTGGAAGGCTGGGTCGGCTGGAGCCGTCCCACTGGCTACCCCGTAAAGGCAGCCAGCCTAGCCCCCAACCTTCTATTAGCTCTCAGACTCTGCTGAACATGGCTGCCACCCACGAGAAAGGAGACGAGGTTTCTCTCACCAAGGCCTGACCTTTCACTCTTGAACCCACGTTTTCCCTGGTGTCTACACAAGATCTGCATTCCCACCACCCACCTCGACCTAGGAATCCTAGCACATACAACACCGTCCAAGGAAGCCTTATGTCCATTGAGCGTGGTGGGAAGAACACTGGGAGGCCTTAGGTGCCAAGACCTTCTCTGTGATTAAGCAGCTGTGTGACCTTGGGGAACTCATTCTCCCTCTCTGTGCTTTAATTCCTTTACTTGCACAGCAAGGGGATTAGCACTCTCCAAAGGGTATTCTGCCGAATACTAGCCAGGTGAGGTATATCCAGTGAGTCTGGGAAACACCACAGACTTTGGCCCCATCTTAGAAAGTCACTATGTATATTAGCATATCAAAGGCTCTGAAAAGTCCTGCAGGAAAGAAATTCGTGTGGCTTTATTTACCCAGTGTTTTCCCAACTCATTTGATCATGTGATTGCGACTGCATTCTGAGGAATAGAAACTCACTCCAGCTTCCAGTAAAGGGAAGCTCATTTAAGGCTACAAAAGAGCATTTCACAGAGGCCGGGGAAAGTGTCAGGAAAGGCAGCAAAGGTCCTGAAAACCTCAGTAGGGGCAATCTGCGGCCCTGCCCTCCAGATGCGCCCCCCAAAAACAGCACTCGGCCACTTTCAGGTCTCTGCTGCTTTCCTGCCTGCCTACCAGCAGCCGGGTCTCAGCATCCCAACCCCACGCGCCCAGCGGAGGTAGCCAATTGGTCCAGCTTCAGTCAGATTTCTTTCCCTGGACCAATATTAGCCGTGGCTGAGGGACAGGAGACAAACCTGTCGATGCTACCACTTCAGAAGGCACTGTGTGCGTGCGTGTGTGTGTGTGTGTGTGTGTGTGCGCGCGCATGTGCATAACTGCAAATACAGGGGAGGAGGCTGGCAAGTACCTCCCCTGTGACAACCACACCACAAACCCCTTGTCATCCTTGTCATGTAAACTGGCAATATCCTGCATCGCTCCCTGTGAGAAGCCCAGTCAAGAGGCCCTCTCGCAACAGCCCCACCCCCCAGCCTTTTGTGGGTGGCGTTTCCGCTGTGGGCCAAGGCTCTGGGTACACCTGGGTGAGGCTCTTGGTTCACTGTCCTAAGAAGCCCCCCGTGTCCCAGCCCCTCACCACAGAAGATGCCCTTTAACACTGTCCCGCTGCT
Source organism: Equus caballus (assembly GCF_041296265.1). Classification (NCBI taxonomy): domain Eukaryota; kingdom Metazoa; phylum Chordata; class Mammalia; order Perissodactyla; family Equidae; genus Equus; species Equus caballus. The sequence continues at coordinate 34,235,854 of NC_091698.1, forward strand.
AACATAAACTTTGAAAACAACTGGACAAGAAGGCCTCTCCCGTCCCTTCCCTGTCATCCGACGCGCTGAGTCTGATCGAGGGGACTTGGTCAGTGTGGCAAAGTGGTTGAGCTGATCACGTTCAGAAATCACCTTTTTATCGGTTCCCTTGTTTGTGGTCAGAAGCTCAGCCCCACGAGGACAGGGACGTGGTCTGCTTTGGTCCCTGCTGTAGCCCCAGTGCCCAGAACAGAGCCCGGCACATGGGAGCATCTCCATAAGGACTTGTTGAGCGAGTGAATAAATATTTCCATTTTCTTTTCTGTAGCTTCCATCTACCATGGGATCCGTTTCCTATTTCAAATGGACCACTGAGCACTTCTGTCAACGTGCCTCCGCATTAGGGGACTTTTTGGTAATTGTTGTGAACCCTGGAACAAGTCTGGATCTTTTCTGCTCTCGTTCACTTCCAGTTATTTTATTCCTAATTATCCTCCTCTGCTTACGAGGCCCGTCTCTGGCTTTAAGTGCACTGGTCTCCTCTCTCCATCACTTCTGTGTGCTGCAGGGTAATTTTAACACTTTGGGGGCATTTAAAAAATGATGATATCTGCCTGCTAAGTTATTTTACTTTTTAAATTCATTTTCAGTCTCTGACGTCCACATGACCTATCTAATCATTTTTCACTATCTTCAAATTATACATTTTTCTATATTTAAGCAATTTGGATACAGGCTTCTACCTGCAAAAAAAAAGATGTGCAAAGGGATTGAAATCCTGACAGTTGTTTTTGTTTTTGTTTTTTACTGGTTTGTCCTAAAAAGAACAGTCAAATTTCAAAAGTTACTTTAACATGAAAACATGAAAGACCAGTAGGGAGGACACGGGAGAAGTATTTTTCAAGATCCACACGATTTGGCATGATTTTACCTTTCACTTTTAAGCACACTGCTGTGTGGGGTCGAAAGGGGGTTCCTGTTCAGGTCTGAATGCTGAACACTGAGGATCATCGTGGCCTCAAAGTTAGCAGGCCGTGGCGCTCTGGGCTGGCTGGTTAACCTTTCTGAGCCTCAGTTTCCTCCCCTTTAAAATGAGCATAGTGATAGTACCCACCTTCTAGGTCAGCTGCAAAGAATCAATGAGACAACAGAGCTGCGCCCCTGGTAGGGCCTGGCGCACAGCGGAAGCGCTAGAAGGCGCTGGTTCCCGCTCCCGCAAAGAGCTGGGTCCTCAGTTTCCCCGACTGGTGTTTGAAAACATAAAATGGCATCACAGGCTGAAATGTCTCAAACAAGTAACCAGAAATAGTCACTTTGAGCCAATTGTCATCTTGAGCAATTTGCTTTCAACAGATTCTCTTTAAAAAATATACACGATTTTTAAAATTATATAAGTCAAGTCTATCATCTGATAAGTGGATAACTAAAGTGTGGTAGATCCATACAACGGAACAGCATTCAGCCATAAAAAGGCAAGAAGTACTGCTACATGCCGGAACACGGATGAACCCTGAAAATGCTATGCTAAGTGAAAACAGCCAGACCCAAAAGACCACATTTCATATGATTCCATTCACCTGAAATATCCAGAACAGAGAAATCTATAGATGAGAGGTTCCCTAATGCTGGCGGAAGGGGATATCTGAGGGGTAGGAGGTGATTGCTAAAGGGTTTCTTTTGGGGCTGATGAAAATGTTTTAAAATTGACTGTGGTCATAGTTGCACATATCTGTGAAAATACTAAAAACCATTGAATGGTACACTTTAAATGGACGGACTATAATCTCAATAAAAACCTCAATAATTTTCTTAATTGCATAGGTACTTCATGTTAACTACAGAAAAATTAGAGAATACAGAAGAGGGAACAGAAGAAAAAAAATTTAAATTACCTCCATCTCCCCACAAGGGAAAACCACGGGTACATTTGGTGGCTATTGCTCCATATCCTTTCCCCAGGCTTAGGCACACCCACAAAGTACTATATGAAAGAGGAGTCACGTTGTGCAAATTGCACTGCAAGCTGGTGTTTGTGTTTTCTCTAACACTCTAGCCATACATCTAGGCATTTGGGAGACCTGTTCTCACATCTTCTCCAAGGGCCAGGCTCTGCCGTGGTTATTCTGGGCACAAGCACAGGCCTGGGCTTCTGGCCCCCAAACTTCCCAGGGAACTGGAAGCAGGTACGGACCAGCCCACCCCCAGCACCTCCGCCCGCCTGGCCTGGGCGCCATGGGTGACAGGCAGGAAATTTATGAGCAGTTGGAGTTGGCTGCTATTTGCCAAGGGCGGGACAATGGCGTGAATCAGGGATCACACTGTGTCAGGGCTGGGAGGGCCCTCTGAGGTCGCAGGCATCGAAGAGATGCAAAGTTACGGCCAGAGCCCCTTGTGAGTCAGGAGAATCCGCCTGGGTACCACGATTTGGGAGAAAAGTTCATTTACTCAACGAAGATTTATGGCTGTCCTCCCGGGTGCCAGGTCTGTGGCAGGCTCTGGGGTTAGAGTCGCTGCCCTGGGGCAGCTTACAGTTCTCCCCAGGGAAAGCCAGGAACCACCGTTGCTGGAAAATGCTGTGGCCCCCGCCCATTCTCTGCTCTGTTCCTCAAGACCGCTCAGCAGAGAGTGACAGGCTGCAGGCGCTCCCAGCTCCAGCCTGCAGACAGCTGCGTGCTGCTAAGAGGTCGCCCTGCCCCGCAGCCCCCAGGTCCCAGGGACGGGGCCATGAGCGGTCCGGCAGTCTAAACCCCTCATTAACGGAGGCCAGTGGATAAGTTCAAACCTCAGAGCCAGTCAATGACATACAGAAGAACTTTCCTACCAGAAAGAAACAATCACCACAGCAGACAATGCCGAGGATGAGAGCAGGTCACCTGGGGCCCCCTCCTGTGCTAAGATGCTAGACAGGAGCCAGGTCCCAGGCATCCCAGGCAAGCAGAGAGTGAGCGCTCTCACGGACCCCCCTGTCCTGAAGCCTTGCTTGGAGTTACTCTCGTCCACTGGAACCTAAGCTCTGGGAGGGCAGTGTTCTGTTGGCTGTGTCCCTGCCGTCCCCCCACTCCAGGACAAGGGCCAGCTCAAGTCCAGCCTCTTAACCCCCTAGCCCCCACCTCCACTGCAGGCTGGAGAAAGGGTGTTTCTCCCCTGAACTCCGGAAGCTCGTCATACCCACTCCTCCTCCATCCCCGTGCGCCACGGGGTATTGTCCGTGCAACTGCCATCATCCCCTCACTCACCCCACACACCTCCACCACGAGCTCCCGAGGGAAGGCACCACGTCGTCCTTCTGCCTGGGGACAGAAGTGAGTGAACTGGTGCTCAGAGCTACCATTTATTGAGGGTGGCCTCGCGCCAGGCACCACACTATGCTCCTCTGCCTGTGCTGTCTTACGCCACCCCTGGGAGGAGCCATCTCTGCTTCCATTCTGCAGACGAGGAAATGGAGGCCGGAGCAGCTTCCTCACTCACCCGAGGTCATCCTGCTAGGATGCGCAGAGCAGACAGACCCCTTGACCCTGAGAGAGGTCAGCTTCTTCACTGGCAAAGGGACTGGCAAGTCCCCAAGCCACCCACCCAGCTGCCACCTTCCTTGGTTCTAAGAAAATCTCAGTCTTTATCCCCTGGAACCTAAGGGAAGGTGGCCGGCCGTGGGAGGCCTGGCACTCCCAGAGCCAGAGCTCACGAGGAGCCCATGGGCCTGCAGGGGACGGCCAGGGAGACCCGAGGGCCCCGCCATGCTGACGCCTTCTTGGGCTGTAGGCCATTCTCTCTGGCTGCCAGGCTCTGTTTCCCTCTCCACACTCTGCCTGTGTGTCTCTGTGCCAACTCTCTCTTGGCCTCGCCTCTGTTTATCTCTCCACATCCATCAGCCTTTCTGTCTTTTTTGGCCCCCACCCCACCCCACCCACAGTACAGGGCACCGTGAGGGTCGAGCTGGCCCCGGTGAGGCCTGAGGCCCAGCTGCTGCATCTTCCCATCTGCTTCCCATCCTGTGAAGTTGTCCAGCCAATTCCACTTGGCGACACGCTGCTCTTCCAGGCCCCAGAAGCTTAAGGAGCCCATGACCTTGCCCCACAGCCAGAGGAGGCAGGCAGGCTGCAGGGGAGCAGACAGCTGGGTAGACAGGTGGCCCAGCCAGGTGAGGAAGGCCCCGCTCCCCCACAGCTTCCCAGCGGGCCCTGACTCATGACCCTCACACAAACACCTCCCCACACTAAACACACACACACACTCCCAACCACAGTGTCAACGGATCCCCATCAGGCCTGCCTCCTCCCCGGCTGGGGACCGCCCCCCATCACTCTTCTGCATCTCGCAGTGCCTCCCCTCCCTAGCCCTGACCACAAAGTGACAGCAGGGGCGATGGGGCACCAACAAGACAAGCCAATTCATGCCAAAGTGCTGGCTGGCAAGCCTATGCAAAGACCATCGTGTGTCTCCAGGACACCCCAGAAGAGTCTAGCTGTGGATATTTCAGGACTGGGGGGGCAATAATGGCTGGCTGGGAGAGGCGATGAGGGCCCTGGACAGTCCAAATAATCAAACAATTTCCACAAAAGCAGTGTGCAAATACAGTTTTAAGTTGAGAAAAACACCTCCCTGTGCCCCTCCCTTCATCCCTAAGCCCCTCATAGCTAGACTCTGGGGCCACTATGGGATCCAGGCAGGGGTGGGACATCTTTGATTGGGGCTCTTTACTCACTGCCACCCTGTCCATCAGTGACACCACAGAAGTAGCTTCCAGCTGCACAGGGAGAGGCCAAGACCGGGAAGAAAAACAATTCTTTCGCCTACATACACACGCACATAGTGCACACACATATACTCCCACACGCACACATGCATGTGCAAATGCATACCCGCTGACAGGCAATACAGCATGGTGGTTAAATGCGTAAGTTACAGCATTAGCTGGCCTCTGTCTGAATCCTGACTTCTCCATTTTACCAGCTGTGTGACGTTGAGCAAGTTACTTAACCTCTCTGTGCTTCAGTTTTCACCCATAAAAAGGTAATAATAGCAATGTACTGCATGAAGTTGTAGAGAGGATTAAAGAACACAATGGCTGCAAGGACAAGCACTCAGCATTAGGCAGCCACATGTCAGAGCACACATGTGTGTGGGTCTCCCCCGCTCCCCATTTGCCCATCAGCAACTTCAGGCAGGAACTGTGTCTCCAATTTAGATTGCTAGGGCCCCACTTAGTCCTGGGCACAGAGGAGCCACCCATTAGATATGGTGGAAGACAACTGAAAACCCCTCAATTCCTCATGCTTCCATTCATTCAGCAAATATTTACCGATCGTGTAGACCCTGCCAGACTCCACTGAAGCACTGGAGATCCCACAGGGAGCAAGACCGACAAGGACCCCACCCTCCCCACGCTGACCCCAGGAGCACAAGCCGCTCTGCAGAAGCGAATTTCTCTAGAGAAAGGAAGCCTCCTGTTTTCTGTGCCAAAACAGCCTGGGCACGTTCTTCCCCGGTGATTGATGCACTTCCCTGCATTCTCGGTCAGACGTTACTGCGTGTCCTTCAGCTTCCTCTTGACAACTCAAGGTCGAGCCCAGGTACATCCGTCTGGGCACTGGGCACAGAAGATGCCCCAGGTCCTTGAGGCTCTGGGGCCCTTCACCCCGACACTAAATGGCCTCCAGCCTCCTGGCTCCTCTGAGCCTCTGGCGCTGCCCCTTTTGTTCTCCGTTTCTTCCCACACCGTCAGGCCACGGGCTGTGATTCCGGGGTCCGTCCCTGCACCTGCTCCGGGAGCTGGCCTCACGCTTCTGTAGGTCGTCTCTGTTCAGCTGCTCTGATCTGAGAGACCAGGGAGTCAGGCGTGTAAAAACTGTGTGCAGACTAAGACAGGGGGACTCCAAAGACGTCCCCACGGGGCCCTCCTAGGAGCTTCTGCGCACAGCCTTTGTGTCATTAAGCTCTGTTCCAAAGGGCGGGGCGTTTGTTTTGTTCTCCAAAGTGACCCAGCACCTAGAATAATGCCTGGCGTATTGTAAACACTCCAAACCGGTGCATGTATGTGCTCACACACAAGGCAGACAGCAAAGGACAGACCCGGTGGACTCTGCCTGGCAATGGAATCAAGTCCTTGGTGGGCAGCCCAGTCTGGTATCCATTCCCTAAGTCACTGGATGGGGAGGGGACACTCGGGGTCCCTCTGCCCACCTTTCTGATGGACCAGCAACGTCCTCCAGGAATGCCCTCTGACTGTGCAGTGCTTCCAGTCCAGAAAGCCCTTCCACAGCCATCATCCCTTGTCACCTCCTCACCACGGATATTTTTATCCACGTTTTATAAGGAAAGCAAAGCCTGGAGAAGGCAAGTGTCTGAGGTTACAGAGCTCAAGAGCAGCTGGGCTGGGACTCAGACCCACGTCTCCCAGTGCCGGGTCCTGCGCAGCCAGACACCCCCTGCGGCTCTCCCTTCACCTTGGGGAGAGCAGAGGACAGCGATGGTCTGATGCAGAAGCACTTGTTTCCTGGGGTTGGACCAGCCTGCCTCGGCCCCGCCTGCCTGGCCCAGCTGTGCGCCCTGGGTGATGCCCTTCTCCGGGCCCCAGCCTCCCATCTAGCTCCCAAGGTTAACAATGTGGACCTCAGGAGGTCGGGCCCCTGGAGGCTGCTGTAGGATTCAGGAGAAAAACGGGCACAAGAGGGCTCTGCAACTCGGAAAACACTACGCAGAGGTACAAGGTCGCCGGGTGGCCTGACCTGGTCATCTAGGCTCTCTGGATCTCAGGGCCATCAACGTAAAATAGGGCTATTGGCACCCACTTTGTAGAGCTGAGGTGAGGAGCGGGCAAGCTCGTGGAAGTGGGGTTCTGGCATTGTGGTTAAGGTTATGACATTGGTTAGCCCCACTGGGAAGAAAATCACCCTGTCACCATCAGGGCCGATCCTCCAAGGATGAGCCAGGTGGCTGTTTGCCCTGCTGCTCCCCCCAGCTGAGGGACCCTGATGTCTTTCTCAGTTTCAGAGGGAGAAATCCTTCTTTCAGGGCAGGTGGGGGATGCCTGGGCAGGACTGACCGAACTGGTGAGGAGACATGCTCTTTGCCATGAGGCCCCCACTCTGTCTTTGGATGTCATGTGAGGATAAAGGGCTTGGTGCTGTGGCAGCCACTATGTAGCCATGAGGTGAAGACCAAAAGAAGCCTGGAACCCAGGGAGCAGCTGCCTCCCTTCAGCTTTCCTATGAGAAACAGGAGCCCCTCTTTGTTTAAACTGCTACTTGAGGGGTTTCTGTGATCTGAAATGCAGAGCTTTCCACTGACTCGAGAGAACAACAGTGCAAGCTCCCCACACAGGAGCCTAGGGGAACCCAGGGGCATTTCCCTAGCTGTGTCCTGAAGCCCCTAGTTCACCCTTCCAAGTCTTTGCCTTCAGTACAGGAACATTCCTCCCCAGCTGCAAGGGTTTTAGCTGAAGGAACGGTGTGTTATTATTTGGGGGCCTACTATGTGCCAGGAGCTGGGTCACAAAGATGAAAGGGCTCACAGTCTAGCTGGAGAGGCAGCACTCAACAGACACGATGTAACGTAACATAATGTGGTATAGGGGTTCTAATATCACATAATATATGTCACATATCACCTGAAAATATAACGTAATGACATAAAATGAGCCCCAATATAGCACACAGTAGAGTATCACACAATATTTTATATCATTACATCACAGTATATCATAGGATGCTCTCCTTCAGGAGACCATCACAGCCCTGTGGTGAGGGCAGTGAGGGGACCGTGCAGTGGGGCCCTGAGGAGGAGGCTGGGGTAGGGGTCAGGGAGGGCCTCCAGGAGGAGTTGAGCTTTCCAGAATGAGCAGGAGTTAGCCAGCCAGACAGGGGAGAAGGGCACTGCAGGCAGAAGGGACGGCATGAGCACAGAGGCCAAAAATAGCCCCTTTGGGCGAGGAGTTCCGTGTTGCTGGAGTGTAAACTGGGACACAGGCAGTGACCGGCTGGAGCCAGGTCACTGGGAGGGGGGCAGGGTCAGGTGCCCTATAAGGGAGTCTGGCCTCTACCCTTGGCCTGAGGGGAGCCCCTGAAGGGGTGCTGAGCAGGGGAGGGAGGTGGTCAGACCTGGCTCCCGGCAGAGGTGCTGGGAGGGGCTCAGGTGCAGACGGACTGAGCTGGGGAGCAGCTGGGCAGCCGAGCCAGGCCCCAGGTGGCCATGAATTCCGGGCAGAGAGCAGGAGTGCCGTGAAGGGGGGAACAACTCCCTACTTCGCCCTCTAGAAACATTTACACTAGGAGCTTGAGGAAGGCAGTAATTATAATTTCCCCGCGAACCAGCTTTCTGGTCCACTGGGGCAGGGAGAAAGGGGACGACATGCTCAGGGCCCGATGGGGAACCAGGGCCTGCTAGTGCCCTTGTTCCAGACCTTCCACTGTGCTGGGTACAGGGGCTCAAGGCTGGGCAGCAGACATGGCAGGTCTGGTCACACCAGTGGGAGGGCAGCCCTGTCCTCTGGAAGCCTCGTGCTGAAGAGCAATTTCAGGTCACTGGGCTGACTCCACATTGTCACTAGGGACCTGGGCCGAGTGGCCACTCCTCCTCCCCCCGTATCCTCCTCACCTTTGGCCCCATGAAGACCAACCTCTCACATAGGAGACACGGGAGGGAGGGCAGAGTTTACAAAACAATGTCACATCCTTTGTGTCACTGATCCCTGGAGAGATCCGGGAGGCAGGCTGGGCATCTTCCAGATAAGACACTTGAGCAAGGCCACCCGGCGACACAGCCCCGAGGCCAGAGCTGAGGCTACGCAGAGTCCAGCCCCAGACACCTGCCCACAGAGGCCACAGCGGGAGGGTGGGTCTCGGCCCACGCTGAGCCCTCCAGACGGTGAGATTTATTACCCAGAAATTGCGATAAACATAAATATTTGGTCCTGTGGGAGCTGCTGTCTCTCCAACTGAAACTGGGAGGAGAGGAGAGAGGAGGGAGGAAGGCAAGAGGAACGAATATGGGGCCTGAGTAAAGTGCAGATGAAACACACAAACACCCTCCAAAGCCCAGAATCCTCGGCTTGTAAAAAGCTGGCCACGCGCCGTGGTGTGGACGACAGGCTTTTCCCACTGCCTGGGTGAGGGGCTGCTGGAGCTTCTGGCTCTCACAGGACAGTGGGAGGCAGGCTGTGGTAAAGAGGTGCAGGGAATCGAGAAAGGAAAGGAGAAACCCCCAGTTCCCTGCCCCTGACCTGTGCCCCCCATAACATCACCACCATCTGACACTCAGGAGGCGTCCCTCTCCCCACCTCCACTTGGCAGCCCCAGGCCTGACTCTCAGCTCCTCTTCGGGGGTCCCAGGGGTTGTGAGGAAGGCGGCCAGGCCTTGCCCCCTTCTCTCCCCGCCAGAGCTAGCCTCCCAGCTCCCAGCCCTGCCCCAGCACCCCATGGGCCCCGGACAGGCCACCCGGGGACTGCTCCCAGGAGGCGCCCAGATTCCAGGCAGACATCTCCCAGAAGCTTCTGGCGGGGGAAGCAGCCAGTTCTTAAAAAAGGCTTCGTGTCATACCGCAATCAGCTGAGGCGCCCAGGCACGGGGGTGATATTAATGCCCCTGTTCTCCCACAGGCTCTGACGGGCTGATGGGGGTCTCCGGTTATCTCCGGCTCCCGGCCCTCCCTCTGTGTGGACACTGTTCGCACCTTTATGCTCTGGTTTATGACTTTCTGCTGCCCGTCCAAGACCTGAACACCAATGGGCCGGACCCTGTCCACACTGCATCCTCCCAGGGACCTTCCGCCTCCAGCTGAGGTTTTATAAAAACAGCCACTTCCAACCATCCCCAACTTGAACAGCTTTGAGAAGCAAAAAAAAAAAAACTTCGGCAGCATCCAGGAGAGCTAATTAGGTGGCCTTTGGGCACCTTAGAGGAGGAAGAAAAGTCACAACGGGTGTTAGAAGAGGAAGAAACAACATTAAAAGAAAACGAGGGGAAACAAAATAAAAACCAGAGATAAAAAGTCAAGAGAAAACAGCGGCGCCTGAGAAACACGAATTCCAGCCGCCAACTTTTACGGCATCAGCCCTGTTATTCATAAGCGAGTTTCCTCTCTCACAAAGGACCTTTTGCACGGTTTTCCCTGCCGCCTCCAAACCAGCTGCTCACGCTGTTGTATCCTGAGTGATGATGAGGCTCTGAAAGGGTTTTTTGGGAACAGATGGCCAGGGGAGAGCTGGGGAATGTGCCAGCAGAGGGCTGGGCGGGCTGCCAAGGCCTGCGGTGACTGAGTGCTTGGGCTTCCAGCTCGCGTGCTTTCCCTGCCCTCTGCCCTCCGTGGCGCCAGCAGGCCTTCCCAGCGAGCGCTCCGAACATCTGGAGTCTGGGGCTGCCAGGAGGGGGGGCCGCGGCGGCCGGGCGGGGGACCCTCTGTTCCAGCGGAGCTCCCATGGACTCACCACCAGGCCCGCCTTGCAGAACAGCTAATCAAAACCACAGCGCCCGAATGGGAACCAGGCATGCTCCCAGCTGCAGCCAGAAGCCGCCAGGCGACTTAACCCGGTGTCAGGCCCCGCTGGCAGTGCAGCGCTGGGGGCGCTCGGGCCGGTGACACCCCCCAGCCCACCCCACCCCGCGCCACCCCCAGCGGGCTATTGGCTCCCCACAGCTAAATGGAGCCTCCACGTGTGGCAGCCCTGTCGCTTACATAAGAGCTGCTGCTCCTGGCAAAGCGCTGCACCGGGCACCCGCTGAGATCTCCCGGGCGCAGGCCACCCTGCCAGGCAGGGGGCGAACTTCAGGGCCAGTGGGCCTCGGACTGAAGAGCTCGGAGCTTGGAACCAAAGAGCCATAGGCTCGAAAGAGCTCCACCACTTCCCAGCCACCTGGCCTTGGGCATGTTACTACCCTTGTCTTGGCCTCAGTTTCCCCTCGGTGCAATGGGGGAAGAGGTCTTCACTGGTTGGGGCAGTGTATAAGGGGTAGAGACAATGTGTGTGAGGTACCTGGCAGCCATGGGCACTCACAACACAGTGAGTGTGATTGTTGGTGATAGTCTGTTTATCAGCATTATTACTGTGTACAGCCAACACTCTGCATGATCTGGGGTATGAATCTATGAATTTTAAAAGCGCAGGGATTTCTGGGTTGGCTGCATGCTTGCCTCCTGGTAAAGGCACAGGACCAGGGGTTTGCCCTTGAGTGCTGGAGAGACAGGTGTCCCCAGCTCAGAACTATTCCTCCTCATCTGCCTTTCAGCTGGCCAGTCATTCATCCCCCCAGGATCTGCCCTCTTCTGGGATGTTCCTTTCTGGGGCTCCCCATGAAGCTGTTACCCTGTAGCTATCGTCATGAGATCTCCTTTCTGGTTCTCATGAAGAAAATGCCAGCCCTTTCTCATCCGGGATCCTGTTTAGTCCTTCCAGCAAGGCGGCAAGGAAGGTATGTGGGCTCTCACCTTACTGATGACAGAATCAGGGATCAGAGAGGGTAGGTAACGTGCCCAAGCTTACACAGCTAGGAAGTGCCAGTGCCACAACTCAAACCCAGGTCTCAGCCCCAAAGCTCTCCCCTCTACCTACCTCACAGTCTCGCAGAGAGGCTCTCTGTTGCACTTTCGCGTGCGTTAAAGTTAAATGACAGCACCATAGGGAACTGAAAAGAACTGTGGAGTTCTCTAGACTTAACCCCCTCCCACACAGACACCTTTCTCCAGCATCCTGGATCGAGGGCCACCGAGCCTCTGCAGAGAGGCACCCTGGCTCAAAGCGGGGTTCTCTGAAGGGTCTCTGCATTCCCAAGGGTGGTCAGTTAGAGCTTCCTGCATCTCTTTCCCACGTGACTTTCTTAGCATCTCGTTACGCCTGAGACCCCAAGTCTTCATTCACACACAGCGTGCTGGGAGAAGGGTGAGAGCTGTGAGTGCGCATCAGAAGGGGAGCAATTCGAAAAAGAGAGCAGAGGAGGAGGGGGTGGAGAGAGTGTGAAAGGAGAGAGGGCAGGAGCGCCCCAGCCTCTACCCGCCTCGGGACCACCCAGGGAACATCAGAGCACCGCGGTCAGCGTGCCGGGGAAAGCCAGCTCTGAGCTCACCTGTGGGACTCCCCAGCCACTGATCCCTCCAGCCCAGGCCCCGCCAGACGTGTGGACTAACAGTGTCAAGTGGGAGAGGAGAAACGGCAGCTGAGAGAACACTCCGTGTTAGAACCAACAGCTGGCGACAAACGTCTATGTAATTGGAATGCCAGAGAAAATAAATTGCATCCACTTTTATGACTAGACGGGAATTTGATGGTAGTTTCCCACCCACCCTCCTTTTTTCCCCAGCATAGATGGACTCCGTGGGCTTTGAAAGCAAATGGTATTTAACTCGGTAACCTGGCCCGGAGGGTTTGGAATGGAACCCCCTCTGCCCATCTACTTCCACATGGGAGCCACGACGGGGAGGTGGCCGGAGCCCAGCACACCTTGTTACTGCCTAAGTGACCTTGGGCAAGTTCCCCTGGCCTCTGAGCCTCGGTTTCATTATGCGTGCAGCGGGATGACACCGGTACCCACCTTGCAAGGTTGTCTGGCATGTAACCCAGGCTCTAAGAACGTGGGGTATTATCAGCATTCTCAGGGTGCTTCGCACTGGGGTCCCAACAGTTTCTGTGAGCGACTCTAAATCTGTGTGAAATGCCCATGATGGGCAGAGGGGAAGTGAGAGCGACCTTCAGTCATTTAGACAGAAAAGGGGCTGAGATGAGGTGAGACCTCAGCTCGGAAAGTCCGCCTGGAAAGGGCCTTAGGAATCACTTCTGGCAACAACTCATCTTCCAGCAGTGGAGCCAGAGGTCCCAGAGGGGGTGACTACAGACAGGGCAGGTGGCCACAGAACCAGGACAGTGCCCCTCGGTAAGCACTCTGAGGGCACAGGAGGCCCTGCACACGGGTGCTGGATCCAGCCAGAGCAGGAGCTCTCAAGACTGCCTCACATGCTCCAGAGCTTTGGAACAGTCCACAGAAAGAGCAGGTGCCACTGGGTCCTGTCAGAGCCCCGGGCACCCAGACAGTCAGGGGCCCCTCAGAACATCCTGAGCTCCCACTGACATACCTCCCCGACCCAAACCAATGTGCCCCTTCAGCTTGTCCCCAGCACTGAAGCTACAGAAGCCTGCACCCAAGATGTTTTCGCAAAGAGAAGTCACGCCACCCTTGGACCTGCCATCACCAAGAAAAGCCTCTCCTGTCCACAAAGCAGCAGGGAGAAGAGGAAAGACACGGGTCTGATGGAGCTGCACCAGCATCAGTGCCTCCTCTGGCTCCGGACCACCCACAGGGTGAGGAGCCACCTCCCGGCCATGCAGAGCCAGCCTTCCCCAGCTGGCACAGCGCCTACAGTCTCACGCCCCAGGGTCCCTAATCGCTGCCCAGGACCTGGTACAGCCCTTAACTCAGTGCATCATGATTCGTCTTAACTCTCCCCACCCCAAGCCTGGGGCCTGTGAGCACCCTGACGGTGGGAACTTACTGGCCATTTATCACCAGGGTTTAAACTATGCCATCGATGTTAGTAGCTGTTGTTGTTGTTGTTATTATTACTCAATGACTTAAAATCGCTGGAAGGAGGTGCCCCAGACTGTGGGGAGATCGGTCCTTTCCTATTCTGCAGGTCTGGCAAGACCAGCCGAGTCCAGGTGTGGAAGAACGGTTCTGCCGCTTCTTCCTCTTCCTCCTTTTCCTCATCCTCTTCCTCCCCCCCTCCTCAGAAGCTCCCAGGAGTTGCTGCTTTAAAAACAGGAGCTGTGGAAACGTGGCCCAGAGCCAGGTGCTTAACGTGCATTATCTCTGGCTGCAGCCAGAGTCAGAACTGAGCTCTCCAGAGCCCTTCACTCCGCCCGCCTGTCTCTCTGCTGAGCGGCCTCCGACGTGGGCCTCTCTGCGTGACGGGGGCGTCCAAACAGGGCTCTGAGTCCAAAGTCACGTCCTGTAAGGCCCAGAGATGGACGACTCACCGTTCCAGGGATGCGGGTCCCCACCCCAAGCAGGGAAGAGCTGAGATGGGCAAAAGGATGCACCTGGGGCATGGGGCGTGAGCTGAGTTCACTTTAAATCCCATTCATAACACAGGTCTGGAGGGACAGGGCAGCTCATCAGAGCTGCTGGGGATCTCACAGTCTCTCAAGGAAGCATCCTGAAGGAGGGTTGCCCAGCTTCTCAGGGACACGAGAACTAGGAGGGAGCCATGCTCTAGCAGGACAGCCCAAATCGCCATCAATCACATTGGCAATGGTCATCATCATCACAGCCGCCATTCATCAGCCACTTCCTTTGAGCCAATCACTTACATCGGCACACGTTTTCTAGTTCTTTCCTTTCTTCCCTCTCTCCCTCATTAGAATGTAAGCCTGGCTCATTCCCATCCCCAAACCCTCAGGGTGGGAGGCTGCAGGGGAAGGAGAAGGGGCTTGATCTGAGCCCAAAATCCACAGGATCTGTCTACAGGGACTACGGAGGGTCAAGACCAACCCACCACAAACACCCATGACAGTGCCCATATGCTCAGCACAGGATTGCCCAGTGTGGAACTCACCACAAGTGCTCAACAAACACGGCATGAATGAATGAACAAATGAAGGAGGGAATATCCAGGGACACCAGGCCCTTTGGTTCCGGTTAACAAAATGGGAGCCTAACACCAGACACTCGGGGCCCCTGGGAAGGTCACTGGAGACCAACCCTGAGGACACCTTGAAACACACCTATCTGCATGGTGACAGAGATGCAGGAAGGCACAAGCAGCAGGTGTGGGGTGGGTCTGTGAACCCCCAACCTGCCAGGGCAGGTGCAGAGCCTGGTGAAGGCCTCAGATGTCCCAGCAGCAACAGGACCCTGTTCTCTTGGCAATGGTGACGGCCAGGCACAGCGCTGGGGGGATGGCGGCCCCAAGATAGCTCGCCCGGCGGGAGGGTGATGGGCATGCAAGCTGCCCCAGGCCCTTCTGAGGTGAGGCAAGACCTCTGCTTGGAAAGTCAGTCTAGAAAGGAGCTTAGAAATCACTGATGATGTTTCCGCCATCCCCATTTATCAAGGAGAAACTGAAGCTCGACAAGGGTCAGAAATGGGTCCAAGATGACAGCTGGCAGGTGGTGAGCCTGCACTTGGACTCAGGGCTGTTTGATCCTCTTAACCACAACCAGCCACCTCAGTCTCCCAATCTGGACACTGGGGAGGTTGGACCAGGCGGCCTCCTAGGTGCCTTAGATTTGAGGCGATTTCAGGGGAGGCAAAAAGCTCATCTCTGCTGGGCATCTTCACCCCACTCTCCCTTCTTTCCTCACTTCCCAGGCTTCAAGCCTCCTTCCCAGCCCAGGGCACCGTGTTCCAACCAGAGAACAGGGAAGGGAGGGGGCCTCAGCTCTCCTGCCTTGGTGGGTGAGGGGAGGACTCAGGGAGAGGGGGGAATGAGGGGCGGAGATGGAGAAAACGGCTCCTGCCCACTCTGCCCATCTACACCTCCGGAGCGCCCGAATGCCAGGGGAAGTTCACCGAGAGTTTACAAACCTCCTTTGTCACAGAGCGCTGCATGGAGCCATCAATCACGCCCTTAATTTACCCGTGTCACTTTCCAGAGGAAAGCCGCCCTGCGAGCAGCCAGTGGTGCTTCCTCTCTCACCCACTTGATGAGGATTTCATCTAATTGGTCCACATTAAATCACTCCCAGGAATGCAACATGCAATTACCGCAGCGGAGACAGTGGCTGGTGGTGAGGACGTGCCGTGGCCCTCCCTGGTGTAGGCAGGACAGTCCATGGAGGGCCTCCCTGGCTTGGGGCCCAGGGGCCTCTGGGAAACCTGGAGAACCCAGAGAGGGGCCTGCTGGAAACAGGGGCTGGGGGAGGAATGTCAGGGATAAGGGGGAGGGGCAGGCCAGGAAGAAGGAAGGAGGCAGAAGGAAGGAACGGATGGAGGATGCCAGTCACTCAGCTCCCCCACCCTCCCCATCCCTGGATGCCCAGGGGAGCTGGGTGTTTCTGACTGCCTCCACCCTCCTCATGGATTTAGACTGGGTCCCACCCTCCATCTCTCTCCCTCCAGCCTCAGGGTACAGAGATCCAGAGGGTTGCCACAAGCCTTGCTCTGCATTGCCTGGCACTGATGCCCACCTGGAAATGCTGGAAGCATACGCCATCCAGGAACATAGCTGTGCCCAACACCTTTCCTCCTGCACATATTTCTCCAAACACATCAGGCTTTGTACAAGCTCTTCCTTCTGCCTCAGATGCTGTTCCCAGCTTCATCTGCCTAATAACCTCTTGGTTGCCTTGCTGGTCCCACCTCAAAGATCACTTACACTAAGAAGTCCTGTCAAACACCCTTGGGCAGGAGAGGTAACCTGTCCCTCCTCTGACCTTCTGCTGTCCTTAGCACAGACCTCCGGGATCTCCTCACCATACTGTCCCACCCTTATCTACTGACCATACTGTGAGCTAAGTGGGGACTGGAAACCTATGTCTGTCATCTTTATGTCCCTGCCCAGTGTGTTCAGCACATGGTTGGGGCTCAGCAAATCTCTCCAGAATGAATGAATGAATGAATGCATGAATGAATGACTATCACGTGCCCTAATGTAAGCCTCAGGGAACCCATAGGCCAAATCACATTCCCAACACATGCCCACGGGCTCTCCTGGGCTGTCAGCCTGCTCAGGA
Source organism: Equus caballus (assembly GCF_041296265.1). NCBI lineage: Eukaryota > Metazoa > Chordata > Mammalia > Perissodactyla > Equidae > Equus > Equus caballus. The sequence goes on from NC_091698.1 coordinate 34,252,488, forward strand.
GGTCTCACCCTGATATGACAGCTATCAGGGGCCACACTGGCAATTCAGCACCAGAGCACACAAGGCCGGAAAGAGCTTCAGAGAGAAACTGCCCTCCTCCTCACTTAAGTGACCAGCAGACCCAGGCCCAGGGCCCTTGGGTGACTGTCCAAGGTACTCAGCAGTAGAGTCACCCCCTTAATCCCAGGGATGTGAGGAGCTCTGAAGCTCTGGGGGCAACCTCGAGCAAACCCTCAAGAGGCTGATGTCGCTGGCCCCTTTGGAAGACTGGGTGCATGTGGGGTGCCCCAAGTTTCCGCTCCCACCTCCCTGTCTCCCCCCCAGAGGCTGCTGCCTGAGTGGCTGGCGCATACCTTGCGCTTCTTGGCGCGTCCCTCGGCCTGCAGGGTGCGGGTGCAGCGCTGCACACACTCGGAGAAGCTGAGGTTGCTGTGGTCGGCGCTGTAATCGAGGTCAGCCAGCCGCGCCAGGGACAGGATGTAGTTACAGGCGATCCTCAGGATAGCCAGTTTGGACAGCTTCTGCCCATAGGAGTAACACGGCACCTGGGGAGTGAGAAGGCGTCAGAAGGGGCTGCATGGGTCTCTGTGCCGAGTATGGCCTCGTGGGGCACCTGACCAGGCAGGTGTGGGGCCACTCACAATGACGTCCACAACCTCTGAGAGGGGACTGCTAGGCATCGGAGGTGGCTTGGATTTTATTGTCTGTTCTTTTTCTTTTTGAAGAAGATTAGCCCTGAGCTAATATCTGCCACCAATCCTCCTCTTTTTTTTTTTTTTTTTTGCTGAGGAAGATTGGCCCTGGGCTAACATCTGTGCCCATCTTTCTCTACTTTATCTGTGGGACACCCACCACAGCATGGCTTCATAAGCCATGCGTAGGTCTGCACCCAGGATCTGAACCGGCAAACCGGGGGCCACCAAAGCAGAAACTGCAAACTTAACCACCTCGCCATGGGGCCAGCCCCTATTCTCTGCTCAAAGCTCCCACTGTTTACACACACACATCTCAGCTCATCCACTCACAAACTCCGGGAGGCATCCACATTCCCACTTTGCAGGGGAAGAAACTGAGGCTCAGCTCACACCCATTAGTCAGTCTGAATGAAGCATGGTGAGCTCCGCCTGTGACAGAGCTCTGTGCCCCACGCTCCCCAGGAAGGAGTCTCTCTGAGGTAACACAGTCTTTTTAGCGCTGGCATTCCAGCCACTCACTCACACAGGGACACTTGTTTTGCTGGGCACTTGGGAGTCTGACAATGAGTAAGAACTTGATTTGCCTTCAGAGAGCTCACATTCAAGAGTGACGTTATAAAGTCACGACAGAATTAGGCACCTGGGACTCTGGGAACATACCAGGAGGAAAGTGCCTGTGCTCAGCTGGGAGGGCACACACACGGCCATCCTTCTCTTTTGCTCTATGCCCTCTGGACCTGGGGTGCTGCTGGGTATACAACCAGTGCATAATAAATACATACAGCCCCGACCAAACTTGACATGCTTGTCAGTGACCCAGCACCAACTAGATACTTGCTAAGTGCACAGGGATTGGTACAGGGTGAAGAGATGGAGGCTTTGATTTTGTAACACTGTCCACCAATGTCTGTGCTGTGTGAGCAAAAAGCTCAGAAGATTGCAGCCGAGTCCTGTGTTGTAACGTGGAGACCTCACCACCAAGACCAGCAGACAGGTGCTAACTGATAGAGCCGACTGCTGCGATGGCGCGTCACCCACCTGGATGGCCGAACTGCACTCACCCAGCAGCCAAGGCTCTGGTTTCCTCCTGAGGCTCTCCAGGATCCTACCACCAATATCTGGTATGGATTAACCCTCATCCCACACAGCGGGACCCCCACGGTGCGTCCACTTAACAAGTATTTAGGGAGCACCCCCCCCCCATGCCAGGCACTGTTCTAGGCAGCCCTTCTCAGCCCAGGATGATTTTGTCCCTCAGGGGACAGCTGGCAATGTCTGCAGACATTCTCGATTGTCAGTACCGGGGAGCAGAGGTGAGGAGGTGCTACTGGCCTCTGGCAGGTAGAAGCCAGGGATGCTGCCAAACATCCTACAATCGATGCACAGGATCCTACAATGCCTGCCACAAAGAATGCCCCAGCCCAAGATGTCAGTAGTGCTGAGGTTGAGAAACTCTACTCTAGGCCCTGGAGACAAAGCGTGAACGAGACAGCCCCCTCAGATGGGGACCCTCAGTGCATCATCCACTTTGATCTCACTCTAAACCTCACTTTGTCCAGGAGCTTTCTCTGACCCCACAGGACCCCACCCTAAACCAGGCAGCTGGCTGGGGGGTGCACCTGCCCCTCATAGTGCTCTAATAGCACCCCACCTGTCCTTAACCCCCGATTATTGTGGCTCATCTAACGGTCAGTCACCTGTGAGCCTTGCGGGGGCAGGCCCCCGTATGCAGCGCCCAGCACAGGTCCCACCTGTAACAGGCCTCCAGAAGGGCTTGTCGAATGAGGGAGTGAATGGACAAATGAATGAGTTCCCCTCAGTATTCGCCAGGTGACCCCAGAATGTTTGGAACTGGGTTCCAAACCTCTCCTCTCTCTGTGGATGAAGATTCAGCTATTTGGCGTGGAGCTCAAGCACGTTCTGGTCACCTGGTTCACCTCCTGCCTCCAGCTCCTCCTAGCTGTAAGACCAGGGCAAGGGACAGAACCTTCTGAGCCTCGGTTTCCTTGCCATATTGCTAACAGGACTGACCTCACAGTGGGAAGAGATTACAGGAGATGACATATGTATTGCACAGAGGAAGGCCTGACACAAGTCAGCAAAATGTTTACAGTCAGCGTCGCAGAAGGTCTCTGTAGAGGGGCTCCAGAGTGGGTGAGAAGCGAGAGACCTGGAGCCAGCACACAGTGCCTGCCCATCCCCCATCCCCTCGGGTCCCGAGAAGGCAGCCCATGCCAGACGCAAGGTTTGCCATCACCTTTTAAAATCCTCCAGCAGTGAAGGAGTCCCCCCTCACCAGGCTGGGGAACCCAGGGAAGGGCAGGAACAGGACAGAGAGGAGGCCAATTCCTGTGCATTCCCCTTTCCCACCTCCCACTCCCAGCCTGGCCACAGCTCCAAACACATCCAAGAAAAGCCACAGAACAATGCACTTTGCCTGTTCCTAACCAGAGTCCAGAGAATCCTGCTTTATCAGCCTGGACAAATAAACAAGTCTGTGGGACAGAATGGTTCCCGGGAGTCCGGGGGCAGGGAAGAGGTCTCGGGGCCAGCCCGGCATCTCTGCCTCCTCTGCACGCCGGGGAGGGAGTGCCTGCCTGGTGAAGGCCCTGGACATGACACAGACCCAGAGGCCACACTCGGAGGTACCCAGCTCTTTGAGCCCTTGGTCCTTGGGCAGCTGGACTTCGCTGCCAGCAGGGAGCAGGAACCTTGGGAGGGACCTGCACATGGGGATGCAGGGTCATTTCAGGACTACAGAGCAACAGATGAGGGCAAGGCCAACCTAGGGGCTCTCATGCCAGGTACTGGGCCAGTTTTGTCCCATACTTGTTACTTTGTCCCATCACTTCTGTCAAAGTCTAGATCTAACAAGAAACCATCTGTCAAGGTCTGGTTGTATATCTGGCTCTGTGGTAGCTACTTACAGGCAGTTTTATCCCGTTTAAAACCTTCCCCAAAATAAAGATTATTAGACCATCTGCACATGAGGAAACAGAGAGATGACATGCTGGGCTCCAAGTCGCTCAGCTAAGACTTAGTTGGAGTCAGAAGCTTGTCGGTCTGCCGCCCAAGGAGGCACATGGCCACAGGGCTCTTCCAGCTCCCACCACCAAAGGTGGCCATATATGGGCCACCAAGGACATCTTTTGGGCAGTAACTCCCCCCCACCCCAGGAGGGGTGCTCCTCAGCAACCCTGGCCAATTCCAGATCCTCTTGGCGCCCACACCCCAGGATGCAACCCCTCAGCCCCCAGCAGCCCAGCTCGGAGGCACCCTGGCCTGGGCTGCTGCCACAAAATAAGAGTCTAGCAGCTGGTTCTGGTTCTGGGAGGTCGAGGTAGGGTGGAAACAGCTGGTCTGAATCCTAGGCACTTACCAGCAGTGGGCAAGTGCCTTCAGCTCTCTGAGCCTCAGTTTCCCCATCTGGAGAGTGGGTGCCTGTGTTCTCCATGACTACCGGGCCCAGGCCCCTCTTGCTGTTTACTGTGATCTACTGAGGCCAGGCAGGGCTGGGCATTTTGAATACAGTGCCTCTATTCATCTTTGAACGGCCCAAGAAGGTAGAAATCACCACTCCCACTTTACAGAGAAGCCTTTGATGCCCAGGGGGTGTAAGAACTTCCCATGTCTCTCAGCTGGTGAGATATGAACTGGGTTTTGAACTCACACCTTAGCTGGGCTCTTTCCAATTAGCCAGAAGCAACTGCTCAGGGATGTGGATGAGCATCTATGCCTAAGGTGGGCAGGTGGGCAGCCCACCCTTCTGAGCTGGGGATGGAGAGTTCTGGACTGATGGTCCCATGCGACCCCGGCCTTGTGCATGACCTCTCTGAGCATCCACAGCGAGGCCCAGAGCCCAACCACCTGCAGAGGACCCCATAGCAGTCATGTCACCATGGTCAGAGAACACAGGCCAAAGGAGGCCGCAGGGTCACTTGGCTCCAACTCCCATCAGACTGCCCAACTTCCAGGAAATAAAAGGACCTGCCTCATGCTCACCCCACAAACATTTTTAAGCTTCAGAGGAGCAGATTTGGGGATTTTCACAAGGTCCCATATGCTCCCAAAGCATTCCATCCCACCTACCCCAAGCCGGACCCTCTCCTGGCTCCAGCAAGCAGGAAAAAGCAGGAAGGGCACTGGCCAGGGAGCCTGAGGACCCAGCTCTACTCCCGGCCTAACATGTGACTTGAGGCAGGTCCATAACCTTAGGGAATCTCACTTTCCTCACCCATAAAACGGGCATCAGAATACCTGCTAGCTCAGAATGGGGTCGCAGTGGGCAAGTGTAGGGAGGTGCCACGGAGAAACAAGGCCAAGAACCTACCAATCAAAGCAGGACAAGCCTGGAAGTCCTCCACCCTCTTGCCTCTGTGCCTACTCCTATCCATCCTTCACACCCTGCCCAAGATGCCCTCCTGGAAGCCCACCAAGACTCCGGGACCAAGAGCTCCAACATCACCGTGTCCACAATACACAGCTGGGCACTTGATTCTATCTGAAATTATTCTCGAATCTTCTCCTGTCAGAGGCTGATGGCTTCCTGGGGCAAAGCCAGTCTATGCAGAGCTGTTCAAGATTCTTGTCAGATTCTATTTAAACAGGTTCTTTAAAACCCCAACTTTCTACACAGCCATGAAGCTGGACCCTGAAAATCTGGGTCCTAGTAGTTAAGAGCCATGGCTCCAGGGCCAAATAGGCCTGGGTACAAGTTCTGGCCACTTGCTTACCCTCTTTGTAAGTGTCCCCACCTATAAAATATGTAGATTTGCAACTACAGGCCCAGGCAAGGCGCTTCTCCCAGTGCAACAAGGCTCCACAAGCAGGTGCCCTGCGGACTGCACATGACAGGGTAGGACAGAGGCCTCTGTCACCCCTCATCCATCTGGATGGAGTCCCCAGAGGAAGCAGGCCTTCCTCCCATTCCCTGAGGTGTGCACAGGCTGCTGCGGGACCATGGCCTCCTGCCTCCTATGGGGTGTGAGATTGAAGGAGGTGCTGGGCCGGGGGTACCATCCCCATACCCTCTCCTGGGCCGCCCTGAGTTCGGTTGGTGAGGATCCCGTGGAAGAATCCAGGGGCAGTAGAGAAGGGAGCCGGGCCCCACTTGCTTGGCACCCCCTTCATGAAGGGGCACCCCAGCAGTTCCTGAGAGTTCTTCACTGCCCCTCAGGTGTCTGCCCAGAAGGCTGCCATTTCTCCATCAACACTGAGGGGCTTTGCTCCTCGAGGGGAGAGAGGGAATCTGCATGCACACCAGACGTCCCAAGAGTGAGCATAGCCTGTGAGCCAGAAGGTTCTGCCACAAGGCCAAGGCCCACAGCTCTGGCCCCTCCCCTCACCCATCCAGCAAAGCCAGGCATTCCCTTCGACCTCCTCCCACCTGGCCTGGGAGCAGCCTCGCACATGGGCCAGGCCCAGCTGTGCACACATGGCCTTCACATGAGGCGGCAGGGAGGGCCCCATGCAGCTGGGCTGGTGGCATGTGCTGTGGCCTGACCATCTGCCCCGCACGCCCACCCTCCCCCGGCCCTGCTGCCGCACACCATCCCCCCCCAGACCAGAGGGTCTCTGCCCCACCTGCACCTCTTCGGCTAAGCAGCCCCCAACCCCAGTTCCCTTCCCCGTCGAGAGGATACTGGACTGGACAACGCAGGAGGCCGTCTGGCTTCCCTATGCTGAGAGTGGACAGCTCCGAGGTACTCAAGGGACTGAGGAGCACAGCTGTGACAAATGGTGGTTTCTACGATTGTTATAAAATGATTAAAGAATTCTTATTTCTACATGTGTCAAGGCCTTGCCCAGCAGCGAGGATCTTGTAGACGCTCAAGAGATGTTCCTTCCTGCTCCAGCCCCATTCCTTTCTTCATTTGCTCTTTGCACCATTTTCCAGCTTTAGCAACTGAGGCCCAGAGAGGGAAAGCAACTACTCCATGGTCACAGAGAAAGCATGCAGCAGAGGTAGGACTCAAACCCCAGCCTCCAGATTCGCAGGCCGGGGCTCTTTTCACCGGACCAGGAAGCTGCTCAGGGAAACGAGGCCCCTGACTAGAGCCACCATCCCAGAACTGACCTCGGTGCTGCATCGGCCAAGACCTCATTTCAGGCAGAACCACTCTCCTTCCTTCCCTCCTTTCCTAAGGGCCCATTTCAAACGGAGAGCCAGAGCTTAGAGCCAGAGCCACAGCCTGTGTGCACTGGGGTGCATGTGTGTGTGCCTGTGTGTGAGTGTATTTTACATGTGGGACACTGAGGCCCAGAAGAGGAAGGAACTCCTCCGGGACACAGGACTTTCTCCATGGGATGGGTGCTGTGGTGGTTGGGATATGGTGGGTGTGGCCCCAGCCCCTGGCTCTGTGACCACAAGCGCCCTGGCTCTATTTCTTTCCCTCCCAGACAACAGGCAGATGCCCGCACGGCCTTTCTGGGGAAGGGGCAGAATGGTTCGGGCAAGGAGCAGGCGCTTCCGCGGCCGGGCATTTGTGTGTGCTCCCGGCACGTGTAAGGATCCTGTGTGTGTGCATGGGTCTCCCTGCACGTGTGTGCACACTCTCTCCCTGAATCTGTCCCTGTCACATAGGACCTCCGCATGGGAAGAGCAGAAGTGAAAGGAGACCAGGATTAACCATCTCATCTCAGAGAGCCATCCGTGTGCACACCCAGCCTCCGCCTGCTCACCAACACTGCAAGCGGGGCTGCGGGAGCCCACGACGCTGACTCGGACCGACAGCGCTGTGGGAAGCATTTGGCGAAAACCTGCTCTCATCCTCCCTCACCCACTAGGTGATCTGGGACAAGTCTTCCTTCTCCAGGCCTGTTTGCCATTCCACTAAACGGACTAATCCAAACTGACAGGGATGTTAAGATCAAATAAGATGGAATTTATTATTGAAAGAAGTTAAAGCCACTGGACAAATGAAATGTCGTAGAGCGCTCAGAGGCCATGAACATCTTCTCGGAACTGAAGCAGGCAGCCAGAGGGGTAGAAAAGGCCCTGAACTGTCAGTCAAAGGACCGAGGGGCCAGCCCTGTCCTGCTACTCACCAGCTGTGATGCTCCGGGCACGTGGCCTCCCTAAGGTGAGCAGGTGGACAGGCATCTCTCTGCCCTTCTGTCATCCTTCCATCCTGGAGGGTGGGTTGCAGGACGCCCTTCAGGCCGCCGCCCTCCCCAAGCATTCAGACACACAGAGCCGGCTGCCTGAGGGTGAGACTGACTGCTCCACTGGGCCCACTGCCCAGGGTCCCAACTGGTGCGGCTGTGAGCAGTGGCCCAGCCTGGTGTGTAACAGCTACCTGATCCCTCCACCCCACCTCACTGACCAAACATCTTACAAACCCAAGCAAAACACTTTGGCTCAAAAGTCATAGGGCCTCTTTTCCTAGGAGTTCAATTCCCTTCCCGTGGATGGATACTGGCACCATAGCCCACCCCACTGAGAGGAGGGAGAGGAGAGCGTGATCCAAAATGATCATGTTTTCTTAAATCCTCTGTTGTTGGCTAAAGCCCAGAGAGGTTGAGTAACTTTCCTAGAGTCACACAGGAAGTCAGCTGTACAGCAAGAAAAAAACCTGACTGCTCAAACCAGTCACAATCTACCCCCAACCCCTTCCCCCCATACCCTGTGTAGGGTGGGAGCAAGGGGAACTTACCACCCTCTTCTTAGATCTCCCTTCTCTCTAAAAAAAATGAGAATCCTAGAACCTCGGAGCAGTCCCAATCTTGTCTAAAGTAGAATTGTAAAACTGCCCCTCCCCACTACGGATAATTCTTGAGCAAATATTCTTCCTCATGCCCCCAGAGGACACTGTCTGGTGAGGGCAGCCCCCACCAACCCCAAACTGAGAAGCCCCTGACCCACCCTAGAACGAGGCTCTAAAGATCCCCCAACTAACCAATCCCCTCAACAGGCCAGCCTGCTTCACCGGGGAGTGAAGGGCAGTGGTGGGGGGACCTCCCGGGAAGGCGATGACCGGCCAGTTCCTGAGGCCGCCCCTGGCGAGGGGCGCAGGCTCAGAGCCTGGGTCCTTAAGGACGCCAGGGGAGGGGTGTAGAGCTCAGGAGCAAGCTGAGAGTAGGGACATCCCTGTTGGGAACTAGGGGCTGACAGGCTCCCCCGGAATGCGGGACCCTTATATTGTGGCAACAGCAGGCCCGCCGGTCCGCAGCACTGCAGGCCTCCCAAAACCCCACCACGCCAAACGCCTGAAGGGAAGGGTCTTCCCCGGTCCCCGCCCGAGACCGATTCCCACATTCCCCTCCGCGCCCGAGGGACTCCAGGAGACAAACGCTCATTGCCATAAAAGTGAACTACGAGGGCTGAAGTCAGACGCGCAGACAGGATCACCCCAGGGGTGGGGTGGGAACCAGGGCTGGCCGGGCCAGAAATCTCGAACCGTCACCCGCACGTTGCAAACTAAGATCCATTAACAACGCTGTGGCAAGGGTCGCTGTCCCAGGAGGGCCCAAGCTGTCTGGGCCCTGGGGCCGACCGGGAAGGGACAGTTGGTCCCTCTCACACACTCTCATCTTCCTCACCCACCCACTCCGGCAATCGTCCCAGGGCGCAGCGAGGGTGTGCGGCCGGGAGCCGGTACCTGCTTCCTGAGCGCCTCGAAGGCTGCGCTGATGGTGTGCACCCGCGTCCGCTCCCTGGCGTTCGCCAGGAGCCTCCGGGTCTGCTGCAGGGCTTTGATCTCGGAGGAGGCGGCGGTCGCTTCACCCGGCCGTTTCCTAGGCGACGCGGAGGAATCCGGGTGGTTATTGTAAATTACGTGTGAAATTGACGAGTAGGAACTTTCCCCCGGGCGCGTGAGGGGCGCGGGGCGCGCCGGGGACTCCAGGGGCGCAGGGGGCGCGGACGGCGTGGGGCGCGCAGGCGGTGCGCACAGCAAGATGCGGGGACGCAGGCCGGGCTCCCGGAAAGGCTGTGCCTCGGGACCCCCGGGTACCTGGCCCTGGGGCGCAGGAGGCGGCGGCAGTGGCGGCGGCGTGGGCAGTCCCGGCCCCACTGCGCCCAGGGCGAAGCCGCGTTTCCGCGCGTCCAAGACCTCCGGCGCCCGGGCGCCCCCGCGCTCCCCGGCCGTGTCCGCGCCCCCACCTGAGGGCACGGCGGGCGCCACCGGGGCCAGCACCGGGGCCGGGACGGGCTGCAGCCGCTGGGTCCTGTCCCGCAGCCCGTTGGTGGCGGCGGCGCCGTGCTCGGGCGCTTCCAAGTCCAATCGGAAAGTTTTATAGCCGTTCGCGCGCCGCGCCGGCTCCTTGCCTTTCCGCTTGAGCTTCTTGAGGCCGTTCAGCTCCTTCACGCACACGGTCTTCCACGGCCCGTCCTCGAGCACCGGGATGTGCTTCATGGCTCGGGCGGCGCGCGAGGCAGGGGCGTGGGGCTGCCCGGGACGCGCGCCCGCCGCGCTCGCTCTGCACGCCGCGCGCCGGCTCTGCCCGGCCGCCGCCGCGCTCAGCGCCTCGGCGTCTCCAGCTCTCCCCCTGCTCCTCCCGCCCTCCGCCCGCCCTCTCTCCCTTGCTCCCCCTCGCCCGCCCGGGGCAGCTGCGCCGCCGGCTCCGCGAAGCCGCCGGGCAGTCCGTTCCCGGAGCGCTCAGAGTGTCATCTGAAGTCGCTGCCGCCCTGCCAGCATTTCTGGAGAACGCCCGCTGCGCTCCATCTGTGTTTGTTTAGCCTCAGTTTACACAGAAGCCCGGTTCGCGAGATCAGTCAGCGCCGCCGCCCGGAGAGGAGGCAGCCCTCGCCGCCGCCGCCTCCCCAGCCCGGGCCGCCCGGGCCGCGAGCGCCTTTAAAGAAACAGGAAGCATTTTTCAAAACAGCTGGGCTGCCGGCCGCCTCCTTTGTCCGCGTCCTCTCTGCCTCCCCCCACCCCCATCCCTTCTGCCCAGAACCTGCCTCCTCGGGCTCTCGCTCCCCGCCCCCGACCCAAGTTGGGGGCGCCTCTCTTTTCCCAGAGGACAGTCTGCTCCCTGTGGAACTGCCACGAGCACGTGGCTTCTGGGCCCTTCGGCCCTTCCCCAAATCAGAGCTGGGCCTTCTCTACCCGGCCTCGCTGACCTCTCGTGGACGCAGCGTCGACCTTCCGCCCCCAGCACGTCTCCGTCCATCCCTCCACCCCAAATCGCCAATGGAGGATAAAACCAGCGGCCACTACTGGGGTAGGGCTGGGGGGCGGGGGGGGGGGGGGGGTCGATGGGGGAAGGGAAAGGCTCCAGAGTTCCCCGACACCCTCGCTCCCACCGCGCAGCAATCTCATCCAGTCTGTCACTTGCTGCAGCGGGGAGGCCAGGAGTAGGGGAAGGCTTGAGCAATAGGGAAACTGAGGCTTTGAGAAGGAATGTGCTTTCCCGTAGTCCGTCACACGGCGAGTCAAAGAGGCCGGGGAGGGTGACAGCTTCGGATTTAGACAGACTGAGCATCTGTGAGATTCTGAAGTCGCCTCACCCCAGGCGGCCCACTAAGCCCGGATTTTCTCCTCTAGGGAATGAGAAATGCGGAGAACACCAACGCCTGGGTCACAGTGTTGCTGTGAGGAATTAAGCAGCAGGCACGTAGGAGGTGCTAGTCAATGGCAGCTCTGGTTATTATTATTATTAATATCAGAGGCAGAATAGCTCCTAGAGGCAGATTTCCTGGGTTCAAACCCCAGCTCTGCCACTTACAAACTGAGTGACCTTGGGCAAGTCACTGAGCCTCTCTGTGCCTCCCTTTCCTCATCCGTACAATGGAGGTGATAATTTGAACCCTCCTCCGAGGTGGTTGTGAAGATTAATTGAGCACATAAGTGCAGAGCACTCAGAGCAGTGCCTGGCATGAAGTGAGAGCCTTGCAAGTGCCCACTGTTATTGGCAAGGGGCAGACCCCCAGACCCTCTGTCCTCGGTGCCGTTCCAGTGGAGATTCTGGAAAGAAGAGGTCAAACGAGGGGGCCCTCAGCCGAGGCCCATCTCCCAGAGGCTGCCCTGAAGGACCAGCACAGGACTCCACTCCTTGAGGTCCTTTCTCTGCGGCAGTCCCTCCTTAAGGCAGTGGTGGGCGCTCAAAGCTGTGGGAGAGGAGAAGATGAACCCTCCACCCTGGCCTTGGGTTCTGGCCTCTGCAGCCACTGGAATCGTCAGCTTTCTGATTTTGGTCCTCCACTCCCGCCCCCAGGCCCACCAGACCCTGTGGCGGTTTTCCTGTGAAAATGCAGGGCTCACACTCCATCTGGAGTGCCCTGTCTCCCCCAGGGGAGGAGGTCATGGGGGTGCAAGGAGGTAGATGGTGTGGTGGGCTGTGGCAGGCAGGGTCCCGGGAGGTCGGATGGGAGTCTGGGCAGAAGGTTCAGGGGCAGGAGCCTAGAGCTGGAGCCAGGAATGGGCCTTGGCTTTTCAACTATGGAGCCCCATGACCATGGGCAAGACTTTCCATGCCCCTGGTTCTGTTTTCTGTCTGTCCTTGAGGATAGTTCTGTCCAGCCAACGTCTTAGGGTAGCTGGGAAACTAAAAGAGATCGTGAAAGGACTTTGACATAAAGCTTCAAACACACGCTGACACATCCACATTCGCACAGGGACACACACAGATGGAGGCGTGCAGTTTTCTGACCATAGTAAATGCGAAACCTCATTTTTTCCACTGAGATGGGTCCCAGCATCATAATGCAGGTGCTCCCTGAGACACGCTCTTCCCTGGACACCCAGCATCTTCCCACTCCTTATCTCCCTCCTGAAGACCAAGGGCGTGCCCCAGAGAGGAGCCCTCCTTCTCCTCCTGTTTCCGCACCCAGCCCGGGACCCTAATGCCCACAGTCTCCTACACCTCCCCTCACCCTTTGATGACGAGCTCCAGTCTGCCCTCCTCCTGGAAGCTGTGGCTGATCCCCACAGCCCGCTGTCGCTCTGGCTGGCCTCTGCGCATGCTTACTCACGAGCATTACTGCAACTTACCCTTGGCTGCAGACCTGTCCGACGCCCTGGGTTTGTGAGCTCCCGAAAGGCTGCTGTTTCCTTCCTCCCTGTCTCCAACAGTAGGTGCCTAAACATTTGCTCAAGGACGACCAGCCCTTATGCCGTTTACATTCTCCAGATCCCAAGCAGAGGCTTGGAACCCAGCTTGCCCACTCCTGGTGAACCTAACCAGCCAGTGGCAGAGATGGGGGGAAAGCCAAGCCCCACTCTCCAGAGCTGCTAAAGTACTCTCTGAACCTCAGTTTCCTCCTCTGTAAAACGGAGGTCATAATAGTGTGCTTCACAGGGCTGGCATGAGTGTCAATGAGGCCGCGTGTACAGAGTTGAGCCTGGTGCATAAAGTAGAATGAATGGTGGCCTTAGGCAGCCTGGGCGAGCACCACTGCCCAGGCTCCTTGCACTCCAACATCTGCCCCCAGACTCAGGGTGCAGTTGAAGGCTCGGGAGTCCACAGCTGGTTGGGAAGGGTGGAAGTCTCTGGCAGGACTGAAAATTGTCCCTAAAGAGGCCAGGCTGTGTTCCAGGAAAATCACATGTCCTGGTTGAGTATGAAGGGCTCCACTTATGCTGATCCTGAGCTCCTCACCAACTCTCCCGAAAGAGAGGAGAAGCTCACTGAGATCCCATGGGGTGGGAGGAGGGGAAGGGAGTGGACGGGAGTGGTCAGCTGCGCTGGGCGGAGGTAGGGCAGCATTCAAACCTGGCTCCACTCGCCCAGGGCACGCTCCTTCCCCCTTACCAAGCTGCCTCTCCCGCTGGTCAAATGCCAGGGCCCCTGGGTTGGCATCAGGCAAGCCTAGGAGGGATCTTTGCCACTTACCAGCTGTGTGGCCTTGGGTAGCCGCTTCACCTCTCTGAGCCTTGGTTTGTTATCTGGGCATTATCTCCTTAATTATAAGATAGACTTGGCACGCACAGGAACATCAGGCAAGCTGTAAAGAGCCCAAGTGGTGTTTAAGGTCCCTGTTATTGCCATCCCCAGCCCAACAGGTGGCAGACCTTCAAAGCCCAGGCCAGCTGCCCCGGCCCCCCTATACTAAGGACAAACCTGCCTCCCAGGGCTAGCGATTCTGCCTTCCCTCAGCCTCCTTGAGAAGTGGGGAGAGAGACCAGCTGGGCGGCGCCCCCTGGTGGTGTGACACTGCCTGGCCTACACACGACATAGCGTCTCCCCACAAGGAACTTCTTGCTCATTTTGGAGCCAGGAGTGGTGGCCCTGCAATGACAGTAACATGGATTTCGTGAATTCATAGAGTTGCCGGGATGAAAAGACTCTCAAGGCTCCAGGTGGTCTCCCCCTCTGCTTGAGATGGGACAATGCAGACACTTCAAGAAAACCTAGGCCCTACATTAGAAACATCCCCCCTGGACTACCTGTTTGAGGGCTAGCATCACGTGCACTGAGAGCTTCCACATGCGCTGGACGGCTGGTCCAGGGAACAGGAATGAAGGTAGAAAGGGAAAGGAAGGCAAGAGCTCAGTGCATAGGCCACGGGAGCAAATGCAACCCAGCCAGACAGTGCTCATGACTACCACGTGGGGCGCGGTTACAGGCTCTATTTCATAAATCCTTATAAGGGCCCCAGAGGGTAAACTCATTCTACAGATAAGGAATTGGAGGCCCCTAGAGGGAAAAACTGGCCAACAGAAAGGAAATAATGGAAGTGGGGTTGGAACCCAGACCAACTGACCCCCAAACCCAAGCTTTAAACCACCGTGCTTCGCTGCCTCCTAGAGCTCAGTGACTACGTGTGGGGAGTGAGTAGCTGGGCCACGTATAGGGCTGGCCTCTTTGGCTGCCTGGCTGTCCCTGCATGTGCTGCCAGCCTGGATGGGCTTCTTGCTGTCCACCTCTCAGCTGAAGCCACTGGCCTCCCGTGGACCAGCCCAGTGCCCCTTCAGCTCCTTCCAGGTCGGGGTCAGATGGGCACTGTCCCAGCATAAAGACCCTGGATCTTGGTGTCCAGGCACTGGTGCCATCCCGGCACTGCTGGGCAGAAGCTGCCCAGCAGTTCCTGGGTGCGAGGGCATCCCCCGCGGGTGAGGACAGGACAGCTCTGCAGGGTGGCATCCAGTGACTGCCGTCTTCTTGGCCGGATGGGATGGAAGCTTGGACACTTGCTACATGAAGCTCTACATGCCTGAATCTGGAGTCCCTATTTCTGGCTGTTCAGATTGTTCCAAAGTGGGTGTGTCGCCCATTAGAGAAAGGGAGGAAGAGTGGAAATAGACCGCCAGGAGGAAACGCAAGGCATGTGATTGGTGCACCCTGGAGTTGTCCTCACCGCAGCCCTGGATCGGACCACCCACGGGAGTGAGCAGAAACTGGAATACGGTCAGCCTGGTGGTCCCCAAAGCCGCTCCCTCCCTCCCAGTCACAGTGCTCACACTGCCACTGTTAACTGGCAGGACACTGGATCCAGAGGACAGCAATGAGACATCCAGGTAGGAAGCTCTCCCAACTTACTCTCCAGTCTTCCTTCTACCTTCCTCTATCCCCGTGACCATCCCAATTATGGAAAATTGGGACAGGGCACCAATAAGGGCACGGCAGGAGGGAGGGAGGAGGCCTTTAGCACTCCCTCTCTGCGACATTCTCGGCCATGAGAACACGCTCTGCTGTTAACGTAGCAGATTCCCCTGCAGCGGGCAAGGCCCATGGGGCGTGATGGGCATGATGGGCAGGCAGGTGCCAGGTTTCCACGCAGCTGGCCAGGTGCCCTGTTAAAACATAGGACATATCGTGTCATTTCTCTGCTCAGAACCTCCCAGTGACTTCCTGCTTCTCTCAGATGTGTTAGGGGCTGCCATCAGTTCCTTCTCTCCCTGCATGCCTGCAGAGGCGGCATCTGTTCCTCCACCCCATGAACCTGGGCTAACCTGCAACTGCTTGGGCTACTGGAGCCCTGCAGATGTGGAAGTGATGCTGTGCTTTAAGGGGACTGGCTGTTTCAGCTTCCTGCCAGGTGGAACCCTTAGTCACTGTGCGAGAAGTCCAGGTTATTCTGCCAGAGAGCGAGACCATGTGGAGAGCACCATGGTGCCAGACCTGGGAGTGAAGAAGGCACGAGGTCAAGTGGAACCTTCATGTGCCTCCAGCCCCAGCCTCTCTCTGGCTGCAACCACGTGGAGGAGCCTGAGCAAGAACCACCCAGCTGAGCCCAGTCAACCCGTCAAACCACAAGAACAAATATGAAATTGCTGGTTTAAGCCAGTACATTTTGGGGTGGTTTGTCAAACACCAGTGGCAAACTAGAACATTCCAGTAAGAGCCAGGTTGACATCTGGTCCCCATTTCCTCTCTGACCTCATCCCCTCTTCTCTCCCCAACTTCATCACTCTGCTCCCACCACCCTGGGCTCCTTGCTACCCCTCGAATATACCCAGTCAGTTCCCTCCTGCCTCGGGGCCTTTGCACTGGCTATTCCCTTTGCCTGGAATGCTCTCCCTCAGGTAGCCTTGTGGCTCACTCTCTCACCTCCTTCTGGTGTTTCTATGTCGCCTCAGTGAGGCTGTCCCTGAGCACCCTATCTAAAGTTTGCACCCCTCCCCTTCAGAACTTTCTGCCTCTTCGCTGCTTTATTTTGTCAATAGCACTTAGCATCACCTGACACAATATATATATTATTGGTTTGATTGCTTATTTCTGTCTCCTCCCACCAGAATGTCAGCTCCATGAGGGCGGGGATCTTTGCCTGACTTGTTCGCTGCTGTATCCCAGCCCCTAGAACAATTCCTGGTACATAGTAGGTACTCCATAAGTACTTCCTGAATGAGCGAAGGCCCAGTGCTCAGTTTGGACCAGGGCTTGCTCCGCTCTTCAATCAGCTGCTTTGATGGCAGAAACCAGCGGATCCAGAGACAGAGCTAGTCACATCACAGGAATAGCTGCTCTGACCGCCGAGAAGTGGCGGTCATGTCGAATTTACTCTTTTCTCTGACTTTGGGTCTCCTAGCCTGATCAGTTGCCTCGGGGACAATGGATACAAATCAACACTCATTCACTCATTTGATAAATCTTGGGCGAGCCAGGCCTTGGGCAGAAAGATGAGGTGTCCACCGGCAGGAGCTCAGATGCAGAGGACTTCCTTTGTCCCCTGTGACAATTCGATATGCGTTTGTAGAGTGCTTACGGAGGCTGGAGATACAGCCGTGAACAGAGCAAAAACCTCTGCCCTAAGCAAGCTGACCTTCTGGTGGAAGGAGACATAGTGTCCACCCCAAGGAGGTCCGGGTCCAGAAGAAAGATAATACAAGCCTGATAAGATCTTAAGACATGGTACAAAGTGACACATGCTACAGGAAAAGCTATGGGAGCCCCAAGGGTGGCGGAACTGCTCTGGGAGTCTTCCTGGAAGAAGGGGCGTTTGAACCAGGCTGGAAGGACAGTGGGATTTGGCCAGGCAGGCCACCTCCCTGAGAAATGCCCACGGCTTGTTCCCTCGCCTTCTCCAAGCCTTCGCTGGTGTGTCGCTTCCTCCCTCAGGCGTCCCCTCACCACCCATTTACAACTGGAACAACCCTTTTCTCTGTATAACACACGATATGATCTACTTATGCACCATGTTTATGGTTGTGTTCTCACCCGGAGGACAGAGGGAGTGGCAGGGAGGAGCAGCGCCTGCACCCTGGCAAAGCCCAGCGAGGGTTCTTCCCATTGGCGGGTAAGATGGCAGAGGAGAGAGGGGAAGCTCACGTGACACTCCGCTGACTGTTGAGGATTTGCTAAGAAGTGAGGTGGCAATCTGAGCCTCAAGGAGACCTACCCAAGGAAGAAACACTACCAGCCGGGCTGTGCTGGACAAATACACCCCCAAGAGGACATGAACCATGCCCCAAAGCAGCTTAGTTTCCAGGCTGTTGGCTTCCTCTGACAGCATTTGACTTGGCCCTGCCCTCTCCTGGTCCCCTTCCCTCCCTCTGACATCATCATATAACTTTATGTTGTTAATGTGAACTTTATCATCTTTGTAGTTTTGTTTATTAATTTATTAATATTTTGGTTCATAGTCATATAAGAATTAAAAGCATAAAAGTATAATTGTGTCCTAGGGCTCTGTGACAATGTGCTGCCTTTCGAGACAGGGGCATCCTTTACTCAGGTTCGAGAAGCTCTGGGCTAGAGGCTGTCGGAGTTGTCCTGCACCTTTGACAAGCTGGGCTGGGAGTCAAGAGATGCGTTCTCGTCCCAGGACCAGCTATGTGCCCTTCCCTTTGGAACCTACCCGCCCTGTCCCCCACCCTCTGCAAGCCTCAGTTTCTTCATCTGTGAAATGGGAAGAGTGAGGAGGAGGTGGAGCCTACATACCCCAAGATCCTTCCACCCCTAGCATCTTAGCATTTGTCTTAAGCCTCTTCAAGACCCAGAGCACCAGCGGAGAAAGTGAAGCATTCACTGCTTAGAAAGAAAGCCCTCCTGCATCGCAGGCAAGGGCTCTCTCGTGGAGCCATCCAGCTCGCTGGAACATAGAAGCCAGAGCAGCCAGGGGGTTGGGTGGTGAGAGAGGCTCGCTACGGTTTTGCTCATGAGGACCTAGTTGTCAACAGCCTAACGAGACCTGGCTTAAGCCGGTGATCTCCCGGGAGCTGTTACCAGTCCTCACAGACATGCTCTGTGGCTAGGGAAACCAGAGGGCGATAGCTCCTTTTTCTTTTTTTAAGGGAAAACAACTTTAAATTCCCCGAGGAGCACATTCCATCACTGTGAAGTATTCCCTACCCATCTCCCTCAGAAGAGAAAGGAAACAAAAAAAGGCCGGCTGCTTCTTCTGTGTAGGCTCCTCAAAAAACTATTTTTACAGCTCTCTGAAAAAGTCCCCGCGATGGCGGCAGCCGGAGAACATGAGGGGGCAGAATGGAGCTGACGCAATGCACATTTATTAGCAGTGAGGAAAATTAATAAGGCACCAGCTCAGCCGTGGCCCAGCTCAAGGGCAGCTCCAAAGACCTGGGAAGCCCCAGGGACGGCTGTCGATCTGGTGGTCTCCAGGCTGAGTCCGCAGACGCCTAATGGGTTGCAATTCTAGATCAGCACAGCTGGAGGGCGGCTTGGAGATCATCTAGGGCCACTGGAGGACAAATGCTTTTTATCATGCATGGCAAATCTGGTTGATTGGTAGGGGCTGCCTGAAGCCCTGTGTTGAAAAGGATTCTGAGGCTGCATCTGGGTCCCCTGGGAATGAGGGCTGTAATTGATTAGCAATGTCTGCCATGGATGAAAGAGGAAGAGTAACAGTATTCCTGTCATGTATTTGCCACTGCTGGTCTAGTCCAACCTTCCAATTTTGTTGATGGGGGAGACCGAGTCCCAAAGCCCATTGTTTGTAGGGTTTTTCCCAGCCTTCTCAGGGGCCTGGCTGCTGTGGCAGGTGGCTTCAGTGTCTCTGAGGACCAAAGATGACTGATCCAAAGACTGTCTCTGAAAAGCCAAAACAATTACTGGGTTTGGTTAATTCAGTCAATTGCCTGTTTCCTGGAAATAATTGGTAAAATCAGTTGTCTTGTGGAATCGATGAGTCAGTTCAACCAATGTAGATGATCTGGCAGGCCCAGGTGACCCCCAAGCCAGTGTTTACCTAACACTAGTAGTCAGGTCAAAAAGAATCAATGGGTGAGACTAATCAGCTATTTGGCCTCAGGATAATACAATCCCCAAGTGGCCAATAGAGCCATTCTAATCAGATAGATTACTGCCCCTCTGATCTCCACAGGACAAGCTTGGGTCTGACCATCCTGACCATGACTCTGCCACCCTCGCCATCTTCTCCTGCCCCACCAAGCCTGGCTTGTTTCCTTCTCTCCCGAGCCTGTGACAGCCCCTGCTGCCTCTGGCAGAGAATCGTTCTGCAGTGGGCTGGACACCTTAGATGAGCTCCTCTCACCCCCCACACAACCCCTACATATCAGTTCCACCATCTTACCTTCTTTCCTTCCATCTGTGACAGCTCAAAGACCATCCAGGCCGCTCCTCATTTTAGAACTGAGGAAACTGAGACCTGAGCAGGCAACGGACTCGCGTGACGTCACTGGGAGGTAGTGGTGGCTCTGGGTCTCCTGACTCCATCTCTAGGGTCATGCTAGTTGCCCCAGATAAATCTGTTCTGTCTGGTTCACCTCAGTTTCATGCGCTCCTCAGAGTGGCATAGATAACTTCTGAGGAACCCCAAAGGAGGCAGTCCCAGAGTGAACATCCGGGGTGGGAAAAAACTTGGTATGTGAAAGGGCAGGCTGGGGAGTGCGGGAGGGCATGTGGGTCCTTGGTAAGGCAGGCCAGGCGGTAGGGGAGGCCTGACTCGGTGAAACCTGGCAGCACCGCCAAGGGGCCCAGCCACTGCCTCCTGGGAAAAGTAAAACAAGGCACGTTCCTCTCTGATCTTCATGTCCTTGACCCACTGTCCTCTGGGAAATCTACCTGGGCATCTTAGATCCCCACCTTGAATTTAACAGTTCTTGTTCCAGGGTCAAAAAAACCCAAAAAAACAGAAACCAGCCCTTGCCCGAGGAACTTGGCTAAGGTGGAAAAAGACCCTCGGTGGAGGGGGGAGAGGTCAGCCTTTGGAGTGGGACAGCCCTGAGTTGAATCCCGGCTTACCACTGGGAGCTTGGTCAAGTTCCCTAATCTCTCTGGGCCTCAGTTTCCTCATTTGCAAAGTCGGATGGAAAGATTACTGCCCCTTGCAGGGTTGTTGGGAGGATTAAACTGATGTCAGTGTAAAGGGCTTAGCACAGGGTGTGACACATGGTGGCTACCAACAGTGTCCTGAACACCTCTCCTTTCCGTTCAGTGCAATACTTCATGCTTCTTGGCTGGGACTCTACCACACCTCCTCCGGGAAGCCTTCCCTGAACACCCTCAGCCACCTCTGGGGGACCTCCAGGCTGGCCTGCCTGTGCTCTGTACCAGGAGACTCGTTTCTCCAAAGAGCCCATGAGTCACTGGGGGCTGGGGTGGTTTGCATCTCCCCTCACTCTCGAGAGCCCCCAGCTCTGGGCTGACAACACAATGGGTGCCAGATAAAGTGGCTGTGCAGACCCTGGCACCCTCCCCTCACCCCCACCCACCTAATCTCCCTGGTTCCCCTGATTTTCCAGCCCCTGTCTAGTTTCTTCCTAATGCTTCTGTCTCCACGTCTCCAGGGCTCTATTTGCATGAGGGAAAAAAGTCTACACATACACACACAGCCCAGAAAGCATCCAGTTGCTCCCGGGCAGGCTGCCAGTGATTGAGTGACCTGCAGCTTCCCCCCCAAATCACATTCCGCTGGCACGGATCTGGCCCCGCCTGACGCCAGCCTCCGAACTCGCCCCCAGAGCAAACATTTCCAGTTGGCAGCTCAGCCTTGTTTTTCTGAGGCCCCGATTCAGGCTCCCTTGTAGAAAACAGAAAACAAAATGCATGGGACCAAAAATGAAATAAAATAAAATTGAAAAGGAGGGGGTGAGATGGGGAGGCATTCGCTCCAAGGCACATGGAAAAATCTGAGCTTGGGGGTGTGCAAAGAGTTTCTGAGACGCAAACACACATGCTCACAACCCCTCCTTCCCCGCTGGCTTTGAGGCCACGATCGGTTCATTCAGGCCGCTGCCTCCTGCTAAAAGACTCACTCTGTTCTCATTCACAGCTGCGAGGGGAGGACACAGAAGAGGGCGGGGGGAGCCTCGGATCTGCAAGAAGGGGGTGGGGGGTGTTACAGGACGGGTGTTCGTTCTACAGGGGAAATTAACGGAAGAAAAATAAACATGGCCAGCCTGATTTTCATGCCAGTGCGTGAGGTGTCGGGGCATGGAGGGGGTGCATGTGTGTGTGTGCACATGCCTGTGGGTGCCGCTGTGTTTGCCTTCTCAAAATAAGAGCCGCTAGGTGGAAAGATGTCACGACCCAGGCTCAGGCGGCAGGGGGACAGGCCAGCCAGGGAGGGCAGAGGCTGGCACCCAGGCCTGCCCATGGGGTCAGGCAAAGGCCAGGGGTCAGAACAGGGAAGCTTGGCCTGGGCCCGTCAGTCAAGGGCTGGGCGTATGGGGGTGGGATTCAGAAGGTCAGCCCCAAACTGGGCGCTCGGTCCCTGGGAAAGAGGTGGGCTGAGGAGTGTTACAAGGGCAGGATGGACTCAGGCCTGAAATACGGGTGCTCATCTCAGCAGGGGAGGGAGGGACTGGAAGAGCCCAAGGGATAGGAGGGGGCTGGAGGAGGTGGTAGGGTGGGAAGGAGGATGGTGAGGGTGGTTGGCCGACTCCAGAGTGAGGGTATCCCAGCCACAAATCTGGCTGAGGCACAGAGCTGGTGAGCAGGGCTGCAAAAAGCCTTCTGCCCATGAGGGTCCCATGAGGGCATCAGAGAGGAGAGAGGGACCCCAGGACCAAGGGCATCTTGGGGCCTGGGCTGAGACGCAGGGTCCCAGGCCCAGCAAAGCCCAAGAAATATTGTCAAGCGTCAGGGGCCAGGAGTGAGCGGACTGTCACGTGAGAATCTGGGCGTGTCAGGACAGCTCAGGAAGCTGTGGGAGAGGGTGAGGGCAGGTAGCTCAGAGCCTACACTGGGACTCACGTGGCTGGGTCCCTTCTACACGGTGCCGGCTTCCCCACACAGGGAAGGGCCTGGAATCTTAAAGGGACCTGGCAATAGTAAAGAGGTCCCGGGCTGAGGGGCCTGGTGAAGTTTGCAGAGGCTGGAATTGCTCAGCTGTGACAGCCCAGTGCCGCTGGAGCAGAAAGTCACACAGGCCAACAGGAAAGATCCAGGAGCTCTGGTCCAGCGTCCCCTGGAAAACAGTGGCAGCACCACCTGTGTCCGAGTCACCTGAGATGTGTAATAAAATGTATATTTCTGCCATTCTTTCCACCTGCTGGATCAGACACCACCTGAGGTGTCTATGAGGAGCTGAACTCTGGATAGGCAGCCCAGGTGGTCCTCCTGCCCTGGATGATGCTGCCAAGTTCTTTGACCCTCAGCTCCTTCTCTCTGGCTGGATCCCTATCTGTCGGACTCCAGGGACCATAGGATTTTCCACTTTTTCTCCATCCCAATCTGTGAGCAAAGTAGTTAACAAACTTTTCCCAAGCGTACTTTGGCTTTGACTCAGGACATTTCTTAACCCAAAGAAAGGAGTCTCTAATGGTGGAAATTTAGGCCTGGAGAAAGCCAGAGGGAGAGTCTTGGGAGTACATGGGAGGCCTTCCAACGAATGTGCAACTTCACGATATCATTGGGAAGCCCCAGAGTTCGCTTTCCCTTTATCAATTTTTGGAAGAGTGAGTTGGTTTTTTCTAAGCATCCTCCAAGTGTCTTTTTTTAATTATCATCTTGAACTCATGGAGTTTTAAAATATTTGATGTATTTCAATTCATTGCAGGGTCTTTGTTTGTTTGTTTAGTTTTGTTTTTGAAGCACAAACGATGCCATTTTGTCCAGTGGGAGCTCCTTCAGGTCGGCACCTGAGTCCTTTTGACATGACCCCAGTGGTGTTCGATAACTTTCTTGTCTTCTGGTACAAGCTGTTCTGGACTCACCTTATATATCTGGTGCTCCAGACCTGGAAATAGCAATTCTCTGAGAAGCCTTGGTTCCTTGCAGTAAGAAAAGATGCTTAAAGATCACAATTTGGTCACGATATGTGCTCAGTAAGAAACAGCTTATTTTCTTTCCGTTTCTCAATCTTTTCCATGAAGGACCTGAGTCTGGGCCCAAGGACATCTGAAGGAGACCAGCCCCTGCCCCATTAAGTGCGTTTCTCCCAGATCCCAGGCAGGCTCCTCCTTGGAGGTAAGCTCTACTCACCTGGGGCAGGCCTGCTCTTCTTCTCCCCTTCCCGAAGATTGTCCTTGGTCCCTCACAGCTGGTCCATCAGCCCCAAAGCCCTCCCCACCATCTCTCTTGGGTGTAGACTATAATGTGAGGAGTACAGACACAAAAATCAGACCGAGGGAGTTGCTTACCTCTCTAAGCCACAGTTTCTGCATCTGCAAAGTGAAGTCAAAAATCTCTTAAATGAGGTCATTCAAGCAAAGTTCTTAGCGCAGTGCTTGGCTCACAGTAAGCACTAGAACACGTCATAGATTTGTATTATTACCTGCCAGAGGAGCCTACAGTGTCTTCACGCGCAAACAGAATCTCCAGCAGTCTTCTCGGGCCCTGCCGGCGCACGCGGGCTTGCAGACCCCCATCTTGCTGTAAAACAGAGACACAAAGGTGATTTGTCCTGGCTTTAACCTTTCAAAGGAGGGAGTCCCCAGCTGGCAAAGGAGCGTTCAGAGGAGGTAAGAAGTCCCTAGAGGGATGTCTTAAGTTGCAAGGAATAAGTGAATGTGTGTGTGGAGGGTAGAGGGCATCGTAAGGCACGCGTGGGGCAATAAGGGTGACAGGGTCTTGTGTGAGGACAAATCAGGACCACAGTATGGCAGGGCCTCGTGAAATCTGGACTTGCAGGATCTGAGGCACCTCTAAGGACCAGCTCCCCTCTCTGCGGACATCAACGTCTGGTCACAAATATTCCTGTTTCTCCTCTTTCCACGCGTACGGTAGCATGGCACAACTCTACCACCTTTAAAATTAGGCACGGCCATGAGACTTGCTTTAACCAATGAATTATAAGCAGAAGGGACATGTGTCACTTCTGGACAGAAGCCTTAATAGCTGATGTGCAATTGGCTGAATTTCCTTCCCCCGTGTCTGCAATCATGGAGGCATCTGTCAAGATGGACCCTCTGTCAGCCTGAGTTTTCACACAACCGTAGTGCGTAGAGCCTTCCTTGTTGACCTGTGACAGGTAGGTTGTGTGTGGTCAAGAATAAACTCTTGTTGGGTGAAGCCACTGAGATTTGGGGGCTGTTTGTTTCCACAGCAGAATCCAGCCCATCCTGACTAATTGCTCTCTATGTCCTTCCCAAAGGTTCGCTCCCTCTCTCAGAGAGTCTACCACTCTCTGTAAATTGACTCCATCTTCTTCTCACCACCACCGAGCTTATTCTTTCCCTAGACTCTAGGAGAGTTCTTTCTTTGTAGCCACACTTCTCCTCATTTCTGCTCCCACATAATTTTTGCTTGTCTGACATTCTCCCATGGCCCTGTCTCTGCTTCTTGGCTCTGTCTGTAACTGCTTCCTTCTTGAGAATGGCTTAGTTCAGAGAGACAAAGAAAGACTCTGACCGCCCCAGCTCATGCCTTCAGGCCAGGCCACACAGGGTTTGTGGGCCAACCCCTAGACTGGCTCTCTGGGGTAGACACCAAGCCCTGACCCAAATAGCTGTGGAGGAAGGGAACAAGTTGGGGAGTATATCACGTGATGCAAAACATGGCACCTGCCTGAGGATTCAGGTGGGACATGGCCACCTAGAAGGGACTACAAGTGGGCAGGCACCAGGTGGCGGGCAGGGGAGGGAAGGGTAAGGAAGGATGTTTGTTTTTAAGCATTAAGCCATGTTAACCTTCCATCTACAAGATACTCAACATCTGGCTGAAATAGGAACACTTTAACAGAACATCTGGCTACTCACTCTGCACAGTGTGAAGCAGCTGGATCCTTGGCAGCATCTGTGTGAGTCACTGATGTGGGGTCTCCTCTGTGTGTTTAACGTCACATTTGTGCTTTCCTTTGCCTGTAACAGAAAACCAGACTCAAACTGGTTTAAATTTTTAACAGGGGAACTCTAAGCTCATGGGGCTGAACCACAGATGAGTCTGGCTTCACATGGGCGTTAGTCTAGCTGCTGAACAAAATCATGAAGAACCCAGTTTCTTTGTATCCTGCTTATAGCTTTATCCCCAAACTGGCTTCCTTTGGAGGTCCCAAAAGCTGCCAGAAGACCTACCTTGTTCGATCACAAGAGTAGAATCAAATCTGTGCCAACATCCCTAGCAAAAAGTTTGACATCTACTCTGATTGGACAGGACGGCGTCATATGCTACCACCGACCCCATTACTGTGACCTAAGGGTGCTGGAATGTGCTGATGGGCTTAGTCACATGCTCCACCCTTGGAACCAGGGATGGAACAAGCTTCTTCAGAACCGCAAGGATCCCCAAGTGCAAAATGGAGAATGTTGGGAAGAGGAAAGGGGCATGGAGTTTTATGTACCGCTAGACACAGGGTCGGGACTAGGGTGAGGCAAGTGAGAGGCACTCACTCTCAGAGTTGGGCCTCCTCAAACTTTGTTTCCCAGGTTCCTCACTTGCTCCACCCTAGTCCCAGCCCTGGCTGCGTAAAAAATTACCCCAAAACTTCAGTGACGCCAAACAATAAACATTTATTATCTCAGGGTTTCTGTGAGTCAGGAATTTGAAAGTGGCTTGGCTGGGAGTTCCAGCTTGGGGTCTCTCATGAAGATGCTGTCAAGATGTTAACCAGGACCGCAGTCATCTGAAGACTTGACTGGAGCTGGAAGATCCACTTGCAGAATGGTTTCCTCATGTGGCTATTAGCAGCGCTCAGTTGCTCCTCACGTGGACCTCTTTCTGGGGCTGCTGGAGCATCCTTGTGTGTGCCAGGTTGTCTGGCCTCCCCCAGAGCAGGCGATCCAAGAGAGACCAAGGCGAAGCTACACAGTCTTTTATGACCAGTCTCAAAATTCACACACCATCACTTCTGCCATTTTCTTTCTATCTTTTTTTTCTTTTTAAAGATTGGCACCTGAGCCAACAACTGTTGCCAATCTTTTTTTTTTTTTTTCCTGCTTTATCTCCCCAAAGCCCCCTGGTACATAGTTGCATATCTTAGTTGCAGGTCCTTCTAGTTGTGGCATGTGGGACGCTGCCTCAATGTGGCCTGACGAGCAGTGCCATGTCCACACCCAGGATCCGAACCAGTGAAACCCTGGGCCACCGCAGTGGAGTATGCAAACTTAACCACTCGGCCACGGGGCCAGCCCTGCAATTTTCTATTCATTAGAAATGAATCACTAAGCCCAGGCCACACTCAGGGAGGGGGGAAGTAGCTACCACCTTTTGAGGGAAGAACTGCCGAAGAATTTGTAGACATATTCAAGGGCACCATGCAAGGTGACAACAAGATGACTGGGTCACTAAAGGTGCCCTGAATTATGGCTTCCTAACTTCCCGTTATCTCAGGCCAAGATGACAAGATGCTTTCCCTCCTGTACCAAATTCGTTTAATTAGTAATGTCTGTCTGAGAAAGACAGCTATAACTGACTATTAATGTCTGCCCAAGGCCTAACCGACAGCCATGGCTCCCTATTTCTCTGGTAACTGAATTTGTCTTTGTTCAGGATCCAGCTGCAGTGTGCTTAGAGAAGGAGGGCCCCAGATGATGAAGCATGATTGGCCTAAGCCAACCATCCCATAGGGAGGGGTGACCCCACTCCGCCTTGCCAGTGGTTGGTTGAGAGATAGACATGTAAGCCAGTCTAGCCAAAAGAAGGGGAATTCTGATGGAGAGGGTCTGGGAAAGGTTTTCCTCCCAGATAAAATGATAGTGGTGGGGCCGGCCCGGTGGCGCAGCGGTTAAGTGTGTACGTTCTGCTTCTCGGCGGCCCGGGGTTTGCCGGTTCGGATCCCGGGTGTGGACATGGCACCACTTGGCAAAAGCCATGCTGTGGTAGGCGTCCCACATATAAAGTAGAGGAAGATGGCACAGATGTTAGCTCAGGGCCAGTCTTCCTCAGCAAAAAGAGGAGGATTGGCAGCAGTTAGCTCAGGGCTAATCTTCCTCAAAAAAAAAAAAGTGACACTGGTGAGGAGAATACATCCTTCCTTTGAAAGCAATTTAGAAGGACTTGATGCTTGGAGGTCCAGTTGCCATCTTACAATCGAAAGGAAAAGCTATGAGAATTTCCAGGAAAGGGAACCAGAGCCCAGCCATCACGGAGCTGTTGAATTAATTGTTCCTGGAAATGCCCTCCTCTAGACTTCCTGTTTTAAGAGATAGTAAATGCTCTTATTGAACATTTTGGTTGGGTTTTCCGACCTTGTGGCCCAAAGAGACCCAAATGGTATGTGAGATGGTCCCAAACGTTTCCTTCACATACCTTGAAGAAAATTGGACCAGCTCCTTCCTGACATCCTGTAAGAGTATGACTCAGTATGACTTATTGCATCCTTCTTCATGACCACCAGGTGCTCTCAGGAGCCTCTTCTTGGGTAAGTAGAAAAGTAACACCCTGCACTTGTCTTCTTTCCTTTTGTTAGCTACAGACCTTTCTCCAGAGACCCTCTCTAAGATATCCACTGCTCACTTTGGGCTGGGCCCCAGGAGCAGGTTAATTTGATCTCTGGGGAAGGAGAAGGGCTCCCAGCCCCCAAGAAACCTGACTATGATAGATCCCTAGACCTGGTCACCCTAGGGTGAGCCAGGCGTGCTAGGAGGTCAGGTCTGGCTGTGTGTGCAAGCTGCTCCAAAGAGTCCTTTCCTTCTTCCCTTCCTCTCCCCTCCCCTTCTCCTTTCAAGAGCTTCCTTTCCTCTTATTTTCCTCTGCTCCAATATCCACTGTCTTCTTTCTCACTGCGCTTTTTACTCTGGACACACAGATGCTCAGAACAAAGACTACATGTCCAGCTTCTCTTGCAGCAAGATGTAGCTCCAGTGACTACATTGTGGCCAGTGAGCTGGCCAGGCAAGTGATGTGTGCAACTCTAACTCAGGTCCCTAAAGTGAGGGGGTCCCTAAAGCCCTCCCCCAACCCCTTCCTCCACTCCGACGCTTGCTGTTGTTAGGAATGGTGGAAAGAGAAGGAGCCTGTGCTCCCACACCAGCCCTGGACCCCCTACCTTTGCCTGTATTATGTAAGAGAAACTTCCATCTTGCTTAGGGCACTGTTATGTCCTGGTTTCTGTTTCCTGTACCCCAGTCCTTCCTCTCACCTCTCTTCCCTTTCTTTCTACTTTCGCTTCTCATGTTTTTCTCTTCCTTCTTCCTCTCCCTTCTGATCCTCAAATCCCCTCACCTTTCCCTTCTTTCTTCTATCGAATCCAGTCCCTTCCAAAGTGGCAGGTGGCAGGAGCAGGCAGCCAAGGGCCCAGATGGCCCTCTTTGTCCCCGGTCCCTGTGACCGTGTTCCTGTCTCGAGGGCCCTGACCAGCCAGGGGTTTGTTCCCACCCAGGGGAGTCTCCGGCCGTGTGCAGCTCTGTGCTCTGAGACTGGTCAGCTCCCAGGGAGGGGCAGAGAGCCAGCCAGGGCGCCAACCCCAGGCAGCCCATCCTGTGGCCTGACGCCCAGTGCCCAACTCCTGTCTCATGATTGCACGGTGGCTGCTGTGACGCCTGGAACTGGACACTTGCCTGGGCTGGAGACCATCTGGCTGTGCCCTCTGGCTTCCCTAGAAGGGAATGCTCTTAGATGTCAGGGAGGCTGAAGCCAGCCTGAGCTGGGGGCGACCACTTCTAACTCTTTTATTCATCAGGCCCAGGTCCAAACTTTGCACAGGTGGGTGACGGTGGCAGAAGAACAAGGGGCAATAAGGGTGCTCTCTCACCAGGGGGACCTCAAAGCCACCGTGTAAGGCCCCTGTGACATCCCCCTCCCAGCCCTGCCCTCTGAGCCTCAGTGCCAGACTTCTGTCCCTACTCAGCCCTCGCAGGCGACAGATGGTGCCTTGAAGAGAAGTCCTGGGTCTGGGCCCAGGGTGCGGTGTCAGCTGTGCCAGGGCGCTCCCCTTTCATCCTCTGGCATGTGGCTGGGGCAGCCCCAGCTCTTCACCTGGCTAAGTAGGACTTAGCGGGGCTAGGAGGGCTGAGCTGCGATAGGCCACATTCAGAGCTTTAGATGTCCCTTGGGAGTGGGGCCTGGCCTGTGAGAGGAGAGATGGCCTATGCCCCAGGGTGGGGAAAGAGGGCCCAGAGCAGCCGAACTGGGCCTCGCCCACAGTCAGTGATGTAAGTGGGGGGCCTCCGCTGGGCTCAAGTCACAGAGAATCGATGAAAGGCATCTGTCTGACTCCAAGCTGCTCTCAGTGATGGTCTGGACACCCAGAAGACCTCTCTCTGTGCCACCCTTCCATTCTAGATTCCCTCCCACCAAGCCGAGCTCCTTAATCTGAGCCAGCCCTTGACAAGAGGCAAGGTTGGGAATGACCTCACCTGGCCACTCCCAGATCAGTTACTGTCAGCGCAATGTCGTGATGGTGTGATGTCACGTCAGAATTCTCGAAACACTTTCCATCTGGAGTCAACATCCTTGCAGCTGCTCTGAGGGCCGCACCCCACCGCCAGTCATGGGATGGGATCAAGTGTCCTTCTGGAGGCCAAGCTGAGGGCAGGCCTAGGAAGAACAAAGTCAAGGCGGGGAGCTGCTGAGGGAACAGGGAAGCACTGTGGGGCTGAAGTGCAGAAGCTCTGAGCCCAGAGGGGAGCACGAGTGGCCCATAGAGTTCAGGGCTAGACCAAGAGCCCTGGGGAAGGGTCTCACGGGGGAAGCCAGAGACCAAGGAAAGATAGATGAACACAAATAGGAGCCTCTCTCTCTCACACACACACACACATACACTTTCATACCCATACCATCCTCTATGTGCTGTGTACTCCCAAGACTTGAGCTTTGCTCATGCTGTTCCCCTGCTAGGAATGCCCTCCATCCCTCTGGGGAATTTCTTTCATCCTTCAGATGTCACCTCCTCAGCAATCTATCCCCCCACACTGACCCCACCCTCCGCCTCTGGTCCGCTAGATTCATGGAGCCCTCCTCTGAGCTCTGGCAGCTCTTCAGCCACACTGAGCTCACACTGCTGTGTTAGCAGATGGGTTCACAGCCCACCTGCCCATCTTCCCACCGACAGGGGGCGCCTCGGGGGCAGGCTGAGGCAGCCTGGCAGAGTTCAGGTGTGACTTGGTCCTGTGTAGATGTGTGGTTACCAGGGCCTGCCCTTGAGGAGTTTACAGACAGGCAAGAGGACACTGTGGAGGGCAACATGGAGCCCACTTTTGTGACTTGTTTGCCCCATGCCGAGCACACAGATGGGGCTGAAACAAATAGCTACTTACCGAATGCACTTAAACAGGCCCTTGTCATAGAGCCACACACAGCCCAGAGGGCTCTCTCTCCTCAACGTCTTGGAGTTATTTGGGGGTTGGCCTTCAGTGTAGGGAAAAGATGCAAAAAAAAAAAAAGGAATCTGGTTTTGTTGGAACAAACAAACAAAACCAAAGCTGCTCAGGTGTTTCCCACACCACAGAAGCCACACAAAGAAGAGGGCAGCCTGGGGACCGAGCGCAGGGGAGCCTGGTGGAGGGCCTGCTCTGCCACTCGCTAGGCACATGGTGGTGCCAGGCAAGGAGCTTAACCAGTCAGAGCCTCAATTTCTTCCTTGGTCTAATGAGAATATCTATGGAAAGAATATCCTCAGTGTTGTAAGAAACAAATGAGATAACACACCAATGGTATCGATTCTCATTCAGCCCCATCTGCCACTTCAACTTCTAGTTCTAGAAAACTGGTGTCAGTGACAAAGCCCCCGAGGAACTCTGTGAAATCATCAACTGTTAGCGTGAGAATGTTCTGGAGACGACAATATAAATGTAGAGAGACAGGTCCATATTAGGTATTCATTAGATGCTTATGGATGAGATTATCTTTTAGACAATTTCTAACCTCAAAACTCTAAAATTTTAAATGTATTGAGAGTGACCCTTATTTAACCAGAATGACTTGACTACCTGGAACTCCAGCCCCTGAGCATTCTGCGTGAACAGAAAAAATTCTCCCTGGGAAAACCGGGGGTCCAACTCACAAAAAGCGTGACCTCATCCTGTGCTCCCCACTTCTGTATGATGGGGACACGGAGCCAGGGGCAAACATCGCACATCTTCCGGGACAGCCAAGTTTTTCTGGAGGCTGACAAGAACCAAGAAGAATTTTCCTAATTCTAAGATGTGCATTTTTTTCATATATTAATATTTCTAAAAAAGTGAATGCGTTGATGGATTTGTTTAATGTGGCCATGTTTCTTCCTCCTCAAAAAAAACCCTTTTTTTGAATGTCCTTAAATCCATGGGGCTTCTTGCAATTGACAGCATCCTAGAACCAGAAATGGAACTGTTAGTCATTTAAAACATTGTTTTGCTGCTAAAACTTGCCAGAACACACTAAAAAGGAGAAAGTAAAATGCATGTGAACTTTTAAGAAAAAGGATGAGAGGTCAACAAAATGTTTTGCTTGTGGCGGGGCCACTGCTCGCCGAGCGCCAGGCCCTGCTGCCCTCCCCCGTCCCTTGCCCTTGGCTGCGCTGAGGACGGCCGTCTAAAACCACCATCTGGGATCAGCCTGCCCAGAGGGAGGTTGCCTGGGAATCAAATTAAAGATTGGCAAAGCAGGGATGTCCCACGAGACACAAGCAGCCACATGGCCGTGGGGCAGCACACCTGTGTCCACGGTGCCATGGGGTGGGCACAGCTGAAAGTTCCTGGGCTGCAGGGGGAAAATAGTGCTGTGGCAGGGTCTCTGTGCCTCCATGCCCCCTTCTAACCCCAATCCCTTCTGGACCAATCTTGGGGGAGGACAGAGCTTCAGGGACCACACAGGTTATCAACCAAGAATGAGTCCAGGTTGTCAAAGAGTTGCTCACCCAGCCAGGCCCACTCCAAACTTTTGGTGGAGAAGGGTGTGGGCTGGGTGGAGAACTAGAATCCTGCTGGTTTAATCCCAACTGGAGTAAATGAAAACCCTGAGTCCTTGGCTTAGGGAAGGGAGCATTTGGGCTGGTCCAAGGTCTCCTGTCATCCTTGGGGACAAAGGGCCATGGCTGCGGTGGTAGGCAAGAGATGGTAGGCCAGGCTGGGTCTCTTCCCCACAGACTTGGCTGATTCCTGGAGCCCGCTGACCTTGACAACAGACCCATAGCATCCTCCTGACTACCCTCCTCCACCCTCTCCGCCATCCTCCTGAGCCCAGGGTAGGAGGTCCCACCCTGCCTCAACTGTCCCACCCACCCTGTGCGAGACTTAGAGATGCCAACTTTATGATTTCTAGAACATTTGACATTCTCTTAGCATCCAATATTTTTCAGCCTGGAACCCTTTCCCCGACGTCCTTCTAGATCAGAATTCTCAGCCTCTTTCTCTGCTTCGGCTCCCGGGAAAGATGACTCCTATGAGCAGACACGCTCCCGTGGGCCAAATCTGAGCTACCTCCCTAAATTATAATTCCGTCCCTCTTTCTCCCGCATTGTGCTGCCACCAAATCTCACAGGTACCTCTATTACTGCACTCTATACGGTGAGCCTTGGTTATTTATTTACAGGACAGTCTCCCTTGGGGGCTTTTTGTTTGTTTGCATGTTTTTAAAACCGGCGCCGAGCCCAGCATCTAGCATGCCGTCTGCAGGAAATGTCCCTGAAGTCCTTCTTCTCACCTGCCAAGAGAGGACCTGTTGAGGAAGACGGAAAAAGTACTCTGTGAACAGGGTTGTGAAATGACAGGGATGACGTGAGGGGCTTTCGAAACCCTGGGAAGGAGTACCCATGTGAATTACAGCCCCTTGCTATTCTCGGCTACCAGCGGTTCAGGTTTTGACTCAGGACAGCAGCCAGGAGCCTGCAGTCAGCCGGGGACAGAGCAGCCCAGGCAGCGCAGGCCTCTGCTGCCCCCTGGTGGACCCTGGGGCATCAACCGAGCTGCGTCTCCAAGGGCCCCCAGCTTTTGCTCTCTGGGAAACTCCTCAACTGCAAGCCTGAAGACAGATTTTTCACTGGGGACCCCACTGCACAGCTGCCCAGCGAATGCCTCTTTGTGACATGGTACCAGGAGCAGCTAAGACCAGGGGCTTAGGTGTTTTTCAACTTGAAGCTTTGCAGTTTAACTCGCGGTGTCATCTTCAGCATCCTCCTTCACCTATCCAAGCCTCAGTTTTCTCATCTGTAAAATGGGGATGATAATATGCATTCTATCTTGTATGGGTTTTATACGGATTAAAGGAGATAATGCATGAAAATCGCTTAGCATGGTGCCTGGCCTATAGTAAAGACCTAAAGTAGGAGCTATTGTTGTCATTCTAACAAAGAGAATCTTGGTGACCCTCTGTCTCTCTCCTCCTCCTCTCTCTGCCATCCCCTTTCTCCATGAGACACTTTCTCCACTAATCCATTTCCCCCACCCCCACCCGCCACCTGCTACCACCTCCCAGTGCTGGCAAAGAATCTGCACCCAAGGAAATAATTATGACGCCCGTGATGGCCTAGACAACTGCAAGACCAAATTATGATGACAAATGAAATGCACCAGGCCTGGCCCAAGGACTCCTGGCTCAGCTGGAGAAGCTCAACAGGACGGCGGCACTGCCCTGTCAACCCAGATCCGCTCACTCCGGGAAATGGGGCCAGGAGCCAGGGTTTTGTGCCCTGGGTGGTCTGGAAGCCCAAACCTTAGCTGATCTGGGGAAGTGGAGGTGAGGTGCTCAGAGGAAGCAGTCAGCTCTTGTCACTCATTGCCACCACCACCCTGAGAAGGAGAATGGAATCATTCAGGAAATGGCAAATTTTTCTGCACCGCCTCTCCTACTGTTCTCCCTTTTCTTTATACTTTTCCTCATTAAGAATGTTTCACTTATTGGGATGATACAAGTAAACATGTTTATTGTGGAAATCTTGGAATATACAAGGTATTAAAAAAGACCATCAAAACCACCTACAATACATTCACCCATTCAAGCAGATGTTTCTGAGCAGCCCCCAGATCCTGGGAACAGCATGGTAAAGCAGAGACACCATCTAGCCCCTCCCCAAAATCACGTTCTGGGAATCCCATCACTCCCGGGACAACCACTTAGAATAGTTCAATGTGGTTCCATCATCTTTTTCCTAAACATATCTAAATCTATATCTAGTTACTTTAAACAACACTGAAATCATACTGTCTATATCTATACATGTGATCAAAAAAATTCTCACATGAATTATTTTAACAGCTGAGTATTCCAACATGTAAGTGTAATATAGTCTCACGAGTCTCAGACTGTCAGTTATTAGCTCGTTTCCAATTTTTTTTGCAACTCTAAGTAACACTGTGATGAAAGATGCCCACTGCCTCACACTGTCTGTTTCACCTGAGGACAGAATGGCACCTGGGGCTTCTGGCCTAGGCTCAGCTGCTTGTCTGGACTTGGCTGGTCATGACCATGTGCTGACGAAGCTCCTGCTCTCCCCTCCAGGAAAGAGGTTCAACTGAGGACCCTCATTGCACCTCACAAGTGTTCTGCTCTGACCTGCTCCTGGGAGCCGGGGGTGGGCCACAGGGAGCAGCTGTCCTCTGACCACGTCTCTGCTGGAAATCCACCCTGGTCCAAACAATGGCCCAGCCAAATCCTTCCTCTGTGGTGGCACTGAGTTTTCAAGGTTCAATTGTGACCTCACCCACTGCCTTCTCCAAAGGGTCTCTAGGAAACGCTCAGGGATGCTGTCGGCAGACCTTGTTCAGCTTATCCAGTCCTAGGGGCTTTCATCCAATAGTGCAAACTGCCCCTTCCTCACACAGGGTAACCTCTAGGGTTGTTGAGTGGGGACTCAGCCATTTCCTTCATTAATTTAATCATCCCATTTTCACGTTCTTGCCTTGCCCCGCCTCTGCCGTGCCTGACGTCCCCAAGTCCAGCATCCTTCTGGTTCAATTTCTCCAGAGGAGAAATGCCTTTCTGCTGGGGTCGGGGCAGTCTGCAGGTCGAATACAGACTTTTAGCCAATCCTTGTGTGTTCAGCCCTACCCACGCCCCTACCGCTCTCTCCACGTTTAGAAGACCTCAGGCCTCTGATCCCTAAACCAGTCAGAGGTTCTGTACAGGAACGGCTTGCTTTTTTTTGACGTATAACATTGTGTAAGGTTAAGATGTACAAATGTTGATGTGATACATTTATAGATGGCCATATGATTACCTCCTGTAGTGTTAGCGAACGCGTCATCAGGTTACATAATAATCACTTCTTTTTTATGGTGGGAACAATTAAGATCTAGTGACTTAGCAACTTTAAAGTTTATAATACAGTATTGTTGGCTGTAATCACTATGCTGTGCAAAAAAAAAAAAAGAAAAAAAGCTAATGCTTTAATTGTTTCTTCCTCTGTAGGCAGTTGGGTTTTGCACTCCCCCATCGCTGAGTTTTTGTTTCATCCGTCAAGGTCCCATCTTCTGAATTTGCTGACATCTCTCACCTGGATTGTCTTTGCCTGGCTTGTCTTCTGCTGACTGCTCATCCACTCCCCAACCTCATGGGGCTGGGGTTCTCAGAGCACATCCGTGCACCGTCTTGTTTGTCTACACCTTTTCCCGAGGTGAGCCCAGCCATTCCCAAGCTGTTAATGTCTCCATTCACATTGGACACAGGCTGAGTCAGTCAGTTTCTCCCTCCAAGAATTTGGACTATTGACCTGAGAGGCAAAGACTAGGGCTCCTTGGAAGTGAGCATGCTTTTAGCAACATTCTAGAACAAGCAGTGATACTGGAAATACTGTCTCAGGCCAGAGAAGGTTGGTAAATTGTTGGTTCTCTATCTTCAACAAGGTAAGCACAGAAATTGAGTGATCATTTAGAAATTTATGGCAATTTAACAAAGTTGTGTCTGTTAAACCCAATCATTAAAAATAGGGTTTGTACTAGGTATGTCTTTTTTAATTTTATTTTTCTAGTAATTTGCTTTTATTGCATTTTCAAAAACATCGGGATATAGATTTTGGAATTTTTTAAAACCTGATTCTTCAACCACAGAGAGTCTGAGCAGTCCCGTTCTACGAGGGAAGTCCGTGAGCCACTGCTGGCCACCCTGGACGGCCTTCCCGGGGCTGCCTGAGGTTAGGTGATCCAGCTGTGCCTCAGAAGCCATGGGCCAGCCCTGGGTCCTATCAAGAAATTTCCTGTCAACTTAAGCTAACCAGAGGCAGCTCTGATATTTGCCACAGAAAGGGCTTTAATTTTTACAAGTGCTGTTCCAATCTACAGATATGAAACACAAGGCTCAGAGATGTTAACTAGCTTGCCTGCAGCCCCAAAACTAGTAACCAACGGATCCAGGCTTCGAACCAAAGTCAGCCTGCTCCCACGTCTCTGCCTTTCCACTGCTGCACGGAAACTTAAAAACCTCCACAAGGACTCAGAATTTTCAGTATTGGTGAGGGGTGGGGAAGCAGGAGTCCTGATTATCATTGGTGAAAATGTGAACTGGTAAAAAGAAAAAAAAAGCTTTGCGAGGAAATAATTGACAACAGCTATGAAAATTTTAAATCCGCATACTCTGATATTTTTTAGGAATTTATCCTACAGACTTACTTGCACATGTGTGCAAAGGCATATGTTCCAGAATAATCATTTCAGCATTGTTTTACTAGTGCAAGATTGGAGACAACCAACTTATCAGGGAACTAGTTAAACTGAGAATTCCGGTGGGACTGAGATTTGCATTTCCCCATGTATCCCCTGTACCTTTTGGATTTTTTTTTTTTAAGCTAAATTCTATGAGCTTTTTGCTCTGTGACTTAGACAGTGGGCCTGTTCCAGGGGTTCCTGCCTCTGGGAGCAGTTGCCAGGAAGTACTTCACCCCCCACTGTGTTGGCACCTTCCGGGGTCAGTTCACACTGCAGGTCAGGGTGCCTGCTCCCTGGGGCATGCCTCCTCAGATACCCAGGGCTCCGACACCTTAACAGACCCTTTGGACATGCATAGATTCTGCACAGGAAAGCAGAGTGGCCTTGATACCGCTCAGCACCAGGTTGACATAAGGGAAGCCACATTGTAGAAAAGCAACCATATTGTAACTTTTAATGATCTCTGACTAACTAACCCAGCTAGATTTGCACCCTCCAGGAGAGCCACCTGCTCTGTGGATTTTATGACCTCTGCTTGTGCATGTACCTCCCAGCTGTGATGACGATAACTTCGTTCTTTTGAGTTCCTTAGGAATGAGATGACCCCCGTGAACAGAGAGTCTATGCTGATAGCCATCATCAATGAAAAGTGAAAGATCTGGTGGGTCAACATTCCTAACCTCCTCCCCTATAATCCACTGACCTATATAACTGCTTCAAGATTCTGTGTCCCCTTAAGATCGTTCTTATGGACATGAGTGGGCCATCTTTCCTCTTGCTAGCATGCTGTAATAAAATGCCCTTTCTCTGCCACCATCTCGCCTCTTGACGACTGGCTTTTGACTCTTGGCAAGCAGCTCGTGCCCTTTGTCCTGTGATAGCCTGAAACAAAATGCTTTTGGCAATTCTTTCCCCTGGGGGCTCCAGGGAAATATGTAAATGAAAATATGTGACTATGTATGTAATGTATGTAAATGTATGTAAAATAAAAAGTATATGTGACTATGTAAATGATACAGCAAATACCAACTTAGACACGGAAAATTCAGATATTACTTGATTTAGGGAGCACCTATTATTTTTGCCACCCTGTATCAACTCACTCTTCTAGAATTTGTGCCTTAATTTCCCTCTGGGATCAACCTCTCCCATGGAATTTCTGAGGTCATTGACCCCACCCTTAGCTCTAGGGGACATGAGCAGCATAATCCAGGCTGGCACAATTAAAGCCCGAATTCCTTGGCTCTGGGATTAGTTCAGGCAAGGA
Source organism: Equus caballus (assembly GCF_041296265.1). Taxonomy (NCBI): domain Eukaryota; kingdom Metazoa; phylum Chordata; class Mammalia; order Perissodactyla; family Equidae; genus Equus; species Equus caballus. The sequence continues at coordinate 34,290,629 of NC_091698.1, forward strand.
AAGAAACATGTCCCAGCGCAAGCAATGATAATTCTGCTGAGATTCCTAGGAAAGAAATGCACACCCTCACCAGTTCGCGCAAGGGAGATGGGGCTGAAGCTGAGGGCGCCGTCCTGCCTCCTGGGGCAAGGCCTGTCTGATGAGAAACGAGGAATCCAGGAAGAAAATTAGTTCCTGGGACAATTTTCAAGCCTAGATCAGGCTGCACCTTTCCACTGGATTGTCTACACAAGCTGTATCTACTTCTAGGCCTCCCATTCATCTCAACCCGCACTAAAGGGGTTTTTCCTTCCACTACTCCAGCAAAGACTGCTCATCAAATCTGAGGTCTCTTTCTACATCCTCAGAATGCACCTCTTAGCAGCCTCTCCCTCCCTTTAGAAAACCTCGCCCTCTTGGTGTCTGTGATGTGCCTCCTTGGTTTCCCTCAGTCTCTCTGGCTTCTCCTCTTCTGCTGGGCTGGCTGCTCACCCTCTCCCCAACCTCTTGGTGATGGGGCTCCCAGGGCTCATTCCTGCCCCCTCTTCTTCCATTCCCAAGGTGTTAATCACTACCTGTATTTGATGACACTCAAATTTGTATCCATCTCAAACCTCCTTTCCGAGCTCCAGAAAATTTGCGTAATTCACTTGCCATACTTGAGCACGTTTAACTCCAAATCTCTCATTGCAGGCCCACTCAAAACTTGTTTCACATCCAGTGTACCACCTTTGCAAACGGGACCACCAACCACCCTGATTCTTCAACCAAAAACCTGGGAATCATTTAGACTCTTCCCTCTCCTCCCCTGGTCTCTACACATAACTCATCAGTAAGACCTGTCACTTTTACTTACAAAACATACTTTGAATTCTTTCGCTTTTCTCCATCTTCTCTCTCATGGCCTGTGATGGTCATTAGCGTGATCCAGTTTTTCTCCTCTTGGGTACATGGTAGGATGGCACCTTCCCACCCCATCTGTAGTGAGGCATGCCTGTGTGACTGACAGCCAATAACGTGTGAGTGGAAGAGACAGCTGCCACTTCTGATGGGGAATTTTAAGAGCCGATACACTTCCCTTCCTCCTGCCGTGAGGATTATGGAAATTGTGTTGAGACGGGGACCCTGTCAGCCTGAATCCCTGAATGATTAAGATGAGCGGAACCTCTCTGCTGATCCACAAAAAACTGAGCATGAAGGAGAAATAAACGTTCATTATGTTAAGCCAATGTGGTTAGGGGATGTTTGTTACTGCAGCACAACCTAGCCCATCCTGTCTGATACACTAACCAAGTCCAAGTCATCCAAACTACTGAAATAACCTCCTACTTCTCCTCTTCTCTCCTTCCACACAGCGGTCAGAGCAGCCTTTTTACAGTATAATTTGGATCCCCTCACTCCCTCCTTAAAACCTTTCAGCAACTTCCCATTGCACCTGGAAGAAAATCCAAACTCCTTCCCTATAGCCGTAGGAGCTGCCGCCTGCCTGTCTCTCTGATCTGGTCTCCCACCCTGTCTTCCTCATTCGTTATAGTCCAGTTCCCCCTCAACTCCTTGCTATCTCTAAGGCACCAAGCCCTTTCCTGTCTCAGAGTTTTCACAAATGCTATTCCCTCTGCCTGGAACGCTTTCCCCACACTATACACATAGCGGCTCCTTCTCATTCTTCCAGCTTCAGCTTAAATGACACCTCCTCAGGCAGGCCCTGCCACGACACCCTGTTCATTTCCTCATTAGCTCTTACCACAAGTTGGAATTGCATTTGTTTTTCTCATTTATTTCCTTGTGTATTCACTGAGTTGTAAGCTGTATGGGGGCCCTGTCAGCCCTCAATAAACGTTTGTTGAAGGGAGGAAGGACTGAAGGAGAAGGCCATTGTGAAGGGTAAGGCACTAAGCAGATGTAAAGTGGTGGTGGTGATGGGGCTGCTAATATCAGGACCATCCAGACTCGCCCTACAGGATGGGTCCTTTCAGGTGACAGGAGGCTGAACTCCTGTCAAGGTCTTTTATTCCCCTCAGCAGCTAACGTGTCTCTGAGATCCTGGGGCTCTTCCAGAGGGCCCGCTTGGGCTCTGTCCTCCCTCTTGGCTCTGACAGCTCACCCTGTGACAGCCCAGCCTGGAGCGGGTCCAGCCAGGGCGGAGGAACGGGCAGCCAGCCCCACTAGGGAGGTAGCCAGCTACTGCCGTCATGGAGAGAGTGGCCTGCCAGCTCCCTAGAAATAGCCCAAGGTCAAGGTGGGGTGTTTCCGTCTCCTACAGATGGAGAAATCTGGGGAGACTCCAGTCCGGATTTCCCTCCACCTCACTACTCGGATCCCTGACTCTGGTCTGGAGCGCCCTGACTTCCACCCACCCCTCCACAGACCCCTGAGTTCATCACTGCTGTCAAAGGATCCCCAGACCTCCAACCCCCTCCTCCCAAAATACTTCTGAGGTGGAGAGGGCAGGCCTTATCCTGTCTCACAGAGAAGGACACTGTGGCTCAGGGATGTCAAAGGTCTCGACCAAGATCACAAAGTAAGTTGACAGGCAAATCGGAATTCAAATATAGAACCCCAACCCAGATGCAATGCCTTTTATCCCAGCAGAACATTCCACATGAGGGATGTGCTTTAGAGTCCCACAGCCTCTGCCCTGGGACCGACCTCTTCTACATGACACTTGCTCTTGGGGGCTCTTTGCCTGTGGACTCTGACCTTATTCCCTGGACTGGGGAGAGCAGTTCAGCCTCTTCAGCTGCCTGCCTCCGCTGATCTCTCCAGGACCCAGCTCTTTTCTGCCTGATCCCTTGCCCTCCATTTTCACCTCTGGCCCTAGATGCTCCGTCTGCCTGTCCAGCTCACTCACTGGACCTCACAGCTGGCCCAACTACCCAGACCACTGCCCTCACACCCACAACACGCTTTTTCCTCTAACAATGAAGGCTGAGGACTCTCTGGATCCAGCCACAAGCTTCCTTGGTCCCTGGTTCCAAGAGGGGCTCCCAGACTACCTTCTCTTGGAGGTTCCTACAGGCCTGGGAGGAAGGAGCAGGGATGTAAGTCAGGCGGCTGGGGGAGGGTGTGAAGAGGCCACAGAGATGGTTGGCTGTACGTTTGAATAGGACCAGACACGGCGGGCACCTAGTAGGTTTCCACTAATCGCATTACAGCAAGCAGAGGAGACATAGGGATCAGTAGAGACTGAAAGGTGGATTTTTCCTTTTTTAAAAAAAAAAATTACAACGTTTGTCATGGAAGGACCTTCAATAGGTCCAAGTAAATCTGGTAGAGTGTCCCGGAGCAGACCACCTTCGGAACCTAAACGACCGGTTCTTCGTGAGCACAGCCAGGTTCTATGCGGATGGGCGCTGCACACACACAGCACACCTCCGGGGCATCCGTCACGTTGCAATGGTTGTGAACTTAATATTTATTATAGTTCTCCGGCAAGTGGTGGTCAAATGTCTTCAGGAAGAAACAGCATCTTTTCTGATTCTGCTGGGCTACTGGTGGGGCTTCAAATAGGTACTTCTAGGAAGGTTGAAATCGACTTTTTCTCTGCAGATGTTAGAATATTTCTAGTGTAAACATGTCTACTCTACTCATTTGCGCGACAGCCCTTTCTTCCTAGAGTATGCAAAGGTTGAAATGAATTAACATCCATTCTTAATTACAGAGGTCCAAATTAAGGAAGACAGATTATATTTTACATGCTGTGGGGGTTGAGGGGTATGTGTTCAACAACACTGTGCTGTCAACAACACTCATAATTCTTAGGCCTTATTTTAAGCAGTGTATGAATTTGGAAATTATATGACAATTTCTATTTTGCATACCTTAACATGGAAAGTGTTCAGAAATATGACAATTTCTATTTTGCATACCTTAACATGGAAAGTGTTCAGAAATCTTTTTTTTTAATTGAGGTATAATTGGCATACATTACCTTAGTTTTAGGTGTACAACATAATGTTTTGATGTTTGTGTCTATTGCAAAATGATCACCACAATAAGTCTGGTTAACATTCATCACCATACATAGTTACCAGAATTTTTTTTTCTTGTGATGAGAATTTTTAAGATCTGTTCTCTTAACAACTCTCACATATGCGATATAGTATTATTTATAGTCATCAGTACATCTCCATGACTTATTTTTTTAATAATTGCAAGTTTGTACATTTTGACTCCCTTCGTCTATTTCACCCACTCCCCACCCGCTACCTCTGGCAACCACCAATCTGTTCTCTGTATCTATGAACTTGGGGAGTTTTGGTTTGTTTTTTAGATTCCACATATAAGTGAGATCTTCTGATATTTGTCTTTCTCTGTCTGATTCATTTCACTTAACATAATCCCCTCAAGGTCCATCCATGGTGTTGCAAATGGCAAGATTCATTCTTTTTCATGGCCGAATAACATTCTATTGTGTATACTAACACCACATTTTCTTCATCCATTCATCTGTCGTGGACATTTAGGTTGTCCTCATGTCTTGGTTACTGTAAATAATGCTGCACTGAACATGGGAATGCACATACCTTTTCAAATTACTGTCTTCACTTTCTTCAGATAACTACCCAGAAGTGGAATTGCTGGATCATATGATAATTCTATTTTTAGTTCTTTGAGAAACCTCCACAATGTTTTCCACAGTGGCGGCACCAGTTTACATTCCCACCAACAGTGCACAGGGTCCCCTTTTGTGCACATCCTCTACAACATTTGTTATTTCTTGTCTTTTTGATAATAGCCATTCTAACAGGTGTGAGGGGGTATCTCATTGTGGTTTTGAATTACATTTCCCTGATGGTTAGTGATGTTCAGCACCTTGTCATGTGCCTGTTGGCCATCTGTATGTCTTCTTTGGAAAAATGTCTATTCAGAGCCTCTGCCCATTTTTTAGTCAGATTGTTTGTTTTCTTCCTATTGAGTTGTATGAGTTCTTTATATATTTTAGATATTAACCCCTACAGATATATGATTTGCAAGTATTTTCTCCCATTCAGTAGGTTGCCTTTTCCTTTTGTTGATGGTTTCCTTTGCTGTGCAAAAGGCTTCTAGTTTGATGTAGTCCCACTTATTTATTTTAGCTTTTGTTGCCTTTGCTTTTGGTATCAAATCCAAAAAATCATCCCCAAGACTTATGTCAAGGGACTTACCATCTATGTTTTCCTCTAGGAGTTTTATGGTTTCAGGTCTTATGCTCAAGTCTTTAATCCATTTTTAAGTAATTTTTGGATATGGTGTAAGATAGTACTCCTGTTTCATTCTTTTGCATGTGACCGTTCAGTTTTCCCGATATCATTTATTCTTGGCTCCCTTGTCGTAAATTAATTGACCATATGTGCATGGCCTCTCTATTCTGTTTCGTTGATCTTTGTGTCTGTTTTTAAACCAAAACGAGGCTATTTTGACCATTATAGCTTTTTAATATAGTTCGATATCAGGGAGCATGATAACTCCAGCTTTTTCTTCTTTCTTAAGATTGCTTTGGCTATTTGGGGTCTTTAGTGGTTCTATACAAATTTTAGGATTATTTGTTCTATTGCTGTGAAAAGTGCCATTTTGCTTTCGTTTTTTTTTTTTAAGATTGACACCTGAGCTAACGTTTGTTGCCAATCTTCTTTTTTTTTTTCCTCTTCTCCCCAAAGCCCCCCAGTACATAGTTGTATATTCCAGTTGTGAGTGCTTCCGGCTGTGCTATGTGGGACGCCCCCTCAGCATGGTCTGATGAGCAGTGCCATGTTCACACGCAGAATCCGAATAGGACAAACCCTGGGCCACCAAAGTGGAGTGTGTGAACTTAACCACTTGCCACGGGGCTGGCCTCCCATCTTCTTTCTTACCAGAAGTTTCTAGTTGACATGAAGACCTTTCTCCAGAAGTTTTTTGAAGATAACATTTGGAAAATAAGTAGCAAATAGGATTGTTTTCTGTCTTTATGTAAGAGGGAACTCTCTCAGGCGACCCAGCTATCAGCTGCAGTTCCCCAGCCTTGTTCATTGGGAAGTCCAATGCTGAACCCCAGTGTGTCATCTGCCTACCACCCCCACCGCTCCTGTGTAGGGCTGGAGACTGCTTCCCACAATCCCCTTCCTCATTTGCTCCCAGGTTAGACTTTGCCAGTGAGAGGATCTTGCAAAGGATTTGGAAGGCAGAAGGGAAGCAGAAGCATTTTTTCTCTGGAGCTTGTCAGAACAGACGTGGTGGCTTCATCAGATGCAGAGGCATCACGGACCTCCAAGAACCCCCACTTTGTGCCACTTTCTCCCCCTCACACTCCAGGGCTTCAGGCTGAGGTCTTCAAGACTCAGAATGCTTCTGTTTCCTGACCTCTCCTGACCAACGCCACCGCCCTCAGGATCTCTCTGCTCTTTGGCTCTGAGCTCCAGCTTCCACTCAACCCTTAGCTTTGTGCAGGTCCTCTCCGGACTCCATTCCCATCCCCTGCTCAGCACTGACCCAAACAGAGAGCTCAGCCCCCTTCCTAGAGCTCCCCAGGGCCTTTGGGTGTGCAGCAGACCTCATAGGACACTTAGAGGTTACCAAGGGAGTTCTGCCTCACACCAACACAAATGAGATGACGAAATGTCAGACACAGCGATTCTTAAAAGCTGTTCCATCCCTTTTTTCCACTCCTATTCAGTTTCAGGCCTGCTTTGTGAGCTCTGCTAAAACAAAAGTCATCTACGCTGGGTTATGAGCATCAACAGAATGAAGAACTGACAGACACCTTAAAGATTCCACCTTTCCTTTCTCCACCCCCACCAGCCTCCATAAGTAGAAAGGATTAGTATGGAGAGAGATTTTTCCCACCACCCCAACTTCATCCTCCCTGAGAAGGAAAACGCTGCTATACTTTCTATTCCTTCAGTTCATTTCCTCCCACTGTACTAGAGTTTGTCCTCAAATTGGATATTATTGACTCTGAAAGATTATATTTTAGAGTAGTGTGTATATTTGTTATCAACTGCTGTGTAACAAATTACCCCAAGACTTAGCTGCTGAAAACAATAAACTTTTATTATCTCGCCAGTTCTGTGGATCAGGAGTTAAGGCGTGACTGAGCTGGATGGCTCTGGCTCAGGGATTCCCATGAGGTTGAAATCAAGATGTCAATCAGGACTACAGTCATCTGAGGGCTTGCCTGGAGCTGGAGGATCTGTTTCCAAGATGGCGCCCTCACCAAGCTGTTGACAGGAGGCCTCAGACCTTCGCCACATGGCCTCTCCATAAGGCTGCTTGAGTGTCCTCGCAGACATGTCAGGTAACTTCCCCTGGAGTGAGTGATCCAAGAGAGAGAACGTTTATGATCTAACTTCACAAGTCACAAATCACCAGTTCCTCCATATTCTATTCATTAGAAAAAAGTCACTAAGTCAGCCCATGCTCAAGGGGAAGGGAATTAAGCCTTACTTTTTAAAGAAAAGAGTATCAAGGAATTTGTGGGCTTATTTTAAAACCGCCAAAATGTGAAATGAGTACAGGATGAGGAATCAAAATACCTATGTTCTAATTTTACTTCTAAATGTTGAGGACACATCTCTTCATCTTTCTAGACCTATTTCCCCATCTGCAAAATAAGAAGACCGACTTCAATGACCACTAAGGTTTCATTTTCAGTCAGTTGTGTCCCAGCGTTCCAGCGCTGAGACCCTAGGCCTTGACCGCAGACCTCAGGCAGCCTCCTCCCGCTCCCCCTCCCTCCCTGCAAGACTCGCTGGCTCTTGGCCCCAAATGCAACTACCTCCCATCAGTGCCTAAGCCATACCTGGGTTTATCAGCATCTCTAGGGTGGGACCCAAACATCAGTAGGTTTTACATCTCCCAAGTGATTCCAACATGCAGCCATGGTTGAGGACCACTGCTCCAACTGCTCCACGTGAACCCTCACATGGAGAATCTTTCACCAAATAAAACGACATCGTATTTGACTAATTACTGATTTGTCTTTTCCTTTGATATATATGTACTTTGAGATCCTACACCTCTTAGGGTACATTCAGTGTTCAGTTAATTACATTTGGGGTCTGATTTCTCTAAGAGACCATTTTGCTCCCTGCTACCTCAGAGAAATCATTAGAGAAGTTTAGAAAGGTAGGGAAATTTTTCATGGCCAGGATAGGAACTTTTTATACAACTGTTTCCCTTGTTCAGGGTTTTTCATGATGATATTGTTTCTGTGGGAAAATTGATCCAATTTTTATCTTTTTTACTTACACCACCTTTTCCTAGAATATAACCTGCTATAAGTTTAAACAATGCCTGCCTTTTTTTTTTTGCTTGTGTATGTGCATGTGTGGGTGTGAGAAAAGTCAACATTCTCCAAGACAGGGCAGAACCCAGCACTGAGAATGAGGCAGGACTTGGAACACCCTGCTAAGAGACGCCTCTGGAAGGCCATGAGTGTGGGGCTTGGGTGGGTGCTGGAAGCAGTCAGCTGGGCTCTTCTGACCCTCGACTTAGCATCTTTTCCCTCACGTGCTCCACCTCAATAAGCCACTGTGCAATGTGACCAACTGCCCCCATTTGCCCAGGACTGAGGGGTTTCCTGGGATGCAGGACTTTCAGTGCTGTAGGGGAGGAAGACATATCCTCCACCCTCTAGGTCCTTCTGACTGGGCTATGAATTAAATTCACAAGAGACAGAATAACAGGAGAAGATCAAACAAAGCTTTATAATGTTAGTACATGGGAGACACTCAGGAAAACTGAGCAACTCGCCAAAATGGCGGAGGATCTCATCTTAAATACCATCTTCAGATAAAGACAAAGGAGGATGTTGGAGGGGGCTGGTTTGGGACTTCAATGGGTTGGAAGGCAATTTACATGGAGACGGAAATGTAAATGGGCCAACTACAGACAAGGTAACCTGAGAGACATGTTTTACATCACGTTACAGTCATCTTATGGTGTTAGCTCCTTCCTGGAAGAGGCCCTTCTGTTTTAAATTCTTTTAGGCAGTTGGGGAGGAGGTCAAAGTTTCTTTCAGAGTCTTTTGTCCTACAAATTAATCAAGCCAAAGAGATACATTTTGGGGTGGCCAATTTTGATCCCTGACAGCACTAAAGCCAGGAAAGCTCCAAAAAACCAGGACAGTCAGTCACCCTCCAAGTGTTGTGGGTCTGTGAGTAGTGCCTCTATCTTTTAATACTGCCAGAAGCTTCTGATGGGCAAGATGCTCCAACAGCCTCCCAACTTGGTGAATGCCTGCTGACCGCCTGAATACCTAGTGGAGACGGAGTCAGAGCTGCCCTGCTAAGAGGCAGGTGGCTTCACCAACAGAAACAGGGGTAGCAGAAGCACCCCTCTGCACTGTGAGGCTCTTAGATGGCAGTTGGCATAGCCCAAGGCCCAGGAAACGGAGCAAGCTCCGCCATGTTGACTCCCATCAGCAATATGCCAATATCTGGGTGCCTGTTGTGAAGAAGAGGGACATTGACCTGTTGTCTTTCTGGAGACCAGTGATTCATAGTCCTGAATGCACATGGGAATGACATGGGGGGCTTTGTCCTACCCCCAGAGATTCTGATTTCATTGGTCTGGGGTGGAGTCCATGTTTGGACACATATATGTATTTCTTGACCTTTCCTCTATGATTTCTTTTTAGGCAGGAGATTTCTCTCCTGGCTGTGAAAAATTTGTCACTCCTAAACTTCTCTAATTCTCTCTCTAAGGTTATCATGAGCAAAATGACCTCCTAGAGAAATCAGACATTTTTGCTCTATCACTGTCTATCAGATTATAGATTTTCTTCATGGGAAAGTCTAACATAAAAGTTCAAACCACTCTTCATTACCTGTGAGTAAATTGTCTGTCTCATGGGTGTGGATGTCTATTCTGGATTCCCCTGCCCTCCCAGCAGGGCTTCTCCTCACCTGGAGCCCAGCTTCAGGAGGTTTCTGCAGCCCCCATCCTCCACTCCTGGTTCTGCCCAACCTCCTGGCCGCGTAGCTCCCTTGTTTCTGTAGTTTACCTCTCTGGAATGCAAGAATTGCCTCTCACCCCAACTCTGCAGAAATGGAGGGCCCCCACATTGCTCTTGTGGAACTGCCCACTGGACAGGGGACGAATCCCTGGCCAGGCTGGGCTGCTCACTCTCTCTCCCTAGAATATGGAGCTCAGTCACAGGGTCCCTGGTGAGCCGGCTTTGTGTGTTATATCTGGAAGGTCACAAGTCTTGGGGTCTGTGGTTTCCACGTGGGGAAAGATCATTTGAGGCCAAGAGCAAACTGGGAGGCCAGGCCTGCAGACGTAAAGCAAAGACAGGGGGCCAGAGAGCCCGGGTGAGGAGGACTGAGGCAGTGACCCAGCCCAACTTTGTTCCCACAAGGTTCCTGGTGCCCGTTCTCATCCTCCTGGCACCCTCAGGTTCTGTGAGACCCTTGACCTAATTTCCTCTTTTGCTAGATCATCATTAACAGATTTCTGCCACCAACCAGCCCCTGGGAGAGCTACAAATGTCCACTGCCCCCCATAGGCACCTTCTTGGAACCTAAATCTAGCCTTTCCTGCTCCAACAAGATCCCCTGAACCCCTTCTTTTCTGGTTCCCTTTCAACTCCAAAGAGAGCAGACACCCACCTCCCCTGGGGGCTGTTCCCCCTGGGAGTTAGAGGAGAGATGGCCTCTCACTAATCCAGGCTTCCTCGCTGGTTTCTGCAGAGCCCAGGGGCCTCGCCCACATCTCTAGTTTCCGTTGCTCTATCCTCGCCCCCCTCATCGTCCTCCACCTAGAAACAGCTTAGGACACATTTTGGTGGAACACTTTTGAAAAGAGAGTAAACAGTGGTTTCCTCACATTCCTGTTGCCTTTGTCTTTCGGGACTGAAGAGTCTTAAACTGGAGAGTTCCTCCACCCCCGTCACTGCATTCTCTAGCCTGGACCTTCGGGGGTGGGGGTGGGGATGGTAGCTGTTCAGGATTGCTGGGGGGCTTGTAGGTATAGCAGCTTCAGACCGCCTGTTAGGCAGGCTTTCAGTGTCTACTTCCATTGTCTCCACTCAACCTTGCTCTGGCGCTGGCATGAGAATAGAGTGAAGTGACTGGCCAGGGCACTCAGCTACCCAGAGCAGAGTGGCCTTGACTCCGAGCCTCGTTCCTAACCACTGCACCGCCCTGCCTCCTCCTGGCCGCAGCCCCAGAGAGTCTTCCAGGGCCGCATCCTCAGCTCCACCTTGACTTTGTCCCAGCCCTGTTAGGGCCCAGGGACCTGTCCTCTCCTCTTCTAGGATGTGGTGTGGGCCTCAGGGGAGAGCTAGAACAATGCCCGTCCCCTTATCAACAGCTAATCCCATCCTGGCCAGCCCCTGGACTTCCCTTCTCAGAAATGCCCACTTATTTTAACACATGGCGTGCTCACTTCTGAGTCACCTCGGCCCTAATTGTGTACAGCCAGAGCAGCGACAATCCCTCCCTAACACCTTGGCCAAGCTCTTCCGCGGGAGTAAAGAGCAAAAACACCTTCAAGTCCATCCGGAATGGGGCTGGCTTCCTTCTGCCCTGTCACGAGCTCCTGGCGCCACAAAATACGGGAGCCGGAAGAGACCCTTGAGATCACCAGATCCCAGCTCCTTGTTCACAGCTGAGTTCACCAAAGCCCAGAGAGGGCAAGGCCCTGCTCAAAGTCACACAGCAGGACCAGGGCTTCTGGTCCAGTCCCTTGCTTCTGTAATATATACTTCCCAGAAGACATGAGAAAGTGCAAGGAAAACTGAGGGAGTTTGTAGCTGTTGGGGGTTTGCTCCTATTTAGGTTTCGATTATGTTCTTGCCCAGAAGGGGCGTTTGTCCCACCTCAGGGATCAGCACTGGGGCCCCACTCAGCAGCAGGAAGGGTCTCAGGCATCCCATCTATCACGGGTGACTTTGCCCAGAAGGGGGAATATGAAGAACTCCAAATAATCAGAACCTCCACGTGTCCCAATTATGGCGCCGAACAGGAGAAAGTGTGAAATGGCTGGATAAATGGCTAATAATGAAAGAGTTGGTGTCCTGGGGAAGTCCACACACCAGCCCCTTCCAGATACATCTACAGCCCTGGGAGATGAAAGCTGGGCCCAGAATAACCTCCCAGAGGCCCAGCCAGTGCTTTCCCATGACTGACCCTGTTCTGCTCTGAGACTCAGCGAGAAGGCTCTATAATAAACCCAAAGGGTTTGGGGCTAACTCCCAGTTAACCTTGCACTCAGCGCCCCACAACTCAGCACCCCCCCCCCGCCCCCCCAAACACACACACGTTCTCATCCATCAGCAGGCAGCCTGTCTGCCTGGAGTCAGATCCCGACTGCACCAGTTACTAGCTGTGCCTGCAAGAGAGAAAGACCCTGGTCAAGTCGCCCACACTCTCCATGAGGGGTGCACAGCAATAGCCCTTCCTCTCAGGGTTGGTTTAAGCGTTTGGAGCGCTGCCTGGCGTATGATCGCTTAGCCATCATTATCATCAATGTTATTATTTCAAGCGCTCAGCAGATACTGTCTGTTTCCTTTAGCCCCTTAAGTGTATCACCCAAGGGCCAGCATTGTGAAAGCAGGAAGTGGAAGTCCTGTGATGCTCGGTATCCCGCGGGGTGCAGCTTTGGGCTGTCTGTGAAATGTAGGAACATAAGTCAGAAGCCGTGGTCAGAACGTTCCAGAACTGAAAACGGGGGGTTTGGCCAGTCTGATGTGTGCTCTACCTTTCAGTAAAAACATCTAACGAACATTTGCATGTGTATTGCTCAATATTTGCCCAAATCCTTCCCTTCTTTCTACTTCGGTGTTGTGATAACATGGAAGTCAGACGGGGGTTTTCACCTGACAGATAAAGAGACCGAAGACCAGAGGGTTTGAGCTCTGGCCTGGGGGCTTCAAACTTTGGGTAATCAAGAACCTGTGTACTTCGTAAGGCCTTTTTAAAAGCATTTTTCAGCTACGTGTATTTTATTGCAAACTTGCTTTTAATTTTTTAATTTTTAATTTTGGAATTATTTTAGACTTAAAAAAATTGCAAAAATAGTACCAAAAAATCCTATGTCTTTTATAACAGCCAAGTTGCCATTTTTCCCTTTGTAACTAATAAGTATCTTGAAGGAAGACAGCTTGAGACTATGAACAGGCCTTATTACTCACCACGATTTTACTCACTAATTTTACCATCACCCAGAATCCCCAAATATTAACATCTTAGACAACCACGTGTAATCATCAAAACCAGGGTATGAGCACTAAGACGACACTATTAACTTATCTCCAGACCTTATTCCATCTTTGTCAGTTGTCCCACTGATCTTCTTCTGTTCCAGGCTCCAACCCAGGCTCACACACTGCACTGAGTTCTCACGTCTGCTTTGTCTCCTCCTATCTGGGACACTTCCCTCAGTCTCTGTCTTTCAGGATTATAACACTTTTAAAGAACAGTGGCCAATTATTTCGTAGAAGGTTCCTCACTTTGGGTGTGCCTGGTGTTTTTCCATGATTAGATTGAGGTCATGCATTTTGGCATGAACATCACAGAAAGGAAGCTGCGTCCTTCTCAGTACTTCAGTACTTCACCCCAGGAGGCTCGTGAAGCGGGTACATCTCGTTCCTCGTGAGAAGAACTCTGACCACCTGGATACCATGGTGCCTACCAGATTTATCCACGGCCAAGTTACTACTGTTCCCTTTGTAACTAATAAGTGTCTTTCAGGAAGACAGCTTGAGACTATGAGCAGGCCTTGTTTCTCATCACACTTCTACTCACCAATTTTAGCATTCATCGATGGTTCTTGCCCTCAGCAATTATTACTGTGATGTTGGCCAAGTGGTGATTTCCTATTTGCATCATTCCTTCTGTGTCTATTAATTGCAATTCTACTGTAAGGAATTATTAATTTATATCAATATGGGGTCATGGATATTTGCTTTATTCTATGAGTGGTAATCTATTACTATCATTAAATATTTTGTTATTCAAATTGTCTCAGATTTGGCCATTGGGAGCCCCTTTAATGTGACTCCTATGTCTTTTTGTCATGTCATCATTTTTGAGCACTTTCTCTTACACTGCAAAATCTTCCAAGCTCATTTATAGTTTCTCTGCCCCACCTCTAGAATCAGCCTTTTCTCCAAGAAGTCATAATTCTTTTTATTAGAGAATGGTACTTAGAAACCAAGATCCAGGGGCTAGTGTGCATGTAACTACTGGAGTGTTGTTATTTCTAGTCCTCTCTCAGAGGGCAAAGATAGGATATACGTCCATATGCACACACACACATATATACACCCATACCCATTTCTATTTCTGTATCTAACCATCTATGTATATAGAGCCATGAGTTCACACCAGTTCCTTGATTCCAATCCAGCACCACAGGGTGTATTCCTGCCTTCCCCCTTTCCTTATTTGTTGCTCCTTTTTCAACAGGGAAAAACCTTGTTCTTACTATCCATAGTGTATTTACTTATTTGCTTAATTGTGAAACATACCTGAAATATTTTCAGGATTTGCCATGCCTTTTTTTTTAAGTTGATGAGATTTTAGTCAAATAATGACATACTAATGATGTGTTTTAAGGTTAAAGGTGAAGCAAGACAGCCTAACGTTTAAATTGGGTGAACTCAGGAAGTACACGATTAACAGTCTTTCTGATCTCACCTTCCTTATATATAAAATATGGAAATAACCATATCTGGCTCAGAGGATTGTGGTGAAAACAAAAGAGAGAATGTACGTAGAGTGCTTAACACATTGGGAACCCTGGATAAATAGTACATATTTTTATTAGTTATTTATTGGTAAATAAAGAAAAATCTTCTGTTGGTGTCTTATTGTTTTTACGAAAAGTTGACCCGTAACAATACCAATTGATATGAGAGAAATAAGAAAGAGGTTGGAAGGTTTGAGGTTTGTCATAAAATTTCTCTTTTCGGTTGTGATGAAACGGCTAATCTCCCTCCAGTAGGTGGCAGCACGTGCACTATCCACTTTGAGTAGAGTCCTGGTAATACCGTCACAGCGATCACCCAAGCCTGCGAGAGACAGGAAGCAACTTCTGAATTGATAGCCTGGTACAAAATGTGAAAAATTACCCACAACTTTAAAAAAAGAAAAGAAAATATGCCCACATCTAAGCACATTTGTGAAGGACCAGCCCAGGCCACAGGGCACCTGCTCCCCGAGGTGGGCGCTGCTCAGGTCCCCCAGACCTCAGAAGGTCATCCTTGGGGTGGGGGTGGGGGTGGGGGATGGGGAGGCAGCCTAGACAGGACTTATTGAAGGTCCCACCGTCAGGCAAGGAGCTGGAGCAGGTTCTCAGAGCCCTGACCCTTCTTCGTACTCTGGGGTCCGCAGGGACTTATAAAGGGACATGAACCCATGTGCACGCCCTCACCGCCTCGGGCTAGAGAAACAAGAGTCTCAGCCTCAGGCAAGAAACACGTCTACTGGACACGGCTAACAAAGAGCTGGAGGAGGACGATGGGGCTTCAGGGTGGAATTGTGTGGCAATCCAGACACAGAACAAGACTCAGGAAATCAAGAGGGCTACACAAAGTCATCGTCTCCTTTCACCGTCCTAGTGCTTCTGGTCCTGCTCCCTTAAGGGGCAGAAGAGGATAAGAGAGGGCCTGGGCTCTAATCCCAGGCTGGCCACTTCCCAAGTGTGGGCCTTGACAAGTTATTTACCGTCTCTGTGCTTCAATTTCCTCATCTGGAAACCTCATAGGGCTTTCGGGTTTTCGTGAGGACTACATGAGAGAATATCATCAAGTACTTAAAACTGAGCCTGGCATTTAGAGAATCCTCAAGAAAAGTTAGCTTTTATTTTTATTACCACTACTATTACTATTTTCATTCTAATTAACTGCTTCATTATGGCTTCTGGTCCCCCACAACTCCTGCTTGCTCACTGGTAAGCAGAGACCTTGAATTCGCCCAGCACATCTCTGTGCCCCAGGCCACAGCTGGGCTTCTGTCCATGTGAATGGACCTCTCCTTGATCCAATCCATCGATTGATCGGATTTGGCTGGTGGGGATGGAAGTCAGAAGGCCATTGAGGGCAGCCAGCGCTGTGGCACGGGGGTCCTTTCCAAAGGGTAGACAGCCAGAAATAGACCAGTAAAGTCTTAACTCACATGTAAAACATTTTTCAAAGATCTGTACGTGCTGTTTTGAAAAAAACAGAAATTTACGTAAAGATGCTATTGAACATAGTAACCTGATTGTTAATATTATTTATCATATTATTTTATATATTTATTATAATAATAAATATTTATTATCATAATTACTTTTCTCAATTAATATAACCAACAGTGCAAAATTTTCCATGTGGGTCTCCACAGAATGTTTTAATTATAAAAAGTGTCTTCATTCTCAAAAATTTGGGATACGACCCCACTTTAATACTACATTAGACTACCTCACGTCTGCCTTCGAGGCAGCCGACTGAGCCTTAAATCCCCGGATCAGCCCCCATTCTTATCACTCCTCTCCCCACCCTTGGCCTCTGCCCATGAGCACCCAGCCTGCAGTGCCTGGGTTGAGCTAGGGGAGCCACCGCCTGGGTGCTCTGATTTTTAGGGGTGCCTGTGGGTGCTCTGCTTGAGCATCAGCATCGCTCCCAACAAATGCACCTTCTCCGGTGGGAATGACCTGCAAGTGGGGGAAGGGCATCCAACAAGGATTCTGAGGATAGAGTAAGGACTCTGGGCCTCAGGAGAACACTAAGAGGCGTTGCGGCGTCTAAGGAAGAAATCTAAGGCAGGAGCGAGTCTTGACCTCAGGATAGGAGCCCACTTCTGGGCTCAGGGATCCAGGGACAAGGGAACAGGGTAGTTGCCTGACTGTTGGAACAGGGGCCGAGTCTGTAGCAAGGCAAGTTGATGGCTCCAACTTCTCCCTGGAGTGCAGCCCGCAGAGAATTGTCTTATTAACTGTGGACAGCTGCAATCCTATCACCTGATCCTCTGCTTAAAATTCTTCCCTGACTCCCAGCACCTTCCGGGTAACAGCCCAAGCTCTCAGCACAGCTTACACCGTGCTTGGCACGTATGCTAGTTATGTCTACAGAGCATTGCAGGAGTTTTGCAGGGAAAGTATTGTTGGTCCCGTGTGTCGGATAAGGAAGGCAGAGAGGCAGAGCACTGGCCAAGAGCAATGTCTATGAAGCAGCAACATCAGAATGAAACCCACGCCTGTCTGGGGCCCTGGACTATACACCAGGCCATAGGCTGGGACTCAACTCATGTGAGTGAACCTCTTTCTGGTCCAAGGCTGGACTCTGAGGAAGCCTGAGGACTCCATCCGGGCTGTGTCCCCTGAGGGGTGTTGCTGGGGAGGAAGGTGAGTCCCACAGGTGGTGGTTTCACTTCTGGGAGAAGTTTCTCACAAGCTTGGTTACTGACTACAAAGGGGCATGAGTGAACACTCTGGCATGATAGAATTCTTCTGTATCTTGATAGGGATGGTGGTTACTTGGTACAGACATTGTCAAAACTCATCCAATGGAGCACTGAAGATCTGTGCATTTCATTGTATGTAAATTATATTCAATCAGAAGGAAAAGAATAGTAGAGGGAAAACTTGATTGACTGGAGGCTGGGCCAGGCCCCCGAGCACGAGGGCTTCCACAACCCAGGGATTAGTTGGCTGGCATCCCTGAGCCTTTCTCTTCCCAGCTGGTAGTTCTAGACAAGTGAGCAGAGCAGCCTTCATCCTGAGAGTCTTTCAGGGTGACTGATCAATCCTGGAGTGGTACAATTTTAGTCCCTAAAAAACGTTTGCATTCATCAAACGAAGCTGATACATACAGTGGAAGAGGGCTCCCAAACAGGCAGCCGGGTCCAGGGCTCAAAAGCCTGGAAAATGGAAGCAGTATTCATCTCACTAAGCCACACGACTGTGACATCACAAGCCCCATACGTTTCTGAGGATGTCCCCAGCAGTCTTGGTGGCACACTTCACCCTTCTTTTCCACTCAATACATCATATCATAGAGTGACATTATTTTAGAATTAACCTTGGAGCTCTTTTTTTTTTAAAGATTTTATTTATTCCTTTTTCTCCCCAAAGCCCCCCGGTACATGGTTGTATATTTTTAGTTGTGGGTCCTTCTAGTTATGGCATGTGGGATTCCGTCTCAACGTGGCCTGATGAGTGGTGCCATGTCTGCGCCCAGGATCCGAACCGGCAAAACCCTGGGCCACTGAAGCGGAGGTCGCGAACTTAACCACTCGGCCATGGGGCTGGCCCCTGGAGCTCTTTTTTTGTTTAATAAATCATCCACAAATTCTGAGACTTTAGCTCTGAGTAGCAACACACCTGTGCAGCCCCTGGACTCTGACCATTGCTCACATTGTGCTCTAGAGCACCAGAGTTGAGAGCATTGCCCCAGGACAGGGACCATCTCCTGCTGACCCACAGGCAGTTCTCTAGAAGTCTGTTGAGTAAACTCCAAGGTTCTCACCTGAGTGTATACGAAAGCCCATCTTACTTAGGGGTAGGCAAGCCCCTAGAACCAGGAATCCACATTTCCTGATTCCTGTCAGAGAAATGTCTTCCTATTCAGAAGTACGGCAGAGACAGCACCCACCTGTCATTACAAACTGGGCAAGATATTTGACACTGTTTGGCCACACAGCATCTATTCCTGCTTCCTAATTTCACTCTAATGTCCCTTGGGGAATTATCTGACAGCTACTGTGTGCAGTCTTGGAGGACAGTAATCCATCCCGGGACCCATCTTCTCACTTCAAAAACCAAGGGGTCACCCAAGTGTCCTGCTCCCTGACTTCCCTCTCATTACCTTAAAACAACCAAAGGCAGGCATCTGGTCTAGGCTTGGCCAGTTGGGTTTGCTTTCCTAGGAATTTGCCTTTGGAACAAAAAACACAAGGACAGAGGAATGGTGGAAGTTCATTCGTCCCAGTGACCACAACTGGGCCAGATCATGAAGCTGTCCCTGCTTCTAAGACCTTCTGAACTGCCCAGCTCCTGTCTGTTCAAGCTCAGTTCTAGGCCTTCCCTTCCACCCGCTGGCATCCATGGCCACCCAATCACTTCCTTTTTCTTAATTTTAGCCCAAGTCAGTTTCCATTGCTAGCCGTCAATGAACCTGACCGATACAGCAGCTCATCTTGAGGAAAAATTCCTCATTTCCCTCCCCTAGGGAAGGCCAATATGGGGCCAAAGGTCAAATGTGATCCTCCTACCCCCGGGAAATGAACGTCCCAAGACTCTTAACCAATAAGAAAAGAAGTTTATATAATTTATTAGCCCTAACCATTGCCAGCTGGCAACTTCTGATCAGAACATGGAAAACCTGAGTTCTCTTGACAAAGTTAGGCTCTCTGTTATGAAAAGGGCAGGGCGGGGAAGGAGGAATTTCAAGTGTTTGTTCACCTCACAAGAAAAGCCTAGTGATTACCTACTCTCTATTGCATCAGTCCTCGGATTCGTGCTGGGGACATTGCAGGGTCAAGCTCGCTGCATCATAGAATGGAGAAAATGGTCAACATGGTCAATTTCTTTGTTTTCTTGTCCCTAACAATTTCCAGTTGTGTGCAGAGAATTCTGGTCCCACTGCTCCTCAAGGACACGTGCTCAGTTTACTTACTATGATGGGCATTTACCCCAAGTGACAAGAGAACCCAAACCTCCATCCCTTGGAGAAAGGCTGCGTTGTGTGGAGGTAGAGCCCAGACTGCCTGGGTTCGAACCGCAAATCTGCCAAGGCTGTAGGACCTTGGACACGTCGTTTAATCTCTCTATGCCTCAGCCACCATGTTTGTAAGACTGGCTTTAGAGTCGATAATGCTGAGCAAGGACTCAATCTACTTGCTGAGAGACAAAAGCCAATCCTTCAAGAGGCAAGGCAGTGGAGAGAGAAAACTTTATTTAAGTGATGAGCTAGATAATCAGAAGATGATGGACTATCATCCTAAAAAAACCATCTTAAAGGGGAACTGATTTGGAAATGACTCATATAAGGCAAATGACACCCGAGGCTCAGGAGTGTCAGGCATTGGATGACCACCGACCACTGGGCGCCTCTCTGTAGACAAAAGTATTGGATCTGCTGAATGTGACATTCCTGAGGAGTCTAAAAAAATATTAGTAATTTTCTTATCAGGGAGAGAACGAACAGTTTTGGCTTAAATCTCCTGCTAACAAATCACTCTCTCTACTGGTCTCTGACTGGTTACTGCTTAGCTTGCCTACGTGCTGTTTCAAGCATTTCTCCAAAGCACACTGTGAGAATAAGAGTGTGTGTGGGGTGGGGGGCGGTGGTTAGACATGGAGTCTCTCAAGGTAACTCGATCTTGTCAATATATGGGAAGCATTTAGAATTGGAAACACAGTTACCCTACATCACTGTCTTCTCAACCTTGCCATGGCATCAGGTCACTGAACAAGCGACTAAACAGCTGACAGAAGCCATGTGACCTGCCTTCTCTTGTTTATCTGCAGCTACACTCGTCAAAAGAAACGGAGTTCCACTCCCAGCATAACAGCGTGAGGTGCTCCATGGGCCCACTCCACAGAGAAATTGGAGAAAATTATTTTTAAACAATCATTTAAACTCTCTAGAAATTGACCTAAGTGCATAGAAATATTTATTCAAGAAAATCTACTAAAACTTAGTGAGTTTTAGTAAGAACTGAGAGTAGAACTGAGTAAGACAAGAGTCTGTGGTACATGACCCAAGACCCACCCATCGACAAGACGGAAAATTCACTCCAGGCTGGTATAGACAAGAACACAGGGCAGAAGGCTATCTTCCTGGGAGGTACAAGACATAAGCATTTTTCATCCTGCCTGCAGCTACTTGTTGTGGAGACTAAGTACCAGGTGAGGGCAGCTAAGAGGTGGGGGCTGTCTTCCGCTCAGCCTCCACTGGCACGACTGAAGTTATGCATTGATTGTGGCACGGCTGAGGAAACTGGGGCCACAGTTTCCTCTTGTTCCAGTTCATGGGCAGGGAACTTCCACCAGGGGATGTCAGCCAAGGAGACCTGAGTCTGCTGCCTCCCCATCTCTGAGCACTCAACTCCGTGAATGGGGGTGTCACTCAGAGAGAAGCACATCATTGTCCCCACCCCCAGCACCAGAGCCTTGCCTCAGAGATTTCCTCCAGGAGGGAAAAGCAGGCTACAAACAGAGAGCTCCAAATCCCTCCCTAAAAAAACTGACTTCATTTGCAACAGGGAATGGAAAGATTCAAGCTTCAGGGTGCTCTCACAAACAGTGGAAGTTGTGGCCAAAGACATTCGGAAGGAGACTGATAGATTCATTGGAGATATAGGCTAAACTGTTGGCTGGTTAATTTGCTGGAGAGAAATGGGGAAAGAGACAGCTGTGAAGAGTCCACCTTGGATGAGAACAAATCTCGAACACTGACCTCAGGTACTACCCCTACAAAGGAGCTCAGATTTAATTGGATTCCACTGTAAAGAAATTTATGCCCTGGGGCATTGTTGAGAACAATAGAGCAACCAGCCAGGAATTTGTGGCGCGTCACAGCTGGATGTTGTTAGAGAAAGAGACAAAGACATCCCTGCCAAAACCACTGTCATCACAGGGTAATTGTGGGTGTACTCAAGGCTGCACCCCTTGAGGTGCAACATTAGAGGCTTCACACTGTAGGGGGTGGAAGGACTTCACTAAAATAACCCAGCCAGTCACCAAACAAGCAAACAATAATGTGCCTGGGGAGGGGGGGACCAGTTTCCAGATTTGCTACAATACATCATCTAAAACAGTGAGTTTCCAACAAAAAAACTACAAACATAAAGAAATAGAAAAGAATGACCAACATGGGGGAAAAAACAGAAAACAGAAACTAGCTGTGAAAGCAACCAGATATCAGATTTAACAAAGATTTCAAAGTAGCCGTTCTAAATATGTTAAAAAAACTAGAGAAAACCATGGTTGAAGAAACAAAGGAAGGTTTGATGACAATGTCTCATAAAATAGAAATGTTAATAAAAAGAAATATTTAAAAAATCAAATGGAAATTCTGTAGTTAAAAAGGACAGTAATTAAAATGAAAAATTCACCAGAAGAGTTCAATAGTAACTTTGAATTAGCAGAAGAAAGAATTAGCAAACTTGAAGATAGATCAATATAGATTATGCAATCCCAAGAACAGAGAGAAAATAGAATGAAGAAAAATGAACAGAGCCTCAGGGAATGGTAGGACACCATAAGTGCACCAACATATGCATAATACAAGCACTAGAAGGAGAAGAGAGAGAATGTAGCAGGAAAAATTTGAAGAAAAATGTCTGAAACTTCCCAAAATATATTGAAAAACAATCCACACATCCAAGAAGCTCAACAAATTCAAAATAGGATAAACACAGAGAGATACACAAATAGACATATCATAGTGAAAGTGCTGAAAGCCAAAGACAAGGAGAAAATCTTGGAAGCAGCAAGAGTAAAACAACTCATTACTTACAAAGGAACCTCGATAATCTTAACATCTGACTTATCAGAAACAGTGGAGGCTAGATGGCAGTGGAGTAACGTATTCAAAGTGCTCAAAGAAAGCAATCATCAACCTAAAATCCTATATCCAGTAAAGCTATCTTTCAAAAATGCTGGCAAAATAAAGACATTCCCAAATAAACAAAAACTGAGAGAATTTGTTGCTAGCCACCCACCTTACAAGAAACGCTAAAGGACATTCTTTAGGCTGAAAGCAAGTGACCATTGACATGGCAAAACAATGAGGCAAGATAATTATATGATTATAAAAGACAACATAAATGTGCATTTCTTCTCCTTTCTTCTCTTAACTGATTTAAAAGCAATTGTATAAAACAGCATGTATATAATGTATTTTGGGGCTAATAATATATAGAAATGTAACGTATTTGACGATATCACAAAGGAGGTAGATGGGAACAAAGAGGTACTGGGCTGAGGAAGTGACGCTGGACAGTAACTTGAATCCACAGTAACAAATGAAGAGCTCCAAAAATGATTAGTGAGAAGGTTAATATAACAAAAGCTACAAATACATATACGTGCTCCCCTTTCTTTTCTCAGCTTCTTTGAAAGACATAAATTATCTAAAGTAATAATTATAACAGTTTTAGATTTGTGACACTTATAAGTGTAATATGTTTAACAATAATACCACAAAAATGATAAGAATAGAATAAAGCTATATAAGAGTAACATTTTTAAATCTCACTGGATAAGCTAAGATATATAGGGTAAACCCTAGAGTAACCATGAAGGAAATAAGTTAAAAAAACAAATAAATAGTGAAAAAATCATTAAAGAAATTAAAAAATTACATTAGAAAATATTTATTTAATGCAAAAAGAAGGCAATAAAGGAGGGGGTGAAGACACGAGACATATAGAAAACAAAAAATAAAATGTTAGATGTAAATCGAAGTATATCAATAACAACATTAAATACAAATATGTTAAATGATCCAATTAAAGGTAAAGCCAGTCAGCCTGGATTAAAGAAAGATAAAATAAGATCCAACTATATGCTTTCTATGGGAGATATGCTTTAGATTCAAAGATACAAATAGACTGAAAGTGAAAGGATGGATAAATCTATATCATGAAAGCTAGAGTGACTATACTAATATCAGACAAAACAGAATTTAAGACAAAAATTTTACTAAAGATTTTAAAAAAGGCATCTTATAATGATTAAAGGGTCAATCCATCAGGAAGATATAACAATTATAAATATAGATGCACTCAACAACAGAGCACCAAAATACATGAATAAAAAGTGCCAAAAAAGAAGGAAGAAATAGTTAATTCAACATTAATAGTCAGAGACTTCAATAACGGATAGAATAATCAGGCAAGAAATCAACAAGGTAACAGAAGACTTGACCAACGTTACAAACCAACTAGGCCTGACAGACATGCATAGAACGCTCCACCACCAACAGCAAAATACACATTCTTCTCAAGTGCACGTGGAACACTCTCCAGAACAGACTATAAGCCAGCCCATTAAAAAACCTCAATAAATTTAAGAGGATAGAAGTAATACGAAGTATGTTCTCCAACTACAATGGAATGAAATTAGAAATCAGTAGCAAAAAGAGAAATAAGTCACACGGAGAAAGACAATTACCTATGACTTCACTCATATGTGGAAGGTAAACAAACAAAAAAAACGCATAAATACAGAGAACAGATTGGTGGCTACCAGAGGGAAACGGGGTTGAGGGAGGGTGAAAGGGATAAAGGGGCACATGTGTACTGTGTCGGATAGAAACTAGACTTTTGGTGGTGAACACAATGCAGTCTAGCCAAAAATCGAAATATAATGAAGTATACCTAAAATTTATATAATGTTATAAACCAATGTGACCTGAATAAAATAAGAAAACGAAATCAATAGCAGAAAGAAATTTGGGAAACTCATAAATATGTAAGCCATTAAACAACAAACTCCTAAGCAACCAATGGTAAAAAAGAAAATAAAAAATAAATTAGAAAATAATTTGAGATGAATAAAAATAAAGACATATGAACACTTCTGGGACGCTGCGAAAGCAGGGCTTAGAGGAAAATTTCTAGCTGTAAATGTCTATACTGAAAAAGAAAAAGATCTCAAAACTATAGTATAATTTTCACCTTAGGGCTCTGGAAAAAGAAGAGCAAACTGAACCTGAAGCAAGCAGAAGGAAGGAAAGAATAAAGATTGGAGCAGAAATTAATTAAAGCAAGAATAGAGAAACATTAGAGAAATCCAACAGAACCAAAAACTAATTCTTTGAACAGATCAACAAAAGCGACAATTTTAGCTGGACTGACCAAGAAAAAAAGAGAGAAGACTCAAATTACTAGAATCAGAGATAAAAGAAGGGGCATTATGACTGACCTCAGAAAGAAAGAGTTATACTATGAACAATTGTATGCCAATAAATTAGACAACTTAGAATGAAATGGGCACATTCCTAGAAAGATACAAACTGCTGAAACAGATTCAAGAAGAGTAGAAAATCTGAATAGACCTATAACAAGTGAAGAGATTGAATTAGTAATGCAAAAAACTACCCACAAAGAAAACCCAGGCCAGATGTCTTCACTAATGAATTCTACCAAACATTAAAGGAAAAATTAATACCAATTTTTCACAAACTCCCCCCAAAAATAGAAAAGGATGCCCTGAAGCCAGAACCAGAAAAAGATATCACAAGAAAAGAAAACTACAGACCAGTATCTCTTAAGAGTATGGATGCAATAATCCTTGACAAAATCCTAGCAAACTGAATCCAGTCACATAGAAAAAGAATTACATACCACGACCAATTAGCATTTATCCAGAAATGCAAGGTGACTTAACACCTAAAAATCAATGAATGTAATTCACCGCATGTTTAGAACAAACAATAAAAGCCACACGATCCTTTCAATAGACACAGAAACATTCAAAATCAACATTGACAAAATTCAACATCTCTTCATGTTAAAACACTCAACAAACTAGGAGCAGAAGGGAAATTCTTCGACCTGATAAAGGATTGAAAAGCTCAGAGCTGACGTCACACATAAAGATGAAAGACTAGATGCTTTCCCCGAAGGTCAGGACACAAGACAAGAACGTCTGCTCTCATGACTTCTATTCAATATTGTACTGATGATTCTAGCCAGGAAAATTAAGTGAGAAAACGAAATAAAAGCTAGCAAGGTTAGAAAGGAAGATACACAACTCTCTCTATTTGCAGATAACATCATTCTTTACATAGAAAATCCTAAGGAATTCACCAAAAAAGGGAGCAAAACTGAGGTATGTCTCAATACGATAGACCCCCGTTTTGAAAATGACTCAGACTGTCCAACACCAGAGTTCACTGGATCAAAATTAATCAGTGGCTGGAACTAGGCTTATAACCGTATTTTTAGGTGAGTAAAGCTGATTAAACTGACTTGGAGGTTATTTTTGTGTAACTACTTTAAAATCTATATAAAAAGCATGCTAACAGGCTGCACTTAAAAATTATCTTACCCCTTCCACTCACATGGATATCTAAACATGTGGACCACTTTTGAGAAATTTTGCCTTCCTGCTAATCATCTTCTGCAAGACCATATGTAAGAAAGTGCTCGTAAAAGGGAATTAAAATCTCTTCAACAAACGGTGCTGGGAAAACTGGATAGCCACGTGGAAAACAATGAAGGTATACCCTCAGCTTACACCATATACAAAAATTAACTCAAAATGGATCAAAGACCTAAGTGTAAGACTCGAACCTATAAAACTTCTAAAAGAAAACAGAGGAAATCTTCATGATATTGGATTTGACATGATTTCTTGAATATGACACCAAATGTACATGCAACAAAAGCAAAATAGACAAGTAGGATTTCATCAAACTTAAAAACTTTATGCATCAAATGACACAACCAACAAAGTGAAAAGGCCGTCTATGGAATGGAAGAAAATATTTGCAAATGATGTGTCTGATAATGGGTTAATATCCAGAATATGAAAGAACTGCTACAACTCAACAAAAAAAAGTCAAATAATTAAAAAATGGACAAAGGACTTGCATAGACATTTCCCCAAAGAAGATATACAAATGGCTAACGAGCATATGAAAAGATGCTCAGCATCACTAATCATTTAGGGAAATGCAAGTCAAAACCATGAGATATCACCCCACACCCATTATGACGGGTGTTATAAAAAAACAGAAAATGACAAGTGTGGAGAAAGTATGCACTGTTGTAAAACGGTGCAACCACTATGAAAAGCATTATGGTGATTCCTGAAAAAAATTAAAAATAGAATTACTATATGATCCAGCTATCCCGCTTCTGGGTATACATCCAAAAGAATTGAAAGCAGGATCTCAAAGAGATATTTGTATGGGGCCGGCCCGGTGGCTCAGCGGTTAAATTCGCACGTTCCACTTCTCGGCGGCCCAGAGTTCGCCAGTTCGAATCCCGGGTGCAGACATGGCACTGCTTGGCAAGCCATGCTGTGGTAGGCATCCCACATATAAAGTAGAGGAAGATGGGCATGGATGTTAGCTCAGGGCCAGCCTTCCTCAGCAAAAAGAGGAGGACTGGCAGTAGTTAGCTAATCTTCCTCAAAAAAAAAAAAGAAAGAGAGAGATTTGCACATTCAAGTTCATGGTAGCACTATTCACAATAGCCAAGAGGTAGAAGGAACCCAAGTGTCCATGGACAGATGAATGGATAAATAAAATGTGATATATATATATAATATATATATAAAATGGAATATTATTCAGCCTTAAAAAGGAAAGAAATCTTATCTCATGTTATAACGTGGATGAACTTCCAAGACATTGTGCTAAGTGAAACAAGCCATTCACAAAAAGACAAATGCTGTATGATTCCACTTATATGAGGTATGTAAAGTAGTCAAATTTATAGAAACAGAAAGTAGAATGATGGTTACCAGGGCCTAGGGGGAGGGGAAAAAGGAGAATTGTTGTTTAATGAGTATGTGGTTTCAGTTTTGCAAGATAAAAAAGTTCTGTGTATCTGTTTCACAACAATGTGAATATACTTAACACTGCTGAACAGTACATGTAAAAATGGTTAAGACAGCAAATTTTATGTTATGTATTTTTTTTTACCACAATTTAAAAAACAGTGTCCCCTGATGATAGGAGACAGTTCAGCTCGCAACTCTATGGCACGAGCACTTCTCCTCGAGAGAACCGTCAAACCTCCAGATGCAGCAGAAGTATTTCATGTCGACTTCCTAATTCATCACCCAGCATGCTAAAAAGACGCGTACACGGGGGATACAATTTAATAAAATTAGTAATTTTCACTTCTTTTCAGAACAGAGGCGATTTAGTGTGCCGGGTAAATTTAAGATAATGTTATGAGCATTTTTGAGATTTGAGTTGCTTGAGGCAGGTGTCTTATTTCATTTGCCTACCATTCTGACGCCAGGATCTAACACAGAGTCGGGACTTCGTCCAGGGTTCTGGGAGAAGCACTGGAGGGTTCTCCCAGCAGAGTGAGGAGAGGGGGTTTGCGTTTTTAAAGGCCCTCTGGCTGCTGTGTAGAGAAGGGATTTGGAGGAGCGAGTGGTGGTGGGGGGGGGAGGCGTCTGGAGGCCACTGGGGATCAGTTGTGGGGACCTGGCCAGGCTGACTGAGGGGGCTTGGACTAAGATGGGGGTAATCCCAAATTCCCGGGAGACAGAGTCGTTTGCTCCAGATTGGGTCAGGGGTCTAGAAAGTGGCCAGGAGGGAGGGAGGTCACATGACACAAGCTCGGCATCCGAGGGCTGCCCCCATGGATGAGAGAGGAAATGTTAAACTAAGAAGGGACTCTGGTTGAGCAGGTACCGCAAAAGGAGTCTGTGTTTGAAGCCAGTGCACTCCTGCTCCCTTCTGAGAGGTTACCAGAAGCTGGCTTGGTCCTCTGCCCTTTCTTGCTTTTATTCCTAAGAGTGAGGCCACCTCCCTATAGTGCCATCTTTAGATGTCCGTGCTGACCCCCATTGTGCCCTGGTCCCATCCTCTTCCTTCTCAAGGCCTTCCTTGCTGCCGTTCTCCCGGCTCTGTTCTCTCCCTTCCCCCTGGGCCATTCCCATCAGTATGGGAACCCTTAAGCACAGACCCCACCTCTAATTCCACATGGCCTCCAGCTCTACCCCATTCCTCTCCAACCCTTTACAGCAAACCCTTAATAAAGCTGTCCATATCTGCTGACGTCACATCCCCACCTCCTGCTCCGATGAGGTGGTGTTCCCCCAGACGCTCTTCCAGCAACAATATCTTCCAAGATTTTCCTGTTCATTCTCAACCAAGTGATGAGGACCAGATGGACCTGCCCCAGCCCCAGGGGTATGCCCTGACTTGGCTTATGCTAATCCGTGTATCCCAGGCCCCTGGACATAGTGACTGGTTCAAGATGGACACCTGACCCATTCAGGCCCATGAGAACTGAGGCATGTCTGATGGAGCTCCTGGGAAAGAAGCTCCCTTTCTCTTCCAAGAGAGCTCCTGGAAGAGAGGCTACCAAACAACTCTCTCTCCCTCCTGATGACAGACTGCAAAGATGGAACGTTTTAACCTGATGCAGCCATTTCTGCGGCCAAGAAGGAAGCTAGCCTGAGGTCCATTTCAGTCTACTGAGGCGGGAAGAACTGAGAGAATATCAGAGAAAGCAGACTGGAGCTCTGGTGACACCACAAATTTCTGGATCATTCTGTGCCTGAGGCTATCTGTGGACTGGTCCATTATTTGAGCCAATAAGTTACCTTTTTTATTCAAGCCAGCATGGGCTAAGACTTGTGTTGCTTGCAACCAAAGGATCCTAAAGAATACACTCTGCCAAAACAGCAAAAGAGGCTGCCTGCCAAGAGAAGCAAAACGATGAGTGTCTGTTCCTTATGACCAAAAGAACTCGAACTCTAACCCTGCGGGTCTCCTGAACGGGTCTAAGAGGGTCGTGGGGTGTATGCACCATGGACTCCAGCCTCCTGGAGCATCACGTGGCTCTAGTGACTTCTAGTGTAAGTACTTCACGACTATAAGTGTGAGAGCTGCAAAGGTGGTCTGTTCACCACTAAATCCCCAGCATCTAGAACAGTGTATGGGACATACAGCAAATGTTTATTGAATGAATGCATGAGTCACCCGAGCATGCCCCGGAGCCCCTCCCCTCAAATCCACCCATGGAAAAGAAACTGCAGCTAAGACCTTGCATGACAATTTATTCTCCTGAGACGGGAAGGCACTGGAAGGGGTTAGATGAGAGGGACGGGAGGGTAGACTCCGGACTCAGGGAGGGAGGAGCTGGGGAGGTTGCTGGAGTTTCCATGCATCTTCCCCAAGGCGGGACCAGAGTTCCCAGAGGCTCAGATGAGACCTGGAGTGGAGAGAAGAGCCAGCTGTGGGCAAGTGTGTGAGGTCTCCGGGGGAAACGGGGACTCAGAGCCACCTGTCCCTGCTGAACACACCCAGAGTCACATCCTGGAAACCTGTGTGGGTTGTGGGGCTTTGAAGATAAAAGCCACAGGCTCCAATGGCAGGAAATGATGGGGACCTCACACGGGCTGACCCACATCTGTCAGCATCAGGTCCTGAAGCATCAGTGAGGGCTAGGCGAGCTACCACAGTCGTTCACAGCTCCATCTCCTGCAGCCATGGCCTGTTCTCTCTGGGCACAGCCTGGGCAGCGCTGGAGGAAGAGGCGAGGAGAGCCATCCCCGCCCGGCAGGATTCTCACACCGAGCTCTCAGGCCCCTAGTATCATGGAGAAGGTTGTGGCCTCTGCTCCCATCCCCAGGGACCTATGCTGAGCTGGGGTGTTGGAGCCTGCTCAGGGCTCTGCCGCCTCTTGAATATCCCAGTCAGGAGGCATTTCCTTGCCGTCAAGCTCTTTACATAATGATCTCCGTCAATCCTCATTCCACCCTCAGAAATACAGATTATTATCCCTCCTCCACAGATGAGGAAACTGAAGCTCAGAGAAGGCAAGTTACCTGCCCAAGGTCACACAGCTGAGGAGAGAAGGATTTTACCTGATTTTACCCCAGACAATCATCAGGCCCCAAGCTCTTAAGAGTATTTCTCAAAGCTCTTCATGATTATGTCTCAAACATTTCTAGCTAAAGCCCACCTACCCAACTTCTCCACAGGGTTGGGAGTAGGGGGAGTAATGTGTCATAACAAGGAAGCTTCTAGGCACACACGTGAGCTGCCTATGAAGTTCTCCATGACAGATCAGGAGGGGATCGGAGCTTGGAGTCTTTGAACATTCCATTTTGGAATATCTTCCACTGCCATCCCAGTGGAGAAGGATAAATCTGATAAACCCAGGGCCAAGGGTGGGCCCTGCAGTGCCAAGATGCTGAGCAGGTTGGGGGAGCAAAAAAAAAACATGTCTGTGTTTTTAAACCATGTTGCACATTCTTGGGGAGGCTGTCTGAGGCCCTCCAGAATGAGTCCTTGCTGTCACCTCTGTACTCACCTGCTTTATGTTTGCATAGCTTGATGTCCACGCAGACTTCCTGGGGCTTTTTGCCAGCCAGGATGTCCCTGGAGATGAGACGAAGACACGTCCTCATGATCTTCTTGCAGGCGCCTCTCAGGAGCCCCAAATTCCTGCACACCCGGGATGCAGCCTCGTTGATGGTGGCCTGTAGCAGCGGCACCAGGATGGGACAAAAGAATCAGATGAGCCCTACCCAGCTCTGTCACCCTATAGAACTCAGCAGCTCTGGGCCCTGGGCAGCTCTGGTGATGAGAGCTGGCTGAGAGAAGCCAGTGCCAGCTAGCTGTGGGAGCTGAGACTGGAGAGACAGGGCTCGGCCCCAACTCCCAGTCCCCAAAGCCCTGGCCCAAGCCTGGCCAGTAGGGGCTTTTGAGAGACAGACAGTTGGCCTTGCCAGAGTCTCAGCCCCCTGTACACACGCGCCCTGTTATCTGTGTGGAGAATGGAGCCCACGGCTACGAGACCCACATTCAAGGCTCTGCCTACATAGTTTCCTGGGTCAAGGGCCTGGCTGGGGCGCTCCACCTACAGAGGGTGTGTGGAAAGGTCGGGAGGGGGTCAGAGCTTGGAGCCTTGGCACATTCCATTTTGGAATATCTTCTACTGCCATCCCAGTGGAGAAGGATAAATCTGAGTACCCAGGGCCGAGGGTGGGCCCCACAGTGCCAAGATGCTGAGCAGGTTGGGGGAGCAAAGGAGAGAGATGGAGAGAGAGTGAAACAAGGGTTCTTGGTAGTGACACATCCACTCATTAAGCACCTACTCAGTGCCAGGTGTGGAGCTCAGCACATCCTACCCTCTGGCTTGTTGAAAAGGCATAGGCAGCTTGGGAGGTAGGGGTCATCATCCGTCCCATTCCGCAGATAAGAAAACTGAGGCTCAGAAAGCGTGAACGATTTGCCCAAGCCGTGCAGTTAGGAAGTGGCAGATCTGGGATTTATCAGTCCTGACCCAGGCCCCCACTGGAACCAGCCCCTCAAAGCTCTGTCTTGGACTACCTTCTTTGGGGACAAGTTCCCTTTGAGAATTTGATGGGAACCATGCACACTCTTCCTCCCACTTTCCCTCTCCTACAGTGTCCCAATTTCACGGGATTCTCTGAAGTCCATCCACAGACACTGAGGGGCCCACAGAGCCCCTGCTGGGAAGCTCTGGCGCAGCCGGAGGTCAGACCCTCCCCCAGCGCCCCGCTCCAGGCCAGCTGTGCTGGGTGCTCTGGGCCCCTGCCCATTCCCTTGAACAGCGGGCAGAAGCCTCCACCAGTCCAGGCCTCACCTCATTGGGCTGCTCTCCCACCAAATCCTCCAGCTTCTGGAGTATCTTCCGACAAGACCAACAGGCGATGCCCTGCCGCTCTCTTTCCGTCAGCAGGTCACCCTGTCAGGAAAGGAAGTCCCTCGAGGTGGTCTCTCAGACACCCCGAGAGCCCTTGGAAGGGCCCCAGAAAGGGGCCCTTGGGTGTTTCCGAGGCCGGCAAGATCATCTACGATCTTTCCGCCCTTAAGGGCCTGAACCAGACTGGCTGGCCCCTGCCCACCTTCTTGCTAGTCTTAGACGGGCTGACAGACCCCGGAACCTGTCCCCACACCCACAACACCTTTCCCAGCCCAGCACTTGCCCCTCTTCTGTCCTCCGGTCAGACCCCAGAGGACCCTTTTGGGGAGAGCCCAGCCAGACTCTTGCAGCCCCTCCAGTCAGGAATGAGTGTGAATAAAACCAGCATCTTCAGCTCTCAGCCCTGCCTCCCCCTCCCCCATCCACTGGAGATCCCCAGCCCTCGCCCCTGGCGCTATACAGGGAGGAGAGAAAGGAGAGGTACTGTGGGAGGTGAGCAGGAAGCCAGCTGTGTACCTGGAGGTCCTCCTGAGTCAGGCCCTGGCAGAACTGCTCTCCATCAGACAGGTGGGCTGTCGCCAGGTCGTAGCTCTCAGGGTTCAAACCAGAAAAGGTCAGACCTGGGGAAGAAACAGCATCAGCATCCCCCCGCAGGTGGAAGGAGAGGGAAAAGTCAGTTCTCCTGGCTGGTGGGGAGCCCAGGAGGTGACTGGGGCCCAGGACAGGAGTGGGGCCTTGTGAGGAGTCCTGGAGGCCTCTCCTCCCACTCTGCCCTGGGGCCGCTCTGAGCCACCCTCAGCCAAAGACACAGGCTCTCAAGTTCCTGCCGGAAAGCCAAGAGGAAGAGACTCACCTCTCCCCGACCCATGCACCCCCTTCCCATCTCTCTGTCTCTCTCTCTCTTTCTCACACACACATACACACAAACACACACACACACACAAACAAACACACACACACACACAGTTTTAGGGGTTCGTCTCAAAGGGAACTTCCTTCTTCTTTCAAGATATTCTCTTTCTGATTCTTTCTTTTTCTCTTGCCTCCCAAAAAGAATTCATGTCAGGTGGCCCAATGCAATCCACCCTCCCTTCCAGAAGTGTCTTTACCCTCACTAAGCCCCTGGAGCTCACAGTGATGCCAGGGACTGGGTGAGAGGAGGGGTGCAAGGAGCAGGAGGTGAGCCTTGAGCAGTGAGAGGTCCCCCCTCGCTCACAAGCCCTGTCATAATCCTAGCCCCTGTGGGCCAGAAGAAACATCAGACCCACTGATGAGGGTCGACGACCTTCATGACACAGATGGAGAGGCAGAGGCCCAGGAGGGAAAGGGGGACCCAGGCCACACAGCATGATCAGCAGAGCTAGGATTGGAGCCCCGGCCAGGGCTCACTCCCTTCCTACTAGCTGCCTCTCCCCGTCGGCCAGGTCACTGACAGGCTGGCGCTGAACCTGGCTCTGAGAGAAAGGCCCAGCCTCCACGACGGTGGCAAGAAGGCTGGTGAGGTCCTGGAGACCCAGGGAGCCTGTGGTGCTCCTGCTCGGGGCTCACCAGGCAGGGCCGGAAGGAGCTGTCAGCATCTGCACCAAGGGGGATGTCCTTACCTGGGGTGCCCAGGAGCGCCGAGGCAAGGAGCAAGAGGGCCCGGGAGGTCATGGTGGGGCAGCTGCTGAGGCGCCCTCCACACCCCATTTTATGGAGGCTGGGAACCCGGCTGGGTGACCTGGCCAGGTCCTTCTCCCGGCCACCTCCCCATGTCACTGGGTTTACCACAAACACCAAAACCAATCTGTGGAGAAGTAGGGGGGAGGAGTAACACGTCAGAAGTTCCATGCCCCCCATCATCTCACCTTCCCCCACCCCCACACTACTAGAACTTTCTGAGCTGAGAGGGGTTTGCTGGAGGGCATCAGAGGCCATGGTGCCCACTCTGCCCGGGATACAGTAATGGAAGGAGAAATCCCTGCAACTGAGGGTCAGGCAGGGCCCTTGGCTACGTGAGCATCCAACCCCTCCGCCCCTTCTCTCCCTCCTCTCCTGGGGTCTCAGCTGGTGTTCCTCCATCACATGCCTCCTCGTATCCCTGCTCCCGCCGCAGCCACTTAAGCCAATGTAGCACAGATTTAGCCGGATTTAGAAAAAGTCCCAACTCTCCATCCTCCTTCAGCATTCTCTCTAATTACTGCACCCCCTTCCACCTCCCCAGCAATCCCATCATCAGCTGAGTCCCAAGCTTCAGCCCAGCCTCTTTCTCCAAAACATTGTTATCTTTCCTGAGTCCATTGGGGCCCTGCTCTCCACTCGGCTTCTGCTGAGAAGAAAGAGGATGGAGTCCCAAGGCGGGCAGGCCTCTTACAAGCTGAGGCATGCTCAGGGCATCACAAGCAAGATTCTCCATCTCTTGGATCCACAGTCCCCTCTCTGTAAAATGGGCGAGGTGTTGCCTGCTCACAGGGCTCCAAGGTGGCGCGTTTGCACGTGGGAGGAAGCTTTGCAGCCTGCAATGTGCTAGGCAAATGTAGGCTGTTATCATGGGCTAGAATTCCCTGCGGTGAGTCTGCGAAAGCTGGTTCTGCGGGGGCTAAAAGGTGCTATTGGGGCGAGTGGGGAGGCAGGGTTCCTGTCCTCACGCGGAAATGCCGGGCTGGCGAGCAAGGCTGGCTTCCCACGGACTCCTCACACCTTCACCATGCCAGAGTGTGTGCTGGACCCCAAAGCAGAGCCCTCTGGCTTTCCCAAATGTCTTTGGCCACAAAACCTTTTGGTTGAGGAGCCACTAGAGGGTTTGAGTGGCAGTAACTGATCTGGTCACCTTCTCAGGCTGGTGGGACCAGGAGGGTTACTGGCCTAGCAGTCTCTGGAGCCTGAGCGGCAGTCGTCTTGGAGACAAAAAACAGACAGACAGACAGACAGTCAGGCCCCTCCGCAGACAGTCCGACTGGGGGTCCTCCTCATTCTCACTTCCTTTCTCAAATGGAGGCTGAGTTGAGAATAGGGAAAGCAGGTTTGCTACACCCCATGGTGGATCAGACTGAACCGAGACGGGCAGGGGGCCCCTCAAAGACTTTCTGGCTGCTCACCCCAACCCCAGGGAGGCAGATGCATTTACACACTCACCACACACACTCACTCACATCACACACCTACACACAGTCATACCAACTCACAGTCACACACTCATTCACACACACTCACAGACACTCAGACACACACACTCCCAAACACTCACACACCTACATACAATCACACACCAACTCACAGTCACACTCTCAGACACTCACACACACACACCCCACCTTTATCCCTGCCCATTGTGGAAGCCACTGAATGCCAGACTAAAGAGCGTGGAATTTAATTTAGGCACTTTTTTGTCTCTTATTTTTATGGAAAAAAATGTTAATCAGATAAGTAAGAAAAAACAAATGAAACCACTCATAATTCACCGAACAGATATAAGCCAGTTAAAGATTTACAAGGATATCCATTTATACTTTTAAATACATATATTTATAAATAAGTGTAGTTTAGGTATAATTATAATTATATATCATAAAAACCATTTTTAAGATTTTTTTTGATGAGGAAGATTGGCCCTGAGCTAACATCTGTCGCCAATCTTCCTCTTTTTTTTTCTCTCCCCAAAGCCCCAGTACATAGTTGCATATCCTCGTTGCAAGTCATTCTAGTTCCCCCATGTGGGACGCCATCACAGCATGGCTTGACAAGCGATGTGTAGGTCCACACCCAGGATCCGAACCAGCGAACCCCAGGATGCCGAAGCAGAGCACACAAACTTAACCACTCAGCCATGGGGTTGGCCCCAAAAGAACAATTTTTAAACAGCTCTTTTCACTTAACAAAATATCATGAACATCTTTCATGTCAATAAATTTAGATTTCCTTCACCAGTTCCACTGGTTGCCTAATATCCTACATTAGGGATGAACCATGACTGAGTCCTTTGGTTCTGGGACTCACGTGTCCTCCGTGGTGCTTCCACTTGCGGAGCAGAGGCTGAGAAATCCCTCTGATGGCTCGTGCGGTACTCCAGGTGAATGATACCAACACCTTTTTCAGACCGCGTGCTTCATGATCTCAAGATGGCTGCTGTAGCTCCTCCAGACCTCAGGGCCTCATCCCAGGTGGAAAAATAGAAAAAGTGAAGCAGAAAGAGGTGGTACCTATACAAGAAAAGCAAATCTTTCCCAGAAACCTCCATCTCCGATTCATTGGTACTTCTCGGTGCTACCCCGGCTGCAAAGGGCTATAGGGAAGGAAGCCTTTGCTGGGCTTCTGTTGCCACTTTGAACAAAATTGAGATTTTGCAGGAAGATGAGAAGGAATGGGAATCGGGCACGCAATAGCAGCATTGGCTACAGGAGGACTTCTTGCTAAAAGAGGCATTTTGAAGGAAGATGATAGAATTTTGTAGCCAATTAGATATAGGAAATAGAGGAGAGAGGAGGCAAAAGTTTCCAATAGTTGGGGCCTAGGAGACTGGTTGTAAAGTAGAAAAGTCAGGAAAAGGAGCTTGTTTGTGAAAATGGAGTTTGAGGGGTTGCATTTTTATCCAGCTATATGGTGACTACTTGAGGGCAGAGGCACCTCGGGGTCAGGATCTCCCCACCACGACTAGAACAGCCCTCAGACCAAATGGTCCAGTGATGTCAAACTCGACTCACCTCATATAAAGAAACTAGGACTCGGAGAGGTCCAGGGAATTGCCCCAGGACTCACAGCTAGAAAAGGATGCATCTGGAGATTTGAACCCGGGCCTGTCTGAGTCCAAAGCCCAAGCCTTTCCTCAACTCCAGTCCGTCTCTGTCCCTAGGCTTCCAGGGCATAGGTGCTGCCCTCTCACAGCCAGGTCGAGCACTGATCCCTCCACTCTGCCCACCACCTCTGCTCTAACCACTTGTAGAGGCTTATGTGTGAAGACCACATGAATTAAGGGGAAAAGTCCCCAGAAGGTGACTCACGTCTTTCTTTGTTGTGGGGTATTTGGTAAGACCAGATATTCCAGTAAGACCTTGGGGGTTGAGGGGTACCAGACGAAGTTTATGCAGGTCACCACAAACCTCCACCCAGGCCTCTGGGGTCCCTTGTGAAGAGAAACTGGGGCAAGTTCCACCTTCGTCCTACTTGTGGGGTCCCGGGGGACCAGCCCGTTGCAAGTCAAGCCCAGGCCCCCTGGGAGTTTCTGTGTGAAGGCTATTGCTTTCTGTATCTTCTTCAAGAAATCTTTACTTTCTGCAAGGTCATGGTGATATCCTCTGATTTTCTTCTAGGTGCTTTATAGCTTTAACTTTTACATTTAGGCTTATGATTCATCTCAAGTGAGCTGGGTTGAGATTCTGTCGTTTCACATCAACTTCTTGGAAAGAATTTCCTTTTCCCATCGAATTGCTTTGGTACCTTAGTCAGAAATCAACTGACTGTATGAATGTGGGTCTACTTGTGGACCCTTAATCATAGCGACTACTACTTCAATAATAATAAGAAGAAAGCAATTCGCTTTTTTAAATGAGCACAATATTTAAACAGTTAATTCACAAAGGAAGAACAGCCTATAAATATTTTAAAAAGTGCCCAAGATCATAAATTATGAGGGAATTCTATATTAAAACTACAATGAGATGATGGCGTCAAAATGACTAAAATTAAAAAGACAAGATCTCACTTATATGTGGAACCTAGAAAAAAAAACCAAACTCATAGATACAGAGAACAGATAGGTGGGTGCCAGAGATGGCGGCAGGCAAAATGGGTGAAGGTAGTCAAAAGGTACAAACTTCTAGTTAGAAAATAAATAAATCATGGGAGTGCAATGTACAGCATGGTGACTATAGTTAATGATGCTGTATTATATATTTGAAAGTTGCTAAGAGAGTAGATCTTAAAAGTTCTCATCATTAGAAAAAAAATTGCAACCATGTGTGGTGATAGATGTTAACTAGACTTATTGTGGTGATCATTTCACAAATATACATATATCAAATCATTGTGTTGTGCACCTGAAACTAATACAATGTTATATGTGACTTATATCTCCATTTTTAAAAAGTGAATAATAATGCTTATTGTGCAAGGTTGTTGGGAGATGTTAAAAATCATATTAAAGAGTTGGCACTTAGAGGGAAAAAAAGACAATCCCAAACACTGATGAGGATGTGGAGCAACCGTACTTCAAACACTGTTGGTGGGAGTATAAATGGTACAATCACTTTGAAACTTGGATGGACAGCTTTGCCTGGCGTTAAGTATACACCTGCCCTATGAGCAAGCAGCTCCACCCCTACAGCTTCACCCCACACTAAATGAAAGCACGTGCACATACAAAGACTATACAGGAATATTCAGACTTTGGACCCAGTAATTACACTCCTAGATACATACCCAAAAGAATCAAAAACAGGCACTCAAACAAATATTTGTATGTTAATGTTCATAGCAGCATTATTCACAATACCCAAAAGTGGAATCAATCTAAGTGTCCATCAACAGATGAATGGATTAACATAATGTGGTATACACATACACTGGAATATTATTCAACCATAGAAAAGAATTAAGTTCTGACACACACTACAACATGGATGAACCTTGAAAGCATTATGCGAACTGAAAGAAGCTAGACACAAAAGGATAAATATTGTATGATATCACTCACATGAAATATCTAGAATAGGCAAATTCATAGGAACAAAAAGTAGATTAGAGGTTCCCAAGGACTGAGGGGAGGAGAGAGGAAGGAGTTAGTGCTTAATGGTTATAGAGTTTCTATTCGGGGTGATGAAAAATCTTTTAGACATAGATAGTGCTTATGGTTGCACAACACTGTGAATGTAATTAATGCCACTGAATCATACACTTAGAAAAGGTTAAAATGGCAAATTTTATATTATATATATTTTACCACAATAAAAAAATTTCTTAGGGGGCCGGCCCCATGGCCAAGTGGTGAAGTTTGTGTGCTGGGGTGGCATCCCACATGCCACAACTAGAAGGACCCCCAACTAGAATATACAACTATGTACTGGGGGGATTTGGGGAGAAAAAGTAGAAAAAAAAATTTTTTTTTTAAAGAGAATGTTCACAGAAACTTTTTCATAAGAGCCTAAAATTAGAAATAACCAAAATAGCCATCAACAGCTAAATGGATAAACAAATTAAGGTATAGCCATACAATATAACACTACTGTTCTAATAAAAAGAAAGGAATTTAGAATACATGCAACGAAATAGATGAATCTCAAACTCTGAGCAAAAAGAAGCAAGATGCAAAAGACTACATTCTGTATGATTCCATTTCTATGAAGTTCTAGAAGAGGCAAAATTCATCTATGGTGAAAGAAAGCTGAGAAATGCTAGGAAGTGGGAGGGAGATGTGGGGATTATTGGCTAGTTGCACAAAGGGGCTTTCTGAGGTGATGAAAATGCTCGATATCCTGCTCAGGGCGTGAATTGCATGGGCATAGACAACTATCAAATCTCAACTGTACACTTAGAAAACCCAACTGTACACTTAGGATTTTTGCATTTCACTATACGTAAATCATATCTCAATAAAAGGTTTTCTAAAAAATTCTGAAGTTACAATTTTATGACTCCTAATGAACGTGATCAAATACTTTCCAAAAGGATTGTGTCCATTTACATCACCTGTACCAGTTCCCTGCGCTTTCACCAGCATTAAATACTATCACAGTCTTTTCTTTTCTTTTTAAAGATTGGCACCTGAGCTAACAACTGTGGCCAAACTTTTTTTTTTCTGCTTTGTCTCCCCAAATCCCCCCAATACATAGTTGTATATCTTAGTTGCAGGTCCTTCTAGTTGTGGCATGTGGGACGCCACCTCAACGTTGCCTGACAAGCGGTGCCATGTCTGCGCCCAGGATCTGAACCCGCGAAACCCTGGGCAGCTGCAGCGGAGCACACGGACTTAACTACTTGGCCACGGGGCCGGCCCCCTATCACATTCTTTAATTTGCAAATGTAAGTGAAAATAGCAACTATTTTTCGTTTCCACTCATGACTACAAATTGAGTTTAATATTTTCCCATATGTTTGTTTACTGCTACATTTCTTTGGGGGGAATCATCTTTTTGTGTCCCTGGCCCATTATCGATCAGACTCTACTATTTTTTTCAGTTTGTAAGAATTCTTCATGTAATAAATACACTAATGGTATGATATATTTACTCCAAATATTCTGTCACTTCTTAACTGACCTTTAAACTTGGTAAGATTTTTCTTATGTACAGAAATTTTTCATTTTCTATAGTCAATATGTCTCTTTCTTTATGACATCTTTTCTCAGTTTGTAAAGTTGTCATTACCTCCTTTCTGTAGAAAATCTTTGCTTTCTAATTTTTGTAGTAATAGATATTTTTAATATGACAGTTTAATTCTCTGGAATTTATTTTTGTAAGGTAGGGGGAAGGATCAAAATTTATTCTTTTCAAAATGCTATTGGGTTAATCTAAAACTATTGATTGTATAATATCTTCCTCTCCACGATTTGAAATGACTCTGTTATCAAATATTAAGTTATATGCAATAAGATAAAATTTTGAGCTATCTATTCTGTCTCATTGACCTGAATATCTATTATATTACTTTAAAATTATACTCCAGACATTTTATATACTGTAACACTTTATATACCAAAAGTATATATGTAAAGTATACTATATATACTAACCACTAAATATATACTAAATACTAAAGATAATGCTTTAGAAATTGTTTTGACAAATGAAATATCACACTGTAATTCTCATTTAAAATTTTGTTGTAACTCAACAATAATATGGAAAAAATTGATCTCCTTATAGCCACTTTTCCAACCATGAGCATAGTATGACTTTCTGGTTTTCCGAGTCATCTTTTATAGCTCTCAAAGAAGTTTTAGGAAGAACTCTCCAGCGTGGGGATGCCGAGCATGCTCGAGCCGGGTGGCCTGGGGAGGTGGTGGCAGGGGCGCCCCCCGCATCCCCTAGGCGACCATTCAGACCCGCCTGCGGAAGAAGGACCAGGCACAGAGAAACTCGCTCGGTCCCACACTAGCACACATGACTCGGAGCTTATTCATATGACGTTTTGGTATAACAAAATAAAATGCAGGGAACCAAAAGTAAGATAATTAAAGGCAGTAAAACTGAAATAAAATAGGAAGATCATCAGCCAAGAAAGACCCAGTGGAGAAAGCAGAGGATGGGAAAGAGAGTGAAGCAGGGTTTTATAATGATGTATTTCAGCAGGCTGCCTGAAATTTAACTGAAAAATCATCGCTTTTTCTTTAGAGAACTGCTCTTTTCAGTTACATGAAACAAACCAGCCTCTCGATGTGAACTGTCTGCTATTCTTGCTTATACTTAGGAAAATATAATTAAATATTCTCATGCTTGGCATGAGAAGGAAAAACACCTATAAAATTTTATGGAATATTTTTCATTTCACTAGCATTCATCAATCTTTCACTTTTAGTAAACATTTCCGTTGTATTCTATTTCGGGGATTTTGTACTTTTAGGGATTAGGTTTACTAAATACCACATCTGCCTTTTTACTCAAATTATTTTCTTTACTTGTGGCTTTTTGCATTAGCCAGTTTTCCTGATAGCTTGTATAGATTATTACCTGAATTTCTCTAAAATCACCAAGTTTCCGTTTAGATGTCAAAAATTATTTTTATTTCTTTACAGTAATTTTAATTTGGATTTCCATTCTTCCTTATGTTTTGGGAGATCTGTCTGTCTACCGAAGTCTGAAAGCACAGAATATTTATTCTTATCAGTGTCCTTTTTGCATCGGCATTCAGAGTTACTGCCTGTCATTTTCCATGGTGATTTTATTTATGGCTTTTACAACCTCTGGCCAGAAGCTATGACCTTGGTACAGGCCACTGAGATAACTTCCTGTATGAATGAGACTATCCAATATTTTCT
This sequence comes from Equus caballus, assembly GCF_041296265.1. NCBI lineage: Eukaryota > Metazoa > Chordata > Mammalia > Perissodactyla > Equidae > Equus > Equus caballus. The sequence continues at coordinate 34,332,824 of NC_091698.1, forward strand.
CTTTTCATCCTACTCCAATTATACTGCGAGCTCTAAAAAATACTCTTGCCCAAGCTCATTATCTCTTTTCTTGGTACCTGGTTACCATCTGTGCCACTTCAAGTAATCCCCCCTTTTCTTAAAGTACAGATGCCAGCGTTTTCTGAGAGGAACATTCTCTGGTTGTACTTTGTCAATAGTTTTCACATTGCTACAGTGATTGCTTTAATTGTCACAAGCTTGATTTAAGAAACATTGCATTACTTATGGTTCCATTTGTCAACTGGAAATGCTGCTTCATCCCACTTACGGTTCATGATCTTGAGCAAATTGAAAAGCCTACATCAATAACAATTTGTTAATGTCTCAACAAATTATCTCTAACATTACAACTAATCAAAACTTACAACTACAGGGGGCCCACCTGGTAGCATGGTCTTTGGGTTTGTGCACTCTGCTTCCGTGGCCCGGGGTTCACATGTTCCGGTCCCAGGCACGGACCCGAGCACAGCTTGTCAAGCCATGTTGTGGCAGGTGTCTCACATATAAAATAGAGGAATATGGGACAGATGTTAGCTCAGGGCCAATCTTCCTCAGCAAAGAGAGGAGGATTGGCAGCAGATGTTAGCTCAGGGCTAATCTTCCTCACCAAAAAAAAAAAAAACCTTACAACTACAATAAGAATCCTAATTTTTAAAATGAGAAAGAATAATGACTCAGGACATATAAAAATGAACTAAAACTTTTCCTGTCCTAATTTTCATACCTTTTCAAAATGTATCTTTTGGGGCTATTATGCTATTTATTAAACAGTATTTCCTTTTAAAAACAAAATAATTCCAAGAAAAGCATTTATATCTGTTCAGGAACATTGCATATTACAAATGTTAATTTGTTATTAACACAAAAGTGAAATGAGTTAACATTTGGCCATACGGATGTTTGTGTCACCCAAAATACTACTGGATGCAAACTGTTATGTAAACATGAGATTCATTGCCAACTTAAGATACGAACTTAAACATTTTTATCTAATTAAAAAAAAAACTCTCAGCAGCAGCCTACCACCCAAGATACAACTGTGGGAGAGGACAGCAAGAGAAAGAAAAACCCCCCGGGTGGCTGCTCCTGTTAGACTCTCTCGCTCTCCACTTTTCCTCCCTTCCAGCTGAAGAGGATGGAAAGTTACTCACACTTCCCAGAATTCATTGCAACTTGGGTCTGGATGTGAAATCAGGTTCTACAATTAGATGCACTCATGTGGGACTTGGGAGGCTGACCCCGAAGCCATCTTTCTGTCCTCTTCTCACTGTTTTTGCTAGCAAGCAAGGTAATGAAAACGTAAGGTTTGGGGGCAGAGCATTTCTTGTATCAAAAGGCTTCTTCAGGGGCTGGCAAGGTGGCCAAGTGGTTAAGTTCGCATGCCCCACTTCAGCAGCCTGGGGCTCGGATCCTGGGTGCAGACCTATCACCAGCTCATCAAGCCATGCTGTGGCAGCATCCCACATAAAAGAACTAGAATGACCTACAACTATGTACTGGGGCTTTGGGGAGAAAAAAAAAAGAGGAAGATTGGCAACAGATGTTAGCTCAGGGCCAACCTTCCAAAAGAAAAATAAAGGAATCCAATTAACCATTTAAAAAAAAGGCTTCTGAAGTTTGGCTTTCCAATCCCTGGATGGCAGCTTCAGGTGTGTGTTCTTGAACTCTCAGCTTCAGGGTCAGCCTCGAGACAACTATTGTAAACAAGTTGGTAATCGCTCTAGGAGCATTCCTGGAGGCACAATCCAGAACCAGCGCCTTCAGTCCTACTTATGATTTTTAAGGACCTAATTCCCTGTTTTAAGTCCCTTCCTCTCGAAATATCTGGAGTTTTCCTGTTTCCTGCACTCAGCTCTGACTGAGACAGCTTTCATCATCCCAGTAGTCCTTCCATAAAAGAAAGAAGTGGGTGGGGGTCTAATTTACTCTACCAAAGACGGCATGTCTGTCCCTGCACTGTGTCCTCTATGTCTTTAGGGGACCCTGGGAGTGTGGCAGGCACACACGTTTAGTTCTTTCTGTTAACCCAGGGGTTTAAACTGCCAGGTCTGTAGTCAACAAGGAGGTGGCTGTACCTTTGAAGACCAGATCAGTGTTAGTGATGACTCAAATTATCGTACGAAGCCACATGCCAGTCTTTCCCATCACTCCCCATATCCAGCTGGAGTTGGGGCAATAATGTAGCCTCTCGGTGTCCCTTATAAATTTCTCTCCATTTTGCTCCCAGAGGTCCCTGACCCATAGAGCACTGTCTTAAGGGACCCCCTTATGCAATAGGTTGAGAAATCACTTCTATTGCCCATGTCAGCCCATGGCTATGTTAATTTTCTCTTACTGCCCTGACAATGATCACATAGTGGTTTAAAGCAACGCCCATTTATTATCTAACAACAGTTCTGCACGTCCGAAATCTGGGTAGGCTCAACTGATTCCTCTGCTCTGGGTCTCACAAGGCCAAAATCAAGGTGTCAGCCGGTCAGGATCTTATCTGGGAGGAATCTGCTTCCAAGCTCATTCAGAATGTTGGCAGAACTCAGTTCCATGTGGTTGTAGGACTGAAGTTCCCTCTTCCTCGTTGGCTGTCAGTTGAGGATCATTTTCAGCTTCTGGAGGCTGCTGTCGCTCCCTGGCTCATGGCCTTCTCCACCTTCAAAGCCAGCAAGAGCAGATCAAGTCTTTCTCACACTTTGACTCTCTCTAAAGTCTCCTCTGCCTCGTCTCCCTATCGTCTCCCTCTCCACACACATATACTCACACAGGGCCACAAGCCGTCCTGCCTGTTCTTTCTTCTTCTCTCCTTGGACCCCCACTTCAGCACCTCCAGCTGGAGAGCCCTTTCTTTGATTTATCATCCATGAGTTTATGATTTAAATTTTTGAATTTGATTTATGAGCAGCGTGAGGAAATTCTTTAAAAGTTTTTTAGTTGTGAAAAGCATAAGGAAAACAAATATAAGCCCCCACTTCCCCACAATTCTATAGTCTCTCTCCTTAGAGGAAACTACTGTTAAAACTTTCTTTTTTATCTTTCCATACAAGCATTGTATATACACATTGCTCCATTCTTAATTACGAAATGCAAAACATATTCAGATATGTGCACAAAACGAAATGGACAGCTCAATTGTTTATTATGAAGCAAACATCCACATAACCACCACCCAGGCTAAGAACCCTGCCAGCACTCCAGAAGCACACACTCCATGTCCCCACTCTCCTCCCCTAAGGTAATACTACCCTGACCATAATGATAATCATGTCCTTGTTTTTCTCTCCAGTTCTACCATCTGAGCACATACTCTTAAGCACTATAGTTCCATTTTCTCTGCTTTTGAAATGTATATAGACAGAATCATATAGCATGGACTCTCTTGTGTCTGATGTCTTTTGATCAGCATTAACATGAATGAGATTCATCCATATTGCTGTGTGTATGATGAGTTTGTTCTTTTCTATTACTGAGTACTACCCCATTGTGTGAATATTCAGTAATTTATCTGCTCTCTTGTTGATGAATATCAGTTTTGACCTACTGATGCACACTAACTATATTCTTTTTTTCCAGCTTTATTGAGACATAATTAAAGTACACTCACCTGCATCTTGTACGACTTTGTCAATTTTTTTTCTTCCTCGCCCCAAAGCCTCCCAGTACATAGTTTTATATTCTAATTGTAGATCCTTCTAGTTCTACTATGTGGGACGCCGCCTCAGCATGACTTGATGAGTGGTGCTAGGTCCGTGTCCAGGATCTGAACCTGCAAAACCCTGGCCGCAGAAGCGGAGCACACGAACTGAACCACTCGGCCACAGGGCTGGCCCAACTTTGTCAGTTTTGACACACACTAACAGCTGGCAAAACTATCACAGCATGAAAGTGAACACGTCCATCACCTCCTTGCGTTCTTTTGGTTGGATGGAGGGATGGATGGATGGATGGAGGGATGGATGGATGGATGGAGGGATGGATGGATGGATGGTTGGATGGAGGGATGGATGGATGGATGGATGGATGGATGGTTGGATGGATGGATGGATGGATGGATGAATGGTTGGATGGATGGATGGTTGGATGGATGGATGGATGGATGGATGGATGAATGGTTGGATGGATGGATGGATGCATGGAGATGGTCTGCAAGGAAGAAATGAAGGAAGGAAATCTAGATGATAGATGGAATGGATGGATGGATGGATGGATGACTACAAGGAGCCTCACATGGTATAATTCCTCTTACCATTTTAGATGCACTTCTCTGGATACCTTTTAAAACAGATGTGTTACAGAGACAGTTCATGCATCAACTGACTCTAAGGGTCCATTCTGGTGCCTGGGTGGCCTGCTGACCCGGGAAATTGACTGCTGATTGAGAAATGACAGGCACACCCTGCTTTGTGTCTTGGACAGCAGCTCATGAATGTAACACTCTGGGCAACTAAAGACAAATCAGACAGGGAGGACTGACTTGAACCTCTCTGCGTTGCTGCTGATCAGAGCTGAGTGTGCACTCCCGATCACATGACCAGCACTGTTTGAGTCACATTTCAGAGTATCACATAAAAGAGAGATCAGTAATGTCTTAGAGAGTTAGCAGACCTCATCTGCACTGCCCACAACCAGTATCTCAAGTTCCCAGGCCACAAGAGGGGCCCAGCCTTCACCCAGACCTCTGTTCTCAGAAATTAATTCTTTTACATCACCTCTTCTCTCGCGCGTCCATCTTTTGCTCTCCTCCACATAACTTCTCATAACTCTCCCATCCCAGCACCACCCCTACATGGGTCCCCTCCTTTGAGACGCTCCAAAGTCACTGGCAACTTCCATCTCTGGCTTCTGGGGAGGATGAGACTTTGGATCTAGGGGCCTTCAAAATGGGGCTCTTACAGCCCACTCTGAGTCCTCACCTCCCTCCCCTACCTTCACGCCCACCAGCTCCATCCCAGAATGACCCAAACGACTCTGGCTTCCCCTACAGCCTCGCCAGGACATTGGCTTCTGTCGCTGGGTGTCCTGGTGCCTGCCCCTTGCCACCTCCACTGCCCTGCTACCTCATGTAACGGGATTGGGAACACCGCTCTCACCCTTCTGGACTCTTATTCTCCAGCCCGACCCTCCATGTTTTGGGATTCCTGCTTCTCCCTCAGTGCTGTTAATCCACACCAGCCCTGCCTCACCACACAAGCAAGATAGGACAAAATCTATACTAATTAGAATTGTTTTCTAATAGCTTCTTGTTTGCTAGTATATTTGAGGAAGGAGGGAAGTTTCTTTAGTTTCATTTTTTTAGGCCCATTTTTTTTTTAAAGTACAGAGACAACGAGTAATTATCATGCATAATTCTACCAAGAACTAGCCATTTTCAACAAGTCAGTGTACTACTTGTCTTTAGATTTTTATTTTCAATATTAACCCAAGTTTCCCCAGGCACACCAACCTGGGAGTAAATTTGAGGTAGCGACATTTACCCATATTTGTTGTCGCCTACCCTATGGGCCATTACAGGACTTCATACCTCCTACAAACTGCCCTCCAACTATGTCTGCAACTGGGTCTCCTATAAGTCAGGACAGCTGCAATGTGGCAGCGCTGGACACCCCCTCTTCCCGAGGGCGCATGGTGATGGGCGCTGTCCCTTCTGGACTGCCACCAGGACCTGCTGGATGTGGCCATCTCTGCCAGGGGTGCAGAGCTGGCCTGTGTCCCCTGGCAGCCTGGAGACCTCCAAGTACCAAGGACCCTGAAATGAGGAGAGCCCTCATGCCCCGGCCCGGCCAGCCCTTCTCCATTTGTTATGCGTTGTGAAGCAACATGCCCCAGGGTTTTTAGCTGAAGCATCTCTTTCAGTGTTTACTCACAGTCATCCTGTCCCTGGGCAAGAGTCGCTGGGGGCTGGGGGCAGACCTGGCTGATTTCAGGACTGCTCGACACTGCACAGCACAGAACGCTGGGGCTCTGCTACAGACTCAAGTTGCGAGCCGGTTCCTTCTCCTAGGAGGAGGGCTCTCCCGGCAGTTGCCCAGATAGGCTTCTGGATAGCCCCCCCAACAGTCAGCAAGGATAGTCAGCAAGGTGCACCCTGACCCAGAACTCCATTGGGACCACATCCATTTATTCAGCAAATATTAATTGAACACCTACTCCGGGCCAGGTGCTCCACCTGACACTAAGGATAGGAAGGTGCATAAAAATGAAAACGAGCTTACATTCTAGTGAAAGAGAAGACAACAATCAAACACATAAGTGTGAACAGTAAGAAACAATAGTTACGATGCTCTAGAGCCGGGTATTTGGCGCTGTGAGAAATAACGAGGCTTTTTTTTTTTATTATCTAGCTGCCGTGAAGGAGCGCCTTCCTCACTAGACCACAGTAGCATCTACACATGTGTGGGACCTGGGGTGCGGGGACACTGAACCCCTGATGCTCCCCTCGTGCTAGCGTGTTAAAGCCGCCGAGGAAGGATGTGTGGGGTTCCCGGGGCTCCGTGCGCCAGGCTGCACCTCGCTCCCGGTCTCCACCTTCCGGTCAGTAGCGGAATTACAGGTTCTGGCCGCCTAGTATGTAGATGGAGCCCTGCCAAGCGGGGAAGGTGCGTTGGGAGCAGAGGTAGAGTGTGTCCCTGTGTGGCTGGAGCATTGGCCAGCCAGTGTGAGGCCCTCTGGAGTTCTCTTTACCCCTAGGCATGATGAACGACAATGTTCAAGGTGGTGGCCGTGAGTCAGCCTGCGCCCCCAGGATGACGGTGATGAGCAGAACCTCTGACCACCCACCGTGTGCTGGAGGTTGGGCAGGAAACAAAGCTTTGTGGTCCTAAGCCACTAGCCTAGGGGTTTAGTGGTCAGAATTTCCTGAGACTGAGCCTACTGGTGGCTGAAGGCGTATGTTTGTTGTGTTTTCTCAGTAAGACAGCCAGCTTCCGGAGAGCAGTTCTGCCCTTGAATCACCCCCACCGGGCTTCCTCCAATATGGTGACTTGACTCCAGTCTTTCCAGGAAAGCCACTTGTCCCCACAGGAATGGCAGCTGGCACCCTTCCAGTCAGCATCAGCTTCTCTTCCTTTTGTTGAAGCTGCCGTCACCTGCTCCCCTGTCCTGAGACAGTTCACAGGGCAAGGCTCCCGTGGGGCCTTCTGTTGCCCTGGGGCTGTCTGAGCATCCACTTCCTCCCAGCCACCTCCCTCCTCAAGGTTACTTCCTAGGGCCCCACATCTTCCCTCAATGCTTTGCTCGGGCTCCAGGCATATCCATCCTGGTCCCCCTTGGTGCTCCACCTGAAGACTTCTCCGCAGGGGGAGGCCACAAGGAGAGGCCTGAACCACCTCTTCCTGCAGAAAGGAGACCAGGCCCCTGTGAGAGGCCTCTCTGGACGCCTTATCTCCTTAGGCCAGAGCAGTTGAGGTTGAACCAGAAAAGCAAAAAAGAACATAAACCAACAATGGACAGAAATTCCCTCCAAACCGATGGCAGCCACAACCTACAGGTGCAATTTTAGGCACACTTAAAAGATTCACAATTTAATAAACAAAATGTGGCCCAGTAGTCTCCCCGTTATCCGAGGGGGGTACGTTCCAGGACCCCCAGTGGATGCCTGAAACTGTGGATAGTACCAAACCCTAGATACACTTTCTTGCTATACATACCTACCTATGATAAAGTTTAATTTATAAATTAGGCACAGTAGAGATTAACAACAATAACTAATAATAAAGTAGAAGAATTATAGCAATATACTGTAATAAAAGTTACCATCGATCTTAGCAACCTCCGCACATGATTTTTTTCTTTCCTTATTAAGTCTAGAACTTTCACCTTTTCATTAGAGGAAGTACTTAATGACTTCTCTTGGGCATATGCGAATTGCCAGCATCCCTACTCTTGCACTTTGGGGCCATTATTAAGTAAAATAAGGGTTACTTGAACACAAGCACTGCAATACCATGACAATCTGATAATCAAGACAGCTACTAAGTGACTAGAGGGCGCATAGCGCTGACACTGTGGACACGCTGGACAAAGGGATGATTCACGTCCCAGCCAGGACAGAGTGAGACGACGCAAGATTTCATCATGCTACTCAGAACAGTGTGCAATTTAAAACTTATGGATTGTTTATTTCTGGAATTTTCCATTTCATATTTTTGGACTGTGGTTGCCCACAGGTAACTGAAACTGTGGAAAGCGAACTTGCAGATAAGAGCAGACTACTGTATAGAGAGAGAGAAAGAGAAAAAATGGAATATTATTCAGTCTTAAAAAGGAAGGAAATTCTGACACATGCTACAACATGGATGAACCTTGAGAAAACGATGCTCAGTGAAATAAGACAGACACAAAAAGATAAATACTGTGTGATTCCACTCATATGAGTTACCTAGAGTAGTGAAAATCATAGAGACAGGACACAGAATGGTAGTTGCCATGGGCTGGGGGGAATAGGGAGTTATTTATTGTTTAATGGATACAGAGTTTCAGTTTGGGAAGATGGACAAGTTCTGGAGATGGATGGTGGTGATGGTTGTACAACAATGTGAGTGTACTTAATGCCACTGAATTGTACACTTAAAAATGGTTATGATGGCAAATTTTGCTATGTGTATTCTAGAATTTAAAAGTAAGATTCACAATTCCAGGAAGGATAAGGGCACGCTATCCTTCATGGGAGCAAAGGTCAACAGGACATCTTTGGAGAGTTATAAGCAATGTTCTTTAAAATTGAAATATTCTGGCACTTTCAGCAATTCTTAGATTTAGTCTACCTAAAAGTACTTACAGAAGTCCACAAACGTGCATATGAAGAGTATTCTTTGAGACATTGTTCCTAATACTGAACACCTGAAAATAATCCAAGGGGGATAGTTAAGTAAATGATGGTATAGCTCAAAAAATGAAATATTGTGCAGGCATCTAAAAGAGTTAAAACTATATTTTCTAACTTAGAAAAATGTTCAAGATGAACTGAGTGGAAAAAAATTAAGAGCATTAAGCATAGGATAATCCCTTTATAGTAAAATAATGGTTCCCTATTGTATTAGTTTTCTATTGCTGCATAACAAATTGCAAAAACTCACTGGCTTAAAACACCCATTTATCATTTCTCGGTTCTGTAGTTCAGAAGTCTGAGTGGGTCACAAGGCCAAAATCAATGTGTGGGCCAACCTGGGGTCTGACCTGGAGCCCTGAGAAGAATCTACTTCCAACCTCAGCCAGGCAGAGATCTGTTCCCCGCAGGTGTAGGACTAAGATCTCTGTTTCCTTGCTGGCCGTCAGCCAGCCTCATTCTCAGCTTCTAGAGGCCTGCATTCCTTGGCTCTGGGCTCCTTCATCTGCAAAGTCAGCAATGGCACTTTGAATCCCTCTGCTGTCCGCTTCTGCTACCAGTTGGGGAAAGTTCTCTGTTTTTAGGGTTCATGTGATTATATTCAGTCCAACTGGATAATTTCTCTATCTTAACATCAACTGTACCATATAATATAACCTAATCACAGGAGTGACATATTCAGCAGTTCTGGAGAAAGGAGTGGGACGTCTCTGGGGGGCCATTCTGCCTGTTACACATATAGAAGTAAATATATGTAAGATATGTGATGAAATATGCACAGGAAAACGCCTGGAAGAGAAAGCAGCAAACAGTTATCGGAGGCCTTCTCTGAAATCAGGATTTCAGGGGACTTTCCCTTTCTCGGTTGCCCACTGCTGTATGTGGATTTCTTATGCCAACTGCAGGAGACGGTTATCAATGTTTCCTCCCAGTATCCACTCCCACCTCTCTGTGTCAGCACTAAAACTTTGAGAGCACTGTCCCTCCATCATTTCAGCCATCTGCAGGGAAGAACCTGCCTGTTTCAGTGTCTCCCACTGCCCTGCCACAGTGATGGGTTCAGGGAGGGGTACATACCCCAAGTTGAGCCAATGAATTGTGAGATGTTTGCTGTGGCTTTGGGGAAGAAAGGCTTCCTTTTATCCCCATCAGATCCACCAGAGAAGCCCCACTCTCTGCCCAGACAGGGTGTGGTGAAGCTGTGACACCCAGAACAGCTGCGTTCATTTCGCTCCGTGAGGGAGAGCTGGGAGCTGCAGGAAGACACCCTAGAAAGCAGAGGACAGGCACAAAGAGAAGCCAGACTTTGGTGACATGACTTGAGCCTATGGATCAAGTTTTACTTACAACTACTTGATCTATTTCTGGACTTTTCAATTGCATACACCAAAAATTTCCTTTCTCATATAAGTCAGTTTGAATTATCTTCTCTCTTGTTTTTAACATAAAAATGCCTGATACAAGTATTTTTGCAGTCAGAAATTAATTAACTAACACAAAAATCACGACAATGTTCCCCAAAGTCAAACTTTTTCTTGCTAGCTTTAAGAAAGCCTGCAAGTTGATGTTAGTTCGCCCTTTGCCGTCAGATATTTCTCATTTCTGGATATAGTGCACTTGCCTACCTACATAGACCCCGAGGACGGAAGCTCCCTGAAGGCAAGAACTTTATCAGGTTTGTTCTCTGCTGTATCTCCAGTGCCTAGAATAGTGCCTGACACATTGTCAATTATATATTTTTAATTGAATAAATGAATAAAAAATGAATAAATGAATGGAACCATTATTTCTTCAAGTTATCCCAACATGGGCTTAGAAATGCATCAATGCCAGAGTAACGATTTGAACTTCCAGGCTCTCTCCCTTCCAGCTATTGCAAGAATCTCAGCCCTTACAAAGTCTCCTGCACTGCCAAGCATTTCTGGGAGTCCCTGGGCAACAGTGAAAGAAGTGCCTTTGTCTGCTTTTCTTGGGTTATGCTGCACACACCATCCTTGCAGCCCAGCCTCTCACCAAGGTGTTAGTGGGACAGCTCTCTCTCCTCTCTCCTTTCCTAGAACCCAGGCCTTAGTTGAGGGGGCGGGGCGGGGCTGGGCTGGTGGACGACTGATGCCAGAACACGCTCAGATGCCCTCCTCTCTTCTGGGGACTGAGGCTTTGTTGGAGCACAAGTCTGACAGGCTGACTCCCTCGTCCCTTAGGGAGAACGTTCTCCTAAGAGGCTCCCCAGGCCCCTGTGCTTCTGTTCAGCAGAATACCATCCCAGGACGCTGGGCAGAACCGAATGTGCATGGACCCTAGGAGGGATCATGGCTGAGGCTCAAGTTGTGGCCTCCAAGCCAAATGGACCTGCGAGCTCAGGAGTGCTGAGAGTTGTCACAAAGGACAGATGGTCACTGGGGTCAAGAGGAGGGGGAGATGGACTCCAGTGGGGGGAAACTGGAAGATCTCCTTAGAGGATATGGAATTTAATCTGCCTATGAGGGATGGAAAGAATGGGCTGACTTCCTTATCTCCTTCCTTTCTTCTGTCTTTCCTTCCTTCGTTCTTTCCTTCATTCCTTCTTTCCTTCTGTCCTTTCTTCTTTCGTCTCTCCCTCCCTCTCTTCCTTCCTTCCTTCTTTCTTTCTGTCTTTCCTCCCTTCTGCCTTTGGTGAAGATGATTTGGGCTGCACATAACAGAACATCTAACTAGAAATTGCATAAGCAGAACAAGAAGGATTAAGAATTATTAAATCTTCAGCTTGGCCAAGTCAGGGCTCTAAGCTATTTTTTTGTGCTTCTGTTGTGTCTCCCTTCTTGGGACAGAATGGCTGCCACTGTTCCAACATCTTTGCATGGGAACGTACAAAGACAGAAAGAGATATTTCTCCCCATCTGTCTTTTAACCATGAAGGAAACGTTTCCCAGAAGTACACCCACCCCTGCTGCCCCTAGCAGATTTCCATCGGGTCTAGTTAACCAGAACCTGAACACATGCTTACTCCAAAGTAATTACTGGCAAAGGGAATGGCTTGGCCTACTCATGGTGTATCACCAGGGCTGGGGCACAGATTCAGCTCTCCAAAAAACCAGAGCCTGAACTAAATTTGGGTTCTGTTAGCAAGGATGAAAGAGGGAACGGCAGTCAGTTGGTTAAGCAGCCACTATGCCCCTAGCACCTGAGAATCAACAACGAACAAGACAGGCCCATTTCCTTCCTGTGGGGAGTGTCCAATTAGAAACGGAGGGAAGGGCATTCATGGCAGGGAGGATAAGCAAGTGAGCTTTAGTCACGGCCCTGAGGGAAGGTACACCTGGCAGATATTGAGAGAGGACCTCCCTGACAGTGAAGCCAGATGTCACCCGCTTTGCACACTCACTCATTTCTCAAGCCTATGCTGCATTGAGTTGTGAAACCCATATCTTCCCCAGGGCCTCTGCTGAGGTCAGACCCTTTGGTGAAAACACACACAGCAGCATTGACCAGCACCATGCCTGCCATGAACTTGGCAACTGTTAATTCAGATTTGGAAAATGTGGGCTCAGGCTCCTAGTGCGGGAGAAGGGGCAATGCGGTGGGTGGAGAATGTGGTGGGCCACCATGTTAGTTTCCTAGGCCTGCTGTTACAAATCATCAAACTGAGTGGCTTAAAACAAAAGACATTTATTCTCTCACAGTTCTGGATCCTAGCAGTCCAAAAGCAAGGTGTCCTCCGAACCATGCTCCCTGCAAAGGCTCTTGGGCAGAATCCCTCCCTGCCTCTGCCAGCTTAGGGGGCTGCTGCAGTCCTTGGGGTTCCTTGGTTTCATCACAACAATCTCTGCCTCCATCATCACATGATGTTCCCTCTGTGTCCACATTTCCTGCTTCTTATAAGGACACCAGTCATTGGATTAGGGCCCACCCTGATCCAGTTAGACCTCATTTTAACTTACACCTGCAAAGACCCTATTTCCAAGTAAGGTCATATTCACAGATACTCGGGTTTAGGACCTCAACATATCTTTGCAGGGACACAATCCAACCCATGACATCAGAGTAAAGAAAAGGGGGAAACGGGATGGGAGGAAAGTCAAAGTCAACATTGCCAACTCCTCCCATTGGCTGTTAGCATCAGAATCGAGCCAAGCTTGGTGAGACAGAGGAAGAAAAGAGGATGACTCTGGTGCCCACAGATGTTGAGGGCCCAGAACCATCTGGGCTGCTCAGAAATAGACCAGGGAGCTGGAGATTTGGGGCTGGCCATCGCTGCCCACTGAGTTCCCTGCCATTCTGAACTCACTATTTGGGAAGCGGCCTCACTTGCCCCCTCCAGCAAATGGGGACAGAATAATCCCTGTCCAGCCCCAGACACCCTCTTTTCCCAAGCCTTTGCATGAGCCAGTCCTTCTGCCTGGATCCCTCTCTCGATGCCACCCCTCCTCTTACTAGGCCAACTCCTGCTTCCTCAGGTCTCTGCTCAGCTGTCCCATGCCCCACAGAGTCCCCCCCTCCCCAGGGACCTGGGCGATGCCTCTACTCTGATTCCTCATCTGTGGTCCTGGAGAGACTTTAAGTCCATGAGGGCAGTGAGCACCATGGTCCCAACTCCAGATCGTTAACTGCACTTTGGTCAAATGTGTGAATGAGTGAAAGCTCTTTGTAAACTCTGTTTCCTTGCCCTCCTTCCTCCTCCCTGGGGGAGATCCCTTCTTTTGAAAGAAAGTAAGAAAAGAACTATGCTAAGAAGGCTGCCATGAGGCCTCCCAAGGTGGCATTTGTCTTGTTTTCCCGTGGGCCCTAGCCCAAACCAGAAACTACATTCCAATAAACTCAAGTAAGAGTTGGGGCGGAGAAGGGAGGAAAGCCACAGGCCCTGAGGCCTCAGTCCCAGAGCGCGCCACATCACAGAAGCACGGCCTGAAACCACAGATGGGATTAAACGGAATTCTGCTCTTCACCTGCCTCTCTCAAAGGATATAAAAGAGATTTCAGTCTGTAACCTGTGACCACACCTCACTGATCCCCTTTTGTCTCAGCCCCCAGTTCTCTCAAGTCCTACACTTCAAAGCCACACATTTCCCACAATCAAAAAGAAAAACAAAACCTTGGTCCACCCCCAGCTTGGCTTGTTTCTCCCTCTCTCTCTCTCTCTCTCTCTCTCTTCTTCCCACTCCTTCTCAATTTTTTTTTAACTGTGGTAAAATGCACATAACATAAAATTTACCAGTTTAACCATTTTTAAGTGTACAGCTCAGTGGCATTTGGTATGGTCACAATGTTGTGTAACCATCACCACGATCCATCTCCAGAAGTGTTTCATCGTCCCAAGCAGAAACTCTGCACCCGTTAAACACTAACTCCCATTCTCCTCTCCCCCCAGCCCCTGGGAACCCTAACCTAGCTTCTGTCTCTATGAATTTGACTATTCTAGGTACCTCACGTAAATGGCATCATACTATATTTGATCTTTTGTGTCTGGTTAATTTCACTGAGTATCATGTTTTCAAGGTTCATCTATGTTGTAGCACATGTCAGAATTTCATTCCTTTTTTATGGCCACCTAATATTCCATTGTATAGCTAGACCACATTTGTTTACTCATTCATCTGTTGATGGACACTTGAGTTGTTTCCTCTTTTGGCTATCGTGAATGATGTGGTTATGAATATTGGGGTACAAGTATCTGTTGCAGTCTCTGTTTTCAATTCTCCAGGGCATACACTGAGAAGTGAAATTACTGGGTCATAAGATAATTCTATATTCAACTTTTTGAAGAATTATTTTGCACAAACTGCTTTCCACAGCAACTGCACCATTTTTCATTCCCACCAGTAATGCACTAGGGTTCCAATTTCCCCACATCCTCATCAAGACTTCTTATTTTCTGTTTTCTCATGATAGCCATCCTAGAGGGTGTAAAGTGTGGCTTTGATTTGCTCCAGGCCACTTTGATTTAAGTAGTCGAGGATCCTCTTTGTAACACCCCACTGCTGGCTGGCTCAGCTCTTAGCTCCCAATTCAAAGTCCAATTGGCTCAGCCAAGCCCATGGATTGATTCTTTTCGAGTCAGGTGTCTACTCCTGGTCCAACCAGCCAGGGGGTTGGAGGGAGGCAGTCCGTGGGGCTTCCTTTTCGGGGAATGTTGTGAGGGCTGCTGGCAGCAGGCAAGAGCAGACTTGTGCAGTGTAGACAGTGGTGAGCTGTGGACGTAGTGGTAGGAAGGAAGCATGAGTCCTGTAGCTTGGTCACGAGGAACTGGCCCTCAGAGATGTCAAATTGTCCACATACCAGGAGGGGAGCCATCTCTTATAAACAAACTCAAGTTAATAAAGCTCTCGGGCCTTGGGGTGGCTAATAGATTTTTTTTTCCTTCACAATGATTCTTCATTCATTTAGAATGAGAAGTAGATGGGCCAGGAGGACAGCCTGCTGCATACAAGATCTGTGCAGGCTCTCCCCATAGCCATGCCCCATAGGAAGCCAAGTTTGAATCAGAGATTGTGGTGAGGGTGGCATGAGAGCAAGGGGAACAAGGGACCATGAGGCAGGCCCCTCTCCTTGCCCACGGCAGGGGCAGCTCTGCCAACAGCTGGCTTTTTATGTTTCTTTTATTTTATGCTCTTGGATGGAAGCTCTCAACAGTGTGGAGACGCCAATCCCTCTCTGAAGATTTGATGGGAGCCGTGGACCCACTACCCAGAAAACCCCACATAAACACACAGTGTGGTATTCAGTTTGGTGGATTGAGACAGTGCTGTGCATTCAATTCCATTTCCCTTCCCTCCTGGGCACACAGGAACACCGCATCACCCAGCTTCCCCATGGTTACGTGGGAACAGGTGACTGACTTCTAGCCAATGAACTGAAGGCAGAATTGAGGGACGCCACTCTCAGGCCTGGCCCCCAAAACCTCCCTCACTATCTCCCACTCTTTCTCTCTGTGCCCTGCTGGCCAGATGCAGAGGGTCAGGGGAGGACTCTGAGGCCTGGGCGATGGCCGGGCAAGCAGAGGGAGGAACCTGGGCTGCGGAGGGACTATGTGGACCAGAGCCTCCCCAACCGAAGCCACCCTGCTCTGTGCTATGGTGTGAGTGGGAAATAAACCTGTGTCACAGAAGCCACTGGACTTGAGGGCTCTTTCTTACAGCAGTTAAACCCCTCTGACCAACAAACTGCTGGAGGCAGCTGTTACTGAACCAGGTTCATTTTGCCCATCTCACAAAAAGTCAACCACCAAGATGGCAAGTTTGCAGCGGACAAAGGGTTTATTCACAAGGCAGCCAAGCAAGGAAACGGGAGAACAAATCTCAAATCTACCTCCCTGAAAAATGAAGATTAGGGATAGTCATGGGATACAGGGCAGGGTGGTCTGATGTGTAGGATAGGTGGTTGGAGTTGAGGAGAAGCGGGGTAACTGATGGTCTGCTCAAACGTAGTCAAGCTTCCTACCTCCTCACAGGACGCATGTTTACAAAATGGTGGCTTTAGCACGATCTGAGGGTGGAGTTTTCGGGCCCCTGACATCAGGAGGTCACTTATTGGTCACCTGCTCAGGCCCAGTTGATGAGTCAGTGGTCTTAACCGGCCTGAACTGGACAAGCGGTCCACTCTCAGGTCCTGAAAAACTTAAGTACCTGTTACCACGGTGACCCCAGCGTCACAGATGTTATCTATAGGCTGGGCTTGTCTAAGTACTTTTGCAAACAGACAACTGAGTATAGTTAAAGCAACTTGACCCTGGTTTCACAGCCAGCCACGAACCCCCACTCTGCTGCTCAGTCAGTCCTGATTGTGTCCAAACTTGATTGTCTCCAGCTCGGCTCATTCGTGTAACATTTACTAAACTGTAAGCACCTCCCGCTTCCACCCTCCTGAGGTTGTATGCGAGCCATCGGGTTGCTAATCTTCCGTCATACATTTACACACTCTTGGTCAACTCCCAGGATGGCAACTGTGTTTGTCGTACTGACAAGGGCTTGAGGCCAACAGAAACTACATGAATCCCTGAGTGACCTCAAGGATGTCACTTGAGCATCCTGTGTCCAAAGGTACTAATTCCTGCCCCGCCCACGGCATGAGTGTCGGAGCACTTCCTGGACTACAGAGGCCTGTGAGCCTCCGCTGGAGAGGGCTCCTCAGCAATCAGAACAACTGATCACCAAGGTGGTGGCCGCTGAGCTGAGGCTCTACTCCCTGCGCTCACCATAGCGTCTGCCCTTGTCAGGTGGTGAGCTTGTCCTTGGACGTGCCCTGCTCCGTAGGGCCTGACCTGAGAGACTCTGCAGCTGCAGAGGACAGTTTCTTTCTCCTGAACCACTAGCTGTGCCTCGGCCCCTACCCCGGAGGGGTCCCCAGGGGACACAGGCAGCATCGCTGTCTGAGAGCTGCTCTGGAAATCTCAGCCTCCACATCCTTGTCTTAGATTCTTGGGGCATTTTGGTATTTTCATTGTTTCATGTAAACGCTCCTCTGACTAATGCCAGCCATGTGTCCACAGAACCAGAGGCGTTTTCTGAGGGAAAGTATAAGGAGGGAGTGGGAAGTGGGTGGCCTAGGAGAGTCCTGGGTTTGCCCCTCCGGTGCTTGCCCTGGGTCAAGAGCAGGCAGGAAGCTCTCGAGGGCATTGCACAAGAACAGAGGAGGCTTGAGAGGCCTGGGTGGAGATGGGAGGGGGATCACTCTGGCCGCCCTGACCCTGCCTCAGTTGCCCTCCCAGATCCCAGAGAGATCGGGCCAGATATGGAGGCTCAAAAGCACCCTGGTTGGAAGGAGCCAGGAGCCCAGGCCCATGGGAGTTAGGGGAGGGGGCAGAGAGCAGGACAGGGCAGGAGACAGGGAGGAGTGGGGGCAGGCAGGCAGGAGTGCTGGGAAGAGCTGGGGCTCAAAGTCCCTGGAGGGTCCTTCAGGGAAAGGCAAACACTGGGTCCTGCTGCTCCCATGGAGCCCTGGCCCCGCCCCCAGCTATAAGGGCCCCGGGCCCAGGCAGGGTGTCCAGGCTGTGGAGGCGTCATGGCCAAGTCACACCTGCTGCTGTGGCTGCTGCTGCTCCCCACACTCTGTGGCCCAGGCTCTGGTGAGTGTCCCCAGCCTCTCCTCACCTCCCTCCCAGCTGGGCCAGGTGCGGAGGGGACATCGCTGCCACCTCCACTTCTTACTGAGCTCTGGCTCCATGCCAGGCATTGTGCCTAGTCTGTGCATTATCCTCATTTTAAAAATGAGGAAGCTGAGGCTCAGAGAGGCTCCAGGGCTTGGCACAAGGTCACACAGCTGGTGGGCACGAGAGCAGGTGAAACTCAGAGCTATCTGACTCCTGCATGTTTAACAGCCATGTGCTCCCAGTAAAATCGGGTTTGGAGGATGGGTGAGGTCAGAGCACCAGGTGTGGCCTGGATCCCAAGGTTGCTTTGGCTCCAAACTGCAGCTGTCTGGACAACCTCATCGCTGGCCTGTGCCCAGGGCCCTGAGTTCTGGTGCCAAAGCCTGGAGCAAGCATTGCAGTGCAAAGCCCTGGGGCACTGCCTACAGGAAGTCTGGGGACACGCAGGACCAGTGAGTACCACCTGAGCATGCATGGGGACCAAAGGTCTGAGACAGAGGGAACTGGGTATGCTCTGGATGGTCCTGAGAGAATTAGAACCCCCAGTAGGGGATGTGATGGGCTGGGATGAAATGGAATGGGTTGAAATGGGATGGGATGGAATAGGATGGGATGGGAAGGGATGGATGGAATGGGATGGGCTAAAATGGAATGGGTTGAAATGGGATGGGATGGAATAGGATGGGATGGGAAGGGATGGATGGAATGGGATGGGCTAAAATGGAATGGGTTGAAATGGGATGGGATGGGATTGCGGGTGGCCGGCAGTTGCCTGTGCTTTGAAATTCCCTGTCAGTCTCTGAAAGAGCCTCACCCACCTGAGCTGGGAGCCTGTCACTCATGTGCCCCACCTTGGGCCCCCTCTCCAGGATGATCTGTGCCAGGAATGTGAAGACATTGTCCGCATCCTCACCAATATGACCAAGGAGGCCATTTTCCAGGTGATGAGGCCCAGATCCTGGATAAAGTTTCTGGGCCAAGAGATGGGAGACAGAGCAGGGAGAAGAGGTTAGCCCCATAAAGAGGCCATTTCCAGGCTGAGGGTGAGGCCTGGGTCATCTGGGGACTCCAGGCACCTCCTGGACCAGAGAGGGCCTTGGCAGTGAGCTCAGCAGCACAGGTAGAGATCATCTTTCCTGAGGGAGAAGGGGCCCTACCTGTGCCCGAGTGTACTTAACTCCTTGGCAGTCTCTGAACTCCGGTCCTGGGAGAAGGGTGGCCAGTCTGCCAGCTGGTGGCCCTGCATGCAGGGACGGGGCAGACTTCAGAGAGGACAAGCTGATGGTCCCCTCTCCGTCCTTGTTGGCTCCCATCTGCCTCCCAGGACACGATGCGGAAGTTCCTGGAGCGTGAGTGTGACGTCCTCCCCTTGAAGCTGCTCGTGCCCCAGTGCCACCACATGCTGGATGTCTACTTCCCAGTGGTCATCGACTACTTCCAGAGCCAGATTGTGAGGGCCCGCGGACCTCGCCTCCAACCTGCCTCCCCGCACAGCCCCCCATGCCTACCCACGCCCAGAGTTACCCACACACACAGCACCCAGCCCGCCACACATACACACGCACACACACACACACAGACCCTGCCCACAACCAGCCCAGGAAACACACTGCCCCTCAGCCAGGTCCCCAGATCACAGCCCCATCTGCTCACCTGTACACAGTGGGCCTGTGCACTTACAAACAGCCACACACCCCCTCATACCCTTCACGCAAGTAAACACAGTCACACACATAGCACACACTCAGTCTCACATAAAACCCACACTGTTACACACTCACACTTACACTCATGCTTACACTTATTCATTCTCACAAACATTCGTGCTCACGCTCATTCACACACATTCCCAGACACCCGCCCCGAAGTCCCCACCTGGTCCATCTCTGCCTTTTGTCTCCCTCCACACCCACCACAGAGCTCTAAACCACAGCCCCCACCCGGCCTGCTCCCCTGACTCCAGGCCCAAAGCCAGCGGCCCTAGTCCCTGAGTCCTTGAGCAGCCTGAGCAGGAATGGGGTTCCCTCCCGCATCCTAACCACCCCCTCACCCTGCGTTGTGCCCTAGAACCCGAGGGCCATCTGCAAGTACCTGGGCCTGTGCAAACTTGAGCGTCCAGAGCCAGGGCTGGAGCCAGAGGGATTGAACCCTCTGCTGGACAAGCTGGTCCTCCCCGAGCTGCCTGGAGAGATACCTGGGCCTCAGACACTGGTGAGGGAGGCCCCTCACACTGCTGGCCCCTCACACTGGATAGGTGGGGATCCAGAGAGCTAGGGCCACAGTGGAGGCCCATGAGTACTTGGGCCTTGGGAGGGGCAAAGCAGGGAAGGGGACAAGCAACTCCAGGCAGGGCCTAAGGCAGGAGCGACAAGGGGAGGGGGAGGCAGAGCCCGGAGGATGCCTTTTCCCGTGCCCAGCCCAGCCTCCGCCCGTGATTCTCTCCCCCAGGATCTCTCTGAGCAGCGGTTTCCCATCCCCCTCCCCTTCTGCTGGCTCTGCAGGACTCTGATCAAGCGGGTCCAAGCTATGATTCCCAAGGTGAGGCGTCCAGGGGCCCCCAGAGGTCCAGCTTCCCCCACCCCTGTCAGGGGCCAGCTGGCTGCCAGAAGTAGGAGGGGACCCATTGGTGCATTGTCCCCAGTAGGTGCCAGGCCTAGAGTACATTCAACAAATGTCAGGCCCCCGCTGTGTGCCAGGCACTATGTCAGGCGTCAAAGTACGAAAAAGGACCAGACCCAGGCTTGCCCTCCGGCGGCTCACCATCTGATGAAGAAGAATCCTAGTGGTCTCTCTAGAAAAGCTGCTTTAATTTTTCAAAAGGAGAACTTCCACAGATGGTCTCCCCATCCCCGCCTGCGCCGAATGTGGAGTCTTCCGGACCTGTACTGACCACTGCCCGAGGGCCCCGTTAGCCCAGAGCTCCCCCGCCCTGAAATGGGGCCCAGTGAGGAGAGCCCCTGACCCACCAGCCCTTTCCATCTGGTCAAGGAGGGCTCCAGCAGCCGATGAGGTCTCCGCTTTCCCAAGTTTGCCTTGTGGTAGGAGAGATTTTTTCAGATAGTGATAAAGGCAGAGCAGAGAATTAAAACATATGAAGTGAGGGACAGTGACGGGAGAGGGGGTTAGGCTGGTTGGTCAAGAAGAGTGTCTGAGGAGGTGATGATTAAGCTGGGACCTAGAGGACAAGACCCTTATGGGCCACAGGCCTCGATGAAGAACGAGCTTGGCAAGCCAGAGGAACAGAAAGCCGGCATGGCTGCAGCAGGTGGGCCACAGGGAGAGTGGTCGGAGAAGGGACCTGAGGGGAAGGCATGGCCAGGCCATGTGCAAATGTCTAAGTCAAGTTAAGAAGCATTGGACTTTATTCCCAATGCTATTTACAGCTGTGGAAGGGTTTCAACTGGGGGATGCCATGGTCTGAGTTGCACTTTAGAAAGATCACTGTCCTGCTGTTTGAAGGATGGGTTGGGCAGATGGGAGGCAAGAATGAAAGCAAGGAGAGTAATTAGGAGACTATTGCAGACAATCTCAATGAGAGAAGATAGGGGTGGAGGTAAGAGGTGGACTGGGGATATGTTTGGGAGGTGGCTCAACAGGACTTGGTTATAGGTGGGACCTGGGGAGTGAGGACAGGTGAGGAATCCATGATGACTTCATGGACTTCGGCTGGAGCAACCAGCTCTCTGGTAATGTCACCAGCTGAGATGGGTAAACTTGAGAAGAAACTGGTTTGGGCAGAAAAATAACATGGCTAGAAGCCCTCTCCGAGTCCTAAGCCCCAGATGGCAGTACAACATGCAAGAGGAGATGTCGAGCCTTAGGGGAAAGGTCAGGGGCAGAGATATCAATCTAAGAGTCTCTGGCTATGGACAAGATTTAAATCCAGGGGAGAGTGGGATCATCCATGGTCCATCCCAGGGACGTGGTATGGCCAGGGTGGAGGAGGAGTCCTGGTCAAACAGAGGGAAATGCCAGCAAAAGAGCCCAAGGAGGGCCAGCCAATGAAGTGGGGGACACCATGGTGTGATGCCACGGAAGCTGAGAGGAGAAAGTTCTCCCTCCCTTTTGAGGAGGGAGTGGTCACCTGGGCTGAAAGCTCCTGCTGGATCAAGACAAGGCAGGACTAGGGGATTGGGAACAGGGAGGTTGTTGGGGGCCTCGAGAGCTGTTTTGAAAGCATGATGGGGACAGAAGCCCAAATGCAGTGGGCTCCAGGGAGAATGGAGGGGAAGAAATGGAGCAGCAAGTATTGACAACTGTTTCAAGAAGTTTTTCTGGGAAGGGGAACAGAGATGGGTGAGGCTTTTTAATGACAGAAGCTATTTTAACATGTTTATATGCCAATGGGAGAAGTAATGAGGCAGAAGAGAGAGGATAATGCAGGGATGAAGCACTTGTGAAGGGGGAGCTGGGGGGACCAGTGCATGAGTGGACAGGCTGGCCTTTGACAGAGCAAAGATCACTCATCCATCATCGTTGTAGCAGGAGGGGAGGCAGAGTGTGGGTTCCAATGCCAGCAGGTGGGTGAAATGTACCCATCTGGAACACATCACACCCAGAGAGTTGCACTTCCCTGTGCCCAGCTCCCACCTCAACCTTGCTGGCCCTGGGAGACAGTGGGGGCTGCAAGCAGGAGCCGGGCCAAGGTAAGCCTGTTGCACATGGGTCCTTCCTACAAGTTGGTTGAGTGAATAAAGGAGGGAAGGAATGAGCTAGCATGCTTGCTGCCTCTCTCCTTGCCCTTCACCTTGGAGGTTGTGTTTGGAATCAAGGTCAGGTGGGGAAACTCCCGGCTTCCCCCAGGGACTCCTGCAACCAGGGACAGGTTGGCTCTGGGAGCCACAGACAGGAGTGAGGCCACCTGTGGGGAAGCACAGCAAGCCCTGGGTCAGGAGGGAGAAGACACAGATCACGTGCCATCTCTGCCCCCGGCTGCCAGGTGGCCTTGGGATGCCCACCTCTGTGGGCTAGCTATGCCACTTTCAGCGATTCCAGAGCCTTTGAAGTCAGAGCTGGACCCCCAGCCTGGCTCCAGCACTCGCTTGTGACTCTGGGCAAGTCCCTGGACTCTCTGATGTCCAGTGTCCTTATCTGTAAACAGCATAATCATTTACCCTCTGAGAAGGGAACAAAAGAAAGTCTACGAAATGCCCAGTGGGCACGGAGTAGATCTTGCCAGAGAAGGTCCCACCGTGCCCTCTCTCGACCCCCGCCCCAGGGTGTGCTGGCCGTGGCTGTGGCCCAGGTGTGTCACGTGGTACCCCTGGTGGTGGGTGGCATCTGCCAGTGCCTGGCCGAGCGCTACACTGTCATCCTTCTGGACGCACTGCTGGGCCGCTTTGTGCCCCAGCTGGTCTGCGGCCTCGTCCTCAGGTGCTCCAGCGAGGATGGCACTGGCCCAGGTGAGCCTGCCGCCCCAGCCCCTGCCTACTGTCCGTCTCATCCTCTGCCCCCTCCCTTGGCCCTGCACCACCCTATCCCTCTCCTATCCCCCTGCACCACACCAGCAAGAACGGAAACTGAGTACCTCTGCAGGGCAGCCTTGACTGTTTTCTCTCTAGCCCTCACCGCTCTAGGGTCCCTGCCGGGAAAATGGCTATCACAAGACTCCAAGTGCCAGCTCTGCCTGTTTGTGACCACCCAGGCAAGAAACAGCAGCACGCAGGCCATGCCACAGGCAATGCGCCAGGCCTGCCTCGGCTCCTGGCTGGACAGGCAAAAGGTGTGGGGAACTTAGGACCCAGGGCGGGTGGAGGGTTGAGCTGAGAACGGCTTCCCAGCCAGAGACTCACAGGGTGGGCCAGACCTCTGCCCTTGAGGAGCTCAGACAGGACATGGGCCAAACAACGGTGGGACTGTGACTCAGAGCAAAACCTGCTCGATTCAGGAGTCACCTCTGGACAAAGGATGTGGGCTGGGAGAACCCGCAGGCCTCCCTCATGGAAAAAGAGCGTGGCCAGTTTACCAGGAGACGAGTAATGCCAAGGGCCAGGGCCAAAGGGAGCGGGAGAGGGCCTGGCCTTCTCTCCAGGGTCCTGGTCCTGTCCCAGCCCCATCCCTCCTCCCATTGTGACTCACTGGGGACAAACCCACCTGCAAAAGGAGAAGGCTGGGCTCGAAGGTCCTAGAGTCGCAGTACTCAGAGCCGATGACAGTGAATTCCCTTTAACGTACGATGCCGAGGCCAGCCTGCTGACTGCCGTCCCAGGAGGCAGCTTCCGCAGGGTACTCCTCTGCTCCATAACTTTCAGGGTTCCCTGCTGCCTACCACACCAGATCTCAAAGACCAGATGAGCTTGAAGGTTTCTTCTAGGACTGAAATTTGGGAGGAGGGGAAGGTGGGGGCTAAGATTCAGCCCCTGTGCCTGGGTTTCAAGACCCTCCATCTCCAACGTTCCTGGCTTTCCCGACAGAAACCCTCCATTTCAGCCCACACAGGGTTGTTCAGTCTTACTTATAGCCTGAGCTGCTCAGAGGGGGCCGATGGCCGGACCTACAGCGGGTCAAGGGGGAGCCCTGGAGTGATCCAGATAAGTGGAGAGACCAGGACGGCAAGGCAGGAGAGTCCTGCAGTGGGCCCGGTCCACCCCACATCCATTTGTCTGTCTCCTTCCTCAGTGTGAGCAATTTTTGGAGCAGCACATGCCACAGCTGCAGACCCTGGCATCCAGGGGCTGGGCTGCCCATGCCACCTGCCAGGTATGCCCGCCCCTGCCCACTGGTCCTAGCACCTTCCTCAGTTCCCAGAGCCCCACCCTCTCTGGTGCATGATCCTCAGAGGTCCCACTCCTCTGGGTCCAGAGCAGCCCCAGTAGCACAGGCCTAGGCCTGGGAGGTGCCCCCCACTGCTTTAATATAGAAAAGGCATCTCAGAGCGGTCAAGAAAAGGCTACAAAAGAATGGAAAGGAGCAGTATGGGAAGGGAGGGGGCAGCTTTAAGGAGTGTGGTTTGATGCACATTATGGGATGGAGGTTGTTCACAGAGCAGTGTGTGCCTGGCAGTGGGTGCACAGTGGGGGTTCTGGGGCGAGCATCCCATCTTCTCCAATTCTAAACCGAGAAGGCCGGGGCTCGGAGCACCCAAGGAGTTAACCAGGTTACACCAAAAGTACCCACCAGGTGGCAGGTGGAGAGCTCTCCTTTCCAGGAGAGGCCTCCCCATCCCTCTCAGAGCTTGGAATGGGAGCAGGGTTCAAGGCCTCAGGCCCTAATGCTGTCTCTGTGCAGGCCCTGGGGGTGTGTGCAACCACGTTCAGTCCTCTCCAGTGTGTCGGCAGCCCCCACTTCTGATGAGAACTCAAAGCTGTACCAGGTGAGTCCAGGCTCCCAACTGGGGGGAGGTTGAAGGGAGCACATCCCACACCCATCAGAGGAGGGCCCCTGTTCCCCAAGCAGGAGGCGGGAGCCACTGCTGCTGGTTGCTCCATCCTCCTCACAGGCTATAACTCAAGGCTCCTGAGGGCCCCTGGCGGCACCAGCACGAGAGTGACCTCTCTCAGACCCCACCCACTCCCTCTCCTCAGAATCCTTGCTGCCCTCAGTGCCAGGCCCAGCTCTCAGCTTCCTTGCCCTGTCCCAGCCCTCAGGAGAGCTTCAGCTCCTGCCTGAGGCTTTCCCTTCACAGCTCACCCTCCGGACTCCCTGATCCTCAGTATTTAATGTGTTCAGACCAAGGCCAAACTTTCCTGAAACTCAGGGGACATCAGACTTCACTGCCCAAAGTGTCATCCCCTCAGATGCCAGGAACTCCGCCATCATCTGTCTCCTCCCTCCTGAGACACATTTCTCTCTCCCTCTCATTGTCTAAGTCAGAGGTAGCACCTTAGGATGCAGGGGTGGGTCAGATGCAGCCTCTGTGACCAGGTGCCTCAGGGCAGGGAAGTGACGCTGAGAGGGACAGACATGGCAACAGTGGGCTCGAAGTGCCCCAGAGCAAACTTGGTTGACTTTACAATTCTGCTCAGAGCAAGCCCCTAACGCAATGGTCATTATTCACTTCTTCGCTCATTTTAAAAAAAATGTAGTGAGTGCCTGTGGCCAGGCCACATTCTAGGGACAAGAACTAGAGGTGTGAATAAAACAGGGAGCCCCCCGCCCTCCAGGAGCCCTCCTAGAATCACAAGTCTCTGTGGGAGGCAGTGGGGAGGAAATGTCTGCCCCGACCCAGACCCATCCCACAGGGACCTGTTTAATGTTATCCCTCCCCCACTGATGAGCAGGGCTCCCGGCACCAGGAAGACCTGAGCCTTTCATCCCTGTTGAAACAGGAAGAGCAGTGGCTTGGCACGAGGGGCCTGGGCTCTGGTCCCAACTCTGCCATCAATTGACCACGGGTCCCCAGCCAAGAGATGCCACCACCTCTCTGGCCCTCATTCTCCTCAGCAGCAAAGAGGTTACCAAGTGAAGCGGTCTCCAGGACTCGAGCTCTCCCACATGACAAAGCTCCTCCTCACGTTCCCTGCCCCCACTGAAAAGAAGCCTTCACTGCTATGCTCACCGTCCCCACCTCCTTTCCTCAAAAGGACCTTAAGCTGGTGGGCCACGAACCCACAGCTTGTGCTCTCAGGCCAGTGTCTGT
This sequence comes from Equus caballus, assembly GCF_041296265.1. Classification (NCBI taxonomy): domain Eukaryota; kingdom Metazoa; phylum Chordata; class Mammalia; order Perissodactyla; family Equidae; genus Equus; species Equus caballus. The sequence continues at coordinate 34,359,299 of NC_091698.1, forward strand.
CTTGTCTGTGCTATCTCTAACCACAGCCTGAAACCACAGTCACTTCCGTCCTCTCCGGGTGTAGGGCAGCGTCTTCTGGAGGAGGTCTGCCAGAGGTGGGGCTTCCAGCTTGGGCCAGCTTCACAGTGGACCGGAGCCAGCCCAGCTCCACAGCCCCTCAGGGTTGGGCCGAGGGGAATTTGGCCACCCGAGCCCAGGAGGACAGCAGGGCAGACGGTGGCCCTGCCTCACTCCCATCTCCATGTGCACAAGATACTAGCTTTTACAATTGTTTTGCTAACACTTTCACAAAATTTAAAATTCAGAAGAATAAAAAATGGGAACGTAAGTTACCATGAAAGCTAAGCGTATGAAATCCTTAAACTTATTTAAAAAATCAGGAAATCCCTGGCGTGGTCAAGAGAGGACATGGCAGTGTTCAGGCATGGTGGGAAGGTGGTCGGGCAAATTTTCATATCTGAAATCTGCTGCTGCTGAAGAGCTGTCACTTTTAAGATGTAAAAAGGGGTTTTCCTTTTTTATGTCTTTCTAAGGTGAACTTCCAACTTTTGTTAGAAATTGCAGGGTGATTCAATTTCTGCTATGATTTATCTCCTCAAAGCTCAGTTGGGGCTGTGCATGCTCTGAATCAGTTCCTATGTAATGCAATGCCTATAATAATGCTAATAAAGTCCTATTTCCTTGTACTAAAAAGAAAAAGACACTGTCCTTTAAGATGCTGCAGCAGCTGCAGCCTCACTCTGAAGGGAGCCACTGGGAGCCCACCTCACTCTCCCCTTTGACGGAGAAGCAGACGCCCACATCGCCTCTCCCTCTTACAAGTGCCTCCAGCGCGGCCCCCACCTGTTACCTTCCCCTCTCCCGAAGAGTCCACTCACTGTGACAAGGTGAGGTTGTCAGGGTACAAAAAATCAAAACATACCAAAAAACAGATAAAGAATCCTTTAGCATTAAAGACCTAAATGTCTGGAAGAGTTCCTTTATTTATAAAAGAACTTTTGTGGTATTCCCTATTATAAAAGAAATGTGTTTCTCGTAGAAAATTCAGAAACTGCAGACCAAAAAAGAGTGGAAATCACCCACAACCCTCCCAGTCCTGGGAGAGAACTATAGAAGGATGTATACTTTGACACTGAGCTAGACGTTTTCAATCCATTTTCCCCACACCTCCACCTTCAGGCACCAGGGAAAGCTTTCTATACAACCTGCTCCTGGGGTAGGGCTGATGCACACAAATTCTTGGCCTCTGAATTTGAACTTTTAAGTAAATTTTTGTAAATCTATAGCAGACTACTGTCTTGAAAGCCATTATTTCCATTTCAAAAAGCCCCAAGTCCCTGAGAGAAGAGTGTTTTAAATTCTTTAAAATGGCTGGTTGGGAAGATGAAGCGCCTAGGCCTGAAGGAGAGGCTTCACTCAAAAGGAGAGCAGGAGTTAACCAGCTGGTGGGAGGAGAGAAGTGGCAGGAAGTGGCTAGGGCTGAGACTCAGAGGGTCCCTGAGACGCGCCCAGCATCCTGCATCCCAAGAGGAAGGTGGGGAGGGAGGAGCCCCAGAAGGGGTGAGGCCCCAAGAGCAGAAGGGACTTGATCTTCACTTTCCAGGGTGTGGTGTGAGGAGAACAAGAGTCCCTTAGAGAAGGCTGCCTCCAACGTGACACCACAGAGGGAAGAGCACAGCCTCAGAGAGGGACCTAAACAGACAGGCGGAGGCCCTCTTCAGGGAGCGCCCCCAGCATGACACAGAAGAGCGATCACAGCCCACGGCCCAGGGGGCTGTCAGAATCAGCTCTGGACAAGACGGCGAGCCCCCGAGAGCCCCCGTGACTGGAGACAAAGCACTGACAGATTTTGCGGACCTTGAGAGGAGCAAAAGTCAGACATGTGTAGCCAATGGCAGCACAAGGGGGAGATAAGGCAAGATGAGCGACGCTTCAGTGGAGACCTGGAGGACCAGGGAGACCAGTCATGACATCCTCCTCATGACAGGGCAATTGGTAAATCATTCCCAGGGAAAAGGCAAGGAGGATTCTGTGATTATTTATCCAAGAGGGGCTGCGTATTAAACAACAAGGGATGGAGTTATTTTCAAATGGAATTACTAAGTTTTGGGGGCTAATGAGCCAAGTGAGTTCAGTTATAGAGAAATAAAGACAGTTACGTTTTGTCCCCCTGATTAATGACTGAGATTTAAAATCCAAAACACAATCACTATAACATTATTTATCATTCCAAGCCTTTCTCTGCACATATACAAAGAGATGTAACAGATTTACAAAAATGGGAACATTCTATACATGCTTCTTTGAAAACTGCTCTGTTCATTTAAAAATAACCTTTCCAGGTCAACAAATGTAGATACTTATATTACTGCTACTTGCTGCTGACTTTCTTGATATAAGCGCTTTCCTTTTTAAAACAATTATTATCAACAATGTTGTGAAGAATAAGAATCCTGGCACTTTATCTTTGTTTACTATTCTATTTATTAGAATCAATTCCAAGACACAAAATTTTGGGGGATGAAAACTATGCACACCTTTACCTTTAATACATGATGTATTACCAAACTGCCCCTCTCTACCAGCCACACCAATTTCCATCGCAATAGTAAACAAGTGTCTCTTTTCCACTCTCATCAACCCTGGGTATAGCAATCTTTCAAATCTTTGCTAATCTAAAATATAAAAATGACCTCTCTGGTTATTCTAATTTGCATTTCTTTGGTTACTAAGTAAAAGTAAACATTTTTTTTTACATGTTTATTGGCCATTTGTATGTGATCTTTCATGAAATTTCTATTTGGGTTTTTTGTCTGATTTTCCATTGGAGTGTTCTTTTTATTATCTTTCCAGTAAACGAGTATATCAGGTATACTCATTTATTTACTGTCCTATATGTTGCAAATTTTCTATCTATCATATGTCTTTTAGATTTAGGATATGTTTTCTATGTATCTATCTTCTCCTTTGTGATTTCTGGTTAAGAAAGCACGAATTTCACTTCTTTCTCATCTGTGGTTAGAGTGGCCAGAACATGAGGTTTCCAAAAGTGGAAGCATATGGTGGGATCAGTACCGTAAAGACATGCGGGCCAGGCCCCTGGCTCAGACAGCAGTGGTGGAAGCAAGCCATGTGTCAACCACAAGGACGTTAAGCTACTGCACACAGGACATGACAGCTCTAAGCTGTGGTCCCCAACCTTTCAGGCAACATTATCTATTGTCAACCTCTTGGGAGACCGTAAAGAGACAAAATCATCTGTGCAAAAGAAGGATACAGAGAACAGAGACTTAGTACCATGCCATTTGCTCAACAATCACTAGTGACTGACTCCTAAGTGCAAAGCATTTCCCTAGAGCTGGGCACAAAAGAAAACAGTTCCTGTCTGCCCTTTGGGAACTCAGAGTCTAGCTGGGAAGACAGACATTAATCACAGAATCACAGAAAAAAATGGAATACTTCAGGTGCGATAAGTGCTATCAATTAGAGACACACATGATACTAAGTGGATACGAGGCGTCAGAGAGGTGAAGAGGATCAAGGAGCATCCCTAGCAGAGGAAGCAGATGGCACAAAGGGCTGTGGCTCATCTGAGCAACAAAACGAAGGTCAGTGAGCCTGGGATGGAGGACCGCGAGAAACCTCCCCAGAGGAGAGGCCAGAGAGGCTAGGAATTTCAGTCTTTATCCTCAGAGCCAATGAAGTGTCTTAAGTGAGAGATCAGGGTGTGAGGGAGAGATGAATTGGTTAGATTTGTTTTTTAAAAGATTACTCTGGTTAAAGTGTGAATGAATTGGTGGAGGGGGACAAGGGAGTGTGGGAAGACCCATTAGGAGCTCACTGTAAACAGAAACCGGCAATAGCTAAGAATGAGAATGGCAGAGGGCCTGTGCAGAAATCAGATGGATCTTGGAGAGTGACTTGGGACAATCATAAATTAATCATTAATTATATAATGATCATATTATGTAATTATATAATTAATACTAAATTATATAATTAATAATAAACTATGTAATTTATATAAAAATTACATGATAATTATATATAAATCAATAAGTCAGAGGGTGACTCCAAAAGAAGGTGTTGTCCCAGATGTAGCATGTTTACTGATACAGCACAGCCCCTGGCACTTGTATACTTTATTCTCCACACCGCTTTCTAAAGATCACCAGAAGCTGTCTGCTTTCACCTGGCAGGGCCAACAGTAACCTTCACAGTATCGCCTCAGGACAATGCCAGCTCTCCCGCTCTCCACCAGAGCATAGTTCACAGACACCTTGATCGCCTTGACATTCCACAAAACATGACACTGGTCTACTACACTGATGACATTGTCATGCCTGGATCTGATGAGCAGGAGTACCAAGTACTTTAAATGTTTCAGTAACACATAAGAAAACAAGAGGGTGGGATGTAACCCCACAATTCAGGGGCCTGCGACCTCAGTGACGTTTCTGAGGGTCAGTGGTCTAGAGTATGTCAAAATATCCCCTCCAAGGTGACAAACAAGTTGCTCTACCTCCTATCACCTACTGCACACACACCCACAAAGGCGGCACAATGGTAGGCTGTTTGGGCTTTTGGAGACAACATACACCCCACTTGAGAGTGCTTTGACACATCTAGAGAGTCACTTAGAACTGTATGGCCACTAGTTTCAAGGAGACTAGAAAAAGTTTCTGCAGCAAGTTTAGGCTGCAGAACAGGCTGCTCTACTACTTGGGCCTTATGATCCAGGAGATCCAATGATATGTCCAAGTGCCCATGGCAAATAGGAACGCTGTATGGGGCCGCCGGCAAGACCCGTAGGACAATCACAGTGCAGAACTCCGGGATTTTGGAGCAAGTTTACGTCCTCTTCTTCTGCAGATACCTATTCTCCTTTTGAGAATCAGTTTCTTCTGACTAGTGACTGGGCCATGGTAGAGACTGAGCACCTAACCATGGCACATCAGGTGCCCATGCAGCCTGAGTTCCCCTCATGAACTGGCTGTGGTCTGATGCCTAGCCATGTTGCGCATGCGCAGCTACAGCCTATCATTAAATGGAACTAGCATGAGAGACCAAGCTCAGGCAGGTCCAAAAGGCACAAGTTACATGAGCAGGTGGCTCAGATTCCTTTGGTACCAACTCCTGCTGCATTGCCTCCTGGGGTATTCCTTAAGACCAGCTGACCAAGGAAGACAAAATTCAAGACTGGTTTATTGATGGATTTGCACAATACGCTGGTACAACCCACAAGTGGACAGATTCACCCCCACTCAGGGTGACACTGAAGGACAACAGTGAAGGAAAATCCTCTAGCGGGCATACTTCAGGCAGTATATTTGGCTGTTCACTGTATTTGGAGTGTGAGATGGTCACAAGTGCAGATGTAGACTAATTCTGAGCAGTTGCCAACAGTTTGGCTGGATGGTCAGGGATCCAAAAGGAACAGGATTGTGTGATTGGTGAAAAGAAAGTCTGGGGAAGAGGTATATGGAGAGACTACTTGAATGAGTATATACTATGAAAATATTTGTGTTCCATGTGAATGCCCATCAAAAGGCATGCACTGCAGAGACTCTTCATAAAAATAGGTGTACACAAATGACATGCTCTCTAATGTCAGCCAGCGGTCTCTTTCTCCAGCCATCCCCAGTGCTTGCTCAATGAGCTCAGGACCCATGGTAGTGGGGATGGAGAATATGCATGGGCTCGACAACATGGACTTCCCTTCTCCTGACCTGATTAGTACTTCTGCTGAGTATCTAATCTGCCAACAGCAGGGATTAACATTGAGCCCCTCATATGGCACTATGCCTTGTGGGGATCAGCCAGCCACCTGGTGCCAGGCTGATTACCACCTTCTATTGTAGAGGCAGAAATCCGTCCTCAGAAGAATAGAAACATTCTGGACACAGATTTGCCTTCCCTGCCCATAATGCTTCTGCCAGCACCACCATGCACTGGCTCACAGAATGTCTTATCAACCATCATGACATTCCACACAGCACTGCATCTGGTCAAGGAACTCTTTTCACAGCAAAAGAAGCGCAGTAATGGGCTCATGCCCATAGATTTAACTGCTCTTACCACATACAACACTATCTGGAAGCAGCTAGCCTAACTGAAAGGTAGAGTGGCTTACTGAACACTGTTACAGTACCATTTGGTCCTCTTCTTTTACAGGATGCAGTACATACTTCGAATCAGAGACCATTATATGATGCTCTCTCCCTCAGAGCCAAAATACATGGGTCTAGAAAACGCGCAGATGTTGGAGTGACTCTTCTACTACACCTAATAACCTTCTTGCAGAATTTTTGCTTCCTGTACCAACAACTTTAATCTCTAATGGTTTAGAGATTTTAGTTCCCAAGGGAGGAATACTTCCACCAGAGGACACAATAACGGTTCCACTAACTTAGAAGATGAGGGGTCGGCCCCGTGGCCGAGTGGTAAAGTTTGCGTGCTCTGCTGCGGCAGCCCAGGGTTTCGCCAGTTCGGATCCTGGGCATGGACATGGCACCGCTCATCAAGCCATGCTGAGGCAGCGTCCCACATGCCACAACTAGAAGGACCCACAACGAAAAATACACACCCATGTACCGGGGGGCTCTCGGGAGGAGGAGGATAAATAAAATCTTTAAAAAAAAAAAAAAAAGATGATACCACCTGGGCATTTGGGGCTACTTATGTTACTGAACCAATAGGGAAAAAAAAAAAAGTAGGGTGAGGGAGTGTAATCTACTTGTCAGAGCGATTGATCCTGATTACCAAGGAGAAACTGCATTGTTCTCAGACAATGGACACAAGATGGACTATATCCACAGTAAACGTTAACAGAAAACTAGAGCAACAAAGAAAAAGGGTGGGGGGCGGGGTGAGGGGGCAGGATGGGCAGGATGATTAAGGAGTTAGACCCTCGGGTTTGAAGGTTTGGGTCACTGTCAGGTAAAGGACTCCAACTGAGGTTCAGGCTAAGGGCAGAGTAAATGTGGAAGGGGTAGAGGAAGAAGGAAGCACAGTTATCAATTATAACGTTGCGACCAATTACAGAAATAAACAGCTATAAGTAGCTTTATTTCCTATTTGCTTGTTATTACATCTGTGATAATTTGCATATGCTAACCATTTTTCCTTTTTTCCATTTTTATTTTACATACAACTTGAAAGTTAACTTGACAACTTAGTCTTTAGGCAACAGACTATTCAGTGGGACTGTGAATGGATCTGAGGAGTAACCAACATAGTCACCAATGGATACACGACTCTTGGGACTGTGCATTTCATTTTGGGAAAGGGTGGAAACTTGTTCACTCATAAAAAGGGTAGCTATTTTTTGTCGGGCAGAATACAGTGTGGTTTTCTTTGTGGTTGTTGCTGTTGCACGGGAGCTCAAATGTGTGTACAAAAGCGCATATGGAAGCCGAGTTATCAAAGGAGTGGACTGCACCAGTTATCAGTTTAGTGCCTCTCAGCTCCAAATTCACCCTTTTTGCCTGCTCTGTGGAAATGGATTTGGGCCCTCTCGATTTTTTTCTTGCCAGAGCCACTGAAGCTTTGTCAGAAGAGTGTGCTGGAGACACACGGCAGGAAGAGAGCGCTTTCCTTCCCAGTCCCAGTGTGCCTACTTGAAAGCAGACATCCAGCATCAGGCTCCTGCTGTGCTTGTGGAGTCTCCGGTGCCTGGCTCCTGCAGCGCACAGCAGCCAGCAGCTTCACTGGGCACTCTCCTCCTCCCCAGGCAGTTTGGCAGCAAAGTGAGACACCTCCCCGTCATGTGCTTTCCCTAATGCACTAGAGAGCAGGTTTCTGACAAGTTCCAGGGAGTAGACTTTCACCAAGGCCTGGATCTCAGCCCTGGACATTCTGTGTCAGCCCTAAGGGTAGCAGCTGTTCCTCATATCTGGTATCCCGACATTCTTTAGAGTTCTCCTTATTTATTACTAGTTAATCCCTGGTTACTCCAATCCTGTTACAGTTGATAATTCTTGAAATTAAACTTTCCCTGATCAAATTATTCTATCGTTTCTCTCTCCTGATTGGACCTGGACTAAGCTGGCACTAGCTTAGACTAGACAGTGGCAGAGAACAAAAAGTGGGGAGATTCAAGAAAAAATTACACAGCAAAATTGACAGAACTTGGTAACATTTTAGACAAGGGAAGTGGGGGTGGAGGAAGGATGACTCCTGGATAAATTTCCAGCTTATATAACTGGATGGATGGTGGAACCTTTCACCTACATAGAAACCACTGGAAAGAGACTAAGTTTGAGGAGAAAATTCACATGCCCAAGTTTTGGAAAATGTTGAGTTTAAACTGACTTTAAGACATCCCAAACATATCAAGTAGGCAGTTGGCTCTAAAGCTTAAAAATTGGGAGCCAGCCAAGTGGTGCAGTGGTTAAATTCACACGTTCTGCTTCAACTGCCTGGGGTTCGCCGGTTCAGATCCCAGGTGTGGACCCAAGTACCGCTTGGCAAGCCATGCTGCGGCAGGCGTCCCACATATAAAGTAGAGGAAGATGGGCACGGATGTTAGCTCAGGGCTAATCTTCCTCAAAAAAATAAGTAAAATTTAAAAATAAATAAAGTTTAAAAATTTAGAGAAGTATGGAATTAAGATTTGTTTGACTGATCGCCCTGAAGGTGGTAAGTGAAGCCACAGGCATGGCTGAAATGGCCTAGGGAAAAAGTAAACAGCGAAAAGGGAGGGCCTAGCACCGTGTCTTGAGGAATCCCAACTTTTAATGCTGGATAGAGCAAGAAGAGCCTGCAAAGGAAATCTGAAAGCTGTCAGAGAGGTAGAGGAAAATAACAAGAGTATTATGTCCCACAAGAAAAGGGTGGCAGCCACAGAAGTGCGCAGCTCCTACCTCCCTTTAAGAGAACGTGCTGTAGTTGACTGACTGCTGCCAGTGGCTGTGTCTACAGATTTCCCCCATTCTCAGATCTCCATAGTGCTCAGGCCAAGGCCACACTTCCTCCAGGCTGTTCCTAATCAATGACTACACTTGATGAAAGCCACATCTGCTCGATTCTTCTGACAGGCAATCTGTGCTCTGGGCTCCCCCCTGGCCTGGCACAGGCGTTCTCAGGACTGCACTGCGGTCAGATGCTCTTCCCACCTCCCTTCCTTCCCTCTTCCCTCACACAGCCTACACTGCAGGCTGAAACCATCCACCTCCAGACCTCTAGTTAAGCACAGTAATAATTTATCACTTTGTCAGATGTTTTGTTACTTAGAGACAATGCATCCTAACTGACATACCACCCACAAGCTGACAGGAAGACACACATGATGTCAACCAGATAACAGACTGTAGAGCAGACAGTTTGTAAGGATTAAAAAAAAAGTCTTTCCTTTAGGAAGTAGCCTAAGGTAAGGATATAAAACAAGAGGCGGGTTTAAAAACAGGAAAATATTTAATCCACTCCAAAAAACACAACAGGACATAAAAAGAATCACAGGAAAATTATTTACCTATGATGGAAGAAGGATGTTACTGGCCTTGTGCTCTCTGTCCTACAATCCTGAGGCTTTGATGTTTAGAAGAAATGATCTTGTCCTTCAGATACTCCTAGCTACTCAGAAATAAATTATATACATCTGTAAAAGAGGTCTGCCCAGCCTAAGCTACAAGAGAGCTGGACAGGAAGGAGAAAGAAGCAGCAATCTACACTAAATTGACCAAAGAACGGCTGGGTGACATTGCAAAGCAATCCCAGGCAGGTGGGCCCTTCTGATGCTCTGGTGTGAACCACAACCCATAAAAGCGGGCTGGTCCAGGGAATGTGTCAGTCAGCCCACGCTTAGCTACAGCCTCAGTATCTCATTCACCATCTTCAGCCAAAAGCAGCCAGAACAAAGCCCCAGACTTCTCCTTCAAGCCCCCTGTTGGTTGGTTTCATCATTATCTCGCCTCTTCCAAATCTGTAAGAAATGAATACAAAAGATATTTAGGAGCTAAAACTCAATTCACAAATATTTATCGAGTACCAATTCTGCACTAGGCAATGGACAACCTGTCACCCAACTTACGTATTGCTAAATCCCCGGAAACCAACTCAAAATCTTTCAGAAAATTCTTACATTCGATTTTCATTTTCCACTCCCTGCCCCTCTTTCTTACTTTTCATTCCAAATTCCCTTTTTATAAAAGGACTCATAGTCAAGCCTACAACGTCAGACAAAGAGCTGAGGGAAGAGTCATCTCTAGAAGGAGAGATGTCTCTCTTTCTTTACAAAGCAATAGCTTTTCCTCAGTCTCCACCTTCCTTCTTCACCAGGTACTAGGGCAGTTAGAGAAGACAGAGACAATCTGCTCCACGAGCTCTCAATCCAGTGGAGAAGACAGTTCAAATGCGATCAGTGCTCCAATAAAGACTTGCAGAAAGTGCTGTGGGGTCACGAGAGATAACTTTGCCTTGAGAATTGGGGAAAGCTTCAGAGACAACTCCTACCTGCCCCCTTGATGATTTCAGGCTCTTCCTTTCGGAAACCAGACCACATACCTCTGCAAAACTAACCTGGCCATAAACATAACCTCCTTACTCACTTGTAAATCTTCCATGCTTCTCCCTGCTATTCCCTTCTCTGAAAACCGCTCCTTGACTTTCAGGGCCATATAATCCGGCCCCACTCAACTCCCCAGTGCATCCAACCAGGCACCCAGCCTAACCAAGGCTCTAACTCAATCCCATTTCCTGCCTTTGCCCACGTCATTCCTCTCACCAGCCCAACACTCCAGCTATTCGGTGCTCACCAAGCCTGTGGCCCACCCACCTGAATGTAAGCCTCTGACAGTGTGATCATCTGAGGAAGGATGTCAGTCACCTGGAGGTCTTGTAATTCATACCATTTGCCTGTCCCCTGCAAAAAGTATGAAGGGCTGGGTTAGTCGGCTTCCTAAAACCACAAGGGTGTAGAAGGAAGGGATCACAGCAAAAAGTTAGAAAAATCAGAAGAAAAGCTACTAGACCATCATGCAGCCAGTCATAAATAAGACGGTGCTGGACGTCTCTGGACATCATTCCATTTAAAGAGTTTTTGGGGTAGTGATCATGGCAAACTTGATTCCTGCCAAGGATTCCTTAAAGTACAATGGAGTCTCAAACACTTCTGTACACCTTTTAAAAACAATTTAGGTGGACAATAAAAAGAGGAAGCCCTCTATTCCTCACCTAAGATGTCTCCTTGCTGCTCAGAAATGACAGACTAGACACACTCACCCAGGAGGTGCAGTGTTAACTCTAAAAGTGGACATTCCCACCCTCACTCCAGAGAACACAGCAATAGTCAGCCAAGAAAAAGTGTCCCGTGTGGCCTACAAAACCAGTGCTGTGAATACTGCAAATTCTACCTCATTCCGTGCTTCCATAACAAGGAGAAAAGAGGTTTCTGGAATATGGCAGAGAACTTCTGGAAGCCTGCCTGCCTCATCCATCCAAATTTCTAAGAATGCCAAAGATAGATACCATAAAAGACAGGTATTCCAGATATTCTGGCTATTCCAATAGTTCGGGATATAGGAAACAAAGAAAGTTCAGGATCACATAATCAAGTCCCCATTCCTGGTCCAAGGACAGGTTAAGAACATGATGAAACCAAGTATCTGGATCAAATGCCAATTCTACCAACTTCAGATAAAGCACTAAAGCTCTGAGCCTAGGTTTCGTCGTCTGTAAAAAAGATGTATTAACACTTGTCTCGGAGGTGTGTGTTAAGGAGGTAAATGAGATGAACATGCATTAGCCATTTGGCATACTTTCTAGCACACAGTAAAGTGCTTGATAAACAGAAGCTAGTTATTATTAAACTAGAGTCCTGGAAGAGACTAATAAATTAGAACAATATGTGCTAATAATCTGTGTGATACCAAATATGTCAAGCACATGTTTCATCCATTTTCAGCTTGAGACAAATTCATAAAATTGTTTTTAGCTGAAAGGGAACCTCTACACCCAGTGCTTTGTAAACTTTAGTTTCATACAAATCAGAGGGTTTTATTAAAATGCAGATTCTGATTCAGTAGGTTTGGGTGGGCCTGAAATTCTGCATTTCTAACATGCTCTCAGACAATGCCACAGCTGCCGGTCCAAGAATCCCACTCTAGGTGGTAAGACTCTAGTCTGAGACAGTGATTTTCAAACTTGGCTGCACACCAGAATCTCCTGCCGAAATTTCAAACATCACAATGCCTGGGTTCCACCTCCGGATAAGCTAATGCAGAGTCTCTTAACCTTAAGTGACATTTTTGGCCAGAAAATTCTTTGCTGCGGTAGCTGCCCTGTACATTGTAGGATATTTAGCAGCATCCCTGGCCTCTACCCCAGTTGAAAAATAACAGGCACAGATTACACTGTTCTAATGTAACTGGCCTGGGGTACTGCCCAGGCACCAGGATTTTTCAAAATCTCCCCAGGTAAATCCAATGTGCAGCCGAAACAGAGATTAGCCTTAACTAATCACTTAAGCCTTAACTCTATCACTTGTGGAGTCTCAAAGTCAAGGCCAAGAAAGGGCAAACTGAAAGGAGCTACCCTCTGAAATGCCAAAGGAACGACACCTGTTTTGGCCACTCTGTGCCATGACAAGTCAGCGTCACTCACGTGATGAAGCACATGGATCCGGTAGGAGCCCTCGGAGGGCTTGCCGTCGTGTACGATGTTGGCAATGAGGTCGTAGGTGGTATTCTTGTGGACTGCCTGTACTTCTTCAGACAAGTATTCCCTCAGATCCACATTTCTGGTGATGATGAAAATAAAGCCAAAAGATCAGACAAAGGCTGTGAGGTCAGGGAAAGCATCCTACACAAAGGGATCACAAAGCTGTTGAACCCGACTTTAGGACCCTGGCTTGAAGGAGGTTTGCAGAGCCACAGAAGCCCAGGTTTGTGGGAATTCACATAATTTGCCATAAAAATGAGGCTTTCTAATCAAACTAGAAAGATAGGTTCTGAGGGAAAAGTACATTTTAAAAGCATGTCTAGCAACCAAAAGAGGAGGGCCTGGAGTAATTCAGACTTGAACTGGAATCTGGGCTCTGCCACTTCAGAAGTGTGTGTGATGAGCAGGTTACAACCTAAGCCTCTTCTACGAGATGAGAATGTGAGTCACCGACTCCACCGAGATGGTGAGGATTAAGTGATGGGACAGGTGTAACCACCTCACCCTGTGCCCTACCCGGGAATCAACTGCAGCTGCAGTGTTCAGGCAACACAGTCTCTGGCCTCAGGCTACGGAAGGCCTGACTACATAACTATGTGGGTTGCTGCTGTATATAACTGCTGTAACAATCTCAAGAGGACAAACCAGGCAGATCATCCAGATTTTTTTCTATTTTCTGAGAACTTCCTTCTTTGATTTTTTTTCTTTTAGTCAAGTAAGCGGAAAGGTTACAAGTAACAGAAACCCACCCAAGGTAGCGTAAGCACCAAAGAGGAATTTATTCTAGGTTTTCAGACTAGGAAATGCAGCTGGAACCACGCAATGGAGAAGAGGCAGGACTCAAGAGAGCTGCTTGCTCTCTTTCCTGCTTTTGGCATCAGCTTTGTTCTTCTTCCCCCATTTGCAGTCTGGCTTTCTCTTCTTTATGTGACCCACCTGTTACCCCACAGCTTCCAATTTCTCAGTTCTGGCTGCCAAAATATACTACTGACTAGGTTCCTTCAATTGGGACTTAGAAACATCAGATTTATTCTTACTATCTGTTTCAATCCTGTCTTCCTTTGACTTGAAGAAGCTCTTTAGTCTGATGAAGTCCCATTTGTTTATTCTTTCTGTTGTTTCCCTTTTCTTAGAAGACATGGTGTCCGAAAAGGTCCTTTTAATACTGATATCAAAGAGTGTACTGCCTACATTTTCTTCTAGAAGCCTTATCATTTCAGGTCTTACCTTTAAGTTTTTGATCCATTTTGAGTTCATTTTGGTGAATGGTGAAAAAGAATGGTCAATTTTCATTCTTTTAAATGTGGCTTTCCAGTTTTCCCAGCACCATTTGTTGTAAAGACTTTCTTTTCTCCATTGTATGCCCTGAGCTCCTTTGTCAAAGATTAGCTGTCCATAGATACGTGGTTTTATTTCTGGGCTTTCAATCCTGTTCCATTGATCTGTACACCCGTTTTTGTACCAGTACCATGCTGTTTTGATTACTGTAGCTTTGTAGTATGTTTTGAAGTCAGGGATTGTGATGTCTCCAGGTTTGTTCTTTTTTCTCAGGATTGCTTTAGCAATTCGGGGTCTTTTGTTGCCCCATATGAATTTTAGGATTCTTTGTTCTATTTCTGTAAAGAATGTCATTGGGATTCTGATTGGGAGTGCGCTGAACCTGTAGATTGCTTTAGGTAGAATGGACATTTTAACTATGTTTATTCTTCCAATCCAAGTACATGGACTGTTTTTCCATCTCTTTATGTCGTCATCCATTTCTTTCAGAAAAGCCTTGTAGTTTTCATCGTATAGGTCTTTCACTTCCCTAGTTAAATTCACCCTGAGGCATTTTATTCTTTTTGTTGCAACTGTGAGCGGTATTGTGTTCTTGAGTTCTTTTTCTATTAGTTCGTTATTAGAGTATAGAAATGGTACTGATTTATGTAAATTGATCTTATACCCTGCAATTTTGCTGTAGTTGTTGATTATTTCTAAAAGTTTTCCAATGGATTCTTTGGGGTTTTCTATATATAGGATCATGTCATCTGCAAACAGTGAGTTTCACTTCTTCCCTTCCTATTCGGATTCCTTTTATTCCTTTCTCTTGCCTAACTGCTCTGACCAAAACCTCCAGTACTACGTTAAATAAGACTGGTGATAGAAGGCATCCTTGTCTCATTCCTATTTTCAGGGGGATGGCACTCAGTTTTTCCCCATTGAGTATGATGTTGGTTGTGGGTTTGTCATATATGGCCTTTATTATGTTGAGGCAATTCCCTTCTATTCCCATTTTTTTCAGAGTTTTTATCATAAATGGCTGTTGGATCTTGTCAAATGCTTTCTCTGCATCTATTGAGATGATCATGTGGTTTTTATTCCTCAATTTGTTGATGTGGTGTATCACATTGATTGATTTGCAGATGTTGAACTATCCCTGTGTCCCTGGTATGAATTCCACATGATTATGGTATACGATCCTTTTGATGAATTGCTGAATTCGGGTTGCCAAAATTTTGTTGAGAATTTTTCCATCTATGTTCATCAGCAATATTGGCCTGTAGTTCTCTTTTCTTGTGGTGTCCTTGTCAGGCTTTGGTATCAGCGTGATGTTGGCCTCGTAGAATGTTAGGAAGTATTCCATCCTCCCTAATTTTTTGGAATAGCTTGAAAAGGATAGGTATTAAATCCTCTCTGAAAGTTTGATAGAATTCCCCAGGAAAGCCATCTGGTCCTGGGGTTTTATTCTTTGGGATGCTTTTGATTGCTGTTTCAATCTCTTTCCTTGTGATTGGTCTGTTCAAATTGTCTGCTTCTTCTTGACTAAGCTTTGGGAGATTGTAGGAATCCAAGAATTTATCCATTTCCTCTAGGTTATCCATTTTGTTGGCATATAGTTTTTCGTAGTATTCTCTTATAATCCGTTGTATTTCTGTGGCGTCTGTTGTTATTTCTCCTCTTTCATTTCTGATTTTGTTTATTTGAGCTCTCTTTTTTTCCTTGTAAGTCTGGCTAGGGGTTTATCAATTTTATTTATCTTCTCAAAGAACCAGATCTTTGTTTCATTGATCCTTTCTACTGCCTTTTTTGTTTCAATAGCATTTATTTCTGCTCTGATTTTCATTATTTCTGTCCTTCTGTTGACTTTGGGCTTTGTTTGTTCTTCTTTCTATAATTCAGTTAGGTGTAGTTTAAGATTGCTTATTTGGGATTTTTCTTGTTTGTTAAGATGTGTCTGTATTGCAATGAATTTTCCTCTTAATACACCTTTTGCTGTATCCCATATGAATTGGTATGGGATGTAATCATTTTCATTTGTCTCCAGGTATTTTTTGACTTCTTTAATTTCTTCAATGATCCACTGCTTGTCCAATAGCATATAGTTTAGTCTCCACATCTTTGTGCCTTTCTCAGCTTTTTTCTTGCAGTTAATTTCTAGCTTTATAGCATTATGATCGGAGAAGATGCTTGTTATTATTTCAATTTTTTAAAATTTGCAGAGGCTTGCTTATTTCCCAACATATGGTCTATCCTTGAGAATGTCCCATGTGCACTTGAGAAGAATGTGTATTCTGCTGTTTTGGGGTAAGGTGTTCTATATATGTCTATTAAATCCAACTATTTTAGCTTTTTGTTTAGCTCCACTGTTTCCTTGTTGATTTTCTTTCTGGATGATCTGTCCATTGATGTGAGTGGGGTGTTGAGGTCCCCTACTATTATTGTGTTATTTTTGATATCTTCTTTTAGGTTTGTTAATAGTTGCTTTATGAACTTTGGTGCTCCTGTGTTGGGTGCATAGATATTTATAAGTGTTATTTCTTCTTGATGAAGAGTCCCTTTGATCATTATGTATTGGCCCTCTATGTCTCTCTTTACCTGCCTTATCTTGAAATGTTTTGTCTGATATAAGTATTGTGACACCTGCTTTCTTTTGTTTGCTATTAGCTTGGAGTATTGTCTTCCACCCCTTCACTCTGAGCCTGTTTGTCCTTGGAGCTGAGGTGTGTTTCCTGGAGGCAACAAATTGTTGGATCTTGTTGTTTAATTCATCTTGCCACTCTGTCTTTTTATTGGAGAGTTCAATCCATTTACATTGAGGGTGGTTATTGATGCATGAGGGCTTAATGCTATCATTCTGTCATTCATTTTCTGGTTTTCCTGTGTTTCCTTTGTTTCTCGTCCTGTGTGTTTTAGCCTACCCATTGACTTCTGCAATTTCTTATGCTGGGTTTTTTAGCTTTTTCCTTATTTATGTTTTGTCTCTCTGTTCTATTTCTTAGTTTAGTGGCTACCCTGCAGTTTGTATTCAGAACCTCGTGCATAACACAGTCCATTTTCTGGTGGTCTCTTACTTCCTTAGCCTAGACTGTTTCAGTCCCTTTCCTCCTGCCTTCTAAATTATTATTTTCATCTCTTATTCCAACTTGTGTTGTGAGTTTGTGGTTAGAGTGATAAGACTTTGCTCTGGTGGTTTCCTTCCCTTTATCCTAATGCTATAGTTGAATATTTGCTATCCTATTCTGATTCTATTTGTCTCCCTACTCTGTGGTTTGTGACCCCTTTCTCCCTTTTTATCTTTTTTCAGGCATGAGAGCCTTCTTGAGGATTTCTTGTAGTGGAGGTCTTGTGGCTACATAGTCCCTTAGCTTTTGTCTGTCTGGAAAGGATTTAATTTCTCCCTCATATCTGAAGGATATTTTTGCCAGATAGAGTATTCTTGGCTGAAGATTTTTATCCTTTAAAGTTTTGAATATGTCACTCCAATCTCTCCTAGCTTGTAAGCTTTCCATAGAGAAATCCACTGAAAGTCTGATAGGAGTTCCTTTGTAGGTTATTTTCTTCTGCCTTGCTGCCGTGAGTATTCTTTGTCATTCATTTTTGCCATTTTTATTACTGTAGGTCTTTTTACATTGACAAATCTAGGAGATCTGAAAGCTTCCTCCACACACACTTCTCACTTAATCCTTAGCTTTGGGAAGTTCTCTGCTATTATGTCGCTGAGCACACTTTCTGCTCCATTTTCCTTTTCCACACCCTCAGGAATTCCAATGATTCTTAAGTTGCATTTTCTCATTGAATCAGCTATTTCTCTGAGATTTTCTTCAGTTTTTTTAATTCTTAGTTCTCTTTCTTCCTCTGTCTGGAGCCATTCAACCTGCCTATCTTCAATTATGCTAATTTGCTCCTCTATGGTGTCTACATGGGCATTCAGGGAGTCCGTATTCTGTTTTATCTGGTCCATTGTATTTTTCATCTCTAGTATTTCTGATTGATTCTTCTTTAAAGTTTCAATCACTTTTGTGAAATAACTGCAGAACTCGTTGACTTGTTTCTCTATATTTCCCTTTACCTTACTGAGTATTTTGATGATAGCTATTCTGAAATCATTTTCACTTAGTTTACCTATTTCTAAGTCCTCAGGACATAATTCTGTGTTTTTATTGTTTTCCTTTTGGACTGGAGCTTTTATAAATTGCTGGATGGTAGAGGAGCAGTTTTTGCACATAATGCTATTATTCGGTTGCAGTTACAACCTGTTGCCACTAGATGGGGGTCGAGAGCCACGTGTTCTGAGCCCTCTGCCTTCAGCCGTGATGGCAGTGCACAGAGCAGGTTGGGGGAGGAGGGGCACCTTCTCTCGCACGCAGACCTGGATTCCGATCAGCTCCCGCTCTCTAGTTTCCTGGGGCCCTGGCTTGATGGGGTCCCCCCACGTGAAAGCTTTCCCCCGTTAGAGGGTTTCTGCTGCAGGGGCGGTGGGAGTCCTGGACGATCCCATGGATGCACAGCCCCTCCCCTGCTCCTTCCCTCACCCTCCGCAGTGATCCCAGTCTCTAGGGGAGGGAGCAAAGTTCTTTCTTACCCCATTCCAGCTCCTCCGAGGGTAGCTCCAGCCTCTCCGCCCTCTGTCATTTGGCTGCTGTGGGTCTCTGACAAGCTCTGTGTTATTAGGATTTTTTTGGTTGGAATTCAGTTGCTCCTTCTGATTGTAATTTGGAGGGGAGAGAGTCCCAGGCGAGCTCACTCCACCATGTCACTGACATCACTCGTCCTTAATATCTGAACATTCACTTTCAAATACAGAGAAGCATTCTTGACGTACCCAGAATAAAATCTCCTTCTGTGCGTTTCTTTTTTTTTTGAGGAAGATTAACTCTGAGTTAACATCTGCTGCCAATCCCCTTTTTTTTTTTTTTTTTTTGCTGAGGAAGACTGGCCCTAAGCTACCATCTGTGCCCATCTTCCTCTACTTTATATGTGGGACGCCTGCCACAGCATGGCTTGATAAGCAATACACAGGTCCGTGCCCGGGATCCGAACTGGCAAACCCCAGGCCACTGAAGCCGAGCACACGAACTTAACCACTGAACCACCAGGCCAGCCCCTCCTTCTGTGTTTTATGTTTTGAATTCTATCCATCAGTTGAACTACAAATGCATACAGGTTATTGCAAAGTAAAGTGCTATAATAAATGCCTACTGTGAAGACTGTACAAAGACAATTATTAAGAACTGTCACACAGGGAGATTGACAATGTGACTATTAAGACAATATGTCAACTACCTAATTTTAGAAAAAATACACCCTTTTGTAGCCTACAAATATATAAAAATTTAAATAATACATGGTAGAATAAGAGATTGTATCCTATTTCTAATCTCTGTACAATTGTCTGATATGCTACCACTCACAACAGGAAACACAATAATGTCATCTCTGGAAGAATTCACAAGAAAAGCTAACAGTGGTCATGTCCAGTGGTCACTTCTAGATCCATATCTCCATTTGAATTTTAAACTATGTGAATCTATTACCTGTCCAAAAACACAAAAAGGTTTCAATGTGAACCATGTAGTAATAAAGATGCAACTTTGCTCTAATTATATTATGTAGGTTTCTATGTGTTAGTGATAGCTGTTTATTTCTACACACTGACAGTGTCCCATATAGATTACAATAAATATTCACTGTAAAAGATAATTTAGATACAAATCCTAGGAAATCCATGTGAGCTCTAGGTAGCCAAACTGCCTGCTGGCTTCTCCATTGTTTTCTCCTCAGCTTTAACAGATGTCCAGAGTTGGCTGAACGAGACCTAGAGAAATGTTTAGGAGTATTTACACTCAAATTTTCATGACTGAATTAAACCTGTTTAAGTGGCAAAAGGGAACGAATACACGTTGTATCATTTTGCCTTAGAAAACAGGCAAAGACGCATACTCACCTCCCAGTCAGAACAGCAGTCCAATTCAGAGAACACCTAATTAGCTGGAAGTCAAACTTTAAACCTGTACTCCAAAAACCCTATCTCCAAGTGAGCAGAGGGCACCTAATTGCTGCAAGTCCAATATATTCCTGGTAAAAAGGGGATGTGTTATGAATAAAACACAGGAGAAGAATTAGGTACAAAAAGTGTCCTTTTCATGAAGTGGGGACTTGGAATAACCTAGAACTGTATTACTTTGAAAGTAATTACAGTGCATAAAGTAATTTAAGTGCAGGACTCCAGCATGAGTCACACAATTTGAGGTTCTCTAAAGACTAATTAGCTAAGAAGTAACCTTTTTCTTAACCTCTCCAAGCAAGCTTTCTGAAGGACACAAACCACTGAAGTCACAGTTACCAAAACTCCAAATGCAACTGGTAGCAAAATGAACATACTCCAGGCCTAATGTAAAAGATATCGACGGGGTAAGGAGACGTCCGCAGTGAGTGAGTAGAAACTACTATCAATACATGGTCCTCCTTCCGGAAGCTGCCCTGAGTCAAGAGTGCTCTTTCCTACCTGGTACAGACTGTGACTGTGGCAATTCACAAGAGTCCAGTTCTGAAATAAAACCGTGACTCAAGAGACTGTCAAAGAAAGCTTCTCTGTGGTCCCACCCAAGGTAGCAGAGAGCTGGGCTCCATGTCCCCCAGGTTCACTCTACTTATCACACACACAAGATGCTAGTGATCACAGGAAGAAAAGTGAGAGAAAAGAAAAAGAAATTCTGTAATCCTTACCTCCCACTGTTCTCAGATTCTTGGTGATCACAGAACTGGAAATAATAAAATGTTACACCCAGAAGGACCCCTAGGGCTCATCTAGTTCAAGCCTCTCATTTTATCCATGAGAGAACACAGGCAGAAAATTGCAAATGACCTGCCCAAGGTCACACAACTAGGACAGTCCAGCAGTCAGGCCTCTTTAATTTTAGATACTACCTTCTTAACACCACATAGAATTAAGAAGTGGAACTATTTTCAAAGAAGAAAATGGGCAATCCTCATATAGTTTGGGGAACTGGGAAATGGTGGGGGACAGAGGGCGTAAGAAAAGAGATGAGCACCTGTCCATTACAGCTCCCAAAAACTTTGTGAAGGTTAAAAAAAAAAAACTACTGAACTAAACATCATGTTAATCCTATACCCATCCAGATCCTTCCCAAAAAGAGACTGTCTTAGGGCTCTACTTTTACCTTATCTAAATGCCAGCACACAGAGACCCACATTTCTTCCTGCCAGCCCTGCCACCAGATTTCCCCTCGTTCTCAGAGATACCGTCTACAGAGTGTGAAAAACTGTGTCTCTCTGAAAAATGCATGGTAAATTAAGACCATCTATCAAAATTTATAACTTCCTTGTCAATAAGGAGACATAGAACACATTCCAGACTTTACTCTCTGGTGAAAAAATAAGATAGAAGGACCCCAAGACCACAAGACAAATCTGGAGTCGTCCCCACTGTCCATGCCTAACTACAGTATGCAAGAAGATGTGACAATCAGTGAATGGATGGACTGACTCTAACTGCTCAGGATCATCTTCAAAGCCAGGCAGAACCCGACCTGCCCTACCCTACTTTGATCAACTGCTTTTCCCGGCACTGAAAGACCACACTTCCCAGCAAGCAGCAGGAGAAGGTAAAAGAGGGACTGCCTCCAGGGAAACATCTATTTTTCAAGTCCCTGAAATATTCGTATCCTTCCAATAAAACCCTTTAACTTCCATAGTGTAGGCAGGCTCTGTTCCTTGCAATCTCCAGCTAAGACAGTCCAAAATTAGTAATGGTACAAAAATATGAAAAGAAATTCAGGCTCATTCCCCAAAGAGAAAGTAAAGCAGGGTAATACTCACGTAATAGGGAAGTTGACAATAGTTGGATTCTTCTCCACAAAGAAATTGTTCTTAGTAAATCTCTTAATACAAAAGATTAGATATGGAGGCAGCTTGGTGAGCTGGAAGCGCTTCAGAAAGTTCTCCTTGTAAGTCTTATATTCCTAGAGAGAGAAAAGACAATTATCAAAACGAGTGCTGGAGTACCGGAGCAGGTGCGTGAGTTCCGGTTTGGTTTGGGGTTTTTAGTATACTCTTGCCTTATACTTAGAATTCAGAAGACACTTGATACCAGAAACCACAAACAAGGCTTAGGAATAGCAATTTGGCTAAGGCTGACTAAAATACCTCAACCGTGGGCTGTCTCTCAGCCAGCACATGATCATACTGTTGAACTCTAACCACAGTAATGTGGGTATCCGTTTCTACAAGAGAAACAAAAATACCAAGTGAAAAAGAAGGTTTGCTAAAAGCTGAAGAATTAAAACCATGAAAGTCTCACTCAATTCAAAATAAGGAAGAACTTCCTGATAATTAGATGCATGCACCCATGGAACAGGTACTTTTGAAGCAGTGAGGAGCTCATCAGCATTGAGGGTGTCAACCAACATCCTTCTTCTGAAAGGTCCCAAGACTCGTGGGTCAAATGCAACCTGTCAGGCAACGTTTACTGAGGACTCACTCAGCTGTTCCAGGAGATGGAGTGCTGGAGGACCCAGAACATCTTCCCCAGCCCAAGAGGCTTAAAAGCTAGTGAATACAAATTTACTTTTCCTGAAGACACACACACACAATTTAATATAGTAAAAACTAAGATGCAGGAGGGAAAGATTAGGCATAACCAAAGAGGAAGGACTGATGAGAACAGCCCTGTCTGGAGTGGGTGAGTTTTGGAGGTAAGAAGAGGCCGATTCAGGGATACCCAAGTTTCCCACTAAAATATTTTAATATAAAACTAGGATACTCAAAAAATTTAGGATACACATAATCCAAAACCACCTGGATGATGACCTTACAAAATATCAAGTAAGAGTTTCACTTCCACTCGTTACAGCCTGAGGAGCTCCAAAGAGCTGCCTACCAACAAAACTGGTAAAAATCATTTTACAAAACCACCACCACCACCACCACCATTTAAATTCTCTGGAAATGGTCCCAAGGGCATAGAGCAAATGAAAAAACATTACTAAAGAAAACGGTTTTTAAAATTTTTTTCTAAAATGTTACAAAAAGAAACTCTACTAATTCGGTAAGAAAAGTGAGAGTCGGTGGTATTTGAAACAAGACCTCTCCCTCTCTCCTTCCCAGCTCAGTAAGACAGAAACTCCTCTCTAGACTGGTACAGCCAAAAACTCCATTTCTGATCGTCTAATGGTATAACCAACACGGGAAAACATCCTTTTGTTGGTATCAAGTAACTCGTCTCAGTGTGGCTGAAATAAAATACTGTATTAAAAGCAAAAAACTTTTTAAAAGATCAAGTAAATGCCAAGAGATTTCACTGCCCACAATTGTATCAATGAACAAGTTGACATCAAGAAGCACTATTTTTAATTATCTCAGACTAGTGAAGGATAGACAGATTTAACACCTAAATGATGTCACAGCCTAACTTACAAGGTTTCTCAGGACTTTATGAGAAAACATGAGGGGAAAGAATTTCACCATGGACATCAGGACCACATTCACAAAGCAAGGAGCAATTTGGTTTTAGCTAAACACCACACTATAATAGCACTGTTAATTTTATTGCTTTCAAAGTTTTGTTGGTATACAACTTATAAGTTTGCTATAATTTTACACTCAAAAGTTGTAAATATAGGAGCTTATACACTAACATTTACGTTTCTACTAATTTAAGTAATATTATATTAAGAATAAATTTAAATCAATACTGAGGGTCCATGGGCATCTTAATATTTCTTAAGTTTGAACAAACAGTGACAATAGGGACCAAGTGGCAGAGCTGAAAAAGTCAGGTGAAAAATCTGAGTTTAGATTCTTAGCTCTGTCACTTGGGGCCGGCCCCATCGCTAAGTGGTTAAGTTCACGTGCTCCGCTTCGGCGGCCCAGGGTTTCACAGGTTGGGATCCTGGGCAGGGACACGGCACTGCTCATCAAGCCATGCTGAGGTGACATCCCACACGCCACAACTAGAAGGACCCACAACTAAAAATATACAACTATGTACCGGGGGGCTTTGGGCAGAAAAAAGGAAAAATAAAATCTTAAAAAGCAAATGCTAAAAAAAACAAAAAAAAAAAACTGAACTACATGAGCCTAAAGTCTCTCTTTCACCTCCCAAAAGTGAAACGAGTCAAATGAACAGGTTAGACATTTCAGGGATCACTGCTCCCTGTCTCGGTGCGTGTGTGACATGGGCAGCTGAACTGTACATGGTCACCCAGGGCTTGTTCTGCTTACTATGCCTGCTCCCAGTTCCTGACAAGTGACTTGGACGTCGGATGGAAACAGTAATGGGGGTCAGGGAGATGTGTTTTAGAGACTTCTTGGGGTGGCTGCCTTGCTCACAACTCCCACTCCTTGACCAGAAAGGACACCTGATCCAAGCGGGCCTTTCAGCCCCTTCCTGGGAACCTGGAGCAGAGCGGCAGAGCCTGCACACTGGAACAGCTGAGATCAGGTTAATGGGACAAGTCAACAGACCACTACTTCTGAGAACCCCATCACTCTGCTCCTTTCCTTCCCAGGTCCTGCTCGCTTCAAGTTTGCCTAGGATCCTAAGAGATACCTTCCAATAAAGTTCCTCTTCTAATTTAACTAGTTTTTTGTTAGTATTTAATATCTGAAAAGAAAAGAACTTTAGCTAATAAAAAGCAGAAAGTGTTTGGAATGAGGCATCAAGTTAAAAAAAAATTCTCCTAGTAAGGAACCAAAAGGATTAAATCTGTTTAGGATGAAGAAAGGAATTAAACCAAGAAACAGTTAACTCAGCAGATAAAAAGAAACTTTTAACTTGATAAAGAGTAATATTACAGTAAGAATAAGTTATTTCATTTTATTTATTTATATAGCCATACACTGCATAACAATGTTTCCGTTAACAATGGACCCTGTATACTATGGTGATCCCACAAGATTAGTACCATATAGCCCAGGTGTGTAGTAGGCAATACCATGTAGGTTTGTGTAAGCACACTCTGATGTTCACACAATGACGAAATGACCTAATGAGGCCATTTCTCAGAATGTAGCCCCATCATTAAGCAACACATGACTGTATTTTAAGTTCTTTTTTTTTCATTTTAACACTGATGTCATATTTTTTAAAAGATGGGAGTTGTTCTTCTGTGAGTTTCTACTGTCTTAAATATCCAGTCCTTTCTCCATACTATCCAAGGGTGGAAGGTTCAAAGGGGTACATGAGAAGTACAAGAGAGGGCACTGTAACTCAAGTTAAGAGTTGGGGGTGATCAGCTGTAAATGGCATGGAGTCTGGGAGGCTCAATAAAGACAATACACTTGGGGCTGGCCCGGTGGCATTAGAGGTTAAGTTTGCATGCTCTACTTCAGTAGCCCAGGGTTCATGGATTTGGATCCTGGGTGCAGATGGACACAGCGCTTCATCAAGCCATGCTGTGGCAGTGTCCCACAAAAAATAGAGGAAGATTAGCAGAGACGTTAGCTCAGGGCCAATCTTCCTCACACATACACAAAAAAATACATTTTATAACACATGCATTACATATACGTGGCGATATCTAAGTATAAAAAGAAAATGAAAAAGTTAAGAGAGAGAAAGGGGTATCAGCTGGGTAGGGATGCAGAGGGTCTACCTTCTCCGTGATGCCGTTAAACTTGGCCAGGATGTTGAAGAGTGGCACCTGGGGGATAATAAGCTGCTCCTTCTCATCCTTATAGAGGGGGGCAGTAGGAAGGTCCAGCGTCAGGTACATAAAGGTGGACTCCACCATCGTCTCCTGGTACTCGTCATTATGGAGCAGCTGCTCTTTTTCTTCTGCTGGCTAGAAATGAGTGAGAAAAAAAGGAGAGAAGGAGCAGCATGAAGACCACCACAGGTTGAAAGAAACAACGCTTTTGTTACATTTACATTTACTTCATTTTATACTGAAGTCAAGGGAGTGCCCAAGAGACCGGGCAGTTGCAAGGGCAGTAGCACCACCTGGTTAGATTAATGTAAGAACCAAAGATCTTCCATCTTCAGAGAGATTTTATTTAAATATCAGACTATTTACAAAGCTTTTAGATTATCTAGAAAGCTTACCTGAGCTTTCTAAAAGAAACACACCAGCACCACCCGGTGGCCAGACCTTTACCCTCACGTGCTGCATTGCATGTTTCAGTCAACGAGGGACTGCACATACGACGGTAGTCATGTAAGATTAGTACCATACAGCCTCGGTGTGTATTGCGCTATACCACCTAGGTTTGTCTAAGTGCACTCCAGGATGTTCGCACAATGACAAAATAGCCTAACAACGCATTTCTCAAAACATATCCCCATCTTTAAGTGACGTATGACTGTATGCAAGCAGTAACTCCCAAACTGGTGCGACAGGAACCTGAGGGAACTGCCACTTGGCAGGTGTTTTGCAGAACCTCTTCCTGGGGAAAAAGGCCTTACCAGTTCTCTAGGCATCTCTGTCAACCCTAAATCCCCTCAGGCAATATAAATCAGTCCAAGATTCAGGTTCAAGCCACTCACCAGGTCAGGATGAGGAAGCTTTTTAGTGAAGATCCTCATGGACCCCTGGAAAACGTCAGTCACGATAGCTGTACAAACACAAATCAAAGTGTAAATTCTGTCAGGCTGGAAAGCATTTCCAAAATATAGTCCTAACTTCTAAATTTCTGAAATAAACTAGCATCTTCCAGCATTAGACCCAAAGTTCTCACTAAACATAGAAGTACCTTCGTAACATATACCACCATGGCACCTTTATAATTATTTGCGTAAATTCTTTTATGTCTGTCTTCTACACAAGATGCTCTCTGACCTCCGGCACAGGGCCTACCCCATGAGAGAAAAATTAAGTGCGCTTGAAATGAATGATTTATAGCCTGGAGATTTATGAATCACAAAAAATTCATAAGCAAAACAAGATACATCCAAAGAACTTCCCAGAACCATATGCTGCCTGCAGAGGGAAACAATGTCCACCCTGCACCGGACGTAAAAGGAAAATGACAGACTAACGGATGGAGCAGAACAGAACCAGAGCAATGAGACAGAAAAGCACAACAGCGTTCTAGAATGCTAACAGGACACAAAAGTAGAGCACTCAGAGGGTGTACACAGGCTGAAGACAGCTGGTGTAGGCAGCAGGGCCATCTAGTAGGAAGAGGAGCAGGCCACAAGCCCACATCAAGAGACACTAACACCATCAGAACACAGAAAGAAGGAAAAAACTGTGTTAGGTCTCCAAAATTATTCACCCATCTCAGCAGTCTCTAAGATAATAGTTATTTTTGGCATTCGTGAAAAATGCATGATTACTGCTAAGCCAACATGGATGCTAAGGGACATAGGGACTCAAAGTCTGAGAATCTGTATGGAGGCCAGCCTCATTCCTCCACATGTAGGCTCTGAGCAAGGAGCGAGCTTTTACTCTACTTCACCAGTCAATTTACAAGCCAGGCAAACCACCCCAGCTCCTCCTCACATTAACTCTTGCACAGCCAGGAGACTAGCAGTCTACAGCATGCTGCCCAGCCCCTCAGTGTGAAACCAGGTCAGGATTTCTAGAGCACAATAATATCCATTTCCACTTATTAAAAATGCCATCAGATATAACCATATTATAACAAAAAGGGAGAGGGGCCTATTCGGGAACAAAATTTACCCACGTATACAGATATTACCCTAACATAAAAACAGTTAGGAGGAAAAGGACGGGAAGTTGCAGTGTTTTTAAAAGGAAACACACGACTTACTCTTCTTTTTCTTCTTTGTGCCCCCCAGAGCTGAGTGCAGAGCATTCAGAAACCAAGACAGAAAGTCGACTCCATCCCCTGGAAAAGGAAGGGCGGGACATGTCAAAGCTGGGAGGCAGTACGATAACCCCAACCAAGCGCTGGTTGGCATGACTCCACATTCCTGGTTTTCCTCCTTCCTTTCAGGCCATGCCATCCCATCCCCTGGGCAGCCTCTTCTATCTGGCCATTAAATGACGGCATTCCTCAAGGACAAGCTCTTAGTCTTCCAATCTTTACTCTCTCCCTAGTCTCTCTGATCCAACCTGGACCTTCGATTATCATCTCTACTCCAAGCCTGTATCTCTCTGCCCATCAAAAGCCATTATTATACTTCCCCTCTAAGTCATTCCTCAGCCAAAAAAATGTTTTAAAACATAAATCTGACGTCACATCTTCGTGACATTTAAAAGCCTTCAGAAAGGCGCCAGCCAAGTGGCACAGCGGTTAAGTTTGCACGTTCTGCTTCAGTGGCCCGGGGTTCCCTGGTTCTGATCCTGGGTGTGGACCTATGCACCACTTGTCAAGCTATGCTGTGGCAGGCCTCCCACATAAAATAGAGGAAGATGGGCACAGATGTTAGCTGAGGGCCAGTCCTCCTCAGCAAAAAAGAGATGTTAGTTCAGGGCTCATCTTCCTCAAAAAAAAAAAATTTCTTTTTAAATTAAAGCCTTCAGTGAGTCCCCATTGTTGTCACGATATAACCCAAGCTCCATATAACAGCATAGACAAACCCAACAATCTGGTCCCTCCCTCTCAATCTCCCCCTCCACTCTCCATTTAGAATGCCCAGCCCCAACCTGTCTCCTCCTCTACCTAAGACTCAGGTGCTTCTCCCTCCACTCTGACCCTCAGCCTACCTACATGTTTGACTGGGGGTTCTTGCTCCATGCTCCCTCCTATTACATACCTTGCTTCCTCTATCACAGCACTTAACACCCCATAATCACCTCTTTGCATGACTGTCTTCCCCACTAGAATGGCAGCTCCTAGAATCGTGTTTCTGATCCCTGCAGCTCCAAAACCCAGCACCATGAATGAATGTTGAATAAACTGACATGAATGCTAAAGGATACTATACGAAAGCCAGGTGCTAAGAGCTACAGACTATCCACTTTACTCATATGGCAATAATTAATTGGGTTTGGAGGGATGAAAACAGTCAAAACCGTTCATCAGAATATTCTAGCCTATGACCTGACAAAATGAGAAGCAAAGGTGGCAGGTGCTTAATAAGGGTTAGTTGGGTTAGTACCTTTCCCAGCCCCCTGGTTTCCCCTGAAGCTATGTAGTTTAGTAGTTTAGTTTACCAAATAAGACACACTTCTTATTCAGGTGAAATCTCTTGGGACTCTGAGCAGGGCAGGCTGGGGAAAGCAGAGCGGGGAGCCCAACCAGGCTATGCAGTGGACACTCACTCTGCCACTACAGGGGCCACTGCAAAGTGGAAGTAAATTTGTTCATCAAACTAGTTTTGTTGCCCTCAAGTCAGAGAACACGAACGACTTGTTCCTCACCCTGCTTGGTGATCTGAAAAGTCTTCTTGCTGCAAAGGACAACAGCCTGAAGCATCTCATGGGGAGAGACATGTGCCTTAAAATTTCGAGGGTTCCAGAGCTTTCTCATCAGCTCTCCAAAACGCTGGACCAACAAGAACATGATATCCCCCGGAGGACGCTTGATGTTCTTATAGTTGTCTTCTTCCAGGAAGTAGTTCCGGAGAGGAGGAACGTTAGACAGAGCCTGGAAGTCAAACATTCTGATTAATCCAAAGCTCCTTTGCAGGACCCCGGGAGCCAAGCTCTTTCAACTAAAGATCTTTTAATAGAACTGTGCCTGTGATGCCTTAAAGAACCAGAAGTAAATGGACTCCCAAAGAAGCCTACCCTGAGTTCATGAGAGAAACATCCTGTTATTGGATGTTTCATACAAAGCCCAGTGCTGCAGACACTTTGTTGACATGGATATGACAAAGGAGTTTCTAAAAAAAGTATTCAAATCCCTATCTGCTGACCAACTTATTTAATAATTTCCTTTGTTTACTCTAATCAGGCCTGTCACTACATTTAGATTCACGAGGAATTGAAGGCTAGAAACCCAAATACTCTTTTGTCATCCTCCATTTGGCTGGGGCAGAGGTAACTATTGGGAGACCCAGTTCCCCCATCTCTCAACTGCACATTAAAATAATATGAAAATCATCATAATAAAATTTAGTGTTTTCCCCAAACGTAGTATTAAGAATGTGGTAACAAACCATACAACTGTATATAAAAATGAACGTACTCTATTGTGTGTTGGAAAATGGTCAAAAGGTTTAAGAGAACAAAAATAAATTTTACCTCATTAAGCAAAAAGACAAAAACCAGCCGTGTTCGTTGCGGAATACATGCTCGTGACTCTGGGAGGAAGACCACACAACAGACCCCAAATAAATGCACAGTCTCCCCACAGGTCTTTCCCTTTGGGTTCATGAATCCCCACCTGTGCTGTGCTTACTATGAACAGAACTTTCTTTGGCAAGGTAAGCCACTTAGGAGGAGGACACAAGGTTTCTGCCAAATATAATATAAACCAAGGTGTCTCTGGGGAAGACAACTCAGGATGCAGAGAGCACCAAAACCATTAGAGGTGATTAGGAAAATCCCTACAAAAACAGCTTAAACAAACAAGAACTTCCTGCTTAAAGAATAATTACTTTAAAAAAAAAAGAGAGAGTTACTCTCAAATGGAAAAGAATATAGATAAAGTTTATCCTAATTCTCAGTTATCCATGCTGTGGAGAGAGGCTGCTCTCTGGCTTCACAATACAAATAATAGTAAGCATCCTCGGAGAGAAATTTTCCAGCCTCCAGAGGGAGTACTTGGTCCATTCAACCCTATTTTAGTGGAATCCTCATTGCAGAGGTTTTGTTCATCCACTTTTTTTTTTTTTTCTGCTTTATCTCCCCAACCCCCCCGTACACAGTTGTGTATCTTAGTTGCATGTCCTTCTAATTGTGGGATGTGGGATGCCGCCTCAACGTGGCCTGACGAGCGGTGCCATGTCCGCACCCAGGATCTGAACCCTGGGCCACCACAGCAGAGCGCGCGAACTTAACCACTCAGCCATGGAACTGGGCCCGATCCACTTATTTTTACAAATAAAGAGAACTTGTTAGGGAAACTAAAACCCATCACAAAGCCAAGACTAACTGCCCTAACCAAGTTCAAACCCTGCCTTCCCACCTGTAACAGTCCTCACAAAGCCGTGAGAGGCAGTAAGAGGAACAGTCTGC
Source organism: Equus caballus (assembly GCF_041296265.1). Lineage (NCBI taxonomy): Eukaryota > Metazoa > Chordata > Mammalia > Perissodactyla > Equidae > Equus > Equus caballus. The sequence goes on from NC_091698.1 coordinate 34,390,267, forward strand.
AATGTCTCTCTCCACCTAAGAATCTGACTTTCCCAAGGATGAGGCATGACACCAAAACTGAGAGATATACTTTTACAATTTTTTACCCAGTTCTTTTTATTTTTATTTTTGCTGAGGAAGATTAGCCTTCAGCTAACATCTGTGCCAATCCTTCTCTATCTTTTTGTATGTGGGACACCACCACAGCATGGCTGGTGAGTGGAGTAGGTCCATGCCCAGGATCCAAACCTGCGAACCTGGGCCACCCAAGTGGAGCATGTGAAACTTTAACCACTACACCACGGGGCTGGGCCCAATTCTTTATGCACAAATACCATAAACAAAGTTTAAAGGTCAAATAAGAACTAGGAGGAAATATCTGCAACATATAACACAAAAAATGGCTAATAAATTATTTCTTAAAGTTCAGTAAAATGAACCAATAGAAAAATGAGCACATAAGGCCCAACAACTCATGAAAAAATAGAAGTAATTAACTTTAGAAGTGAATAAAAAGGTAAGTTAAAGTGGAGATACCTGTCAAAATGGAAAAAATCTTTTTCAATGGTAACAGTGACAATGCAAGATGAAGAACACTCTTGTATTGCTGGTGGATTTGCAAGTTGCTACAAACTCCCTACGGCCTAGAATCTAGGCCTTAGATACATTAATACAAGTAGAGGTAAAGGCTCAATAAATTATAATTCATTAACAAAATGGATTGACACATAATCATTAAGGATGCTGCACAAGAATACTTATTGATTTCATAATACGCTTTTAAGTTAAAAAATATATAAAGATACACGTATATACTGTTGCTTTACACATTAAAAAAACATGTCATTATGTATATTTTAAAAGTCCAGGAAACAAATATAAGAAAATGTAACAGTGTCACAAAAAGTGCAAGACTATACATGGAAGGACAGTCACTGTAACAGTGGTAATAGGAAAACAAACTGAGACAAGCTAAATTTTACCTACCAATTGGGGAATGGCAAAATAAATCATGATATTGCCACATAAGAGAATATTATGTACGTGTGTATATGTGTTCTGGAGATCTATATACTGTGAACTACGCCAGGACAGGGCACTAGGAAAGGAAAGGAAGGAAGCTTTAACTTCATACATCTTTCTTTCCCCCCACTAAGTCTGTGCTTATAATTTTTATGTTTATAATTTTTTAAAATCAATGTTTTTGAGGTATAATTGACATATAACTTATTTTCAGGTGTACACAGTGATGCACTATTTGTATACATTAAAATCAATTTTTTTCTGGTGAAATGGGCTTGTTAATTTTCTTACTTATGCTTACCAGCATTTTCTAAATTTTCTACAATATGCACATATTACTCATGTAATTTTTTAAAAAACAAAACAACTGAAAACAGGACAACTTTGGCTTTCTGCCTTTCTCACTTTGGGGCTTAAGCACAGGGAGGGGCAGGAATGAGACATTAGACAGCCAGCAAAATGAACATCTGCACGGTAAAAAAAAAAAAATGCACCAAAAAAACCCACAACAATCTAGCATTTCTAAATGTTTCGTATTTGGTATTGCCAGGCCACAGGCAGATTCTATTCCTCATTCCCTGGAAGCTCCAGAGGCCAAGAGCTAGAGGCCAGAAGAGGCCTCATCATTTGGCAGTAGCCCCTTGAGCAGACATAAGAATATTATGCTTGGTACAGAACAAAAACTCAAGTAGAATCCTCGGCAAGACTTGGTGTCTGGGGACCACATGACCACACTCTACCAGAAGGCAGTAATTTCTTAGCCCACCTTCACAGTATTCCCAGGTTACCCCCTCTCCCTCACTGTTCCCGTCTTGATCCTACCTGAAGGACAGCATTGGCATAGTCGTTGGCCTTTATGTTGTTCAGTCCCACAATACCTGGCAGGTAAGTGGTGCCATCATACGCCCGAGACAGTTTGGCCTGTTTGTCCAAGTTTGCAATCTGCTGCTTTGTGAAGGTGGGCTTCAACACATACTGCAGAGCAAAAGAAAATTCTAAGCTGTCTTAGGGCTGTAAACAGTTCACAACATATATCTGGAACAGCAATTTCTGCTAAAAACAAAAAACACTTTGGTCACGAACGTCTCACCATATACCCAAAAGGGCTGCCAACGACAGATATTAAAACCAAGGTAATGAGGGGTAAGTCCTCTCCACATTACTAATGTACAAGAGGATCTCCTTGTTTAACCCAAAACCACTGAATCCCAGGTCCTTCCTCAGAACTCAGGTCCAGCCAACTCCATGACAAACGACTGTTAGGAACTGCAGGAGACTCAAGTCTCTGCAGACAGCAGGAGTCTGAATCTCGGGGGGGACCTCACACTGACCCAGCACGTGGACCCGGCACAGGAGCAGGCGCACCTCCTCACCTGTGTGCAGGACTGAGATTAACGACTCCCTGTGGTTGGAGGGGCAGGATCAGGACCTGCCCAGCCCTAGAGCTATGAGGGCGATCATGTCACGAGTGGACAGAAGTCACCACTAAGTCTTTGAAACCTTGAATTTACTTCAGTTTCCCCCTCTGTAAATACTGTCCATAACTACTTCAAACTCAATTATTAATAGATCTAGAAAACTTATAAGACTAACATACGGAGCATTTTAAAAACTGAGTATCAAGCTTTCCTTAAAAATAAACAGAGCATTCAGCACTATGAATACACAGCCACATGGTGAAAAGGAAAATAACAACAACAGTTCCAACATTAATGGAAGCCTAAGAGGACTTCCCACGTTTTCTACTTAAGTACAGTGATTCTTGGCACAGGTCACAAACCAGAGCCCACAGATGGGACATGCTGAGCACTCTGGCCCCATCAAGTCAAAAGCAGCCAGGAACTGGTACGCAACTTGGTATCCACTGTCCTATGTCAGGCCCAATTCACATCCCTACTCCACAGTGCGGAAGGATAATTATTTAGCAAAAACGCTTTCACCTCAATGAGAAACTAGCCATTTTGCTTCGGTCCTAACTCTCAACATTAAAAGCAGGAATGATGGATAGATTGCAGACCACAGGCTGCAATTATGAATCTTGACCTTCTTACTCGGCTTCCCTGGTTCCTCCCAAAGAGAAAGAAGCCTCTGCAAGCCCAAGGGACTGAGATTCTTCCCTGTGGGTGGGGCAGATCCCCAGAAGCCCTGGAGAGGCTCCCAAGAGAACTGGTTCCAAACCAGCCATCTTGGACACACACCGTGATATCCTCCAGCGAGGAATCGATGATCTCATAGTTGTCTGGAAGGCAGTAAAACTTGAGGGTGTGGAGGTTGAGGAAGACATGGTGGCTAAACTGGACGCTGTGAATGTAAGCATGAGACTTCAAACCCCGGCCTGTAGGGAAGGATGAAAGGCTGTAAGAGAAGCGCAGATCCCAGAAAGGCACAGATCAGCTTTGATTCTTTCACTATTTTGAACTGGAACATGTTAATATTAGCAAAAAGAAAAGTACTATGCCATCCGTGAAGTGAATCTCCCACATGAACTTCTCTCATCACAAAAGTTAGCAAGAAAGAATAGAACATTAGTTACTTTATTGCCTAGATGGCATAAAACATTGGTTGGGGAAACTAATTCATATACACGAATATGAAATATCTATGTGTGTATATATATGAGCAAGTTTCATATATTAGCACAAATGAGGACTATCTGCATTTATTATATATAACACATGTATACACATACATTGATATGCACATATACACACAAACACATCCTTTAACAGTCTATCTTCACTCAGTCCTAAATTTCCAACTGCCCACATTGAGGACAATCCTACACCTACATACCTTTGTTCATGTTGCCACTCCTTTCTAGAATACCTCTCCCTTAACCCATTCAAACTCTAGATGTCCTGCCAGTTCAAGTCCCATCTCCACCTCCTCTATGAACTCAAACACTCCAGCTAACATTGATCTTTGCATATTTCAACTCCTATTACCCCTATTTATACTTAGTGCAACACAATCCAGCAATAATCTTTATGGTCTTATAGAGATTGCTGACTGTTCCATGTGTTAATCTTGACTATTCATCAGCTCCTTATAAGAGCAAGGAAAGTAGTTTATATTTCTTTTGAATCCTCCACTATACTATGAACATAGCATTTGCTTGGTCTGAATGAACTGAAATAATAAATTTCCAGAAAAGAACAGAGTGAAAAAGTCCTCAGAGCAAAAGGATTCTCAGAAAAAGACATAAGTAGAGAAAACATTAGAGATTCAAACCCCAGAATCTTTGAAATCTCCTACAGAGTCTTTCACACAACTAGTTCTTTCTCCCTTTCATACGTATTCCGGTTCTGACCAACCAGAGACCCTCCCGCTGGTTTTCTAAGAGTACTCCAATTTCCTGGGAACAAAGATAGGGATTATTAGACAGGTCTCCTGACAGCAGCTTACTTTCTTTAAAAAAAGAAAATCTCTCTTGAGCAGATTTGTGGCTAATACTGAAAATTTAGCAAGTTTATAATGCATAACATTTATTTACCCTGAAAGTACTTGCCACACACCAGACAGGCATACGCATTGATATGCGAGAGGGAGATGGAACACAGTTTCTCAAAGTCAAAGTCCAGCACACTCCTAAGAGAACCAAACAAAAGAAAAAACAATTAACAGGGAGGGATGTCTAGGAAAGCAACCAAGGGAAGCAGTGCTGGTTCCGTGTTCCACAATGTCACAGAGCATCCTTCAGAGAATGGTTCAACAACCATATATAAATCGTGGGGAATATTAACTATTCCTCACTAGACATTTAATATAGCACCTTCACCCACCAAGGCCCAAAGCAGGGTAAAGGTGTCTCCACCAGACACATAATGCCAAAGACTCTCTTTCTTTTTAGTATTTACAACCAGCTGAGAACCTTCCATTGCAGTCTCTTTCTCCAGAGGGAAAGCTACAAGCAGGACTAAAGTAAGAGGTCCCCAAAAGCATTCCAAACTAAAAGACTGGGGGTGCAAGAACATAAAAAGAGTGAATAAATCCTTTTATAAAAGAAAAATTTATTTTTGTCAATAAAAATAAATGGGAAGCCTGAGATTTTAGGGGACTATCTACAAATAGATCTATTTATTCAAGTGCAAAGTAATGGTACATGAGTACTGGGCAGGTTAAGTGAAAAAAAACTTTACCTCCACTGAATCCAGGTGACAAGGGGTTTCCTCTCAAATATTAATGCCAACTAATAGGTGATGGTCCTGGTAAAACTGCACTATCCATTAAAGGGGTCACTAGTCACATGTGGCTATTGGTGTTTGAATTTAAAATAATTAAACTTAAAATTCAGTCCTTCAAGTCACATTTCAAGTACTTACTAGCCACAAGTGGCTTGTGCCTACCACAATGGACAGGCCTTATAAAGAGTAATTTCTTTTTTCTTCATCTTCTTCTTCTTCTCCCCAAAACCCCTCAGGACATATTTGTATATTCTAGTTGTAGGTCCTTCTGGTTCTGCTATGCGGGACACCACCTCAGCATGGCTTGATGAGCAGTGCTAGGTCTGCGCCCAGGATCTGAATCCACAAAGCCCTGGGCCACTGAAGTGGAACATACAAACTTAACCACTCGGCAACAGGCCAGTGCCAAGAGCAATTTCATTATTATGAAAAGTTCTGTTAGACAGGTCTACCCTAGAGCATAAGCTGAAAAGCATCCTAAGATGCCATCTGAGATAAAAGAAAAGAATACCAGGATGAGGTAACTACCTCTCCTTTAGGTCACACTTTTGTCTGTTTTTCTCTGTGGAATTCCAGCCACCTAGAGTAATACCTAGCACATAATGAGTGCTCAATAAATATTTAAATTTGCTATTGTCATTTAAGAATACTATGTATCCCGTTACTCCATCATACAAATTCAAAATGAGCTAAAAGCTTTTTATGCATGTGCTCACCCTAAAAAAACACGCCCTCTGACGCTTTAAATTGAAAGGCAAAGATTAATAAACATGGCAAGAAGGACAATTTTAAAAGGGATAAAATTTGTGAACATATTACTCAATGTACAGTCCAAAGACCTTTGTGCATAGATCCCATTGTTTTTTGCTGCCCTCGGAATCCCAGTTCTACTGACCTGTTAATGGTATCCAGGTACGGGCAGTGGCGGCTCCTCCTATCTTCGGAATCCACACGGCCATTCTTTGCTGAAAGGAAAATCATCACAGACTGTGAAAATGGGAAACTCATACTCAGGGTCAACTACAATTACAAACAAAGAAATCTAGAAACGGGAAAAATTAATCAAGATGAGCTCCTATAAAGGCAGCCTGGCAACACCCAAAAAAGCCCACCAACTGGACAAGCCACAAACTTAAGAATATATTTGAAACATGTATGACCAACAAGGGATTCATTTGCAGATTACATAAACAAATCTGGTGAAGCAATACGAATTCTTAAAGACAAACAACCCAATAGAAAATGAGGAATGCAGTCCACACATATATAAAAAGATGCTCAACCCCATCAATATTCAAGAAAACCCAAATTTCTTTGCATAATGATATACTACTTCACACCTACCAGAGAAGAAAATATAAAATCAGAAAATGCCAAGTGTTGGTGAATATGTGGAGCAATGAGACTGCTCATGTACTGGTGGCACATGAGTATGGGGCGTAAACATGGAAAACAGTACAGCAGGATCAGAGCTGAAAATATGCAGACCCTTCGACCAGCAATCTCTTCCACTTAGACCCCCTAGAGAAAGTTTTGCACATGTGCACCACGAATGCTTTACTAAAAAATATTTATAGCAACAATATTTGAAAGAGCCCAAACTGGAAACCCAAATGTCCCCCACAAATACAATGGAGAAATAGATTGTGGTACATCATTCATAGAACACTATTTAGCCACGAACATCTACCCGGATGAACCTCAAAACTACGGCTAGAAAAAAAAAAAAAAAGGCAAATCAAAAGACTACATACAATATGATTCCATTTATATCAAATACAACATAAAACACAGTACAACTTAAGGATACACAAGAGGTTAAACTATAAATAAAGCAGAAGTGATTAGAAAAGAATTCAGAATAGTGATTTACCTGAGCAAGGAAGGATGATAAATACAACTGGGAAGGGGCCTGCGGGAGCTTCTAAGATACTGGTTCTGTACCACTTCTTAAGATGGACAGTGTTAGGAGACAATTCTCCATGGGTCTCTCATGTTTCTGCACATACTGTGTGTGATCTGAGGCAATGACTGCCTCCAGACTACCTTGTCAAGGATGTTTGTATAGTGAACAGCCTTGGAAGACAGAGAAAGTGTCTTTCTACAGAGCAAAAGAGAGGCAAGCTCACAGTCCATTATAAAAGATTTGGCTTCTCTATGCTCAGAGTTCCTCTCCTATAAGGCCAGCCTTGGTGTGTAGGGGTTCTCTTCATGCTGCACCGTGGGAACTAACTCAGGGAACTGACACCAATGCTGTATTCTGGCTACTGCTGCAATAAACTGTGTCAGACCCAACAGTCTCATGTCTTACATCAGCATCTGTGACACTGTGGCAGACTAACTTGGTAGCCTGCACATAAGGTAAAAACTCAGATCCTTCTCAATTCTTGACAAGCAGTAGATGTACATCCACACTCTTCTTTAAACTGTACTTGTGCATTATTAGATTCAGTCTACCTTAGTACCCGTCATCTATTTCACGATAAAAATAAAAAGGAGAAAAAAGACAAGACAGTAACAGCAACTGGGTTCCTAGTGTGTCCCAGAGAAAACAATCTCCTTATCACAGCTATGCAAAATATCTAAGAAACAATTTCTCTACCAAGGAAAGGGAAACCTAAGGTTGACAGAGTATTTAAGTAAAGGAAATCAGAGAATACCCTGAAATTACTAACAAGACTATTCAAGGAATACTTATCAAGCACTTTCTATGAGCAAGGACCCTGCATATAGCCTAGCGACATGTTTAACTGCTACTTCAATAAGCTACTACCTCACCGTAAAGCAAGTATCTAGCAAGATGTTCAAATCAGGAGTTCCAAGTTCAGAAAAGAAAAAGATGTAATTGGTATAAGCAGGAAGACCTTCAGAAGTGGTGGAAAACTACTTAACGATTGGTAAGATAAGTTGGAAAAGCACACACTACAGACAGGGAACCAAGGCTGGGCAAAGAGGTCTCTAGAAATTACTAGAAGCATAAAGAACCCAGTGGAAGGAGGCAAAAAGTGCAGTCATGGAGGGGAGTGACAGCCTCACTGGCCACTGTCAGGACTCTCAAAGGTCATGGGTTCCAGGACTATTTGCACTAATTTACAGAGGGACAGACAGGTCAAACCCACTTTCCCAAACCACAGCGACTCAGTCTGAGAGTCAGGACTGGAATCCAGATATCCCGGCTGGCTGCCCAGATAATGGACAGTATGGTGCTGGTGCCAGGGTTCAGGCTCTCGACTCTGATCTAATTCCAGAAATTACAGCAGGACTCACTCCCCAAATGTTTCGTAAAAGTTGAAAAAGGTAACACCTGTAACACAATTAGCACAGCGCCTGGCCCGCGCGTTAGGCATTCGATAAAAGGAAGCTGCTATTGTTATTACTGTTGCTAGAAGAATCATTAACTACGGTTACTATTAAGACTACTACTATCCTCACTAAAACGCAGTGGAGTCGGGACGCGGACACTGGAGTGTGGCTCCCCCGGGGAGGGAAGACTGGGAAGAGAAAAAGGAGAACGAGAGGGTGGAGCCCGCGCCCGGCCCCGCGCACCTCGCACCTCCCGCTCAGGCTCCGAGTCCTCGTCGGCCTCGCGCTCCCGCTTCACCCGCACCGCCGGGACGACGGGCGCCGGGGCCTCGCGCGCGCTCGCCGCCTCGACCTCCCGCTTCACGCGCACCGGGCTGCCGCGGGAGCTCGGCGCCTCGGTCTCCCGCTCCCGATCTCGCTCCCGCTTGACGCGACCCGAGCTGCCCCGCGACTCGGACTCGCGCTTCCCGCGGGTGGAACCACGAGATTCCCGCTTGGACCGGCCGGACATGACCACCACCGGCCGAGTAGCCCAGCGCCGGCGCCAGGCACGCTTGAGTGAGCGGTACGCGGCCAATCAGGAGCGGAGCTGTTACCGAGCCCAGGGCTCTCTACGAGTCGCCGATGGGGACAAATCACGTTGCAGGAAACTTCTGGGAAGTACTGCGCCCCTTGTGGCCTTCTCGAACCTGTGTGCGCACCTGAGAACGACTTATGGGTGTATTGCCGCCTTACCCATAATTTCCAGCTTAAAGAGCCAGGAACCTTTTAGTGGCTACAGAATTTCCGGATAAAAGCAGCTGTCACTGGGCCCCAGATTTTTTTTTTGAAGAAGAAAGATCAGCTCTGAGCTAGCCACCACCAATCCTCCTCTTTTTGTTGAGGAAGACCGGCCCTCAGCTAACATCCATGCTCATCTTCCTCTACTTTATATGTGGGACGCCTACCACAGCGTGGCTTTTTGCCAAGCGGTGCCATGTCTGCACCGGGTATCCAACTGGGCGAACCCTGGGCCTCCAAGGAGCAGAATGTGTGAACCGAACTACTACGCCACCCGCCGGCCCCTGGGCCTCAGATTTTTTCAAGATAATTTGTGCCCAAAAACCAGAATTGGGAGATCGTCTCCACAGTCTCTGTGCCTCGGAGACTGACACCTCTGCACAGGAGAACTAGGCGATGTCCCCAAAGCATCCCCTTGACGCAGCAACCTGGAGTCTCCAATTCCACATTTAGAGGGTTATTCTCGGTATCACAGAAAAATACAATCGTGGGGCAGAGGGGTGCTTAATGATGATGCTACTAAAGCTCAAATCTCAGGGCTTATTTTCACGACCCCTTCCATGGTTTTGAACTACTTTGTACAATTCTACTCAGGTGTAATTGACATACAATGAACTGCATGTTTAAAGTGTGCAATTTGGTAGATAACTGATGGATGGATGTATACCTTCTGAAACGATCACCACGATAAAGCTATGAACCTATCCACCAGCCCCAAAGTGTCCCTCTGCCCCGACCATCGATCTGCTTTGTCGCTACAGATTAATTTGCATTGTCTACAGTTTATATAAATGGAAGCTCACACAGCGGGCCCTCGTTTTTGCCTGGCCTCTTGTTCTGCATATTTGAAATTCACCCACGTTGTTGAGTGTATCAATATCTGGTTCCTTTTGATTGCTCAGTGGTATTCCACTGTGTGGATGTACCAGTTTGTCCCTGTTGTAATCACGAATTCCTAACTTTGTCTTTTTTTTTAAAGATTTTATTTTTTTTCCTTTTTCTCCCCAAAGCCCCCTGGTACATAGTTGTATATTATTCGTTGTGGGTCCTTCTAGTTGTGGTATGTAGGACACTGCCTCAGCGTGGTTTGATGAGCAGTGCCATGTACGTGCCCAGGATTCGAACCAACGAAACACTGGGCCACCTGCAGCACAGCGCGCCAACTTAACCACTCGCCACGGGGCCAGCCCCAAACTTTGTCTTTTTTAAGAGGACTCTGGCTGGCTCAGCGGTGTAGTGGTTAAGTGCGCCTGCTCTGCTTCGGCCGCCTGTGGGTTCGCAGGTTTGGATCCCACGTGCAGACCTTCGCACGGCTAGGCCCAGAGGGCCTTCGCGCTGTGCAACCGGGACGCCACTGTGTGCCCTGTCTGAGCATTCGCCTCCTTACAACCTCTCCTGAGGTAGGTGCTTGCAGTGTCCCCTTTTACAAATGAAGAAACTGAGGCACAGCGGGGTTCAAGTCAGCCGAAGTCACGCAGCTGGTGATGGAGTTTTTCACAGCATCCTATCACCGGAAAAAGAACGAGAAGGCTCGACAACTAACGCTGAGTATGTAATGTGTGCTTTGTGATTTTCCGAATTTTTGATACATCAGCCTAAATTCTTATTTCCTGTTGATAAATGTCACAAAGAAAAGCAAGGCCTTGCCCGGGAAGTTGAAGTCGCGCATGCGCCTTCCCTCCCTCCGCGCCCGGAGCTCCGAGCGCGGGGACGCTCGGCACTGCCGGCCCTTTCCGGGCGGGACTTCAGGACGCGGGGCCGGAAGTCGAGAGAGGGGCCGCCCGGGCCTCTTCCGGCGGGACGGCGGCCGTTGAGGCCGTTGTGGAGGCGGCGGCGGCTCTGCGCGCTGGGTCCCAAATGGAAGCGGCGCCGGAACCCAGGCCGGGGCTCTGCTGCAAGCCTGGCGGGCGGCTGGACATGAGTCACGGCTTCGTGCACCATATCCGAAGGAACCAGCTCGCCCGGTACCGCCCCGCCCCGCGCCGCCGCCCCCAGCCTGGCCCGGCCCGGCCGTCCCTGACTCCCGCTCGGCTCCCCGCAGGGACGACTACGACAAGAAGGTGAAGCAGGCGGCCAAGGAGAAGGCGAGGAGGCGGCACACGCCCGCGCCGACGCGGCCCCGCAAGCCCGACCTGCAGGTGTACCTGCCGCGACGCCGAGGTGAGGCCGCCCGCCTGCTCGAGCCCGCGCGCTCTTCCGGCCCCGGGCTCTCTGCCCCGACGCTCTCCTTTCTCTGTGTGGAAAAAACCGCTTCTTAGTCCCCAAGGCTCAGCTCACCTCGTCCCTTCGCGGAACCTCCTCGACGCTCCTCAGTCTCCGCTCAGGAATTTCGCAGAACAGGGAGAGTTTATGGCTCCCAGTTAAGCATCATTATTATAGGACACACGTGGAAGCCGGCAAGAAGCTGTCTGTCTGCCGGTTTACCCCACCGTGCTAGATTTTCCTATTTCCACTACCTAACGGAAAGCCTGGCCTAGCTGTAGGCGACCAGGACATAATTGTGGAATGAAGCCCAAACCCCGTAAATGGCCTTTTTCCCCAGCTTACCTGCAACCAAGAGAGCACGATAGTTAACATATGGCACTAAATTTGTTGAGCGTTACTTAAAGTGCTCTTAGATCTTACGTACATTAATTCACTTAGTTTTCAAAGGACCCGGTAAGATGGGAACTGTTATCATTTCTATTTCACAGTTAGGAAACAGGCACAGAGAGGTTAAGTAACTTGGCCAAGATCTCAGAGTTAGTAAACGGCAGAGCCTGGATTTGAACCCAAGCAGAGCTCTATCCACCTCTCCACTATTTTCCAACCCTACTCACTAGACAAATGCATTGTGTACCTACTATGTGATAGGACTGTGCTGGCCCGGGAGCAGGGGTACAAAGGTAAATGAAACTCCTGATTGGCGGCACACTTCACACACACACACGCACACACACACACACTGTCCATAAGAAGATTGGGGCTTTCTTTACAGTATGTTTTCCGATGTCATCTCTGTGGGCAGGGGCTCCAGCAGCCTTTCCCTCTTCCCTCTCACTCTGGTTCATCCTTCCAGATGTTTCTACCCACCCAAGCAACCCAGACTGTGAGGAGTCCGGTGAAAGCAGCAGTAGTGGTGGCTCCGAGCCAGAACCTTCTGGCCATCAGCTCTTCTGCTTAGAATATGAGGCAGACAGCGGAGAGGTCACCTCAGTTATCGTGTATCAGGTATGCCTCTTGGAAACAGCTGCAGCCTGAAGGTCCTGGGCCATGGTAGAAATCACTGCCAGACCCTGAATCATTGTTTTCCTCAGTGCCAGTGGGAAACGTCTGCTCCACATGGGAGCAGAGACTGCTGGGCAATACTTTTGAGCACAACTCACTTCCATCCTACAGTGATTCTCAGTGGGCAACAGGGAGGGCTCTTGGCCCCCAGTTGAGAATCACTATTACAGGGGACACCTGGGAAGTGACAGGCACTGGTGAGAAGCCATAAGTCAAACGGAGTTCTGTGAGAGTGTTATCTAGGAACAGGGCAGGTCGCCTTTCCCGAAGAGGCCAGGCCCTGAGCTTCCTGACTCTTCCCCCACGTAGGACGATGATCCAGAAAGGGTGAGTGAGGAGGTGTCAACACACACGCCTCTGGATCCACCCATGCGAGAGGCCCTCAAGTTGCGCATCCAGGAAGAGATTGCAAAGCGCCAGAGCCGACACTGACCAGGCTGAAGGCATTCTCTCCAGGCTGGATTCACTGCCCAGGGAGCTCACCCCTAGTTTGGGGGTGCCAGGACCAGTCTGAGCTGATCTTGAGACCCCCACAGAGCTGCCACATCCAGAGGAAAAGGGTGTTGCAGGGACTGTGCATGGCCACCTCCCTCGCGGCTATCCTTGTACATTGGCCCATTTGACCAGCCTAATATTCTGGAATTTTTTGAGAATTTTATCTGGCTAGCTTGGTGTTCTGGAAGCAGGGGTTACAGGGAGAGCTGAGTTTTATGAAGCATTGTGCCAACATGGTGCTTTTTCACTGAGGTCATATGCTGTAGGACACCTGGCCACTGCTGTTCCACCCAGCTCCATAAGCCATGTTTGTTTTATGATTTCTTTCTATGTGCTTCTGCTCACTTCTGTGTTTCCCTAGATCTTTTTTCAACTCTGTTTCTTTGTTCTTTCCTTTCCCTTCTCTTTTTGTCTTCAGAATCCATCACTTCCACCCCACCCCCACTTCCCAACGTGACTGTGTACCTACAGCTACTCAGGACTTTTAGAGGTGGGGAGTTCTGGGAATCTGCCTTTCTGACAAGCTCTCCCAGTAATTCCGATACCAATAAAATGGGAGATCTTCAGTTTTGAGCCCTGCTTGCAAGCATGTTTCCCTCCCCTTCCATGGCTTTTGCAAGTTTTTCTCATGCTGAACCACTTTGCACTGTCTAAATAAGGAGACCTAGGAAGATGATGCCAGATTTCTTGCAGCAAAACTTGCCTTGGTTAGGGCTATAATTCCAGCTTTCGAGCTCCTCTCTAGTGGTGAACAGACCATCCCCTGCTCAGACTAAAGGGAATTAGCAAAACAAGCTTGAAATTAACTCTCCAAATGTGATTTCACAGTCTTGAATGTATGTACAAGGGAATTCAACATTAGCAATAATTGCCTGTTTGGAGCCTAGTTGCCAAAACGAAAAGAAAAGACCCAAACAATGCCCCAGAGAGAGTGAAGTGAGCTGCTCTCATTTGCCAGTCTCATGCCCCATGCTTCCTCCTTTCCTATCTCTCAAGAGTATACAAACTGAGATCCTTAGAGTAAAGATCCCCAGGAATATCACTGCTTTCACCTAAGTGAACATTTTTCCTAAAGCAGGGTTAGGCTAAGGTCTGAGAAGTCCACAAGACATCCTGCACACTAAAGTTCCAGGCCACTTCAGTTTTCCAGCAAATCGGCCCAACTTCATTGACTTGAAGTATAGGATTTAAGTGAGCCTGTCAGCACTGAGACTTGTTGAAACCAAAGTCCCCCTGCCCTGGGGGTTTCTCAACATCAGGGTCTCAAGATCATTCTGGTTGTTCCATCTCAGCAGCTTTTCTCTTAAAGGACAGCTGACGACACTGTTGGTTTGTGCCTTACACCCCTGAAAACCTACCACCTCAGATATGAGGCAAGGCAGCTACTTAAACTACAACCTTAAACTGCAGCAAGCCACAGCTTGCAGTGCCAGTAGAATGCTGGAAGGTAAGTGAGGTGGGTAAGTTGAAGGGCCTGGTTGTGAAGGCATCCAGGACCAGACTGCTGCTGACCCACAGAGCTGACCCAAGGTTAATGCCTTCGACTTGCCAGTCCTGGACTCAGTTCTTCTTTCAAAGGAGAAAGTCTGCACTCTACTTACTCAGCTGGGCTAGAAGTGCCTTTTGACTTATAATGTTAACTACCCTCCAGAGCCTTCTGGGTCAAGGAGGCTATGCCATACTTCATCCCCAATCTTCCTACAGCTCAGAGGAACAGTCATTTTAGTCGTCCAGCTCTTCAACTGATTTGACTTGGACATAGGATTTCACTGGAACTCTTAGGCTTCCTAGACCAGAAGTTCTTTTTGGGTCCATCTTCTCACAGCTGGATGGCCTGTTTCCTGGATTAATTATAGAATTTAGAGAGAAGACCAGAGGAGAAGGTTGGGAGCATGGCACCTCAAATTTTAGCCTCCATTCCTGTTTTGTGAGAAGGGAAGTGTGCGCCTGTTGTGTCCTTTTATGTGTTTATCATGTAATCCCCACTCTCAGATAAGAGACTGATGGGAACTCCTTGCTTGTAAAGTTTTTTTCTCGAGGTGCTTTCTTTATTAAGTGCATATAAAATATTTTTCTCCCAAGAAAGCAATCTAATTCTTAGCTAATTTAGGCAGTATGATTATATAAAGCACTAAGCCTGGTACTTAAATGAGAGGTTGTCCTTTAGACTAGGAGGCCTGCTGATGGTGACAACTGCCATTGCTCCAGGCATGCCTGATATGCTTCTCTGGTGATGACCCTCAGCCAGTTGACACCCTTTTAACTCAGGCTCATTGCTTATTGCTATTCCTCATCTGGGGTCCAAGATGGTACTACCCAGTTTATTCACCAGACTTGCCTCCAGACATCTTCCAGCTGTTTTCAAAGATTGGTGCTTTGCCATCAAGGAGCATGGCATTTCCCACAGGCTCTAGAGCTGTCCCACAGAGGACTCTTCCCTGCTGTTTGATGTGGTGGCAGCAGAAGTGGACCAGCTGGAGCTTTCCAGCAGGCTGCTTCAGAATCAACACTCATTTGACTAGATACATTCTTGGCTGTCTAAAAAAAGTCTGGTAGCCTGATAGACGTATCTCATACCCATCCAAAAGGAAGTGGTCTTCACTTACTGAGGGTAAGCCGTGGATTTTAAGGCGCTGTGTTGCCTGGGCCACAACGGGTGGTGTTACAAACAGAAGGAAGCTACGGTTTGCAGAGGCTTTGGGCTGTGCAAGAGTAAACACTAAAGCTTGAGTTCCAGCCCGCTGGCAAGCATGGAAGTGTCTGAAGAACGTAATGCAAGAAGGGAAAGAAGAATGTAAAGTTTTTTGTACTGAGTGAGAGTGGGAGCCTGCGGAGTCTGGCCAGCCAGTAGGACCGACGTGAGCAACAACCAGTGCTTCTCCCTGTGGAAGAGCCTCTGAAGGGGACATTCTGTCTCCATGGTCCACTCTGAAGGCACTGCCAACTAGAGATTAGCCCATGGAGCTGGAAGAAACCCTTTGGGGTAGTGAGTATCCAACCTGTGCGTTTGGCAGGATCCGGGAATGGTAGAGTAGTGGATTCCCAACTGGTTCACAAGTGTAAATAAGGCCTTTGCATATAGAAAGAGGAATAAGGACAGATTACTTTCCTACCTCTGAGTCTTTTGGGAGAATCACCATGGGATGTTGACAGTTACTTTAAACATTTTAAGCTCCCTCATTGAATTCCTGTCCTGTCCCTGAGGAATCTGATGGCCTAGAAGCCATAGGCACCCACCCCAAATTTCCTTAGTAGTTGGAGTGATGCTAGAAATGAAAACCTTCCGAGTGAATGGCTCCTCTGCCTTCTCAGAGCCACCAGGATGAGAGACTGGTTGCACTGGTCATGTTGTGATGTTAAATGTATAAAAAGCCATACATTCTGTTTTCTCATTTCCAGCATTTTTGCTGTGTGGATGAATAAAGTGAAGTGTACGAATTATTTGAAAATCCTGGAAGGAAATTACTTTTCAAAAACAGTATTCTTTTTAACCAATAAACTTAACTATTTTTACAGCACAGTTTTTGCCAGGAGTGATGAAATCACTTGTGTACATATGAGAAGTGAAGATTAAATGCCTGCCTTAAAATCATTCAGCATTTAAATCTCATCTCTTACTTTGCCTGTTTTAAGAACTGTCCTGATTAGGGCATAACAACTAGACACACATAGCGTTAGAGCTGGAAGGGACTTTTAAAGACATAAGGTGGCCCCTTATGGGTGGCCCCGGGGCTAAGTGGTTAATTTAGCATGCTCAACTTTGGCGGCCTGGGGTTTGCTGGTTCAGATCCTGGGTACGGACCTACAGACCATTCATCAAGCCATGCTGTGGTAGCTGGCATCCCACGTAGAAGAACTAGAAGGACCTGCAACTAGGATATACAGCTATGTACTGGGGCTTTGGGGAGAAAAAAAAAAGGAAGATTGGCAGCAGATGTTAGCTCAGGGCCAACTCCCTCACCAAAAAAAAGTATATGAAAAGAAAGACATAAGGTTCTATTTCTTACCTGATATGCAACTCCTCCTACCAACTACCCAGGAAGAGCCTTTCTGTTATAGGGAGCTCTATTTTGGGGTAATTTTATTTGAGGGACTATTCAGATCGTCATATTAAGCCAGTCTGCCTCATCGTAGTTCTCAAGTGTTTGTCATACCCCCACTGTGTTAGAACAGTCAGTTTAGAACCCGAGTAGTCCTCTTCGGCCTTCCCCATGGTAATGGTTGGGCAGGAACTGAAACCCAGTTCAACAAGATATAGTAAGATTAAGAATCGCAAAACTTCCAGTGAAGTCGGAAATGCTGAGTTCACAGCACCATTGGGCAGATGAGAAAAAGGTGCCTGCTCCAATGGGAACACACCTGGGCAGGAAGATGGTACATCTCTGAATTAGAAAGAGGTACCCCTTTGTCCGGGGGCACAGAGCATGACCAGCAGAAGGTGTACTATTTTATAGTGCCGTTGTCTGTCCCCCCCCACCCCCAGTACAGGGCCTTGTTTCTGCAGATTACCTTTGCCTCACCAACACTGCCAAACTTAAGCTCCCCAGCTCCTGGCAGGCTGGATCCATGCTCCCTTCAGGTAATGATTTGTCAGCCCCAGTGTTGTCTCACAAGGGCTCCACAGGGCTGCCTTCTAGAGTGACAGGCATGCTTCCGGTATGTGAAAGGAAGTATTCCCCCCTACCCCTTTTAATCATGGAAAGAACGTTCGGAAGGGCACTCTTGGCCTGTAAGTTTTGGTGAAGATGGTGGGTAATTTATTCTAGCACTATTCTGTTTCCTTTTCCCAAATTGCCTTGGGTCTCCCGCCTTCATCTCCTCTCTTTTGCTTACCAACACCTGGCTACGTGTGTCTACTTAGAATGGATAACCATTGGTCTCTGTGGCCTTGCTTCACGTGAGTGTTCAGCAGTCAGGAAACATGTTTTGGGCACTGACTTCTGGACAGTAGTCTGTACTTGCACCCTTGAAAATTAAAAGTATCTGATAAAAGTAGCCCTCCTCCAGAGTTTGCTGAGCCGAGGGAAGCAAAAGCCAAATCCAGGGCCCTTGAATTTCTTAAGGAAGAGCCAAAGGTTTGTGCTCACCCAAAGGTTTGTGCTCACTTCTCTGCGGACCCGCCTAGCCTTGGACAGAGGCGAACACTGGGCGCCACACAGAGATGTTCCCCGAAGTCTCACTACAGGCTGGCGGGTCCAGGCTGCAAAACGCGCCCAGCGGCGGAGGGAGGCTTCCTTCAACCTTTGCACATGACAATCACAGGTGGAGCTTGAGGGCTGTGCAGCCCCGGAGCCTCCCGCCTCCCGAAGCTTCCACCGCAGGAACAAGGCAAACGAGACTATCCTTCTCTCATCTCGGCGTCAGAGCTTCCTTTCGGGTCCCACTCCACAGCCCTCCGCGCTCAGATCCCCCGAAGTTGGGGCGCCGCCCACGTTTCCACCGTGACGCGGGCGCGGGGGCTCGGGAGTTGTAGTCTCGGCCAGGGCGCGGGCGCCGGGGCCGGGGCCGCGCGGACTCCACGTCCCGGCGGGCGGCGCGGCGGGGCCTGGGGCGTCGGGGGCGGGGCCGCTCGGCCCTTTAAACCTTTCAAGGCTGCTGCGCGGGCCGCAGCCGGAGACGGCGCCACGCGGGGGCCGAGAGGTGCACGGCGGCGACGGTGGGCGCTCCGGGGAGGTGCGTACTGGCCCCTTCGTTTCCCCCGGACCTCCAGGAATCACCCGGGGAGGCTCGTGTCCCCGGATCCCGGCCATGGGCTCCATGCGCCCACGCGAGCGGGCGCCGGGCTGGGCTTCCCACGTGAACCCGCCTCTTCCCTGGGGCACCGATAGTCAGGTGGTTGCCTGCGCGCGGCCGCCGCTCCACCAGGGCCCCGGACCCCGTCCCAGGCTTTCCTTGGCGTAGGCCCCCTGACTCCTAATTCCAGCCCCTTTCTTAGCCCGCGTCCCTCAGGCGACGGGCGGTGGTGATTCCCTTTCCAGATGTTTTGGCCCCTACTGAGTCTCTGAGCACGCCGATGGCATTTGGGTGGAACGCGGAGGCCCCTGGTGGATGCCACAGGGTGTCCACGTTCTGGCGGGGCTTAGGCCGAAGTGTGGGCCCTCAGAGCCCCAGCGAGAGCTCTGAATCAGGTGTTGACCACCTTCCTCTGCCCCTCACGGGCTTTGGCCAGTCAATGGACCCTGGACTTTGACCTGTTTCTCTCCACCAGGCCCGGGCAGCTGATGATTTTGGTGAAGTATCTTGAGGTAGCTGCGCCCGCCCCCTCTTCCTCACCTACCTCTTATCCTGCCCCCAACACCACCACCACCCTGGCTCCCCTCCCTCATGACCGCCTGGATCCTCCTTCCTGTCAGCCTGTCAGCATTCTCCATCACTGGCCTATGGACTGTGTGAGTAAAGAGGGGGAGGGGAAGGACAACTAGGGGACAAAATGGGCCTAGGCTGGGGAGGGACAGGGCCCAGTCAGGACCCAAAAGGAGCTTGACGACACACACAACGTCCCTTGTCCTATTGCAAGCTCCAGGGTGGTACCCAGGGTCACTCTGGCCAAAGCCTGGCCTGGTGCCTGGACACACAGCCCCTTGGGACAAGCTGGTACCACTGCTGTCCAGCATTGTAGCCCTGACAGACATACTCCTAGCCAGCACAGTTTCTGGAGGTCCTCTAGTTGGGGGCTGTGCTGTGGGTTCTGGTGTGATGTCAAACCTCAGGGCCACACCAACCTGAGTCCCCAGCTGAATGAGGCCAGAATTTAAGGGAGAAGAAAAGAGTCAGTGGGGGTAGGCTGGGCTGGGAGGGTCACAGGGGCAAGGTGACAGTTCTGCTCCCGCAGGTATGCCATGGCCGTGATGAACCGCCACGTGTGCCCCGTGGAGAACTGGTATGGCGCACTCTGCAGACAGCCTCATTCTAAAGCTCCCTTCATCTCTGTTCCCTCTTGGGCCGGGGCTGCTGTGAGCCAGACGGAGACCCTGGGCTTCACTGCTCTTCTCTGACATTGGCAGCGCCTGTCCCTCCCCAGGCATGGCTTCGTGCCCATCTACCTTCTTCCCACCATCCTTTCACCCCTTTGGCTTCTGTCTCAGGCAGGCCCTGGGAAGCGGGCTCTTCTGCCCGTGCCAAGGGAGGTCTGGGAGGGTGGTCTCTGAGAGGCCTGAGGCTACAGGCTGAGGGCCTGGGGGAACCCCTTTCCCCCAGTCTATTCTCTGTCCTGCCTACCAGGTCCTACAACGAGTCCTGCTTTCCTGACCCTGCTGAGCAAGGGGGCCCCAAGACCTGCTGCACCCTGGATGATGTCCCCCTCATCAGGTAAGGCCTGGAAACTGGGCAGGTCAGGGAGACCCGAGGGCCAGTCAAGCCCCTCAAGCAAAGGCCTGTCCCTGGTTCTCAGGAATAATTATGTTAAGAGCACTTAATAACAATAGTACTTGCCAATTACTATGTCCCGGGCACTGTGCTGAATGCTTTACATGCATAATGTCATTTAATCTTCCCAGCATTGAGGCAGCGATTGTTTTCACCATTTTATAGGCAGGAAACAGACTGAATTATGTCATCTGTCTAGGCCACGCAGCTAGTTAAGTGGAGGCACCCAGATTTAAGCTCAAGCCCTCTGATTGCCCAGCGCAAGTTCTGGCTCAAGAAAAGCCAGTCCCGCTGCAGGCCTTGGCAGTCTCAGGGAGTCCAAGAGTCTCGGGGTCTGCTGAGCAATCCTGCGCACTTCCTTACCCGTCAAACACAAGCTCTGCTTTGGGGGGCCCCAGCCTGGGGCCAGTTGTTTGAGGGACACTGGCCCTTCTCATAAATCAGTGGCTTGCCTGCTACACAACAGACGCAATAGAGCAAGAGAAAGCAGGTAGGCCAGAATGGGGGCCCTCTGGTGCTCCTGCCCCTCTCTCACTTTGTCCTTGCCCCACCTCCTCGCAGCAGGTGCGGCACATACCCCCCAGAGAGCTGCCTCTTCAGCCTCATTGGCAACTTGGGTGCTTTCATGGGTGAGTTGTGCCCTCAGCCCCCCTAGTCAGCCCAGTCCAGTCCACCCCCACACCCTCCCCAGAAAGGCCCAGGAAACCCTTGCTCAGTGCAGCCCACCCCACTGAGGGCTAAAGCAAGAGGGGCCACTTCTCTCCAAAGGCTGACTATCAAACACAGCCATCCTGCTGGCTGGAGCCTGAGGAAACCCAGTTCACCACCCACCCATCTGTTCCCTTCCGGTCCTCAGAATGTCTGGGGGGAAGCTGGCGGGCTTGCTAGGCTGGAGGAAGGCGCCAGTGCTGGCCCCACCCATGCTGTCCTCCCCCAGTGGCCCTGATCTGCCTCCTGCGCTATGGGCAGCTTCTGGAGCAGAGTCGTCATTCCTGGGTTAACACCACAACGCTCATCACAGGCTGTACCAATGCTGCAGGCCTTCTGGTGGTCGGCAACTTCCAGGTACGCCTGCCTTCCCACCTCTTGAACTTGAGGGCAGCCCTTCAAGGTTGGGGGTTGGGGGAAGGAGGTCCTAGGAGGGAAAGGGGGGAGAAGAGGGACAGAGGAGGTGCGAAGGGGGATGGAGGGGTGGGGCTGCTTCACAGATCAGCCCCTCTCTGGGCTCAGGTGGATCATGCTAAGTCTCTGCACTACGTTGGAACTGGCGTGGCCTTTGCCGCCGGGCTGCTTTTTGTCTGCCTGCACTGTGCCCTCTCCTACCATGGGGCCACCGCCCCCCAGGACCTGGCTATGGCCTACCTGCGGATTGTGCTGGCAACCATTGCCTTTGTCACCCTGATTCTCAGTATCCTTCCAGGTCAGGGCAGCCAGGAACTCATCTTCTAGCCTAACCCTTCTCTCACCCAAGACGAGGGGGGAGGATGGCACACCTTCCAGATAACACTGCCCAGTATTCTATTCTGCTCCCCCTCCCAGGAGGTGAGGCCTGATCCTTTGCCCCAGCCTAGTTATATATCTGGGAAGACAGAAGGGGTGTCGCCAGGCTGCCACACATCCTACTGAACATTTCCTTAGCCTCATTCCAGGTGGTGTCTTTTTCATCCATGAGAGTTCTCAGCTGCAGCATGGGGCAGCCCTGTGCGAGTGGGTGTTTGTCATCGACATTCTCATTTTCTATGGCACCTTCAGCTACGAGTTTGGGGCAGTCTCCTCAGAGACACTGGTGGCTGCACTGCAGCCCGCCCCTGGCCGGGCCTGCAAGTCCTCTGGGAACAGTAGCACCTCCACTCACCTCAACTGTGCCCCTGAGAGCATTGCCATGATCTGAGGTCTGGGGAGGGTGGCTGGCCCAGCCTCCGCAGCTCCCCACCCCATATCTTCTTTGCATTTATTTTGTACCAAAAACTATTTTAAGAAAGTATTCTGTTGGGATATAGGCTTCTTCGCTCCTGGAGGAGTGACCATCCCACACCCACCTGTGCCATAGAGGAGCGGACCGTGGCAGCCTGAGCTGCGCATGACCCACTCCCCAACTCTGCAGTGTTGTTTTTATGTTTAAAGGTCACATATCCTCATTCACCCAGCCAGCCCTTCAGGTGCCTTCTACTCCCCAGTGCTGAGGCCAGACCACTGGGGTTTCCTGCTGCAGGAATTGGGGGCTGGGAACAGCAAGAAGGATAGAAGTCAGGGGGGGCGGGGGGTGAGCACATCTTAGTCTGTGAAAAGGCCCACTTTTGGGCCCACTGAGTTGCACTGGGATTCTTCACTCTGCCCAGTACTTTCTTTAGGGCAAATAACACAGCAGAACCACGTGGGTATTTTAGTACTTTTTTTTTTTATATCTATTAAAAGAATTCTAATTTGCATGTTTGTAGTCTGTTCTGGAGAGTCAGAGAGGGCCTGATTGAGGATGGCTTTCCCTAGGCAAAGGACAGGAGGAAGCCCCTGCCCCCAGGGAGAGACTTGAGTGCCCAGTACTCTTTTTGAGACTAGGGCTGCTAAGAACAAAGGATGCCAGGTGCTATCCAAACACCCCTCCAGGGCTGGAAGCCCTTTCCGGGCCTTTAAGCAGTCTAAAGAACTGACCTGGTCTCATCATTTCACACTTCCTTCCCCTGCTCAGAGTCTGGTTTGAAGTTTGATTCCTTAGTATGGGATATGGGGAGGTGGGGAGAGAACAACTTAAAAACATTAGAAGCAATTTTCACAGTGGAGCTAAGGAAAGCCCCTAGGATTCCAAGGTTGACTAAAAATTGCAGGGGGAGGGGGATCCAGGCTAGTTTTTCTTTACCATCTTTAAGTAGCTACTGGCTGCCAGACCCAGACACATTTTGCTTTCTAGCCACGAAGACAGAGGCCCAAGCCCTGGATGATCTAGTGGCGAGGTTCTTGACCTGGGCTCCACTGACCTCAGGCCAGACAAGGCAGCAGGCTTGGCAGGGAGGGATACGCAACCTGAGGCCTTCTGTGGTTCAGGACCACCTTCCCCATTAGCAGTAGGGACCTAGTGGAGGGTGCAGAGGCCCTGCCCAGACCTCTGAGCAATGCAGCCGCAGGGTGGGTAAAGAAACCTTTAATGAGGATTCGTGGTGCAACAGGAAGATGTTGTGGAAGACCGGTGCCCAGCCCCAGCTGTCTCATGTGTACATGGCTCCATGGAGGTTCTCGAGTCGGTGCTTCTGCTGCTGCTTGCGAGCCTAAAGGAAAGAGGGCACGCTGGGAAGGGGCCATACCTGAAGGCCTGTGGGTGAAGGGATGGGGCAGGTTCTCACTGTTTTCAGGCCCCTAGCATCTGTATTGCCAAGGCTCTTGCCCCTCACTAAAGACACTGGGAAGGTGGCCAGAACCAGGGACCCTAAGGTCTACCCAACCCTGCTGAGGTGTGGAATGCAAGCATTGAGGACAGGGACTAAGGGAGCCCCATCACCACCCCCTCTGCTTACCCCAAACCCCTACCTTATCTCGTCTGTGCTCCTCATAAGTGTCATCATCAGTAGGCAGTTCATGGCGGCACAGGGGGCAGGAATTTGTCTGTGAAAAGCAGGGCAGTGTTCCAGCCCGGGTCTGGTCTTCATAAGCTAATATCAGTCCCCTGCTACCAATTCCCACTCCTACCCCTCTTCCTTCCCTGATCCCCCAACAGTCCATAAACAGAAAGAGGCTTGAGAACTGGGCCCAGGGCAGGGTGCAGGCTGGGAGAAAGGAAGCAGTACCTTGCTTAGCCAGGGCAGAATGCAGTTGGAATGGAAGAGGTGATGGCAAGGCATCTCAATGGCAGTCTCCTCCTCCTCAAATTCCAAAAGACACACGGGGCACTTGAGCTCTTTAGGAGGGAGTGCTGATCAGGAGAGCTGCTACAGGCCCTACCTCCCAGCTCCCACTCCTGAAGGACACTCTTGCCCCAACCTGGCCTGGAAAATTAAGGGCCAGACCATAGTCTGGCTGGGGTAGGAAGTGGGTCTGGCTGACCTGCCCCAAACAGCAGAAAGAATTAGTGTTCTCACCAGCCTGAGGGCCCCTGATGACTGTCCTAGGGAGGTTCTCAACCACAGTCTTAGCAGCAGGTGGAGGCAGGTGGTGATCCCAATCTACAACCAACCCCAAGTCTTCAAAGTCCATCCTATTGAAAAGTGACCTGGGAAGAAGGATGCAAAGTCAGAACCAAAGAAAATCATCCTTTCTCTTTGCCCTCACAATCCACTAGGCGTTAACAGATACATACCCTGCCCAGTTAATAGTAATCATAGCTACTCCTCAGTAGTGCTCACTAGATAAAAAGCAGTGGGAAATGATTTACAGCTACTATCAGACAAACCCAAGCACGCAGGCCGTTTATTCCCATTTCATACAGGCAACAGGCTCAGAGAAGTTATTCAGGCCACGCAGGGATAACCTGGTAAAGCCAGATTCCAAGTGGCAGTGTCGACTTCCGTGCTTGGAGTTCCTAACGAACGTATTTACTCACACCCTCAGGCCCCTACCCCGCCCCCATGACCCGCCTCCTCCCCTACTTCCTGGGGCCCTCCTCCTCCCGCCCGTGACCCCACCACCCCCCTACTCTCCGGCTCCAGTCTGTCCCAAAATCCCCTTGCCCCGGCCCGCTCACGAATGATCCAAATGATCAACTTCCCCCCGAATCTCGCCGCCGGACTAACACCCCAGACTATTTATCCGTCCTCCCCAGAATCCGCTGCCCCAGATAATCCGGCTTCTCCAGCCAGCCCCAGCCCAGAAACCTGCTGCCTGGGCCCCACCTCCCAGCCACCCACCTTGCAAGCTCCAGCAGCATGTTGGTTCGGGCCTCCTGCTCGGTATCCAACGGCTCGCAGTCATGTTCATCGAAATAGGACGCCATGGCAGCCGGGTTGGCTGACACAGCCCTCACAGCCCCCGGTACTGCGGCCTCGCGGTACTAACCAATAAACTGGCGACTTGAGTGAGGATGACCAATCAGAGCACCCGAAAGGCGGGCACAGTGGCTCGTTAGACGCACGTGAAGCGGAAGTATCAATTTTGTAGCTTCTCATTGGCTCAAAAAAGTCAGCTGACCAAAGGCTAAAGCCAATGGCAGAGCCCGGGGCTGGTCAGGAAGCGGCTGTTCTGGAGTCCGAGTCTAGGTTAGGTACCTGGAGATGACGTGTGGATCGGGTCTGTAGCACCCGGAAAAGCCAAGTATTTGGGATGTGGGGGTCCTCAGTCTGCTCTGCGGCTCAGAGGGCCTAGGCAGTGCAAGATGCTAGAGACCTCAGAGAGAGGGAGGCGCTGGCCCAGGGGCTCAGGGTTCTGCGAGCCTAGGGAAAGAGCCTGGAGTCAGGGTGCTTCCCGCTGCTCTGCCTTGGACCCCGCTGGACACTTACGCACCCGCTGGGTTCTAGTTGGTTCAGGGGTTGGCGCTTGATTCCCCCTAGATCCCCGCAAGACAAACAAAAATGTCCTGCTCATTTCTTCTGTGTTAGGCACAATAATAAAATGTGGGGCAAACCTCCCCAGCTGACAGGGGGAAGATCCCTGCCGGGGAACCTGGGGCCTTACCTGCTCCTGGGACTATCTATGTAACCTTCAGCCCATTGCTCAACTTCTCCCCTAGCTTCTGTAAAACTAGTGTCTTGAATTAAATAAGTTGTTTGCATCCCTGACTACCCATGAATCTCCTGGAGAGAGAAGGAGAGAAAAGGTTGTAGCTTTAGAAAAAACCCGTGTCTGATAATCTCAAAGACTAATTTCACTGATCCGATTTAACTGAACTGGGCATGGTAGTTTTACAGGTGATTCTATTTTTTTTTTTAACATTTAATTAATTTACATTACATGGAAACAGTCTTAAGAGGATTTTTTTTTTAGGAAGATTAGCCCCAAACTAACATCAGCCACCAATCCTCCTTTTTTTTTTTTGCTGAGGAAGACTGGCCCTGAGCTAACGTCTGTGCCCATCTTCCTCTACTTTATATGTAGGACACCTGCCACAGCATGGCTTGACAAGCAGCATAGGTCCGCACCCAGGATCCAAACCGCCAAACCCTGGGCTGCTGAAGCTGAACGTGCGAACTTAACTGCTGTGCCACCCGGCAGCCCCTATAGGTGATTCTATTGTGAGGCAGGGTTGAGAACCACTGTACTAAATGATTTGGATGATAGCTACCATTTATCTGGCATCTAGAACCCATTACATTGATGGATATTTTACACACAGCATAAATAATCCTCACAATTGTCCTCGGAGATAAGTATCATTATCCCTTTTTACATATGTAAAACACAAGTCCCAGAAGTGGCTTGCCCATGTTTGCACAGCCTCTAAGTGGTGTTGCTGACCCTGGCAGAGCCAAGGGCTTTCCTCCTTCTTCCCCAGGAAAGGAAGAGGGTAATGAGCCCAGCCGAAGTAACAGGATCTGTGAGGGTAAAGCGCCACACAAGTCTCTGGCTTGTTCTTGTTTCTCAGTCAGCCCTCACTCTCCCGAAAAGGAACTGCTTCTGTTAAACCCTTCACCCTGAATTCCCCTTCCCACCCACACTTGAGTTTGAGATGGAGTGAAATAGCCCAGGCAGAGGCTGCCCTGCTTCCACCATCTTGGTAGGGCCTACTTTCCTTCTTCAACGGCCTTCACCCAGTGATCTTTCCTGTGGCCCAGAAGGCAGTGCTGACTTGGCCCTCTGTGGCCCTGGAGCTTTGAAAAGTCCGAATTCTTTCTTACAAGGCAAACGCCAGGCCATCCTTTGTGAGTCGGCATTGTAGCACCATAGAAGCCCTTCCCATTTTCATTGCTGCCTGCCTCATCTGTAATTTGGTGTAAAGTTTGAAGAACGTGGGCAGTGAAATTGAGGAGGAGGAGGCATTCAGAGAGGGAAAAGTCTACCTGAAGGTGACAGTCTCATGATATAAAAATCTTTGAAGTGCTTGCCTCATTGTCATACCATGTAGCATCCCACTGGTTCTCTGAGCATCCCCAAGACATCAGAAAAATAATAGATTTCATTCTCAGAGAAACAGGCCCAGAGGACAATGATTGAAGGGTCTGGTTTGGGGGCTGTTGTGTCTTTACACCTGCACTCCGAAAGGATCTGTCTGTGAGGGGTGGATCAAGTAGGGAAGGGAGAGAAGGGGGCCACCTCCCAGGGATGGAGTCCTTTGGCTGGTGGACTTTCTAAGCAGTCCTGGGGTGGAAGCAAAGCAGGATGAACCAACCTGGACACCTTCAGACATGCACACACATACACACACACACACACCAGCTTTTAACCAAACAGCAGCTTTTACTGAGCTCCAGGTGAGGCTGGCCTGGCATGGCCAGTGCAGCAGGCTGCCCTCAAGGGCCAGTCTGTGGCATGATAGGAGATGCAAAGGTGGACACATTGGGGCTGCCCTTCAGCACTCACTGGGGTGGCTCAGATGGGAGCAAACGCCAGGGTTCTCTGGAGACTAGAACCAGCCAGTGCGGTCATTCGACCTCTCCTCCAGGCCAAGCTGGGTCAGTCCCCAGGCCTTGAGATAATGCCTGTGTCCTGGGCCTGTGGGACACTGTTGTCCTTGCTTGTCTGTGGGAGAAAGACGGCCAGCAGCACAATCAGGATGATGAGCAGGACAAAGCCCACCACCAGCCCCAAGCAGATCCGGCAACGGATGTTCTCCCAGCGCTTCTTCTGGGCCAGGGTCTTGGTTGTCTTGCTGAAGGCTGAGCTCTGTGGATGCCCCCCAGACACAGGGTAGGAGTTAGTTGTTCCCCCAGAGCTCCAGAGCCAGCTCCTCCCAACCCCACCCCAGCATGGCCTAGTTTCCTCCTGAATCCTCCCCATCCGGTCTGCTCCCTTTCTCCACACAGCTTGTGCTGGGACCCTCCCAGCCTGACTCCTGGTCTTGGGCACTGGTGTAGCCCTTGACTCACAGCCCTGTGGACTCACCCCCAGTTAACAATGCCAGTCCTTAACGTTCAGGAAAGTCCACAGCTTTAAACCAAGGACTTATTACTTCATGAAGCCTACCCATTGCATATCTAGACTCAGGGTGCCTCAAGAAACCCACAGGCCCCACACTGGCCCCCAAGCAAGCCTCAGGTTCCACGAAGGGGCTGGAGACCCTGAGCACAGCCTGACAGCTCCCTCTGAAGAACCCCTGCAGCCTTTCCCTCCCTGCTCCCTGCTTCCCCAGGCCTCACACCATGTCCAGGAGTTGGTCTGAACGCTGCTCCAGCTCCGCCAGTTTCCCATCGCGTTCCAGGACCTTGTCGAAGTTGTTGAGCATGATTTCCGTCACCTCCTCCGCCTGCCGCTGGCACCGTTCCAACTCATTCCCTGCCTGGGCATCAAGCCCAAGGTCAGGGCTGCAAGAGGCCCCCATCTGGCCCTCATCCTGAGACCTAGAGGCCTCCTTGCCCCCACTGTGTTTGTGTGTGTGTGTGTGCGCGTGTGCGTGCGCACGCAAGCCTGTGTGCACGTGCACGCACACACACATGCAGTGTCTGAGTAGGGGAAACAGCATCTTTCATGTAAGGGTATGATATGTGAAGAGTGAAGGGCCGGCCTCCTGGCTGAGTGTGGCTCACCTTGGTCTCACAGGCTCCTCTCCTTGGCCATCAAGGTAGGTCCTGGGTCAGCCTTGGCTTCAAGCATCTCAGCTTACTCTAAAGTGCCTCAGGATGGGACCTTCCCAGGACCCCAGCCTCCCACAAAGCAGACACTTTTCCCACCTGCTCTAGGATGGCCTCTACCCAATGTATGCCTGCCTCATGGCTTCCCATTGGCCTAAGGAGGCAGCAAAGAACAGGGAACCAAGCTACTTGGCTAGAAGCCAGACAGGGAGGAGATCTACCCTACAGAGCTAGAAAGGTAATTTGGGACCACCACACGTCATAACCTCTGCTTAACCCCACAGACACACACAGACACAAACTGAGATCAGATCTCCCTCCCTGGGCCTCTGACTGGTCAGGCCAGTTCTGCCTCATGGCTTGACCCTACATCCACATTAATGCTCGAAGTTGATTCCCTGTCTGCCTGGGAACCTCAGCCTTCCTGGCCTCTGGTCTCCAGCCTTCCAGCTGGCCTGGATCTTCACTAGGATCCAACTCACTGAGACAAGACCAACTCATGGATTTCCCAGCCTGGGCAGCAGCCTCTCCTGACAAAATAATCAAGCTCATTTCAGAGGACTGGGAAGGGAGGTGCAGGGTCCAAGCCAGGGGAGGTTGAGAGGACAGGAGAGAGGAAGAAAGCACAGGATACAAGCAAGAAAGGAACTGGGCTTTGGATGCATGCAACTGAGAGAGACTCAGGGCAGAAGGCCCTAGCGAGAGCTGGAGGTCCAGGAGCAGGTCCAGGGACATGTCAGGGAGATGCATACCAGTGGATTAACAAACCACAGTAACTCCTCCCAGCCTTGTCCCCCACAGCCCATCCCTGTTTTCATCTCCTCCCCACAGAGCATTGGCCAAGCTCTCTTTCCTGCTAAACCGTATTGCCCATTGTCTTCAGCAAACATTTTGGCACTTGACTGAATTCCACTTAAAACCAGAGAAAGGGAAGGGATCTTGTGGTCACAGAGGGCCACCTACTCAGGCAAGAATCCTTATTCAGGATCCTTGCAGCTGTCTTGCACACAACCTCCAAGCATTCCCAGTATATGAGTCCTAGCTCCCCAACTGGACCACAAGCTCCTAGAGGGAGGGCAGGGGCCAGTGCCCTGCCTTTGTCTGCCACCATCCCGGGGAGGCAGAACAGCACTGACCATTGCACGGACTCAGTGAGGGGGTCAACTGCATTTTAGCCTGTCCAAAAGCAGCTCTGATTCTCAAGAGATGTTATCCCTGTGTGTTTATCTAGCCCAGCAGGAGTTTCGAGGGGCAGGCATCTGAAACCCAAGTAGGTCAATATTTACTCATGAGCTAGAAAAGCAACCTCTTTGAGACGGGGCAGGCAAACCACAGCAGAGGGGTGCACTCACAGACTGGGGGAAGCAGTAACTGGGGAACAAGGAAGAATGATGAAGAGAGCAGAGAAACTGCACTTGTCTCTACCTTTTCCTGAGTCAACCATCATCATTGCTATTATTACTGCTATTTTACTCAACAAGGCTCCATTATTTGGAGCCTGTCACATTCAAACAGTCCAAGGCACGCACACACCCCCCATTCAAATAGTCCAAGGCAAAAACCTGGAAATGGACAAAGATTCGAAAATGAGAATCACTACTAAAGATGGGTGGGACACTGGATATTATTTTTTCTACTCTGAATGCTACAGCTGTTGTTATCTTATTCTCCAACATGGGGTGACGTTGGGTCACATTCTCCAGGAGAGCTGGCTGTGCCTCCTGCTGCAGTCTGTAGCCTCCTTCCCCCACTACAAAAGTCAGCCCTTTCCGGAGCCAAGATGGGCCCAGGAGTAAAAAAAACATTCACTCCAGGGAGCACAGAGGCCTCAGGCTCAAGTCTCTGGCCCTCCTTGGCCCCACTCAACCAGAGGAAAACAGACACTGTATGCACAGGTCTCTGCTGGCACAGTGAGAAATAAAGAATTACAGGTGTGGAAGGAGGTAAGCGACCAGAGGGCAAGGCCACGCCGCCTCCTGCCACAGTGAACTCAGCATAGTGCCTAGCACACAATGGATGAGCAGAAAATATTTTCTGAATGAATTGCGCCTGTTCTTAAGAAGTCACTATAGGTTGGGGGAAAGAGACATATATGAGACAATCAGAGAAAGTAAAGAGTTACACTGTGAGATACAAATAGTGAGGGTTGGAGTGGCCCACAGAGAGGGGGATTCTTGGAACTGCGATGGACAGGATGTGAGCCCTTGATGGATGGGGTGGAAGTGGGGCATTCTCGGCATGAAGAGACAGACAGACGCTCAGGACAGTGATGGAGCAGGCAGCGGGTAAGGGTGGAGGGGCAAGAAGGGGCCAGAGAAAGCAGTAAAAGTCAAGAAGAGGAAGCTCCCTTGGAGGGAGGGATAGAAGGAGAACTAGTGTAGGTTTCTGAGCCAAGGGTAACACTGAAGAGGTGCTTCAGGATAATTTCTCTCTTGGTGGTAGACTGGCATGGACAGAAGTGAGAAAACTCAGGGCAGAGAGGCCACCCAGAAGGGGTGGAGAAGTGCCACCAGCAAGGGTATGAGGAGATGTCCGCCAGGCTAGCGGGGAGCACAGAGCAGAGAGAGGAAGGGAGGGTGAGACAGGAACTTCCAAGCCCTGCCAAGGGCCTGCAGGACTTAAGGTTTCGAGCCGGGGGAGGGAGGGGCAGCAGCGTTGTTGGCAGACAGAGGGTGGTAGTTACACAGGAAATGTTCTTGATAGACCGCTACCCTCTGAAGAGAAGATTCCTCTTTGATCTGAAAACAAACCTCTCAAACACCTCCCTGTCCGAACTCTCCTGTCTCCCCTCTCTTTTGGTTAGTGCCTAAGACACCCTCTTCCAGCTGTCATGGTCATCATAGTCAGATGGCCCCGGGCAGCAACCGGGTGTATCAACTCCTTCCTGGGTCAGCACTCACTCACGTGAGCTCAGAGACTAAGAGCAGTTCTTTACATTGGGGCCCTGGGTTCCTTCAAATCCTGCCTCTGCTGCTCACCAGCTGAGTGACCGAAGACTGAGGACATGACCTTTCTGACCCTCCACTTCCTCATCTGTAAAGTGGTGACAATAACATCTACCATAATGTTGGCTAAGGCATGTGACATATTATAAATAAAGTGCTTAGCACAATACCTGACACATACTAAATGCTCAATATATAACAGCTATTATTATTGATGTAGCTCAAGTTTCCTTAGTTTATTTTTTTGCAGTCAGATCCCAAGAACTACACAATACTTGTGGTCAATAAAACCTCTTATATATACACAGCCCAGCAAGCTCTTCCTTATCGCACTTAATTGCTTCTAACCTAAATAGAGAACTTGACATGGGCCTTTGATAACCTACATCTAGTTTATTTTCATCAGGCACTACAGGCTGTTGAGAAGGTTTTATATCTTGACAGTAATAACATCCACTATTCAACGGGCACATACTCTGAGCTAAGCACTGTGCTGCTAGCTGTTTGCTTTATCTCATTTAATCCTCACAACAATCCACTGAGGACAGTACTATTATCCCACTTTTATAAGAAACTGAGGCTCAAAGGGGTTAAATCCACCCATCCAAGGTCACAGAGCCAGTGAGTAGAAGATCTGAAAATTGAACCAACATACACTCCAAAGATCACATTAACCTTAACCCCTGTGCTCAGCTGAATGCAGGTCGAGGTCAAATGCTTTAGCTGGCTTGTTAAAGACTCACTAGACCCCTTGATGCTGCCAACTCAACTTGTATATGTGTGAGGGAGGTCCATGGCTCAAAACCCAAATTCTTTGGACAGTGCATGAGAGGACCATCTATAAGATGAATGAATTCAAGTCACTACCCATTCAGTTTCCATCTTTCCCATCACTTTTTTGTTCCTACTTTATCCCTGTACCCATCACCATGTCTGGCACAAAATAAATGCCCAAGAAATACTTGTTGATTGAATGAACGAGAGACGAAGAGAAGAGAAGGGAAAGGAAGAAGGACCAGGGAGGGAAGGGGGATGGGAAAAAGGAAGGGAAAGATTGAGGGGCAGAGAAAGGGGCAGGAGTGAAAGAAGAAACAGAGGATGGGGCTAGGAGATGGGTAGGAGAGAGAGGTCAATGTACCCTCCCCCAGGCTCTGATCCACTGTTTGCCTCACATGAACCTGTAAGAGTCCTAGAGTTTTCCAGTCCCCCCCAATAAATTGTCCTGGCCTCAGCCTTCATTTCAGGAGCTTCCTCTTCTCCCCAAGTGCTAAGAGTCAGCTGGAATCCGACCCCCAGGCCCATCTGATCCCTTGCCCTCCATGCTAGGAAGTGGGCTCTGGGCTCTGTCGCATTCTCCAAGCCTCCCTCAGTTTCCTGGCGTGGCCTTAGAGCTCAGCACCATCTTCCTGCCCTGCTTCCTCTTCCTGCCTCCAGTTCCCTGGAGATGAGGCCATCCAGGCATCACGACCCCTAGCCAGGCCACATCCACTACACTTCTGCCAGCTCCTCAGTGGCCGATCTTAAAGCTCCAAGCCTGCTTCCTGCCAGGCCCATCTTCCCAGAGGTCCCAGAGAAGAGGGGAAGCAGTGGCACCACCTGCTTCTGATACCTTTGCCATGGAGATGGCAAGTGAGGACAGAGGCCAGAGTCTGCAGCAGGAGTGGAGGATGACTCAACTCAGGAATGTGTCCCTAGTTATGGGTTAGGAGGGACTCAGGCCTAAGCCACACTCTGATAACTTCAGTGGAACTTTTATAGTAAACATCTTCCTTTCTTTTTCCCCAGAGGAAGGAGTTTGCCCTCCAGCACCCTGCCACGGGGCTGGCATGGCCCCCACCACCCCAGCTGCTCAGGTTTCCAACTCCCAGCCCGGCTTGGCTCCTCGCAGCTCCAGGAAGGGCTGAAGAGGTCATCACATTACCTACCACTTTTGGAAGCAGGTTTTGAGTGCCGGGCGGGCCTCTGTCATTAACCTCACAAAGACCCAGCAAGGCAGGTATTGCTGACCCCACTTCACAGATGCGGAAGAAAGGCTCAGGGACGTTAAGTGAGTTGCCCCGGGTCACAGTCCCGGTAAGTGGCCACCACCAGGCTCTCAGCCTGGAGTCTGACTCCCAACCCGGTGCTCGTAACCACTTCGCTCAGGGAAGTGGGCAGCCCGAGTCCCGCTCACTCCGCCCGCACAGCCCGGACCGGGAGCACGCCGCATTTTCCCTCCCGGGGAGCGCGGGGAGCGGAGGGTCTGGCCGCGGTCACCTCGCCGCCGAGGGGACCAGCGCAGGTCCCGAGGGACGCCCCCTCCCTCGGACTTCAGACTTCTGCCTCGCACCCCCACGCTCTCCCTCTGCCCCTCGCCCGCCGGCCCCGCCCCGCCCGGGGGCCTCACCATCGCTGCAGCCGTCGCCTGGCCCTCTCCAGCTCCTCTGCCCGCCGAGCGCCCACAGCGCCCGAGAACCAGGAGGAAGCAGAGGGGCGGGGCGGGGCGGACCGCCGGCCCAGCAGGGGCGGGGGGCGCGGGGCGCGCCTTCCCCTAGCGGCTGCCGAGACCAAGTCAAATCGAAAGCGGCCGGCGACGGCGATCCGGGTCGGTCGGGCGCCTCCTCCCGGGCCGCTGGCGCCCAGCTTTGGGTAACTCCCCAGCCTCGTGAATTAGGAGCTACGGCCCAGCAGCCTGGCACCGGGTCTGCACGCTGGCCACTCCTCGGGGGGCCCAGTCTATGAAATGGGCACAGTGGAGTGGGCTCTGGAGCGGGCTCAGGAAGTCCTCCCTGGGGCTGCATCCAAGATCAGGTAGATTGGGTTTACCTGGGGAGGCATCATTCATTCATTCAACAAGCATCTGTATGAGTGCCATTGTGGGCACTGTGCTAGGCGCTGGATACCCCTGAACAGCCAGGTGGGGTCTTTGCCCCCTTGGTGAGTGCGTCTCACCCGCAACCAAAAACCGACCCTAAAAGAGTTTTGAAATGAAAGTCTATTCACAGTAAACATTGTGAATGCACTACCTGCCACTGAATTGTACATTTTTAAGTGGTCGATTGCATGTTATATGAATTTCACCTCAATTAAAAAAGAAAGCAGACCCCCGTGAAGAAGGTGCTAGTTCTAGCTTTTCTGTAGTGCCCTCTTCACCACGAGGGCAGGTGCAGCCCTGCCCTGATATGACCCTGCTCCTCAGTCAGAGGATGGGTGAAGCTGGTGGCCCCTCGAGAGCCTTCCCTGGGTGAATCCCCAGTCCATACCTTCTCCTCTCACTGCTGCAGAGACGTCACCAGTCACCGATTCTCCACCCCACCCGATGTCACCATATCTCAAATGTGGCCCCTCTTGAGGAAGGGGGTTGAGGGCTTCCCTCCCTGTGCTTGAGCCCTTGAGAGCACAGACCTGACCCCTACCCTGGACTGTCTGGGTCCCAAAGAAGAGGTTTCATCCCAGTTCCTTAGACCTCGAGTCCAGGAGTGGATTGAGGAGAGAGAGAATGGACATAGTTGTGGCAAAGATTTCCCCAAGGGTCTCTTCCATGCTTTCCCCCTCCCTCCCCAGTTTTCAGAGCATGATTCCAGAACCTGACTTGCCAGTATGAGTCCCAAATCCTATGTCCCAACCCTTCCCCTTCCACACTCCCTCCCCAAAACAGGTTGTTTTCAATGCTAGAAAGCCTATGGGGGAAATAGGAACAGAGATGGCAAGAACCCTTCCCCCGAACTAATGCAGACTGGGCACTGGAAAGAGTGACAATGACGGTGGAACCTGGTGGGGAGGACGGAGGCCCAAAGACAGAGAGGCCCATTGTACATGGAGGGGAAGGAAGGCCACAGGCCCTGTCCTGTGACACTGACTGTGCCCAGCCACGGGACATGGAGCAGAGATGCTCGCCCCCTCAGGACAGCTGAGACCCAGAGGCCCTGCTAAGTCCCAGAAGGGCAGGGGCAGACAAAAGGCAAGGAGGCCTTTACCCAGATCCCTAAATGCTCTGTCCAGATAGACCTCATGTCTCGGCTAACAGTTCCAGCAGAAAAGTAATAAAGGGACATGGCAAGACTTAAGGGGGACACTTAGGAGTCTTGCACACCAGGCTAAAATGCCATAAAGGTTTTGAATTTTCCATATGCCAAGACCCCCAGAAAATTCTTGTTCGTGAGACCTGTGACAATGAACAGAATAAGGAGGAATGAAGAAAGACAGGGAGGCCCCGTCTTTCTTCTCCAAACATATGCTCTCCAACAACCTGGGCCTCAGATAGGAGAACCTTAGCCAGAGGGTGTTCTAAGGGAGAAAAGAAATAGAAGGTCCAAAGGAGGACTGGAAAGGGAGGAAGTGCCTCACACATGTAGGGACACTGAAAGGTCTTTATTGCCCACCGGCCACCAGCAGTTTCCCAGCCACAAGCTGGGCCCTCTGGGTCTCTCCAGCCAACTCTGAGGACCCATGAAATGCAATCACAGTCCAGCTCTCTCCTTCTGGGGGACCAAAGTGCTCCCTGGGGCAGACATTGTGGCAGAGGCGCCTCAAAGTGAGGGGTAGGAGGACCGAGCAGCATTCCCTGTGGAGAAGAGTAGGAGAGAGGGCCACTCGTGGCACCGGTTATGGAGGGTTGCCCCGAGGAAGAGGGCAGGGTGGGAGGGGGCTCCCTAAGTTACTTAATGGATGACACCAGTGGCAAAGAGCACAATGAGGAGGACGATGATAAAAACAATCACGCAGATGAGGACAATCATCTTCACGTTCTTCCACCAGAACTTCCGAGCCACCTTCTGCGACGTGGTCTTGAAGTGTTCGGACTGTTGGGGATAAGGTAGAGTGAGCCAGAGGTGCCTCCCACTGGAACAGGAGTACAAACAGGGGCCCATGTGTGATACACCTAAACAGTGAAGTGGTAAAGTTGAGGTAACAGACTGTTAAATAAAAACATGTTCTGTCCTCCTACCTTGACAAATATACCTTCATAACAATCTGGTGGGCCAGGTTCAAGTTTAGAATTCTTGGGCTCCCCCTGGGCCCCTGCCTGCCTGCTTCTCTTCTTACCCCTGCACTGGTCATGCCCAGTAAAGGGCCTTTTACACTCGCTCACACCCAGGGACACAACACTGGCAGCACAGTCCGCCGTTGGGAGGCAGACACTGGGGCCGAGGGGTGCAAGCTCCAGGTGGGCACCTTTCCTTGGTTCCATGTCTCCTTGCCCATGGGGACTGCTGAAGCTGAAGAGGGACCAGGGGGATATGGAGGTTGGAAGTGAGGGAAACTGCTCTTCCTCTCCCAACTTGAGTTGCAGAAATTAAGTTTCCCTGGGCCATGCTCCCCAGGTAAGGTTGCAGAAAGAAACACTGAGTCCCAGGAAGAAAAAGAAGCTCTACCCAAGATTACACACAGGACTCAGAAAGCCACAGCCAGTCCCTCGCCATAGACATAGAACCCTAGGCTCCAGCCTTTGTTGAACTTTAAAGTTACTCCCTCCCTGAGCAGCTGACTGGAGAGAGAGAAGAATGAGATCTAGCAAGATGTGTGGGAGATATTATTCTAGCCTTCAGCCAGCAAGGACCTCGGCATCAAAGACTCACTGCGCTTCCCAGATTCTTTTTAAAGCGGACTCAGCAAGACTCTAACAGTTTTCCACCCCGGGCCTAAGAACTGGAAAAGGTCAAAGGCCCAGGGAGGATTTTCCAGAGCCAATATTTTTGTCCTGGGGAGGTGAGGTCCAAATGGTTGTCAATGGCAGCCTTCAAAGGGAAAATCAGTTTCATAGGAGAGAAGCCTAAGAAAGCACGGGCTGGATGAGCCATCTATCTGTCTCAGAAAACGCCTCCAAGGGTCAGCCCCTGTGCCCCAACCCCAGTCACTGGACGCATTCCCTGGACCCCAGTACCGATCAGCGGGGTAGAGCAGAATCAGAGGTGGGGACTCAGATCCCATCAATTCCTAAAACAGGTGAAAAGGCAGACTTCCCTCCTATCCATTTTGCTCCCAATACCACCAAACCTAAACCCCCAACAACCCTCCCTTGCTCTCTTTTTCTCGCTCCCGTGGGTTCTCCATCTCACTGTGGCTTCCAGATCCTCTGTCTTGTTGCGGAGATGGTCCAAGTTTTCTCCTCGGGCCAGGATCCGCTCCACATTCTGGGTCATAATATTCTTGACTCCCTCCACCTCACTCCGCAGGTCCCGCACACGATCATTTCCTTCACCTCCACTGCCCTCCTCCTGGACAGCAACACAGGGGTTAATCGGGCCAAGTGGAGGAACTGAGACTCAGCCTCAGAGGCTAGAGGAGGGGAAGACCTAAAGTGGGCCTAGTGTTTTGTAAAGCTTGAAATGTTTACAAAGAGAATGTTTTCATGTATTACTCATGTAATCAAAACTAAATGCCTATTTAAGCTCCAGAAGATGAGAGCTGTCGCTAGACAGACCAGATCAAACTTCTTCTTGGGCCCTCCCTGACAAAGAAGAGAGGCATACCACTAATCCCTCTCCCCTGCTTCTTTGCTCCTCAGAGAGGGTCAGAGAAGACGGCTGAGCTGGCATCTCACAACGCAGAACCCCGGCGCTATCTCCCAATTCCCAGATCCCACAGGGTCCTTATTATAAACGTCTGTGCTGGCCAGCAGAATGCCCTCACCTAGCCCAACTCCCCCTCTCTCCAAGACATCAGCTGGAGAGCTGCTCTGCCTCTGGCCTCCCGGGCAGCCTAATTGCTGTGACCCAGAGCAACAGCAACTAGGCTCCAAGTATCCTCACAAGGCCCCAAGAGAGAGCCGTTGGGCCACAAACTTCTGCTTTCCCCACCACCTAGCACCAGGCGCAGGCACCACGCCACTGCCTGCTTAAGCAGATATTAAATAAAAGCAGCAGGCTGGGCAGTGGGGAAAAGAGAAAACAAGTCTTCTCTGGCTGATGCCTCATCATCACGCTTCATGATAAGGTTTTTAAACGAGGGAAAAACGCTATTAAGCTCCTCCCTCTCCGACCCACAGGACCTCCAGACACAGGCCAGGGATGTGGATCCAAACTAGATTATCGCAGAGAACCAACTTCTGGTTCTTTTACAAACCCTTAGCTCTCTTCCTCATGTTTATGGAGGGGAGGCCGATTCCCTGGACTGGAGGAGAGACAAATATTCGGAGTTTCTGTACAGGGATAAAGTGAAAGGCAGAGGCGAAGAGCTCCTGCCGCTGGGCTGGAATCTGCGCTGGGAACAGCAGAGGCGCTGCCCAGAGTGTCACAACACCCAGCCGACCGCGCGGGCTGGAGGAGGAGATGAAGGGCCGCTCGCTTGGCAGCTCACTGCCTGGAACTTGGATTCCCCAAGCCCATCCACCGAAGGCCTGCTCCAGGCCAGCACTGAGGTCAGGGAAGGAAGTCTAGAAGGAGGAGGAACACCCGCCAGGGCAGCTCAGAGCTTTGTGGCGCCAAGTCATCAAAGAACAGAGGCCACAGTCAGTGCCGGCCCAACCCTCTGACTTTGCCACCAACTCTCCTTTCCCGATCCCCAGCCCACAGGCCCCTCTGGCTTGTCTTTAAATCAGCCCCTTCCTAGTTCCCAGCTCACTCACCATGTCTCCGAACGGCTGGGGCCTGTCAGCAGCTGAACTTGCTTAGTCTGTTTCCTCTTGGGGCGGCCCTCGGTTCACTTCCTGCTTGCTCCAACTTTCAGCCCGCCCCCGTCTACCTCGCATCCCGAGCCGCTCCAGCCACACCTCACGCAGGTTCCCCCAGGTAGGCGGACACCTTCTACTGCCCTCCTAGTCTCCTCCCAAACCAGGGCTTAGGCTTAAAGCAACAGGGCTCCCTGGCGCCAAAGGTCTTTTTAACTGCTTAGGAACAACAACAAAAAAATCAAGCAGCCCTCCTAGGTTTCCTGAGGCTGGGCCTCCTGAAGGGAAGGGGCAGCCATCTCCTTTTTTCATGTCCTGAATACCTGAGCCCAATTCTTAGAGACTGAAATCGACTGTAAGCACCCTGCCCGGCCTAGTTCACAGGGAAACAAAACGGAAATACGAACATTTTTTGCTGGACAGCCATTGTTCCCATGTCCGTGGGTGGGCAGAAAGCACTAAAACTCCCAAATGGAATGCTGTGATCCGGACTCTGGTGTCAGAGTCTGAGTTACTAGCTGCATGACCCTGAGTGAACCTCTTTGCCTCTCTGGGTTTTGCAGGTGCTGATGCAGACCTCAGAGAGCGCTGGTAAGGAGTAAAAGGATTGCACAGGTAATGTGCCCAGCGCAGTGCCTGGACCGAAGGACTGTCCACTGTGCAAATCAGGAAACAATGGCTCCCTTCCTTCCAAAATTCAACAATCCTACATTTCCATTCAGGGGCCACCATGGGAGTTGGTGAGCCCACTCAAAAACGGTCAGAGGACTGCCCTATAAACCAGAGAGGGGGCCCGGGACAAAGGATTTTTCCACCAACCGGGCTCCAGGCCAGAGAAAATCCACTCTTCCCGGATGGTGTTTATCAAGTCAGAACAGTAACAGAGACATGCAGAAGGGAACATTCCTGTCCCATCCCAGTTCCAAGGGGGAAATGTCAGCTTCTCTAACAAATACTTTTTTTTTTTTTTAAAGATTTTATTTTTTCCTTTTTCTCCCCAAAGCCCCCCGGGTACATAGTTGTATATTCTTCATTGTGGGTCCTTCTAGTTGTGGCATGTGGGACGCCGCCTCAGCATGGCTTGAATGAGCAGTGCCATGTCCATGCCCAGGATTTGAACCAACGAAACACTGGGCCGCCTGCAGCAGAGCGCGTGAACTTAACCACTCGGCCACGGGGCCAGTCCCTCTAACAAATACTTTTTTAAAAGGTCTAATAAAATTTTGGACCTCTGTAGCACTTTGAGACACTTTATTCTAATTTATAATGAAATCTAATTCCCAATTAGATGATCATATTTTGCAGCCCTGAATTTTGGTGGACAGTACCAGCCTGCTTTCACAGAGAATGTGGCTGCCCCACTCCTCACCATCCTTAGAAAGGCTACAACATGGCCAAGTGGAGGCAGGTCAGAATCCTTGATCTATACTTGTGCTGTCCAATACAGAAGCCACTGACCACATGTGCCTGTTGAGCACTTGACATGTGCCTAGTCTGAAATGAGATGTGATTTAAGAGTAAAATACACACCAGATTTCAGACTTATTATGAATAAAAGAATGTAAATATCTCTATCTCATTAGTAGTTTTATATATTGATGACATGTTGAAATAATATTTTGGATATATTGGGTTAAATAAAAAAAAATATTGGGCCAGCTTCATAGCCTAGTGGTTAAGTTTGGCATGCTCCACTTCAGCGGCCTGGTTTGGTTCCTGGGCATGAACCTATACCACTGGTTGATGGCCATGCTGTGGCGATGACCCACATACAAAATAGAGGAAGATTGGCACAGATGTTAGCTCATGGCAAATCTTCTTCAGCAAAAAAAAAAAGCAGCCCTAGATAGTATCGACAAGAATGAGTGTGGCTCTTAAAAAAAAAAATTATAGGGGCTGGCCCTGTGGTGCAGTGGTTAAGTGTGCACATTCCACTTCGGCAGCCCAGGGTTTGCTGGTTCGGATCCCAGGTGTGGACATGGCACTGCTTGGCAAGCCATGCTGTGGTAGGCATCCCACATATAAAGTGGAGGAAGATGGGCACGGATGTTAGTTCAGGGCCAGTCTTCCTCAGCAAAAAGAGGAGGATTGGCAGCAGATGTTAGCTCAGGGTTAATCTTCCTCAAAAAAAAAAAAAATATATAAAATTAATTTCATGTGTTTCTTTTCTCTTTTAATTTGGGTAGTAGAAAAATATAAATTACAAATGTGGCTCAAATTACATGTCTGTACTTCTACTAGAAATGGTGATCTATACCTTAATATTTATGTGACCTTGGACAAACTTACGTAACATCTCTAAGCCTCAGTTACCTCACCGTCTGTGCCTGGCACTTAAACATCCTCAGTAAACGGTGGCTGTTGTGATTACTATTATTAAGAGTTTCATATTCTAAGTGAGGTAGTGGATAGGGGAACATGAGTGGTACCAAGAAACAAAGGACCAGAGTAGGAGGACTTAGGGGAACAGGAAGAAATGGAGGGGGAACCCCAGCGTGGGAATAAGGTTGAGGAGTTCGGGGTCTGGTATGCCCCTGCCAGCCTTGGATGTACTTTGGTGTCCCTCAGGGAGCTGACCCTTGGCCTAGACCCAGCAACCATCGGGGGGGTTCCAAAGTTGGGCCTGTGACCTCTTCACCCTCATCTTCACCCGGCAGAATCCCTGCAGGCTTGGCCTCACCTGTGCAAACATTACGATGTTACCCTTTGTCAGAAGACCACCTTGCTAATACCCTCACAAGGTGAGACATTCAGTAAGGCATTGAACAACACATTATGAGCAGCAATGGGCAGGGTACAAGAAGAGAAACAAAAGTCATGGATTCCTCTCCAGTCAATGAAGGCCCTCTCCCAGGAGAAATGGAGTGTCAGTAACTGTGTAAGGAAAAGATGCTGGGCGGTAGGAGTTGCAGCGAAAGAAGCCATGGTAGTGTGATAGAGAGTGTTCTCAGTCCCCCTGTGATCAGAAGATCTGCGTATCAGCTCTACTACTCCCTGGCTGTGTGGTCTTGGGCAAGCCACTTCCCTCTGGGAGCTTCAGTTTCCTCATATGAAAAATGGGAATAAGAATGAAAGATGCTTTGCAAGGTTATTATTAGGATTGAATGATATGGGTATATATTTCTATATTTCTGCTAAAGCACTTTACAGATGAAAAAGGAGACTAATAGAGAAAATGGAATGAGAAAATAAGGGAAGAGGAAAATTAACAGCCTGCAAAGCAACTAGGCAAACTTTGGGGTACATTAGTATATATCTCAGTCTTCTTATTTATGGCCCAAGTGGGCAGTTTACTCCTGTACCTCTCAGGGAAAAGGCTAGAGAACAAGGAAAAGGCACATTCAGGAGGCTCAACTGGAATTGCTCCCTGAAGAATCATAAAGCTCTCATCACTGCCAAGGCCTCTTTTGTGTCCAAATCCTTCTTTGTAAGCTGTCACAC
This sequence comes from Equus caballus, assembly GCF_041296265.1. Lineage (NCBI taxonomy): Eukaryota > Metazoa > Chordata > Mammalia > Perissodactyla > Equidae > Equus > Equus caballus. Next base: position 34,433,282 of record NC_091698.1, read on the forward strand.
AATGGGCCACCCCATCTGCGACACAGTCACCCCCCATCTCTCCCAATATGTTCTCTTCCTTTCTGACCATGCTCTTAGAACCCAAAGGTTCTGCCCTTGGCCGTCTTCTCTTCTGACTCTGCACTCTCTCCTAGAGCAACAGTTCTCTATGGGGTTGATTTTGCCCTCCAGGGGACATTTGACACCATCTGGAGACATTTTTGGTTGTCACAACTAGAGGGGTGTGCTAATGGGTAGAAGCCAAGAATGCTAAATTTCCTACAATGCAAAGGACAGCATTCTCGACAATAAAGAGTTATATAGACCAAAATGTCAATAGTGCCGAGGACCTCCGTCTCCCTAGGGAAGTGCAATGCCTTTACATTTTCAACAGCCATTTATGGACAAGCCCCAAATCTTATCTCCAGCCCTGTGCTCTCCCTCAACTCTCTCAATTGCCATTGCTGCCTTTCCAATGCCCTGCACAGTCCAGAGACACCTCCAACAGCCAAACCAAACCCTTTATCTTTTCCCCATGTTCCTCCTCCTGGGTTAAACTCCCATGCTACCAGTTTCCCAAGCTAGGAACCCCTAAGCCATCTGACATATGCAATGGAACATCACTAAGTCTTGATTCCATCTTGGTCTTGTCTCTCATATCTACCCCTTCCTTTCCACACCAACTCCTGCTTCCTAGGTAATGCCAGCATACTCTCTTCTCGGAATAATTCCATTCACCTCCAAACTAACCTTTCTTTGTCCATCCATTCCCCACGGGGCTGCCTGTTATCTTCCCAAAACACAGATTTGAGTATGCTCCACCCTGCCCCAAGGGTAAGGCCCAAACTCCTTAGCTTGGCATTCCAAGACTGTTCTCAACCCGCTTTTTGAAGCTTACCTCCCATGAGCCTCACCTCCCAGCCCCCCAATCATACCAAATTACATGCCCTTCCCGAAACACACCATCCCTTTTTATATCTTTGCTCAAGTGGACTTTTCTCATGATGAATGAATATGCTGCTTCACTCATCACAGCCTATGAAAAGTCTATTCATATTTAAGACATTGCTTCCATGAAGCCTTCCAGATTTCCCTACTGAGGTTAATGTCCTCTTTTTTTTTTTTGAGGAAGATTAGCCCTGAGGTAACATCTACCACCAATCCTCCTCTTTTTTTGCTGAGGAAGACTGGCCTTGAGCTAACATCTGTGCTTATCTTCCTCTATTTTATATGTGGGATGCCTGCCACGGCATGGCTTGATAAGCAGTGTTAGGTCCACACTGAGATCTGAACCAGCAAACCCCGGGCCACCGAAGCAGAGTGCACAAACTTAACTGCTATGCCACTGGGCTGGCCCAAAATAACTTTTTTTTTTTGTGAGGAAGATTGCCCCTGAGCTAACATCTGTGCCAACCTTCCTCCATTTTATGTGGGATGCCGCCACAACACGGCTTGAAGAGTGGTGCTAGGCCTGTGCCTGGGATCCAAACCTCCAAACCCCAGGCTGCCGAAGCTGGGTGCGTGAACTTAACCATTATGCCACTGGGCCAGCTCCTAACATCCTCTCTTTTTTTTTGTTTAAGATTGGCACCTGAGCTAACAACTGTTTCCAATCTTCTTTTTTTTTTTTCTCTTCTTCTTATCCCCAAAGCACCTCAGTACATAGTTGTATATTCTAGTTGTAGGTCCTTCTGGTTGTGCTATGTGGGATGCCACCTTAGCATGGCCTGATGAGTGGTGCTAGGTCTGCGCCCAGGATCCAAACTGGTGAAACCCCGGGCTGCTCAAGCAGAGTGCACCAACTTAACCACTCGGCCACGTGGCTGGCCCCCTAACATCCTCTTTTGATCTCTGTCAGATTTTATCTTTCATAGAATCCATAATATGCTTTGCCATTAACTGCATACGCATTTGACTCCTCTGAGACTCAGTTCAGTGAAGGCAGGGGCTGTGTCTTTACTTTACCCCTCATAGAAAATTACATATACCCCTCTCATAGTAGGCACTCACTAAATGTTTGGAGTACTGAATTGAGAGATTTGAAAGAGGGCCTCTTTCTTCACAGTCCAGACAGAAAGATAATTTTCATTAGACAGGACCCATGAATAAGTTTCTTTTCTACATTTTGGGTATTTTATTTCTATTTTATTTGTATTAAATTTTATGGATAAATGAATGCTAAATGCCACAAGTATATTGTATATTGGTCCTGAAAGGATAAACTGGAGATCAACTCTTTGAACAGAAACAAGTTAAAATCATGGGATGGAGAGGTGCTGAGTTAGCACAGCTCATTTATTAGCTGCATTTCTCTTACCCAGAATGCTCTCAGTTCACCCAACTATTAAGAATTTTTTTTTAAAGATCTTATTTTTCCTTTTTCTCCCCAAAGCCCCTGGTACATAGTTATATATTGTAGTTGTGGGTCCTTCTAGTTGTGGCACGTGGGACACCACCTCAGCATGGCTTGACAAACGGTACCATGTCCACACCCAGGATCCAAACCAGCGACACCCTGGGCTGCCGAAGCAGAGCCTGCAAACTTAGCCACTCGGCCACAGGGCCGGCCCCCTATTAAGAACTTTTGATTTCCCTCTTTCCTCTCAAAATTGTACTCATTCTTCAAAGCCCAGCTCAAGTTTTCAAAAAAACTTTCCTGATTTCTCCAGTCATAATTCACTTTGAACCTCATTTAAGACTTATGACTTTTTACATTCTATTATTATTATTCTATTATTTCTATATTCTTTTATTATGTTTACTTGTCCTTAAAGTCCTATAAGACAGGGGCCACAACTTAATCATTTCCATTTCCTCCTCTGTAACTTGTCCAGTTCTTGGCATGTAACAGACCATAAATGCTGGACTTAGTGGAACCATCTAATTTTGAGTGGTCCTAGAAGAACTAGCCCAAACTTCCCGACCCACACTGAATTCATTTGGACTGGGGTTTGACAGCAGGTTAAGAGAGCCATCCCCTAAACGGATCTATGGCTTCTAGTGACTTGTCCCGCCTTACCTGTTAGGATGCCCTAGAAGTGGGCCAGACCTTCGAGAGCAGTAACACTGTTAGCCCAGTGATTCCACCTGCCAAACACATCTGTCCCCAGTAATCCCTACTTTTACATCTACCCCTGCCATTCTTTTCCTTGTTAGGATAGCAGTTCTCAGCACATGGTCCATGAACTTCTACAGTCTTCCACAACAAAACTACTCCTATAATAATCCTGAGATGTTATTTGCCTTTTTAACTGTGTTGACATTTGCGCCAAGCCAATGATGCAAAAGCAATGGTGGGTAAAACTGTTGGCAACTTAGCAGGAATGAGACAGTGACACCAAACTGTAGTAGTCATCATTGCATCGCTCCCTGCCGCGCCGTTGCAATTTTTTAAAATGCCATTTTCAATTAACACCCTTAAAGAAGCAAAATAAAATTATTAATTTTATTAACTCTTGATACTAGAGTACACACCTTTTTACTATTTTGTGTGAAGAAATGGGAAATACGCACACAGCGCTTCTATATACCCAAGTCAGTTGTTCTGACACAAAGGACTTGGGCAGTTAAACTGTGAGCTGAAATAACTTTTGTTTTTAAGTTAATAGACTTGATTTTTTTGAGTAGTACAGACGGTTCCCATACACCCCTTCACACTCTCCCAGTATTAACATTAACATCTCTCCTATTATTAACATCTGGCATCCGTTTGGTACATTGGTAACAACTGATGCACTAATATCAATACATTATTACTAACAAAGTCTATAGTTTACATCAGGGTTCACTTTTTGCTGTACATGTATGCTCCATGACACCATTAGAGGATCATACAGAATAGTCTCACTGCTCTAAAAATCCTCTGTGCTCCACCTATTCAGCCTTCCCTGCCCCTATGCTTGGCAACTGCTGATCTTTTACTATCTCGGTAGTTTCGCCTTTTCCAGGATCATATAGTATGCAGCCTTTACGGATTGGTTTCTTTCACTTAGCAATATGCATTTAAGCTTCCTCCATGTCTTTTTGTGATTCGATAGCTCATTTCATTTAATCACTCAATACTCCCTTGTATAGATGTGCCCCAGTTTATCCATTCACCTGCTGAAGAACATCTTGGTTGCTTCCAAGTTTGGGCAATTATGAATAATGCTGCTATACGTTCACAAGCAGGTTTTGTGTAGGCATAAGTTTTCAACTCATTTGGGTAAACACCAAGGAGCACAATCACTGATCATATGGTAAGAGTATGTTTAGTTTTGTAATAGACTGCCAAACCATCTTCCAATGTGGCTGTACCATTTTGCATTCCCACCGGCAATGAAGGAGAGCTCCCACTGCTCCACATCCTCCTCAGCATTTGTTGTCAGTGCTTTGGAATTCAACCATTCTAACAGGTATCTCGTTGTTTTAATTTGCAATTCCCTAACAAAATAAGATGTTCAGCATCTTTTTGTTTTTTGAACTAAGGACCATTTTATTTGAAAAGACATCGGACAAACTATGGTTATTCAAACGGGCACATTTGGCAGATATTTTCTCAAAAACGAAAGGAGTAAGCCTGTTCCTTCAAGGAAAACAACAGACAGTATTTGATGCCAACGATAAAATTTGACCTTTCAAGTGAAAACTAGAATTGTGGAAAACTTGTATCTGTCGCTGTGAACTTGGCAGCTTCCCAACATTTAAGAGACTGTGTTTGGAAAAGCTGCATAATTCAGTGAACCAGTGTCTTCCAAATGATGATATGTATGATTTTACAAAGTCATGCATGCATAAGAGGTCCTTTCAAAATGCGAGATATACCAATGATTTTAATGTAATAGAGCATAAAGTTCCTTAATATGGTTTCAGATTCCACATCCGACTAACCTTTAAAAAACTACCACTTCTAAGTTTAGGTGTTGTATCAAAAATATCCCCAATTATCTAAAAAGGCTATTAAAATACTTCTCCCTCTTCTAAGTATCTGTGAGGCCAGATTTCCTTCATCTACGGCAATCAACACCACTTTACAATAGATCGAATGCAGAAGCAGCTATGAGAATCCAGCTGTTTTCAATTAAGCCAGACATTAAAGAGATTTGCACGCGAAACAATACTACTTTTCTCATGCAATTTTTTTTTGCGGAAAACATACTTTTTTCATAAAAATGTTATTTATGTAAACATGTAATGGGTTTATTCCTTTTTGTGTGTGAGTCAATACATATTTTAAACATTTGTCAGCGTAAATTTCCAATAGGGCAAATACGGAAAAAGAAATAAAAGGTCTTCAGGGTTCTCAATAATGTGTAGCGGTGTAAAGGGGTCCTGAGACCAAAATAACGTGAGAACCACTGCTCTGGGATGCCTTCCTCTTATCCTGCGGGCCAATCCCAGTGCGGAGAATTCCAGTGGTGTCGCAGACTCACCTCTAAGAATCTCCCCTGAGGGACCACACTCTACTCACTGCCCCTGCTCTGCATCCCCTCCGCAGTTACGCTGTCCTGGTGTCCCCTGCTGCTTTCAAACCTCTCGTTCTTGCCAGGTACTGGGAGAGGGAAGAAAAGAACTCGCACACGCTCTCTAGGCTGCGGCAGCCCTTCCAGGCGCGTCCTCAACTCGGCGGTCACCCTCCCTGGGGAAGAGTCTGACATTTGCGTCCGCATCGCTCACGTCAAGGAGCACCGCAGGGACGCAACAACCTGCAGAAGCCTCATGGGAAGTGGGGGGAACTCCGAGTCTGCTCAGGGTTGAAAGCGCGGAGGGGCCTCGGGAGGCTTCTGGAACGAGACCGGTCCCGCGGCGGAAGACGGCGCGTGCCGGAATTGCCGCAGCCTCACCATCACCAGGTAAAGCGACCCCTTTCTTCGCGCCTGCGCCGCCCCGCCCCGTCTCCTCGCTCCGCCCCTTGCCGCCAAGCAGGGAACCCGGCGCCGCCGGCCAGGGCCCGTCACGACAGTCCTGGCGCTTCCCGGCAGGCCGTCTGGCTGCTGATGTGTCGGGGAGGCGGGGATTAGGGGAGGGGCTTCTCGCCACGCCCTCTGCTCGGAAGGGGCTGCTGCGGCCGACCTACCTAGGTAGAGCCATGGCGGAGCCTTCCCTGTCCGCGCGGGCCTCGCCGGACTCAGGTAGGCTCAGAGCCCCACCCTGTGGCGGACAGAGAGGGGCGCTGGTCTCCGAGGGGCGGGGCAGGAGGACTGCCATGTGAGACTTGCGGAAGGGGGCCTCGGTTGGGAAGGGACTTGTAGAGAGAGATTGCCGTCTGCGGCTTCGGGGTGATGATGACATTCGGGGGCTCTTTGCGGTGAGGGGGCTGTGGTCTAGGGGGGTTCTGGGGCATTGGGCGATCCTGGAGAAGGGGCTGCCCTGCAGGGATGTTTCTGATCAGAGATCAGTGGGAGAACCCAGGTAGGCAGAAGCCCGGGGGCTGCTGGGGCTGTGATTTCTGCTGTTTGGGCAGGAGCCTGTTTTTAAGCACCTGCACCCCAACGCGCTCATGCACACTTTTTCCATTTATTGCTTGCAGATAAAGCACAGAAAGACAAGGCTGGACAGACCTCAGGGCCCAGTCAGGGCAGCCGAATGGGGAAACTCTTGGGTTTTGAGTGGACAGATGTGTCCAGCTGGGGGAGGCTGGTGACCCTGCTGAATCGACCAACGGATCCTGCAAGTCTGGCTGTCTTCCGTTTTCTCTTTGGTAAGTCCAGTTTCTGGGAGGGGCCAGTGTGGTTGGGGGTGGGAGAATGATAGTCGTCCCTTGTCCATTTCTTGGTTACTTAGTGGACTTACCCTTTTCCTCAGAGCTGAAGATATTGATATCCTGGAAGAGGTCTTTGTGGAGTTAAGGATCAAACCCAGCTTTGTCTCCTCTGATTAGGGTTTGGAGGCCAGAGATGCTTTGATCTGAGGCTCTAGGAAACAGAGGGGCAGAGGAACAGGGACCCATTTTGCTTGTGGAGTGAAGTTGCCCAGGAACTATGCTAAAGACTAGACTCCAGAGAAATAGCAGAGGTGACAGGGCAGACGTTTTGACTGTGACTCCCTAATGTGGAGCTTCCTAACTCAGAGGCCACAGCATGTGTGCTTGGAATGGGTTGCAGATGTGCTGAGATATTAATCTCCTTAGCCCAGTGGTTCTCAACTAGGGGCGATTTTGCTACCCCAGGGACACTTGGCAATGTCTGTAGACATTTTTATTTGTCACAACCTAGGGGGAAGGGGAATAGGTGGCTACTGGCGTCTATGTAGGAGGCAAGAATGTTGCTAAATGACCTGTGATACGCAGGATAGCCCCTACCTGCAAATAATTAACCAGCCCAAAATGGGGATGGTCCTGAGGTTGAAAAACCCTGCCTTGACTGGAGCTGGCTTCCTGACCTGAGTGGCCCCTTCTGTTTACCTCAGAGTGTTAGCCAAATACTGCTGTTTTCTCTCTGTGCCCGGAAAAGGTCACGAAGCACCACCTAGAGCACTTTCTGTATCCCAGTAGGACAGACCTTTATAAATATAACTATCAAAACCTGAACAACATTCATAGCATTTTGTTCACTTCTCTCATTTAACCCTCTCTGTAACCTTGTAAAATATTATGAGCCCCATTTCACAAGTGAAGAATTGGCTCAGTGTGAGGTGCAGTGGCTGTCTGAGACCACACAACTGGCCTAATACGTAGCATAGAGTAGGCACTCAGTAATTATTGTTAAATGAATGAATAAATGGCAGAGTCACAATCAGGAGAGAAGTCTGACCCTGGAGCTGGGTGCGCTCGACTGTATTCCAGTGTATTCCACTGCTTCCTTTGCTGAGCCTAATTGCCCCCTCCTCCACTGCCTTCTTAGGGCTGTTGATGGTGCTAGACATTCCCCAGGAGCGGGGGCTCAGCTCCCTGGACCGAAAATACCTGGATGGGCTGGAGGTGTGCCGCTTCCCCTTGCTGGATGTCCTGCAGCCACTGCCACTTGACTGGATGTATCTTGTCTATACCGTCATGTTTCTGGGTGAGGGAAACTGTGGGATAGATGGGAGTATTGATTGGCCTGCCTAAAACACAGAAATACAAAGCATGTTGATGAATGACCAAGGTCTTGGGTTCCTTATTTCATTTCTGCTGTGACTCATAATTTCATCTTGCTGACCTGTGTATCATCTGAACTGTGACCCCATAACTCTTTTTAAAAATATTAAAATAACATTTAATTTTCATTTAGTTTTACCTCACTATGGAATGTCTGATGATTTTTCTTAATCCCACCCACAGCCTGTCCCAGGGGAGCTGGGCCTGTGGTGACCCTTTGACCTCCTAATCCTCTCCTCCACAAATCCCAGGGGCACTGGGCATGATGCTGGGGATGTGCTACCGGATAAGCTGTGTGTTATTCCTGCTGCCATATTGGTATGTGTTTCTCCTGGACAAGACGTCGTGGAACAACCACTCCTATCTGTATGGTTTGTTGGCCTTTCAGCTGACATTCATGGATGCAAACCACTATTGGTGAGTCTAGGGGAAAAGATTGGGGGGGGTGGCTGGGTCAGGATGGTTACCAGTGATAGGGGCCCAGTGAAGTCCTAGAATTTGCCCCAGCAAGCATATTTTCAGCCATTCTTTGCAAAGGTTGGTTACAAGGTCACACTTTCATTTGGATGGATTTGGGAGGGGGAAGGGTCAGCGAGGTTGGGGCACTTGGGATGACAAAAAGCAAAATGGCTCCATTCCCACCCCTTCACTCTTGCCATATTTCCCCAGGTGCCTTGATCTATCCACTTCCTTTAATCCTCTTAGAGAGAAGAAGAGAAGACTAAAGCCAGACATAGCTGTTTTCAGATACTTCAAGGGTGGTCATGTGGAAGAGGGAGCAGACTTGCTCTGTGTGAGCGCAGAGGGGCAGAGTTAGAGCCCAGAGTAAAAGTTGCTGTGAGGCAAAGCCATGTCTGAAGGAGAGGGCCCAGCAGGGCAGCTCAGCACTGCTGTCCTGGGAGGAGGCGACCCTCCCCCACCTCTCGTTTAGGTGACCATCTTTCAGCGCAGGTGGAGAAGGGATTTGGAGACAGGGTGGCAGGGCAGATGACCTTTAAGGATTCTTCCCAGTATGAAGTGAAAAGCAAATATGACATGTCAGTAAGATGGTAAAGGAAAAAAAAATCTCAAACATTGAATTCATTAGTGATTTATCAGTCATTAATTAAGTTTCATTCATTAGTACACAGATACCCCTTTTGTAAACCTGTCAATTCATTCAGAATAGCCAGCTCTGATCATGTAGAATTAAGAGGCAGTTTTGACAGAAGATCCCTGAAAAGTTTCATTTGTATGACTTTTTACACAATTTGAAAAAAATACCTATCACTTACTGAGGGCTTTCCACATGCCGGGCACTATACTAAACGCTTAATTTTTCTTCATTACAACCCCATGAGGCCCATAGTGCTATTCCCGTTTACAGATGAAGAAACTGAGGCTTAGAGAAGGAAAGGATTTGCCTAAGGTCAGATAGCAGGTAAGAGGCACAAGTGAGAATCCAGGTCTCCTTCACTGCAGACTCCAGGGCTCTTGACAATAAGTGTAAGCTACCCCTTTCCCAGAGACTCTGCTCATTCGTTGTCTTCTTGAAAACCTGCTTTCCTTCTGCTTCCCCACAATACATCTAGTTTTAGTAGCCTGGGTTTATCAGTTCTCTCCCAAGGTAAACTGTTAGCAGGTACGGTCTGCCACTAGATCCTGGCATCCAGGTCTGTGAAATGTCAGTTTGTCTTGGATATTGATTTTTTTTTTTAATGCACTGTATATATTTACATATAGCTTTAGCTTTTCAAACACTCCTTCAAATTCATTCTTTTTCAAATTCAGTTATATTCTAGCATTGTAGTCTTTTTCGTGATTTGTTCCATTAGAACAAACTAATTTGCTAACTAACTAATAGTAAATGCTGAACTTTTTGTTGTTATAACTCACTAGTTATATTTCTGTTACGACTTAATCACTGTTATAATTTGTTCATTTAATTCTAAAGGGCCTTAGGAAAGCCCAGAGGACCAGAGAGGATATGGGAGATGTCCTGGGATAGGTAGATTATTATATTTTAAAAGAAAGGTGGAAATGTGGCTGCACTAAGGAACTCTCCTCAATGCTTACTTTCCTTGGCCTAGGTCTGTGGACGGCATGCTGAATGCCCGTAAGCGGAATGCCCATGTGCCCCTTTGGAACTACACTGTGCTGCGTGGCCAGGTACAAGATTTTAGGAAAGAGGGAGGTGTTCTTCAATAGCCGTTGTCAGCATGACCATCCCATTGCCAGGCTGCACTCTACTCTGCCTCCCTGGGTCTTCTCATTTTTCCCTTTGGCTGGAAAGCTACGCTTGCTTTTCTGTTGTTTCTAATCCTTTAATCTCTGGGTTCTCTCACCTTGTCAAGGAAAGAATAGAGCTTTGTCCCTGCTAGAGTAGAATCCTCATGAGGGAAAGAATAACGTCTGTGCTTCATGACTTTCCTTGGTGCCTAATGCTGTGCCTAGCATGGGTAGGATGCCAACAAATACTTGTTGGATGAATGAATATCAGAGATGAGTGAATAAAAGACTGGATCTAATCTTCCTTGGGCCCTGAACTGAGATCAGAACTTATTTAATTTTTGACTGTCTCTGGAAAACAAGGTTCTTTTTTTGTTTGAACATTCATTTTGCATTTTGTGTTTGCAGATCTTCATTGTTTACTTCATTGCGGGGGTGAAAAAGCTGGACGCAGACTGGGTTGAAGGCTATTCCATGGAATACCTGTCCCGGCACTGGCTCTTCAGTCCCTTCAAGTGAGTGGCTGTCAGGGCAGAGGCCTTGTTGAGGCACAGGTACCAAGTGGGTGACTCGCCTCTCTCAGGTCTGCAGTGATGGCTGCTGTTCCTACTTTGCCTGAATTTGCCACATGCTTTCCTCTGTCCGCTCATTTTCCTACTCAGCAGAAGGCAGAGTTGATGATAGCAAAATATCTAGGCCTAGCTGCTCCTGGGAGACTTATGATATGGGTGGGAACAAAGGGAAGAGAAATGAAAAGAGGAAAAGAAAGAGGCCGAACTAGGTAACTTGGTGGATGAGTCAGTGCCCCAGCAGTTGTCATGGGGGCTTGCCTATGTCCTTAGGTTGCCACCTCAGCCTCTTGCCAGAATTCTTCAATCAGTGTACCAAGAAGATGGACAGTGTCCCTGCCCTGACAAAGCCATTGTTACCAACTCTTTACCAAAAAGAGGCTTGCCTCTCTGATTTCTCTCTTCCTCCCATTTCTTCTTTCCTCTTCTTTTACCGTGTTGTTTTTCCTCTTCGCTGTTATTTCCCAGTTCCTAAAGGTTGACTTCATTATTATGTTAGTCACGCATTCATGTCTTAAAGTTTTTTTTCCTTTGTAACCTCCATGAAGAGCCTGCCCTGCACAGCACACACACTTCTCCATCAAATTTTGCCCTAGGAGATCTGCCCTTACTGCATAGGGTATCTTGGAAAACGTTGGCCACCTAAAGTGTGTGGAAATGAAAGGGGTTGGAAAACTCTACTCCCATAGGGTGTCTTTGTGCAGAGTTCTTCTGCCCACCTGCTGGGGTACATGCTTTGGCAAGGACAGGGTAGCAGAGGTATGTTTGCTGTGAATGCTGGGTTCTCTAGTGGGCAGGTGCCTGACCTTTGTCCCTGGTGTCTGCAGACTAGTGTTGTCCGAAGAGATGACTAGTCTAGTAGTGGTGCACTGGTGCGGCCTGCTACTGGACCTCTCAGCTGGTTTCCTGCTCTTCTTTGATGCCTCAAGATCCATTGGCCTCCTCTTCGTGTCCTACTTCCACTGCATGAATTCCCAGCTTTTCAGCATTGGTCAGTACCTATAGTCTGGTAGATAACAGGAAACCACAGGCTTCCAGGGAGGGACTAGCCAGAGGCATTGTTTAGGAGTGTGAGATGGTGATGGGAACGGGCTGAAGTGAGCCAGATGCAGTCACTGTGAAAAGGAAAGAAACGGGGAGGAGAGGATTGGGGCTTCCGGGCTCAGCTACTGTGTTGTGCAGTAAGGAATCTCTGGGAAGTAAGTATCCTCTCATTGAGAACTTCTTTGCTCGTAAGTGGAATACCTAGAAGAGGCTTCCTAAGGGAAGAGAGTTGAGGGGATTACCCACGTTCCCCCCAACCAAACTCCTGAAATGCTTATTTTCTTCCTGCTTTCCTAGGTATGTTCTCCTACGTCATGCTGGCCAGCAGCCCTCTCTTCTGCCACCCTGAGTGGCCTCGGAAGCTAGTATCCTACTGCCCCAGAAGGCTGCAAGAACTGCTGCCCCCCAAGGCCGCCCCTCAGCCCAGCACTTCCTGCATGTATAAGAGGAGCCGGGCCAAAGGTGGCCAGAAGCCAGGGCTGCGCCATCAGCTCGGTACTGCCTTCACCCTGCTCTACCTCCTGGAGCAGCTCTTCCTGCCCTATTCCCATTTCCTCACCCAGGTGTGTATGGGCTGGGGCTTAGCTTGGAAGGTGGCAGAGGTGACAGCAGTAGGGAAAGAATGGGACTGGTTTTGTAGCCCTTCCTCACTAGAGGATGTGAGAACCATTGAGCTGATTCCCTCTGCCCTGCCTTCTCAGGGCTATAACAACTGGACAAACGGGCTATACGGCTATTCCTGGGACATGATGGTACACTCCCGCTCCCACCAGCACGTGAAGATCACCTACCGTGATGGCCGCACCGGCGAGCTGGGCTACCTTAACCCTGGGGTGAGACATCTGATGCTGACAACTCACTGTTCTTCAGGGGCCCCTTGAGCTTTAGGGTCTGGTTTGGTCTTAAACACAATCATAAAATAAAACAATTTTGGGCCCACTCTGCCCTTTCTCAGGAGCCAGGTTGAACCTTCTTTTATGTGGGTTGAAAAAGGGCAGTGTCATTTATTTCCTTGAATTGAGATTAGATTTAGGAAAGGTAAGTACCACTTGCCCAGCATTGAAAGATTCTTCCCCAAAGACAAATTCAGGGTTTTTTTCCTGGTCAAAATGGGCAGCAGGCAGGGATCTCTCTGTGCCATTGGCAGTGCATGAACTGTCTGGGAGGTGATAATGAGGAAGTGGGACTAATGTGGGGGTTTGGGGCAGGTATTCACACAGAGCCGGCGATGGAAGGATCACGCAGACATGCTGAAGCAATATGCCACTTGCCTGAGCCACCTGCTTCCCAAGTACAATGTCACTGAGCCCCAGATCTACTTTGATATTTGGGTCTCCATCAATGACCGCTTCCAGCAGAGGTGGGCAAGGGGAGCAGAGTTGGGGGAAAAATGAAGTCCAGCTCCTTTTGCCAAGATGAATAGCCCATGCTCCCCAGTGTTGTCTTGCTTGAAAGGCTCTCCTTCTCTGGTGCATGTCCCTGTTGACCTGGTTGTGGGCAAAGCTGATTACTTCCAGCAGGGGGCACCATCATCCAGAAGGAAAGGTAACTGACTTGTTCTTTTAGAAACCATTAACACCGTTCTCCTCAGGTGGCCACTAACCCCCATTCTTCCCAATGCTCCAGAATCTCTTTCCCCTCCTCTTTCTGCCCCAGATTGGCAATAACATGTTGACATAGGCCATTTCTTCTATCAGGAAACCCTGTTCCCTCTATCTGGAAACGGTGATGAAAGGAACAGAACCGGAAGTTCTGGTGGGTGGGTGGTTGTGGCCTCCTTAGAACATGGTTTTCTTTCCTAAGGATTTTTGACCCTCGTGTGGACATTGTGCAGGCCACCTGGTCTCCCTTCCAACGTACACCTTGGCTACAGCCACTGTTGATGGACCTGTCTCCCTGGAGGGCCAAATTACAGGAAATCAAGAGCAGCCTGGACAACCACACGGAGGTGGTCTTCATTGCGGATTTCCCTGGTATGGAGCAAAGCAAGGGGAGGCTTTGCATGTGGTAGAGGGAGGAGGGGGCATTCCTGGTGGGAGGAATGTTTTTGAAACCTGAAGGGTGGTAGTGGTGACCATATGATGTCTCTGTTCTGGCTGGGAGTGAGTTCACTCTACCATGGGTGGGGATGGATGGGGAACTTTGTTGCCTCTGGCAGGGCTGCACCTGGAGAATTTTGTGAGTGAAGACCTTGGCAACACTAGCATCCAGCTGCTGCAGGGGGAGGTGACTGTGGAGCTGCTGGCAGAACAGAAGAACCAGACTCTTCAGGAGGGAGAAAAAATGCAGGTATTTTGTTGGCATTAACAATGACAGAAAAGTTTCAATAAGTGGAGTTAATTTATTATAGACTCAAAATACTTTACTATAGGAGTGATGTAGTGGGAGCTCAAAAAGCAAGGGCCCTGGGGCTGTGAATAACCTCATCCAGGATTCTAGGGATGAGTTCTTTTGGACTCCAAAACCCGATGAGAAGAAAGATGCCTGGAGGCGAGGGCGGGGGAGGGGGGTGTAGTGTAAGGAGCCCATAGGCTGGCTAGGGAAAGGCTAGAGAGTGAAATCCATCCATTTCTTCCTGCTTGTCAGTTGCCTGCTGGTGAGTACCATAAGGTGTATACGATATCACCCAGTCCATCTTGCTACATGTACATCTATGTCAATACTACCGAGCTTGCACTGGAGAAAGACCTGGCATATCTGCAAGAATTAAAGGAGAAGGTGGAGAATGGAAGTGGTGAGTACCTGAAGATTGGGGCTGACAGGGAGTGGGGGTTGTGAATGAGGTCTAGCCGTTAAAGAATGAGCTTGAAGTCTCTAGCTGGTGAAAGGGGGATCTGAGAGAGAGAATTCTCTCTCTCTCAGTGATTCCTCTTTTTGCCATCTTCTGGGCAGAAACAGGACCTCTACCTCCAGAGCTGCAACCTCTGCTGGAAGGGGAAGTAAAAGGGGGCCCTGAGCCAACCCCTCTGGTTCAGACCTTCCTTAGACGCCAGCAAAGGCTCCAGGAGATTGAACGGCGGCGAAATACCCCTTTTCATGAGCGATTCTTCCGCTTCTTGCTGCAAAAGCTCTATATCTTTCGCCGCAGGTAAGTTTTCCCCACAATACTTGTCATTGCCGTCAGATGTTTGCAGTCTGGGTAACTTTTCTCTGGTGAGGGTAACAGTAGGGACTCTCTCCCAGGAAAGGACATTCTAGCACTAAATCCCTCTTTTTCACTCTTTGTTCTCTTCCCCCTGATTTAATGGAAGAGTAAATGATCTCTGTCTGATGGCCTGCTGTCTTGTTCTGCCTCAGCTTATCTTCCACCTCCCTGTAGGTTATTCCTACCCGACCCCGGAATCCTCTTCCAGGCTCTATAAGGAGTAGGGTGCCCTTCCAGCTGGGATGTAGGGGTCACTGGGAGGAGATTTTCATTTATGCCTGGGTGAGAGGAGGTAGGACCATGTGGGCCCAAAGGGCTTAGGCAGGAATTCCAATGTTGAAACAGGAGTATGGACTGCATGGCCTTTTCCCTCTTTTTCAGCTTCCTGATGACTTGTATTTCACTTCGAAATCTGGCATTAGGCCGTCCTTCCCTGGAGCAGCTGGCCCAAGAGGTGACTTACGCAAACTTGCGACCCTTTGAGCCAGTTGGAGAGTCGAGTCCTCCAGACACAGATTCTTCAGATCCTCCTGAAACAAATGCTGACGCTGTCCACTCAGAGCTCTGAGGGGGCCAGACGTTGGATACAGATATGGGAGCAGCCAGTGACAAGACCATTACCTACACAGCGGAAATTTATTTGAAAATATTTCAGATATTTTTTACATTTTTCTTCCTTCTCCATAGCTATTTTAAATTCAGAGATGATAGCTTAGAGGAGCCAAGTAAGTAAAGCAAGGATAATAATTTATCAAGCCAAGGTTGAGGGGCTAAGAAGGGGTTAAAAGCAATGTGAAAATGTCCTTCTAGGATAAAGGGGTAAGAGTCAGGTTTAAAGTGACTGGCTCCTTGGGGAAAGAAATTTAATGTACCATGATGAAAATACTAGCTGACTCTTCTCAAGTGCTTGCTGTGTGCTAGGCACTGTGAAGCACTGTGCCTACATTATTACATTTAGTCCTTAATAGCCATTGTGGCCCCATTTTACAGTTGGAGAAAGTGAGACTGAGAGGTAATGTGACTTGCTCAAAGACATACACCTAGTAAGGGACGGATTGATGGTTTGAACCACGAGTCCATTTGATTTAAGGTCCTAAATACCCTGCCTCTTGTAATTTTCAGTATCACCAACAATAATTCTGAAATAATGTAGCTTAAAACTCGTCTTCGTAATTATGATTAGGATAGTGATCAGGGTCTAAACGCAGAGTAATTTTCTCACTACAGCTCTAGTTCCTTCTTTGTTCCTAATATCTATACAACCAGTAAGTTTTTCACCAGCAGTTATGCAAGTAGTTAGAATAGCACAAAGTTAAACTAATAATGGAATTTAGATGATTGGTAGTAGTATTTCTCTAAAAATAAGCTTAGTATATTTAGCATTATCATAGCCTTCAGTAAGCAGAACGTGAAGTAAGAATTAACCAAACTTGGTGAGGGTTTAGGGAATGTTTATAGTCACTTTGTACGTTTGGATGAACAAGGGTGATTCAGGAAGCTTCTCAATTCCGTGAAAATTCAAAGGCCTGGCACTGGGCTAGGAAGTGAGAATGCATAGAGTAATAAAAATAAATAAAAGGCCCCTGCTCGGGTCTCGTGGCAGAGACTGGCAGTAAATTGGCAGTCCCACCAACTTTGATAAAAGATTGCATCTCTATTTTCAGGCTTCTCTTCCCATGCCCCACCCCACCCCCTTGGACAGTGGTCTCAGGATTCTTTCCGAGGCAGCTGCCTTTTCACTGTACACACTTTGGATGATTATGTCCACTCCATGGTTCTCAGTGATCCTGCTTAGATTTCTTTCCTATGCCCTAGACCTCTATCAGCCAGCCCTGGTGGTCTAATGGTTAAAATTTGGGGCTCTCACCACTGTGGCCTGGGGTTCATTTCCCAGTCAGGGAACCACACCACCTATCTGTTGGTTGTCATACTGTGGTGGCTGAGTGTTGCTGTGATGCTGAAAGCTATGCTGCTAATATTTCAAATACCGGCAGGGTCATCCATGGTGGATATTTTTCAGTGGAGCTTCCAGAGTCAGACAGACTAGAAAGAAGGACCTGGCCAGCCACTTCCAAAAAAAATGGCCATGAAAACCCATATTGCACTAGAAGGCAAGAGGATGGCACAAAAAGACCGGGCAGGGTTCTACTCTGCTCTACACAGGGTTGCTAGGAGGTGGAATTGTCTTGACAGTATTAACAAGACCTATGTACCTAACCAGTCCCACCTGGATATCCCAGAGCTTTCAAACTGTCCTAAAAAGAACTTACATTCATCCCCAGTCCACTTGCTTCATTAATGAATGCCACTGTATTTTTTTGACCAAGTCATTTGTGAGTCATCAGCCATCTCTGGTACCTCTGTGTTCTTTCAGCCTTTATCTTGGAATCTAGTTAGGGATAGACCAGAGCAGGGCTACCATGTGGTTGTGCACCTTGGGCCCGAATAAGGGCACCACAGAGGCCAAGTAGGGTCTGACAGTTAAGTCCCTCTAATTCATACAAGGCACTGTATGGGTGAAACACTGGTTTTTGACCCTTTTGCATCTCTCTCAGTGACACTGTGTGCTTTGCCAGTAAATTAAGCTATCTTCTGTTCCCCTCATCCCTTCTTCCCTAATATAGGCAAGGATGCTGCTTTCTCCAAACTGTTAGTGTACCTACCACCTCTCTGACTCATTTTTCCCAGTGGAAATATTGGGGTGGGGTGGAGAGAAAAATGGGCCTAATACTGATTTTTAAAAAAGCTGTTCAATGGAGATCTTGGTTATTCAGGTTTCAGGAGGAATCAGGCCCTGTGCAACTACAGCTGTCCTAGGACTGGGTTATCACCTTCCTTTTTAGTATCCTTTCTACCCCCAGCATTTGGATATTGTCTGACTGATGTCACCCCCTTTGAAACTTTGTAGGATGGCTGGTACAAATTTTTCAACCTAAACATGAAATATTTGACATTGCTTTACATAACACTCACACTTCATGCTTGTTCAACTATTTGTAATGACCTTCACCCCATTTTATGCCTTTGCTTCTACTCTCTCTAGGCTGGTTAATGCTCCTCCACTTTCTTATCTTTAGGATTCTTTTCCCCCAGGGGCAGAGAACAAGCACCTGCAAAGTGAGTCATTAGTGTGCACATCCCTTGAGGGCAAGGATTTTCCTAGTAAATATTGAACCCAAACTTAAGGCAGTTACTTTGGTGCTACCACCAGCCTACAGGGACCTACTCATCATTTCCCTTATTTGGTCAACCTGGTTGTGTTCAGCCGGTAATGCATTATCTAAGCTTTTCGAAATTTATTCGCAAAGTTGAGATTCTCAACTTTGAGTAGGTTACAGTTGGATACTCCTAAATTAGACTTAAATCTTACCATCCCTATGATTTCTCAATTTTTAGACCTCCAGGTAAATGGGTACAAGCAAGCATTCCTCGAGTCTCACATTTGCAGCAGGCACCCGGTAGAGTTGAACCACCTGACTTCATACATGCTGGTAAAAACATGTGCCAAGTGGCTCCAGCCTATACTTTAGCTCCTAGGCTTGAGAAAGGATAGTTGGAGTTGTTTGAGCCTTCTATACAAACTTCCACAAATTTTTTGAGGAAGATTAGCCCTGAGCTAATTACTGCCAGTCCTCTTTTTGCTGAGGAAGACTGACGCTGAGCTAACATCCGTGCCCATCTTCCTCTACTTTATACGTGGGATGCCTACCACAGCATGGCCTTTGCCACACAATGCCGTGTCTGCACCCGGGATCTGAACCGGCAAACCCCAGGCTGCCAAGAAGTGGAACGTGCAAAATTAACCACTGTGCCACCTGGCCGGCCCCCAAACTTCCACAAACTTTGAGTAAGCCTTTGGAAAGTTGTATCTTTGCTGTTAATTTTAAGTTCCATTTTAGTTCATTCATTCTATCTTTTTAGATTGAAAGCTGGTCTCTCACTGTTTCAAAACACTTTCAAACTGTAATGTGTACTGAGCATGTAACTTGTAGCCTGTAACATTTATATAAAGGGATTAATACTTAAGGTACATTAAATAAACCCATTTTTCCACGTTAGTCAAAAAGATGAAAAGTTAATGTTTTAAGAACTGAACATTACTACTCTCTCCACATTATACTCAGTGGTTTTTATGCCTTTAATGGTTTTGAGCCCTTAGACAATTTAAAACACTACTGGTGGTACAAGAGTGACTGCTGCAACAAGGAGACATGAATTTTGGCCATTGCATTGGCCAAAAAAGGCAATGCGAGACAGAGGTCAAATCATTAACTTTCTTCTTAGTGCTAAGGATAGGCTTTACAAACCTACTAAATGCCAGCAGTCAGGGTCTAAGGATTGAAGCGATTTCCCTGAATCATGGGTAGGACTGCAATTTTTCAGGGTTAAAGAGTATGCTCTCAGATCATATTCATAACCAAGACACTTTTAAAGAATAATGGACACAGTTAAGGTAGAACCTAGCATTTTATTTAGATCTTCATTAAACTGTTGGAATTGAGAACCAGACATACGTAATAAACCTCCAAAAATAGATCCTGAAAGGCACTTTCTGCTTAGGGCAAGCAGTCATGGAATAAGCATGTAAACAAGCTGGCTTCTCTGTACCACACCAGCCAAGTCAGCTTTCTCCATGGCCAGCCGCACCAGCTCTGCCCTCCCTTCTGTTAACACCAGCCAGACCCCCCGTAGGTCTAACCCAAGGTTTTTCTGTAGGACACCTTGGCCTACCTGGGAATGCTGGAAACATGTTATTAAAGGAATCATGGTGTTGAGGAAAAAAAAAAAAAAAAAAAGAAGAAAAAAAAACTTTTAAAAGCTGCCATCTGAGGTGATGGCTTCTCTGTACTTACGCCATACCCCAGAATACAATAAATAAGCAATTAGAAAATGTTCAAGTATGAAGGGATTTCCTCCTCCCCGCCAAAAGCACTGCTCTCTGAAGGAAGCTGGTTTCTCTGTAGCTACACCAGCTGTTCAGAAAGCTCATTGGACCTGGTTTTGAAAATAAAACAAAGTTAAAACCCTAGGAGGAGTTATTGTGCAGTGTGGAATACTCAGTCTTTCTTATAAAGAAAAAAAAAAGTTATCTGGTACCAAAGTGTGCAACCTACAGACCCTCAGGTACTGCCCTGTGACTTCTCTGTATAACATCACAAGGGTGCCAAGTGCCTGTTATCTAGAGCTAGGAGTTGGTGGTTTGGCTAGTGCTGAACCCATGCATAGAATTGGTTTACTAAATAAAAACCTTATTACGTACGTCCTCCAAAAGACAGCTGAAAAGTGGAGAGATTTTGATTTGGTGCTGTTTTAAGAGATGGCAATTAAGAGCATAAGCACCAGGGAGATGGTTTAATGGTAACTGCCTTTTTTTTTCTTTTTAATGTCAGGCTAGAGCTCCAGCTGGAACTTGCGTTACATGCAAGAATGATTGGATAGGGAACACTCCCTGACAAAGAGCTACATAATTAGAAATGGATCAAGTTATAGGGAGGATAAGGGAAGGCTTCACATTCATAATAGAGCTCAAGACATTACAAATTCATGCTGACAGGGCTGTGGCATTGCCAGACAGAGGCTATAATGGAACTACAAGTACTTTACGTGCACATTACAAGGACATTTTTCAGCATTTGGTTGGGAAGTCAATGCAATTAGGATTTTAGAGGGTTGGGTGATAGGGCACAAAGGTTCAATTTCAAAGCATTATTTACTACAGTGTTGTTGGTTTGTTTCTAGGCAGTTACATGGATCACCTATGCTCACTAAATTCATTATAATGGTGAACAAAACACCTAGGGACAGAATAGCAAGCCCAACTTACAGTCCCCCACACAAGCTAAAATTCATGTCATTGACTAGAGTGACTGCAACTGATTGGGAGCTGAAAGAGGACAGGAAAATTTAGGAAGAAGGGCCCTTTCCCTCAGAGCTTGAAGGCTTCTCTGTAGCCTACGCCAACAAGTCTGGGGAAAAAAGGCTAACACTTTCAATATTTAAGCTTTTTGGGCACTTCCCATGGGAAGCTGTCCCTACCAAAGTGGCCATAGGCTGCAGTCCTCTGATAAATTGGCTTCTTCAGATCCAGATCCCTGGAATATACAAGTCCGTAACTTAATATGTAGCATTCAATTTAAATAAAGCAAAACAATCAGCAAGACTCATTTTCAAGAGTTCTGGCAAATGAGTTCAGTTCTCTGGGGTATGCTAGGAAAAAAGTTTGTGGCAAAAAATAATTTGTTACTTCCCTGGTGTCCAAACTCCTTGCACAGTCCTTATTAGTAACTATAGTTCTTGTTTTTCCGTCCCTGGCTCAACAAATATGAAAACTTGTCATTATTCTGAGAAATTTCAAGTATCAAAAGCTCATCTGAGATCATGGCATACTTACCCAGGTCCCATGCCCACACCCTAACACGGTTATTTTCTCTGTTACCAGCCTTGGACATTCCATTTATCTGTACTAATTTCTGTTAAGTAAACATCCTTAGGTAACATGAGCACAAAGCCCAATATAAGATGTGGACTTTCTAAAGTCGTTAGTCTAAGCCATGGAGCACTATAATTTTACGTTTTTCTTAATTTAAGCCTTCACTGCAGGAAATTTAAAGGATAACATCAACACCTTCTAGAAATTCAACTTCCCCACTGGATGAGTCTTTCTTCACACCTTCACCTTCTCAGATTTGAATATATCTCAAATATATATACACGCACCCACACCCTCATCATTTTTCACTAGCAACAGGCTTTACCATCTTTACCTGACAATGACCCCAGGGCGGAGGTCAAAATTCTTCTTCACAATCTCTAATAGCTCTCTCTCACTCTTCTGAGAGGTGCCATAATGGAAAATGGAGATAGACAATGGATGAGAAACTCCAATAGCATAAGAGACCTAAAAGGATTCAAATGTCATAAGAGTCAGTGATCAAAAGACACACACACTTGTGTAATACAGTGGTATAAAAAAAAACGTAGATCACTACACTAAATGCCCTCCCATTTACATGCCTTTTAATCACTCTGGTTATATAAAAGTATATACCTGCACAAGAACCCTTCTGCACAGACCTCCTTTAACAAGGGATTTTGCCACCCAACGAGCAGCATAAGCAGCTGAACGGTCCACCTTGGTATAATCCTTTCCTGAAAAGGCACCTCCTCCATGAGCTCCCCAACCGCCATAAGTATCCACAATGATTTTCCGGCCAGTCAAACCAGCATCGCCCTGAAATTACAGGATTTTAGTCACTTTATGCCTAATCCTTTCAAATATGTAGTTCTAGATCACGTTTGTTAAATGTCTATTCTGTATCACTCAGCAAATATCCTCAGGAGATTCACATGTAGGCTTCAGAAAACCTAGAAAAAAGGTGAAAGTAGCCAAATTTCTGCAAGTAACCATCACAGAAGATGCAAAAAATAACCTCAATTGACACCGTAAGGCCTTACCTGAGGCCCACCAATAACAAATCTGCCACTTGGCTGTAGATGATAGATTGTATCCTCATCAAGATATTTTGCAGGTACAACGGCTTTGATGACTTTCTCCTTTAGGGCATCCCTCATCTCATCGATACAAACTTCTTCATCATGCTGAACAGATATAACAATTGTGTGGACTCTGATAGGAAGCACAGCACCTCGATCCTGCATATATTGCACAGTCACCTTGAAGGCAACACAGATCCATCAGTACAGTTAGTCTACTGAACAACAGCTCTGTTCTTGGTTCTTTACTCTAAGTTACAATATAACGAAAGACAAATGCTATTCATTCTTTTTTTAGTTAGCTTTATTTAAACAACTTTACTGATGTTCTGTGCCAATGTAACATGTGTAATCTAGCTTTATGATCATCACTTACTTGAGTTTTAGAATCTGGGCATAACCAAGGCAAAGTGCCATTGCGGCGCAGTTCAGCCAGTTTGGCATTGAGCTTATGTGCTAACACAATGGTTAAAGGCATACATTCCTCTGTTTCATCAGTGGCATAACCAAACATCAAACCCTAAAAAAGGAAAGGTCACCAATGTGATCAACTGAAGCGTCAGAATTTAGTCTTAGAAAAGATGCAAATAGCGTCTACTAAGATACCTGGTCTCCTGCACCAATGTCTTCCTCATTTCGGTCAAGATGAACACCTTGAGCAATATCTGGTGACTGTTGCTCCAAGGCTACTAGCACATTACAAGTCTTGTAATCAAACCCTATAAATAAAACAATGTGCCTTGTTAAAAAAAAAAAAAACACAAAAAAAAGGCCACACGGTCAGCCCCATGGCTGAGTGGTTAAGTTCACATGTTCCACTTCAGCAGCCGGGGGTTTGCTGGTTTGGATCCTAGGCGTGGACCTACACACTGCTCGTCAGGCCATGCTGTGGCAGCACCCCACAGAGAAGAACTAGAATGACTTACAACTAGGATACCCAACTATGTACTTGGACTTTGGGGAGGGGGAAAAAACAGGCCACAGGAATGCCTTCCATTTGCAACAATTATCTGGAATTCTAAACACCACTAAAGAAATAAAATACAACTACAGCTTAGTACTTTTAAAGAACGGAACAGGGGGCTGGCCCAGTGGCTGAGTGGTTGAGTTCATGCACTCCACTGCAGGCAGCCCAGTGTTTCGTTGGTTCGAATCCTGGGCGCGGATATGGCACTGCTCATCGAGCCACGCTGGGGCGGCGTCCCACATGCCACAGCTAGAAGGACCCACAACGAAGAATATACAGCTGTGTACCAGGGGGCTTTGGGGAGAAACAGGAAAAAATAAAATCTTAAAAAAAAAAAAACGGAATAGGACTGGAACAAAAGGATAGGGAAACTACACAACTGGAGTTAAAGATTAGCAGTAACAATGTAGAAGACAGAGCTAGAGAGGGTTGAAGAGAACATCTGAAAAAAGGAGGAGCTTAAAAAATCCAACTCATTAAAACACACCTTTGGAAGAATCATCATATCCAATGTGTTTTATGGTTTCACGAACCACTTTCTGGTAGTCAACAGCAGCTCTGGACGTAATTTCCCCAGCAAGAAGGATCATTCCAGTTTTAGCAACAGTTTCTAATAAGAGAGAGATTTACACTCAAATGTCACTTTTATAAAGTAGTTTTCATGATGTTACCTTTTCATCAGTTGATAAGCAAGCTGTATTCTGAACCTACCACAAGCCACTTTGGCATCAGGGTCCTGTTGAAGGTGGGCATCAAGGACAGCATCACTGATCTGGTCACAAATCTTATCTGGAAAAAAAAATTCTTGGCTCAATTTCTTTAACTTACTGTTACTCTAACACCAATTTAACTATTTTCAAGTGTACAATTCAGTGGCATTCCAAGTATGGAGATCTTAACTGCTGTCTAATTAAAGCACTGCTTTACCAGAAGCCATTTGCCTGAAGAATAAATGCTGTATACAGTACTACATGTTACTTGAAAACTTGACACCATGGTCTTAATATAGCTGTACCACCAAACTTACCAATTCTATCTGCTAGAACTCCCCGCATGTTTAATATATTTTAACTCATTATGATATGCACTTTACACCTTACAAGGACTTCAGTCCCATCTCTAAAGTCTTTCAGACATTTTGAAAAATTAAGTTCCCAGGCAAAACAATTTCCACTGTTAAACAGAACAGCGACATAATTGAGATCAAGTGAAAGTAGAAATAAAGTGGTTCATTTCCAAATCTAGAAGTAAAGCAACGAAACATTTAGCTTTACAGTATCTCCAAAGACAGTAACACGTTTATTCCAAAAATTTAAAGTATGCATTATAAATCTAACCACCAGAAGAGTAAACTGTTTGTCTTGTTATCAATTTCTCCCTGATCCTAAAGAACACCAATTAGGGCAACGAGAAATGATGTCAATTAAAGAGTTAAACAATGAAAGTAAGAATACCTTACGAACAACAGGCATAAAAGAGGAATCATTTGATTTTGTTTTAAGACTAGCCCAGGAACAGGAGCTGAATGAACAGACTGGGATATGCCCAAAATGCATTCTGAATCCTTGTTGATTTTCTCATCACTATATTGTCGTCTATTAAAAATTGGGAGAGGAACAGAAATAACCCCCCAAATGTCACTTTCCTGAATTTTCTATAACCATCCAAAACAAAGCAAAATATGTTGCAGTCAAGTCAGAAGCTCAAGACAGTCTACAAACTGTTATAAAAGCTTGTGACTTAAATGATTAAAAAGGTGGGTCAAACACGTGCGATGCTCTCAACATTGGGGGGGGGGGGGACCCAGTCGAACCAAAAAAAAAAACCCCACACCACAGCAGAATACCTCTAGGTTGCTTGTGGGATTTCATCACAGGCACGGTAGACTTACTAGAGAGAAATGGATGCTTCGCCCATCAGACTAAATAACTATGTCATGGTGGTCATCCTAAGAAAGGGCAGAGGCAGTCTAGCAAAATCGTGATCTTCACTAGGTGACGTCTGCAGGCTGAGATTCAAAGTTCCTTGAAATAGCTTCTCCCGTTCACGTGTAAATCGATCCCCATAATGGCGGACCAGTGGACAAAGCCCGGAGGAGGAACGGTGAAGGCAAACCTTGCCTAACGGTAAGCCCCAGCCTTTAAAAGGAAACCCAACGCAACGGCGGCTTACACTTAATTCATGCTTCCTAGCCTTCTCCCGCATGGCCCAAATAAGGCAGGCCTTCTCCGACGCGCGCTATATTTAGTTGGAGGCTGTCACCTTGAAGACGGGGCCGCAGACCGCCTAAGGGCACGTCCGTATTCCGCAGCGTGTAGTAACGACCCACGCCAAGGAATTCATGGGAACCAGGCGGCCCGAGGCGCGGGCCCGGCTCCGCAGACCCGTGCGCTCCCGGGCCCGCCGGCTCCCCCGCGCACGGCCTCCACATGCGGCAAGCACGTGGTTGCGGCCGCAATGCGGGGCGCGCGCTCCCGACGGCCGGCCGCGAGCACGCGGGGCGGGTCGCCCACTCGAGGGTTTCCAGCCGGCAGGGCGGAGAGGAGGAAACAGTGCCCTCCCCGGGTAGAGCACTGGCTGCCGCAGCCCCCGCCCTTCTCATTTCTGGAATCTTCCGCATGCCGAGGCGCGCGGCCGGATGGGAGGGGACGAGAGGAGAAGGCGGGGGTAGCGGCGGCCACGCGCTCGGCACCGGCGGCGCCACGAGGAAGGCGCGCAGCCGCCGCTCTTCCCACCGCCCGCCGGGCGAGGGCAACCAGCGGGATGTGATGGGCACCGCCGCTCGCAGGTCCCGGCCGGCCGGCCAGCCCCAGCGCGGCCCGACGCCCCGCCCCACGCGTCGCTCCAGGCCCCGTCACCTCACCTGGGTGGCCTTCCCCCACGGACTCTGAGGTGAAGAGGAACGTGCCCTCCTCGATGAATCCCTCGTGGAAGCCGTTGAGCTGCCCGTTCATGGTGGTGTTGGTGACAGTGGCGGGGAGCGAAAGCGGCGCTGAAGAGAGAAGCGAGCGGCGAGGAGACGACTGCGAAATGCGCAAGCTGAAGACGACGTCCTATTCAGCTCGGGCGGGCGGCGCGGAGCGAACGAGGCGGCGGGCTCTGCGGCCCAGCATTTATATACAGCGCCAGCGCGCGCCCGGCTCGGGCCCCGCCCCTCGGCGCCGCGCGCCAATGCGCCATTCGCGCGAGCGGAGAGGGCGGTGCTTTGAGGGGAGCGCGGGCTGAACCACTCTGGCAGGCAGGGGGAGGGAGCGGAGGTAACGCGCCCCTCCTGCGAATATGTAGCTATCTCAAGCAGTTAGAACAAGGGGTAAGTGGAAACGCAAGGATACTGGGTCGTGGTACCCTTCTGTGCTGAAGGTGGAGGGTAAGCGACAAGGGTTTTGTGGGCCTCCCCCCCTGTGCTGTGACATGGCACCTCCTTTCCGACCGTTGGCCAGGTTATCTGGCCGCGAGATCGCGTCCCCCAGCGGCGGTGGCGGGAATCGGCGAAGGTTTTGTCCTCTGACTCTTCCCGAGGGTCTTTCCGGCCGCCCCGCCTTTAGATGCTCGAGTGACGGGGAGCCAGTGGCCTTCAGCCATGTGAAAGTGGCCATCTTGGCTGGTCAGCGTCCGATTCTTCGCACGGCTGTATTCATCCCCGCGCTGCGCGCTGCTGGCGGCTGGAAGTCCTGAGGGGGGCCGCCTGGTTGCTAGTAATGTCTTGGTTCATGCCTCTGTGGTGAAAATGGCCGCAGAGCAAGATAAGGAGAGTTCTGTCATCCATTTAAACGACAGCTGTCCTCCTTTCACCCCCAGCGCTAACGTTTGTGAGAGAGGCCCTTCTCCCTTGCTGACACCGCAGTGGAGGCCGCGCTCCGGCTCCTTCAGCTCCGGCCTTTTCTCTGTCCAAGAAAGGAGGCCGCTCGCAAGGCTGACCTTGCACTTGCTGACTTTCCCATGTCTTTGAGGAAAAACCAAAAATCGTTGTTTAGAGTGTCATTTTCATCTTCTGTTCAAGAGACTGTTGAATGTTTTTCTTCGGAGGGGGGGAACCCTATTTAGCCCTTGTATGTGATTAAGCAGATCTCTTGACAGGGTGAAATGGTCTGTTTCATGAAGCTTTCCCTTTAACATGTCCACTTGCGTTTGTCTCAGTTTTGCCCATTAAAGGAATTATACGAAGAGAAGGAAAAAGAACAAAACTTGAGCCAAGAAGGAGTAGGGAGTCAGGAACCGATTTCATGGAGTCCCCGCGTGGAAGGAGCCCACACGTGGAAAGGAGGGCGGGGGTCACTTCCTCTCGTACTGAGGCTGCGACTCGGTGCAGGTCTGGCAGGGGCTGCTGCTGTCCCGGAGGCCCCGAGCGTATTAACATCGGGTTTAATGATGTTAGTAGGGAACGCCTGCTCTTAGGATAGGATGCACCGTGCCCTGGGGAGATGAATGCGACCCCTTGTAGCAGCCTTCAGCTGCCTCTCGCTCGTAGAATTAGGTAGATTCTGAACAACAGTCCTCTCCGCGGTCTGCGGGAGGAATGGTGGGAGTCTGCCAATTAGGAAGCAATGGAAGCACTTGGGCTGTGCTAGGGGCTTTGACAAAGAAGGTAAAGAAAGAGCTCATCTCTAGACTTCATGACGGCATTCATGGTCACTCCGAGCAGGCAGCTAGAAAAGGTTAGATCACAAAAGAGACAATATATGTTATTTTTATTTATTGGTGTTTGTTTCAAACTAACTTAATGGAAAAATAACTGTATAAGACTAGTTCATAATTTTTTGTGTGTTTTAGTGGATTTCACCTTTTTTTTTTTTAAGCAGAATGCCAGTTTACTAACTCACAATGACTAATAAAATTGCCAACTGGAACAAATTGCGTGTGTAGGCTGGTCAGTGCATTATCTCCTAGCAGAAAACTCTATATGGGAAGCCAGAATATAATTAGAAGGTTATTTGATTAATATGGAGTCAGAACAAGGGGATTAGTTAAATTCAACGATTAGCTCTTTAAACCCTGATACCCCTATGCTACCAACTCCACAGTGACGCTGTTCCTGCCAAGGAGATTAGAATCAGCTGTTCATACTTGCTTACCTACTTCTCTTTCTTGCCCAGAGTACGTGTAATGTAGTAGTTAAGAGTAAGGGTTTTGGAGTCAAACCTCTGCCACTTATTAACAGTTTTGAGCAAACAACTTAACCTGTCTACACTTCAGTGTCTTCAGTCTGTAGAACTGGGATAATAACAGTACTATCATAAGATTGCTTCAAGGATTAAATGAAATCGTCCAAGTAAAGTCTTTAGCACAGTATCTAGCACATAATGGCTATTTTTTTTAATGTTAGCTGGAACAAATAACCCTTTAGTGGCTTCCACTTGCTGTTAGGGTAAAGACTAAAATCCCTACACACCCTTAAAGGCCTGCGTGTGATTTGGCTGCTACGTCTTCAACCTCATCTTGTGCCACTTTCTCCTTTCTGTCTTCTACTTTGGATTTCTTTTAATTAGTAACAGTTAAATTTATTGATTGATTAGTATCAAAACAAAGCAGGACACATTTTCATTGATTGTATATTTTTCTCATTGTCTTTTCCTCCCACAAATATTTATGAGTACCTCGTCAGGGCTGGTGCTCTGACAGTCCTGGTCTCTGCCCACCTGGAGCTCTAAATGGGGGAGATTCCGGACTAACTCCTCCTCATCCCTCCCACCCCAGCTCAGCTGCCGCTTCCTGTATGAAACCTCTACCTACACAGACTTCTCACAGGGTCCTGTGTTTTCCTATGTGGCACTAAGTGCTGTTTGAAATTACAGATGTGATGATTATTCGATGAATGTCTCAACTCCCAATTAGGTTTGTAAGCTCCGTGAGAATGAGAAGGTGGTCTGTTTTGTTCACGCTTTGTTGCTGACTGCCTGACACACAGAAGGCGCTTAAGAATGTTTGAGGAGAGGGAGAGAGAAGACAGGGAGAAAGAGAAGGAGACAAAAGGAAAAAATGAATAAATATAAGGGATGGCAGAAGGAAGTGGGGAAATGAGAAACCCTGGGGATCATGTAAAATAATGCAGAGAGCTACTGCTTTGTTTTAGTCACAAGCATAATTAATAAATTTGAGAGCTCTTTACTAACAGGGAAGCTCATTGCCATCCTGTTCTGAGAGGAATGAGATTTCTGATTCCGCATATTAGTGCCTTAAGGGTAAAATAAACCAGGAGAAGTTATTGGTTTATTTCATGTTTAACATTAATGAGCTTTGTTGAATGTGAAATCTAAAGCACATAGAAAAAGTCTAATCACTGCCTAAAGGCTCCAGGTTTCTCAACCCAGAGAATGTTAATGTGGCAGTAGTCCTACGAAAGGGGCAAGGTTGGGATTAGATAAACTGGGTTTGTGACTCAGGCAGCAAGTATAACTCCAGGTCTTATCAGTCTGCCACTCAAGGAGAGAGTTCCAGTTAAGTAAGAAAAAGTATTTGCAGTGCAAGAAGCTGTTGATTTGGCAAGAGAAAAGAGGAAGATGATACTAGGTATTATCAAAGAGCAATAGGGAAGATGTGGAGATGTTGAGAAGAAAGCTTCTAGGCTGTGAGTCTTGAGTACCTTCTACGTCATGACAGGCCAAGAAGAAAGAAATCTAGGCCAGATATCTCCAAAATTGTGCCAGTCCTTTAGGGCCAAAGCTCAGACATCTCAGATGGCCTCAGAAGCAAGCTAACTCTAGTGGGATCTGAAAGAAGTAGTATGTGAACCCCTCATTTTTAGGCTTCTTGTAATTTGTTTTTGTTTCTCTGGTTTTTTTCTACTGATACTTTAGTCTTTTGACAGTCTCGAAGTAGTGAGGGATGGAAGAATGCATAGGGTACAATGAAGAAGATACTGAAGGAGACAATAGTATAATGATGACAATATCTATGATTTATTATGACAGGCACTGTTCTAATATCTATGCCTCACAACAATTCTAATGAGGCAGGTACTGTTTCTCTTCCTGTTTTACAAACGAACAAACATGTAATTCTCCCAGGTCAAATCAGAAGTGGAGCTGGGACTTGAGCTTGGGTCTGATCTCTAAATTCATGCTCCTTGTTACAAGTCAAACAACAAATACTTCACACTCCCTGAGGTAATTAATGGTAAGATTTGGTTTGTATCATTCTATACTTTTTTCTGTGAAGATGCATCCGCGCACACACACACACACACTCACTCACTCACACATTTTAACTGAAACATGGATTTTTCTCTTAACAATTTTCATGGTCATTTCTCCCGGACGCTGTGTAGAGATATAAATCATTCTATTTCTCTCTCTCTCTCTTTTTCATATCGTGGTAAAAGAAGCATAACTTAAAATTTACCGTTTTAACCATTTTTAAGTATACGGTTTTGTGGCATTAAGTACTTTGACATTGTTATACCAAATCATTTCTTTTAATAACAGTCAAATATACTTAGTATGACTCTGCCATACAGTTCACTCAGTTGTTGCCTTATTGGTTGACGTTCAAGTTGTTTCTCATTTTTGCCCTATACACAATGCTGATGAACCTAACATCTTTATACATATACTTTTGTGAACCAATGTTTTTATTTTTGTGGAAAAGACGTCCCAAAGTGGGATTGCTGAGACAAAGATTATGCACACTTTTACATATTAGTAGTTATAACCAGATTACTTTCCAAATGGTTGTCAAACTCACATTCCTACCAGTAGGGTATGAGAATATCATTTCCAACTCTCTCACCGATGCTGAGTGTTATCACTCTTTTTGATTTTTGTCAGTATGACAAATGAAAAATCCAGAAGCCACAAAGGAAGAGATTGATAGATTTAACTACATAAAAATGAAAAATTACTGTATAAGTAAAATCCAAAACAAACAAATGGGAGAAAACATTTGCAGCACATGACAGACAAAGGGTTTGTACCAATTGCTAAGAAAATGACAAACAGCCCAATGAAAACCGGGAAAAAGAATGTAAGTGAGTAATTCACCAAGAAGCAAAGGCAAATTGTTGATAAACATATGAAACGATGCTCAACCTCATTAATAGGGAAATGAATTAATTCATTTGTATGGTGAATTTTGGAAAAACAAAAGTGCATAGAGGAGGGGAGACTAGAAGGAAGAATCTAGATAATAGGATGCTCCATCTCTAGTTTCCCCCTTAGTTTGGCCTCTGATAGAGCTTTCAGGATTCTGATGATGCTTTCCAAAATTTCTAATGGCGCCATTCATGGAGGTGTACAGTGTCCAAGCACTAGGATTCAAATGTCTCTCCTACCCAAGTATGGATGGAGTTCTCATGATTGAACCAAGTCTACCTGTGGCCAAAGATTACTATCAGCACTCAGGGACTCCTGTAAGATTTACTCTCACCATTTCTGTTGCTGCTTAGTTCAGCCACTTGGCCATTGTCTAGAGCCATGGCTATTCCCTTGAATCATCAGTATCTTTGTTGGGACAGGTTGAGATTGTTTTTGCTATCGTGTAGACTTACCACATGCCATCCTCAGTTTTCATCTGAAGGCAGGTGCCATTCCCCATAGACAACATATCATTTGGAGACTTACCTCTTTAGACCCCACCCTAACACTTCAGGAAGACACATACCCACCTCTTAAGACTGGTTGCAGTTTAGGTTTGCCCTGAACTCAGGGCTGAATCTGCCCTAGATGATTGCCGGCTTTGTCCTACTGGTATACCTGCTTGCTTTTGCTTCTATCTCCAGTTTTTTTTGCTTGGTACCTGGGCCTCCTGACCTACCTTTTCATCTCTGACTCTTTTTCTCCCTTTTTTGGGCTCAGTGTGTTTGGACTAACCTCTCACTAACTGATACTGGATTTGGCTTTGGGATCCTTCTTTTGTAAACTGCCTCCACAGGAAGCCAAAGGAAGATTCTGCCCCATGCCCCTGGGTAAATGAGGATGTTGGGGTAGAAGTAGGAAGGAACTCCTGTATCCTTTATCTTGCCCAACTCTGCTCTGTGAGAGGACACAGCTGTCCCCAGGATGAAGAATGCTGACTTGGTGGGGCACTTGGGAGCACCAAGCCCTGTCCTCAGTGGTGTTGCCTTCACAATTCTCAGAGACCTGACATGCCTGCCAAGTATTTTGCCATACTCTGAGAACTTTTCAGTCCTTCAGGCTACTCAGTCTCCAGGAAGCCTGAGTAGTTGGTGTTCTTACGTTATCATTTGACTGAGAAGGGAATCCATGAAGGCAAATATAAGAGATTTTGGTTTTACTGCACTCTGTGATTAAAGGCCTAGCAGAGGAAGAGTATAAACCAGGCCATGGTCAGGATCAACTGAGGCTGAGATCTTCTCAGCTGCTGGGGAGCAGAGTTCTAGTCTTTGCCCCCTAACTTGATCTGGAGTGATGTTACCCTTTATGTGCAGTCTCAGAGGGTTCATGGCACCTATCACAAGGAAGAAGGTGGTCTAACAGAGTGATCACCAGTATGTCCTACTGGAATGATCCTCTCTATGGGTTCCTACATTGATACCCTCTTTCCAGGCTTCCAGCTGGATTGGAAGCATCAACCTAACTCTCATGGATTAGGTTATATGCAGATTAGAACTGGCAGGACCTGTTTTTGGAGTCCCTTGACAACCGCAACAGCTAGGATTCAGAGTATTGGGCAACCTTTCTCAAGTATGTAATTCAGAGGAAGTGTTGTGGTTTCAGCTCTGGCTGCACGTTAAATCAGCTGATGACTGGACCTCACCCTAGACTTATTAAGTTAGAATCCCTGAGTTTGGGATAGGCCATAGGTATGTTTTAAAAGCAACCCAGGTGATTCTAATGAACAACCAGGATTGAAAACTGTTGGGCTAGCTAATTGTTGGTTTAATCAGTGGTAATAACCCTACGCCTTCAAGAGGCCTGCAAGATCCATGTTATATGTGTGATAAAAGTGTCATCCTTCAAGACCATGGACACCTTCGCCAGAAGCAGTGGGTTCTCAAACTTTAATATGCATACAGATCACGTGGGGATCTCATTAAAATATGCATTTTAGCAAGAGTCCACAATTCTGATTAGGTGGTGCTGGTCCTGCTGGACTAAGGACCACACGTTGAGTTGCAAGGATCTTAGACTAGGAGTCTGCAAACTGGCATAGGGTACCCGTGGGACTACATGAAGCTTTCCAAGGTCCGTCCAGACATTCATAGTTTTAATTGAATAAATTTCCAGATCCCTAACTTCCATATGGACTATTTTCTAGAACTGATCTGCCTGAGAATGGGCCTGAGATGGAAAAGTAGGTTCTCATCCCCCATTCTCCTTTCATAGTGGCCCTTCTCTTAAGTATATTAGAGCAGGGAAGACCTCTCACCCAGCAGAATCTCACTCTGGGGTGCTAAACAAAGGAACACACTAAAATATTGGTGTAGGTATTGAGAAAATGAATAATTCTGATGACTGACAAATCTTTTTGCAAGTTAAATCTTGTCTAATCCTTTGTTTTCTACACAATTGGATGACTTAATGGCATTGTTAGCTGACAGATCGTTAAGCATAATTTTGGATGCTAGATCACTATGAGCTTTTTGTTTGTTTGTTGTTGGGTTTTTGTTTGGGCGTTTAACTCAAACAGAATTAAAAATATTTAGTAAAATTGTTCTAACAAAACTTCTTCCATAACAATCTACTTATTTATATGAACAAGTTTACTCAGTGCTTACATTTATAAAAATGAAAAATAGGATTAAAATCAATAATGAGCTCTTTGTAACAATGAGTAATATTCTTCCATGGATTTTTAAACTAATTGGGAAAAACGTGCATGTCATAACACACACGAACATATATGCTTATGTGTTTGTCCTTTTTGATTGATAATTATAAAAAATTATAATATATTTGTTATTTTGATCAACTGTGTACTGATTATTGTATTGATAAATCAAGCCAAAGAAAATTTTGCTAACTCTTAGACTTTTTTTTTCTGCTTTTTCTCCCCAAATCCCTTCAGTACATAGTGGTATATTTTTTTTAGTTGTGAGTCCATCTAGTTGTGTCTTGCGGGACGCAACCTCAACCTGGCCTAATTAGCGGTGCCATGTCTGCGCTCAGGATCTGAACCAGCGAAACCCGGGGCCGCCAAAGTGGAACACGCAAACTTAACCACTTGGCCACGGGGCTGGCCCCTAGAGACTTATAATAAACATTTTAAAATATTTCAATTTACTTGCATATTTTGGTACAAAGTAGGTGATAGGGTGATCAATAAAAGGCTTTCAAGATAAAATATACATTATTTATGTATAAATTTTGTTGGGGAAGTAAGTTGGAGTTCATAGAAAAAAAAGAACAATACAAATTATCTATTAAAGAAGAATTTGTTCATATATTTTTAACTTTACTTTTTTTTGTTCATTTATTTTGAAAATGATGGTATTAAATCTCTGTAGTATTTAGATTTCATTGGATATATTTAAGAGCGATGGTTTATTATTTTTTAAATGCCAATATTTACAATATACTGAAAAGTACAACCTTTTCAACTATACTATCTGTAATGAAAAACTTTGGATGTCCATTTAAAAATGTACTGGTAGCACATAATTTCTTACAATTATTTTTGGAGTAAAATGCCACAAAAATTTGAAGACCACCTACCTAGACCCTTTGAGAAGAGAGGGTACCCCAAGAATTCTGCCTCAGATTATTCAAAAATGTCTTTCTTTGAGTTTCTGTAAAAGTGATTGTAAAAAAGACAACCCAGGATGGTCCAGGCGGAAACTTCATGTGAGCCAGGTCTAGGTAGCATGTGGAAATATTATCAAAAGTCTGATCACTCTCTAGTCCAAAATACTTTGTCGATGCTATTAATCAGATATTTTGCAGGGGTTCTCCAACCTTGGCAGTATTGACATTTTGTACTGGATAATTCTTTGTTGTGGGGAGCTGTTCTGTGCATTATAGAATATGTTCCTGTGTCCCTGGCCTCTACTCATTAGATGCCAGTAGCACCCTTCCCCCACCCCTACAAGCTGTGACAACTGTAAATGTGATCCCCAATTGAGAATCACTGAGCTATTGGAAATATTGCAGGGTTATTGTTAATGCAGAAGTTCTTAAGTCAGGGTCCAAATTGCCCATACCCTGTCTGGAAGGCAGCTTTGCTTTCGTTCCCTTTGAGGATTGGAATGAGGTTGTAAGTCCCTAAAAGGCTTACAGGATGAAGCCCACAGCCCTGCAGAGTATAAGGCCCCTGTCTATGGTCTACTCCAGACTTGAGTCTGGTTCTGACAGGGAATAGTCCCACTTGGCTGGGCTTATGGACACTGGATGTGGGAGCACCATGGGCAAAGAGGGGTGGTGAGCAGATCTGAGGCTGGCCACTGTCCTCACTGCCTGGAGGCAAAGCTATAGGTAGTGGTGAGATGGCCTCCCGGCAGGAGAATCAAGAACAGCAGCTAAGCATACTTATCTGATCTAATTGAGCCTAAGCACCATCCAGGAACACAGGAAGTGTGTGTGGCCCCTTACCTTTATTCTAGGGGCAAGACATATCTGCTCTCCTTGCAGTTGGTCCTGGACTTTGACAGGAAGTGGCCCTTGCTGGACAAGTACCTGCTGGATAAAATTGCTCAAGACCTGCAAATTCACTACCTGTGGATAGAGCCACAGGTAAATGCCAGCTCCCCATGGCTCGGTGGCTCATAACCTTTTTTTTGGTCTGAAGAAAGCTATGGATCTCTCCTTAGAAACATGTACCACACATACTCACACACACGTAATTGTATATATAATTTCTGAAGCTCAACCATATACTACAAACTAAGAATCCTTTCTAGTATCTCTTATAAACTTAAATTCACATTCCCTAGTATCCTGCAGTCCCACCTCTGGCAATCTATTCTAAAGAAATATTAGCATTCAGGGCCAGCCTGGTGATGTAGTGGCTGTTTGTGCCCTCTGCTTTGGCAGCACTGGTGTTCGCCAGTTTGGATCTCGAGTGTGGACCTAGCACCACTTATCAAGCCGTGCCGTGGCGGCATCCCACATATAAAATAGAGGAAGATTGGCACAGATGTTAGCTCAAGGTAAATCTTCCTCAAAAAAAAAAAAGAAATATTAGCATTAAATGTGTAAATATGTGTGTGTGTGTTTATATCAGCATTATTTATAATAGCAAAAATATAGAAATGGCTTAAATGAATACTAACAGGGAAATTGAAAAATTATGGTACTTAATTCACAATGGACCATTATGCAGCTATTAAAGAGAATGAGGTGGAACTATATCTACAGATTGAACATAGGTCCATGATATTCTGCTATACAAAAAAACATGTTGCAACAATATAGAATATCATCTTATTTTTTAAAAAATTATTACATATCTGTAAGTACAAATACATATAATAAATAAATGTAATTCATAGAATAAATCCTAGGAGCCTAAACACCAAACTTTACAGTGACTACCTCTGTGGGGTAGGATTAACGGTTTTCCTGTATTCATGCCTGTGTTATTTGAAATTGTAAAAACTTGCAAGAACTATTTCTGTAAGTTCAAAAGACAAAAACGATTAGGGGCCAGCCGGGTGGCCAAGTGGTTAAGTTCACATGCTTCGCCTTGGTGGCCCAGGGTTTCGCAGGTTTGGATCCTGGGCACGGACACGGCACCGCTCATCAGGCCATGCTGAGGCAGCGTCCCACATGCCACAACTAGAAGGACCCACAACTAAAAATATACAACTATGTACTGGGGAGCTTTGGGGAGAAAAAGGAAAAAAAATAAAATCTTTAAAAAACAAAAAAGATTAATAGCAACAAAAGTGGATTATCTCCAGGGTGTGGAGTGTGGTAGATGAACAGGCTTCAGCGTAGTTGGCTCCC
This sequence comes from Equus caballus, assembly GCF_041296265.1. Taxonomy (NCBI): domain Eukaryota; kingdom Metazoa; phylum Chordata; class Mammalia; order Perissodactyla; family Equidae; genus Equus; species Equus caballus. Next base: position 34,470,582 of record NC_091698.1, read on the forward strand.
CCAGGTAGAGTAGGCATTTTCCGTGGAGCATCTCCCATGGGAAGCTCCCAAATAACAGTTGACCTGCTTCTGAGGTGCCAGCACCACTGCAGAGCCCTCTGTGAAAAGAACAGCTCTCTCATGCTCCATTGTGTTGATTCTTATGAAATCATTTGTCCCCAGAGAGACCACAGAATTTTAATTTTTTTAAATATAGAAACTTTACAAGATAGCCTATATAGACTTCTCTCTCACACACACACACACATACACACACATGCACACACACATGCACATACACTCTGGAGACTGCCCACAGTCCCAGCCTAAGTTACAGTGTTCTGAGATACCCTATACCAGAATATTTATCTACTCCAGCGTACACTGGCCTAGGCATTCCTTTGTATTAAGAATTTTACTTGGAGATTGGACTACATTCATGGTATCTGGACTGTGGCTCGGCCTTGAGAACCATCTCTTATAAACTACCCCATGGGTAGCCCTTGCAGGTATGGCTTGTGTGTACAGACTCTGTGCTCTCCTTGGACTCCTGCCCATGCCAGGCCCACCGCTGACACCAACGACACTGTCAGGTCTGACCCTCTCCCTTTGCCTCCTGCCATGCTTCCATCCTGAAGTTCCCTCAGACACACTTGGGAGCACAGGAAGTGAGGGAATTGGGTGTGTTGAAGACTCTAGTATAACATTCAGTGTTTGCTCTTATTCTAAGCAAGCAAATCATCAAAGACAATTTTTAATAGTAAATGTATCCCATGTGGGTTTTCCTCTTGGGAACCAAACAATGAATACAGATATCCCTTCCTCTTCACCGTTATTTCCTTAAGATTATTTTTTATATATAAAAGTAATAAAGTACATTAAAGAAAGTTTGGAGGAATAGAATTAAGAGTCCAGAAATAAACCCACACATCTATGGTCAATTGATTTTTGACCAAGGTGCCAAGACCATTCAGTGGTGGAAAGAACAGTGTTTTCAACAAATTGTGCTAGGACAACTAGATAGCCACAGGCAAAAGAATGAAATCGGACCCCTGCCTCACACCATACACAAAAATCAGCTCAAAATAGATCAAATAAATGTAAGTGCTAAAACTACACAACTAGAAGAAAACATAGAAGTAAGTCTTCACTATCTTGGACTAGACAAGAGTTGCTTAGATATGACACCAAAAGCACAAGCACCTAAAATAAAAAGAGATAAATTGGATTTCATCAAAATCAAAAACTTTTCTGCATTAAAAAAACTATCAATAAGGTGAAAAGAAAACCCACAGAATGGGAGAAATATTTATAAATCATATATCTGACAAGGTCTAGTATACAGTATACATAGGGAACTCTTACAACTCAACAATAAAAAGACAAGAAACCTAATTTTAAAATGGGCAAAGAATTTGAATAGACATTTTTCCAAAAAAGATATGCAAATGTCCAATAAGCTCATGAAAAGATGCTCAACATCATTAGTCATTAGAAAAAAGCAAATCAAAACCACAATGAGATAACATTTCACACCCACTAGCATGGCTATAATAAAATAGATGGACAATAACAAGTGTTGATGAGGATGTGGAGAAATTGGAATCCTCATACACCGCTGTGGGAATGTAAAATGGTGCAGCTGCTATGGAAAACACTGGTAATTTCTCAAAAAGTTAAACATACAGTTACCATATGACCCAGCAATTCCACTCCTAGGTATATACCTGAGAGAGTTGAAACATGTATTCACACAAAAACTTGACCACAAATGTTCATAGCACGTTTTCTATAATAGCCAAAAGGTAGAAACAAACCAAATATCTATCAACAGATGAATGGATAAGCAAAATGTGGTATATCCACACAGTGAATAGTATTTGACCATAAAAAGGAATGAAGTACTGATATATACAACATGGACAAACCTTGAAAACATTGTGCTAAGTGAAACCAGTCAATAACAAAGGACCCCATATTATATGATTCCATTTATATGAAATGTCCAGGATAGGCAAATCTATAGAGACAGAAAGTAGATTAGTGGTGGCTTGGTGCTGAAAGCAGAATGGAATGATTACTAATGGGTATGGGGTTTCTTTTTAGGGTGACGTTCGCACAACGCGTAGAGAGTGGTCAGATGGTTGGGCCAAGCACCAGTATACAGAAAGCTCCAAGAATAGGCCCTTATTTTCAAGAGCCACGCAATCCTCTTCGACTGACTGAGGCTCATACTTGGATGATGGTGAAATGCGTGGAATTCTGTCAATCTATTAACTTCTGTGGGAGACTATAGTTCAAACACTCAGACTCATTAATTTTAACACTGTAGAGGCGGAGGATATAAACAGTCTACAAGAAACACAAATGGCTAATAGACATCTAAAAGGTATTCAACTTTACTCATAAAGAGATGCTTTGCAAAACAAAAACATTCCATTTGTCATCTATCAGATTGGCAAACAAATAAAAGTTTGGTAATGCTCAGTATTCACAAGTTTATGGGAAAATGGGCACCCTCATACACTGGTCCTGGGAGTGTAAACAGATTCAACTCTTCTGCAGGGCAGTTTAGCAATGTCTATCAACATGTTGAATGCTTGTCCTTGTTGACTCAGCAATTCTACTGCTAGGAATTTGCCCTAGGGAGATACTGGCAAAATCATGTCCAAGGATGTTCACTCCAACATTGTAATAACAACAAACTGGAAAGCATTTAGATATTCATCAGCAGTGGATCAGTTAAACGCATCCGTGTAATGGAAAAGTATGCAGTCATTAAAACACGAGGTAGAACTGTATATGCCGACATGGAAAGATCTTCCAAAATTGTTTTGTTTAAAAACAAAAACAAGAACAAAAATAATGTGCACAGCAATATAATCTCATTTGTGTTAAACTTAAAAAACAGATGTACAGGTATATTCAGACTTTTTTTCAGGAAGGATACATAAGAAGTGATGATAACTTTTGGAGAGTGGCACTGGGGGTTGGAGGGAGGAAAAGATAACTTGTGCTTTTTATTTGATGCTTTTCTATAATATTTTTTTTAAAGATTGGCACCGGAGCTAACAACTGTTGCCAATGTTAGTTTTTTTTCTTCCCAAATCCCTCCAGTACATAGTTGTATATTGTTTTTAGTTGTGGGTCCTTCTAGTTGTGGCATGTGGGACGCCGCCTCAGCGTGGCTTGACAAGCGGTGCCACGTCTGTGCTCAGGATCCGAACCAGCAAACCCCGGGCCACCGAAGTGGAACGAATGAACTTAACCACTCGGCCATGGGGCCAGCCCCTAATATTTGATTTTTTAAAGTTCCATGTAAATGTAACCCTTTTCTTAAAATAAATATTTTAAAAGCAGACAGGAATGTGGAGGGATAAAGAAGACAGAGACGAGGGATCCCTTAGATGGGAGACTACGGTTTATCTTGACACAGGACAACCCTGTTTTAGCTGAATTAATAAAAGTGTTGTGACCAGATTATTTGGGATTTTGGAAGACCATGAGGGCAGCAGCCTGGAGGAGGGAGGGGAGATGTGAGACCAGAGTCAGGGGGACTGGTCAGAAGGTTTTTGCAATAGAACACGTCTCAAATTTAGGAGGTGTTAATGGGGATGGAGGGACAGCCCCAGACAGGAGAGTTATCAATAAGGGAAATTGACAGCCTTGGTGCCTGATTAGACGAGAATGGGAGGCCCAGTGACCTGCCTTGGGCTGCTAAGCGGATGGCAATGCTGCCTAAGAAAACACTCGGAAGGAGAAGGTTAGAGACCAGAAGAAGGTGGGGAAGAAAATAGTGAGTTCAGTTTTGAACATGTTGAGTTGAAGAATGTGTTGAATTTGATCGTTTTGAGTAGACATATAGGTATGGAGCTCAGAGAATTCTGAGCTGCAGGTGGAACGATTCAGATCAGGTGGTAGTCAAAACTGAGTATAAGCAAATCGTGTAGACCAAAAAAGAGACTCAGTTCAAGGTGGCACTCTAGAGATCACTTACGCTTAAGTGTTGGTAGAGGAAGAGGAACCCGAAGTGAGGCTGGGGTGTGATCAGAGCCATGAGAGGGAAACAGGAGGAAGTGGGTCACGGACGGCTGCTCTCTGGTCCTGGCTAGACACCGTGGCTGATTTGTTAAGCTACCCCTCACTAGTGCCAATTCTTTTGCTTTTGCCACATCTGCCCAGTAAAATCCCAGCCCTGGATTTTCTGTTTATGCTCCTGAAAAAGGCCATCCAACCAATGACACTGGCCCCACTCCACATTAATAGTTTATACCCCCGCTGGGCTTTCTCTGTACCACCCATCAATTTATTTTTACTTCCTTGGTTGGCTCTGGCTCTCCCAGTTATTCTAAATTATCACCGTGTTCACGTCTCACATCTCACTTCCACTCTCATCTTGGTTGCCTATCTTGTCTTCCTATTTCAGGGACCCAACGAGATCCTCAGGGGTGAGTGCCTTTAACATCTCAGCCCTCTCTGCATAAATGTATGTAAAACACTATTTACCTTCTTTTCCAAGTATTTAGCCTCTGAGGATGAAGTTCAGCTCCTGTTTAGCTCTAGAGTCCCTGTGGGAGGCCTCGCTGACCCTGCTCTATCTCTGAGCTCCTTTTTCTATCTTTATTGCTGTAACACACAGTACATATTTGTCTATCGTGGCATTTACCATGCTGAACTAAAGTCATCTCACTGTCTGTCTCCTTCAATTAACTTGATCCTATGCATGATATTTTTTCCCCCTAAGTTCTTGATATATAACATCCAAGTAGAAAAATGCACATGTTGTAAATGTATAGCTCATAGAATTTTCAAAACTGGACATACTCATGCAGTCAGCACCTAGATGAAGAAACCAAACATTACAGCTCCCTAGAACCCTCCTTGTACTCTTACATTCTCTATCTCCCTCCCCAGGGAACCACTATCCAGTCTTTCAACAACAAAGGTTAGTTTGGGCTGTTTTTGTAAAATAAAAAAATAGACCAACAATAGTGTGTACTCTTTAGTGTCTGGCTTTTTTGATGAACGTCACATTCATGAGAGTCATCCATGTTGTCGCATGCAGTTGTAGATAGTTCATTTCTGTTGCTGTATAATATTCTACCGTGTGAATAGGCCACAATTTATTGATCCATTCAAGTATGATGACGAGCTGCTGCATTTGGGGCTATTGAAAATAGCAGGCACTGTGTTTTATTCATCTTTATATCTCCAGCATTTCACACACACCTAGCATAATGGCTTGTGTATAAACAGGTGAGAGAACTTAAGCAGTACTTTTCCACTGTATTCTTGGATGGTCATATAATACCTGAAATATTAGATTCAGTCCTGGGTACCATGTTTAAAATGTTAAGAAAGAGTCATTAATAACTTGAGTTGTCCATAGAGGGCAACCATGGTGGTGTGTCTGGAAGCCATACAGTATCAGGTATGGTGGAAGGCACCGAAGACATTTATTATGGAAGTGAAACAAAGGGGATCAGATATGGACCAGATTGCTTTTGAAGACAGCACTGGGCCAATGGCTAAAATATTCGGAGGAAGCAACTTTCTGCCCAATAATAACCATGATACTGGCTCATATTTAGAGAGCACTTACCATACACCAGGCTCTGGCATGGGCTCAGTACCTGGTATCCATTAGTTCAATACGAGAATGACTCTTTTAGTGATGAGACTTGAACACGAGCTGCCTGGTGAAACTGTGATCACTTCATGGCTGCAGAAACTGATGATCGTGAGCCCTGGGAAGTTACATTTATAGACTCATGGTTTGTCTGAAAAGCCTTCCTCTGACTTGGCTCCCTGCCCTGCTCCCATCCTAATAGAACTGCCTTCCTTTCCTGAGAGCGGCCTACTGCTCCGTCCCCCTGGGTCCCATCACAGCAAGCAAATTATAAAGTGTTTCTGTCAGGAGCTTCCTTCCACTCTAGGCCCGCCTGTCCTGGCCAGGCCCCTCTCCTCTTCACCCCAGGATGCGCTCTCCTTCTGATGACTCAAAACTTTCACCTGCATGGATGATAACTTTGGCTGCGGCAGTGGCCACAGTAGGCCTGACCCTTCGGGCAGCCAAGGGTTATCCTAAAGTTTGTTTGGGACAAAAAGTGTGAGGTAGGAGCAATGAAATTTAGAAAGTGCCTGGAAAAATAGCTGGAGAACTCCTTCTCTAGATGTATCCATCCAATTTAGCCCTCAGAAAGAAAAAAAGCCCCGACAAATACATCTGGGTTGCTGAATGCAAAAGGCATTTGTTAGGAGAAGCAAACTGCTGTCATTCTCACAGGATACGCTGTGCTGCTGGCCCCAGGACAAGATGCTTTATCTCGCCATTGGCGCCTGAGGCCAAGGCCTGGCAGCTGCAGAATCACCAAAAAGACAGTGGCCTGAGTGAGACAAGCAGGCGTTGTGAGGTGCTGGCGGCTGTGTCCCCACCTCTGTCCGCCCTCCCTCTCAATTTCTCTGCTCCATTCCCTGCCCCAGAACTCTGCTCTCGCCTCACTCTTGTTTCTTCTGAATCCTTTATCATTATTATTATTATTATTTTTTGGAAAGGGCCTAGAGGGAGTCCAAGATTTAGGAAAGTGGACAACATATGGGCAGATCCCAGAGGCCTCATTCTCCCCGACTCCAGCCGCCATAATCCTTGTCTTCTATTTCTTCTCCTCTGCTGGACAAAGCCAAACACAGAATAACAGTGTTAACAGGATAAATATCAGCAGTCTTGACCTTTCTCTCTGGGTCCTGGAGTCTCCCTGACTCCCAAGCTCCGACTTGCTGGTGCTTAAAGTGGATTAGCACTTCCCGTAGGCTGCGGGGCCCTGCGCTCGGGCTGGATGGGAATCAAAATAGAGATTACCTTATTTGACTTAAAAAAATTTCCACTTGAAAGATAGAATCCCCCAGAGAAAGACAGTGGGGCTTACACATATACAACTTTAAATTGGATTTTAAAAATAGTGTGCCAGCTGTTTGCTAGGTCGTGCTTTAGGTTCTCGTCCTTGATCAACGTTGGATCCATTTGGGAAAGGAGGCCAAGAGGGGACAGAGGGACTGCCAAGGCCACAGGATCCTGGATGCCTGGGGACTTTCCCAGGAGTCCTGGCAGTTGTTGCCATGGGCTTTAGAAACCCTCCGAGCCCTGGCACCAAGGTCTGCATCTCACCCGGAGAAATGACAGAGCTCAAACCACCTCCCCGAGACCTCACCTCGTCCCTGAACTGCCTTTTCTAGGCCAAGGTCTGAAAAAAGAGAAATGAAGGACTGTTCTCAGCTGGAAGGGTCTTTCACACTTTTTGTCACTAAATATTTATTTTACTTCTTTGTATCACCTTCAAATGATGCACACAGTGGCCATCTGCCCAGAACTCTCACCCCCCTCCTCTATTCCTGCCTGACTGCCCTTCATCTCTCAGGTTTCAGCCAGGAGGTCACTTTCTAAGGGAAACATAAAGGGCAGCCAAATGTGGTGCTTAAGAACACCAGTATGCCCAGGTTTGAATCCCGGCTCAGCACTTCCTAGCTGTGTGATCTTGGGCTAGTCACTTAACCCCTCTGTGCCTCAGGTTCCTCATCTGTAAAATGGGGATGATGAGAGCACCTATCTTCTTAGGGTTGCTGTGAGGATTCAGTGAGTTGATATACGGTGTACAGAATGTGTAAAGTGCTTAGAACACGGCCTGGCACACGGTAAGCATCTACTCATGTTACTCTCTAAAGTACATCTCCCAAGCTCAGTTGCCTGGGGCTGCCCTTTACTCCTTTATCCTCCTGTGCTACTGTGCAGCACCTGTCCTCGTTTATCTTCACTGCTTCATTATCTGTCTTCTCCACAAGGGCAGGAACCACGTCGGTCTTGCTCTCCACTGTCCAATCCTCACAACCTAAACAGTGTCCAGCTCATGAGATACTCAAGAAATGTTTGTTGGCTACAATAATAAAGGAAATGTAAAAAAGAAGAAATGCTAAATGACAGATGTGATCCAGAAAACAGAGAAACTTGGGGCTCTGGGTCGTTTTTCCCCATCTATATTTGCTCTGTATATATACTTGGCCTTTTCATTTTGTTTGTCTGACTGCTAAACAAAGAGAGAGTTGATGAGTTTCAAGTTCCGGGATTATGAGGATAAGGCTTTGTAATCACGTCCTTTGCAGGAGACTTCCACCCCCATCTAGTTTTTCAAAATCCAATTAAATATTAAATGCATACAAAAGGATAGATCATATGAGCAAAATATTAAAAAATGAACACCCAACTACCTGCAACCCCCCTTAAGATATAGGTTACAACCCACACCATTGAAGCCCCCTTGTGTACCTCTCCCCATCCCTTATACACTCGTGTTGATTATTCTCTTCCTTTTCTTCATAATTTTACCCTAAAATGCCTATTCCTGAACAATATACTAGTTTTGCATGCTTTTGACCTTTATATAAAATAAATCATATAGTATGTATTCTTTGATTTGCATTTCTTACCACTCAACATGATGTTTGTGACATTTGTCTATGCTATGGCATGTGGCTATATAATATTCTATGATGTGAATACTCTGCCATTTTCTTCTCCATTCTCCTCTCAATGGACATTTGGATTTTTCGCTTTGCTGGCAATGCTGCTATGAACATTCCTGCAGATGACTACTGGGGCCCATGTTTCTCTAGGGTTATTTCTGGGTCCTAAGATTTATACATTTTCAACTTGTCTAGATAACGCTAATTGATTTTCCAAAGGAGTTTCAGCTTCCCATCTGGTCCCAAGCCTCTGTCCCTGCTACATCCATCTTCAGGTTCTGTCAGACCTGTTGGAAAGGGGCTTTGAGGCAGGGCCAGAGAGAAACCTGTCAGCTCGCACTGCCGTGGCCCCCACTTCTGGGCACAAGAGGTGACAACCTGGCCTGGGTGACTTAGAAAACCTCCCTGCTGGCTTGAGTGAGTTCTCTCCAGTTCACAAGCACCGCTCAGAGCCCCACAGGCAGGAGCAAGCTCTGTTGACCCAAAGCCAAAAAGCCCATTGAAAACCAAACAGATATCTGGAAATAGCCTTCTGACTAACCCATTTCTTTTCTTTTCAAGTTTTAATTTCTTCAGGTAACTGAAAGTAGTATTAAAAAACATTAATTTCCTTGTTATAGCTTGCCTTTGAACTCAGTTTTTTAAAATCCTGAAATGTCTTGATTGTAGTAGGCTTTCAACAAATACCGACTTTTATTTTGGGGCATTTGCTGCCTTCATCAGTAGGGTATTCAGGGAGCTGTCTGCCAAAGCCAAAAGTGGAAATCCTTTCTCCTGTTTTCTCCACTCTCTTCAATGGTTTTATGTTGCCCTTATAATAATAATTTGAAAGAGAGATGTGACAGTGAAACCTGATGAATCCCTAAGACCTGTTGTGACTTTCTCCTGGAAACGCTTATGTGTTTGATCACTGGCTGCTCAACAGGGCGTCCTGGCCCGGCTTCTCTGTGGAGGAAGGCACTCAAAGTTCATTGGTCACTCATACACCCTTTTGAGATGGCGCCTTATGCTTCAAGAAAGTAATTGTACTTGGGGTAGTTCGTAAGCAAAATCTGTTGTTAAAAGCCATAAGTTATAGAAATAAGCCAGTATTGTGCATAAACGTAGTCACACCTAGTCTGGGCTGAGGCCTCAGTCACTTTGATTTCCTAATTCATCCTTTTTCTCCCATCACATGCAGTCACAAACTCTTGCCAATTTGTCCCTTATAATGTTTCTCCTGCCCATTCCATCATTGTGTTTGGGCCTTTTTCACCTTGTGCTTGAATCACAAGGGATCGAAATTATCTCCCTGCTTGAGTTCCTCCTAATTCTACCCCACTGCTGCTGGATTAATCTTTAAAAAATAAAAACCAATCAGCAACAAAACCCCACACTTAATAACTATTTTTCCCATGAGACCCCTCTTTTCCACCCCCTACTCATTGGCTTCCACAGAATAAAATCCAGAACCTTCAGCCAAGGCGTGCAAAGCTCTCCCCAAACTCCTTTGACCTCTATGGCCACCTCTGCAGAAGCCTGTACAAACACACCCTGCTTTCAGCACAGTTTCAGGGCTCAAGGCCCCTGAAGCCAACCACAGCCCAGGGGTTCCGAGCTCGTGCTCTGTGATACAGCCCTGTGTTATCATCTACTCCCCGCCGTCACACAGCTCTTCTCCAGCACGCTCCGCACGCCAGGTTCTTCAGACACAGCCGGCTTGTGTCGGCCTCCACAGCTTTGCTTGGGGTTTCTCCCTACCCAGAACCCACCTCTCTCGGCTTTGGTCTCTCAGGTCTGGCCCATCCTTCAAGGCCCCACCTGTTCGAAACCTTCCCTGACTCTCTCAGCCTTTGGCCATTGCCCTTTCTTCTAGACTTCTGTCCTGACCCAGAATCTATAGGTATTCCATACAGACCACCCAACTGGACTGTAAGCCCCCAGAGGGCAGGAATCACGATGTGTAGGCAGGCCAGTGCCTTCCATGGATTCTATGCCAATATATGTTGCATTGCATAACATGATGGTGAATGTGATAATGAAAGGGGAAAAAAATGAAAGGATGATTCCCTCTTTCCTTATTTCAGATTAGGCCCTCCTTCCCCCTTCTCCCAAAAATTCTGCTAAAAAACACCCAGCATACCTCCTTTATCTGTCTTGTATAAAATGAGGAATCAGGGGCTGGCCTGATGGTATAGTGGTTAAGTTCATGCACTCTGCTTGGGGGGCCTGAGGCAGCATCCCACATACAAAATAGAGGAAGACTGGCACAGATGTTAGCTCAGGGCCAATCTTCCTCAAGCAAAAAGAAGAAGACTGGCAACAGATGTCAGTCTTCCTCACCAAAAAATAAATAAAAAATAAAAATAAAAAATAAATAAGTAAAAATGAGGAAGCAAAATTCCAGAGAATAGAGAAGTTGAAAAAGCAAACTACTTCATTTCTTTTAATGACTCAAATAGTCTAGGAAAGATAAATAAACAACCTGGACCTGAGACAAAAGGTCGTTGGCTGCAGAGGGAGGCAATCCAGGTGCTTCTGAGTCTGAGCTGAGCCAAAGCCTGGGTGGGACAGCCAGAAAGGTTTCTGTTGCTGAAGGAAGTCTGCAGAGTGAGTGATAAAGGGAAGCTGATTACAAAACAAAATGAAACAAAAGGTGCCAAGTTGAACCTCAGGGGTCATCCCTAAAATACCAATGGGTTAATATGGTTCTTGAAAAAATGTTTTTAGGGGCTGGCCCCATGACCCCGTGGTTAGGTTCACGTGCTCCGCTTCAGTGGCCCAGGGTTTCGCCAGTTTGGATCCTGGGCGTGGACATGACACCACCCATCAGGCCACGCTGAGGCAGAAGCAGTGTCCCACGTAGCACAACTAGAAGGACCCACAACTGAAAAAATATATATATATGCAGCTATGCACTGGGGGGGGGGGATTTGGGGAGAAAAAGGAAAAATAAAGTCTTTAAAAAAACGTTTTTTAAGAAAATGCGAGCGTGCACAGGAGTGCACACAAACACGTTTGATAATGGTGGGAAATTCATGGTTGTAAATCCTTAGGGCCTTGAGCAGAGACCCCATCTGATTTGGGACCTGCAGGGCCTTGACAGTCATCTCATAGTGGTGTAAGCTTCCGTTTTGAAGGGTAAATACACTTCATTTAAAGGGAGAACAAATATTCTGGGAAGGACGTGTCTTTAACAGGAAGGAAAATCACCTATCCTAATTTCCTGGGTTATGTTGCAAATATTTAGGTTTCTTTAAAAGAGCGGGAAAAAAATCTGTCTTTTTTCTTCAGTCTCTTCATCACTTCATCCTGCCCATCTCTGCAAAACCCATCTTCAAATTCTTAGGTGAGAAAGGCACCTCAAAAATGCGTGATGGTGGGGCCAGCCCCGTGGTCGAGTGGTTAAGTTCGCACACTCTGCTTCAGCGGCCCAGGGTTTCGCTGGTTTGAATCCTGGGTGCGGACATGACACCACTCATCAGGCCATGTTGAGGTGGCATCCCACATGCCACAACTAGAAGGACCCACAACTAAAAATACACAACTATGTACCAGAGGACTTTGGGGAGAAAAAGGAAAAATAAAATCTTAAAAAAAAAAAACATACGTGATGGTTTTCTGTTTCCTGATGAATGGGATGAGGGTGTTATCAAGCCTGCCTCTGAGGCCCAGCTGTCTGGTCCATTCCTACCTGCCTAAAGTTGCTTCCCCTTCCCCACAGCCAGCCTCCTCCCTGCTGGGTGCATGAGTGTCCGCACCGCACCCCTGCCCCCAGGCTCGCCCGGAGGCCCGGCTCTTCCTTGCAGTATGAGGCAGATATTCCAGTGCACAGGGAGCTGGGAGCTTCCTGTCCACCACACAATTTGGCAACTGTAACCCCCTCTTGAATGATTTTTCTGTGGGTTACACTTAACTGCCCGGCTAAAGGGTAAAGTCCTCGAGGGCAGGGACTCGTCTTATTCACCAACGAACTCACTTCTGTGTCTGGACGGCAGCCAGCCTAGGGTGGCTAAAATCTCTTCGAGCCAGGTTAATCAGGACATGTGGCCCTCCTGTGCCTTGTCCCCTCACTGTCCTCCCCCAAGACGAATGCCATTTCCCTCTGAGTCTCAAATCAGGGCATCCCTCAGTGCCCCCACTTATCTTAAGCAGATAAGAATAATCAGAGATGACGTATTTGAAGCCTTGGGGGAGCAATTGCAAACAGCCCAATTTCCTCTACAGGGGACTCTCACTGTCATCTCATACGCAAGCAAAGGAGGCAACTACCACTCCCATTTTACAGATCTGATAAAAACGTTAGAGGGATGAAATGCTTTGTTTAAGGTCACACATATAAGATGTGTCAGAACTGGCACTTAAAGTCAGGACCTGTCTTTCAAGTCTGACAATACGCTTTTTCCTACAACAGGGTTTGGTGGCCATAGTAATAACAAAGCTATTTTTATTTATCTAAAATGAAAAGTAAATTTATGTTTAGTTTTTTTTTTTCTGATAAAATGCTAATCATTACCATCCTGATGAATGCAAAATATTGAAAATGTTTCTGTCTTGTCTGTCTTCTCTCTCTGAATTTGGGATAGATTTTAGGATTAAAGTATCGCTGGCCACCTCACTTGTTTATGTTTATCACAGTGAAATCTGATTAGCCTTTTGGGTATTGAATGAAAACGCACGTGCATTTTGCAAAAACTACTTAAAGTGTCTGCATATTGGCAGCAGCATCTTGACGTATAAAAGATAGCATGTTATTTTTAGGCATTCTTGGAACTGTGAAACTTAGAAAGCACAGTTATTTTAAAAAAATGTTTGTTTATGCTTTGACACCGTTATAGTCCTTATGAAAACACTGTGGAACAAGTGTGTGAGGACTGGCATTTTTATCTCCACTTTAGAGATGAGGAAACCTAGGCCATGATGCCTAAGTTGACCAGGGTCATCCCGTGCAGTAGTGGCTGCGTTAGTCACAGTCGTGGCAGGAAACAGAGGACACACTCTGAGTGATTTCAGCAGAATTCAATAAAGGAACTCTTTACAAAAGTGGGGGCAGGGTGGAGGGAAATCACAAGGGACAGTGTGGTGGTGTAGGGAGCAACTGGGCCTGTGAGGGAGAGAGGAGGGCACAGTTACCAGAACCTGGAGAGACCCACGGTGGGAGGGTACAACAGATCTGGGAAGAAGTCAGGGGAACTAACACCCAACCTCTCTCCTCTCTGGCCTCACTGAAGCTGGGGAGCAAGGGAGCCTGTTGAGATTCATACAGGTCAGCCTCCTGGGCCACAGAGCAGGACAGGGATGAGTAGGGAGTAGCTCTGAGGTTGGTTGAGCAAACGAAAGATATCTAGCACAGAGGTGAACCACGATTAAACCTCAGACTTCATGTCTCCTGTTTCTTTCTATGCTTTCTGTAACACTGTGGCTTAGACACACTGGGTCCTACCAGGGAATTCCAGAGCAGTTCCTTCCAGAGATGACGCTTAGGCCCACAGCATCCCTCAGCATTAAACTTGAAGCTAGTTTGCTAAAAACCTTACTGTGAGTATTAGCCTCTACAGGAGCTGCGAATGAGACTGAGTCAGGTAGCTGGTGTGTAGGCCAGGCTAAGATGGGGAGACTGGCAGGTTGAGAAAGCTCGCTCTGAAGTTATCACTGGTTCTTAGCCATCACAGCTTTTTTTTTTTGAGGAAGATTAGCCCTGAGCTAACATCTGCCGCCAATCCTCCTCTTTTTGCTGAGAAAGACTAATGGCCCTGAGCTAACATCCATGCCCACCTTCCTCTGCTTTATGTTTGGGACGCCTGCCACAGCATGGCTTGACAAGCAGTGCATAGGTCCATACCCGGGATCTGAACTGGCAAAGCCCGGGCCACCAAAGCCGAATGTGAGAACTTAACTGCTGCACCACTGGGCGCCACTGGGCTGGCTTGGCCATCACATCTTGACAGAGATGCCCTAGAGCCTTTAATGCAGCTACAGTGGGCATTAGCCACAAAGCTGCAAAATTTCAACAAGAAAAGGATCTACTATCTTTTGCATCTGGCAATTAAAGTGTCTTGAAAGAAAGACTCCATCTCACAGCATTGTCTGTAATGATATAATTTGCACTTGGCCAGATGGCTTTACTTTTAGGTAATGCCCCTGGCATGAAACTCCAGGTTTTAGGAAAAGGAATCCTCTCTGGGCGTTGAAGCATTCTACCTTGGATGAGTTCTTTATTCACCGTTATCCTTAGTTTGATGGAGGTGAAAGTCATAAAAGAGTTTAATGACAGTGACTTCTTCCAAACACGGGAGCTATGAGAACAGTGTATGAGAAATGCAAAACCCAGTGTTCTCATAGAACACAAACTTACCCAGAAGTCATGGAGAAAGAATTCTCGTTTCCTGTCCTAGCACAACAGTTTCCAAAGAAATGAACCTATGGTCACATGCAGCTCTTATGTTCTGAGTGTCCATAAGACATAAGTTATGTCCCCAAAAGAAGCATAACTGCTAGAGTCTACAGTGACTCTGCTAAGAGTTAAGCAAAATCACTCCTCCCACCCCTCACCTAAATAAGGCCCTGTGCACTATGCATTTCCCCCCAAGACAGGAAGGTTTTTCTCAGCTCCACTCTTAAGCAGTTTCCCTAGTACCATTGGAAGTGACTGAAGAGGCACAAAGGTAAACCGATGAATTCCCATGGCAATGGCTCTGGCACAGTGGTCTCCTTGCTGCTTCTGCCTCAGGGATTTTGCACTTGCTGATTCCGCTGTTCCAACCACTCTTACCCTAGATCTCTGCATGGGGTAAGCAAATACTCAGACATGGAGTTGCTGCATCAAATGATAATTCTATGTTTAATTTTTTGAGGAACCGCCATACTGTGTTCCACAGCTGCTGTACAGCTTTACATTCTCACCAGCTCACCTAATCTGCTTTTACTTATATATCTTGTGTAGTGTCTGTCCCCACTCTTACTTGAATATAAGCTCCACAAGGGGAGAGATTTGCTTCCCAAGTGCCTAGAACCTTGCTTAGCAGTTGGTAGTTGGTGATTGGTGAGTATTCATTAAGTGAATGCAACTGATTCAGTGCCTCTGACCTCATTTGTATCCTAAACCCCTTCAAGGCCCAACCTAATTGCAATGGAACCTTCCTTGGCCCAGCTTGTCGGATGGCTCCCTTCTTCCTTGTGCATGCCTCTTGCAACCCCTTCTCCTTTCTGCTTTGTATCTGGTCATCTATGAACTTGCCCCATCTCCCCCTTTGAATCCCAAGCTCCTTAATGTTAGGGAGCACGGTTTGTTTATCATTGGTGTTTTGCCATCTTTCTGGCCCATGGGATATACATTCAACACACACTTATCAGAGGGATATTCTAAACACCCAAGCTACATAGTGACACTGTAGGGGCCAGGCTTGAGCACTCCAGAGCTCTCTCAAACCAGCCCCTGAAGAATCCCTGGCTGCTTGACCTTGGCACACACCTCCTTCTCTGAGCCTGGTCCTCCTGTGTCTGATGAGTGGGTTGGACCAATGACCTCTCAGGTTCCTCTGAGACATCAGGTGTGCTGTGGGGCCAACCCTTTGGCAGGAAGGATACAGCCCCCATCTTTGAAAGCCCACTGTCTGATATGGACAAAATAAACATGTAAAAAATGTTAAGGACTAAAAGCAAGCCTGTGCCCCGAGCAGCCCTTGCCTGGGTGGATACGTGTACCTGGCGTCTCCCTCTGCTGGGCCCACTCTCCACTGCTGGAGCTTCAGAGCACAAAACCCCAGGAAACTCAAGGAGAATGCAGGCACTTCCCATTCTTGTTAAGAGGAAAAGAAAAAAATCCTTACAGCTCACATGATTTCATTTGGTTATTTTAAACTGTTTGTTTTTTCTGTCCTCTCCCCAGGGAATTAACATTTACAGGCAAAAATCAGACTTCGGGTTCTGTCCTCCTTTGCTCAGCTATTTGTGTATAAATATGACTTGAGTAAAGTCTCTAAAGGACTGCCGATCCTGCCCACCCCATTCCCATTCCTTCTTACTGCCTCAGAAAGACTTAATGAGTTTACACCCAAGAGTGGAACGTTTCAATGGCACTTAAAGCCCTTCGTATATTTTTAAAAATCGTTTCAAATGTATGAACAATGCACTAACAATTTGACAGATTATTAAAACAAATCACTCATACTCTCACAACCCTAACATAACACTTTATTTTTACCAGCTGCCTTTCAGTTTTAGCCCTACAAGTATATAGTTTACATTGTGCTCATCAGACCAAGATACAATCTTGGATTCTACATTTTCCTGTTAACATCCAGAAACAAATACACATTTCCCCAAATGTATTCTTCTTAAATATCACAATACAGGAAATCCAAGTCAAGTCGATCACTGATTGCCCAGTGAGTTGGTACTGGGCTGTATAGGATACAGAAAGATGAAAGTTGTCCCTCCCTCAAGGAGTTTACAGTCTCATGGAGAGATAAGACATACATACACGAAACAGCCTCAGACAGCCAATAACTGCATGGAAAGATGTGTGGTACAGATTATGATGCACTCATGGTAAGCAGACATTCCAGGAAGTGGAGAGTTTATCAAGGGTTGGGAGACTGGGAGAAGGCCACCTCCCCCTGAAGATGAAAGAGGTGATTTAGCTGTGATGAGCACCTTTGAAAAGGCTGAGGGAAGGGAGGGGAGAGATCGTTCAGATAGGGAAAACTGAATGAAGGCATGAAGGTGCTGAATACAGGGGACATATGATTAATTTGGGGACCACGGAGGCAATTAGCCCAACAAGTACAGAAGGTGAATTTGTTGGGGAATGGTAGAACCAAAGATAGGAAGGTGGTGAGAATGAGGGAGAGATTTGGAGTTTCCTGAAAGCTGGACAGAAGTACAAAGTTGATGTCACCAGGCAGAAGGGGGATATGGTGGAATAAGTGCTGTAGCCTCATTGGTCTAGCAGGGGCGGGGGGAGGGGAGCAGCCGGGTTGTTGTTGTTGCTGTTCTTTTGTTTTTGGGATGAAGGAGATTTCTCCTGCTAGATGTAGCCAGTAGGTCAGAGGAGAATTAAGACGCTGGAAAGCAGCAGGTCGAAGGCCCCAGGCCTTGGGAAGGGGTGGCACAACAGGACTCACAAGGAAACGTACAGGTCAAGTCAGGCCCTTGCCCCTCTGGCTCACTGCTCTGTTCCTGCCCAGAACAGTGCCTAGCACAAAGGGAGTCCTTGTAAATATTTGCTGAATGAGTGCTGAATCAAGTCTAGTTTTACAAACTTTCTGTAAAAGTTCAGCACATCTCTATTTCATCTCCAGGCCTCAGTGTCACCTCCCTAAGATGGAGTTATTTTTTCAAGTGCTCCTAGTGGTCATTTAGGACCAGGTCAGGCCAGGAGGCCACGTGAGTCTCAATAGTTAATGATCCTGAGCCTCGCTGAGTGAGGCCTGTAAGGATTGGCACTTGGGGTCGATGACTTGAGATCCCAGTTAGTCATTCTGGCAGCTGCTTCCTGCCTCCCTTCCCTCATTGCCTTCTGTTTGGGCCTCTCTGTGATGGTAAGAGGATATTGCCTGGACTCATCAATAATTACCACGAGAAGGCAGCTTACACAGCAGCATGTGTGCTCTCGTCATTAGACAGATGAACTGAGTCAGGCCCAGAAGGAAGCGGGACTGACCAAAACCACATGGCTGCCTGGTATCAGCTCTCAGTCCAGCCTCATTCATGCAAGAATTTAACAAATATTACTGAGCACATGCTATGTGTCAGGCACTGTTACAGTGTTGGAGATACAGCAGTGAGTGAACAGACAAAACCACTGAGGTGGGAGACCAATCATCAACGAGATGAGAAGGTAGATGGTGAAGGGTGCCAAGGAGAAAGCAGGTGAGTGGAGGGTGAGGAGTGATGGGGGCTTGCAGTTGTAGAAAGGGTGGTCGAGAAAGTCTCAGTGAGAAATCGCATTAGAACAAAGCACTGCCCAGGAGGCAGAAGGGAGCATGGGGCTATCTGGTGAAGAGTGGCACACAGGCCCTGCGGCAGGAGTGGGCCTGGCATGTTTCAGGAACAGTGAAGAGTGACATGAGAGGAGAGCAAGAGGAAATGAGGCCTGAGGGGTACCAGGGGCAGTTGGTGTGGGGTCTCAGTGTCCTTTGGCTTTTATTCTTCCTACTTGCTGCCCATAGTCTAATTCATGACCCTACCTTTTCCTGTTGACTCTCAAGGGCACTGGACCTCCATGGGGAGAGGGGAGTATGGGGCAGCCAACAGGTCTCTCAAAAGCACATAGCAGTGCTGTGGGCAGCTGCCTGGACCACTTGTGCCAGGCCCACCTCTATGCTGCTGCTCCAGAAGTCTTTCAGGCTGACAGGGCATAGTGGCCTCCCATTTTAGCATAAGGAGAAAGAGCACAGATGCAAAGGGAAGCCAAGTCAACTGAGTATGCAGAACCTGCAAAATATGAGAGGGGAGCAAGTTCAGCTGAAGTCAGTGCAAAGGGCTGAGTCAGAGGCCAGCAGCACCCACGCCTTGATTGAGTGAAGAGTAGAACCAGATATATTCATGTAAAAGTGCCTGGCAAGCAGTGATGCCCTAATGGCAATCCATTTTATTAGCTCTGGCTTCTAATTTCTAGTGTCCCATGCTTCCTGCCGGTGCCTCACGCCCACGTGAATGAGGCCTCTGCTCCAACTGGTTTGCCAGGGATCGGTGTGGATGCCAGGCCCTGGGTGGGCAGCTGAGACAGTCAGTTGATCAGCACTGTAGTTTTAGAGCAAGATCCTGCCGGCCAGGCTCCCATCCCTCAGAAGATGCTGTTTTATGCCCTGTGGCAGAGCCAGGTGGGCAGACCAATTTCCCTGGGCATCTCAGCCTCTCCTGGTGACCAAGCCCTTCTGTTTTGCAGGTGGCCCTGAGAAGGAGAGAGCTGTAATTGAGGGCCAGACCGTTATCAGAGTTCAGTCAAGCTGGTCTTGAACTCTGGCTCTGGCCATGATCCTCATCTATGTGCCCTCCATTCCCTCCCCCAAGACAATCCAGTTCAGGAGTCAAGGTCAACTCAATTCCACAATAACTTATAATTTTCTAGCTGCCAGGCACTTTATCTGTTGAGGCAATACTAAGATTGATAAAGCATGAACCTTCCCTTCAGGGATATTGAATCTCTTGTATGTGTAGGGTGCACATGTGTGTGTGTGTACACATTACCTCACACTTGCTTGTGGGAGACAGCCTGGGATATTAGTAGGAAGAATCCTGAACCAGAGCGAGATGGCCTCGTCCCAAGTTCATGTGGGCCTTTGGGTCTACCACTTGTCTTCTTGAAGTCTTAGCTTCCATTGCTGTTCAACAGGGATAATGAAACTTGCCCTGTCTGCATCAGAGGGCTTGTCTGGAGGACCAGATGGGGCAATGTCCACAAGTGGTAAAGTACTCAACACACACAGGGGATTGTACACTCACGAACGTTCACACTATGTTTGTGAATACAGAAATGCATAGTTATCAGCATGAGACAAAAAGAACAGGCTAAAATCCAAGAAAGGGCACCAACGGGAGTAGAAGAAACCTCTAAAAAGGATGCAAGATATCATTCAAATACATCTCCCTGTGTGGGTATATTGGTTGATATAGGACTGTGCATTGCCCAGACCCCTAAAGTCCCAGCTCTCCAGAGTCCCTCTAGCTCTCCAGCAGAGCAAAAATGTCCCTCCCAATTCTCAGGAGGCTGCCTCCTTCCCAGGTCAAAGCCATCATTATTGCTAGCTACAGATGTTATGGAGCAAATACCAAGGGTGGGGCATTGGGGCTACAAGGAGATTTAACACTTATGAAGTACACAGTACCATATACACAACACCATGCAAACATTTTACAGTCATTATCTCACTTTATTGTTGACCATAACTCTGCAAGGTATTATCTTCATTTTATAGAATAATAATAAATAATACTTATTAAATGTTTACAAGTGTTTAACATGTATTAATGCATTTAATCCTCACAATAGCATTATGAGGTAAGTGCCATTATTACTTATCTCCACTTTTTGGAGGAGGAAACTGAGGCAAACTGAGGTTAAGTAACTTTGCTAAAGTCACACAACTGGTATGTGGTTGTCACCAACTGCCTATTGTTGTTCAGATTAATTCCCTGCCCTTCCTACCCTCTGTGCTATATCACAGAGGACTACATTTCCCAGGCTCCCTTGCTTTCTGGCTTTCAGGTTGATTTAGCCAATGGGAAGCACTAGTGGAAGCTTGGAGAGCGGCAGGAGGAGAGAAGGCAGAGTATTTCCCCCCATCTCTCTCTCTGCTTCCTGTAATGTCTCTGGCAACAGCTTTGTCTCCTACATGGCTCCTGTATCTGCCCTACATGCCCTGGCTCTGTGGTCCCAGCTCCCATCAGGCAGCCTTTGTGGAGTTGTAGGTCTCGACATATGGCTCCCACTCTGACCTTTAGCAACATTATCTCCTCCTCCTGCTGCGCCTCCAGTAGAGCCGCTTCCTGTTCTTGCATTAGGCATCTTAGTCCTTCCATCTCATATCACCAATTCCCTGTATTAAATCCCCTCTGCTTGAAAGACCTAGAAGACTTTGTTTTCCTGAGTGGACCTTACTGCTATCCAGACAAAATGACTGTAGAGCCCATAGTCTTAATCTTTCCAGATGAGAAAACAGACTCAGACTTACTCTAGGTTGTAAAACTAATATAGTATAAAAAAGAGTCAAGAAAAATTGGGAAAATAAAAAAATATGAGAGGATGTCCTTTTAGATATCAAAACATACCTTGAAGCTACAGTAATAAAAACAATGTGGTATAGACATAGAAACAATGGAACAAATTAATGGAAGAGAATACAATCCAGAAACAGCCACTGAAATAAAAGAGTATTTCACTTGTTCAAGGAAGTGTTTCAAATAAATAAGGAAATGCTACTGGAGGAATTAAGTGACCCATCAATTTGGGAAAAGACCCCAAAATAAATTCCAGATGGACTGAGGAGCTAAACCATATGAAAATGCTAGAAATAAATACAGGAGGACTTTTTTTAACCTTGAGATTAGGAAAACTCTTTCCAAACAAGACTGAAAATACAAAAACCATAAAAGGACAAAGCTGACAGGTTTACAATTTACATAACAATTTAAAATTTAAACTTTCAGTGTGGAAAAGAACTCAAAGCTCTAAATAACTTCTTGCCTAACTGGCTGTATTTGGGATCTCCGGAGTGCTCTGAAAATGGGGAGGGAGGCTGGGATTCAATTTCTTGGGTGATTTTCTTGTTCCTCGAATGGGAGAAGTTGTACATTTCTAGCGCTTCACCCAGCTCGAGGCACAAGGAGCCCCCTCACAAAGGTGGGGACCCTGCTTGTTCCCTCATGGGTGGTTTTCGATGAGTCCCTAACCTACAAAAATGAGATAAACTCAAGCCAAAGGTGTTTGGAAAGTGGAGATGAAGAGGGTGGGAATTCTGTATCCTTTTTAAAGAAAGTTATCCACTTGGTCTACTTATTTGCTCATGAATGCTCGGGAGAGGGCAAGGAGGATAGAACAGAGAAGGTGCCGAATAACTGAGAAGTGGGCGTCTACAGCAGCACAGGAGAGGAGACATCACCCAGAGCAAGACAGCCAAACAGAGCACCTCGTTCTTAATTAGCTTATATTAATAAGTGTGAGGCTTTTCCTCTTACAGAAAACTAGCGCAGAACCACTTTACTTATTTTCCTCCTATGGTATACACTGGGTCTCAAAACTGTTTAAATTATTTTGTTTCTGGTTTATCTTTTTCCACATTATTTTTTTTCTGAATTAGAGTTTTTCTTTATTTTCTTTAAATACATACAGTAGGGGCCGGCCTGGTGGCCAGCGGTTAAGTGCGCACATTAGGCTTTGGCAGCCCGGGGTTTGCCAGTTCGGCTCCCGGGTGCGCACATGGCACTGCTTGGCAAGCCATGCTGTGGTAGGCATCCCACATATAAAGTAGAGGAAGATGGGCACGGATGTTAGCTCAGAGCCAGTCGTCCTCAGCAAAAAGAGGAGGACTGGCAGTAGTTAGCTCAGGTCTAATCTTCCTTAAAAATAAATAAATAAATACATAATACATACATACAGTAAAAAAGTAAAATAAGTTCAAATATTAGAGGTTTCTGGTCCAATTACTAATTGGAGATTTTGCCCTGACTCAGAACACTGGGCATTTTGTCCACATGTGCTTTGTCCTGAGGTTTGTTAGCCTGGTAGATGTATTTAATGAAATCATTCATATAAATAAGCCTTGTTTTTGTTAGAAAAAATTTGAAAAGAATGTAGTAGGTCTATCCAAAGATCCAAAGAATATCAATGATGCTTTTATTCCCCTCCACCCCCAAAAAACTCCAGTTCCAAGACGTATATATAATACGGTCTCTTCTTTGTAAAAAAGAGAAAAATAAAAAGAAACTTACACATGACGCATGTATGTGTGTGTATACAAAGGTCTGGAAGGACACCTGGCAAGCTGTCCACAGTAGTTACTCCCTGGTGAGTGAGGAATGAAGAGATTTGCTCTTTGCCTTATGCATTTCTGTATTCTTTTTTCTTCAAGAAGCATATGCTACTATGTAATTTTTTATTCCAGTAGAAAAATGTAAACAAAGCTAGTGAGGCACAGTCACGATTTGAATCCAAGCTTCCTCCTGATCCCAGGCACACACACCTGCAGCAAAGAGCCTCAGCCCAAGGTTGCTGAGTGAGGACCGTGTGAGAACACTGTCTCAAGAGTCTGGTTGTGGGAATGACCACTGAGCCATGGAGTGAGTGAGAAAAGAGATCGAGGACCTTCCAGGCAAGGGGAACATGAGGGGAGAGAGCAGCAAAGGCCTCAAGGCAGCCTGGGATTAGCAGGCTATTAGAGACAACCACTGGGCAGGAGGGCTCAGGCAGGCGGGTCCTAGTGGGTGAGTGGAAAGTGAGGAGGAAGCAGGTGTGGAAGGACAAGGGACTGAGACTTGATCTCTGGGGGTTGGGGAGCCAGTGCTTTGAGGAGAATGATCTAGACAGCCATTCCCAAAGTGTGGTTCAGGGACCCACATGGGTCCTTAAGACCCTTCTAGGGAGCCTGTAAGTTCAAAACTATTTTCATAATAATACTAAAATATTATTTGCCTTCTTTACTTTCATGTTCTCATGAGCGTGCAGTGGTGTCTTCCAGAAGCTACATGACATGTGATGGCATCATCACCCTGATGTTAACATGTAATTTTTTTAGTGAATTAATAAATATTTTTAAAACATGCCATTTTAAATTTCTAACACAGTAACTATTGATAGATATAACCCACATAAATAAAACTCTTTGGAGTCCTCAATAATTTTTAAGAGTGTAAAGGGGTCCTGACTCCCAAAATTTTGAGAACTGCTCATCCAGAGAAAGCGGGAATGAAGAGGAAGGGACTGTGGTAAGCAGCTTCTAGGTACAGAGATTTTCAAGCAAAATGTTTAAGGTGACACCTGTTTTCTTCTTGCTGCTTGTAGTAAAATGCAAGAGGAGATAGATAAATTGAGGAAAGGACTATTAGACAAAAGGGAGCTAGGATTTGATGCTTTCACAATTCTCAGCCTCTTCAGAGGCAAAGGCTGCTAAAATTAAGAAATAGCTTTTGAGAAAAATTTAAGTCCAAGGTGCCTTCCAACACTAGTCGAGATAGAGCAAAGGGTGTGACTGTAAATCCTTCACTAAGATCTCAGAAAGATCAAGGGGACTACCTCAGTGTACCATTCAGGCACACAAAGGGCCTTTTAAAAACACATATGCGTCACAGATTCTCTCAAGCAACAAGACCTTTAGGGAGCTTAAGGACATCATTGTTCCTTTGCAGTCTCAGCAGGAGGCCAACAAGAAGAGCTTGTCTCACAGAGATTTATGGGTGCAACTTTTGTCTAATGGAGTGAATTCCAATGAGAATCATAGGAGACCCACAAAGTTTTTGTGAGAATGATATCAGCAAAAATACTGCCAACTTAGACTGAAAGGAACAGAGACAGCACAAACTGAAAAAAGGCCATTGGGCCTCCAAAATCCTGCTGGCAGGAAAAAGGCCGAGAAAACTACTCAGCTGCAAACACATGTGTTAACTTTCATGAAAACAGAAGGCTCAGAGGGCAGAACCAAGAACCCAGAGGGCATAGCCAAGAGCCATGGAGAATTATTCCTGGTCCTTGAACCTAATTAAGTAACTCCCAACACTTGCCTGGCTGGATTTTGGAATTGCTGTGAACCTTTGTGAGACTCCTTTGTGGCTCCTGTTTCCCCCATTTTTGAAAAGAAATGTCTACAGCGTTTATTCTATTCCTGTTCTACTAATGCGTATATTTGGGGGTAGGGCAGATAACATGTCTAGTTTCACAGGTCCACAGACTGAGAGGAAGTACATTTAAGGAACTGTACCTAGAGGCCTGATCCACACTTAGTCCTGATTTAAATGATGTAATTCTGGATTTTGAACTGATGCTGAAAGGGGATGTGACTTTTGAGGAACTTGTGAGGGAGTAAATATATTTTGCATGTGAGAGGGGATGTGAATCATTGGGGTCCAGAGGGAGATCTATAGTAGGCAGCTTCTAAGATGGCCCCCAAAGATCTCCACCTTCTGGTTTTCATGTTCCATATAATCCCTCCCCTTGAGTAGATGTGGTGACTCCATTCTAATGAATATAATGTTGGTATATCACTGTAAGATAAGAAATTTGTTTTTTTTATTGTAGTACAATATACATAACATAAAATTTACAATCTTGACCATTTTAAATGTATAGTTCATCAGCATTAAGTACATTGACATTGTTGGGCAATCATCAACACCATTCATCTCCAGAACTTCTTGTCTTCCCAAACTGAAACTCCATACCCATTAAATAGTAACTCCATACTCTCCCACCCAGTCCCTGTTAACCACTATTCTACTTTCTGTCTCTATGAATTTGACTACTCTGGGTATTTCATATAAGTGGAATCATACAATATCTGTCCTTTTGTGACTGGTTTATTTCACTTAGTGTAATGTCTTCAAGGTTCATCCATGTTATAGAATGTGTCAGAATGTCCTTCCTTTTTAAGGCTAATAATATTCCATTGTATGTATACAGCACATCTTGTTTATCCATTCATCCATTGATGGACACTTGGGTTGCTTCCACTTTTTGGCTATTATGAAAAATGCTGCTATGAGCATGGGTCTACAAATATCTTTTTAAGTCTTTGCTTTCAGTTCTTTTGGGTATATACCCAGAAATGTTTGTTGTTTTAAGCCACTAAATTTTGGGGTAATTTGTTGTATAGCAATAGATAACTAATAGAGGAGAAAGTTTGAAAGATATCACAAAGAGAAACTTCCTTTTTTCCCAATTTTATTATGAAAATTTATTTTCTATGAACATTTCCTAATGCACAGAAAAGTTGAAAGCACTTTTCAGTGAAAATCCATATACCATCACCTAGATTAAACTATTAATAGTTTGCTATTTTCTGTATAAATTAGGTCAAATCAAATGCAACGACTATTTTAGTAGGTTAAGAATGGTACAATATTGGTAAATGTCATACGGTTCAATCTCATATTTTTCTATATTTTTTCTGGACCATTTGAAAGTGTTTCAGACTTAATGATATTTCACCTCTAAAAACGTATGCATCTCCTAAAAATCAAGATATTCTCCTCCACAAGTAAAGACCATTATCACATCTAAGAAAATTAACCTAATGTTGCCTAAGAAAATTCCATAATGAAATCTAATATATATATTCCATATTCTAATTTCTTTGGCAGTCCCTAAAATGTGTTCTGTAGCTGGATTTCTGAGCTAGAAAATATTGTTCATACGCTGTATGTGGTTATTATGTCCCTTTGGTCTCACACACATTAGTTCTGAAAGAAGGACTCTCAGCCCTCTGTCCATGGTCTTCAGGGGATATCTAAGAGTCCTGAAAGCTAATATACAATTGTGCGTGTGCGTGTGCACATGTGTGTGTGTATTCCAGTGAATAGATGTGCTTTATTCTGGGAAGAGAATCCAAAGCGCTCCTTAGATTCTCTACGTGATGATACACCAAATGATGAGAACTGTGCTGTAAAAGGGGAAGATGATTGACTTGACGAGGGAGAAAAGCCAAACACCATGACTGAGCAACAGCCCACCAGGACGTTTAGGGGGAATGACATGGCTTTCGATGAGTAATGTAATCTCTTTGTTTGTCTCTAATTGGGGGATAGTAATACTGGTCTATCTACCTCAGTAGGAAGGTGCATGTGAAAACACTTTGCACATCAGAGATGGCTCAGAGACCATCAAAATCTATGCCAATGGTAGTTTCTAAAATTACAGGGAATTTAGGTTTCTGAGACCTTTGTACCCTGACTCACGTCGCAGTGAGGAGAGTAGGTGTGAAGTCTTAGGCTGGTGGATTGCAGCTCCCCTTCTAGTCACACTGTGGGTGATGGAACTGGAGAGAAGGCAAGGTCTGGGCTCGTCTCCTGATTGGGGTAACACGTGCACTTTCACATCTCAGTTGCTCTTGCATTGCCTGGCTGAGGGGCCGCCTGACAGCTTGACTAGACTCCTGCCTAGAAGTGGGATGGAATGGGAATAGGCCAGGACTTGTTATTTAAGCCTTTACCTAGGGACGTCACTTCCCTTTCTCACCTTAGGTAGAGTGCGAAAGTTACTTCAATACCCTTCCTATGGGAAATGGTAGTCTTATTTTTCTATGCTTCTTCCAGAGGCCTTGGAGTACTGAATATTTATAAGGAAATTTGTGCCTGGGCCAGGCTGGGTGTGGGGAAGGGGCTGAATCAGGAGCCACGCTTCCTTGGCCAGCTATCTGCCCATGAAATGCCAGGTGTTCTATGGAAAGTAGAGCCCTCCCCCTATAAAGATTGCAGTCGAGGGGAGAGAGCTACAAAGCCATAATGCTCTCTGTTTTAATGAAAGCACCCTCATTATTGATAATAAGCTTAGGAAGATTTATTTGGGCAAATTCCTAACAATACTTCCTCAAAGTTCTATGCCAGCTTTTGTTCTCAAATGCCAGGTGTGAATTTCTCAATGTAATATCTTTAGGAAACATGGCAAGTTTAAACACACCCATTCTACTAGTGCTCACCACCGAATTCTGTTTTATGTTCTCAAAATGGTTAAGATCTTTTAAAGGGTGTTCATTAATCTCTCAATAGCTTTCTATTTAATAGCTAGGAACTTGAGCAAGCTATGTGAGCCTTATAAAACCGTAGACTATTGGGAGCCAGTAAGAAGATGAAGTCCAACAGATGTGAGTTTGGATTAGCTGGTGACCTAATAGTTGGTAAGCTATTTAGCATCTCTAAGCCTTGGTGTCCTCACTTGTCAAAGGGGGACTCCAACTTCATTCAGCAAGTACATTTTGAATGTTTACTATGTGCCAGGCACGGTTCTAGGCACCAGGGATATAGGAGTAAACAAGACAGACATGCTCCCCGCTCTCATCGAACTTATCACAGGACACAGATACAAACAAAAGATTACAGATTAAGTAGTTAATTCCGATTGCAATAACAGCACCTACCTCAGCAGATGTCAAGAGGATTAAAAGAGTCAGTCAGGCAAATTCTAAACTGGCGTCATAATACCATTTATTAGTTTTGCTAACAGCCCTAACTGGTGTAAATATGTGTTGAGTATTAATTTCTCCTTTATTTTTTGCATATATTTAAGTGGTTAGAAATAACAGCTGTCATATGACTTAGATATGTGTGTCTTACAGCAAACGGGAAGGCAGGTATTCCTCCTTAGGCAGGGGACATTGTCTTCCCCACCTAAGGAAAGAAGCTAAACTCGTTGCTAATTGCTTTTGGGAAGAACAGTTTAGTATTAACATTAACTAGACCCACGGTGCCTAACCTGTGAGCCTTGAGCCCCAGAGGAGTCGAGGGTGTGGCCACAGAGTTTTGCAAAGGGTCTCTGAATCCTGATGTGCACCAAGTATTGTCTGTCGACACAAGATAACCAAGAACCGTTCTATAGATAAGAGAAATAAAGTGAGTTTTACTTGAGCCAGAGTGAGGATTATAACCCGGGAAGGCCTTAGAAAGCATTGCAGAGAAGTATGGTTTTCAGTACAGTCTTACATCTTCTTAGAACAAAAAACATACGTTAAACACACCCAGGATATATTTTCTTTTTCTTTCTTTCTTTTTTTTTTTTTGTGAGGAAGATTGGCCTTGAGCTAATGTCTGTGCCAATCTTCCTCTATTTTGTATGTGGGACGCCACCACAGCATGGCTTGATAAGGGGTGTGTGGGTCTGCAGCTGTGACCTGAACCTGCAAACCCGAGGCCGCGGAAGTGAGCACACGAACTTAACCACTACACAACCTGGCCAGACCCCAGGATATATTTTCATCAAAGTTTCAAAGAGGTACTTAGTTGCAAATTAGCAGGTCAACAAGACCCTGATTTTGGGAAAGGGACTAATCCAGGCATTACCAATAGGGTGTTACCAATAGGACATAGGAGGGGAAGTATGCATTCTTATCTTAAGAGAGTACATTCTTTTTTTTAGAGGAAGATTAGCCCTGAGCTAACATCTGCTGCCAATCCTCCTCTTTTTGCTGAGGATGACTGGCTCTGAGCTAACATCCGTGCCCATCTTTCTCTACTTTATATGTGGGACGCCTACCACAGCATGGCTTGCCAAGCAGTGCCACGTCCGCACCCGGGATCAGAACCAGCAAAGCCGAAGTGGAACATGCACACATAACTGCTATGCCACCAGGCCAGCCCTGAGAGTGCATTCTTTAATGGTTAAGTAGATGTACAATGTATGTTTGATAGGCCATAAGTCAGGCTCTTTAGTTCAAGCCAAATCAGTTTTGAACCCAAATAGTGACCCCATATACCTCAATATGGGAAAATCTCTTGTCGTGTCCATAGAATGAAAAACATATTTTGCCAACATATGGACATCAGTATAATCTATGTAGATACTGATATTATTAATGCAATATAGATTCCTTTAAATGAATTACTGAAATCTTATGAACATTTTCTCATTACACATTTTCTCAATCAAATCTTGTCCTACCTCTTCCTGGCTTAAACCATCTAACAGCTCCTCATTGCTCAGGGTAAAGTCCAGATTCCCTCCCAGGCACTGCAAGATTCTGTTGACCTCTCTTGGCATCTGCACCACCCCACCCCTGTCTCTCCACCAAGCTCTGACATGAAGGCTCTTCCAGGCTATGGCTTAGAGCCCGCAGCGCTCAACTCAATACTTGTTCTGGCAGGAACAGATCCAGGGCTCCTGAATGGGGAAAGACATTGGTCCTTCCTGCAGGCATCATGCCATTTGAGGGGGGCATGGGTCTACACGGGCACCAGATCAAGCAGTTCTCACCTTGGGTCAGTCAGTTCTCGCCTAGACCACCTCTCTCCCAGGCTCCTATTCCATTTTCTCTCTCCTCCTTTCCCTCTGGGAGTCGTGGAGGCCCAGGAGTAGGTGAACCTGGTGCTGAGGCCTCGTAGCTTCTTCCTCCGTCACTGTTGCATAACCCTGCCTCACTGTGTCCCTCCAAACAAGTGCGTGAGCCATTTTCCAAATTAAAGCCATTTTTCTTTCAAGGGTTTCATAAATAAACAACCTTGGAATGTACAAAATTTCTTGACGTCAGTTTTCCATGGACCTCCTTCAATGTTATGTGGAAACCCAAGCTCTATGATGCCGTGCATGTGAATTATTTGAATCCCTAGGGAGAGAGTTATTGATAAAGATGGGTAGAGAGGCAGTTTTTACTCCTCTCCCCACCCCTAAAACCCTCCAAAGAATGAAAAAGAGAAACAACTCCATTATATATATATATATATATATATATATATATATATATATATACATGTTGTGTGTGTGTGTGAGGAAGACTGGCCCTGAGCTAACATCCATGCCCATCTTCCTCTACTTTATATGTAGGACGTCTGCCACAGCGTGGCTTGATGAACAATGTGTAGGTTCACACCTGGAATCTGAACTGGAAAACCCCAGGTCGCCGAAGCAGAACGTGCGAACTTAACCACTGTGTCACTAGGCTGGCTTCTCTGCTTTGATCTTGAACTGCCCAACCTCCAGAACTGTGAGAGATAAATGTTTGTTGTTTGAGCTGCCCAGTCTATGGTATTTTTTTTTTTTTTTATAGCAGCCCAAACAGATTAAGACAAAGCCTGTTGTGGCTGGCCCCGTGGCCGAGTGGTTAAGTTCACGCGCTCCGTTGCAGGCGGCCCAGTGTTTCGTTGGTTCGAATCCTGGGCGCGGACATGGCACTGCTCATCAAACCACGCTGAGGCAGCGTCCCACATGCCACAACTAGAAGGACCCACAACGAAGAATATACAACTATGTACCAGGGGGCTTTGGGGAGAAAAAGGAAAAACATAAAATCTTTAAAAAAAAAAAAAAAAGACAAAGCCTGTCTTAGCAAGTGTTGCCACTTCCTACAACCTGAAAACTGGGGGAATATGGCCCCAGACAGAGGAGAAGAAAGATTTGGTGATAGAGCATTTGAAGAAAAAAGTCAATTTAAAATTGTGGTCTGTCCAGATCACTTGCCTCATCTTTCCCTGAACTAATTTTTAACAAATAGCTAGTCTCTTTCAAAGATAAGCAATGATCAGAAAGACTTGTTGATGCAAAATAACCAATAACCGTTCTATATATAAGAGAAATAAGGTGAGTTTTACTCGAGCCAGGGTGAGGATTATAATCCGGGAAGGCCGTGGAAAGCGTTCTGGAGAAGCATGGGTTTCAGCACAGTCTTATATCTTTTTAGAACAAAGAACATACATTAAACTCACCCAGGATACATTTTCATCAAAGATTCAAAGAGGTATTTAGTTGCAAATTAGTAGGTCAACATGACCCTGGATCTGGAAAGAGACTAATCCAGGTGTTACCAATAGGACGTAGGAGGGGAAGTATATGTTCTTATCTTAAGAGTGCATTCTTTAATGGTTAAGCAGATGTACAACGTAGCTTTGATAGGCCATAAATCAGCCTTTTTAGTTCACGTCGAATCAGTTTTGAACCGGAATAGTGAGCCCATATAACTCAATACGTGAAAATTTCATCAGACTTATGCATAATTAGTGCAACTTCAGTTAAACAAGCTGATATTTATAGGCTCTCCTCCCCAAAACCCTGCTAAAATGACAGTGAAGGATTGTAAAAGGGCTTATCTCCTACAGGAGCCAGGAGACATCAGTAGATGAGAGATTTCAACAAATTTTTGAGAAACAGAAAGAGGATGGAGTAGCAAGAGGCAAATAAATTAGCAAAGTGGAGAAAGATATTGTTTAAAGTGTCTGCAGACCCCATGAAGGCACCAGATAGTGTGCAAAGTGGGGGTGAGGCACAGAGTGAAAATAGCTGAATGTTAGATCATAGGCCCTGTGATACAGTGATTTATAAGAAATATATATATTTGGTCATTCAGATGACTGAAATATGTTTCTCATATATATTTGGTCTCATCCATAGTTCCTGGCTCACAACTCCCAAAACCCTTAGAATTGCCTAAGTGTAGAGAGTGATCAAGGTGTCTTTTTTATGATAATAATGCAAACTTTGGAAAGCATCTCTCAGGATGGGTGCTGGTTGCGAGAACCAATCACATTGCAAGTTTCAGTCCTACCTCTTGATTTCCAAGGCGGGTAGAGGGGCTTGAGGTTGAATCAATCACCAATGGCCAATGACTTAGTCAATCATGACTACCTAATGAAGTCTCCATAAAAACCCAAGGGGACAGCTCGTTGGCCTTTTTTTCAGAGAGCTTCTTCGTTGGGAAACCAGAGGGCCTCCATATCCACCGTACTGGGCCCCAACCTCCATGAGGACAGAAGCTCCTTTTTCCGGGACCTCTCCCTATGTATCTCTTCATCTGGCTATTGATTTGTATCCTTTACTATCCTTTGTAATAAGTTGGTAATCTAGTGAGTAAATGGGTTTTCTTGAGTTCTGTGAACTGTTCCAGCAAATAATTGAACCTGAGTTGGAAGGAGTCAATGGAATCTCCAGTTTGTAGCTGGTTGGTCAGAAGCACAGGTAACAACCTGGGCTTGTGACTGGCGTGTGAAGTGGAGGATGGTCTTGTGAGACTGAGTCCTTTACTGGTAGAATCTGATTCTACCTCTGGGCAGGTAGCATCAGAGTTGAGTTGAATTCTCAGACACCCTGCTGGCTCTGAGAACTGCTTTTTGGTGTGGGGAAGCCTCCACGTACATGTTTGGATTGGTCCAGGAATGCTTTGCAGGCCCCTTCTTCCACCTCTTAAAGCAAGATGACCACCAACCCGAGCAGGAAACTGTACATTCAGTCTCTGTAGAAACTAAATCTGAAAGGCTCTTTACTTGGGGACACAGACCCTAAAGGGGCTGGTGATGTCCTGTGGAATTAAGAGTAAGTCTGCTCTATCGTATGACCTGGGAATTCCACTACTAGGTCTATACCCAAGAGAATTAAAAACATAAGTCCATACAAAAACTTATACACAAATGTTCGTAGCAGCTTTTTCATAATAGCCAAAAATGTGGAAATAACCCAAACGTCCAACAACTGATGAATAGATAAACAAAAAGTGGTATATTCATACAATGAAATGTTATTTGGCCATAAAAAGGAATGAAGTACTGATACATGCTACAACGCAGGTGAACTCTGAAAGCATCATGCTAAGTGAAAGTAGCCAGTCACAAAGGTCCACTTACTATCTGATTCCATTTTTACGAAATGTTCAGAATAAGCAAACCCACAGAGACAGGAAGTAATTAGTGATTGCCAGGATCTAGGAGGAGAGGAGAATTGTGTGTGTGTGTGGGGGGGGGGGGGGGGTTGACCACTAATAAATATGGGATTTCTTTTTGGGGTAATGAAAATGTTCTGGAAATAGATAGTAGTGATGGTTGCCTAACTCTGTGAAGATACTGAAAAGCATTGAGTTGTATACTTTAAAAGGGTATATTAAATGGAATGTGAATTATATCTCAATAAAAAAGAGAGAGTGAGAACCTATTAGATCCTCCACAATTTTAGCTTTGAGTCTAGAGAGCCAAAATAAGAGACTTTCAATTATGCAGCAATTTACAATAGTAAATGACTAGAAACAATAGAGATGTCCAGAAAGAGATTGGGTTAAAAAATATGATACATCATGCCAATGGAATGCAATGCAACTACTTAAATAACGTGAGAGAGATATATTCAATGACATAAAAATGTTGTTGTGATATATGACATAAAGAAAACAGATTGTAAAATATTATGTATATTCTTGTCTCATTTTGTAAGGAAAAATTATGTATGTATCTGTCTGGAAGTATAAATACCAAAATGTTAACCATGGGGCAAAAACAAAAAAGGAAAAAAAAAGAGTAAGTCTGTGTCCTGAACGGTGGAACCTCCAGCTCCCTTCCCTCACTCTGCTCCTAGGTCATAAGTGGCCCTCACCTCCCAAAACAGGAGAGACACATAAGCAAAATACAGACGAAAAACACGTAAGAACAGGGATTACTACAGGAAACAGAGAGTCCAGCAAGTAATCCTCTATGATCTTGTTGACACAAAATAACCAATAATCATTCTACAGATAAGAGAAATAAGGTGAGTTTTACCTGAGCCAGGGAGAGGATTATAGCCTGGAAAGGCCTTAGAAAATGTTCCAGAGAAATATAGTTTTCAGTACAGTCTTATATCTTTTTGGAATAATGAGCCTACATTAAACACACCCAGGATACATTTTCAAAGTTTTTCAAGAGGTATTTAGTTGCAAATTAGTAGGTCAACAAGACCCTGATGTCAGGAGACAGACTAATTCGGGCATTACCAATAAGGGTGTGACCAGCAGAGTATTACCAACGGGGGTTACTGGTTTTATAGGAGAGGAAGTCTGCATTCTTATTTTAATGGTTAAAGCAGATGTACAATGTACGTTTAATGGCCTTAAATGAAGCTTTTTTTTCTTTAGTTCATGCCAAATCAGAAAAGTTACCCCATATACCCCCGTATGTGAAAATTTGTTGTCATTTACTCCCCCCCTTTTTTTTTGAGGAAGATCAGCCCTGAGCTAACATCTGCTGCCAATCCTCATCTTTTTGCTGAGGAAGACTGGCCCTGAGCTAATATCCATGCCCATCCTCCTCTACTTTATATGTGGGACACCTGCCACAGCATGGCTTGCTGAGCAGTGCCATGGCCGCACTTGGGATCCGAACTGGCGAACCCCAGGCTGCTGAAGCGGAATGTGCACACTTAACCGCTGCAGCACTAAGCCGGCCCCACCTTTACCTCTTTTGATCAATAATATTTTGATAGAAAGCATTGATGATCAAAATTTTGTCCCTCAGTGCCAGGGTGGTTGCTGCCTGCCCTGGGTTCATCATGTCCCCCAATACTAGTTTTTTATTTTGTTGATTTTCCCAGTTATCCACATTGGGGGAAATAGTCAGACATAGTGGACAAGAGTAGAGGTATATATTAACAGGGGAAGCATTTCATAGGTTAGGTAATTTGTCAATTATTTTTAGATTATCACAGGAACATTTACATGTGCTTTTACACGACTTCCTACAGTTACATTTTTTATAACAATTATAGAACATATAATTCAATACTTGAAATGATTAGCATAAAAATGAGTTCTTAGGCATAGTCTTAATCAGAAAAGGAAATTCGTTCAGGGTTGTAAGATTGACCAACCATCTCAAGTTGCTGAGCAGTCATTACTCTAGCCTGCACGCCAGTCTTACAACACTGAGTAAAGAAGATGATAATTAGTTAGAATATTATGCCTAAGACAAGAATTCTAAGGAGTAATAGAAATAGGAATTGTTGTGCCAGCCCCGGTGGCCTAGTGGTTAATAGCAGTGCTCTTTGCTCCAGTGGCCCAGGTTCACTTCCTGGGCACAGACCTATACCACTCTGCTAGTGGCCATGCTGTGCTGGCAGCCCACATGCTAAAAAAAATAGGGGATGATTGGCATAGATGTTAGCTCAGGGACAATCTTCCTCAGCAAAAAAAAAAAAAAAAAAATTGCAATCAGGATTGCAAAAGGGAGCCAATACCGGAAGGGAGCCAACTAAACAAATCAAGACTAAGTGTTGGGTTGCTTAGGGCATTCACCTACTTTTTCATGTGCTTTAGCAGAGATGACACACTGGAAGATTCATCAGGTATAAAAACATAGCATTCAGTTTGAATGATTGCACACACACCACCTTGAGACAGAGTTAAAATATCTAAAGCCACTCTATTTTAAAGGATAGCCTTTCTCATTAAAGATATTTCAGTATTTAATAAGGCTATTCCTGCTTGACTATCACTAAGAGCTTGTTGAGTAAATTTAGTCAGGGCTTCTATATGTGATACGACATCTTCTAGCCCCAAAAAAGGAACAAATATAGGAGCTAGGTGGTCATAGCAGTGAAACACTGAATGAGCCTGTCTGTCCTTAAGGAGAGGAGGATTGGCAATAGCTGTTAGTTCAGGGCAAATCCTTCCCTGTGCATCCGAGAGAACCCAGGATGCAGCATCCCAGCTATCCAGCCAGTAGCCAAGGCCAGAGATTTGCTCCACATAGCCATTGGGTTCACTTAGGAGCCACCCAGCAAATGCCTGGCCTTCAAGAACAGTCTGCTCCAAACAACCACTTTCTTGAAGTATGATAGTATTGTGAAAACCTTAAATGGACAAAATTAGCTAAGCACTCCAAGAGTTTAAATCAGGAGATATAAGGTTAAGAATACTGGCCTGGTCTGGAGTCTTGGGACAGCTGTCTACAACAGATGCTGTCTTCTTCTCATCCTGATTTGGAGGTATTTCTCTTGGTCAGTTGAAATCAGGTGTCAGAAGCAGGAGTTGAAATCCACTCAGGTGGAGGAGAGGTTTTTTAATGAGAAATGGGAATCCATGAGCCTATGCCCCTTAATTTTGCAGCACATGGACTGGTTAAAAGTACCTGCTATGGGGGCTGGCCCCGTGGCCGAGTGGTTAAGTTCGCGCGCTCCCCTGCAGGCGGCACAGTGTTTCGTTAGTTCGAATCCTGGGCGCGGACATGGCACTGCTCATCAGACCACGCTGAGGCAGCGTCCCACATGCCACAACTAGAAGAACCCACAACGAAGAATACACAACTATGTACCGGGGGGCTTTGGGGAGAAAAAGGAAAAAATAAAATCTTTAAAAAAAAAAAAAAGTACCTGCTATAGTTCTTTCCAATGGGGCTGCAGAGTCTCTTTTATTTGATGCCTCTTCCAACAAATAAGTTCTCCAGGTTGTAGTCCCGTGATCCTTAAGGTCTTCGTCTCCCAGGAGCTCTGGGTGAAAGGAATCAGCTACCAACCTTTCATTTCTTTTAAGCACCTCAGTGAGACCCTGGCAACAATGTAATATAGCTCCCTTAAGCAAAGTTGGTTCATACATTTCTTCTTCTAATTATCATTTCAAAAGGAGGTAGCCAATGTTTACTAAAAGGTGTAGGTCTAAGATTAAGAAGTACTAGTGGAAGAGCTTTTGGCCATGAGAGATTAAATGCTCCTGAAAGCTTTGCCAATTGAGTTTTGATTGTACCATTAGTTAAAATGTTACATTATTGGCCAAATGTCACAAATAGATTTAATCATTTGTCCGATGGGATGAGCTCCCCAGTCACTGAATAACTCAGTAGGAATTCCCTAAATAGGCATTATCTTTTCTAATAATTTACCTACTACCAAAGCCGTCATTCTTCTTCAGGGAAAAGCCTAAAACCAATGTGAGAACACACAGATCATTACTAAGATAGTTATGTCCTTGAGATGGTGGCATCTGAGCAAAGTTCAATTGCCATACCTCAAAGGGTCCCTTAGGAAGGGAATAGTGACCATGTGACACATCAAGTGTTTTCCCAGGGTCATAGTTAGGACAAAGAGCATACACGTAGTACAATGAACATATGTGTTACGAGCCACTGTGGGAGAAAGTTTCCAAAAATATTGTTTTCCACACAAAATCATCTTTTTCAGGTTCCCAGTGGGTACCTGATGCATATGCTGGAGCAGAGGCAATCGTGCTCCAATAGGCCCTATGGTTTGTTATCAAGCTGGAACCACATCTGCATGGTGACATCAAAAATTCCCCTTTTTGTTACCACTTTTCTTTCTCTTCTTCCTTGGTGATTTCTTGAGCCTGTAGAAGGAAGTCTTCCACTGGGTTAGCAGAGTTAATAGAAAGTAGTGGGCAGAGCCAACCCTGTGGCCAAGTTGTTAAATCATGTGCTCTGCTTCAGTGGCCCAGCGTTTCACCAGTTCAGATCCTGAGCACAGACATGGCATTGCTCATCAAGCCATGCTGAGGCAGCATCCCACATAGCACAACCGGAGGCACTCACAACTAGAAATACAACTATGTACTGAGGGGCTTCATGGAGAAAAAGAAGAAGAAGAAAAAGAAATAGTGGGCATTCTCAAGGCTGGACACCACATCCAGCTTGATAATGTCCTTGCTTATCCTTTAATTAAGACCCATCTGTAAACCAAATTAGATAATAGAATGCAGTCAAGGTGTTTTCCTCCTCTGGTGCTGGAAGCAGGGTAGCAGGGTTAAGATAGTGGATAATATTTACCTACACGGTATAACCTAAGAAGATTTATCATCATTTACTTGACAATGCTTCCCATGCAATTTAGCATACAAACAAGCCTCATTCATTCAGTATCTCCCTCTTGATAAGAAGAGAGAACAAATTTCTTTGAGAAGTTCCAGGGGCCCTCTGAAAATTCTCAGAGAAATTTAAGTCAAAATAAAGACTTCATTTAGGATTTTAATTTTGGGGAGATTGTCAAAAATTTCAAAAGGCTTTAAAACACTTGGTCAAACAAGATCAAGTATCTGCTGATCTTGGGTTGCTCTGAAACATTGGTTGCTGTGAAATAATGCTTAGTTATCCATTTAGGCAAAGAGATAACAGATGCTGAAGGCAAACAGTTAAAAAAAACACCTTAGTTCTTTTAATAGAGAGATTTTCAGCCTCTAGTACACAGGAAATTATTGACAACATAGCGGTTAAAGTTCAGTGCGCTCTGCTTCGGTGGCCCAGGTTCAGCTCCTGGGCACAGAACCACACCACTCGTCTGTCAGTAGCCATGCTCTGGTGGCAGCTCACATAGAAGAACCAGAAGAACTTGCAACTACACACAGTTATGGACTGGGGCTTTGTGGGGGAAAAGAAAGAAAAAAGGCAGAAGATTGGCAACAGATGTTAGCTCAGGGCAAACCTTTCCCTGTGGGGGAAAAAAAACTTCATGAGACATTACACAAAATCAGCCATCATTCTAAGCTGTTTTGCTGACAAATTTTGTGACAGATATATGAGCTTATTTGACTAATAAACCCAAGCTGTGTGTCTGTATGATATCCAATGCTGATAATTCTGAGGACATGCCTATTTCAATCAAACCAGCAAACTTAAACAAGCTTTTGTTTACCAAAGATTGTTTCACATCATGTTAACTTGAAAGACATTTGGGTTAGTTTCTATTACATTTAGAAATACTTTACATATTTCTACAAGACAATTAAAGAGCTCCTTCAGAAATTATACCATTCAGAGGTAGAAAAATATCACATGTACAATATATAGGCACACACAAACACACATACAGATGCAATGAAGATTTTATAGCCTTAGTTTTAAAATGTTTTCTTAGATTTTTGGCAAGGGTACTTTCATAGAAGTCTGCATCTCCAAAAGCTTTCTTTCCTGTTTTTTTTTTTTTCTTCCAGTCTTAGGAATCTGGGATGGTCTAGATAATAGCTCCTGGAAAGGTCACAAATTTTTGAGATTAACAGGAGACTGTTAGTTACTTATCAATGGACTGACACGCCCATCCAATTACATTTTCCTTAATTTGCTTCTTTCCCTCTGGGTACTTACTTATATCTTAATTTCAGGAAGAAGGTCTAAAAAAATTCCTCTCAGGCTCTGAATATCAGGTTCCAATTTGGCTGCATTTCTGATCGTAAGTTACTAAATCCTTTCAAATACCTTGTCAGGTTTTAGCTGGGACAAACAACAATTATTCACGGCAGCATTAAACAACTCTATTAATTTTTAATTTTAGTTTCCCCCTGACTGTTTAAGGGTATCAGTTTCCCAGAAACTCTCTCAGAGTCTCATTAACCCTGGGAGGGGCTCATATTAGGTCCTCCTATGCAGGCAGATTATGAGGGTGTCCTTAAAGCCATGACTTAATAAGTGCACTTCTTAAATGATCTTACCTAATTGGAACTTTCCTTCTAATGGCCTGTGTGCAAGTTTTGGAGGCTCAAAGGAGCCTCAAAGTGGCCTTTGTAATTTTAAATTATCCCAGATTATCTTGATCCAAGGATCCAGACATTTACATTTATCCCCATTTTGTTAAGCACTTGCAAGTATCCACTCCATCATATGTACTGTACACAAGCCTGGCAGAGTTCCATGGGAAGGTTGCCTGTTCAGGAACTGATCAACTTTTAGAAGTGTGATTTTTCCATTTTCTTTTAGTTTCTTTTTACTTTAAAGTCTGAACAATTCCTAAGGACAGTGTAGTGGGTCAAGAGTGTGCTGTTTATGAGTGTCACTCCCTAAAAAAGTCATGAACACTCTCTTACATGTCTCGTTTTTTCCCGCCAGCAGTCTAAAACTAGCAGGGGTGCTTAGAGCACATGGAAGACGAACCCCCATATGCACATCCCTGGATGAGCCATCAACTAGTTAAAGTGAATGATCATGATGGAATTCCCTATGGGACCACTGCATGTTGAGACTCAACCTCAGACACTCCCACTAGGCTCTCAGTCACCTGAGAATGCATTATGACTGAGGGAGCTGATGTCCCTTCTCTTTGGAGCTGAATGAGTTTTCAGTCTCTCATTTTGTTGTTAAACAATTTGTTCAGACTTTATAGACACGATTCTTTCCAATTTAAAGCAAAATTAAAAGGGTCAGTTTGTCCCATCATCCCAAAGTTCCCCCAAGGCTCCCTTGGCCTAGGAAATTCCCCCTAAGTTCCTCTTACCTAGGAAATGTACTGGTACCCCCTTAAGACACTTAGTCATAAGACTTGAAATAGCTCAAGTAAAGTCAGGACCTACAACTTAAATAAGGAGGTCTGGGATTCACAAGAACTCACTGGGGGCACCTGAAGAGTGCCATGAAGCTGGAGGGGCTCAATGTGCCCACCTGGTACCAAGCGCTGGTTCAAAGTAGACTCCAGGTGGTCTCTAGTGGGTTTCTCTGAAATTCTGTCCACTATGCCAAGGAATTTTGACACAAAATAACCAATAACCATTCAATGATAAGAGAAATAAGGTGAGTTTTACTTGAGCAAGAGTGAGAATTATAACCCAGGAAGGCCTTAGAAAGCATTCCAGAGAAGCATGGTTTTCAGTATAGTCTTACATCATTTTAGAACACAGAGCATGTTAAACACACTCAGGATACATTTTCAAAGTTTCAAAAAGATATTTAGCTTCAAATTAGCAGGTCAACATGACCTTGATGTCAGGAGACGGACTAATCCAGGCATTAGCAATGAGGTATTACCGGTAGGGTGTTACCAATAGGGCATTACTGGCTTTTTACAGGGGGAAGTGTGCATTCTTATTTCAATGGTTAAAGCAGATGTACAACGTATGTTTGATAGGCCTTAAATCAGGCTTTTTTATTTGGTTCAAGCTGAATCAGTTTCAAATCAGAATAGTTACCCCATCTACCCCCCATATGTGAAAATCTCTTGTCAATCGCAAAGAATTTGAGAGGAAATAGTCTCATTTTGGCAAGACAACTCAAAAAAAGATGCAAGAAGGCAAAGAAGGATTCTAAGGCCACAGAAGGAGATGATAAGCAGGCTGGCCCAGTTCAGAAAGAAAGGAAGAAAAAAAAAATACCAATATTATAGAGATAAATACCCTGTTAGAATCAATAAAAACTGGAATAAACACAACTGAAAAGTTTTCTGAATGAATACAATTGAGAACACAAATGAAAACAAAATGAAACAGAAACAAAGCATTGTAAAAATATTTAGAGGAAAGATGATTAACATGGAAGATGTACAAAGGCTACAAATGCAGATGCAAAGGTTAAAATAAGAAAGACATACAAAAAAAAAAAAGACATACAGAAAATGTATCCTTGGTGTTCCTAAAGTAGAAAACACAATAAATGAAACAGAAAAATATTCACAGATGTTATAGAAGAAAACTTTGCTGAAATAAAGATTCAAATATGCAGATTGAAAGAACAGATCATATCCCAGGAAAAAACTGACAGTAATTGATCATAGCAAGGCCTGTGAGTTTTTCTCCAGTATTTTTTCTCCCTTCTTCCATA
This sequence comes from Equus caballus, assembly GCF_041296265.1. NCBI lineage: Eukaryota > Metazoa > Chordata > Mammalia > Perissodactyla > Equidae > Equus > Equus caballus. The sequence continues at coordinate 34,512,441 of NC_091698.1, forward strand.
ATAGTAATTAATATTTTTAGCTGGATATATGGTCACCCAAAATGAAGACTATATTTCCCAGTATTCCTTGCAGTTAGGTAGGATCATCTGATCAAGTTCCGTCCAACGGAAAGTGAGCAAAAGATTAATATGTGCAACTTCTGGGTAAATCCTTAAAGGGAAGGAATGTGCTCGTCCCTTTTGCTTTTCCCCTTCCTATTGGCTAAAATATGCATCTTGGTCTATGTGGACAAGGACAACCCCCTAGGACTGGTATAGCAACAAAATAGAAAGACCCTGAATCCCTGAGGATTTTGTGAGAGCTTTGCTGCTATATCTATTTATATCATTAAATGATAAACAAATAAATTTCTCCCTTGTAAAGCCACTGTTATTTTGAGTTTCCATCTGAATTTATATCTGAAATAATACACTGATTAAGGCATATATTAGTGAAGTTGCTGAATTTCAGAGAGAAAGAATCTTAAGTGTGTCCAAGTAGAAGAAGCAAGTCATGTACAAAGAATAAATATCAGTTAACCTTAGGCTTTCCTCAAAGCAACACTCCATTTCAGAAGACAAAAGAGCAATGTCTAGAAAGACCTGAGGGAAAGAACAACTGAAGAATTTTTACCCAATTTGCCCTTTAAGTATAAAGACGCAGACCTTTTGAAGCGTGCAAGAATCCATGAGACCTATATGAAAAATAGAATACTTGATGACAAAATTCCACCAATGAAGGGATGACTCCAAAAAAAGGAATGAAGAAGTCATGATAAAAGAACAATAATGAGCACCAGATCCATTTAAATCAGAATCAACCAGACAATTGTGGTTAAAAAATGGAATGTAAATATTAACCTTTCCAATGTGAAAATGATATAACCAACACAATTAGAATGAGGAGGCAAGGAGAGAGAAAATGGGAGAAAGTGTGTGCATTAATTTCCTCATGTTTCTTGGCTGGAAGCCAATAGATATTGCCTAAAGTTGAAACGTGCTATTTTTAAAAATGACTCAAAACTCTTAATGTAATCCTGTCTTCATAATTTAAAGGGTTGTATTTAGGAACCTGTATTACTTGGTGTCAAGAAATATTTTCTGAAGTTCAAGAATTCCTTCAAGTTTTTCCTCCTGATAAATTTCATGCTTTTGTTTAAAAGAAAATCGTGGGGCCCAGGCCCATGGCCTAGAGGTTAAAGTTCCACTTGCTCCACTTTGGCGGCCTGGGTTTATGGGTTCGGATCCTGGGCACAGACCTACTCCACTCACCAGCCACGCTGTGGCAGTGTCCCACATACAAATTAATAGAGAACGGGACTGCCCAGTGGCACAGTGGTTAAGTTCACACGTTCCGCTTCGGTGGCCTGGGGTTTGCCGGTTCAGATCCCAGGTGCATACCTATGCACCACTTGTGAAACCATGTGGTGGCAGGTGTCCCCACATATAAAGTAAAGGAAAATGAGCATGGATGTTAGCTTATGGCCAGTCTTCCTCAGCAAAATAAGAGGAGGATTGGTGGCAGATATTAGCTCAGGGCTAATCTTCCTCAAAAAAAACAAAACCAAAACCAAAAGAAACAAACAAATAGAGGAAGATTGGCACAGATGTTAGATCAGGGCTAATCTTCCTCAGGCAAAAAAAAGAGGATTGGCAAGGGACATTAGATCAGAGCAACTCTTCCTTAGCAAAAAAAAAAAAAAAAAATGTGATCCCATTTTTTGAAATGCTGTTATGGATGTGTCCATTCTCTGTAAAACTATTTCTCTTTTTCACCTACACACACACATACACGCACACACACAAACACATGCTTTCTTTCATTTTCATCCTTATTTGTATATTTGCATATAGAAACACCTAGAATGATGGTCCCTAACTGTCAAGGGTAAACTGTCTCTGATGGCAGAATTGAGATCAAATTTATTTTTGGTTCTTACTTTTCTTTCTGACAATTTTTGGCATGCTTCAAATTTTTCTAATACAGTAAAAGTTCAATAACCAAGCATAGATCAGATTTAGAACATGAAAGATTATTACATTTTCTGGGTATTAGTCTATTGCTATTTCAAGGCATTGTAACTTCACAAATCTATTTGTAATGTACTTCTTGAATCTGTTCTTTGCCTTAAGCATATAATGATTTAAGTAATTCTTTTTTTTTTATAAAGCAATCCTGGGAAAAAAGGACCAAAACAGGAGGCATTCAATCCCTGACTTCAAAGCATACTACAAAGCTACAGTAATCAAAACAGCATGGTACTGGTACAAAAACAGGTGCACAGATCAATGGAACAGAATTGAAAGTCGATAAATGAAATCAGACATCTATGGACAGCTAATCTTCAACAAAGGAGCTAAGAGCATACAATGGAGAAAGGAAAGTCTCTTCAACAAGTGGTGCTGGGAAAACTGGAAGGCCACATGTAAAAGAATGAAAATTGACCATTCTTTTTCACCATTCACCAAAATAAACTCAAAATGGATCAAAGACCTAAAGGTGAGACCTGAAACCATAAGGCTTCTAGAAGAAAACGTAGGCAGTACACTCTTTGATATCAGTATTAAAAGGATCTTTTGGGACACCATGTCTTCTCAGAGAAGGGAAACCAATAGAAAGAATAAACAAATAGGACCTCATCAGACTAAAGAGCTTCTTCAAGGCAAATGAAAACAGGATTGAAACAAAAAAACAACCCATTAACTGGGAAAAAATATTTGCAAGTCATATATCTGACAAAGGCTTAATATCCATAATATATAAAGAACTCACACAACTCAACAACAAAAAAATCAAACAACCTGATCAAAAAATGGGCTGGAGACATGAACAGACATTTCTCCAAAGAAGATATACAGATGGCCAATAGGCACATGAAAAGATGCTCATCATCGCTGATCATCAGGGAAATGCAAATCAAGACTACACTAAGATATCACCTTACACCCATTAGAATGACAAAAATATCTAAAACTAATAGTAACAAATGTTGGAGAGGTTGCGGAGAAAAAGGAACCCTCATACACTGCTGGTGGGAATGCAAACTGGTGCAGTCACTATGGAAAACAGTATGGAGAGTCCTCAAAAAATAAAAAATAAAACTACCATACGATCCAGCCATTCCACTACTGGGTATCTATCCAAAGAGCTTGAAGTCAGCAATTCCAAAAGTCCTATGCACCCCAATGTCCATTGCAGCATTATTTACAATCACCAAGACATGGAAGCAACCTAAGTGCCCATCAACAGATGAACGGATAAAGAAGATGTGGTATACATATACAATGGAATACTACTCAGCTGCAAAACAGAACAAATTCATCCCATTTGTAATCACATGGATGGACCTTGAGGGAATTATGTTAAGTGAAATAAGCCAGTTAGAGAAGGATAATCTCTGTATGACTCCACTCATATGAGTAAATTAAAAATGTGGACAAAGAGAACAGATTAGTGGCTACCAGGGGAAAGGTGGGGTGAGGGGTGGGCACAAAGGGTGAAGTGGTGCACCTACAACACGAATGACAAACATTAATGTACAACTGAAATTTCACAAGATTGGAACCTATCATTAACTCAATAAAAAAAAAAGATTTCATTTTTTTCCTTTTTCTCCCCAAAGCCCCCCAGTACATAGTTGTATATTCTTCGTTGTGGGTCCTTCTAGTTGTGGCATGTGGGACGCTGCCTCAGCGTGGTTTGATGAGCAGTGCCATGTCCGCACCTAAGATTCGAACCAACAAAACACTGGGCCACCTGCAGTGGAGCGCGTGAACTTAACCACCCGGCCACGGGGCCAGCCCCTACGGAATTCTTAAACTAAAATAGTACCCTCTAGTTCTATTACAGTCACGTGCCGCATAATGACATTTTGGCCAACAGACTGCGTATGCAGTGGTGGTCCCACAAGGTTAGTACCATATGGGCTAGGTGTGTGGTAGGCTCTAATATCTAGGTTTGTGTAAGTACGCTCTATGATGTTTGCACAACGACGAAATCGCCTGACACATTTCTCAGAACATATCCTCATTGTTAAGCAATGCAAAACTATGTATTATAAATGTAATTGGCTATAGAAAAAGCACACTAATAATTCAATACGTGAAAATACAATGCACAATGCAGATTATAATTCAGTATGCAGCCGATGCACTACCTATGTGGAGTTGATCTGAAAGTGAAATAATTGCTTGCAGGAGGTTTGTATGCAGCACGCTCTTTGTCTTTAAAGAGGTATATTTATAAACAATTTAGAAAAACTACTGTATTTGTAACTTGAACTGAAATTTCTTTTTATTATCTAGAGCTTTCATAGTATGCACAATAATTTAACTTAAATTTCTGTACTGTTCAAAACTTAACCTAAACAGTTTACTCTGTAATAAAAAGAAAATTCACATGTTCACACACCCACTCAAAATATACCTTAAAATGACTGTGGTAGATGTTCATGGCTGAATGGAATTCCATCAGATGAATTTACTTGAAAATTCTCAATTGTTAGACAGTAAGGTCATTTCTAATATTTTGCTAACGTATAAATAGTTTGCTTACATCCTTAATTATTTCTTTGGGATAGATTTCTATAAGAATCCCTAGGTCAAGGGAATGTATATTCCCAAGGTGTTTTATATTTATTGCCAAGTTGCCTTCTAGAAAGGCCTAACTAATTACACATTCCACCTACAGTTTGGGAGAGAAAATTCTTGCCTCCCTGCACCCTCACTATCATGGGGTGTTATTCTAGGCCAGATGAACTCTGAACTTTCTTCTCAGGCACCTAGAGAAAAGCCTTCACTAACTAAAGACTTTAACTACTATGTACCTCCCTAGAGACCGGTTGGTGGGGGCAGCGCCTTGGACCTTCTAAAGAAGCCTTGGTGCAGCCCAGCATCCAAGTGACTACACCAAAATGGCCGGATCTAGCCCTTATTCCCATGCTTTGCTTTGCCATTCATCAACAATTTTCTCTAGACTCTGCTTCTTGAAGTTGTCTCCAGATAGTGCATGCTTTTGTCTGACCCCATATTGTGTTTAAATTGCTCAGTTAATTTGCACCCCTCCCAACCAGATGTGAGTTCCATGAGGGCGGCAAGCACATCTGTCTTTCCCACCACTGAACTCCCAGTGCCAAGAGCAGTGCTCGGCATGTCATAGCACATTGATTAAGGGAACTGTTGGAAGAGACTGAGAATCAGAAGCCACTGAGGGGTTAACTAGACACCTCAGAGTCCACTAGTTGTCTCTGCCTTTTCCTCACTCTCCACATCCAACCTGTGAAAAGCCAACTTTTGTCTCTGAAAATCATTCCCTCTACCCCATCCCCATGTGCTCCCCTGTCGACTTCAGCTCCTTAGTCCATATCACTTGAACAATTAGTTTGCCCCTTAGTCATTTTGCTTCCCTTGTCCCCCCACCTTAGTTCATTTTTTCTCCCATTCTATGGTTCTGTTTTGAACATAAGGGTCTGATCCCATGATACCTCTGCTTACAAACCTCAAGCTTTCCCATTCCTTCCAAAATCACCAACCTCCTTTCAGTGGCATTTATTGGACCCTTCACCACCTTATTTTGGCCTTATCTCCTACCAGGACTCTGAAAACCCTATTTTAAAGACGTGCGTCACTGTCTCTGTGAATCTTTCTCTCTCTCTAGACAGAACTCATTGCTACCTCAGTTCTCCCCCCACAATTCTTTCTTCACATCTTTATAAATGGCTTTTTTAATGGTATGATATTCAGTTAATTATTGATGCTTTCCTAAAATTTGTGAAATCTTTCAGGGAAAGGACTGTGTCATCTTCATCTTTGTGTTTCTTGGCCCCAGAAGCACCTGCCACATAGCGAGGGCTTGTAGCAGAAACTGCTAGTTGTCTACCTCAGCATTCATTCATGATCCCATTTTGGGTAGCAATGTACCCAGCTAAAAGATAACATTTCCCAGATTCCTTTGTAGCTCAATGTGTCCATGTAATTAAGTTCAGGATGTTAAAATGTAAGCAGGGAGAGTAACATCAGCATCATGGCAGAATAAGCTGTTCCCTTAGTCTCTTTCCCCAAGTTACAACCAAGCAGACATTCATTAACCAACAGAGGATTCCCTACAAAGCACAACGGGACATCTGAGAGACCCACACAGCCGTACATCTGAAGGTGGGGGTACTGGATCCCCAGGAAACAGTGGAAGGAGGAGAGCAGACCCCCTTCTTCTCCCCAGCAGCGATCTAGGTCGTGGGTCCTCACACAGCAGCTGGTGCATGACTACAAGAGGAGGCAGGGGAGCAGGCAGGCCTGCATGTGAACACTTCCACTTTTGGAGTTGCAGTCCAGCCTGCAGGAATGTTCCACACCGAATGGTGTGGCTCAACCAGCACATGGGCACCCCCACCAAAAGCAGCAGCCCAGGTGAACCACCCATGAGTGCAGAGCAGGCCCATGTGTGCAAAAGACAGCCCCTCCCCTCCCATCTAGTGCACTAGCTTGCCAGTCTGGCCAAGGCAGCAGTTCTGCACCAGAGCACTTGAGCATGCATGATGCACGTGTGACCCACCAAACAGCTGCAGCCAGTAGGCAAACGCAAATGATCCCTAGTCACACAACTTCCAGCAGACGCAGTGCGTTCAGAAAACACAGCTCCTGCTCCCCTCCCCCCACCCCCCACAGAGGTGGTAGGTGGAATCTGCAACTTGATGCTACCACTATGTGGTGGCAAAAGATTGCTTCATCATGTGGACAGCTAATCTTCGACAAAGGAGCAGAGGGCCTACAATGGAGAAAAGAAAGTCTCTTCAACAAATGGTGCTGGAAAAACTGGACAGCCACATGCAAAAGATTGAAAATTGACCATTCTTTTTCACCACACACCAAAATAAACTCAAAATGGATCAAAGACCTAAAGATTAGGCCTGAAACAATAAGTCTTCTAGAAGAGAATATAGGCAGTACACTCTTTGACATCAGTTTCAAAAGAATCTTTTCGGACACTATAACTCCTCAGTTGAGGGAAACAATAGAAAGAATAAACAAATGGGACTTCATCAGACTAAAGAGCTTCTTTAAGGCAAGGGAACACAGGATTGAAACAAAAAAACAGCTCACTAACTGGAAAAAAAAATTTACAAGCCACTTATCAGACAAAGGGTTAATCTCCATAATATACAAAGAATTCACACGGCTTAACAACAAAAAAACAAACAACCCGATCAAAAACTGGGCAGAGGACATGAACAGACATTTCTCAAAAGAAGATATAAATATGGCCAATAGACACATGAAAAGATGTTCATCATCGCTAATCATCAGGGAAATACAAATCAAAACTACACTAAGATACCGCCTTACACCCGTTAGATTGGCAAAAACATCCAAAACCAAGAGCGACAAATGTTGGAGAGGTTGTGGAGAAAAAGGAACCCTCATACACTGTTGGTGGGAATGCAAACTGGTACAGCCACTATGGAAAACAGTATGGAGGTTTCTCAAAAAGTTAAAAATAGAAATACCCTATGACCCAGCCATCCCATTCCTGGGTATCTATCCTAAGAACCTGAAATCAGAAATCCCAAGAGTCCCTTGCACCCCTATGTTCATCGCAGCATTATTTACAATAGCCAAGACGTGGAACCAACCTACATGCCCAGAAACTGATGATTGGATAAAGAAGATATGGTATATATACACAATGGAATACTACTCAGCCATAAAAAAAGACAAAATTGGCCCATTCGCAGCAACGTGGATGGACCTCGAGGGTATTATGTTCAGCGAAATAAGCCAGTCAGAGAGAGACGAACTCCATATGACTCCACTCATAGGTGGAAGTTAACATATTGACAAGGAGATCTGATCGGTGGTTACCAGGGAAAAGGGGGGGTGGGCGAAGGGCACAAAGGGGGAAGAGGTGTACCCACAACATGACTAACAATAATGTACAACTGAAATCTCACAAGGTTGTAATCTATCATAACATTAATAAATAAATAAATAAATAAATAAATAAGTAAAAAAAAAGAAAACAAAAAAAACTTCAAAAAAAATTAAATTATGTAAACTTACAATAAAATTGATTTTATTAAAGATCAAAAAAAAAAAAAAGATCGCTTCATCAAACACTGTGAAGAACTACATTAACACTCCAGAGCAGAAAGAAAATGACAAGTCTCCAGAAACCAATCCTGAAGTCACAGAAATTTACAATCTAAATGACAGAGAATTCAGGGGCTGGCCCAGTGGCATAGTGGTTAAGTTTGTGTGCTCTGCTTCTGTGGCCCGGGTTTCACCAGTTTGGATTCCAGGTACGTACTAATACACCACTTATCAAGTCATGCTGTGGCAGGCGTCCCACATATAAAAAGTAGAGGAAGATGAGCATGGATGTTAGCTAATCTTCCTCAAAAAAATACAATAAAATAAATGACAGAGAATTCAGAATAGTTGTCATAAAGAAACTCAATGAGTGGGGCCAGCCCCACAGCATAGTGGTTAAGATTGGTGTGCTCTGCTTTAGCAACCTGGGTTCTCAGGGCTCGGCCTGGTGGTGCAGTGGTTAAGTTTGCATGTTCCACTTCGGTGGCCCAGGGTCCGCCAATTCGGATCCTGGGTGCAGACATGGCATCAGTGGGCACACCATGCTGTGGTAGGTGTCCCACATATAAAGTAGAGGAAGATGGGCATGGATGTTAGCTCAGGGCCAGTCTTCCTCAGCAAAAAGAGGAGGATTGGCAGCAGTTAGCTCAGGGCTAATCTTCCTCAAAAAGAAAAGAAAAGAAAAGAAAACTCAGAAAGGTAGTTCAATGGACTCAGGAATAAAATTAACGAGCAGAAATAATTCTTCACCAAAGAGACTGAAACTCTAAAAAAGAAGCCAGACAAATTCTGGAGGTGGAGAACACAATGAATGAGATTAAAAAATAGTCTACAAACCTTAAAAAACATAGCTGACGCTATGGAGGACAAAATTCGTAATTTAGAGGACAGAAACATAGAAATGCTTCAGGTGGAGGAGGAGAGAGAACTAAGACAAAAAAAAAAAAAATGAAGAAACTCTCCATGAAATATCCAACTCAGTTAGGAGATGTAACATAAGGATTATAGGCACTCCAGAGGGAGAAAGGAGCAGAGAGCTTATTCAAAGAAATAGTAGCTGAGAACTTCCCAAACCTGGGGGAGAAACTGGACTTACAAGTATATGAAGCCAATAGAACTCCTAAATACATCAATGCAAAAAGATCTTTTCCAAGGTGTATAATAGTAAAACTGGAAAAAGTCAATGACAAAGAAAAAATTTTAAGGGTGGCAAGGCAGAAGAGAATAATCTACAAAGGAACTCCATTAGGCTTTCAGCAGATTTCTCATCAGAAACCTTACGGGCTAGGAGAGATCGGAATGATATGTTCAAAATACTGAAAGACAAAAACTTTCAACCAAGAATACTCTATCCAGAGAAACTACCCTTCAGGCACAATGGAAACAATGGAGAAATAACAGCTTTCCAAGATAAACAAAAGCTGAAGGATTCATCACCAGCAGACCTTCATTACAAGAAATGGTCAAGGACGGCCTCGTACCCGAAACAAAGATGCAAAGGTTTACAAAGCCTTGAGCAAGCAGGTAAATAGACAGATAACATCAGAAAGTTGAGGCTCTCTTCAGAATGTGTTAGCCAACACTTATAACATAAGAGATAAAGAGAAGAAAAGTGTCAAAAATAATTATAAAAACTTCATTTTAATCACGAACTCACAACACAAAACAGAATAATTTGTGACAGCAATAACTTAGAAGGGAAAGAGGGAGGGGATGGAACCTGCTTAGGCTAACGGAGACAAGAGACTATCAGAAAATGGGCTATCTCATTTATGAGATCTTTCTACAAACCTCATGGTAACCACTAAACAAAACATCAGAGCAGAAACACAAATCATAAATAAAGAGAAAATTGAGAAAACCATCACAGAAAACCACCTCACTGAGATGGCAGTCAGAAATACAAAGGAAGAGAAACAAGGGAAATATAGGACAACCAGAAAACAAGAGATAAAATGGCAGTATCAAGCCCTCATCTATTAATAATCTAAGTGTAAGTGGATTGAATTCTCCAATCAAAAGACACAGAGTGGCTGGATGGATTAAAAAACAAGACCCAACAATATGCTGCTTCCAGGAAACACATCTCAGCTCTGAAGACAAACACAGGTCAGAGTGAAGGGATGGAAGATGATACTAAAGCAAATAACAAGCAAAAGAAAGCAGGTGTTACCATACTTATATCAGACAAAGCAGACTTGAAGATAATAAAGACAATGAGAAACAAACCGGGGCAGTATCTAATGATGAAAGAGAGATCCCACCAAGAGGACATAACACTTATGAATATATATACACGTAACACAGGAGCACAAAAGTATATAAAGCAACTATTAACAGACCTAAAATGCGAAACTAACAGCAACACAATAATAGTAGTGGACTTCGACATCCCGCTTACATCAATGGATAGATCATCCAAACAGAAAGTCAACAAAGAAATAGTGGATTTAAATGAAACACTTGAACAGATGGACTTAATAGATATATATAGAACATTCCATCCAAAAGCAGCAGAATACACACTCTTCTCAAGTACATATGGAACATTCTCAAAGATAGACCATATGTTGGGAAACAAGACAAACCTCAATAAATTTAAGAAGGTTGAAATCATATCAAGCATCTTTTCCAACCACAATGCTATGAAACTAGAAATCAACTACAAGAAAAAAGTTTGGAAAGTCACAAATATGCGAAGACTAAATAACATACTACTGTACAACCATTGGATTAATGGAGAAATCAAAGGAAAAATTTAAAAATACCTGGAGACAAATGAAAATGAAAATACATCACACCAACTCTTACGGGATGCGGCAAAAGTGGTTCTAAGAGGGAAATTCATAACAATACAGGCCCACCTAAACAAACGAGAAAAATCTCAAATAACTAACCTTAAACTACACCCAACAGAACTAGAAAAAGAATAACTAACAAAGCCCAAAGTCAGCAAAAGGAGGGAAATAATAAAAATTAGAGCAGAAATAAATGAAATAGAGACTAAAGAAACAGTAGAAAAGATCAATGAAACTAAGAGCTGGTTCATTGAGAAGATAAACAAAATTGACAAACCCTTAGCCAGACTCACTAAGAAAAAAAGAGAGAAGCCTCAAATAAATAAAATTAGGAATGACAGAGGAGAAATTACAATGGATAACACAGAAATATAAAGGATTATAAGAGAATACTATGAAAAACTATATGCCAACAAATTGGATAACCTAGAAGAAATGGGTAAATTCTCAGACCCATACAACCTCCCAAAAGTGGATCAAGAAGAAATAGAGGATCTGAATAGACCAATCATAAGTAAAGAGACTGAAACAGTAATCAAAAACCTCCCAAAAAACAAGTCTAGGACCAGATGTCTTCTCTGGAGAATTCTACCAAACATTCAAAGAAGATTTAATACCTATCCTTCTCAAACTATTCCAAAAAATGGAAGAAGATGGAATGCTTCCTAACTCTTTCTCTGGGGCCAACATCAACCTGATACCAAAACAAGACAAGGTCAACACAAAGAAGGAAAATTACAGACCAATATTGCTGTTGAAGCTAGATGCAAAGATCCTCAACAAAATATTGGTAAACTGAATACACCAATACATTAAGAAGATCATACACCATGATCAAGTGGGATTTATACCAGGGACACAGGGATGGGTCAACATCCACAAGTCAATCAACGTGATATACCACATTAACAAAATGAGGAGCAAAAACCACATTGTCATCTCAACAGATGCAGAGAAAACATTTGACAAGATCCAAAAGCCGTTTATGATAAAAACTCTCAATAAAATGGGTATGGAAGGAAAGTACCTCAATATATTAAAGACCATATATGACAAACCCACAGCCGACATCATACTCAATGGGGAAAACTGAAAGCCATCCCTCTGAAAACAGGGACAAGACAAAGGTGTCCACTCTCATCACTCTTATTTAACATAGTACCAGAGGTTTTGGCCAGAGCAATTAGGCAGGAAAAATAAATAAAAGGAATCCAAATAGGCAAGGAAGAAGTGAAACTCTTGCTGTTTTCTGACATGATCTTATATATATAAAACCCTAAGAAATCTATCAGAAAGCTACTAGAAGTAATCAACAATTACAGCAAAGTTTCAGGGTAAAAAATCAACTTACATAAATCAGTAGCATTTCTATACTCCAATAACGAACTAACAGAAAGAAAACTCAAGAATACAATCCCATTTAAAATCACAATAAAAGGAATAAAATATCTAGGAGTAAATTTAACTAAGGAAATGAAAGACCTATACCTTGAAAACTATAAGACATTATTGAAAGAAATTCAAGAAGAGATGAAGAAATGGAAAGATATTCCATGCACATGGATTGGAACAATAAACATAGTTAAAATGTCCACATTACCTAAAGAAATCTACAGATTCAATGCAATCCCAATCAGAATCCCAATGATATTCTTCGCAAAATAGAACAAAGAATACTAAAATTCGTACGGAACAACAGAAGACCTCTAACAGCCAAAGCAATCCTGAGAAAAAAGAACAAGCCTGGAGGTATCACAATATCTGACTTCAAAATATGCTACAAAGACGTAGTAATCAAAACAGCATGGTACGTGCACAAAAACAGACACACAGATCAATGGAATAGAATTGAAAGCCCAGAAATAAAATCACAAATCTATGGACAGTTAATCTTCAACAAAGGAGCCAAGAACATACAACGGAAAAAGGAAAGTCTCTTCAATAAATGGTGTTGGGGAAACCGGACAGCCACAAGCAAGAGAACGAAAGTAGAACATCATCTTACACCACATACAAAAATTAACTCAGAAGGGATCAAAGACTTGAACATAAGACCCGAAACCATAAAACTCCTAGAAAAAAATATAGGCAGTACATTCTTTGACATCAGTCTTAGCAGCATCTTTTCAAATACCATATCTACTCAGGCATGGGAAACAAAAGAAAAAAATAAACAAATGGGACTACATCAAACTAAAGAGCTTCTGCAAGGCAAAGGAAACCAGGAACAGAACAAAAAGACAACTCACCAACTGGGAGAAAATATTTGCAAATCTTATATCTGACAAGGGGTTCATTTCCAAAATATATAAAGAACTCATACAACTCAACAAAAAAAAAACCCGATCAAAAAACAGGCAGAGGATATGTACAGTTTTCCAAAGAAGATATACAGATGGCCAACAGGCACATGAAAAGATGTTCAACATCATTAATCATTAGGGAAATGCAAATCAAAACTACGAGATATCACCTTATACCTGTTAGAATGGCTATAATTACCAAAACAAAGAACAACAAATACTGGAGAGGTTGTGGAGACAAGGGAACCATCTTACACTGATAGTTGGAATGCAAATTGGTGCAGTCACTATGGAAAACAGTGTGGAGATTTCTCAAAAAATTAAAAATAGAAATACCATATGACCTACTTATCCCACTACTGGGTATTTATCCAAAGAACTTGAAACCAACAATTGAAAGAGACTTATGCACCACTAAGTTTGTTGCAGCACTATTCACAAGAGCCAAGACTTGGAAGCAACCCAAGTGCCCATCGACTGATGATTGGATAAAGAAGATGTGGTATATATATATATATATATATATATATATAGACAATGGAATACTACTCAGCCATAAAAAAGACAAAATTGGCCCATTTGCAAAAACATGGATGGACCTTGACAGTATGATGTTAATTGAAATAAGCCAGACAGAGAAAGACAAACACCATATGATTTCACTCATATGCAGAAGGTAAATAAACACGTAGGTAAAGAGAACTAATTAGTGGTTACCAGCAGGGAAGCAGGTTGTGGGTGGGCAAAAGGGGTAAAGGGGCACATATTTATGGTGAGAATTATACAATGTTAGAAACCATTGTGGCCTCAATAAAATAATTTTTTTTTAAATGTAAGCAGAGGGGTTGGCCCAGTGGCACAGTGGTTAAGTGCACACGTTCTGCTTCGGTGGCCCAGGGTTTGCCAGTTCGGATCCTGGGTGCAGACATGGCACTGCTTGTCAAGCCATGCTGTGGTAGGCATCTCACATATAAAGTAGAGGAAGATGGCCACAGATGTGAGCTCAGGGCCAGTCTTCCTCAGCAAAAAGAGGAGGATTGGCAGCCGATGTTAGCTCAGGGCTAATCTTCCTCAAGAAAAAAAAAATGTAAGCAGAAGTATTATGTGAGACTTCCTGGAAAATCCCTTCTCACTCTTCCTCTTTACCTCTACCTGGAATGCAAGGTCATAGCTGTGGCTTGAAAAGCTATATTGAACAGTAAAGGATATTGGGTCCCTGATGACCAGAAAGACACCACACAAATCCCGGTTTCCCTACTTCCGGACTTCTTTTCCTCTCAAATGAAACACTGCTGTTAGCTTTTTTGTCTTGTATGCAGCCAAACATAATCCTCCTGACTGATTTAGTCAGGCAATACATGTTTTTGTGGGTTTTTTTTTTTTTGAGGAAGATTAGCCCTGAGCTAACATCTGCTGCCAATCCTCTTTTTGCTGAGGAAGACTGGCCCTGAGCTCACATCTGTGGCCATCCTCCTCTACTTTATATGTGGGTCGGCTGCCACAGCATGCGACTTGGCAAGTCTGTGTAGGTCTGCACCCAGGATCCGAACCGGCGAACCCCTGGCCACCAAAGCAGAATGTGCGAACTTAACCGCTGCACCACCGGGCCGGCCTCGGCCCCCAATAAATGTTTTCTGAATGTGGAATAACTCCAAAATTATGTGATTTCTGTTTTGTCTTATCTACCAACCTACTTAGAACAAGATTTAGTACTTTATTATATCAATCCATCATCACAAGATCCTTGAAACATTCATTTCTCTGACCTTTTACTTGAGCTTTGGTCTGTCTTTATTTTTTAATTATCTTTGTCTATATTTTATTAATTTTGTAAAGCCGATTCAAATTTGTCTAAGAGGTAGGTGGGATAAAAATTGTAGATAAATCAAATTGCAATTTGAGAGGTAGACACTCAAAGCCGTAAGCCCAAAGGTGGGGAGCATTAACCGCACCTGAATGCTGGAAACTCAGAGGCCTGCCCCTCCAGCCCTTCCCCGAGGCAGGGCAGGCTTCCTGCACTCAGGGTTTCTCAACATCTCTCACTGTGACACAACCCCCGAGGGAAGTTTGGTTTGGTAAATAGGTGGGGCAGATACTGGTAGGAAGGCTGAGCAGGGGAGAGAGGAGGTGAGGAATGCTGAAAGGTGTCTGGAATGGAAGACCAGGGGCCTGTGGCATGGGGGAGGAGCTCCAGGCCCAGGGATGGGAAGCGATTAGCCGGAGATCACGTGGCTAAGGATTCAGCTATGATTCTTTTAGTTTCAAGCAACAGAAGACAACTCTGCTGAGCTGAAGCAAAAAGGGAGAATTTATTAGGAAGAAAGCGGTGTTGCTGCTGGCACCGGTGGAAGACTTTTAGGTGTTATATGTTGACTTCTTATTATAGAGGGTGAAGACCGACTTCCCACAGAACACACCCTGCCCCTCCCACCCCCACCTCTCAACGAGCCTAATGGATTATGTTTCCTTTTTGCACAATTCTATTGTCTCCAGAGTTACTAAATATCTTGTTTTTCATTTGCCTGGTTTTCTATATACTTATTTATTGCTAATTCACTCCCAAACTCTCCCTCCCTCCCTAGTGGTATTAATCTCTCAAAGTGTTCAAATGCAGTAGGTGTTCCATCAGTTTCATCATTTGAAGAACTCTCTCCCAGGGCCTTTGACCTGAGCCAGTCTGTGCAGGCTGCTCTCTAAGTCTGCTGTATAGCATGGTCATGGGGTCTCACTCGGCCGTCATCCTGAGGACTCCTCTGCACACATATTTAAGAGTGGGACCCAGAAAAGTTAATTGCAAGCCCCATGTGCATATGGGGCTTGTCAACTGGGGAGTATTATGTTATAATATTATATAGTATTATTACATAATATTATTATGTTATTCCAGTTTCAACATGTTCAATGTGTTTCCTGGTGTGTGTTGATTTATGTTAGGGAAAATCAACTATGGGGAAAATTAGCTCTGTATCTCTGACTCCTCTGGAACTAAAAGTGGATGAGGCTTGGGGTTGGCCCAGTGGCATAGTGGTTAAGTTTGCATGCTCTGCTTCAGTGGCCTGGGGTTCTCAGGTTCAGATCTCAGGCATGGACCTACACACCACTCGTCACCATGCTGTGGCGGCATCCCACATACAAAATAGAGGAAGACTGGCACAGATGTTAGCTCAGGGACAATCTTCCATCTCCCTCAAGCAAAAAGAGGAAGATTGGCAACAGATGTCAGTTCAGGGCCAATCTTCCTGACCAAAAAAAAGTGGATGAGGCTTGAGCCAGCCCTGATGGCCTAGTGGTTAAAGTTCAGTGTGCTCCACTTCAATGGCCTGGGTTTGGTTCCCAGGCATGGAACCACACCATTCTTCTGTCAGTAGCCATGCTGTGATGGCAGCTTACATAGAAGAACTAGAAAGACTTAACAACTAAAATATACAACTACGTATTGGGGCTTTGGGGACCAAAAAAAAAAGAGGAAGATTGGTAACAAATGTTAGCTCAGAGCGAATCTTTCCCAGCAAAAAACAAAGTGGATGAGGCTCAGTATGTGTGCGTTTAAGGATGGTCCTTTATAAACTAGGACTATGACTGCTTTTGTTTGCAATAGCAGAATATCCAACTAGCGGGAACTTAAACCAGGGGTGAGCAAACTACGGCCTGCAGGACGAATCTGGACTGTCACCTGCTTTTGTAGAGCTCATGAGCTAAAAATGACTTTTAAATTTTTAAATGATTGAACAGAAATCAAAAGGAGAATAAGATTCTTATTCTGATATTTTAAGATTATATAAAATTCAAATGTCCCTGCCCATAATAAAGTGTTATTGGCACAAGCCATGCTCTTTCCTTTACGTGTCGTCTATGGCTGTTTTCGTGCTATGACAGTAGAGTTGAGTAGTTGTGATAGACACTGTACGGCCCACAAAGCCTAAAATATTTACTACCTGGCCCTTTACTGAAAAACTGTGCTGATCCCTCATGTACAAGATTAAAAAATTGTTATTTACTTGTTAGAAATCTGAAGATTGGCATTTCTTGGGTTTAGTTCAGCCGTTCCACAAAGTCCAGTTGCTGAGTTCCATCCTTAAAATTCTCGTGGTCTTCTCCTCATACTCGCAAGATGGCTGCATCAATTCTAAGCATCGCATACTCACAAAATCACATCCAAAGGCAGGGAACAACAGGGAGGCAGAGAAGGGCTTCATTATCATGCTTCTTTAAATTTATCAGAGAAGGAAAAATTTTCCCCAAATTCCCCTAAAAAAGACTTCCTCTCAATCTCGTTGGCCAGCTATAGGGCACTAGGTCACACGACACTCCGAGCTGTAATGGAAGTGGCTAAGGGAGAAGAGGGTAGGACATGGCCATTGGATAGCTGCCTATGAGTGACTGCCACATATATAAGCTATGGCTAAGGCCAGGTGGTGGAATAGCGACAGTGGTGGGAGAGCCAATGGTACACATCTCTTTCCTACTCTGCGTTTAGTGATATCACATTGGTAGTTTGAAGTTGGTTGAAAATGACCATGGTGAAATTGGCAAACACCATAAATCAAGCAGTTTTACCAGCAGACTACTGATTAGGGATGATTTTCATTTTGCTTATACTTTTCCAAGTTTTCCATAATGAACATTAATTAATTTTATAATCAGGAAAACACATTGCTTTTAAAACAAAAGAAGCCTTACCTTACACCTTATAAAAAAATTAACTCAAAATGAATGAAAGACCTAAACATAAGAGCTGAAACTATAAAACTCTTAGAAGAAAACAGGGTAAAATCTTCATGACTTTGGGTTTGGCAATGATTTCTTAGATGTGATACCAAACACACAGGCAACAAAACTAAAAATATATAAATTAAACTCCATCCAAATACAAAACTTCTGTGCATCTAAAGACTCAATCAAAATGAGAATGAAAAGGCAACTCATGGAATAGGAGAAAATATTTGCAAATCATATATCTAATAAAGGGTTAATATCCAGTATATAAAGAACTCCTACAACTCAACAACAAAAAATAAAAAAACAACTCTTAAAAAACGGTCAAAGGAGGTGAAAAGACATTTCTCCAAAAAATACATACAAATGGCCAATCAGCACATGGAAAGATATTAAATATCATTAATCACTAGGGAAATACAGATCAAAACCACAATGAGATACTACCTCACACCAATTAGGATGGCTACAATCAAAAAAAGCAGAAAATACCAAGTATTCTCGAAGGTGTGGGGAAATTGGAATCTGCACTGTTTGTGGGAATGTAAAATGGTTCAGCCACTATGGAAAACAGTATATTGGTTCCTCAAAATATTAAAAATAGAATTATCATATGATCCAGCGATACCACTTCTGGGTATATATCCGAAAGAATTGAAAGCAGAGTCTCAAAGAGATATTGATCCATGCACGCTCATAGCAGCATTATTTACAATAGCCAAAAGGTGGAAGCCAAGCAAGTGTCCATCAATTACCCCATGATAAATGGGTAATCATAGAGACAGAAAGTAGAATGGTGGTTGCCAAGGGCTGAGGGGAGGGAGCAAGGGGGGTTGTTATTTAATGGGTACAGAATTTCAGTTTTGCGAGATGAAAACAGTTCTGGAAATTGGTTGCACAACAACGTGAATGTGCTTAACGCTACTGAACTGTACACTTAAGAAAGCTAAGGGGGCTGGCCCCGCGGCCGAGGGGTTAAGTTCACGCACTCCGCTTCGCTGGCCCAGGGTTTTGCCAGTTTGGATCCTGGGCGCGGCCATGGCATCGCTCATCAAGCCACACTGAGGTGGCATCCCACATGCCACAACTAGAAGGACCCACAACTAAAAATATACAACTATGTACCGGGGGCTTTGGAGAGAAAAAGGAAAAATAAAAAAATCTTTAAAAAAAAATGGCTAAGATGGTAAATTTTATGTTATATGTATTTTACCACAATTAAAAATAAAAATTTTTTTCTGGGCATGGTGTCTAGAGGTTTTCAGAATGGTCTGGCGTTTGACATACGTCATACGTCATAGGCCATCCTACAGTACAGCCTCTAACAAAACTAGGCTGTCCCAAACCCGTGGTAATAGAATTGTTTACCTGGATACCAAGAAGCTTGGGAAAGCACCAAAGTCTGCATATGGCATGTGTCCAGGCTGACTTTGAGGAGTTTGTGCTGTGAGACTTAAAGTTCTCATGAGGTTGTCTAAAACAAAAAACACGTCAGCGGGGCGTGTGGTGGTTCCATGGGGGCTAAATCTGTCTGTGACAGGATGAAGCATGCTTTCCTTATGGAGGAGCAGAAAAACATTGTGAAAGTGTTAAAGGCTCAAGCACAGAGTTAGAGGGATAAATTTTTAAAATGAAGCTTTTTTGAGTTATTAAAAAAAATTTAAGGGCAATTTAAGCTTGAGGTGGGGGGTAGAGTTAAAGAAAACATTTTTTGAGTCCAGATGAATCTAGACAGATTGACTTCAGAAGTAGCTGAGGACGTCAGCTGGTAACTCAGGCTGGATGCCGAAATCCCTGAAGTCCAGGAACAAGACTTCCTGGCTATTTGGTTAGAACAGAAGTATAGACAGTCCCGTCCATTTCCGATTTGGGGGGCTCTTTTATTAAACAATGAAGAATGCCAAGGTAGGATTACAAAATTGCAGTATATTTTAAATGTTCACCTGTAATTGACTAATACTTTAACATAAAAGATGCAATAAAATATAATTGTACTATTCACAGAATTTTAGTGAAATATGAATCCATTGTGCATTTTAGGCAGCAAGACCAGTCACTAAGCCACACTTTTAAATCTAATTGATAAATATCTTTTTTCATTTCTCTCAGGGCCTCTCTGTGACTGTATGTTTAATCCTATTCGGAAATAACACCAACAGTCTAAATTTGAGACCTGTTGAAAAAGTGAGTGAGGCCCAGGCGGAACTGCCCTCCTGCCCACCGCCCTATAGCTCCTTGCATGATAGGGCCAAGATGTGGTAGATATGTACGAGGGAATACTACTCAGCCATAAAAAAGACAAAATCGTTCCATTCACAACAACATAGATGGACCTTGAGGGTACTATGTTAAGCAAAATAAGCCAGACAGAGAAAGACAAACACCATACGATTTCACTCACATGTGGAAGATTAACAAACACACGGACAAAGCGAACAGTTTGGTGGTTACCAGAGGGGAAAGGGGTTGCGGGGGGTGAAAGGGGTAAAGGGGCATATATATCGGGTGACTGACAAATAATAATGTACAACTGAAATCTCACAATGTTATAAACTATCACAACCTCAACAAAAAGAAAAAAGAAAAGACCTTCTCCTGAGAATTTACTTTGGTTTCACGGGTTGACAGAGATGTTTCCAAATGTCTAACCCTCAGTCTCCTGCTCTTTTCTCTCTACACGGATTCAGCAATTGCATCTATACGGATGTGTCTAAACCCCCACCCCTGCCCGACCTCTCTGGTAACTCCAGTCCCACATTTCTACAGGTCTGAACAAAGTTCCACTTGGCGGTCCGACCAAGGCTGGCCCCAAAGCTCAACGCTCCAAATTGACCTCATCATTCTTCCTCCTCCCAGGCTTGAAACCTAGGAATTATTTTCAACTCCTACCTCTCGCTTGGCACAGGGATCCAGTTAGTCACCACAGTGTAGTCACCCGCTGCTGGTAATGACTTTCACACTCATCCCACTGTAGCTGGCTGTGAGATGGCAGTGGGTGTACAACCTGTCACACAAATCAGGCAGGATGGAACTCCACCCGGAATAGACTGGCATCGGCGTGGAAGTCTGTTACAAACATTAAAGGTGATGTGTGTTGGGGCTATGGGAGGAGATGAGAAACTGTAGTCAAGGTCAATGCCAGAATCGCAGGATGGGGGGAGTCAGACAAGCAGGGCAAGCCTAAGCATTGAAGTCGTGAGGTAAGAGCAGACCTGGGAGCTGAGCTGGTGGGGGCTCTTGGGGAAGAGGATGGAGCTCTCACTGGCTCCTAGGGACTGAGTTTTGCTTTGGGGGGTGGGGATGGGATCCCCTTGGGAAGGCCGCGCCTCTGCTTTCTCAGCTGTCTTGTGTCCAGGCCTTGTAGAACTGTGTCTCTCTAACGCATTTCCTCCTTTCCCTCCTCCAGCCTCCACCTCAGTTCAGAGTGATCCCTTATTTGCCTGAAATTTGGGAACAGTCTCACTACCTGGCATCAGGCCACTATGCATACAACCTTGGAGGGGGAGCGACTAACATCTACTGCACACCTGCCGAGGCCTTTTGTGTATTTTATCACACTCACCCTGGCAGCAATGCATGAGGTAGATGACGACATCTGACATTTGTTTGACGCCTTTGGTTTTTGTTTTATTTTCAGTAACACTAGTTCATTTGATCCTGTGGCAACTCAGTGAGGTGGCCAGAGCCCTATTTGGTGGATGAGAAAACTGGGGCCAAGAGGAATTAAACTGATACCCAAAGGCACCCAGGTCCTCATTACTCAAAGTGTAGTCTGTCAGTATCACCTGGGAGCTCATTAGAAACACAGGATCCCAGGCCCATCCCAGGCCACCAAACCAGAATCTGCATTTTAACAAGAACCCCAGGTGATTTGCCAGCACATTAAAGCTGGGTAGTTGTTGGAGTCTATACTGGAAACCAGCCTTACATAGCTAAGTTAGCGACATTTAGCAATGTTTGACACAAATACCCCAAAGTGACCTGCAACTCTCAGAGTCAGCCATCAGTGGGGAGTGAAGCTGACAGAGTCAAGGATGGACGGGGAGAGAAGAGTGGAAAAGGGAATTCAAGTCATGGGGCATTTGTGGAGGTTCTGCTGTGTGCCCGCTGTTGGGGCTCCAAGCATCCATAGCAAGGAGACCCCAGAGCAGAGAGTGAGGCTGGGGAGCAAGACACGGAACCCATCAGGGAAGACTGCACCCAGGACACGGGGGCAAGCTAAGTGGTGTGGCTGGACAGCTAGTGCTGGAGAAGGTGCTGGTCCACCAGAAGAGGAGGGCCTCCCTGAGTGGAGGCAGAAGGAAGGCAGGACGAGGCAAGCAGGCCTGGGGTGTGGCGGGCCCTTCAGACCAGACAAGTGGGTGCGGGTTCCGTCTAGGAGGCAGTGTCTTCGGAAGGCCTTGGCTGGAGGATATCTTATGCTCATTTCTCCCCCTTTGCTTCCCTCAGCAGTCTCTCCTTTCTCAGGGAAACCTCTGTGTTTACAATCTCCCTTAGGCCATTGCCACTTGTAGACCTGCTTCCACCACTTCTCAACATCCAGAATGAGTCCATCAGGCTCCTTTCCCTCCTTGTGAGTCTCAATAAAACCACCACTTTTCACGCAGTCGCTCAGCCACTCACCTTGGGAGTGGTCTCTGAGTCCTCCCTTTCTTATGACCTCCACATTCAGTTTGATTGCTTCTGCCTCTGAATTGTCTCTGATAAGAGCCCTTTATCTCTAAATGGTCTCCCTGCCTCCAGCTCACACCCAGGAATCTCTGGAGGCTTCCCTTGAGTCCAAATTCCACAGCCTGGGATATTGTTCTTAGCTCTCCACACCTTCCTCCCCCCGACTGTACTTCTCACCTTGCCCAGCCCTCCTTTTGAGAGAGACATCCCCATCCCCCACCTCCATCCCTCAGATGCTTCTTGCCCATTCCTGCTAGTCTGTCCTCTGCCTCGAGAGACCTCCTGTCTTGGTGTCTTCCCTCCAAAGCCTGCCTGTCTTTCTATACCCATTATATGCCTTCGCTTCTCTTATGTTGAGATTAGAACCAAGGATTTGTGACTAGTGCCCAGATTATAATGATGTTCCTTCTTATGCACAGATGTCACAGAAAAGACTGGAATAAAGTAACAACACGGTAACCATGGTGGTCTTTGGATTTTGGGCAATTGATATTTTTTCTTTATACCTTTTAAAAATACTTTCCAGGCTGAGCACATTATTATGCTATAGTTATATATATATAATTATATATATTATGCTATAATTATACAGAGTACATAAACTTTATTATGTTTCTAAGGAATGAATTGAAGCTAGGGAGAGGCTAACGGGCAGGATACTGTTCAGGAAGGTGGCGGTTGGGCGAATCCAGGTGGTTGACTTTGGGAGGATCCAGAGCTGGAAAGAGCAGTGGTTAGGGTTAGTCCAGACCTGGGCTTGAAACTCAGCTTTGCCCTTCACTCTGTGACCTTGGGCAAGTTAGCTAACCCTCTGAGTTTCTATGTTTGCTAGTTGTGTGGCCTTGGGGAACAAGCGGGCCTCTCTAGGCCTGATTGATTCAACAACTTTAGTAACTATAGAGCAACGTTCCAGGCACTGTTCTAGATGCTGGAGTCTAACAGTACACAATTCAAATGCTCCACCTTCATGGAGTTATATACTCCAGAGGGGAGAGGCAGATAATAAACAACCAAGAAATATGTAATATTTTATTTTTATATGTGTACACAGATGATATGCCAAGTCGTGATAAGTACAACAACAAAAAAAACGCAAAGAGGGATCTAGCGTGTGGGAGTATTGAATGTGGGAGGGTTTACCTTAAATAGGGTGGTCTGGAGGTCTCACTGAGGAAGTGACATCTGGGCAGGGACCACAAGAAAATGAGAAAGCCAGCATTGTGAGTGCCCGGGGAGAAAATTCCAAGTGAGAGGACAGCAGGGCAAAGGCCTCGAGGCAAGAGTGGGCTGTGGTGCCTGAGGACCAGCAAGAAGGCCAGTGCAGCAGGAGCAAAGTAGGCAGAGTGGCAGGAGATGAGACCAGGGAGGTGGCAGTGGGCCAGATGACATGGAGCCTGGGAGGTCATGGTCAAGACTTCAGTGGCTAGGAACAGTGGCAGCAGGGGAAGTGGTGGATATATTTTGAAGGTAGAGCCAATGAAGGATTTACTGATATATTTACTGTAGAGTGTGAGTAAAGGAAACACATCAAAGGAGACCTTAAACTGGTTTTGGTCTGAGCACTGAAAGAACGAAGGTGCCATGTAGTCTTTTACTGAGCTAGGGAACGCTGTGGAATGAGCAGGTTTGGGGGGAAGAAAAGGTTTGATTTTAGATAGTATGTGGGCCATGTCTATCAGACGTCCAGGTCAAGGCATTGAGTAAGAGTTAAGCATTCAAGGCGGGTGATTCTATTAGCACTTTTCTCTGGAGGGATGGTCTCATTATGGCTATGTTAAAGAAAGGCCACCATTTTTAATGGGCAGTGGTTGAACAGACCAGTTCCATCCAATTTAATGCAGCAGTCATCCTTCACCCCAATTAAGTTCACCCTGACTTCACACCGTTACCTGTGGTGGAAATCCAGGGGGAACAAGGCAATGGAGGGTGGTGGGGAGCAGGACTTGGCAGCAGGCCATGGTTGGAACTCCAGGAAGGCAGATGGGGCCTTGATCCCACAATAGAGCTTTGGTCCTTGGGGAGCCTGGAGAGAGTCAGGTGAGATCCCGGGCCCAGATCGGTGTCCTCGACCGTAAGCATGGTGACACCTTGAGCAGAATGAGGAAGCAGGAAGTGGAGCCAGCTGTTGGAGCAGACGAGTTCTCTTGTGAGTACACTGATCTTTAGGTGGAGCATCCAGATTCCTTCTCTGTGGCCCCTGAGCTGCCTCACCTTAGGTTCGCCAACCCCTCACCCTTCTCCTTGCACAGGAATCCCCTCTCTGATTCCAGCCTGTTCCACCTGTTCTCCCCGCAGCAGCATGGCTTTCCAGTCCTCTCAAGTCAGCAGCCCCTCCGGTTCACAGGCCTCCCTGCCAGCCCTGCCCTCCCCAGGGCCCCTCACCCCACCGACAGCTTCACACCCACTCTAGAACTGAACCTGAAATCGCCAAACAGCCACCGCAGACACTTTCTGTTCTCTGAAATAAATCAAGTCTCCTCCTTGTTCCTGCTGCATCACTAAACAGGCACAGCTCGTGCCTTCTGAAGCCACTGTCCCTTCTTATTACCCTGCTGTCTGAGAACCTAATCATCCTGGGTACTCTGTGAGCTTTAGAGAGAGACCTGCTTTACCGAAGGGAGCCTTTACATCAAAGACAAAACAGGAGGATGGACCAGGGCTCACAGAGGTGGGGATGGGGAGGAATTAGGAGGAGCAGGGGATCGCAGAGGAAGTCACCCCCTTCAGCCAGGGAACTGTGTGCTTTGTATTTCACAGAGGGGCAGTCTCTTTTGTCACCCAGTTGTAATTTGCAACACTCTGTACAGTTCACAGGCAAGGAACAGAATGTTTCGCCCAAGGATGATTCCGCCCCTGTGGAGCCAACCCACGGCCATGGCCTTCTGAGCAGGGGCATTAACTGAGCCAAATGTGCAGGAAAAGAACTAATGAGGTGCAGGGCCTGGAGGTCGGTGAGCTGGGTGGTGAGGGATGTGTGTGTGTCCCGGTAGCAAACTTCAGGGCCTTGGGGTGGGTGCCTCTAGAAGAACAACACACCCTCTGCTTTTCTTACTTGATTCAGGCGACGTCGTTGACCACCGCCAAGAGGCTGCATGGGGCCCAGCTCAGAGTCCAGCTCAGAGGGGTGACAAAGAAGAGAGTCCTTGACACTGCCCTTGAGATGTCCATAGTCTAATTGTGACAATAATATATTTAAGAACTCGAGGCCATTTAGAAGATGAAGAGAAGATATTAGGGAGGTGGGGTGAGGGTATAGAAAAACTGAGGTGCCCCAGCCTGCTGTGTGACCTTGAGTCTCCTTAACATCTTGGCTCCTCAGCTTCCCTGTCTAAGAAATGAGGTCAATGCCATCTGTCCTTTTTCATTTAGGCCTTGCGTGGTGAATGAAGTGACAGGTGGAGGGTCCTGCAGAGGAGAGAGAACTGGAACGTGGGCCTGCCGTGGGAGGTTTCTCTCTGCCCACTTCCTGTCCCTTCTTAAGGAATGCTCAGAGCAGGGGACTTTATCCCTCCTCATCCCAAGCTGAAAAGTTAAGCAAGATGTGACCTTGCTATGTGAGATTTGATAATCAAAAATCCAATGGTTAGTCTAGCCTATCTCTGTAAAGAAACACAAGAAACTGGTAACACTGCTTTTCCCTGGGGAGGAGAGCCGGGCAATTGAGTGAAAGGCGTGGGAGGGGTGTTTGTTTTCTCTGCATTAAACTCTTTTATACATTTTTAATTTAATCTCATGTGATTGTAATATCTAATAAAAGATAAATAAACACAGGAGGGATGCTAGTGGTTCCAGGGATTGGTTCAGGGTTGGGGCAGAGCCAGGAGCTGGCTTTGCATTGGGTTTTCTCCTCCAGATTCCTCTTCTCTGACCGTGAGGGGTCGGTGAAGGAGAGGAGAGGAGACAAGAGGGCTCAGAGCACCGTGCAGGCTGGGCCTCGTGTGGCCCCCGGAGCTGTGTGTCTCATCTCTGAGTCCTTCCAATGAGAAGGGCACAGCTGCTCCCTCTTCACCTCCAGCTCCATCACAGATCTCCCCGCCAGGCCTGAGAGCCCGAGTCAGGGAGGGGCGGGTGTGGTTGGCACAGGCTGTACCCTCCAGAACAGGGCACTGTGTGCTCACCTGCCTGCGAGCCTGGGCAGCCTCAGCTCACCAGCCTCAGAAGTTGCGTCAGCAACAAGAACTGCTGAGAGAGTGGGCGAAGGTCATGAAGATGTGCAGACAGCCACCCAGAGAGGGTCAAGCACGGCCGAGGGGGAAGGGTAGACCCAAGGTAGATGGGGCAGGTGACAAAGACGGCTTCATTCAATGCTGGTATCAACAGGGACGCCAGTAATGGCCACTGCCACTGGTCCCGGGCCAGAATTGGAGAGGCCAGTCCTGAAGCCTGCCTCAGCCCCCAGGCAGCAGCCACAACCCAGCGGGAACTAGCCTGAGGTTGGCGTGACCAATGAGCCTTTGTCTGAGTGAGCAGCTGAAGGGCAGGAGCTGCAACTCCAGTGCTCTGAGTACCCTCCCTTCCGGATCTCAGTGCCCCCAGAACCTCTCCAGGCCTTCCCAGACAGGCCTGGCCCCCAGCATGCCTCTACCCCAAATCCACAAGTCCTCTTCTCCCAGCCTCCTCCACCTGCTCCTCCTTCCCCAGGAGAAAAGTTCCTCTGTCTAAATGGGTCTCCAGTGACAAGCAAGCCTGCCTCTCGAAGCCTGCTTCCCACTCAGGCGCTTGCCGGCAAGAAGACCCTGCGGGCAGGACTTCCGGTTCTGCCACTTAAACTCTCTGGGCCTTAGCTTCTTCATCGAGGGCCTCCCTACGTCACAGCACTGTGACTAGGATCCCTTGAAGCACTAATTAATCATGAAAGCATTTTGAGGCACACACGTTATCCGCGTTGTGCTATTACATGTTATGTGATTATTACCGAGCTCTTAGTAAATAGCTGCCGAATGAATCCTCATCCTGAGCTGATGATGCCTCGAGGGTCCTTGAGAGGGTGGTAGG
Organism: Equus caballus; assembly: GCF_041296265.1. Taxonomy (NCBI): domain Eukaryota; kingdom Metazoa; phylum Chordata; class Mammalia; order Perissodactyla; family Equidae; genus Equus; species Equus caballus. The sequence goes on from NC_091698.1 coordinate 34,539,988, forward strand.
GCCCTGGCATTCCTACCTGGGGCGTGGGCATCAAGACTAAGAGGTGGAGGCAGGTGGAAGAAAGTCCATCCTTCTAATGGGATAAGAGACTTGCCAGGGCTGTCTGACCTCTCCCTGAAGGAGAAGTGGGCTGGCATGGATAGAGCCTGAGGGCCAAGGGGTACCCAGGTTCTCCATTTCCACTGGACAGGCCCCCTGGAGGCAGGGCTCCGAGTCCCAGTACTGTTCAAAGGCTGCCTGTGCAGGGGAGTGGGGTTGACTCCAAAATGCTCAGTGCTGCCCTAGCACCAAGCAAGGCTTGCTCCCAGAGCCTTACGCGGCCCTGCTCTGCTTCCAGAAGAATGGAGCCAGAGACCTAGGAGGGCTGAAGCAGACAGGAATGAATGGGTATGTTTTCTAGGATGCAAGAAGCTCCACGTGCCGGAGACAGACTGAGCTCACCCGTCCCTGGCCTTGCATCAGCTACAGAGCTGGCTGCCAGGCCCTGGGAATTAGGCTCCCAGGAGCCTCCTGGCCTTGCCTCTTGCTCTCAGGGAGAGGGTGGCAGGGAGGAGCAGGCAAGCATGGGGCTCCACAGGCCCTCCATTTCCAGACCATCCAGGTGCCCCAGCTCCCAGCTTCCCAGGCAGTGAACAGCCTGGTGATCAAGGGCAGGCACAGCCGAGGGCACTGGGGCATCACCCAGCCTGCCCAAGGTCTCCTTGCCGGAAGCCTTCCTGAAGTTGGTGGCATCTACCAGGTAGATTTGGGGACTTTGGGCTGGGTTCCTCTCTGGCCCCTGACATCGTTGCTTTAAAAATGACCTTCCATGGGGCTGGCCCCGTGGCCGAGTGGTTAAGTTCGCGCGTTCCGCTGCAGGCGGCCCAGTGTTTCGTTAGTTCGAATCCTGGGCACGGACATGGCACTGCTCATCAAACCACGCTGAGGCAGCATCCCACACGCCACAACTAGAAGGACCCACAATGAAGAATATGCAACTATGTACCGGGGGTCTTTGGGGAGAAAAAGGAAAAAAATAAAATCTTTAAAAATAAATAAATAAATAAATAAAAACGACCTTCCACCAACAGCTGCAGCTACAGGCGCGGGCAGCAAGTGTATTAGGGAGACTTCTGATGTGGCCTTTCACCTCATGCTTGATTTATTAACGATTTGACTCAGCGTTGAAGGTGACAGGAGGTTCACAGAGGGCCTCCTGACCCTGCCGTTCTCCACAGGGCCCAGCCCCCGTGTTTAGGATTAAGAGCATCCGTGAGAGCCGCCTGCACCTCCCGGTCCCTGGATCCGCTTGGAGCGCAGAAGTGTGTGCGTGGGGGAGAGGAGTCTGGTCTACGTGTTCGTGCAATGACAGCTCCCCTTCCTCTCCCCTCTTCCTGGAGCTTCTCAACAAGGGCATGTGGAGTTGAGGGGTGCTCAGCAGGGCACCCCCCCAACCCTCCTCCCTCTCTGGCTCTCTTGCCAGCTTCCTGCTCCAATCCCATCAGGCCGGCTGTCTCTGATGTCCTGAGAGCTGAGCTGAGGGCAAAGGAAAGGCGACCGGAGAAGGGGCCAGAGCAGAGCAAGCAGGCTGGGCAGCAGGGCTACAAGGCTCATGAGGGGCCTGGGGCAGCCCTCACTTAGTGCTCTGGCCTCTCCTGGACTCAGTTTCCAAGTCTCTCTCCCTTAATCCCTTTCCACCTCCAGGCTAGACCCTTTCCAGGGTGCTAGTGAAAAAGATGTATACCCCAGGGGCTGGCCCTGTGGCCGAGTGGTTAACTTCGAACGCTCTGCTTGGGGGGCCCAGGGTTTTGCCGGTTTGAATCCTGGGAGCGGACATGGCACCACTCGTCAAGCCATGCTGAAGCGGCATCCCACATGCCACAATTGAAAGGACTCACTACGAAAAATACACAACTACGTACCGGGGGGCTTCGGGGAGAAAAAGAAAAATAAAATCTTAAAAAAAAAATGTATACCCCATCCCCCAGTCACAGACCCCTCTGCCTCCCTGAGCCTTCATGTCCTTATCTATGACATGAAAAGACAGGACCAGATGGCCTGGGCCTCCCCAGCCCAGGTGTTGTAGGAGTCCAGGATATCCTTCTTCAGCCAGAACTTCCATCTCTTTCCAGGCTCTCCCCCGACCCAGCCCCCCCTGGATATCTGTTCTCTGGGTTTTGCTCCCGGTCTATGACTTTCTGTCCTTCTAACTTCCAGGCCCGCAGGGAGGCTGAGCTTGATCCACTCATTATCTGGGGACAAACATTCTGCTATTCGAAACCCACGCCTGCCTTTTCTAAACTGTATCTCCTGGATTATCGTTTAATCCAGAGTCCACTGTGGAGGGGGCGCCTCTCCCCAGGGAGCACATAGGCGAGCTCAGCGGAGAGCGCAAACGTTATGTGGCTGAGCAGGGAGGGTCGGGTGGGTATATGCGGGGGAGGTAGAGGGTGTGAGAGACACAATCCCGGGCGGGGATACTGGCCCCAGAGCCCCAAGGATCTTGGAATACTGGAGTTGAAAAGCCCTTGTAAATTATCTAGGCCAATCCCCTGCCCCTCTCACCCCATTTTATAGGTGAGGCCCAGCAAAATCAAGTGACCTGAAAGAAAGTATAGTTTAATACCAAAAAAGGAGGAAGAACTTGATTTCCCTTTAAAGGATGGTCCTTTAAATGAAATAATTTTGCTTCAGGAAAAGCTCAGTCCACAGTTTGTGCTTTTCTCCTTTTTTGTCACCGACTGGTGACGTCATCATCATGGTCCATCGGTATTCTGAGGACCAGATTTGGAAATCACTGTCCCGAAGTCCTTCTGCTCCCAACGCCCTCTCTCTCCTCAACCAGATTTGCAAGGTAAAGAAAGGGTACATCTGGGAGAATTTAGATCAAAAGCACTTTGAAGATGACCTCAGTATCCCCATAAATCGTCACTGCAGCCACAAGGGCCACAGGATCGCAGTCACTCAGAGTGGGACACAGGCAGGAACTCCTCCAGGGGCCGGGGCTGGACTTACTCCACGCTGAGCAGACTGCGGTAGGCAGGTAGCGGCTGGCTCCTCTCACATCCTTCGTATTTGAGGAGGATTCTTGAAGTACCGATTCTGGGAAGACAGTGAGTGTGCTGGGCCCTATCCTGGTGGAGAAGGGCAGTTTTTTATGTCTCCTGACTTAGGGTCCTTAAAGACTGGGAGTGAATGAGGGCATGGGGACTTCAGTAGCTGTGGAAGGAGGAGTGGGAGGTGAGTTTGGCGTCTGGCACATAGCATGCACTCGATAAAGAACTTGTGAATGATGTGTGGAAGGTGTGGTATAGTTTATGGTGAATAGACAGCCAGCCAAACAAGCCTGAATTCTGGTTCTACCACTAACTGCTCTGTACTTCAGACAAATTCCTTATGTCCCCAAATTCCAAGGACACAAGTGCCTGTACCAAGCAGGAGTCTTCTTTACAAATATCAGAAGCCATATTGCCACTAGCTTACACCAAAAAGGAAATTTCTAGCTCACGCAGCTGAGAGAGGCACTATGGGGAAAGCCAGGATGGTTTTTCTCCTTGTCTTTGCCTGACCTCTGTACGCAGGCTCTGTCGCCGTGGTGGGGCACGTGGCCATTGGCAAAGATTTGAAAAGAGGGCTTCTCTCTCTCCACATCAACATATCCATCTCAGAGAAGGCTTTGAGTGGGCCTGTTGTGGTCCCAGCCAGACCTAGTTCACACACCTGGTCCCATGGTGGGGAAAGTGGGCTGTGTTACCAGGAGGAGGGGGATGGGAAACCCAGGTGGGCAGAGAAAATAATGACGGTGCCTACAATGCCTGAAGGTCACGTGGCAGAGGGGTGCTGGAGAAGCCCAGATCAGAGGGAGCCCCTGAGAATGGAGCCTGCAGGGAGGGCCAGCACCAGGCTCTGCCTCTCCACAGTCAGGACTGTCATTAGGAACCAATCATTCGGCTCTACTATATGCCAGGCTCTGTGTTAGGCTAAGTACATGTCACGTACATATACAATTTCTCATTCTCACAACAACTCTAAGAAGCAGGTATCATTAGCTCCATTTTAAAAGTAAAGAGACCACGGTTAGGGCCACACAGGTAGTGAGTGACGGAGCCAGATTCAAACCTGGGTCCTTGGGACTCCAGAGCCCATGTTTTTGTGGCAGTCAGCCTAACTCTTTAGAAACCAAAGCAGAAAGCTTGCTGGACGGTTGCATCGAGCACACTCAGAGCCCCGGCGGGTGGGGTCTTGTCTGGGGGTAGCCACGACATTCACGCCCTTCCCCACCTCACACTTCACCCTATAGGTCCTTCCGGGCCATTGGAGACAGGCAAACCACTCTTGGCAATCCATGGGCTTCTTCACCAAATGGCATTTCTCCAGCACTTGATCCCCCAGTTGGTGATTAGCTAGGGCTAATCTTCCTCAAAAAAAAAGAAGAAAAAAAAAAAGAATGTTCCTATCATCACAGAAAGTTCTATTGGACAGCACTGGGTTGGACTGTTCTCTTACAAAGGAAGCCCTGATCAAGGACTGTTATCAGCTTTAGAGGAATCCAGGGCGAACTCAACCTATTCAATGACTCTTTCAACAAATACTTGGCACCTACCGTATTCCAGGTCCTGGATACACAATAGTGGGCAGTAGCAGCAGTTGGTCCTGTCCTGAGGGTGGAAAGGCAATCGCTAGGTGGTGTCCTAAGTGACTGAGGAGGCCGGGCTGGGGGAGAGAGCAGGCTTCCTGGAAAAGGGGACATCTGAACACAGACCTGCATGCTGAGGAGGCACCAACGAGGCTGAGTCACTCTCCAACCATGCTCTTGGTGGCACTCAGGGCCTCTTATTACAGGCTGTCGCCAGTGCCTGGACTGCTCCTCTTCTCTTTTTCCCCAGGCAGGGAAGGAACGGAGGCTAGATCCTTAACGTCAGTCCCCCAGCTGGGACCAAGCCCAGAGTCCCCACTGGGCCACTACCTCAAGAGCTCTGTGCTGTGGCCTCTATTATGCATGCACAGGCCACGTGGTTTTAGGGCCAGGTAAATTCAGAACTCTGTAAATACAGGCCCTAGGGCCTTGTGGCCATAGGGTGGAGGCTTCCTCAGGAGAAGTCAAACCTGCAAATCTGGTGCGGAGGCAGGAGTCTCAATGTACCCTGAGGCCCACTCCAAGGTGGGCCCCCACCCTCTCCAGCCCCTTTGTTCCCCCTGGGCTGGGGAAAGTGACTAGGAGACAAGCCACTCCCATCCAGGGCCGGGAGAGAGCCAGGGCCGGATAACCAGGCTGTCTTGGGATTTCCTATCTCCCCGCTTCTGCTAGAGCCCCAGTGCTAATCCCCTCTCCATATACGCAGCGGTGCCCACCCTGGCTCCGCCCTGTGCCAGCTGCCCCATCCTGCTCCTCTTCCTGGTGCTCTGGCCGGAACTACATCCCTGCTGTGACTGGAAAGTGGCAGCTCAGTGACCCGAAATCCTGTGCATGTTTATGTGGGAGAGGAGCTAGAATGCGGCCCGACAACCCTGTGCTGTCCTCACCGCTCTACATGGGACGCCTCCCTTAAGCCTCCTAACCCTAGGATAATTGCGTGGGGACGATTATCTTCACCTCTATTACAGAAACAGAGGTTCAGGGAGGGTCATTTGCCAGAGCCAGCCGTGAGGAAGGAACCTGCAACACTCCACGGCCCAGCCCGGACCCGACATCGCCCACCCCGCCTCGCACTTGCATTTCAGCGTCCTCAGGCCTGCCCTCCCTCCCCAGCTCCCTGGGAGGCCGCGCTCCCCGCCCCGGGCCTCAGCAGGATCCGGCGCCTCCCTGCTCGCCCTGGGCACCGAGGGTCCGTAGGGACAAGAGTGCGGGGCCCCGGTTGGGGTTGGGGCCGGGCCCTCCGTGCCAGCCTGAGCGCCCGGTGGCCGCTGAGCCGCCCTTTGTTTCTCCGCGTTCCCGGCTTGTGCAGAGTCACGGTCACATGGCGCTTCCAGCAGCAGGAGCTCCAGGCGCCGCGCCAGGGCCCGGGGACGCCCCCGCCCCTCGGCCTGGCCCCGCCCCCCCGCAGGCCGCAGGCCGCGCGTCGATCTAGGACCCGCCCGCCTCGGCTGGGCCTCCTGGGCCACGCCCTGTCAGGCCGCGCTGCTCCGATGGCCTCTAGTCCTCTCCTGCTGAGGTTTCCACAGCTTCTGATCCTCGCACTGGCGCGGCCAATACCTAGTTGTTTCCCGGGGTCTGCCTGTCTCGTGTACGCTAGACGACACCAAGTGAGCAAACTCAGGCTCTGCCTCACTGGGGGAGCACTGGACGGTAAACGGGGGGTGACAAATCCTTCGTTCCATTGTCATCATTTAATGGGATGGCAGAGACAGCCTGAGCCTCTCCGACCCCCCCACCCTCCCAAACAAAACAAAACAAAACAAAACAAAAACCGGCCCCCCCGGGGCTGACCTCCACCATCTAAGGGCAAAAAACCCAGTCACTGGGCAGAAATGGGGCTGGCCCTGCCTGGCCTGGCCTGGCCACCACGGCTCCATCACTCCCAGGCCCAGTCTGTGCCCTGAGACACTTGAGCGCCTTGGAGCCTCATGGAGGCCATTTCTGCTTTGCTCAGCAGATTCAAGAATTCAGTCAACAAATATTTATTGAAAGCGAACTTTGTGCAGGGCGACCAAGTCCTTCCCAGATGCTAGCTGTGTGTTATGCTACCAAGAGGATGCGAGAGGATTCTCTTTGTGTCCAAGCAGTGCCTGTGCTGTTCCCCTGAGGCTCAGCTTCCCGGAAGAGGACTTCATCCAGAGCAGCTTGGGAGGCCCTAGTAAATGGGCAGACACAGCCATTCCTGGGGGCTGGGAATGGGGGCCCTGCCTGACCCCTGCTCCCCAGCCTTGGAGATGCAGCAGCGAGTGGCACTGCCAGGCTCGGGGTGAACATGGGGTGGGATCTCCGAGGCCCTTTCTGTTTCTGGGCAACCTTTCCCGATGCCTCTCATCAGGGCCTGCAGGGACTGGGGCAAGGGACAGGGAGGGCCTGGAGGGGTGGAGACCTGGGAGACAGCCCAAGGTAAACGGGACAAGGAGCAAACTATGGGGCCAGAGGTGGGTGTGTACTTCCGCTGTGGTGTCAGGGCTTGGTGGGGAAGAGCAGGCAGGTGAGCTGCCGGCTGCCGCTGTGTCTGTCCACGAGGGGCAGGGGCTGCTGCATGTAGTGCTGGATAATGGCGGCCACAGAGGAGAAGAGCTGGACAGGGAGGCAGGGCGTCAGTGAGTCCCTTGAGCCTCGTGCCCGGAGAAGCTTCCTGAGGGAACTGTGGGCTCGGCGAGGGGGCTCGTTGACATTTTCCTAAATATTTCCCTTCCTGTTTGCCCCACGAAGCTCCACTGCCATTCTGCTGCCCAGTTCCAGGCCTCAGGCAGCCTTCCTGTGACTGCACCTGTGGGCATGTTATTGGCCAGACTCATATTTCCAAGGCTGGATGGAAAGAACTGTGGGGACGTGTCTGCCGCAGTCCTCCAACATGGGGAACCAAGTGCTGGGTCACTGTCTCTAGTTGGCAGCCCAGCAAATGCTGGGTACAAAGTTGAGTCCTTGGCACAGACAGGAGTCTGGACTACCTGGGCCCTGCCCTCCTCCTAGCTGGGTTCACTATAGGTACGAATGCCCCGACCTGGGCCCTGTGCAGACTGAGCTGTGCAGGAGGAGGTGCCTCCCCCAGAGGAAGGCGGACCTCTGGGAAAGAATTCAGGTCACTGGCCACTGTCATTTCCACCCACTCCAGAAAAATATAAATGTGGGTTTTCCCCAGGCACATGCTCCTGACTGGGGCCAGGTATCTCCTCCAGCACGCACCTCCTCGTGGTTCTTGCCCTCCCGGCCCAGGGCATAGTGGCGCCCACCATCCAGCTGCCGGATGGGAATGTTGAAGACCCGACCGTGGAGAAGCACTGCCAGGGTGAAGGGCTGGGAGCCATGAGGCCCTGAGCTGGGGCGCACGGTGTAGGCCCCGTCCTGTGGAGGAGACCCCATCCATCAGCTTCATCTTCCAGCTGTCCACCTGCAGCCCTGACCCATGATGCCAGACCCCCTCCTTGCTCTCCTGCCCCCGCCTGCTCTGCCAGCCACAGCCCAGGAGCAGAAAGGGTTTCTGAGAAGGCCCAGGGGGTCTGTGGTTGCCCACCTTTTGGAATCGGAGCAGGGCACTCTCAACAGCATGACGGTCACAGTTCCCCGAGTACCAAGGCTGACCCAGCAGGCTGCCGTCCTGGAATACCCCACAGCTGCTCGGAGATGTGCCAGGGCATGGCGGGGGGCTGGGAGCACACAACCCCGGTTGCAGTGATCTGTGTTCATGTCCGCCTTCCCCAGACTGAGTCTGTGCAAGCAGAGCGAAGATGTGTCCATGCCTGTGCCCAGCACGGGGTGGCACACACACGTTCACCACGTGTCCCTTGCAGGGGTGGACACCAGCCTAAGAGAGTTCCCAGAAGGCCTCGTCCCCCAGTCCTCTCCCAGCCCTCCTCACCTCAGCAGCTGAGGTGCTCCAGGTGGGGGCTACAGAGGAAAGAGAGGCTCTCCTTCCTGCTGGAAGAAGTGGATTACAGAGCTGGGGCCAGGAGGGGATTAAGCAAAGGAGGCTTGGGGCCCAGCTGCAGGGGTGGGGGAGGTTGCACGGGGGTGTGCCTAGGCCTGAAGCCCAAAGCAGGGCACCCAGTGCTTCACCCCTCCTCTCCAGGTCTTGGGCTCCAAGAGGACCCACCAGCTAGGCCACACGTGACCTCTGAATGAGGGATGATCTCCAGGTACAGGCTGGGAGTTTCCTGCTTTGCTGCAGAGCCTGGAAAATGCCCACCGGGGTCCCCTCAGGCCTGCTGGAGTCAGAGCTGCAGGGACCCCTCAGAAAAGTGGGGCAAGAGAGGCTAGGAGGGGGACTTGCAGGGCTGCGGCGGTGGCTGGGGGGTGGGGTGGGGGGGCACTGGCAAGACTGCCGAGGTTCATGCTGAAGTTGCCTGTACTCACCTTTAGAGGCGGCATTCGCTGCTCCCTGGGACAAAGGAGGTCTGGTCAGGAGAAACTTGGCCCTACAGGCCTGCCCCCCTGAACCCCACCCTCCCCTCCCAGCTCCCTTCTCCCTTGACCACCAGTCTCTTACATTCCGAGCTTCCTGGGGGGCTGGAGTGGGCCTGTGGGGAGCAAATTGGGGAACAGAGCTCAGGGTCTTTACCTCCTTCAAGAGAAAGAACCCAGGGAACCCGGTGATGCTGAGCCAGGGCTGGGGAAGCCTGAGTTAGCCATTTCTCTCTCACACACACACAAACACGTACACAACTGGTGGGGTACTCACCTGGGCACCACTGATGTCCTAGGTAGAGGGACTGGGGGCGTCAGGACTTGGGAGCTCAGAGTCTGAGTCAAGGCTGAGACTAAAACAGAGAGGGCAGTCTGGGCTGGGCTGGGAACCAGGCAAGGAAATCCATGCCGGCCAGGGAGGGGCTGAGGACAGCTGTAGGGCCCGCGCTTCTCTGCAGCCTAGGCTGTCTGGGAGTCCTTCAGACCAGGGGCAGTGCTTTCTGGCCACACAGCTGGGAAGACCCACACAGCCCTTGTTCCTTGTAGGCTCAGTGGGGGTCAACCTGGACCAAAGGCGGAAGCATGGGTGTCCATGCGGGGTCTGAAGGCACATGTGTGTTGGTGGGGGTGGCGAGAGAAGACAAAGGAGGAAGATGGAGCCAGGAGAATATGTGGCGTTGGGGCAGCTATGGGCCTCAGGGCAGCATGGATCTGGGGCAGAGGGAGGCGTTCACCTGCATTGGGCTCACACTCCAGGTAGACGTCCTCATCAGGTTTCTTTGGAGGGCCTGGCACCTAAGGTAAGGAGGGGTGTAAGGGACCAAGGGTTTGACCAGTGAGTGGGAGGGAGAGCGAAGCCATCACCTAGGGGGCTATTGGCACCTCACTCCCCCCTCACAAGGTGGACCTCTTTCTGGGAGCCCCTTTCTGGAATGATTAAAATTGCCCCTTTGCCTGGAAGGGAGCACCGCATCAGTACCTTCCCCTTTAGAGGTGCCCATAGGCCCCAGCTCTCAGAGAATGTGGGCATCCAAGAGGAGATCCCAGCAGGGCCCTCCCCTGTAGCCCTGGGCAACATCCTCAGGACAGCTGTCTCACCCCCTGCCAGGAGCCTGTGGCACACGGGAGGGACTCTGCTCTGTGCCTTTTTCCTTGGTTTCAGAAATATTTTCTGGCCCTCCTTGGCGGCCCCACCCCAACCCTGCCAGCCTCCTAGCCAGAACCCTAGAGTCTGAGGTGGGAATTGAGGGGCCACTCACCACTCTGGCCGGTGCGCCCAGCTCTGGAAGGCAAAGGAGAGAAGCACCAGCCATGAGTGCAGGGAGAAAGGAATTCAGTGAAACTTAGGCGGGAAGAGTGGAGTATCCTCGGGCTTACCTGAGGAGACCCTCAGAGCCACCTTTGAAGCCCCAGGAGGAAGCCACCTCACCCCCGATCACCTTTCTTCACAACCCCCGTGATGTTGCCTGGCTTGACCTCCCAACTGATTTGCCAGGCTTGGCTCCAAATGACCTTGGGCTGTTCCCAAAATCAAAACTGCCCTCAAGGTCACGAAGTTTTACCAGCCACTGAGCACAGTAAAAATGAATGTGCCTCAGGTCAGCTGTTTGACCTTGGGCAAGAGGAGGCTGCCCCTCCTGGGGCCACTTTCAGACAGAAAACGTGCTGGCTGAGGTCCCTCCCTGTCCCAACATTCCAGGGTTCCAAGGTCGCAGGCCCCCTGGCACTTACCATAGGGGAAAGTCTCTGGACAGTGGTGGCAATAAGGACATGGATGGAATCAGAGACTGGTGGCCAAAGGGCCCCATGGATGAGGGATGACACTCAAATGTGTCTCAGTAGGGAGGGTCTTCCAGGCAGAGTAGGCTGCCTTTCAGACCTCTTCATCCTGGGGTGTCCCTCCCCTGACCCAGAGAGCCCAGCAGGAGCAGGACGGGCCCTGGGGTTGGGGACTCTGCTTCTCTGTTACCTCAGGCAAAGCATTTCATGTCTCTAGGCCTCAGTCCCTGCCTTGGGGGGACCGGCAGGCAAAAGTGAGGAAGAGCTGGGCGAGTGCAGTGACCAGGCAGAGAGCCCAATGTAAGGCAGCTTGGTCTACCCCGTGGGGGCCAGGACTCCCTTTCTCAGGGTGGGGAGTGGGGGGCCCTGGGAAAGAGATAGGACATCCCGGTGTTACCTCTCCTCCCCACGGGCCAGCCCTGCTTCACGGCCTCCTGCAGGCTCAGTGCTGCCTTCAGCTGTGGGCACAATCGGCAGTGAGGGAGACCGGCGTGGGGCCGGGGTGTGGAGGGGGAGTGGAGGCATTGGATGGCAAGGATGGTGGAGTGGGACGTGATGGGGTATGTACATGTGGGCAGCTTAAAAAACACTACAATGCAGAGTTAATGTACAAAGGAGGCGACTCGTCTCTTTGCCTCCATTCTGTGGCTCTCTCCTTGTGGTGAATCTCTCCTGTGTTTCTTTTTATTCCAATAAAATATATGATGAAAGTGGTACATTTCAAAGCCCATAAACCGGGTCATGGCGTCAATGAGAGCTGGCAGCGATTGGCAACTGAATGAGGGTTTTCTTCACTGTCTAGGCAGGGAGGGGTCCTCAGGCCCCAGGGTCCAGGGAGGGGCAGCCGAGCCTGTCCCCTCCCCGGCCCCCCAGCTCAGGCGAGAATGGCAAGTCCTGGGTGATGCTGATGGGGAGAGGGTGAAAGGACCAGGCCAGGCAGGTGGGAGGAGCGACTGTTAACAGGGCTCCAGCTTCTGACGCATCTAATTTTTCAGGGGCCTCTTGAATGCAGATGTGGGGGAATCTTGCAAATGAGATGCCTCTCAGATTTACTCATTGGGGAATGGGAGCCTGGCATGGGGCGGGTGGGGGAGGGGGGACTTATGGGGAGGCTGTTCACCATCTCGGGCTCAGGCTGCGGTGGTGGTGACTTGGATGGGCTCAGGGGGTGATCTGGAAAAGACCCCAAACATTGTGGGTCCGTGGGTTCCTCCAACCTAGGTTTCCATTTTCCTCCCGCCCCCCCCACCTAGCCTCTGCTTCCTCTCCCTCCTTCCCTCCCTCCCTCTCCTCCCCACTCACAGGCTTCCCGACTGCCCTGTCTCCATGGCAACTGGAGGCGGCCAGCTTCCCTGCCCCCACCTGGCCGAGTTGGGAGCCGTGGGGGTGGGATGCCAGCGGCAGCCGGGGCTCTCCCAGCACCCCCACCCTTGCTTGGAGCTGTGCTGGGATCTCAGAGGGAGAACACCAGGCCCCAGGGACCGTGTTGGGCCTCCTGCTTTCACTGCTGTTGCCGTGGTTACACTGCCCCTCCAGGCTCCTCTCCCCTTCCCACTCTTCTTCCTTTCTCCCTCCTCCCTCCCTCCTTTCCTCCATCCCTCTCTCTCTGCCCAGCCAAGAGGCCTCAGCGACTGCCAGCTGAGGCCTCCCCTCACGGCCCCAGTGCAGACCAAGGGAGAAGAGGCAAGGCCTGCGCCCTCTTCCCTTGTGGGTACCCTCCTGTCCTGCCCGACCAGCCAACCTCCCAGCCTCAACTTCCCAGCCCTCACCCAAGTACAAAGAGTCCTCTTCCACACCAGGAAGGTGGGCAGGGGCCAGACTGAGGGGCAGAGCCTCACAGGGGGGCAACTCATATTTATCCTCCTCCTCTTCCTCCTCTTCTTGGGCTTTCCAGAAGGGATGCTGAGCATACGGAGGATGGAAGAGATACAGGACCAGTGGTAGCCACTGCTTCCCCCCTCCCCCGACCCCAGGCTCAGCAGTTGGACTTACGTTGCATCTCCAGGTCCCTGGGCCAGGCAGAGGACATGAGTGGGGGGCATCCTTTCTCCAAGCTGGGGAGTCTGGACAGAAGACTGATGAGACTGGCCTCATTTCCTCCCATCCCACCCCTTCTCTAACACAATGACTTACTCTTTCTCCCCAGTGTAATAAACCATCTGCACTTTTACTGTGGGCCTCAAAGCTTCATTCGACTCAAAGGAACTATTCATGACAGGCCTTTCCAACCCTGCAGCAGGGCCAGTGAGGTAGGCATTTTGGAAACAAGGGGGCCTCCCAACTAGCTGCCTGTTCTACCTCTGCCAGTCACCCACCCCATGCACTCCCCACGCCAGGCACCCCCAATTCTGACCAACACAGGTAGAACAGCTAGGCCCCAGTGACTTAGCAGTGCTGGACTGTGACGGGCAGGAAGTGTCCAGAGCCACTCAGGGGAGACTCAAGTTGCGAGAGACCCCATTCTGCTGGGCCCCTCTTGCCCACTGTGTCACTTACCTACACCTCTAGGGGGTGGAAGGGGTGGCCCCAACCTGCAATTAGACTCTAGTTAACTCTGCCCAAGGGGTCCTTGAGTTTGTGTCAGCCAGACACTGTACAACTCCAGGACATTCGCATCCATGACAATGTGAGTGGTGCCCCCTGGAGTTGTGTTACAGCAGCCTGGGACCAGGGCAGCAGGTGGAAGAGTCTGGGGTCAGAGCTGGGGCCCGTGGGTGCACAGCTGGATGAGTGGGTATCCCAGGAAGGCAGTAGTGGGGGAGCCCTAGTGCACACAGCAGGGTGGAGGTACATGAATTGTCTCACTGGGTGGGTGGGGAGGGCCCAGGGACAGCCAGCACAGCTCCAAGGATGGCTGTGCCCAGGAAAGGGGCAGTGAGGTAGAGACTAGAGAGGAGGGCAGAAGGAAAGAGAGGAGCCTGCGTACTCACCGGGGCTTGCTCCCACTGAGCTTGTCCTGGAAAGAGTCAGGGAGGAGAGTAAAGGGGTGTCAGTGCAGCTGAGAGGCCTCTCCTTGCCCAGAGTCCTGGGTCTGTGCACCTGGGGTGCCCCAGAACTAAGTCTCACCATGGCTGAGGTGAAGGAACTATGGCTCCCTGGAGCAAAGGCTCTGCCACAAATGGCCTGGGGACAGGGGCCCTATTGTTCCCATCATTTGCATCTCGCACCAGGAAGGTGGGCCTGCTGTGGCCTCCAGCCCCAGACAGACTTCACCCATGCCACTCCCAGGGCCCAGCCCCAACTCCCCCCAGCTTCCCCCACATTGCCTCCCACAGCTGCAGTCTCCAGCCCCTCTGCCCCACAGGAGGAAGAGCTCTCCCTCCACATCCAGGCCTGCAAAGCTGGACCAAGGCTCAAGGCTTCCTTCAGCTCTCCTATCAATGTCCCCTCCTCCCAGAGGCTCAAACTCGCCTCTGAATCAGCCAGACCAAGCTCTTTCCCGATTCACCAAAGACATGACATTATTGGGCAGATCCAATTAAAAACAGGAGGCTGTCCTTGCAGACACTTTTCTTGAACCCTTTATGCCTGCTGTCTGCTGGTGAGTGGAGATCAATAACCAAGGAGATGGAAGTTAGACAAAAGCTCAGAAACATGCGTTCGTATTTCGTTTCTTTTTTTTTTTTTCTGCTTTTTTACTCCCCAGATCCCCCCAGTACATAGCTGTACATTCCAGTTGTGGGTCCTTCTAGTTGTGGCATGTGGGACACCGCCTCACTGTGGCCTGATGAGCGGTGCCATGTCCACGCCCAGGATCCGAACCGAACCGGCAAAACCCTGAGCCGCCAAAGCAGAGTGCACGAACTTAACCTCTCGGCCACGGGACCGGCCCCTGTATTTCGTTTCTTGATGGATGTATTTATTCATTCAGTAGGTATTTACTGAACATCCACTATACGCCAGGCACTGTTCCAGGGGCTGAAGATGCTGTGGGAAAACTAACCAGGCAGGCTTTATGCATACATTTCCTCAATGGATGCTCATAATGGCCTCATAATGCAAGTACTAGTTTTAGCTCTGCTTTTCAGATGAGGGAACTGAGTGCATCCTTCAGCTTGGGCTGCCATCACAGAATACCACAGACTCGTGGCTTATACAGCAGAAATTTACTTCCTCACAGTTCTGGAGGCTAGAAGTCCAAGATCAAGGTGCCATCAGGGTTGGTTTCTGGGGAGAGCTCTGTTCCTGGCGTGCAGACAGTCTGCTTCTTGCTGTGTCCTCGCATGCCCTTCCCTCTGTGCATGCATGGGGAGAGAGGTTTCTGGAGAGAGAGCTCTCTGATCCCTTATAAGGACAGCAGTCATACTGAATCAGGGCCCCACCCTTATGACCTCATTTAACCTCAATTACACCCCTAAAGGTCCTGTCTCCACATACAGTCACATTAGGGGTTAGGGCTTCAACATTTGGGGGGACACAATTCAGTCCATAGCACTGAGGCTCTGAGAAATTGAGTGGCTTTCCCAAGGTCATGCAATTAGTGAGTGTTGGAGGTGGGATTCAACTGAAGGTTTGCCCAACCCGAGCCTGTGCACTAACCACTGGGTAATCCTGTACCTCATCTAGAATTGGGTCCTGACCCTCCTTTCCTGTGATGGAGTTAGGCACATCAGTAATCGTGGGCTTCCTTAAGAAGCCCACGACTGCCAGATGCTCTGTTCCCCAAGTGAATTCTGGAACTTTGACTTCTGAGAAGCACTGGGGTAAAAAGAGGGGCCAGTGTCTGGTGTCTGACTCTAAACCAGGGAAGGAGGAGACACAGACGAGAATCATGAAAGTAAGACCTTCCCAGGGCACCATAACTTCCTGTGTTTATTACTTTGGTGATGTCCTGGTTGTTGAAGACGTTCACTGAAGAAATGAAGGCTGTGGCTTGCAGCTTTGGAGGCCATGGGGCTGGGGGCACTGGGGAGAGAGCCCCATGGCTAGAGTCGGCCACAGTCTTCAGAGAGGGAGACGAGATGAATCCTGGGACCTGGAGGCACAAGGGCACTGAAGAAGCTACAAAAAGTCATTGAGTGGCTTAAAGGGAGTGCATTTGGGGCAGTGGGGCAAACTGGCAAATAAAAACAAAGATACGGTCTGGGCCTGAAGTCAGGGACCTGGGTCTCCTCCTTGACCTCCACTCCCCAGCTGACCTTTGTTCCACGTTTGGACCATAAGGCAGGGGGAAACCTCCCTCACCCAAGGGGACCTCCTATGCACCCGAGTCAGCAGGTCAAAGTCAGCAGGAGGCTCCAGGCACCACTCCTCTGCAAACCCCAAACCGAGCGGGTTTCCCAGTCCATACCACACTCATCTCAGCCACTCCTTCCTCTGTTCAGGGTTTTGCATAGGCAAATGCCAGGGCCTGGCTGAGCGAAAGGGCCCCAGGCAGAGGATGGAATCTGTGCCATCTGGGTGCGGGCAGTGGCCTGGACAGGTCAGGGAGAAGGGGAAGGAAGGAGGCCACCTCCTGGCTTTGTCTCACCCCTGCTGGCCCTGCAGGACTGTGCTTCTTGCTAATTGCACAGGCAGATTTGGACAACCTCTTTCTCCATCTTTGGCACAGGATTGCTTTGTGCACAACCATAGCAATTCCCTCGGGATGAATTCCTAGAAGTAGAATTGCTGGAAACTCCCATTTTGAAGGTTTCAATGCCCCATTGTCTGGCAGAACCTGAGTGCCTATTTCAAGGTCCTGCCACAGCACACAGTGGCTCCCCACATTTTCCAGATCTCAGCCACTGATCTCCAATGAGAATAGCTCATAAGTCACAGGCCCAAGGTTGTCTAAACCCGCCCTAAGAAAACAAACAAATGGGGGGCATTCCCCCATTTGGTGATCATAAGACTCACTGGAGAACTTGTTAGAAGTCTTAGATTCCCAGACCTTTGCTGAGATTTTAAAGAATTGGATGTTCCAGGGGCCCGCCCCCTGGCATAGTGGTTAAGTTCTGCATGCTCCACTTCAGTAGCCCGGGTTTGTGGGTTCGGATCTCAGGAGTGGACCTACACCACTCATTAGCCATGTCGTGGTGGCACCCCACATATAAAGTGGAGGAAGATTGGTATGGATGTTAGCTTAGGGCTAATCTTCCTCAGCAAAAAATAAAAATAAAAAAGAATTGAATGTTCCAGAAAGGAACTGGGAATCTATATTATTAACAAGCATCCTAGATGGATCTTATGATCAGTCAAGTTTGAGAAACTCTGCTCTATAGGAAACATGCTGAGAAGATATGACTCCTAGGACATTTTTAGAATCACATACAGCCTTTAGCTTGTTGGGAACACAGGGGACCCAGCAGAGAAGGAAGGTGACACAGACCCTGCCCTCAAGGGGCCAGTACGAGAGATGGAGAGGACAAACCCAAGGAGATGTTCAGTTTCTCTGGGTTTCAGTTTCCTCTCGTGTAAACGGGGATATGAATAAGGCATTCCTCCTGGTGGGGGGCTCCTGAGGGTTGATTGAGAAGACGACACATGAAACATAGCGTGTGTGTGCACGATAATCATCAGCTCTTCCTGAAGTGGTGGTGCCGTGGTTGATGTGGTTGTTGCCAGCAGACAGAGAAGGTGGGCAAGTCTAGCTGGGATCCCTGGTGAGAAGGAAGTGGGAAGCATTGTGAGGAGGAAGGTCTGAGGACCTGAAGGAGGACAGATAAGCAGGCTGTGGCCAGAGGTCTCAGAGGTGGGAGAGTGTGGCATATGCTGAGATGTGGGTGGCCCGACTCCTTAGGGAACAGGAGGGGACATTTGCCATTCTTTCTGGCTGTGGAGCACTTTCTGCATTTGGGGCATTCTCTACCTTATGAATCCTGGCTTCCATTCACAGAAGCCAGATGAGGCCTTCCCAGCTTCCCTTGCAGCTGGGGTACAGGCATTCTGCCAGTCAGATGCCCGCACGCTAGACTGAGTCTGAAGCAGGCACCAAGAGCCATCCACCCTGGGGAGGTGGTGACAGTTATATCCTGTTTCCAGAGGCCAAGGGGGCTGAGACCCTTATGGCACCACCCAGGGCCCGGATCAGCCGTGTTGGCAAACGGTGGTGTCTGTACCCAGACGTGCCTCCATTAGGCCAGCTTGGCGTGACTTTTGGGATTTTGTTCCCGCCTGGTTCTCTGGCCCTCCTGGAGATGCAAGGAGCTACAGAATATTTTTATAAATTGTTTTTCAGCCTAAACTAGCTGGGTCAGTTTCTCTGAGTTCCAGTCAAGAACTCTAATTCAGAGATGAAATCGCAGCATCATTTGGATCACCACACAGATGCCAAGAAGCCCAAACCGTGAGGTCATCCATAGGTGTCTCCTGGGAAGGGGAGACCAGGTAGAAATAAGTGCCATAGCTTTATACGTCTATACTCTTGGGACATTTTTATGACAAGCATTAGCTATTTTTATAATTTAAAAAGTTAGTCAATATAGATAGAAAGAAAAAAGAAGAGGGAAGGGGGGGGTGACCTGGATCTCAAATATGAGGAAGCACTGGGAGAAGGATGTCCTAGGGGAGGGCGGGGCCCTGGGAGTGGGAGGCGGGGCCAGGGGAGGGGGTGGTGTGGGGCCACCGCAGGACAGCCAGGTTTCCCTCCACCAGGGAAGCAGGGGGAAAGGTGGGGAAAGACAAAAGGGTGCTGATAATACAAGGATTCCTCTTCCAGGGGAATGGGAATCTATAGGGGCCTAGGGTGGGGTAGAAAGAGGGAAAGGAGAACTTGGTTTTTTTTGGTGAGGAAGATTGTCACTGTGCTAACATCTGTTGCCAATCTTCCTCTTTTTGCTTGAGGAAGATTGTCACTGAGCTAACATCTGTACCAATCTTCCTCTATTTTGTATGCGGGATGTCACTGCAGCATGGCTTGATGAGTGGTGTGCAAGTCTGCCCCTGGGATCTGAACCCGTGTACCCCAGCCATCAAAGTGGAGCACACGAACTTAACCACTACACCACCGGGCCAGCCCCAGGAGAACTTTCTGAACTTGAGGTTAGGGCCAAGTGGTGGCATGGGGCCAGGCCTGAACCCGAGGGGACGGGGAGGGGAGAGCTGGGACTGGAGAATAAGGTCCCGTGAGGGTAAGGAAGAACGAGTCCTCAGGATATTTGTACCCGAGCAGGTGGTCAAATTACAGGCCCAAGAAGTTCCTAGAGAAGGGGGCTGGGGCCAACTGAACACTGTCTCTGGTTGGGTTAAAGTGAATGTCAGGGACAATCTTGAAGGCAGGTGGTTGGCAGGAGGGAGGGAAGGGACCCTCCTAGGCTGATGAATGAAGGGGATGTTGGGGCTGGTTTGGCACAAGCTGGCAGAGGCCCCTGCGCCTCCCAGGCCTGCTGATTCAGCTGACTCTGGTGGCAGCTGTGATGGGCTGACAGACAGAGGGGCGAAGGGACAGACACGCTTCCAAAGAGAGTCTCCAGCCCCTGTGCCTCCCTGGTGCATGATCATTTATTGCTGTAGCTTGAGAGGTTTGTGACAGACCCTCCCTCTACGTCCCCTGAAAGTGGATACTGAGCTTGCTGTGGAGTTTGTCTCTGTGTTTTCCTTTTTCTGCTTTCATCAGATTCTCCAAGGCTCAGGGTCAGGGCCTGAAAGCTGAGGTTGGCCTTCTCTGGCCTCCAGGGTAAAGTG
Organism: Equus caballus; assembly: GCF_041296265.1. NCBI lineage: Eukaryota > Metazoa > Chordata > Mammalia > Perissodactyla > Equidae > Equus > Equus caballus. The sequence continues at coordinate 34,559,393 of NC_091698.1, forward strand.
CACAAGCCGGCACCAGCCTGCTTCCCTCTGCCCCCGCCAGGGCGATGGGCCTCTGTCCCCCACACCCTGCCCTTTTTTGCAAACTGCTCACCACAGATTTGGTCATGTCACAGCTCTGCCTAAAACCCTTGAGCGACGCCCCGTGGCTCCTTGCATGGAGACCAAACACTTCTTGCTGCCGTGTAGGATCAGTCCCTTACCTACTTCCCCAGCCCGGCCCCTCCATTTTCCCACAGACTCACCCACACTCAGCTTCTCTCTGTGGTTCCAACATGACTGGGGCCCCAGGTGGCCCATTCGGCACCCTGCTGACTCAGGGAAATTTCAGTTGGAAGAAATTTAGTCCTCAGACAATACAACAAAGAGGGACGGCACTTTTAATGTATAGTAAAACAAAAAAAAAAAAGGAAAAAAGGACTCTCCTATAAGTATATTTAAAAAAAATAAATTTGTTTTACCAACTCTCCCAAAATCCACTTTCCTCATCTCTGCAACTGGCAATGCCCTCTTCCCAGACGGTGTGAGCACACTGTCCTGCCCCTGACCACACCCCTCCCGTCCACCTCAGCTCCTTATTGTGCAGATCTCCATAGTTCTTTAGCTGTCTTTAAACTTGATCCATTAGCCCACCGTCCAGATTCCACCCAGAAAGAGCCCAGGAGGTTTCCTGGGATGTGGGAACCTGAGTAAGGTTGGCCAGGGAGGGGGTTGCCGACACTTACAATGTTACGTGGCTTCTTTCATCCCTTTCTAGTCACACACAGGCTCCTTCTTATCTGGGGCTGTGGACTGGCCATTCTTCTTCTGGAACACCCTGGTCTCTTTCCTCTCTCTTCCTTCAGGTCACAGCTTAAGTGAACCTCAGCAGGGGCCCCAAACCAGGGCAGTCTGTCCCCCCTATCCCGGGCCACTCTCAGGACTCGCACCATAATTCAATCTACAGGTTTATTTCAGATCTAGATTGTAGACTCCCACTCGACTGTAGGCGCTCTAAATGGGCAGCGAGGGTGTCTGTTCAGTTCACGGCCAAATTCCAAGTGCCCGGCCCACACTTGGCACATTGCAGCCTCTCAAAAAATATTTGTTGTAGCTGCATATGCAACTCTTACTCATTCTTCACCGCCGGCTCAAAGCCCCCCAGCTCTCTGCAAACATCCTTGGTCTCTCTCCTCTGAAAAGGCCCATGGCTTGCTCCTTTCCTGCCCAGTGGACATCAACCACCAGACCCAGGCTGAGCACATTGTCCTGAGGCCCTTTCCTGTTTATCTGCAACAACCCCCTTGTCTAGATGCAGATGGAGTACCATGGATTCTTCTCTGAGTACCTTTGACCGACCTTGCCCTCACTCTACCGGGTCCTTTCCTTTATTTACCTTCTTGAGTGGGGGAGGGGGCATCTATTCCTCTTCCCCCCACCCCCCGCCCGGAGCTCCATCCCCCCATTACTCAACCCCCCAACTCCTCTTTTAGGCTTCCTTCTTCAGCTCTGAGCCCGGGAGCCAGGCATCTCGTGTTCCTGCCGCTTCCTTGTTCTTTTCTCCTAGGACTGGTGAGCCGAGACGCTATGGAAAACCGGCCTGGCCTTCTACCTCCCCCTTCGGAAAGACGGGGCACTGCGGCTCCATCCCCACATCCTTTCCTACGGATGTGGAGGGCCCTGAGATCACTGTCCCCACCTTTACCCACAGAAAAGCTGAGACTAAAGCGGAGATGGATGCTGGGCCTTGAGCCAAGGCCATCTAATTACGTACACAGGACGAAAACCCTCAGTCCCCTCACCCCCGCCCCGGCCGCTGTCGGGACCGGAGCAGTTTTTTCACGGGAAAGGGCGACGCCTGGTGGTGAGGTAAAGCCTGGCGGCCTGTCCCTCATTCCCAGGACTGACAGAGGAAGGGGCGTGGCCTGCAGGGCCAACGACACCGGCTTTTATTATCACCTGTTATTGTTGCAAGGACCTTGGTTTGAAAATCGGCAGAAATCTGTGAAGTCCAATATAAATGCAAGATTTTAAAAATATGTACAAACAATATTAAAAGGCAAAGATAAAAAGTCAACCGTAATTCCATCAAAGGTGGAAGATATTTTGAAAACAAGGAATTTCTGTTTATAAATTTTAAACGCCAGTCTTAACAAACTTTTATTGAAAACATTCACATGCTAAGGATCTCTCTGCTAAAATGGGAATCTCGCCATTGCATCAGGATGCGTAACCGGTATAGAGTCAGACATGTCCCTGTATAGAATATGTATGCTCCTGCGTTGCTCCCAAGGCCCTGAAGAGGAAAGAACTCAACTTTTGGTGCACCTTACCCTTAGCCACTTCCCCTATAATGGCCTAATAATACTGCCCTGTGACTTTAACTGCACCCTGCCAGCTGGACCTTCAGGAAACAGGGTTAGGCATGGAACGGTTTAGGCACATTGCAGGCAAGTCACACAGGCTCTTACTGATTCAAAAATCTGGTGCGAAGCCTGGAACGCAGAAGCTGGCTGTTGCAGGAGAGAATAGGAGCTTATTAAAGAGTCCAGGAACTGGGGCAACAGCCCTCTCCAAGTTTCTATGGTACCTATCTCTCGTCTCTAGGGGCAGAGGAGCTACTCAACAAAAGGCTGCTTGTCTTAACAGAAATACTTGGAAAAACAGCCTTTGACAACTTGCCAGGTAGAAATGAGCATGCTTAAAGACCACCTGACCAGTCGGTGTGAACCCCACTCCTGCTACCAAGGGATTCTGGGTGATCTACTTTGAATATCCTTTCTGGAGTTGTTTTTAATTGCTCCAAGATTAAATGGAATATTTCTAGGAAGTAGCTGGTCTCCGTCTAACTATAGAAGAAAGAGATCTCACTGACATTACAGGGTCACGGCTATACCCTCCCAGAGTGGCTGTTTTCCTACCTACCTTGATGATCAGGGACACAGGAGTACATGACCAGATCAGAAAGTGTAAAAGCTGAAAATGGGGTTGGAGGCAGAAAGTTCAATGTGTTGCTGGCCACTGTGGTGTCACTGCTCCCGATACAGGTGTAACCTGAATCCCCACTTGGAAGCCAGAAATCAGCTGAGAAGAGGCTTCGGGAGAAAGACTGCCCTGGTCCCGGAGGGTGGAGGCAGTGGGGCCTCAGCACAGTTCATCCACCGAGCAGGCGGGACCCCTGAATTCCTGACTTGCACTGAAGGGTTTGGGTAAGTCCCTTCTGTAGCGCCTCAAAGGATCCTTGTGCAACCTGGGAAGTTACGACAAGAGTTCTGCCGCTTGACCCTGAAGTGTGAACAGAGCACTTTAAAGGAGCATACCGAATGATTGTGCCCTGGTTATTACTTCCTGGCAGCCCCTCAGCCTTACCTGGCTCTGCCATGTAAAGCTGACACGAGGGCGCAGGGCGTTGAGAGCGGTCAGATACCGTGGCCCGAACATCGGGACCTACATCCCAGGACACGGAGGACCCAGGCCCTCCCTGGGCTTCGCCAGGAGACCTGCAGGCCATACAGGGACCCTAACCGGCTTAGTCCTGCCTCAGGGTCCGGGCTGCTCCTCCCTCCAGGAAAAGAGAGTTCGTTCCAGACGATGGAGGAGAGGTCGGGGAGGCGCACTCTGCGTCCCTCCAAGGCGGCTGGCCCAAGCCCCCACGCACCAGCCCTTTCCCCTGCATCGCCCGCCTCGGTGGGAGGGCGGGCCGGGGCTCAGGTCTGCGGAGAAGGGCTCAAGCCAACGACCCCACGATGGAGCAGAGTGTGCTGGGGCTGGGGGCCGGGCTTGCGGGGAGGAGACCTCCTTCCCCCTAACACGGTAACCCCCACCGGTCGATGGGGATCCCACCACGCCGGAATCGCTCTTCCGGTCGGAGCGCCCCCCTCCCCGGAGCCCCGCCCCGCAGCCCACTGCCTGCTGGGATTTGTAGTCCACGGGGGACGGGGCCAGTATGGCAGGCGCGGCGTGTGTGTGTGGGTGTGTGGGTGTGTGTGTCAGTCAGTGTGTTCCGAGGTCTTCTGTGGCCTCCTCATCCTCCTGACCTCGCCCCTGAGGGTACCCTGAACCTGGGCTTGGCACGGGGAACGCAGACCACTGCTCCCGAGGCCCCGCCCCGCTGTCCATTCCTGCTGGGATTTGTAGTTCGGCTGGGGCTCGGGCCTGGGGGCGGGGGGAGATGGGGTCCCACCCGAGCTCGCCTGTGTGCCGTCCTGGTTCCTCGTTCTTCCTGCGGTCCCTGGATCTGCACAGTAGGCCTGGCGCCGGGCCCTCTGGCCCTTCCCGCCGGCCCCCCGCCCCCGCAGTGCATCAGCGGCGCCTGCAGGACCCAGCCGCTCGAGGGGCAAACTGAGGCATGAAGAGGCCCGCGCTCTGGCCGGGTCCGTCCTGGTGTCGGCGGAGCCAGGCCCGAGTGGAAAGGCCGGAGAAAAAGGCCGGAGTGAGGACGTGGCCTGGGAGGCCCAGCCCAGGCCTGGTGGCGCCTCTCAGCTCTTTCGAGACTGCGATCAGTGGTGTCTCAAAATGATCACAGACTCACTCAGGATTGCCTGGGTGCATTACAGCTGATTACCTTACAGGGTTGACAGATAAAATTTTTATTTGCCAAATTTGGCAACCCTACAGAGGGAGCCCAAGGAGGGAGGAAGGCTCTCATGACCAAGAAAACCAAGAAATGGGGCGACTCGAGCCCACAGGTTTACTTCGAGGGTCAAATAAACCGGGTTTGTGCGTGGTGTGTGGGTGGGGAGTGGCAGTGTTTTGAAACCGTAAAGCCAAGGGCGTAGGTGAGGTATTATCATCGTCAGGATCTGAACTGGGAGCACTGGAGAAAAGGCTCTGGGCCTTCAGGAGCCCCGTTCTAAAGAGGAAGGTACCCTTATGTGTGTTACCTGAGTGTAGCTGAGTGTTACCTGAGTGTAGAAACATGGAATCTATTTTTTTTTTTAAAGTGTGGTGAAACGGGTCAAGGATGGAGTCACCACTCAAAGGTTACAAAGCCCATTTGTTTAGTTCGTTGACAGCTTTATTGTACAATTCACTGTTTTATCTGCAGAGTTACACAACCATCACCACAACCTAATTTTATAACATTTTCATCACCCCAAAAAGAAACCTGTACCCCTTAGCAGTCATCCCCTCATACTCCCCATCCCCTCCAGCCCTAGCAACTGCTAACCTACTTTTTATTTCTGTAGATTTGCCTATTCTGGACTTTTCATGAGATCATGTAATGTGTGGTCTTTTGTGATTGGCTTCTTTCACTTAGCATGATATTTAAAAAATTCATCCAGTTTGTAGCATGTGTAGTATCAGCACTCTGTAATATTTTTGCCACTTTTTGTGAGTCTATATTTTTTGAAATAAAACCTTTTTTTTCCTTTTTTGCTGAGGAAGATTAGCCTTGAGTTAACATCTGTGCCAATCCTCCTCTGCTTTATACGTGGGATGCCACTGCAGCATGGCTTCAAGTGGTGTAGGTCCATGCCTGGGATCCAAACCCATGAACCTGTGCCACTGAAGTAGAGTGCACCGAACTTAACCACTAGGCCATGCGGCCAGCCCCAGAACTTTTTATTTTTTTAAAGCAAGATGTCTAGAGGATGAGCAGAATTAGCTCCTTACATGTGAAAGGACTCAGAGCTGGCAAGAGAATTCAATGCAGAGAACAGGGTGGGCCTTGGGAGAGGAGGAGGCAGAGCAGAGCCTGGAAGGGAGGCAGGGGCCCATCTCAGCCCAGCACCACCTGGGGAGGCTGTGTGCAGTGAGGGTTGGGAGGGCAGGCATCAAGTCCCACCACCTGGCTTCCAGCCCATCCTCTGCCACTTACTAAGGAGGTCCTGGAGCAAGTTATTTTGACCTCACTTTGCCTCCATTTCTTCATCTGTAAAATGAGGATAATAAGAGGATCTACTTTAGAGGGTAAATGGGGGATTAAGTGAGAAAGTCATATAAAGACCAGCACTCAGTAGTGTTAGCTCTTATCATGACCTTACAGTGATGAGATGATGAGGACCCAGTGTGACCCTGGCCTTGAGTGGGTAAACCTGTCCTCTTGTGTCCTTCCTGGGGACCAGCCCCTCCTGCCCCGGTCACTCAGTGCCCTCCCCACCACCACAGTGCTCCACCTGATCTCCTGCTGGCCCGCTCATTCATGCTGTACTGGACAGTCCCACTTTCCCAAGAGGTCCCTGAGGAATTCCAGGGTGCCACTGTCCAGGATGCCTGCGAGCACCCAGCAGTGACTAAAAAAAAAAAACAGCAAACAAAAGACTTTCGAATCTTGAGCTTTATTCAGAAAATATGGCCTTCCAGACTCCTGGCCGTTCCTCAGAGCTAGTTGAAATGGTCTAGAAAAATTCACTGCAGATTAAAGGCTAGAAGCATCCGAGTCAATGCCTTCAGAGGAATATTTTGGGGAATTTGATGTTGGAATTTTTAGGTATTGCATCAGATCCCCATCAGCCCCCGAGGCTTAGGAAATGCAACAGCTGTTGGATTTCCTCGTCTGAGCTGCCCCTCTGGACTGGAGTCAGAGGAGCCAGAAAGGACTCTCCTCGGCGAGTGGCTGCATTTTACAGACGGGAAACAGGTGAAGAGAGGGCCATAGGGCAGGGGAGGTAGAAGCCAGGTTGGGAACTCACTCAGGAAGGATCCTTTGCAATTTCAGAAAATTCTTAGCCCTGGAAATCAGTCCATACCTGGGTCCACCGACACAGAAGCAGAAAGCTGGCTGTCCTGGGAAGCCCCAGACCCTTGGCCAGAGCCCAGGCAGCCAAGCCCGGAAGTCAGTGTCTGATGCCTCCTTTTCCTGGTTTCTTTCAGCCAGATGTTTGTCCTAAAAGCAGGAGTTTATTAATAATAATGGTAATGGCACCTCGCATGCATCCAGGCCTTTATTCTTTTCAATGAGCCTCCCATAGGTTGTCGCATGGGATCCCCACAACCCCGCAAGGCAGGAGGGCTGGGTTACTGTCCTTGCTTCACAGGCGAGGAACCCGTGGCTCAGGTTTAAGTGACTTTCCCAAGGCGACAGAGGCTGGGGCAGTACTAGAATGTGGGGATTTTGCCCTCTAATCTGTTAATACATTCAGTAAATAAACTTTTGAGTGTCTCTTACCTGCTGGGTGCTCTGCTGGGTGCTGGGGTCACAAGGATGACCTGACATGGTCCCTGGGCTGGAGGAGTTAACAGTGTGGTGGGGAAGGCACACAGGGAGCAGATGATTGAAAAAAGTGGTGGTGAGGGAACTTTCTGGGGGTGTGGAAGGGTTTTATGTCTTGGTAGGGATGCAGCTTACATGGGTGTTTGCATATGTCAAAACTCATCGAACTCTACACTTATGATTTGTGCATTTCACTGTAAATTTTACCTAAAAAATGCAGAAAATGGGCATGCTCTGGGAGGACGATGCCTAGCAGGGCCTGGGCAGGGCCCAGCTGTCCTGAAGCAGGCTGGGGGCCCACCAGGTTGCCCATGCACACAATTCCAACTTTGCTAGTGGGGTGTGTCTGATAGGTTCTTCCCAGCGGCCTTGATGCGCGGGGCACCTGGGGAGCAAGGAGGAGGGAGTCAGGAATCACTACCCATTGGAGGACGGATATTTAAGCTGGGTCTGCAGGTGAGCAGTTGGTCAGAGGAGGGTGGACAAGTGGAGGAAGGTTGGTTTCTGAGCATTCCTCAGTGAAGTGTGGTTGCCAGTGTTGCCCAGATGGAAAGGGAAAGAACCTGACTTGGAATTGCCTGCCTTACCCCAGGCCCCATCAGTGGGCCTCACAGAAACTCATGCTGGTTGGGATTTTGGAAGCTGCTTCCCAAGAAAGGAAAAAGTCCTCTAACCACTGTCTTAGGGCGTCAGGGCCATGTCCTGGTCCTGATGCCTTCTGTCAGCAAACGTCTTTCGGGGTTTGCCTGCTGCTCATGGCTCTCTCCACTCAGAAGCCAAGGAGAAGTGCAGCCCATTTTCTGGCCAACTCACTTCCAGAGCGCCTGGCCTCCTGGTGCAGACGCTGGCTGGCCTGCTTGCTTCCGAATAAAGAGGAGAAGGGTGAGATGTTGCCGGTCTAGCACGGCTTGAAGCCAGACCATCCTGGATTAGAATCCTGGTTCTGCTACTGAACCGGCAATGTGACCTTGGACAAGTCACTTACCCTCTCTGAGCCTCCCTGAGACTTCTTCATCTATTAGCCAGAATAATGATGGTAGGTATGAAGACTGAACGAGATCACGTTTAAAGTCCCCAGAACATAGTAGGCACTGAAGGAACAGTGGCTGTTGCAGCTCGACTGAGGCCAAGGATCTATCAGTTGGAGGGGCTGTGACCCCTGCCATCCTCTCGCGAAGTTTCCTCATAGCGAGGTTGTCCGTAGCTTCCCGGGTACCCGCCCCAGTCTCCCCGGGAGGGAGGACAGCGAGGGCGGCCTCAGGCCGGCCAGGCCCCTCCCTCGGACCGGCGGCCTCCTCCTCGGGGGCCCCTCCGCCCCTCTCCTCTAAGGGGTGCACCCGCGTATCTAATCGCATCGCCTCGCTTCCTGCAGGGAGGGGCGCGAGAGGGCGGGTCCGTGCTACAGAAATGCTGTATTTTACTCCATTTGGGCCAAACTCTGAGCGTTCCTGCCGAGGGAGACCGGGAGACCGGAGCGGGAGGGAAAACGTGAATCTGGTAAAAAAACAAGTGTGAGAATCTGGTTACCAGATAATGTCCTTAGCGTGTGCGTTCTTTGAGTTCCAAGGCGCTTAAGATTCCTGGGTTGAGTGACCTGCTCTTTTGTTTCGCTGTTAATTTGCACATCTCTTTTTATTTCTGTGGCGATTGGGGCCACCTTTAGCCAGGTGAGCTTCAGATTTGGAGAACAGTGACTCCCATTGTCCTTGTGCCCCTTGGTCGGTGCACAGAGTCCGGAACTTCAGAGCTACCCTGGTTCTGCACCTGTGTAGAACGGAGTCACCAGAGTCGATGAACCTTCCTAGGGTGGAGGCTGGGGCAGGGAGGAGTAATCTGTTGTTTAACTTTCCATCCCCCTGTGGCTACACAGGGCCGGGGGCGGGGGTGGTGCGGCAGGGACATTACTTACCGAGGTGCTGGGCACATATACTGAGGTCCCCTAGTAAATTCTCATCGTTGGGAAGAGAAAGAAGTCTAGGTTCATTGAGCATCTATCATTTGCTGGTTAATTTTACGATCTCATTTAATCTTCGCATTGATGTTTATGCCCATTTTACAGATTGGGCACGGGGAAGCTCAAGGAGGTTCAGTCACTTGCTGGAGGGAGCGCAGCCAGTAAGTAGCTAAACTGTTCAATTCTTTCCACTCTGCCAGGTTATCTGGCCAGCCTCTGGTCCTCACGGGGACAGGGCCCGCTGGGACTTCAACTCAGATTAGCCTATTTTTTTTCCTACATTTTATTTTTCCTTTTTCTCCCTTAAAGCCCCCCCCCCCCACCCCAGTACATAGTTGTGTATTTTTTGTTGTGGGTCCTTCTAGTTGTGGCATGTGGGATGCTGCCTCAGCATGGCCTGACGAGCGGTGCCATGTCCGCGCCCAGGATCCCAACTGGTGAACCCTGGGCCGCCGAAGCAGAGCTTGCGAACTTCACCACTTGGCCACGGGGCCGGTCCCCCAATTAGCCTATTTTTAAGGCCAGCAGTTTGGCCATGGAGACACTCAGATGCCGCCTACAGTTTGTATCCTTGAAAAGAACATTTAACTTCCCATCTTGCTCTGGTCCAGAAATTTTAACACATGGATTGATTTAGTGCCGCTGCCTGCACTGCTGCCCCATGGGTGGGACCTTGACCCTGAGGCTGAGCCTTATCTCTGACTACCCTGTTGACCAGCCCTGGGCCAGAGTCCCGGGCCCGGGAGCTGTGCATGACTGCATAACTGGGTGCTCACTTCCTCTGGAGCACGCCCAGACTGTGCTTCATCCTTCCTCATGGATTCAGAAAAGAATGGAAGGCTCCCTTGCTCTGCCTCCCACTCCCTGGGTGACTGTGGGTGAGTCACTCAGGCGTCAGTATCCTCCTCTAGAAAGGGAGCAAGTGACTTGGACCAGACTAGCTCTGGGGTCCTATGATGTGATGTAGGCAGGCTGCCATGGGTCAAGCCAGAACCGCTGTTACTCGTATTGCTGTCCCTTAGAGGGCGCAGTGCTGAGACTGCGTGACAGTGGACATCAGGTGAATGAGATGCTGATCAAGGGTAGACTTGAGAGGCATTTGGCATGCAGGCACAGCCAAGAATGGTTCACAGGCCTCAGCCACTCCCTCAGAATGGAGCTTCAAAAAAATCAAATGTGTGCATTCAGGGGAAGGAGAAAGACAAGTCAGGGGAGGAAGGAAAAGTCATTGCAGAGGCAGTGACCCCACCCAGGAAGTGTGACTAACCCGGTGGAGGCAGGGGCTGGGCAGATGTGCCTGCCCAAGGCTGGTGAGTAGGGGACGTGGCCAGTTGTGGCTCTCCTGTGGCTCTCCTTGCAGGTCCAGCCTTAGAGATGCTGACCCTGGCCTGCAGCCTGCGGAGACCACTGCGGGGAGGCCCCAAGCTGGGGTGGACCTCCAGCCTGCCCGCGGGTGCCTCTGAGGAGCCAGCCTGGCAGCACCCACCGCTCGCCCTCAGTGCTGCTCTTCCCGCCAAGGCTGCCAGCCTCCCAGCTCTGTCCGCCCCCTCCTGTCGGAGGATGGGCTGGGGAAGGAGCCAGGGGTGGGGCAGGAGAGGGCCAGCCCAGGAGGAGTCAGAGAGATGTGAGAAGCTGGGGTGGGGCAGGCTGGGAGGAAGCAGAGCTTGAAAAGCTGAAGGAGGAGGAGGAAGAGCTGCAGAAAGGTGAAGTGGGAGGGTGGCTGAGGGAGAGTGGCCCCCGGGCCTGGGCTGATCCGGACCCTCTCAAGTGGGCAAGTGAGGCCTGGCTGTCGGGGTCTGGAAACAGAGACTCACATTTCTGGAAACTGCTTTGTCCAGGACTGGTGTCCCCGAGCCTGCGGTCCTGGCAGCTTTACGCCAGGACCCAGGTATTTTATCTGACTGAAGCCTCGAAGCTGCCCTGGGGGACGGCTGTGCTGTGCTCAGGACATTGATGAGGAGCTCCGGGGTCAGGGCTTGTCCTGGCTTGTATGAGAGTTGGTGCCTGACCTCCTGACAGAGGCCACCGCACCAAGTGACCGGACTCCTGAAGGCCCTCAGCCAGCCGGGAGCTGCATTCCGATTTGGCGATACTTGTCCCTGGGGCAGGACTGTGCTGTGACTGTAGTTAGGTGGGCTGGGGGTGGGGGGGCTGTTGAAGAGGGCTCCCCCCCCTGCCCCCAGCAGGCCTGGCATTTGAATTCAAATACAAGGGGCACAGTATCTGAATTATTTTGCAAATTTAGCAAGACTCCAGCCAAGGGTCTGGCCAGCTGCCTGGGGTGGGGGTGGGGGGCGGGAGGAGGAGGGATGTGAAGGTGGAGGAGGGCAAAGGGTGGGACTCCTACTTGTTGTCAGTGAAGGAGCACTGGCCCAAGAGTGCCTGGACAAGGCCTCTGGACCTAGCTCCTGAGCATGCCCACATCCAGGCTAGGAGGACCCCGTGTCGTTTCCAGTGCTGACACGCTTCCCTCCACCCTTTCTTGAGGAGAGGGGCAGGGGCTGTTTCATTTCACAACTAAGGGCAAATGGGACAGAGAGGTGAAGGGACCTGTTGGGGACCAACGGAATCGGTCTGAGGAGGGCAAAGGTAGCCCGGAGGACTTTTTGTCATTCTGGCAGCTGTCAAGCGCTGCCTTCAAGGTATGCGTAACAGCGACACCCCCACCCCACCGCAGGGTCCCCCAGTGTGTCCTCAACCGCCAGGCTCCTTCCTAAGTCAGTGCCATGGGACAGCCAGCAGGGCACACATCCTCGCCCCACCCCTAGCCCCGTGGCAGTCCAACGGGAGCCTCTGCTTTCTGCCTCCGAGTCTGCTCCAGCCTGCCCCGTCCGTCTGTTGACATCCTGCACTAGCTGTCAGGCTCCCTCTGGTCTAATAATTGGAACCCAGCAAGTCCAGTTAATTAAATGCATTCTCTGAGCACCTGCAGGGTGCCAGGCTCAGTGTGAGGTTCCAGCTAGATGGAGAGAGGCAAAATACAGTGCCTGCCCCAAAGGCCCCTTCGGTCCAGTAGGGGAGATGGGCAGACCCGTAGCTCACTGCATTAATCACAGAGTGGGGAAAAACAAAGGCTTTAATGTAAAGGTATAGAAGTGGCTGCCTCGTGAGGTGGTGAGTTCCCCATCACCAGAAGTGTTCAAGAAGAGGATGGTGAGGGGTGCTATAGAAGGGGTTTCTGTGCAGTGGGTATGTGTTGGGAGGTGGATGCAGAGCAGGATGAGATAAACATTAAGGCTCCTTCTAATGCTGATATCTGTGACTGCGTGACATTCCCCACATAGGGGAAGTTTGTCTGCTGTCCCAGTGGGTGTGATGGCTCTCAACTTCACTACCCACTTGAGCGAGACACGGGTTGTTCTTCATTTCTGTGTCATCCCTCCCCCACCCCCGCATCCTGCCCAGTACCAAGCTCCCAGCATAGACCTCAAATGGAATTGAGTAGACCCTGCCCAGGGCTGCTTGAGGAACGCAGGGTGTCAGGCGTGTCCCCCGCTCTGGTTGAGACATGAAGCTGTCAGGTCCTGCTGTAAGACAGCCTGCAGGCAGGGACTGAAGTAAGTGCTCCCAGGTGAGAGGGCTAGTAGAGCTCCCAGAGGAGGCCAAGGCCACCAAATGTCCTGGCAGGCTCCTCAGACAGCTGGGGCTTGAAAGGCCTGGAGGGGCGGTGGGGCTAGGATGGACATGACGGTGGAGGTGTGCACAGAGGACGCTCAGGGAGCTGTGGGCTGTGGGCTTGGGCTGGGGGGAGAGGAGAGAAGGAGAGGCCCGGGGTCAGGAGGGGACAGTCACTGGTGAGAGCCTGGAGCAGAAGGCTGGAGGCAGGACTCTGAGCAGGCAGCAGCCTGACCCTGCCTTAGAGTCACCTGGAACGTCTCCAACACTGATACCAGCTCCACCCCAGAGTCTGATTTTCACTAATCTGGTATGTGCCCTGGGCATTGGCTTTTTTTTTTTTTTTTTTTTTTTTTTTAGGAAGATTAGCCCTGTGCTAACTACTGCCAATCCTCCTCTTTTTTTGCTGAGGAAGACTGACCCTGAGCTAACATCCGTGCCCATCTTCTTCTACTTTATATGTGGGATGCCTACCACAACATGGCTTTTGCCAAGCGGTGCCATGTCTGCATCCGGGATCCGAACCGGCGAACCCTAGGTCGCCGAGAAGCGGAACATGTACACTTAACCGCTGCACCACCAGGCCGGCCCTGCATTGGGCCTTTTTTAAAGCCCCCCAGTGATTCTAATGTGCAGGCAAGTGTGAGTTGCTGTTCTGGACAGAGTTAACTGGCAGCGTCAGAATCACCTGGAACATATGTTCAAAATGAGGATGCACAGGGCACACCCCACACCTGTGGGCTCAGACTCTCCAGGCCTGGGGCTTGGCACCTCTGTTTTTATAAGATCCTGAGGTACTTCTAACAGGCAGCCAGAGTGGAGAGCCGGAGTGATGAGGGAGCAGGCAGCCAAACCCCGTTCATCAAACCCTGCAGTGGCTCTCAGAGGGGCCCCGGCATGTGGGCTGCTTGCGTTTGAGTTACGGCCAGAGCTCTTACATCAGTAACACAGAAAAATAGGAAAGCTGACAATTGACCCTCTTAGTCACACCATCTCCGTTTCCGAGCTCTCCCCACTGACTTGGGCTTTGGGCGGCCGCCTCCCCACTTCAGACCTGAGTCACAGGCTCAGCTGCCTGGTGCAGGGGATGTGGGCACAGCATGTGACTGACTCTCTGTAGGATGGAGAAACTTGAAAGTTTCCCTCCCCCAAACCTCCCCCTCCCTGCCTCCCTGCTTTGCGGGAAGTGTGGTTCCAAAAAGTGCCTTCAGCTGTGTTGTAATTTAGGCATGGAAAATGAAAGTCATAATTCATGTGGTAATTTACATCCATTACCGCTGCTCGTGTCTCCCTCTGTTTCTTGCTCAGTCAACATCCACCCACCCATCCCCCAAAGATTTCCCTGCTTCCCCAGCCCCCAAGAATCTCCTAGTGGTGCCACTTTGCCTCTTCACCCTGAAATTCCCCAGGCCCTTTTAGCCTGTGTCCCTGGGACTCACATTACTAAAGTTGGTGTGGTCTCAGCGTTTTAAGCCAAAAGAAGAAACCCTCTAGTAATGGGAACATGTGAAAGAGACAGTGAGTGAAGCTGTAACTTCTGCATTTGCTGAAAAAGGTAATTTTTTTTTTAAATGCTTGCCTTTAGCTTTTTTTTCCCCCTGAATTAACTTTTGTCCAAAAAAGGTTGCTCCCACTGACCTACAGAATAAAGGTGATGTTCATCATCCTAGCATTTGAGGGGAGCTGGGCATACAAGCGTGATAGCTGATGCCTGGGAATGGGTGAGATTCCCCAGGGAGGGAGTTTAGAATTAAAGAAAGCGCTAAGTCTAATGTTAGCTGTAGGCTTTTTTTTCCTTTTGTTTGTTTGTTTTTGGTAGATGCCTTTTATCAGGTTAAGCAAATTCCCTTCTATTTCTAGTTTGCTGAAAGTGTTTTTTTTTTTTTAAAATCAGGAATGGATGTAGAATTCTGCTAAATGCTTTCTCTGCATCTATTGAGACAAGTGTATATAAATATATATATTTATTGTCAACAAAAATAATCCATAACCAATCTATAAGTGAAAATTTGGGAGAGTTTATTCTGAGTTAAAATCTGAGGACCATGGCCTGGGGCCTTTCTTCCCCGAAGGAAGAAAGGGCACTGAAGAAGTGGGGTGCACAGAGTGGTTATATACCCCCAAACAGGGTGTTTCACATATGATTGAAATGTCCCTTTTACGAGAGTCGGCACAGTGGATTGATGGAAACAGTAGGTAGGTCTGCCATCTCGGTGAACACAGCAGGGTGGCAGGTCTGTTGTCCCAAGCTGGGTGGTCACAGGCAATCAGTTCCTAGCCTAAGGAAAGAAGCTTATCCTTAAGGAAATGCCAATGTGGGGGAAAGTTGCACCTTTATCTCAGGGGCCTTTGTTTTTGCCATAGGAAATGTTTTAAAGCAGATATGCAATGCTCAACAGCCACAGTCACGCCCTTTTGGAAAAACAAGGTCAGGCCGAATTAGGTTTATACCAAATGGCTTCCTCATGTACTCCAATATATCCTATTGCTTGCCATTTTTATTTGTCATTATTTAGTTTGTTAATAGGGTGGGTCACATTGATTAATTTTCATATGTTAAAACCAACTTTGCATTCCTTAGATAAACCCCGTTTAGTCATAATATTCTATCCTTTTTATATATCACTGAATTCCAAATGCTAAAATTTTATTAATGTTTTCTGTGTCTATGTTCATGAGGGATATTGATCTAATTTTTTAATTTTCTTTTCTATAATATATTTGTCTGGTTTTGTTCTGTCAAGATAATGCTGGCAGCATAGGGTGAGTTGAGATGTTCTCTCCTATTTTCTGGAAGAGTTTGTGTAGAATTGGTATTATGTCTTCCTTAAATTTTTGGTAGAATTTATCTGGACTTGGAATCTTTTTTGGGGGAGAAGTTTTTAAGTACAAACTCAATTTCTTTAATAGCTATTAGAAGGATTCAGGTAATCTAGTTCTTCTTGAGTGAACTTTCATAATTTGTATCCTTCAAGGAACTTGCCCATTTCATATAATTTGTTGAATATATTGGCATAAAGCTTTTGTAATATTCACTTTACCCTTTGAATATCTGTAGGATCTGTGGTGATGTCATCTCTCAATTGTTTCTGTATTGGAAATCTGTGCCTTTTCTTTTTCCTAATCAGTTTGACGAAAGGTTCATTCATCAATTTTATTGATTTTTTTTTGAAAACCAGCTTTATTGATTTTATTTTTTTGTTTTCTATTTCTTTTTTTTAATTTTTTTTTCCAAGGAAGATTAGCCCTGAGCTAACATCTACTGCCAATCCTCCTCTATTTGCTGAGGAAGACTGGCCCTGAGCTAACATCCATGCCCATCTTCCTCTACTTTATATGTGGGATGCCTACCACAGCATGGCTTGCCAAGCAGTGCCATGTCTGCACCCGGGATCCAAACTGGCGAACCCCAGGCTGCCGAAGTGGAATGGGTGAACTTAACTGCTGTGCCACTGGGCTGGCCCATTATTTTTTTGTTTTCTATTTCTACTCTTATTTGTGTTTATTTTCTTCTGATTATTTTGGGTTTAATTTACTTTTCCTTTTCTGATTTTGTTTTTATGGTGGAAACTGATGTTGCTGATTTTAGACTTTTCTAATATAAGTCGTTATTGCTTAAAGAACTGTATCCTAGCCTCCTGCAATACCCAGAGTTAGAGGTCTGGAAGCAGGAGACAAGTGTGGCTGAGAGGTCACAGCAAGGGGAAGACACTGGCCCAGGAGCCAGAGACCTGGTTTTCACTGGCCTCTCACTAGCTGTGTGACTTTGGACTTAGACTCTCTGAGCCTCACTTTCGTTGCTTGTGTGATGGAGCCAAGGATAATCTCCTCTTGGGCTCTTGAAGATGAAGTAGTTGATGAATACGCAAGTACTTGGCCACCTGGAATGGCCTCCCCAGACCAGTGTGAAGGGTGATTGTCATGACATTTGTAATAACAATGGCTTCTTCTGTCTTTCCAGATCTGGAAACAGCATGTACACACCCATCCCCAAGAGGTAGGCTATGCACCCCATCCCCTTCCCCCCGCCCCAGGCCTGCCCAGGTCTCTGTGCTTGGGTCCACTCCTCAAGGGCCCTGGCCACTGCCAACCCTCTCCCCTCCCACAGCGGCTCTCCATTCCCAGCCTCAGTGCAGGATCCCGGCCTGCACGTATGGCGGGTGGAGAAGCTGAAGCCAGTACCAGTAGCACGAGAGAACCAGGGCATCTTCTTCTCTGGTGACTCCTACCTGGTGCTGCACAATGGCCCGGAGGAGCTCTCCCACCTGCACCTGTGGATCGGTAAGGGAGCTGGGGGAACTGTTGGGGTCCTGGCTCAGGCAGGGGCCAGGGCTGGGATGGGTCTCACAGGCCTTGCCCTGCCACCTCCCACCTGCCCCAGGCCAGCAGTCATCCCGGGATGAGCAGGGGGCCTGCGCTGTGCTGGCTGTGCACCTAAACACCCTGCTTGGGGAGAGGCCTGTGCAGCACCGCGAGGTGCAGGGCAATGAGTCCGACCTCTTCATGAGCTACTTCCCACGTGGCCTCAAGTACCAGGTCAGAACCCACCTCTTGGCACCCCGACGCTGTGAATTCTTGCAGAGCCAGCTGCCCTTCCAGCTGCTTCTTACCCTGCAAAAGGCCCAGACGCCCTCGGGACTGGGTCCTCCCCACCTTTCTTCCCATCTCCCAGTGGGCTGGGGTATGGAGGGGTCCCGGCCTGCCATCAGCCCACTCAGGCTGGTTGTCTGGGCTGCAGGAAGGTGGAGTGGAGTCAGCCTTTCATAAGACCTCCCCAGGGGCCACCCCAGCTGCCATCAAGAAACTCTACCAAGTGAAGGGGAAGAAGAACATCCGTGCCACCGAGCAGGCGCTGAGCTGGGACAGCTTCAACACCGGAGACTGCTTCATCTTGGACCTTGGCCAGGTGGGCGGACAGGACTGGTCTGAGCACGCTGTGTTGGCACCGTGTTATAAAAGGGCAGGGACCAGGAGGCCAGGGGAAAGGGAGAGAAGCTGAGAGGCCCGTTCCAAGTGGGATGCTCCAGCCATTAGAAAACATGCTTATCTTCGAAACCTCCCTTTGCCGTCTAGCTTTGGTCTCTAACACTGGAGCCTACTCTGTCCTCTTGGAGCCTTTGTGCTCTGAGCTAGCTGCCTGCCAGCCCATTGGTTAATTAACTCATCCATTCACTCAGTGAATCTATGATGCCTGCTCTGGGCCAGCACGGAGACTACGAATTGCTTGCCGCGGGGAGGCAGCCAAGAAGGGCCTGTCACTTGCCGTCATCCACAGCAGGATGTGATGAGGGCTCTAAGAGAGGCAGCAGCATGTGCTGGGGGAGCTTGGGGCAGGGAGGGGCCCCCTAGGCTGAGCCGAAGCCATTGTCCCAGGTAGGTGCCATTTGACTAGACCTTCATGGAGGGGAAACACCATTCCAGGCAAAGGAACAGGTGAGCTGAGGTCCTCGGCGGTGGAAGCATGGTGATAGCAGGGAAGGGTCTGGAGACGGTTGACTGGCACCCAGGGTGGGGACAGGAGCAGTGAGAGTGAAAATTGTTAAGGAAGGTGAGGCCGAGGTCATGAGGAGATTGACTGATCGCCTGAGGAGTCTGGACCGCATTTGTGGTGCCAGAGATTTCAGGCAGGAACATCCACCAAGGAGCTCCTGGGAAGGAGGACTAGAAGCAGTGGGATGGAGGTGGGGGCCAGCCGGGGGGAGAGGTGGTGAGGGCCGTGCCTGACAGGGATGCAGCAGGGAGTGCGAGGTACCGGCTCAAGGATGCCGTTCACCCATTTCATTCATTGAATAAATGTTGATTTTGTGCCTAAATATGTGCCAGTCTCTGTTTCAGCACTGGGCATACAGCAGTGAATGAAGCGAAGTAAAACAAAACACAGCATTCATGCCCTAATGGAGCTTACTTTCTAGGCCAGGAAGATAGATTATAATCAAGATGAAGATCTTTAAATATGTGCTGATAAATGATGCGGAGAAAAATAAAGCAGGAGGGAGATGGGGGGCTGGGCAGAGAAACACTCTTGCAAAGAGTTGTCATTCTCAGAGAGGCCTCTGCACCTCCTCCTGTCTTGCTTCAGGGGACAGTTCTTCAGACCCCCCCCCCCACCCAACACAGACACACACACACACACAGATACACACATACAGCCAAGGGGCAGGATGAGGCAGCTGGCCCTAACCTGAGCCTCCCTACTTCCATGCAGAACATCTTCGCCTGGTGTGGTGGAAAGTCCAACATCCTGGAGCGCAACAAGGCGCGGGACCTGGCCCTGGCCATCCGGGACAGTGAGCGGCAGGGCAAGGCCCAGGTGGAGATCGTCACTGATGGAGAGGAGCCTGCCGAGATGATCCAGGTTGATGGGACATTGGGGTGGGTGGCCAGGAGCCTCTGCTTGAAAGTCCTGAGAGAAGCTGGAGAAGCTGGGGTCATGAGGGTGGTCAGTGGAGGATGGTGGGGGTGGGGGCATCTGGGGCGCTGCTCAGGGCTGTGACTAGCTCGCAGGGTGCCATGGTGTGATTCAGCATTGTGTACCCCTCTGGGTGGGTGGACCAGTGGCCTGGCAGGTGGGGTGGGCTGGACCCAGCCTCACTCCCCTCTGTGCGGTGCCCTTGTGCAGGACACAATTTGCCTCACCAGAGGCGGTGGCCCTGGTTATGATGGGTTGGGAAGGTCCAGGGTAGGTGCCCAGGAATCCATGGAAACCTGGCCTGCCCTGGCCCCTGCAGGTCCTGGGCCCCAAGCCTGCTCTGAAGGAGGGCAACCCCGAGGAAGACCTCACAGCTGACAAGACAAATGCCCAGGCCGCGGCCCTGTATAAGGTGGGCACTCAGGGCCCGCTCTGGGACCAGGCAGGGGTGGGAGCCTGGTGCATGGGGTGGGGCCTGAAGGGAGAGGAGAAAGCAGTGGGAAGGTTGGGCTGGGCACCAGGGTGGTTTATCCCTGGCTTGGAGTGAGAGGAGGATGGGAAGTGGACTGATGTTAGGCCCTTCTGAGGAAATAAATGCCACTTTACTTCCGGCCCATTCTTGGAAAAGGAGATTTGAAGCCAATGCTGAGCTTTACCTTTTGAATTCTTTGCATTTGTTTGTAATTCGCAATCCACTTAATTTCCAAATGGATTCACGGCCTCTGCAAGCTGCCATGATTGAGGGTGGGGCGGTGAGTGGGGGCTGCCTGGGATTTGCCGGTCAATTCTTCCTCCTTGTCCCGTCTGCTCCTTGGGCCTGGGGTGCTGGGTGGGGGCCGTGGCGCAGGGAGGCGGCCTGCTCCTTGGGCAGAAGTTAGGGCTGGTGTTGGGGGAGGAGGGTGGGATCTGGCACTGCCTGTCCTCCCCAGGTCTCTGATGCCACTGGACAGATGCACCTGACCAAGGTGGCCGACTCCAGCCCCTTTGCCGTGGAGCTGCTGCTGTCTGACGACTGCTTTGTGCTGGACAACGGGCTCTGTGGCAAGATCTACATCTGGAAGGGTATGTTTGGCTTCTCCACTCCGGCCTGAGACCCCTCTGGCTGCTCCGACCCAGGCAGGCTTCCCATTGGAGGGCCAGCCTGCCTGGCTGCTTTCAAAAGACAGCCTCAGGGAGCCTGCATGCTCCGGACCTTGAGGCTGAGGGTTTTCTCTTTGCTGTTCCCACCCCCTAATTCTAGGCAAAGGTTCTGAAACTTCAGCATGCCACAGAATCACCAGAGGGCCTGTTCAAACAGATAGCTGGACCGAGATTCTGATTCACTAGGTCTGGGGTGGAGCCCAAGAATTTGCATATCTAACTGGTTCCCAGGCCTTTTGAGGATCTGTCCTAGAGCGCTCCTGAGCCTCCAGGGCTGCTGGCCCCCTGATCCTGCCATTCTGCCTCGAGGTGTGAGAGAGAGAGATTTTAGCTAAATTAAATCTCACTTTATGCAGTGGGTAGTCAACTGGTAGAACTAGTTTTTCCAAGAGGTTTCATTGGCTGGGAATAGAAACACTGTTGTGCAGAAGCCTGTTTGCTTGGTTTGACTCTGAAAATGGTGAAACAGAGCTCAGAGCCTCTGAGTGATACTGGGAGCCATTGACGCCACCATGCTTGCCTTTTCTTGAGCCTGGCTCATCTCCCTGACCAGCTCATAAACCTCTTGAAAGCAGCAACCATATCGTCTGTAGTGTCTTGACGAAATAGTATTTGCTCAATGACTATCTGTGGGGTCAACCAAGGCCCCAGCCCCAGGCTAGTCAGGAAGAGAGAGAAGTAGTAGGTGTTCTAACCATAGCTGCTCCTGGACAATAAATACTCTTGCCCTGGGGAAGGGCCTGGAGCAGCAAGCAGCATGGCAGGTTTCTAAGAGTGAGAGAGTGTGGTGTGTGTTTGCATGGTGTATGTATGTGGTGTGTGTGTGTGTGTGTGTGGTGTGTGTGTGGTGTGTGTGGGGGGGGGGGCGGAGGACTGTGCTGCTGGAGCTCCCCTTCCCCTCCTGCCACAGGGAGCCTTTTCCATGGAACCAATTCCAAGCATAGGGAAGTCCCCAGACGCCCATGAAAGTGTATTTAGCCTGAAGCAAAGAATGGAACCATTTTGGAAAGAGAAACCAGGGGAGCAAAAACAGGAAACCTGGGAGCTGGTCCGAAGCTGGTCAGATCAGAGAGGAAGGATACAGCACATTCATTCCGGATACATTGTAGCAACTGGACTGTCATAGCCTGGCTGGAGAGCCAGCCACAATTCACAACATTGTTTCCTTGGAAAAATGCCTTAAGCTGGAGCACACTTTGCATTAGAGGGACGGCCTGCAGAGGGGAATGGATGACTGGTGGTCTTCCTTTTCATAAACTCTTCGTCGGCATACCCATCAGGCCAATGTTGGCTATGTGGCCTTAGACGAGTAATACCCTGGTAAATCACACCCTTTTGTCCTATTTAGTTTTACACAAAAGGCTTGATGACAGTGCAGCTGACAGACTCCAGAGGCCAGGGGTCCTGGGCTGGGGTCATGGCTTTAGTGTCTGATGCCGCAACACTCGCTTTCCCTGAGGATCCCTGGGGTCCTCGTCCGAGCAGAGGTTTTGGTAATGAGAGCAGCAGAAAAGCAGTCTCCATCTGCCCTGGAGCTGCCAGGTGGGGAGAAGTCTCCAGGGGCTGACTCCACACCTCCAGAGAGCTCCTCAGCATTCTTAGCACCTCCTGGGCCATTTATCTCCGAAGCTGCCAGCTAGTCTGTGGAGCCCCTTAAATTTCTTTGAGAAAAATGGGATGCGAGCCAGAGAGGGTCCCTGTTCTTTTAAAAAATCTCCTTCCTGTGATCCAGGGCGAAAAGCTAATGAGAAGGAGCGGCAGGCGGCCCTCCACGTGGCTGAGGACTTCATCTCCCGCATGCAGTACGCCCCAAACACTCAGGTGAGGAGATGCCCTGGGCCCAGACTCTCCTCCTGGGGCCTCCTGCTCCTCATATGGGACAAGAAGAGCAGGAAGGCCCCGGGCACAGTCAGGAATAGTCAGGCTTCCCTACCAGACCCATCCAGTGGGAAGGCCCTTCACAATCCTTCACCACTGAAAAGTACATGTTAGTTTCTAAGAGGATGTTGGGCAGCACTCCCCCGGGAGCCAGGACTCCCTTTTGACAGCATGTGCTCCTCCTCTGGCCCACTGTCCCTAGCTTGTACCACCCCTCCTCACCCCGCATGGTGACTCCACAAGTTATTCCAAAGCAGCTGATAAGGCTCATCTAGAATTGGGGCGTCTGTCAAACTGTGCACCCAGGTCCTTGAAGCAGTCTGTCTTCTCAGCCCGTGTCCCTGTTATCTTCCTTCTTGTCTCTTGGCTTATCTGGAGGAGCAGCCCCGGCCTGGATGGAGTGCGGACTCAGGCCTGGTGCCCAGCACCCTCCTCCATAGCCCTGGCCTTCCCTGGCGGAGGCAGAGGTGGCATCCTTGTGAACCAGACTTCTCCCCTGCTGTCCCCACAGGTGGAGATTCTGCCCCAGGGCCGCGAGAGTCCCATCTTCAAGCAATTCTTCAAGAACTGGAAATGAGGGTGGGTGTCGTCTGCCTAACCTGCTTGCTCCTCCTCCGGCTGCCTGGTCAGTGCCAAGGAGCACCCGCGGATGTTCAATAAAGGAGACAAGTGCTTCCCCGCTCTCTGCCTGCACTGCCTGCGCTGAGCTAATCCTCACTGCCCCGCTATTCCCCCCGGCTCATCCCCAGGCTGGGGTGGAGGAGGACCCGGTGACAATTCCCTTCTCCAAGGGGCCAGAGCTGGCTTCGCATGTAGAGGCAGAGGGGCCAGGAGCCCCAGCAGGCCTGGCAGTGCTGCTGTGAATCCAACAGGGAGGTGGCACAGTGCCAGGCCTCAGGATCACTTTCACCAGGGTTTCAGTTCAGTCTCACATTCCCACGGGGAGAACGTTGTGGCAACCGGCTTGGGATGCATCTCCGTTCAAACCAGGACTTCCTCACATGCCCTAATAAACCATCACTAGGCAGCCTCCCAATGATGTATGCTCGCCAAGTGAGAGGACAGCTTTCACTAGAGTGCAGAGGTCTGGCTTGTCACTTCATAGGGACACTGCATGTGTGTTAGGCTGATGCGCACAGAGCCACTGTGGGGCCGTGGGAGAAGCACGGGACTAGTGTCGAGTCATGTGTTCTGGTTCTCACCCTGCCTCTGTTTCATCCTGGGCAAGTTGCTTTCCCTGTCCAGGCCTTAGTTCATTCTCTTGTATAATGGGGTGGTGGCTGGAATATCAAAGAGGTTAGATAGTTAACTTGGGGGGAGAATGGAATAGCCCCAAAGTGGTCCCGTGCTGGAGGGCGTGACCCACGGGGGCAAGAGCAAGGCGGGGCTGTGTAAGCCTGGACCAGATTCCACAAGGCCTGGCAGGACTGCAGCTGTCCTGACCCCCCTCACCCGTGGGCCCTAAGGGCTAGGTGGCTTCTGAGCTCTGACATGCTGGATTCTTCCATCCCAAACAGAAATTCTAATCCAATTCATTCTATAAGCTCCCCTGTGTACCCCCCAGCCCTTCTCTCTGCACAGAGCTGTCCAGTCGTCCACCTGACAGCCACACAAAGAGCACGTGCCAGGGAGGAGTTTCAAAAGGGGAGAGAGGGGGCTGGCCCCGTGGCCGAGTGGTTGGGTTCATGCGCTCTGCTTCAGTGGCCCAGAGTTTCACCAGTTCAAATCCTGGGCGCCGACATGGCACCACTCATCAGGCCATGCTGAGGTGGCGTCCCACATGCCACAACTAGGACTCCCGACTAAAATATACAACTATGTACCAGGGGCGCTTTGGGGAGAAAAAGGAAAAATAAAATCTTAAAAAAAAAAAAAAAGGGGGAGAGAGCAGGGTGGCACCACGTCCGTGGTGCTGACATTTTTAGTGTTCTGAAGCATTTTAAGTCTCTTATGAAAGGCCTAGGCCTTTCCCAAGAAAAACGCACAGATTAAGATTTTTCCATCCACTACCTTCAGAGGGTTTGGACACCCCCACAACCAGTCCATCAACAGAACCACAACTTAACCCCCAGATTGCTAATGGGCTCCAGGTCTGAAGTGGTGAGCATGCTGAGAGGTTTACACAGGGAGTGATGGGGGAAGAAAGGGCTCCTGCGGGGGCCACTGGCCTCCCTTCCAGCTGGAGGCCCATGTGGACTGGGCCCGGGCTGTGCTGTTGGGGGAGCGTTCATGGTCAGGTCTGCCGAGTTAGCCTTCTGGTCTCAGAGCAAGCGAAAGGAATCTGCAGGAAAGGAACCACTGAACCTGACACTCCCAAGTGGAGGCTGAGCCGCAGCCTCTCTCTCTGTATTCCAACGCCACCAGGCCCAGGGATCTCCCTGCCATTTCTGCTGTCAGCTAAGCACCCAGACTGGAGGAAGTGAGGCGGACAAAGGATTAGTTCAGGTCGGGCAAAGATGACACAAGACAAATGGCAGGGTCTGTTACCAGTCCCCACTTGAGGCATCCTGCTGACAGCAGTGGGGAGTTCCCTTCCATACTTGGGTGGCCACCTGTTGCCCCCACCTCTGTAATGGGCCTGACCTCCAGCCGGTCAGACTTGGAGAGGCCTGCAAGGGCTGAACGATGGCCTCCCTGACTCTACTTGAGGGAGTACAGGGCACAGAGGAGCAGCATAGTGGGGCTCTCGCCTGCTCCCCCAACCCCCCAGCTCAGGATACCTTGGCCTGGAGGCCCTTTTGCAAATGGAGCAACAGAGGCAAATATAGGAAAAACCCTGTGTGGATGTCTCAAACCAGTCAATCTTAAGAGCCAGGGCCACCTCACCCACTGGGTGGAGCCTGTAAGTGTAGGCTGGACAGCATAGGAACTCAGTGGGAGCTGGGTCAGGGCAGCGCGACCCTCTCTCCTGGCGCCCATGACCAGTGCCGAAGCCCACCATGCTTTTCCCTGGCACTAACTGGGCCTTTGAACAAGAGGACCACAGGAAGGCGCAAGGCTTGTCTTGGAGGAAAATACTTGGGACACTTAACCCGGAACAATTCTTTTATTCAAAAACTGCTGGTGTGTGACTTTCCTCCTTCCCTCAACCAGGCTAGAAAACCATCCCTGATGGGACCTGAACAGCCTCCATGGTGGAAGCCCAGCTGCTGGGCGGTTAGGATGGGCAGCAATGGAGACACCTAGCCGAGTGCCCGGTTCTGTATCATTAACAGCGAGGAGGAGGGATGGGGAGAGAAGAGAGTGGGACAGTGCAAGGCCAGAAACCCCTGATACTGGCCTGGTGGAGGAGAGGAAGGGTAGCCCAGCTGAGGTCTTGGGCAGCTTGCTCTGGGTCATGCTGCCCCCTGTTGGCTGCTGCCACTGCTTCCCTCTCCCTTCAAATTCTAACTACACAGTTCCTGTCCTAGGGACCCTCAGGGCCCGAAAGCCTTGCTGCCCAGGGAGTCTGAATCCTGACGCCTCTACGGGGAATATCCTTCAATGTAGGGAAATGTGGACCATCCAGATGGGGCTCTCCCACCTCAGGCCCCATTCACTCTCAGTGAGATTCCATGGAACCCAGCTCTGCAAACTGTAGCCCAGCTAAGGTTACGGCAAAGTTCTCCTTGCTCTGAAGGCAGCTCTGTGGAGCGCGGGTCAAGTCTAACTGCCCCAATGTTTCACATGGGTGAGGGTCCTTGGCTCCCCAGCCAGGCCCAGGAGCTTCCTACCTCCCTTCTGCTAAGATGGGAAGGGGCTTGGCCCAGCCAGGGTGCGCCTGCCGTGGTTTGCCATGCGCCCTCCAGAAGACCCTGGGGCCCAGCCTTTAAGTCCCTCTATCCAGCAGCCTCTGGGCTTGGTCAGATCAGCCATGTGCCTTCAGATGAGTGTGGGAGCAGGTCACACACGCCTGTGAAAGTGAGATCCTTGGAGTGAGGGGCTTGTGGCCCAGAGCACTTCTGTGCTCCCAAGAAGGAGGCCTGTCCCTTTGACACTCTGGCCAAGTAGATCTCCAGGGTCTTGAGCAGCCGCCTCGGGCTTTTCTTGGCCAACACTTCCAAGTCTGGAACAGAGAGCATTGGGGAACATAAAGCTTGAGGGGGTTTTGGACTGCACAACAGTCAGGGCCCAGCAGCTCTACGGAGCACCCCCAGCCCAGATCCTATGGAGACAGGGGTGAAGGAGTCTTCTAAGATGGAGAGGTCATCAAGGAACCAGATAGAGCCACAGGGACCACACACTCTGCCTTGTCCAGGACAATCTCAACTCTGAATGGTTAGTCCAACTGTTGGACCCAGCTTTTGATTCAGAAGACATGATCACCAGAGGTATAAGGCCAGAAAGGCAGGAGCAAGGTGGCAGAGAAAGGAGAGCTGGCAGATCCAGAGGGAGGGCTGATGGAGACTTTGGGAAGCTGGAACTTGAGAATGTGTGAATGGGGGTTAGGGGAAGGGAGCTGCAGCCAAAACCACTCTGGGTCCCTGAACCTGGGGACACTAGGAGTTCAGGAGCTCGGCCTCCCGGAAGGAGGAGCATACCTTTGAGGACAAAGCCTGAGTCCGAGATGGTCTTCTGCTGCGTCCTCCAGATGTGCGCGAGGCGAAGGAAAGTGGCGGCGTAGAAGCTGTTCACCACTGGGATCACCTTCTGCTGCCGATTACACTCCCTGCACGATGAGGGAGGTGATCCGCTCAGCAGTGGACAAAGGCTGACACCCGGGTGCCCTCCAGCCCTCCTCCCCAGGGGAGCCGTTCCCCAGGCAGCCTTCCGTCTGAGGTCAGGGTTGGGGAGGAGAGAGGAGCTGGAAGACTGGTGCATGGGGACTTTCCGGAACCCCCAGGAGCAGGAGAGGAAGAGTGCTGGGGAGAATGAGGCAGGGGTGGGAAGGAAACGGGTGGCCGGGGTGAGCAGTCTGGGGACTCACCTGGAGAGACACTCCTCCCTTAAGGCCTGGATTGCGATGCGGGTGATGTTGATGGACATCAAGCAGAAGGGGAATTGCTGGAATGGAGGGGGGACCAGGTCAATGGCAACCCAGGCTCCTGCCCTCTGTGTTTCTGATCACCCACAACCTAGGATGGCCCGCAGGCAGTAAGAGGAATCATGGCCCAGAGGGAGCAGCTGATTTACTGATGCTTACACTTAATTTTCACAGTAATCTTCCCATTTTACAGTTGAGGAAACTGAGGTTCAGTGACCTTAAATAACTTTCCTAAGGCATTGGACCCAGGATTCCCATTGAGGTTAATCCGCTCCAAAGCTGTGCTTCTCCGTCCTCTTCAACATCCCAACCCAACCCCGCTGTGTGCTGCTCACGGACCATACCACCTCCTGGGCTCAGGATGAACACAAAAGTAGTGAGGCTCGGTTATCTAACTAACTCTATAGGTTCTTAAAATCTCTTCTCCCCTTCTCTAGGCTTCTGGTTTTTTGACTGCTCGTAAGCACTTCGTCCAAAAGCAGACAGAAAAAGTGCAAAGTGCAAGTGGGCAGAAAGTCAGCCTTCACTTGCTGGCACCCACATCTCTTAATAACACAGAGGCCTGACAACCAGCTGCGCAGGTTGAACTCTCGAGAGGGGGCGGCAGCATGGGGTCCAGCAGGGTGCTTCACCAGGATGGGCCTCAATCCCTAGTGGGGTCCGATTTAATGCTTTATTTTTGGAGGGGCACATTCCTTCCTATTCTTTAATAACAAAAAACCGAGCAAATGGAAAGGGCTTTTCTCCCAGGGAATTGCAAATATTACACGTTAGTTTCTGCTCTTGCGCACAGACGAGGACATCCATGGAGAGGGACACACAGATCAGCACATTCCGTAGTTTGCATCAAGAGCCAAAGTCTATCGATCCCATCTGCTTCCCCGGAAAAGAAAAATCCATTCCATTGTGATGTAGAATTGTGCTGCCCCGTATGGTAGCAACTAACCACATGTGGCTATTTAATTAATTAAAAATTAAATAAAATTAAAAATTTAACTCCTTAGTCATCCTAGACACATTCCAAGTGCTCAGTAGCCACATGTGCTTGGAAGCTACTGTACTGGACAGTGCAGACACAGAACATTTCCATCACTGCAGAAAGTTCTATTCGACAGCACAGAACTCTAGAGGGTCTTCTGGCTCCACAGAGATTTTTCTCAGGGTCTTCCATGACACCTGGACTCCAGATCTTGGCTTGGCCACCGGCTAGCTGTGTGTCCTTAGGAAGGCCATCCAAACTCTATTGAGACTCAGCTTTCCCATCTCTCCAAATATAAAAGGAAATAAACTTTGGGTGCTGTGCAGAAAAGAGTTAACACAGCAGACCTGCTGTCCTTAGAAAGTCCTGCTTACAGGGCTGGCCCTTGCCTGGCATCTGGAAACTTGGATTTCAGGAGGGTTCCCGCCATTCCCTCAGGATGACTCACTGTGGCTAAACTGTGCAAACAATATGGTTTATGCTGAACACCTGCTTTCCTTCTGTGATTCGGGAATTTTGGTTTGTGCTAGACAGATGGTGCGTGCAGGACCAGCCCCCAGTAAAAGCCATGGGTACTGAATCTCTACTGAACTCCTCTGGTTGGCCATATTTCACATGTTGCACTATTCGATGCTGGAGGAATTAAGTGTGCCCCGTGTGATTCTGCCGGGAGAGGACTCTTGGAAGCTCTCTCCTGGTTTCCTCTGGACTCCGTCCCATGCACTTCTTCCTGTTGCTGATTTTGCTTTTGCTGCACTAAATCAGAGCTATGAGTCCTCCCAGTGAATCAGCGAACCTGGGGGTGGGCCTGGGGACCCCGGCACAAGTGCTGCGCTGGGTAGGTCACTAATCATTACAAATCTCTACGAGATGGGTTTCATTATCTACAGTTTACATTTTCTGTTATCCCACCACCTAGCTCAGAGTTGCTCTGAGGAGTAATCTGGATCCCATGTGCAAAGTACTAAGCACAGTGCTGGCCTAAGGAGGTGCTAATGAACGTCCACAGTTGTCATCTTGCCTCAATGTGTGTAGCTGGGCGGCAGCAAGGCAGTTACACCTTTGTGGATTGCCTATTTAATTACCAAATCTACGTGTGTGACAGTTCCCCTTCCCTTAATTTTTTTCAGTCTAAAAATATGAAAGAAGTCAGAGGGAGAAAGTCAAATACCATATGATCTCAGTCATAAATAGAAGATAAAAACAACAAAAAACCCCACATAGAGACAGAGATTGAACTGGTGGTTACCAGAGGGGAGGGGGAGGGCAGAGGGCGAAAGGGGTGACTGGGCACATGTGTGTGGTGATGGATGGTAATTAGTCTTTAGGTGTTGGACATAATGTAATCTACACAGAAATCAAAATATAATGATGTGCACCTGAAACTTACATCGTTATAAACCCATGTTACCTCAATTAAAAAAAAAGATAAATAAATATGGGAACAAGAATATGGTAGGAACATAATTAACAGAGGCTCTAAACCTAGGGTTCATTCACTCTTGGGGACATTCTCATAAGGCCCACTTATTAAAAAGCAGTGACAAGTTAGAATTCAGATCTAAGTGTCTTCTTTCCTTCAGCAGTGCCCTTGCACCTGAAAAGTGCTGCTTTCAGCTAAACTGCTACACTGAGGCTGTGTTTAGGGAACTGACTAAAAGACAGCAGAGCAAGTCAGACCTATGTGCCTCACATTTGGACTTAGACACCTTTGGACACTGAAGCAGGAAGACCAAATTATCTTTTGGGCTGCTGCTGATGTGGCCCCAGCCCTGGAGATTCCAATTCAGGAGTTCTGGGGAGGGGCCTGGGCATCGGCATCCCCCTGGTGACTCTCGAGCGTGTTGCTGGCTGAGAAGCGCTGCCGTAAGCTGCCCAGCGGCAGTCCAGTTGCCAGGAGATGTGGTTTTGTAGGCCCAGCTTCACCACTTACTAGCTACCTAGCTTTGCACAGAAACACCTTACCTCTCTGATCCTCAAATTCCTTTGCTGGAAAATGAAGATTTATAAGGATCCATCTTTGATGGAATGAAATAACAGATGGAAACTGCATGGATGGCTATACGAATTGTACACGAGTAAGCATTTATAAGGTGCTTCCTTGCTTGCCAGCAATTAGCTCAACACGCCCTCTCTCTCTCAGTGTGGGTCCTTCTCAGGACAGTGTTGGCTACGCGCTTCCACACCGCCGGGATTCGTGGAGTCCTGGCGTTCCCCCAGCATTTGTGGATTTTGGCCAATTCCTCTTCAGCAGGATGTACCACAGGTACCTGGAACTTTAGCTCTCTCCTGGAGAGAACACAATTGGCTGCTGGTAGGGCTGTATCCCCAATTGTTTTTCTGATTTTATACACGCCTCCTGGAAAACTCTGTGTTTTCAAGATTCCTAAGGGCTCACGGTCAAGTTTTACTTTAAAGCCCTAGAATTATTTAGAGTTCAAGGAATTATAAAATAAAGCTGGCAGAGACTTTAGAATCATTTAGTCCAAACCCTTTATTTCATAGAAGAGCAAACTTAAGCCCAGAGAGGTTCAGTGAATTTCCTCGAATGATAACTAAATAACACTGTAGATGGAACTAGAATCTAGCTTCCTGACACTCACAGCACCAGCCCTCTTATTTTATTATATTAAGCTGCTATTCCTTATTGTCTGACAAGCATATTGTGGAGTAAATATATATCCCCAGTAAACTACACAAAGGCCTGTAGGTGAGAGGACTGAAACAGACTGGTCACAGCGGTCAGTCTGGGTGTGTGACGATCAAGCCCCCAGGACTCCCTCTCTCATCTAGCTGTTCCCTCTGCCTGGGATGCTCCGCCCCCAGACATCTGCATGGTTTGCTCCCTCACCTCATTCAAGCCTGTCCTTGAAAATAAATGAAGATTCTGAGTTGGCAATAAGCCTCTACCCTGGCTTCCATATTTCTGCAGGAAGGTCTTACAAGAGAGCCTTCATAAATTACAAGACAGGAGACACTCAGGTCAGAGATGACTTATAGGAAATCATTAGCTGTAGGACCATTTCCCGCCTCTGGGTCTCCATTTCCCTAACTCTAAAATGAGGGGCTGGACCAGTGATTGCTAAGATACTCCTCGACCTCTGGGAGTCTGTTAGAATGAAGTGGCATCTCTGCAAGAGATTGCACTGTTTCATAAGCTAACTGGTACAGTTTTCAGACTTGACCTGGACATTAGCTCCCTGCATCATGAAGACCACAGAATAGGGGCTGGCCTGGTGGCGTAATGGTTAAGTGCACACATTCTGCTTTGGCGGCCCAGGGTTTCGCTGGTTCGGATCCTGGGAGCGGACATGGCACAGCTCATCAAGCCATGCTGTGGCAGGCGTCCCACATATAAAGTAGAGGAAGATGGGCACGGACGTTAGCTCAGGGCCAGTCTTCCTCAGCAGAAAAAAAAAAAAAAAGAGGATTGGCAGATGTTAGCTCAGGGCTGAGCCTCCTCAAAAAAAAAAAAAAAAAGAGACCACAGAATATGCCCATGTTCTCAACTTGAGGGGTCCTGATATATCTCAAGACCAGTTACTCACCAAGTCCCACTCTTGCCTCCTCCAGTGTTTCCTGGAATAGATAGGCATATGTGAACCCTTAAGGTTTAATGGGTGTTTTTTCCAAAAAGATACAAATATCCAGTAAAGGTTAGAAATGAAAAACTGCCCAGGTGGCAGGAACTGTATGATCATTTGTTCTGTATTCAAGAAGTTTTGGATTCAAAAACGGATCTACCTTACTCATGGTTTTGTGTGTGTCTCTGTGTGCACGCAAGCGCAGGTATGTACTCAACTGATTTAAAAAACATAAGATGTGGGGCTGGCCCAGTGGTATGGTGGTTAAGTTTGTGCGCTCTGCTTTGGTGGCCCAGGGTTCACAGGTTTGGATGCCAGGTGTGGACCTAGCACGGCTCATCAAGTCACTCTGTGGCGACATCCCGTATAAAATAGAGGAAGGTTGGCACAGATGCTGGCTCAGCAACAATCTTCCTCAAGCACAAACAGGAGGATTGGAAACAGATGTTAGCACAGGGCCAATCTTCCTCACACACACACAAAATTAATTAAAAAATTTTTTAAATAAATAAATAAAAACCATAAGATGTATTTATGTATGCATGTAATATATGTAAGATGTATAAAATGTATTTGTACTCATGGAAATCCTAAGTTCCTTTGATACTAACAGTCACCAAATGACTAACGTGCTTGGCACTTTACATAGTTTATCTCCAACTTAGAATAACTCTATGGTTGGAATTATTTTCTCATGTTATAAAGGAAGAGCTAAGGCTCTGAGAATTAAGTAACATGGCCAAGAACACTGTGATTACAACAGTTTGTGTTTGCATCTCAGGCTGGCCCGACTCCAGCCCTCTAAGGTAAGATGATCAGATTAAAATGCTGCAGGTCTGACCTCTAGCCACGCATTCTTGGGCTCCTTTCCCCCAGGCAGCATCAAAGCACAGCCCCATTTCTGTGAAGTGCTACTGGGGACTGGGGTGGGCCTGTCACCATGGAAGACCCCTCCTATCAGAGTCAGGAGAGACCCAGTGACACAAACATATGTTCAGAGTTCTGTCCATGGAGAGGGCTGAGAAGCAGTGAGATCTTTTTTGTTTTTTGAGGAAGATTAGCCCTGAGCTAACATCTGCTGCCAATTCTCCTCTTTTTGCTGAGGAAGACTGGCCCTGAGCTAACATCCATGTCCATCTTCCTCTACTTTATATGTGGCATGCCTACCACAGCATGGCTTGACAAGCGGTGCCATGTCCGCACCCGGAATCTGAACTGGCGAACCCCAGACCGCCGAACCGGAATGTGTGCACTTAATCACTGAGCCACTGGGCCGGCCCCAGCAGTGAGATCTTAATAGCAGTGAGAACACCTGGTGCTCAGAGCTTGGTTTCTAAACCTCATTTTCCAGTGAAAGGAACAAGAACTCTGTAGAGAAGTGGTTGATTCCAGGGCTGGGAATCATAAAGGGAAAATACAAGATGAGCCCAGAGTACCTTTTGGTGTCCAGAAAGTAAAAAAGTGCTGAAAAAAAGATAGGGCCTGTTGAAAGAGCACAGGTGCCAACCTGAAAGAGTTCCTAAAATGGCCAAAGCTGAGAAAACTTGAGCAACAAAATAAATAACAATAGTGTTGGGTTATAACCCATAAAATAAATATCCATGAGTCCACACTGATATAAAAGGTAACCAAATAAATAAATGGAAGAGCAGAAACAATTCTTTCTTACAGAAGAATTCCAATTAATAAATGTAGGAGGAACAAGGGAAACAGAAAACCACCATTAGAACAAAGTTTGAAGGGCCGGCCCAATGGTGCAGCAGTTAATTTCGCACGTTCCACTTTGGTGGCCCCGGGTTCACCAGTTCAGATTCAGGGTGCGGACTACGTACCACTGGTCAGGCCATGCTGCTGCAGGCATCCCACATATAAAGTAGAGGAAGATAGGCATGGATGTTAGCTCAGGGCCAGTCTTCCTCAGCAAAAAAGAGGAGGATTGGTGACGGATGTTAGCTCAGGGCTAATCCTCCTCAAAAACAAAAACAAGAACGAAGTTTGAGAGATACAGGATATCTACATAGTCTCAAAATACCTTCCCCAAGACAGGTTTTAATTACAAAGGAAAAAGTAGCAACTTTACAGTGGAGAAACCCAGCAGAGATCACCTTAACCACGTGATCAAGGTTAACCTCACCAGTAGCAAGAGATGTTGACATGCTCCTGTCGTGTTCTTGCCAAAAGTGCCAAACCTCAATCTAATCATGAGAAAATACCAGACAAACCCTTATTAAGGGATGATCTATGAAACAACTAATGAGTCTTCTTCAAACATGTCAAGGTCATGAAAGACAAGAAAACACTGAGGACCTGTTTACATGTTGGAAGAGACTAAAGAGACATGACAACTAAACGCAACATGGTAACCAGGGACAGGAACAGAACATTAGTGGAAAAAGTGATGAAATCTGAATAAAGGCTGTAGTTTACTTAATAGTATGGTACCAACATCTGTTTCTTAGTTTTGATCATTGCGTCATGGTTATGCAAGAAGTTAACATTAGGAGAAACTGAGTAAAGGGTATATGGGACTCTGTACTACTTTTGCAACTTTGCTGTATATCTCAAATTATTTCAAAATAAAAAGTTAAGGGGCTGGCCCTGTGGCTGAGTGGTTAAGTTTGCACGCTCTGCTGCAGGCAGCCCAGTGTTTCGTTGGTTCGAATCCTGGGCGCGGACATGGCATTGCTCATCAGACCACGCTGAGGCAGCGTCCCACATGCCACAACTAGAAGGACCCACAACAAAGAATACACAGCTATGTACCAGGGGGTTTGGGGAGAAAAAGGAAAAAAAAAAAAAAGTTAAAAAAGTCGCCCAGCACACTGGGCAAAGACTATGCCTGTCCAAGACGCTCTGCCTGAATAGCTAGGGGTGAAGGTGGGGGTCTGAAGCACCCACCCCTTCCTTTATCCCAATGCTCGGCTTCATCGCCCCCACCATTCATCTTGAATGTATCGGGGCTAATCTCATTTTGCCCTTTACATCTTTTTATGGCGGTTACTACAAACCCCGCCCCCAGACTCCCAAGTCATGCTGGCTCCCTAACTCCAGGGCCCACAAGGCTCCTAGTCTGTGCCATCTTTCATCCCTCCCAATTCCCAAAACGCGGCCACTGTGTCCCAGCACGATGATAATGATCAGGGCGCAGGGCCCCTGCCACGCTGATACTGACGCCATTACCAGCAAATTTCCCCATAAATATTCAACCTATGCTAAAACCTGGCTCTCTGCAGAGGATGACATGTTGCCTGCAGCTCTGTCAAGTGCTGGTGGTTCTTCCTCCCTTCACCGGCCTTGGAGGTGGAGAAGAGATTCTTTGCTACTTTCAGACCATTCGGCCCCCTCTTCCCTACAAGCCCCCAGCTTCGAGTTTCACGTTCAGGTTACATCACTCACTTGCAAATTTTCTGTACATTCGAAATTATACAAAAATAAAAAGTATCAAAAAATATCCTTCCCCCATCATCTACCACCCCCTTCTTTTGTTCCCCTTTGTAACAAAATTTCTGGAAAAGGCTGTTACGGCGTCTAATTCCACCCTCCTGTTCCCTCTAAAAACCCAGTCTAAACCAGGGGCTTTTGTTTCTAACATCCCACTGACAATGTTCTCATCAAGGTCCTCCAGACAGAATCGTAATTCTTAGTCCTCTGGCAGCGCAGTCTAACTCAGTTGGTCATGCCCTGCTCTTCACACAGCTTCCAGAACTCTGTGCTCTCCCGGTTCCTCGACTTTCCGCCCCCCCTTACTCCTATCCCCTTAATGAATGTTAGAGTGGCTCAGGGCTCAGTCTTTGGTCTTCTCTTCTGTCTACACTCATCCAATTGAAAAATCTCCTTCCCGTTTCATGACTTTAAAATATGACCTATACCAGAACCCCCTGGAGGGCTTGTTAAAACAGATTTCCCGGTGCCATCTGTGGTTTCTGATTCATGAGGTCTGCAGTGGGGTCCCAGAATTCACATTTCTAACAAGTTCTCAGGTGATGCTGATGCTGCTGGCCTGGGAACAGCATGTTTAGAGCCACTGGTCAATGCTGACAATTCCCAGATTCTAATCTCTAGCCAGACCTTTCTCCCTAATACCATACTCATACATCCACTTGCTTACCCAACATTTCCACTTGGAAGTCTGACAAAGTTCTTAAAATTTTTAAGCCAGTCTGAACCCCCCAAACTTCCTCTTTCTTTTCCATTTCAATTGATGGCCACTCTGTCTTTCCAGTTGCTCAGACTAAAAACCATCATTGATTCCTCTGCTGTTCTTATACCCATATCCAATCCATCAGAAAAACATGCTGGCTCTACTCTCTTAAGCCCATATGCTCGAGATTCTACATTCAGAATCGGACCACTTCATACCACCTCCTCTGAAAATACCCTGGTCCAACCACCATCATCTCTAACTTGATTAGAAAAGCCATCACTACAGACTGTTCTCAACCTAGCAGCTGGTAGGCTCCATTTAAAAATGCTTAGTTGGATCACGTCACTCCAGGCTGCTGACACCCTCATTTTACTCGGAGTAAAAGCAAAAGTCCATATCAGAGTCCACCAGCCCAACGCCATCTGGTCCCCATTACCCCATGATCTCCTTTCCTACAGCTCTCCCATGCTCCTTCCGCCAGTTGGTATCCCTGCTATTCTCTTACTTGCCACATACTCCTTCCTCAGGATCTTTGCTCTAGATGCTCCCTTGCATGGGCTGTTCATTCCCCAGATTCCAGCTTGGCTGACATCCTCACCTCCTTCAAGGCTTGGCTGACGTCTCACCTTCCCCCCCTTTTTTTTTTTTTTGAGGAAGATTAGCCCTGAGCTAACATCTGCCGCCTCTTTGTGCTGAGGAAGATTGGCCCTGAGCTAACATCTGTGCCCATCTTCCTCTACTTTATATGTGGGACGCCTACCACAGCATGGCTTGCCAAGCAGTGCCATGTCCATACCTGGGATCCGAACCAGCAAACCCCGGGCCATCAAAGAGGAAAGTGTGCACTTAACCGCTGGGCCACGGGGCCAGCCCCCATGAAGTCTCACCTTCTTGTGAGAGCTCCTCTGACCATCCCATAAGTACTGTAACCCCTGCCCTCATTCTCCTAACCTCACCCTATTGTTCTTTGTCCTTAGCACTCACCACCACTCACATGTTCTCCCATTTACGGATGCATTAGGTTTACTGTCTTGCCTTCTCTGCTACAAGGATCTCTGTCTATTTTGCTCACTGAGTATCCCAAGCACCAAGAACAATAACCAGCACAAGGAATGCTGAGTAAATATTTGTTTAGTGAATAAATTCCAGGTCCTGTGAATCTGGGATAGATGAATGGCAGGACACAGGTCACACTTGTTTTTAAACTGGCAGGACTACCACCTTTTACTACCTGGGAAAAACCCTTAAACCCAAACCCGGACAGCAGGCCTGGACAGGGACCAAGGGCTGCGGAAGCCACTCCTGGCCTGTCAGTCAGTCCACGTGTCATCTGACCCTCGGAGGCAAACCTCCTCCTCTGGGGCACATACAGGCTAACCCCATCCTTTAGGATCAGGAGAGCCCACCGATAGTGTGCAAGGACTTCCTCAGGGAGGGCAGTGTGCTGAAACGCTGACACCACGGTTGTGCCTGGTGCTTTTGTACATTATCTCATTTAATTTTCCCAACTATCTAGCTGAAGTTTCCATGATTGCTCTTCTACAGATGAAGGAAACAAGACTCTGAGGAGTTGAGGCACTTGTTTGAGACACACTCTACCGAGTGGTGGATCTCAGACTCCAGTGCAAGTCAGGCTGAGAGGGGAAGCCCATTCTTGGTTTACCTCAGTTGTCCTGGGAGGCCTCAGCAACTGGAGATATCTACCCGTGAGGCCCTTCTGGCTGCCCAGGAGAGCCCTGCGCCCAGGTCCTAGCTCGACTGCCCTCTCCTCTGGCTTTCCACCAAAGCCCCACCTGGATATGGTGACGAGACAGGCGGAAAATCTCCTGGGCCATCAGCAAGGTCTTTGAGTCCATCACCAGGTACAGCAGATGGAGGAGGGCAAGGAAGCCTGCTCCCCTCAGATCTGTGGCTGGATTTGCTCCTATAATAGAAACCATGGGGAAATTGAGGGTGACGGTGAGCAATGCTTCACGGAGTCCCTGCTCCTGTGAGCTTCAAAGACATGGTTCCCTTCATTACAGGCCGAGTGGGGAGACTGGACTTCCACCTCTGCCTGACTGTAACGAGGTGTCCTTAGCTCCACCAGGGTGGGTCAGAGAAGTGGGGAGCTGGAACTTTTATTTCTCTCTAGTGCTACGGAGGCCCCCACCCCCTCTGAGATGTCAGTGGAGGCTACATGGAAAGAGTAATAAGGCACCTCCACCTCTTCCAGCCAGTGGTATCAGTGGAGGCCAAATGGGGTACCTGGATTTCCACCCCCAGCCAGCAGTAATCAGGTGACATCCCCCTTCCACCACTGGTTTGGTGTCAGAGGATACCTGCTAAAGTAGAAGATTTATGGGGCCGGCCCTGTGGTCGAGTGGTTAAGTTTGTGCGCTCTGTTTCGGCGGCCCAGGGTTTCACTGGTTCGAATCCTGGACGTGGACATGGTACCGCTCATCAGGCCATGCTGAGGTGGCGTTCCACATGCCACAACTAGAAGGACCCACAACTAAAATATACAACTACGACTGGGGAGATTTGGGGAGAAAACGCAGGAAAAAAAAAAGAAGATTGGCAACAGTTGTTAGCTCAGGTGCCAATCTTTAAAAAAATAAATTAATTAAATAAAATAAAATTGAAGATTTAAAGAAGATCCAGAGTGTCATTATGTAATATCCCAAATGTCCAGGATTCAATAAAAAATCATTTGTTACACCAAGAACCAGGAAAATCTTGTTTGACTGAGAAGACAATCAATAGACAGTAACAGTGAGACAACTTAGATGTTGGAATTCTCGGACAAGGATTTTAAAGCAGCCGTTGTAGGCAGAATCATGGCCCCCCAAAGGTCCTCGTCCTAATCCCCAGAACCTATGAATATGTTACACTGCATGGCAGGGGGAATTAAGAGTGTAAGCAGAGTTAAGGTTGCTAATCAGCAGATAGGGAGATTATCCTGGGTTAGCTGTGTGGCCCAAGGTATCAGAACGGTCCTTAAATGTGAAAGAGGGAAATGGAAGCACAGAGTCAGAGAAAGAGATGTGAGGACAGAATCAGGCTCAGAGAGATGCTATGTTTCTGGCTTTGAAGAAGGAGGAATGCAAGTGGCCTCTAGAAGGGGGAAAAGGCAAGGAAATGGATTCTCCCCAGAGTCTCCAAACAGGAACATGGCGCTGCTGCCACCCTAATCCCACCCCAGTGAGACCTGACAGACTTCTGAACCACAGAACTAGAAGATAATAAATTCATGTTGTGGGGCTGGGCCGGTGGCCTAGGGGTTAAGTTTGTGCGCTCCACTTTGGCAGCCCATGGTTGGTGGGTTTGGATCCTGGGTGTGGACCTATACGCCACTCATCAAGCCATGTGGTGGTGGCATCCCACATACAACATAGAAGAAGACTGGCACAGATGTTAGCTCAGTGCCGACTCTCTCAGCAAAAAGTAAAAAAAATTTGTGCTGTTTTAAGCCACTAAATCTGTGGTAATTCATTGCAGCAACAATAGAAAATTACTATAGCAGCTATCATAAAAATGCCTTTGATAAGCAATTACAAATACACTTTGAAAAAATAGAATGTGTCCATAAAGAAATATCAGACATAATAAGGCAGCGCCAAATAGAAAATTCAGAACCGAAAACAAAATAACTAAAATTAAAAACTTGCTGGGTGGGCTCAACAGCAGAATAGAGACAAGAGAGGAAAGAATCAGTAAACTTAAACATGGAAAAATAGAAATTATCCAATCTGTTGAATGACAGGAAAAAACAAAACAAGACAAAATAAACAGAACCTTGGAGATCCCTGAGCTATATCAGAGATCCAAAAAAGGGAAAAGAGCCTCTGGGACCTGTGGAACAGTAACAAAAGATCCAGCATTTGCGTCATCAGAATCCACAAGAGAGGAGAAAGTGTGAGGCTGAAAAAAGCACTTGAAGTAATAATGGCTGAAAATTCACCAAATTTGGCAAAAGACATAAACCTACAGATTCAAGAAGCTGTGCAAACCCCACATAGGCTAAGCCCAGAGAAATCCACTCTAAGACACATCATAGTCAAACTCCTGCAAACTAACGACAACAACAACAAAAAGATCTTAAAAGCAGAGACAGAAAAACAACTCCTTGCTTATCAGGGAGAAATTATTCAAATGACAGCAAATTTCTCGTGAGAAACTGTGCAGCCCAGAAGGAAGGAGCACATTTTCCAAGTGCTGAAAGAGAAGAACCGTCAACCTGGAATTCTATATCCAGAGAGATTATCCTCCAGGAGTGAAGAGGAAATCAAGACCTTCTATCACCAGCAGGCCTGCCTTAGAAAGCGGCTAAAGGAAGTTCTTGAAACAGAAAGGAAATGCTAAGACAAGGAATCTAACCCTGGAATATCAGAAAGGAACAAAGAACAATGGAAAGAGCAAATATATGGGTAAACACAACAGACTTTGTGTCTCCTCTTGAGCTTTTTAAATTGTTTGATGGCTGAAAAAAAAACCGTAACACTGATGTGACTCTCAGTGTACAATGAGGAGAGATTTAAGACAATAATATTATACATGAGATAAACAATATACATTATAGATAGTAAAGGGACTTAAACTTGTCTATACCAAGAGACTACCAATTAATCATGGGTTCATAAAGTTTCTGGGTTTTTTTTAATGGAACTAATTTAAGACTTTGAAACAATTTTTTTTCTTTTTGCAGGGAAAGATTTGCTCTTTGAGCTAAGATCTGTTACCAATCTTTTTGTCCCCAAAGCCCCAGTGCACAGTTGTATATCACAGCTGTAAGTCCCTCTAGTTCTTCCATGTGAGCTGCCACCACAGCATGGCTACTGACAGATGAGTGGTGTGGTTCCACGACCAGGAACTGAACCCAAGCCAGAACCACCCCCAAGTGGGAAGAGTGCTGAACTTTAATCCCTAAACTGGCTCTGAAGTTTCCTTTTTAAATTAAGATATTTTCCTATTCTTTTTTTTTTTCTGCTTTATTTCCCAACCCCCCCCGCCGTACACAGTTGTATATTTTAGTTGCAGATCCTTCTAGTTGTAGGATGTGGGATGCCACCTCAACGTGACCTGACGAGCAGTGCCATGTCCGCGCCCAGGATCCGAACCCTGGGCCGCCGCAGTGGAGCGCGCGAACTTAACCACTTGGCCACAGAGCCGGCCCCTTTTCCTATTCTATACAAATGTAATTTGATACGATTTTGGAAAAAACAGTAGCACAATCCAAAAACAGGTGAAATCATTTTGTTTCAAAAAATAAAATAACACAAAACAAAATTTTCATCAATATTAAAAGAAAAGAGGAAAAAGAAAAAACTAGACTCCAAATCATATCACTCCAATGGTTTCCATCTCACTTAGAGCAAATGTCTTACGAGGACCTGCAAGGCCACAAGTGAACTTTTGGCCTGTCACTGTCTTTCCACTTCAGCCATACTCCTTGCTATTTCTCAAACAGAGTAAGCAAGCTCCACCTCAGGGCCTTTGTATTTGCTGTACCCTCTTCCTGGAATGCTTTCCCCCAGATATCCTGTCTCATGGCGCTGGCTTGACAGGAAGAGGACTCTGGGCTCTCACTCTAGTCCTGGAATCAAGGATCAAGGAAAGGAAGATGAACCATTCCTCTCTCTTACCCTGAAAGCCCAGATCTTCCCAGTGGTCTCCGTGGAGGGCACAGTCAAACCTGGAGCCGGTCAGCTTCTTGTAGATGGTCTGGAGGACTCTGCCATGCACTGGGTCTTGGCTATCCAGGCCACCTGCCCCCAAACACACCCCCATTCTCTGTCAGATTGCCCCTCAGGGGAGGACTGAGTGCTTCTCAGAGAATAGTTCAGCCAAGATAGATCTGGACTGTGCTCAAGACACCCTGTTCTCCCACATTTTTACCCTTCAGCTCTCACGCTCCCCCACAGTGTGGTATATGCAAGACCCCTGGCTTAGCCTCAGCAACAGGGTGGGCAAACAGTGCTCTCTGCGTGACCATATGCGCAGGGCGTGCCTTGCGGCCGCACCTGTGTACTCACACTGAGCAATGGTCAGGACCAAGTCCCTCTCTTCACGGAGGCCCTGGTGGAGCTTTGGAGGCCCGAAGAGGCAGTGCCGGAGGGCAGCAAGCCCAGTCCTTCGAATAGTTGGCTGGATTCTTTTCTGGGGAAGAAGTTGCAGGCAATAGGCAGAGTGCTGGGTTCACCTGCTTTAACGAACTTACCGTCAGGCTCAGTACAGGGGCCGTTCTTGCAGAAAGTAGCTCCCTCCCACTCACTGGCTGGGCCAGCGGAACGGGCGGAAGCTGAGAAGCACCTGCTGACTCTCTGGAGACAGGCTCCTCCAGCTCCCAGGTTCTTTGTAAGCAGAAAGAGACGTTCCTAAACATAGCCGTTATCAGCCAGTTGTCTGCATTTGGTC
The DNA here is from genome assembly GCF_041296265.1 of Equus caballus. Taxonomy (NCBI): domain Eukaryota; kingdom Metazoa; phylum Chordata; class Mammalia; order Perissodactyla; family Equidae; genus Equus; species Equus caballus. The sequence continues at coordinate 34,601,587 of NC_091698.1, forward strand.
CTTTAAGCTTTTCCAGAAGTACCTATTCCACTGACTGCCAAGAAGGCTGGAGGCGGCTCGCGGTGGGGACTGCCCCATGTGGTCTGACAGAAACCCACGGTTTCCCAGCAGGGCCGCTTCTACCCTTTCTATGTCTGTCTCTGTCTCGCTCCATAAAGGACATAAATTATGCCGTCCTCTCAGCTTCCAGGATGAGAGAGCCAGCGGGGAGCGGAGTTCAGGGGCCACCTTTAGGAACTAGATACTTCCGAGGGGTAGCTGAAGCCTTCCGTCCCTTCCACATCCAGCCCCTCCTAAAGCACGTCACGCCGACTTCTCACTGCTCAGGTCTTAGACAGTCTGACTGTGGTAGCTTCTGGCTTTCTGGCTCCTATAAACCAACTCAATTCCCGTCTTTGCAGCCTCTCTCTTTTGAACCAGGTTTTAGGTTGAAGATCTGAAATCGCATTCCTCTAAACTTACTCATGGCCACTCAAGATGCCCCAGAAAGCCCGCCAGCTTTTATTTTCCTCAGCGTTCCTTCTTTTTCCAATCCCATATTTTTTAAAATTCCCAAATAACTTCCAGTTCCTTGAGGGAGCGGGAGATCTTCCTACACTGGTCGTGAATTACTCAGCTCTCTGGTCGGGTTGCCTTGCTTCCCCAAGGAACTACCTGGCATTTGATTCCAGACCTCCCCCTCCCTAAGGGGGAGAGCACGGAGCAGCTACACGGACCCCTGGATGACAGGGCCATAAGAGCTCTGGGGGCACAGTCCCAGAAAGGCCACCGGGGCCCTGCACAAAACAACAGTATTTGGATACCCAGGATCCCGTGTCCCAAGATTTCTTAGGTGAGACAGGGCCCTCAACTGGAAGCTTCCATCTTGCTTGCCCAGTGCCCTAACCTGGTGGGAGAGAAACCTGGCTCCTGGAAAGAAGGTGCTCTGCTTGCAACCCCAAACCTCCCTCCTGGCATACCTTGAAGGAGGAGAGGTCCACGGTCTGGAAATGCTGCAGGGCCTCACTGAAGGAGATTAGCTGCCCGGGCTGGTCTGAGCTGGCCTGGCTCCCTGTGGAAAAAGGAAAGACACTCCAGGTAGTCATTCTGTCAGCAAATGTTTCAAGGGCCTGCTGGTTGTCACCTCTAAGCCAAGCACTGACTTCCAGCTGCAAACATCAGACACCTATGGCTCCAACCAGTCCTCCTTCAAGGAGCTCACATTATCTGCTGGGCCAACACCCTTTTTAGACTGGGCTGTTCAGAGGCTTGCTCTGCTAACCTCTGCAGTGAGCAGGGACAGATCTGCCCGGCACGGGGCTCCCTAAATTTCACTCCTCTGTGAGGGGGCAGGCCACTGACTAGAGTAGGTTCCCATGTAGGAGGGTGCCAAGGTTAGTACAGGGGCCTTTCCTAATTTCTACTTTGCCCCTTTCTCACACCCTGTATAGGAATGACCCCCTCTCCATCCTTTGTTATGGTTCACTGAGAATTAACTTAGCAGGTAGCAATATAGGTGATGACTGACACAGTCCACCATAACATCTCTCTAGGAGCTTAAGTGGGGCTCAGTAGATTTGGGTCCTAGTTCTATCCTCCTATAGCTCCTTCCAAACCTCTCAGAAATGGACGTGAGCCAATTTTTACACAGCCCTCAGAGCCTTCCAGCAGATGGTTTCAGCCCCATCTCCAGGGACTTCCTTGTGCAGTGAACAACCTATTCAACCTTACGCAGGTGCCCTGGCTGCCTCCTCCACCCATCTGCTCAGCCTCATCACCCTGCAGAAGCTGACCCTGACCAAGGTCTCCCTGTCTTCTCTGAGGGCTTGGTAGATGGCAGCCCTTTCCCATGGCGTTCATTCCCACTTCCTCCAGAGGCAGAATGTCATCATCTTTGGATTTGGAAAAGATATTTCACTCTATATCACGTAGCTAAAATAAGAACAACCAGGGATTCTGCCTCCTAATCCCAGGGTCACAGAAACATTAGCCACACGTGTGGACGGTGCTGTACTGGTGGCTGGGCTGTGGAGTCAGCACCGTTCCTGCTGTTACCTGTCTCTGGCTGGATGTTGTCCACAGCTTCCCATTCTTCTTGGGCTCTGAGCACCTCTGCACTCACAACTGCAATAGTGAGAAAAGGAGACCCTCTGAGATCTAGGCATGTCTGGATCACTGTCACGGCCCTCACCCTACCTGACTGCCTTGGGTCTTGTCACCTCAGATCCCCTCTTCACACGGCTGCCAGAGGGAGCTTTCAAAAAGGCAGATCTGATATCACTCCCCTGCTCAAAACCCTCCAGAGATTCTCCGTAACTCTCAAGAGAAAACCCAAACACTTCAGCCCAGTGTCTAGTACCTTCACAATCTGGATCCTTCCTACCTCTCCAGCTCTGCCCCAGGGCACAGAGAACTACCTGCAGTTTCTCAGCGCCCCGAGTCTTTGGTGCCTTTGCACAGACTGCTCTCCCTCTGCCGACAGTCAGCACCCTGGTCCTCTCCCCTTCACCTCCAACCCCTGCTGGGGTAGCTCCTTCTCATCCTTCAGTTGACTCTGATATCGGTCTCACCTGGATGCCTTCTTTGACCTCACTAGTTTGGATTTGGAGCCACTTCTCTGGGAGACCCGGACACCCAGTACTTCCCACAATGTTGTCACGGTCTCTCCCACTGCACTGATAGCTACGTGAGGGCAAGTAATCCAGAACCTAGCTCAGTGCCTGACACATGAAAGGTGCTCAACAAACATCTGATGAATGAATGAAAGCACAATAAAAGGGGAAAAAAGCAGAAGAAAAGCAGCAAGATAGGTTCTCTATTGCCACCACACAGCCCTTTTCTCCAAACCACAGCTGTTCACTCTCTAGTCTGAATTGCGAGTGGCATGTCCTGTCGTTGGCTTTCCTCTTTGCCAGAGAACATTCACAAATAATGAGAAGGATGGAGAGACTGCAGTTCAATACCCAAGCCATGATCCCCCGCAGCCCCGGTAGTAAAAGTAGCTTAGGACTGCTCCTCTCCGCCTTGCAGTCTTAGCTGAGGATATCACATGACAATTAACTGTCGTGAAAGTACACTTGCAAATTAAATAAAGTGCTACCAAAACCTCAAAACACTAACAGATAAAGAGAATGAGCAAGTTGCTGGGAAGCAGTAGACGATAGCTGCTGAAAGGCCACCTCTAGAGCCACGTTGCTGGAATATTTCCTCTCCACCGCTTACCAGCTGTATTTTTTTGGCCAAGTTCCTTAACCATCTGTAATCACTCATGGGACTGTTGTGAGAATGATCTATCTCCTTAACTGCTTAGGGGAGTACATGGCCCAAAGGTAAGTGCTCAATACATGTTAGCTGGTATTACTGACACAGTGGTGGGTTTGGGTCTAGTGGGGCAGTGGATAGTGGTAGCAGGTGAGATGCATCCAGGGTCCTGAATGTCTGGACCTCTAGGAAACTCAATCTTGCCAGCCCAGTCTGGGGTAGCAGACACTGAGCCTCAGGACTTCCAAGCTGGATAACTTCAACAGAATACAGAATATTCGACCTTGAATGGCGAAGAAAACAAAACTTACTTCCAGCATGCTGGACCCTTGGGAGATTAAAAGGAGGGACAAAGCGGCTGAACAAAAGGAGTGGAGTGGACAGCACAGTGACTGCTCATCATGACACTGAAGAGGAGCTCCTCGCCTCACCTATGCCCAGCTTTCTTGACTCTTCACCCTTCAGATCCTCATTACATGCAACTTGTCAATCTCACCCACACACCCTCAGCCTCATACAAATTGATGAAATGTTGTGAGTGGGGGCAGAAACCTCACCAGCAAGGGCCTGGGAATTTGCTATGACCGGAGGGAAAGTCAACAGAAAGCACAAGGTCTCAACTAGCAATTGCAGTCTGGTGCCTAAAAACTGGAGACAAACGTGCAATCCACGTAAGAGCATCTCTTTCCTTTCCTCTTGGAACCAGGCAGACTCCTCCTGCATCTGAAGATGATCCTGACATAAATACTATTTTCCCCTTGACCAAGAGAAGAAAATGGAGGCATAACACAGATCTTCAGGATAATAAACACAGCTCACATCAGTACAGTTCTTTTTTTTTCTTTTTTCAACTGCCTCCCTTATTTAGGTTCTCTTCCACTTATTCAGAGAGTAAACAGCATTGCTGCCTTAGTCAGCCTATTAATTTAAATTAGCTGAGAGCAATCTGAAAAAAATTGTAATTATTTAATATGATTAAAAACATCTGGCACATAAATGCCAGTTGTACTGAAATATAAAATATTTTGGCACGAATAAATGTTAAGTTTGTCATGACACGGTAAAGACAAAAGTCCATGAAAGGAAACTTCATAAACCTCCAAAGAATTTTTCTGTTAGAATATTTTTAACAAGCCCCAAATTTCTGGAAATTACATTTTCAGTTTGCAAAATTTAAAGTTAACAATATATACCAACGAGAACTCACTATGACTTACATTCTGTGAGCTAAGCACTTCACACTATCTCATTTAATCCTTATAAAATCCCCATGATACAGGTTCTGATACAATTCCTGTTTCATTTTTTAATTTTTTTTAAGATTGGCACCTGAGCTAACATCTGTTGCCAATCTTCTTTTTTTTTCCTTCTTCTCTCCAAAGCCCCCCAGTACATAGTTGTACATTATACTTGTAAGTCCTTCTTCGTTGTGCTATGTGTGACGCTGCCTCAGCATGGCTTGATGAGCGGTGCCATGTCTGTGCCCAGGATCCAAACTGGAAAAACCCTGGGCTGCCGAAGCAGAGTGCGCGAACTTAACCACTCGGCCACGGGGCCGGCCCCCAATCCCTCTTTTATAGATGAGGAAAGTGAGAGCTGGAAAGGTTAAGGAATGTGCTCAAGGTCATGTAGTGGTGGGTAAGAGAGCCAAGGTTTAAACCAGAGATACCTGACTCCAGAACTGGTGTTTCCTAATTAGTGAATGTGCCTTTCTGTGTAACAAATAAGGAAGTGGAATGAGCTTTAAACATAGTATAGGAAAGAACCAGGTAAAGTAGATAAAATAAGATATGTTTTCAGTCTTTTCATATACACTGTCTTGTTTCATTATCATTATATCTCTCTGAGGATAAAGGAGGTATTAATATTTCCGCTGCAGACACAGAGATTTCATGATTTGCCCAAAGGCACACGGTAAGCCACTAGGAGGGCTAGCAGGGATAGATCAGAACTCAGGTCTTTCAACTCCTGACTCAGGGTAGTTTCTAATTTTCCTTGAAGAATGCTAAATCTATAAAACTGTAGGACAAGTAGTGAGAGAAAGTCAACTGGTGAAAAGTAGATTCATGGGGAGCTCTGAGTTGGGTCCCACCCAGGCTCCAAGGGCCCTGATGGGGACCTTACCGCCTGGCTCCCATCCATCAGCTTCCGCTGTCAGGGCCCGGAGGATGCTGTGGTTCTTCAACTCTGAGATCTGTAGGGGCAGCTGACCTTTAGCGTAATGGCAGAATGCACATCCCCCCATCCACACCAGCACGTCCCACCCGCTGTACTGAATGTCCTTGAAAGGGAGGCCAGAAGGATCTAGTCTTTCTCAGTAGGTCGATTAAAGTCAATCATAAAGAGAGGCAGATGGAAAACTCCAACTATGATGTAGAAGCTGGATGATATGGGGACAAGTATATGCCCTCCTTGAAAAATAAACAAAAATTCACACAGCTCAGTTGAGACTGTGGTGTGCCTTTGGCATTCCCACTAGACTTTACATTCTGCTTCATTATAGGAATTATCTCATTAGATAGAGGTTGTTTTCCATGTCTGCGCCCCACGCCTCCTTCCCCCGAGTATGAGCTCCTGGAGGGCAGGGTCTATGCCATCATGTATCCCGGGGGCCTGGAACCACATAGGAGCATTCAAGAAATGTTTGTAAGGCAGGAGGTACTGGGGTGTGGGTGATACGTACAGGAAGTCCTCTGAAAGCCAGAGGAGCACTGTTGTCTGCGTCATATGGTGGAGAGCACCCAGCACACACGCTTTCAACCTGTAAGACAAACCAGGGTCAACCTCCCAGGCACAAATCAGTCACTCAAAGATGACAGCTTAAATGTTGCACCTTCTCCCAATACCACACACAAAAAATGAACTCCTCACAAGTCACCTACAAGGAATACTATAAGGGAAAACTTCTGTTTCATCTAGTCTTAAGAAAAACCTCAAAAAGTTTAGTTAATGTTATCTCAAAAACCTTATACAGATGTCTTGGCTCTGCTAAAGGTCTCAGGGCTCTGAGGAAGCAGAGTTCAGCGCCGGCGGTTTCCTCACTTCGGGACTTTCTGCTCAGCCAAATTTTCCCCTTATTAGAGCTTCACAAAACCACTTGACCAACTTTTTGCAACTCATATCATCAACACAGGACTAATTTTCCTAATATGTTAAAAAAAAATCCTATGCATCAGTAAGGGAAAAAAACCCCAACCTAGTAGAAAAATTGGCATGGATATGGACACCTTACACAAAAGGAAATATAAATCATTCTTAAACATATGAAAAAGTGTTCAACCTTACTCATAATAAGAGAAATGCCAAATAAATGTCTGAGAATGTTTTCACTTATCATATTATCAAAGATCAAAAAGTATGATAACACTCTGTGTTGGCTCAAGTGCCAAGTGTTAGAACACCCTGGAGAATAAATGGTAACCGCTTCTAGAGCTTGACAATACCTGATAAACTCACACGTGCTTTGCACATTTTGGGCCTGGGTAGCAGCACTAGCCTATGTGTCCTTTAAACCATGTGTCCTTAAGGCTCCTTGTCTGAGCTACATGCCAGCACTCACAATGATAACAGCCCTGGGCTTGGCCAACCCAGCTGTTTTCTCATGGAAGAGTTAGCACAAAGACCCTCGCAGTCTGAGAGAACACAGATGCCCTCTAGGGGGGGCTCTGGTCCTTGGAACGCAGGTCATACAGGGATGACCCCCCTTGGCAAGCACACAGCTTTTGTTCCTCTGCCTACTCAAGCAAGCTTCTCTCAGGGAGCCGTAGCGGTGTCCATTTCTGTCCAGTCGGCCACCACTGGACCTTCCCTGTAAGTAACTCCCATTAAACCCATATGTCTCGTTCGCTGTCTCTGGGTCTTTTCTTTGGTCTCTCGGCAACCTATCCCACACTACTCCCCCAGATGGGCATGTGGTGGACCAGCCTGCAATTGCATTCATGCACAAAATGACACACAGTGTCATTCACAGAAGCACTGTTTATAATAACAAAAGGCTAGAAAGACCCTAAATGTCCACTAAAGGACTAATTAAACAAATTAAAGCATACCCACTTAATGAGCTGCTATATAGCCATAAAGAAGATTAAGAAAGTGCTTTATGGACAACATGGAACAATCTTCATGATACATTAAGTGAAAAAGCAAAGGGCAAACTATACACTATTTTATGTATATCATATATATATAATAGTGTATACACTATTTTAACATTTGATTTTTAAAAAATACATAAACCTATTTGCTTGTCTCTGCAGAGACTATTTCCAGAATTATACCCAAAGAAATAGTAACTTTGCCTCCAGCAGGAAAACTGGGTGGCTGGGGGACAAGGGTGAGAGGCAGTTTTTTCCACCATATGTACACCCTCTGTACTTTTTGGAGGTTCAACCATGTGAATGTGCTGTTTTCTCTAAAATAAATAAAAGAAAAAATAACAATTAAAAGAAAATAACTATAAAGGAATCATCGCTTATGTCAAGGCCCTGGAATGCTAGATTATTCCGTTACTCTAATCCCTCCTACATATTTTTGCCAACTGACAAACACTTCTTAAACACAGCTTTGATTTCTTTATGCCCTGGATGCAAGAATGGATCCCTAAACACACCACAGCTGAGCTCACTCCTCCATAACTGGCCTCACGATGTCTAAGCACTATTATTTCTCACACTGGCTTCAGTTCCTCTCGCCTCCATCCCTTGGGCCGTGTGGTTTTCCTTCAGAATACACCACCTCCACCTGCTCTGTGTCCTCTGGCCCCTTTGAGATCAGTTCCATCTCCTTAAGGTGGCCTACCTTACCAACTGGGCTACAATGGTCTCTCGCCTCTGTAAGTCCTATAGCCCTTCTGTATGCAGTACAAGTTCCTCTGCAAAACGCCTATCTCCCCACTCAGACTCTGCTGCTTTGAGCCAGGAATCTTCTCTTACACTTCTTTTCAATTTCCCACACCCATTAGTACTAGGCACAAAATCTGTCCTCATCTTTTCTCATGATGTTCTCATACGTTCCTATGGTGATTAGCCATGCTGACCAACTCCCTGCAGCAGTCTGTGTACTCAGGACTCATTTCATCGTGCCTTTCCCTCTCCAGTTCAGACCCTTCCAGCATCCAAAGACCTCCCTCTGGAAGAACAGTTCGCCTGTCTTAGTATACTGAACAAAACCTTCCTGGATTCCCAAAGCAAAGGCTTTGTCCCAGTTCTGGGCACTGGAACCCACAGGCTCCACTCAAGACCCTTTCTGAGCAAGGTAGTGAGACAGGTAAGGAATGCAGAGTCAGTTCCCAGGCTCACACAAAGACACATCTCATTAAACATAGAGCCCTGAGGACAATCAGGTCAAAGCAAAGCATGTATTTGACAGAGAAAAGGTCAGTAAGCTAAACAACTCAATTGACGAAACACAAATCTCTTGCCAGAATCTTCATTGACATCCCCCTCCCACTCGAGCAAATCCAAACCAAAGTTCTACGACCCACTTGGAAAGCCAATTGACCCAGAGATGAAGAGAAGATTCTTCTACTAGAAGCAAGAGAACAATAATGAGCATTTTCCTAAACATTTCTAAAGCCTCACATTCTCTTGCCAACTATCTATTGCCGATATCTGGCAACTATCTCTTGCCAATAATAGGAATTGTTATTACTATTTTTTTTATTAATGATATATCCCAAACCAACATCTTCTTTCCCAAATAGAAGTGCTTGCTTACCTGTCCGTCTCTTAATTCTTTTTCATTATGGAAAGAGCAAGATTTTTCATTCATGACTCAAAATCATTTGTTCCAGTGAGCTTTGACCTTGGGCTCAGAAAGGCGTTTAAAAATAAAGTCTGAGGTTAGAAGCTACGGGGGGAGCCAGAGATCCGACTGCTCTACCTTTGCCTTCCTTCTTGGTAGTCATTCAGACTAAGGGCAAGAAAACAGTCCCTTTGTGCCATCACCAGCATGTAGGAGGTTTCTGCGAGTACTGAAAGAAGTCCCTGAGGTCTCTGAAGCCTCAGCCCTGCAAAAAAAACAAAACAAAACAAAAACTGGTTTCATCATTCAGTTATGCCTCTGTTGAGAAAAATTGTCTTTAAAAATCTTTAAGCAGGGGCCTTCCCCGTGGCCGAGTGGTTAAGTTCGTGCGCTCTGCTTTGGTGGCCCAGGGTTTCGCCCGTTTGGATCCTGGGCACAGACATGGCACTGCTCATCAGGCCATGTTGAGGTGGCATCCCACATGCCACAACTAGAAGGGCCGACAATTAAAAATATACAACTGTGTACCGGGGGCTTTGGGGAGAAAAAGGAGAAATAAAATCTTAAAAAAAAATCTTTAAGCAGCTGTAAATTTATTCTTAATAAATAAGTAGCTTAAGCAAATGCCTACCTCTTACTACTCATGCCATTGGATGGAAAGAAGGGACGCTTCAGGAGTCTGGGGGCTGGGTTCTCAGTGTCCAGAAGGCAGGAGTACTACTGTAGGGGGTGGGGTCCATTTCTGATAATGAAGTTACTGGGATCTGGGGCAGCTCATGAAAGGGGTGGCACCTTGGCTGGTGGTCTTGGCTGAAGTGCTTAGGCTTTGCTTAGGTCTCTGACACAGGTTGGGTATGGGGGCGCTTCTAATACTAGACTTGGGCCTATGATGGTAGAAACTCAAAAGCAACACAATGCCTACTCTTCCTCAGTTATCACCAATATTGTACACGGGGCAGTTACCTAGACAGTTTGGCTACCTCGAAGTCTTTCATCTCAAGTTGTCCACTTCAGGGAAAGGGCTAGACAAGCCCATACCTCCTCATGTCATCTGGGGCCTCAGCATCTACTTCTGCTTTCGTTCCCTCCTCTTTGACCTCCATGACAGCCTGTGACAAAACACTCCCACATGACCCAACCTTGGGAAGATGACAGGCTGGGATAAGAACAGCAATCTCAGGAGGGCTCTTCTGTTACTGTGCATGAAATGAATCAAGCAGGGTAGAAGTATGACTCCCTTACACACCTGCTAGTGCCTCCGTTCTGGGTGGAGCACTGCTGGGGGCTTCAACAGGCACAGTTACTACCTGAGTCAGAGAAAGAACAGAGCAAAAACTCCGTCAAGCAGGCAAGTACTCGAAGTTACTTCATAACTCCTACCAATACTAGGCAAGTTTCTTGTAGTTGGGCCTGACAAAACAGCCTTCCTATAAAGACGGATCCTTTCCAAATCCAGCCTTTAGGGTGCAACCACTTTAGGCAAGGAGCTACATTAAGGGGTATGATTTTCCAACAGTTTGCTGGAGCTTAAACTCTCTGAACAGGTATTTAATTTAGAAACCGGGTCAATAAATACAAAGGTGCACATAGGTATAACGGTCCTTCTCTGATCCTTTGATCAAGCCCGTGGCTGGGCGGCTCCCGGTCCTCTCACAGCGCCCTCAGGCGCGGGGGCGGGGGGTGTTGCCATGGGAACCCAGCCAGTGGCAACCAGGCCCCCGCCCCAGGCAACGGCATACGCAGGGGGGCGCCGCGGACAAAACTACTGGCAATTTCGGGGGCATGGGGCCGGGCGCTCGCCGGCTGTGACGCGCAGGTCTCAGTAGAGATCTCCATCCCGACACCCAGCCAGCCAGGGGCTGGGTGGGGATTCGGAAAGAAGCTCTCTCACTGCCTGCTGGGGGAAACCGAGGAAAGCAACTTGCCTCATGTCATTCCGCGAGTCCACGCAGAGCGCGGAGCAGAACCCGGCCCTCCTATCTCCCAGTCGGGATTCTCTCTCTGTCCTGCAACGCTCAGCCTTGTCTCGCCCCAGGGCGACCATTTCCTCCCCACATGCCTCTTCCTCAGCGCCCAGGCGACGCCGGACGCGTTCCCAGGGTTACTACCGCTTCCCGGACCCACGTCCCGCTCCCTGCCGGACCACCTCCGCGCATGCGCACAGCGCAGCCCGCGCAGCCTCCCACCGGCCGAGAGAACTACCCCTCCCCGCAGGCAATGGAAACTTCACACTGCCGCCGAAATACGGCGAGCAGAGAGGGTCAATCTGCGCCGGAGTCTTGGCTTCTGGCCAAAAAGACTGTGGCTACTGGGCAGCGGCAGCTGGCTCTGCCCCTGGGCTGGGCAGTACAAATTGACAGCGGCCTCGGAGGCTGGGCGCAGTCGGAGCGGATCCGCTTCTCTATCCGCCGCTCCGGCCGGCGCCATGGGGCTTTCGCTGCTGCTGCTGGCCGCGCTGCTGCTGGCGGTCCTCTTCAAAGTTTACCTGGGGCTCTTCGCGCGCAGCTCCCCGAACCCCTTCTCTGAGGACGTCAGGCGGCCACCCGCGCCCCTGGTGACCGACAGGGAGGCCAGGAAGAAGGTTCTCAAGCAAAGTAAGCGGGAAGGGACCCTGGCGTCCGAGGCTGCGCTGGGACATCCTCGCGGGTTTGCGTTCCCAGTCCGGCAGGGCGAGCCCCTGCCGACTTGAGCCTCAGTTTCCCCATATGTAAAGGGTTGGTGCCAGCCCTGGTGGTCTAGTGTTTACGATTCGGCGCTCTCCCCGCCGTGGCTTGGGTTCGGCTCCCAGTCAGGGAACCACATCATCCGTCTGTCGGTTGTCATACTGTGGTGGCTAAGTGTTGCCGTGATGCTGAAAGCTGTTCCTCTGGTATTTCAAATACCAGCAGGATCACCTATGATGGACAGGTTTCATTCAGCAGAGCTTCCAGACTAGACGGACTAGGAAGGAAGATAGGCCCTGGCCACCCACTTCCGAAAAATGGCCATGAAAACCCTATGAATTGAGCAGAACACTGTCTGATACAGCGTCGGAAGGTGAGAGGATGGCACACAAGGACCCAGCAGGGCTCAGGGCTCTAGGAGTTAGGATTGACTCCAGGGCACTAACAACAGAGTGCTGGGAGGACCTCCTTGCACATGGAGGCGCTCTGCCTTAGTGTCTGCGGCCGGCAGCGGCAGGAGAAAGCCTTCGCCTGGGCAGACCTGGGAAATTCTGGCTTCACAAGTGCTGGCCCCGTCCTCCTCATGCCAAGGTCTTGGCAAAGCCGAGTCCAGGCTCTGCCACTTATTATGGGTGTGGCCCACAGGATAGATAAGAAGAGACCTTTCCCTCAGTTGGCTCTAGGACCTTAACTTTTTCACTTACCCTCCCCACTGCGTTCAGGGTTCAGAGAGGCTGCACAGAAATGTCTTCCAACGTGTGGAGGAAATTGCATTTTGCCCATCAAGTGATTTGACTGTTTATGCCTGGTCCCAACTCATACGGTTGAACCTTGGTTCTAAAACTTTGGGAGGGGCTCAACAGGGTGCCTCAGGCTGAGAGTCGCTCTTGCACTGTCATCTTTAAAACTTATTTTGGGGTTCCTTCTAAGGTGTTTTTTTTTTTGAGGAAGATCAGCCCTGAGCTAACATCTGCTGCCAATCCTCCTCTTTTTGCTGAGGAGGGCTGGCCCTGAGCTAACATCCGTGCCATCTTCCTCTACTTTGTATGTGGGACACCTACCACAGCATAGCTTGATAAGCGGTGCCGTGTCTGCACCTGGGATCTGAACTGCACCTGGGATCTGAACTGGTGAACCCCGGCCACTGAAGGGGAACCGCGAACTTAACTGCTACACCACTTGGCGGGCCCCTCTTCTAAGGTTTTAAAGAAAGAGTTCTCCTGCTTTGAAAAAAAAAAATTGCATCCCCTGTTGGATCTCCAGGGTCCCTCTCACTTATAAATTTTAGAATTCTGTGTGACATTTCTTGCTACACAGTTCGAGACGATACTATTCTAAGTGAAAGGAGCATTAGTCTGAACTTCTGAGATCAAAGTTTTAGCTTGCACTCTGACATTAATTTATTGCATAGCCATTGGCAAGTCACTCCACTTATCTGAGTTGGTCTAAAAATGAGATGACTAGTTCCACTGTATTTCAAACCAGGTTACGATCTATTAGTGAGTGGGTCATGAAATCAATTTCGTGGGTTGCAGTTAGAATAGAATGCAGTAGAATAGAAAATATCAGAGTGCATCATACATAGTTTTGGTAAGTATTGTGAAACTTCTGTTTCAAGTATTTATGTTATATATTTACATATATTCTGATGTAAAATGTATTTTTCACTGTCGGGCTTTCTAAAAACAATTGAAAAGTTAAGTTTACCAAGTTCTCTTGCAGCTTGAAAAATTCCAAATCTCAGTTCTTCGGGAGTGATCTTGAAAGAACAGATTTTGTGTTGGAAGTACCTGTATAGCAGCATGTGCTGTCTAGATTGTCTTGTGTAGATGCTGCCCCCTTAGCCCTGCCTCCAGACTTTTGCAATGTGAGGGGATGGTGCTGTGATTTCTCAGCTCTGTCCTACCCAAGCCTCTGCATCAGGATCTTGAAGAACCAGTCATATGACCAGGCTGCTCCACTGGCGCCTACAGACCCTGCATTTTCCAAAGATAACTGGCTTATTAATGGACAGTTCCCTGAGCCAGCAGCCTGACCCATGACACTCTCCTCCATCCCCCACCTCCTTGTTTTCTTTCTTCCCTATCTCTCTCTCTGGCTCTCGCTCTCGCTGCTTAGGTTTCTCAGCCTGTACTGTTGTCAGCTTTCTGTTTTTGTTCCTATAGTAGTTTACTGATTCCTGCTTTCTTTGAAAATATGGAAAATCCCTAGGAACATAGTGGCTTTGGCTAAATCCATTCAGATCAAACCAGACCACTTTGATCTGCCTGGCTATTCCTGAGTATTTCCCGGTAAAATGTTTGAGATAGATTAGTCAGGAGCTCCAAACTGCTCTAGACTTTTCTTACATTGTAGGAAGACTAGAGAAGTCTTCCTTGGTTTCCATATCTTTGCTCTTTTGCTGCCCCTGCCTGAGAAGCCCACCCTCCATCTCTTCTGTCTGCTGCAGCTTTCTCAGCCAGCCGAGTGCCAGAGAAACTGGATGTGGTGGTGATTGGCAGTGGCTTTGGGGGCCTGGCTGCAGCTGCAATTCTGGCCAAAGCTGGCAAGCGAGTTCTGGTGCTGGAACAACATACCAAGGCAGGGGGCTGTTGTCATACCTTTGGACAGGATGGCCTTGAATTTGACACAGGTAAGGCTTTTCCGGAGAAGGGGTGGGAGCATGGCTGTATCTTCAGGAGGCTTAGAGCAGCCGTTGTGGGATGATCCTGGGCACTTCTGTTGTTTTGGAGGCCCCACCTTCTCTCTGGACACTGTTTTCCTTGTCTGACAGCCATACCCGCTGGAAGCTGCACTGGGCAAGGATTTGGTGGTTTCTGCTGAAACGCCTCCCTACAGAAAGGGTGGGCGGCCCCCTCTGGGCGTGGACTCCGCCTTGCAGGACAACATTTTCTACCTTGCTTCCTGGTCCACCTTCCCAGGTCTGAATCCCCTTGTCCCTATGACACCTTGTTTTTCTGTCTCCCGACAGGAATCCATTATGTTGGGTGCATGGAGGAGGGCAGCCCTGACCGTTTTATACTTGACCAGATCACTGAGGGGCAGCTGGACTGGGCTCCCTTGTCCTCTCCCTTTGACATCATGGTACTAGAAGGGCCCAGTGGCCAAAAGGAGTTCCCCATGTACAAGGGGAAGAAAGCCTACATTCAGGGCCTCAAGGAGAAGTTTCCCCAGGAAGAAGCTGCCATTAACAAGTATATGAAGCTGGTTCAGGTAACATGGACATGCTGAGGACCCTCTTTTTGTTTTCGACAAGGCTGACCTTCATTAGTGGAGTGGCTGGTCGGGGAGGCAGGAAGGGAGGACTGGTCATGTCTGTCCTGAACTCAGGCCCCACCTGCGTTGGCCTCTGCCCAGCTGGGCCCTGTGTCTCTGGAGCCTGGGCTCAGCAGCTGCCACTCTCACTCTGGCCTCTGGGGGCGCCCTGCTGTTCTCCCTGACTAGGCTGGCTTCCCTGTAATCAGATCACTACCCTTTTTTTGCTTCATCTGAGACCAGATGGGGATTTTTCAAAAGGAATTTGGGCAGGAAACTGAAAAGCAAAAAAAGGGACTCATCTGAATGTAGAATGGGAAAAATTCACAGAGTACAGATTTTTAAAAAATCCAAATTCAGCAAAGTTCAGGGATAAGTGTTGCTGGGCTCTCAGGCTGGTGCAGCCTATTGGAATGGTGATTCTGTCGCAGCGTTCTAGAGATGAAACCTGTTCCTCCCTGCTTGTTTTCTTCCCCAGATGGTGTCCAGAGGAGCCATTCATGCCGTCTTGTTGAAGATCATCCCTTTGCCTGTGGCTCAGTTCCTCAACAAATGTGGGCTGCTCACCCGTTTCTCTCCGTTCCTTCGCGCATCCACGCAGAGCCTGGCTGAGGTCCTGCGGCAGCTGCCGGCCTCCCCGGAGCTCCAGGCAGTGCTCAGCTACATCTTCCCCACTTACGGTGGGTACTGGCCTTGGGCCGTGGGCGGCTCCTGGAGGTGGAGGTGCTGCCCTCCTGGCTCTCTGCCTTTCTTCTTGAACCTGCTTGGCTGATTGAAATGGAGAAGTATAAACACCAGGCCTTCTGGAGCTTGTGGATGAGAAGTTGGTCCACCTATCTGCTGGACTCCCTGGTAGAAATTCCCTTCATCCACACCCTGGATGATTTTTCTTTTCAACCAACACTGCCCTTCCTGGTCTTGGCAGCATGGCAGTTTGCAGGGAAGACATTCTACTGGCCCCAAGATTTGCAAGGTACCCCATGTTCAGATGGAAGCAGGCCCTCTGGCTCCCCTGAGCCCTGAGGATCATCTGGATCCTGGGATGGATGGACTCAGGCTGCGTATCATCTGAGAGGAATCCATGTTCGTTTCTGAATGGTGTTCCTGCCTGCTCTTGCCTCATCAGCGCTTCCTGTCTTCTGTAGGTGTGACCCCCAGCCACAGCACCTTTTCCATGCATGCTCTGCTGGTTGAGCACTACATAGAAGGGGCATTTTATCCCCGAGGGGGTTCCAGTGAAATCGCCTTCCACACCATCCCTGTGATTCAGCGGGCCGGGGGCGCCGTCCTGACGAGGGCCCCTGTGCAGAGTGTGTTGCTGGACTCAGCTGGGAAAGCCTGTGGTGAGAGCCCTGCATCATGCTCCCTGGTCCCTAGGCTTGGGTGAAGGTGAGACCTGGGGAACAGAGAAAAGAAAGCACCAAGGGAGAAGTGTAGAAGAACTGCCCTCTTCTTGGGGTTAAAGGCTGGACTCTGCCCCAGAGAAGGGGCCCAAGGAAGAGAGATTAGTCTGGAGGTACAAAAGACGCAGGAAGGGTAAAGGATTGTGCGGTACCCAAAGAACAGTATTTAATCACTTATTCAATAGATAAAAATAGTTATCCAGTAATCCGTGCCCTCCTTGAGTGAAGGGGCTGTGTCTTTTTGATGTTTATGTCTATAGATCTTTGCACATAATAGGCTCAGTGAATGTTTGTTCAGTGACTGATGGAATGAATGAGTAACCCGGGCACTCCATAGGGCAGTGTGGAGGCCAGCAGGATGCCCTGCCCTCAATCTGTAAACGGCAGAGTGGGGCCTAGAATCTCTTTATCCAAGCTCAGGTCTTTGCTGTTATCTGCACAGAGAGTCAGAATCCCATTATGGATGGACTCTATGAGGAGAGGTCTATGCAAGGAAGGATTCTGGTATGTAGAACAGGCCATCCATGACTAGGGGGTGCTTAAAGAAGCATCAGAGGAAGGGACAGAGAGAGGCCTGAGGAAAACAGGGCTGGTATGATGGTGAGTTCACCAAAGGAAGCTTTCAAGGAGGAGGTGTTGAGTGGGTGGCCCACTGCCCCCCAAAAAACAATGGAAAATAGGTCATCAGCCATCTCTGAGTACACGTTTGCAGAAGAGACTAGGAAGTTGCTGGGTGGTAAGAGAAAGGTGGCTGTCAGTTGTGTGAGTTTTCTCTGATGTCCATGAGCAAGTTCTCCTTCCAGCCCAAAGGGGTACATGAAGCCAGGTGGATTTATCAGTTCGATTAAATTCAATTCAGAATATATTGATTTGTGTTTTTCATGTGCTAGGCAATGAAAGATGGAGATAAAAGGATAAGTTAGTCCCAATCTCTTAACTTAAGAAGTTTCTAGTCTTATAGGGAAGATCACTGGGATATAATGTAAGTGCCACATAGAGGCACATACTAAGGATGGGAGGTGATGTAGGGGATGGTGGAACAGGGGAGGCCTCAAGGGAGGGCAGAGGTGCTTGAGCCATGTCATAAAGGGGGAGAAGAAGCTAGGTGGGGGAAACAGAATGTAAAAATGCATTGAGGTTTGAAAAAGCCGAGTATTTTTAGGCCTCTGAAAATGCTAGGTTGAACCATAAGAAACTGACATTTTTATAAGTCAAAAATGGTTGAATAGCAGCTGTTTCATATGGTTCTACCTAATAGTTTAGTGAGAGTGGCCAGAGATGAGGCTGGACGCACAGACGGGATCAAATCGTGGAAGGCTGACACAAGACTTTGGAGTTTCTCTTCTAGAGGTTGAGGTGACACGGGAAGGTTTTAAAGGGAGTATTTTGGAAATAGAACTCTAGTGGCAGTGAAGAAGCCTTTGATTCCAATGGGCTTCAGCTTATGAGCTTTGTCCAGGTTAGTGTGGAGGTGGTTGGGTCTGGCTAAAGAAAAGAGTGCCCACACAGGGTGGGGAGAGAGCGAGGGAGGGTGAGCGCCGAGCAACTGGGGGAAAAGCTGAGAGGGCCTAAGGATGCTTCACTGACTTTGCAGTTTTCTGGGAGGCTGCATGCCTGGCCCCATGTGGGCTGGATGGCCAGGTCTGAGAAAACAAAGGGTATGCTGGGAGAGATCTGTGCAGGATATGGGCCTTTCTCTTCCTCCTGGAGTGCACAGAACCTCAGCCGCACTCTTGCGCCTGCAGGTGTCAGCGTGAAGACGAATCGGGAGCTGGTGAACATCTGCTGCCCCATCGTCGTCTCCAGCGCAGGACTGTTCAATACCTATAAGTACTTGTTGCCGGAGAAGGCCCGCTGTCTGCCAGGTGAGACTGGGCTGCATCGCCCTCTTCCCCAGCACCGCCCCTCTGGAGCCAGGCTGCCTGCTTTCCCCAGGGCCGTGGCTGCCCTTTGACCGTCCAGTCTCTAACATCCATTCCCGGCAAAGCCTCTGTGTTTAGGGGTTGAGAAACAACTTCCTTTGTATCACGTCATCCCCGCCCTTTGGTCCTTCTCTCTCGTTTCGTTCTTGGCCTCTTTATCCCTTTCCCCTTGTAACCTCAATCACTCTTCCCTTGCCTCTTTTAAGTCTCCATTCCAGTTGCCATTTCCAGTTTCCTTAGATCTTAGATCATTTTTTTCATAGTTAATGACGGTGGGTAGAGTCCTAAAGGAAGATTTCTTGGATTTTCACTGTTTGTGGTATGAATCCTGCTTCTGGCCTTACTTTCTCACTTGTTTTGAGTGGGGCAGACTGGTCTGACATTTTCGGTAAGGGAAGCTAAAGGCTGGTGTGGAGAAGAAAAACTTGATGTAATTGTCGTGTGCCCTATTTGGGACCCAAGGTCCTATTTTCTGCCTCTTTCAGAAAGCGACTCCTTACTGGGGCTGAGGCTACAGGGGTACTTTTCTGACTTTCTTCTGTTCCTTGAGCCCTGTGCTCAAAATCTGGGACCTACACAGGAATAAACCTCAATCCAGTCCTCTCCCCTAATAGGCTGTGTCCAACCATAAAAGCCTGGTTTTGTGAAGAGGGGAGGTAGGCATGTTTATGGTGTGTCCTTGGTGAGTCTGTTTGAGAGGCTTTACTTCTGTCATTGCACTTGATCCTCAGAGCTGCCTGGGAGAGAGAGCCCGCCATCCTAATGTTTATGGCTGGGGAAGCTGAAGCCCGTAGAGGGCAAGTAACTTCCCAAGGCCACCGAGCTGAAAGTGGCAAAGCTGAGATGAGAACACTGGTGCGTCTGACTCAGAAGCCTGGGCTCTCAGCGTGCTTGGGGCTGAGAAGTGTGAGGCTTCCAGAGAAAAGGCCTCACTAAAAGTTTTAGGGGCAGGAGAGCAGGTCAGCCCACAAAGAACAAAATGGCTGAGCCAAAGTTAGGTGAGAGGTTACCGTTTTGAAATAGACTTTAGAATATCATGTAACCAGAAGCTACTGGTGTGATGTGAGGAAAAGAGGCTGGCTGGCTGAGAGGGGACCAATAATCCAGGAGGGTGAGAGAGAGGGGTCGAGATAGAGGCCTCTGGCTGGGGTGGGAGGTGGAGAGAAGGGAGCGGCTCAAGATGTGGTTGGGATGGAGACCATGGACTTCAGGGGTGTGCGGTGGAGGAGCCCAGAGAGCAGTGGGAAGGAGCTCTCCACCTCAGAGGGTGACCCTGGGGCTGCTCTTTGAGGAGCAGGGGAAGGTGGGCAGCAGAGTGGGTTTGGTGGAAAAGTGAGGTCTTAGATTTCCTTGTTGGGGAGAGGGTAGGGTGGCCGCTGTGATTGTCTCTAAGGTATAAGATGTGTATTGCCAAAAACCAGCCTTCTCATTCCTTTGCCTCACTTAGCTGGGCCCCAGCCAGCGTGTGCTGCCGGCTGAGGCCTCCGCTCTCAGGCTGGGTGAGCAGAGTAGGGTGAGGCAGAGACAGCTGCATGACAGGGCAGTAGGGCAGGGCTGGGCGGGCCAACAGACTTTGCCTTTTATACTTCCTGCCTCCCTGTCTCTCAGGACCTCTGAACCTTGACACTGTCCTCTGACAGGTCCCAGTGTCCCACCCAGGCCTGCCTTCTCTCCAGGCAGCCATGCTACAGAGTTACCTGTTTAGATTGTCCTCCCTTCACTGTCCAGTTATAGCTTTCACTGCTCTTATGTATCTTAGCTCTGAAAACAGTCTAATGGCAGCAGCCCCCACCTGGCTGAAGGACGATTGCCCCCTGGGGTGGGGAGTTGGATGTTGCCCCAGATGAATCCGAGTTTGAGAACATTCCAGGCAGTGGCAGCGATGCTGCGTAGCTCAGAGACCCCAGGTGCTGGGACTCCTTTGTTTCCAGCTGTCTGGGGTAGAGATTCTCATAGGTCTCTCTACCTCTCAGAGATGGGAACCAGATATCTGGTGGCCTCTGAGACAGGCAGTGCCAGTTGGGCTTGAGGGTGGAGGTACGGTGGTCAGGCAGAGGGAGCCTTTGTGAATAGGAGCGCCTTTCTCAATTCCACTGCTGAGCCTTAAAGAGGTTACTGGGGATGGTTTGGAGAGGAAGTTGTATGAGTGGGGAAGACTGGTCTGACAATATCAGTAAGGGAAGCTAAGGCTGGCACGGAGAAGAAAAGTTGACATAATTGTTGGGTGTCTTGTTCGGGACCCAAGGTTATATTTTTCTGCCAATTATACTGTTCCTGGACCCCTTCCTTCTAGCTGGGGAAAGGGAAAGGAGGGGCTGGGTGAAGGTAGTTGTTCTAAGGGGCCTCTGAAGACCGAGGGGGATTTACTCCCGGGCCCCTGGTTCTCTCCATCCCTACCCCACCGGAGAGGGAGTGCCAGCAGTGTGATTGCCCCTGGATTCCAGGAGCAGGTGATAAGGTGCTCCTGCAACTCAGGGTAGTCCACTGCTCCTTATTGCAACTGGGGAACTCCACATTCCCCTTCCCTCCTCAGTGTGCTCCTGTAGCTGGGTGTCTGTAAATCTTACGCCTGTTGTCCTCCTGTGGTTGTGATAACGCCCTCTTTCACTCTCAAAAGTGGCCTGTTTTGGATGATAGATTCTATGGTCACCCTGCCAGAGCGCTCCATTCTTTGCAGCTTCCATGAGGACAGCCGGCTTCTGTCAGGAAAGCCTCTTCTCCAGTAGGCAGGCGTCATCCGTGATTCCTTGTAGTATTCCCAGGGTCCAGCAGAGGGCTCCGTACCTGTTCAGTCCTCAACAAAGATTTGTTAAACGAAGGAAGTAGAGCAGCCAGTGGCTGAGTTATCCCTCAAGCAGGTGCTGGAGGTGGTCCTGGGAATGGGAACAAAGGATAAGGATTTGTAAGAGCAAAATTTCTGGAAAACTGGTCTGAGGTCATCTGTTGAGAGGTGGGGACACCCAGCTGCATAGGTCTGGGGGACATTAGAGCCCTCACGGTGGCTGTTGCCTTCCTCCCTGGTGCTGTTCTTGCCTCCTCCCCTAGCTGCCAGGCGCCAGTAATGCTGTTCACATTTGTTCATCCGCACTGCTTACCATTTCCAGGCCTTGTACTGACTGTACAGCACATTAGGAATTATGCATATTCATTCAATAGATGACTTGTACTGAAGTTAATACTGAAATCAAGGCTTATAGCAAACTACTGTTCACATGTGTGGTCTTTGTAGTGTGGAGCCCAGTCATCTGCTCGTAACAGAAAGACATTAAGGAGAAGATTGGAAGTAGTTAGCCTGCGACTGTCCTGCAGGCGCCGTGAGCCAGCTTAGGGAGGCTGGGCGTCACCTGCTTCTAAAGGTGCCTAGAGCAGCAGTGGGTGGAGGTGGAAGACCAGGAATCCGTTGTGTCCTTCACAGGCAGGAGACAGAAGAGCAGGCCTCTGCCAAGTCAGCGTTGAATAAGGGTTGTAAAATGGCCCAGGGCGCTAGGCTGGGGCCCAGAGTGAGCAGGCATGGGGCAGGGAGTGGCCATCTCTGGCCGCAGTTCACAAACCCTCACCAACTCTCTTTGGCAGGTGTGAAGCAGCAGCTGGAGATGGTGCGGCCCAGCTTGAGCATGATCTCTGTTTTCATCTGCCTACGAGGCACCAAGAAGGACTTGGGTCTGCAGACCACCAACTACTATGTTTATTTTGACACAGACATGGACAAGGCGTAAGGGATGTGTGTGCATGTCGGGGGAGAGGGTGTCAGCATGAGCTCACAGGGCCCTTTCCTCCTCCCTTGATGCTGGGGAATAAGCAGCAGGATGTGGACTGGGAGGAAGTGGACAGGAATTCTCTCCTGGAAGGGCTTTTTCACACCTAGGCTGTGCTTCAGCTTCATCCCTGTGAGGGCTCCCTGGGGATATAATGTCCTTGGGGTGGTGCTGGTGGCCTGGAGATTGACAGCCATACTCCTCTCACCCCCAGGATGGAGCACTATTACTCTCTGCCCAGGGAAAAGGCCGCAGCACACTTGCCCTTTCTCTTCATTTCTTCCTCATCAGCCAAGGACTCGACTTGGGAGGACCGATTCCCAGGTGGGGTTAAGTTCTGGGGGAGGGGGGGGAGGTGGGTGTGGTTAGGGTGGGGAAGCGGCCGGGCAGTAGTAACGCCGGCTCTGCATCCCCAGACCGGTCCACAATGATCGTGTTGATACCCAGCTCCTATGCGTGGTTTGAGGAGTGGCGGGAGGAGCCAAAGGGGAAGCGGAGCAGTGACTATGAGACCCTCAAAAATTCCTTTGTGGAAGCCTCTCTGTCAGTTGTCATGAAGCTGTTCCCACAGCTGGAGGGAAAGGTAGGAGGGTAGACCTCCTATGTGGTTGTGGTGACAGACCTCTTGGTGCCATTTATACCCTTTCTTTGGGGCACAGGGACAAAGGCCTGAGATAACTGAGCTCCAGAGAAGGACAGGGAACCCTTGTCCCAGGCCGTTAGCTCATTCAAGGAGAACAGAAAAGGACGAGACGAGGGGCTGGCCCAGTGGCATAGTCGTTAAGTTCATGTGTTCCACTTCAGTGGCCCAGGGTTCGCTGGTTTGGATCCTCAGGGTAGACCTGCACACCGCTCATCAAGCCATGCTGTGGCAGCATCCCACATACAAAAAGTAGAGGAAGGGGCTGGCCCCATGGCCGAGGTTAAGTTCGCGTGCTCCGCTGCAGGTGGCCCAGTGTTTCGTTCGTTCGAATCCTGGGCGCGGACATGGCACTGCTCGTGAAACCATGCTGAGGCAGCGTCCCACATGCCACAACTAGAAGGACCCACAACGAAGAATATACAACTATGTACTGGGGGGCTTTGGGGAGAAAAAATAAAAAATAAAAAAATCTTTTGAAAAAAAAAATAGAGGAAGATTGCCACAGATGTCAGCTTAGCGACAATCTTCCCCAAGCAAGCAAGAGGAAGATTGGTAACAGATATTAGCTGAGGGCCAGTATTCCTCACCAAAAAAAAAAAAAGAAAAAGAAAAGGAAGAGACGAGGCTTTCACTAGGTCCCACTGCCTTTTTTGCCTCCTCAGGTGGACAAGGTGACTGGAGGATCCCCACTGACCACTCAGTTCTATCTGGCTGCTCCCCAGGGTGCCTGCTATGGGGCTGCCCATGACCTGGCTCGCCTGCAACCTCACGTGATGGCCTCCCTGAGGGCCCAAAGCCCCATCCCCAACCTCTACCTGACAGGTACACTGACTGCCCCATTTTTCCAGGACCTGAGACCCTGGGCCTCCCTGTCACCCAAAGTCCTCTGTTCCTGTCCTTAGGTCCTGCTTTCCCTTGCAGCCTCCCACACCCTGAGCTGGGTTGCCTCAGCAGGCTGTGGACCCTCGTCCTGATCTGAAGCCATCTCCAGGTGGCCCTAGCTTGGAGGAATGAACACAAGAACCCTTGCTCTCCCCTCTCCCCAACTTGGGGGATGCTCATGGGCCTCTGCTCTTGTCTCCTAGGCCAGGATATCTTCACCTGTGGGTTGATGGGGACCCTGCAAGGGGCCCTGCTGTGCAGCAGCGCCATCCTGAAGCGGAACCTGTACTCAGACCTTAAGAAGCTTGGCTCAAGGATCCAGGCACAGAAGAAGAAGAATTAGCTTGGTCAGGGATGAGTCAGAGGAATTTTGCCAGGGCTGTGGCATAGCCCGACTTACCCAGTGATAATGTCTTTCTGCATTAGTTCCTTGCTCACGTGAAGCGCTCTTAATTTGTTTTTGATTTGCGAATACAGGTCTGACACACAAGTCTAGCATAGATCAGTTCTTAAACTGTAGCTCTTTCAGCTGAAGCAGGTGATGATCTTTCATACCCTTTATAACATATTATTCTTACTGAAAGGCCCATGTGGGCTATGATTTAGACAGCCATAATGTTTCATTGAGCAGTGCTCTGCACCCCACACCCATACCTCCTAACTCTGAACAATCAAACTGAAGGTTCTTTTGGTCAGGTGGTTAGAAGCCCTGAAAGTGTTGGTCAGCTGAAGCAGGTTGGTCCAGCTGTCCCAAGGCTTCTCCTCTCAGTCACTCTTAATACTGCGCTGCAGGCGTTCTACACCGTTGAGGGAAGAGGGTGCCTAATGAGGTTTTTAGTCAACACCTGGGCAAGGTGTTGGTTGCAGTTCCACAGGTTTAGAGGCCTCCAGATCCCATTTTTGCTGATTCCAATGGCTCTTTCAGAGAGTGGGGAAACACCTGTGATAGGTTCAGTGTGGTCATGGGGGCTGGGGGTAACGACAAGACATATTAGTTAGTGAGGTGTATGTTAGAAAATCGTATCCAGTTTGTATGCAGCCAGGCCCCTAGGTTCATCTTCCTTATGATTGGGGTGACATTGGGTTCTCATCGTGCCAGCATCAAGATACTCTCATGGAGCTCAGTGCCTGAGCCTGAAGGCTTATTGTCCAAAAATATACAGTGAAGGGTGACGTTAGTAGTTAGGGGACAGGACAGGAAAGATGAGTTCACTGGGGTTGACGCAGGCTGAAAGCATTCCAGGTCAAGCCTACAGCAGAGGACAAGCACTGAGAGCAATGTATCATGACAAAGGGCCCAGCTACCTCCTAGACCTAGAATATGGTGCCCGGTAGGGAGGAGGAGCGGGATTGGAACAATGAAAGAACATGTGCAAAGTCCGGGAATGGCATTTCCAGTTTATTGGTACTTATATGGGGACTGCATGGGAAGGTGAATGAAGGCCAAAAGGTAAAAAAAAAAAAAAAAGACCTTTCACTTATGTTAGGGCTTATTTCAGTTAATTTTAATGCAATGTTAATAAATTTAATGATTTTGTGGCTTTAATATTTGAAATTTATTTTGGTTTCTGTGCAGTGATACAAAACTTCATTGAGATGGCATTCACAGAAGCTCAGTAAAACATTACGTACTGAAAAATACTTATTAGACCAAAGAAGCTTTAAGAAAAATTAAGTAGTTAAATTACAAAAAGCTGAAAATATAAAACATTGCAAAACAGCAGCAATCTACTAATTGGGTAAACAAAAAAGAAGGGAAACAATTTCAACAATCAATCATTTATTTAACACAACAGACTTCTGAATTAAGGGAATATCTTCCAAGAGTGTGAGGAGGCTGGCTTTGCTAACAGTGTGGGACACTACACAGCCCCGGCAGCTTTACAGAGGAGTTTCTAAGTTGGGACATTTAGGAAATTCACATGCGACTTGTGGAACTAGCTGAGGTGGGATTCAGGCTTGGCTCTGGATCTACCGTTAAATTAAACCTGAAAATCTCTTCCCAGGATTCTTACGTAAGCAGGGCAAGACCAAACGCAACGTTCCCAGCAACAGTTTTCAGAAAACAGGTGGCAGAACTGCAGGGTCTGGTGTAGAGCAGACTCTCCTCCCTGTTCCAATGATTCAGAACATGTGCAAAGCGTGCTAGCTTTCATCACACGTGCAGCATTATGTATCAAGTTACCCTGTAAAAGTAAGGGGCAGGCTTCCTTTTTTGATTTAAATGACATGAAATGGAGAAGAAAATGAGAATCACTATCAGGGGAATTTTAGAGGTTTAGGATTCGATCACCAAATATTTCATTAAAAGCCATCATGGGAAAAGAAATGCCAGAGTATATATAGCTAGTTGTCAGGCCTTTCTGAGTTGTTCTTAGCCTTTCCAGATAGACTGGCCCCCACTCCACCAGACTTTTGAAATAATTCTACTCAGTAACCTGTAGCAGGAGAACAAGCCCTTCTACTACCTGCCGTGACTGAAGCACAGACTCCTAACAGAAATCACCCTTCAACCAACAGCCAGTGGCAGGAAAGGAAGCACACAGCCGTCTGGATAGGGATGCCTCTCCTGGCTCCCTGTGCTGCTTTGCCCGCGCCCCACCCCCAGCTTAAGCGATGCCTCAGCCAGCTTCAAATAATCTATTTTCAAAAAGGCAACTACCCAGAAAACAAGTTTTCCTTTGGTGTGAGATTTCCTTCAGTGCAATTTCTAAAGCGAAACAAATTCTGTTGTATTCTTTCACCACAGGAAATGATACTTCTCAGAGGCTCAGAGAGTGGAGCTGTGTGGTCTCCACAATACTTATGTGTCCACTTGGTGCCAACCCTCTTGGTTCCTGAAACCAACCTTTCTGCTCTCTTTACAACCAAAATCCATCAATAAGGGACAGCAAACACACGCCACAAAGAGCCATGTGAGACCTCAGTTAAGTCACATCCAGATGTCCTGAAGAAAATGTCTCCTTTGCAAGAAAAAATTGACTCCTGAGGTACGTAGGGACGTCACTCTGCTATGCAGATACGGAGATGGTGCCAAGGGCACTCCCACAAGTAGGTTTCTTGGGGAGGCCAGAGATGTCAGATCCTGACTGCTTGGTTTTGCTGAAGTTCCAAAACTTGTGATTGGCATTATTAAGAGCTATTAGAGTAGAATGGAAAGAGCCAATCATGTATGGTGGGGAAGTTAGGGAGGTACATGGGAAAACTTGAGCAGGGCCCTGAAGAAACAGATTTTTGGGAAGACAAGAGAAAGAAGGGAGAGCACCCTAACCAGAGAGCAACCATAGGAAGCCAGGGAATGGAGGAGGCACTGAGAACAGAGGCGCAGAGGACTAGATGGGCACCCAATGAGGAGCGTTTGGCTTGGCTAAGATGTAGAAACAAACAGGCAGGAAAGGGCCAATCTGCAGAGTCCTGAATACTAAGAGCCTAGAGACTTGGTTCTCTAAGCCATGAGGGGTACAGACAGAAGTTTCAGATCAGGGCACATATTTAGGAAAGACCGATCCGGTCTCTTTATGCACATAAGAGAAGATGGACAGGAGGACCAATTAATGTGGCTCCTGAAAAAAAAATCTGGGAGAGAGGTGAAATGGTGGGTGGGTGGGTACAGGGAAGCAAGGAAAATGGAAAGATTGTACCTGGAGATATTAAAAAAATGGATAGGACGTTTGTGACAAGACAAAAATGGTGAAAGTTTGCAGTGTGGAGTTGAGATGATTATAGTGGGCAATTGAAAGGGGCAGCTTAACGGGTAGAAGAGAGAAATTCAGTTTTAGGGACAACAGGACAACCCAGCTGAGATATTCAGCACACGGCAGGACTGGGTTCTCTGGGAACTAGGCCAAGGTTAAAGACTTAGGCGTCACTCCCTCAGAGGATGAAGAATGGGTGAATTTCTGAGGAGATTAAGTTGAGGGCCCTCTCCACCAGCACAGGATAAGGCAAAGGAGTTCTTAGAAGCCAGAACAGTTTGTCAGAGAACTCAAAAGAGAGGAATTGCAATTTGGATGGTCAATAGTGTCCAATTCTATCAAGGACAAGACTAAGCTCTGAGAACAAGCCAATGGATCTAGTGATCTGAACCTCTGGAAAAACACTATCAATAGAAAGACAGGGACCAAAGTGAGTTTGTAAAGGTTATAAAGAAAATGAATAGCAAGGTAATGGAAGCGACACTTACTGGAGACGTTGAACACAGAATGAATACCAAATAGGATGGATAGGAGCAGGGGAAGTCTGGGCATGCAGGAAGGAAGAAGGAAAGGTGCTAGTGTAGACAGGCACAAATAGAAGACATTAGAGAGGAGGGGGAAGGTAGGGAAAGGGAGACAGAAAAGGGAGTGAAATCACCCCCGTCTTAGGGAATGCTATGAGAACCTGAGAGAACATTCCTCAGGTTGGAAGAAAGTATTCTAAGACTGGTACACAGGTAGAAAGAATGAGGCCAAGAAGAGTATTCATTCATTCCTTATCTCCACAAATAGCTTACCTACAAAGAATGAAAATCTCAATTCAAAGCCATGGGCTGTTTTAAGCAAAGTGGAAAATAATATGACAAACAGGACAGTCCCTTCTTCAGACTTACTTCTTCAGCAGCACAGAGGTCATCACATTCCCCTCACTTCCCACATTCTTTGTATTTCCCTGAGATGAGCTATTTGATTTCAGTTTTTTTGTTGCAGGAAACTCTCTTTAGGCCCTCTATAATAGGGTAGCATGACTAGAACAGATTTACATAAAATTTCAAACAGCATGATCCAAGACACTACCCTCTGTTGCCCCAGGGCAACTCTCTGAATTTCTTAAATTTTAACAATCCCTGACGTGGGATGAAAGGCGAATTTTTACTAATTACTTTTGGCATTTTATATCAGATGAGAGGACCATTAACTAGATTAAGGTAAAACAGGGTACAGTTAGTTTCTAAATATGTCTATTTAGTCTATTTTAGGCAACAAAGGCAAAACAGAGTTTATAGGAAACTTGTTTCATAAAAGCCCTTTGAAAAAAATGCAGACCCAAACCAAAATCCTCCTAGATGTTTTCTTGCACGAAGCATGAACTTACCCTACTTCAAAGAGTTCCTATTACAATTGTGAGTAAGGAAGAACACAGTGTTTCACTGATTGTAACTATATTTTTAAAAATCTGCAACAGGATCAGTGGCTTTACAGCTTTACTCCCCGAATTCCCAAGTTCAGCTGTATGCTCAGGTCAACCAAATGGAAGTTGATTCACTTTGTCTTAAGTAATATGAAAATATCAGAAAAACATGAAGAACTCATACTAGACAGGTTGGACTTGCAGGCAATAAAGCACTTTTTTTAAGCTGCTGTTTTGGTTTGCTGCTGCAGCCTTTGAAGAGGATTCTGGGTTCAAACTAGCCCTCTGCCGTTCAGCAGTCACCATCTTCTCCATCTTTTGTAGGGCACATCCCCCCAAAGTAAGAGGGCTTGGTAGAAAAGCACCTCAACCTGCAAAGTTTTCTCGTGGGTCTGTGAACATAAATCGTGGCGAGTGCAAGGCTATTTTCAAGGGGTAACTTTACTACAGAGCCAAGGCCCAAGGGAGGGCGGTGAGCAGCAATAGCCTGCCCAGGGCTGGGTCTCCCTTTGGTCATAGCTGGGTTCCCACACGCTCCCTCTACTCACATTCAGGGGGGAAAGCATGGAAGACACCAGCATAAATAAAAGGAACACAGGAGTACAAGCTCACCAAAGTGCAGGTGCAAAACCCAAAGCAAACCCCCTGCCTCTGCCAGCCCGGACTCGTCACCAGAGCCTAGAGGAGGAGGTGTCCCTTAGCTCACAGTACTTTCCTCTTCATTTCTCTTGATTTAGACACAAATCAGCAGGGAGGACAGGTTCTCAAGAACAGAAAAATCAAATCTGAAACGAGAGCAACGCAATCCATTGGTAACATTCACCTTTTTCCAGAGGAATATACCTTATTGCTATGATTTTTGTAAAAAGAAAAAATCTTATAAAAGTTGTAGTTCAGAGAAAAAATTCAGAAATAAGACAAACTGACCCTCCACCACACAAACAGCAATTGATAACAGCACACAGTATTTTAAAAGTCAGTTTGAAATAAAACATACACTAGAAAGATACACACTTGGTGGAGGGAATATGGGAATCTTGACTTCTGCTTTGTACCATTTTGTATTGTTTTGAATTGTTTACATGTGCATTTTTTGTTTTGTTTTGTTTCGTTTAAAGATTTTATTTTTTTCCTTTTTCTCCCCAAAGCCCCCCAGTACATAGTTGTATATTCTTCGTTGTGGGTCCTTCTAGTTGTGGCATGTGGGATGTTGCCTCGGCGTGGTTTGATGAGCGGTGCCATGTCCGCGCCCAGGATTCGAACGAACGAAACAGTGGGCCGCCTGCAGTGGAGCGCACGAACTTAACCACTCGGCCACGGGGCCAGCCCCAAACATGTGCATTTTTTTTAATCACAAAAAATATTATAATGAAGTGGGGGGGAAAATCCTTAAAGTCAACTCCCTGGGAAGCTACTACACCAGAGCTAAATTACAAAACAGACCTACTGGGCTAGTTAGCAAAGATATCCTGAGCTGAGTGGCTTATTCTGGACCTGGTAGGAGCTGTACATGTGAATGGTGTTCCCCATAAGAAGTCTAGGGAGAACTCGCAGTCAGGCCACCGACTACTTTTTACCAATGCCCTCCCTGTTGCTACACAGAAAGGGAAAGCAACGGTGCGTGCTGGCAGCAAGGCAGGAGGAGTGCAGTGTCCCACTTAGACAGGCTGCCTTTGGGGAGAACTCTACTCAGCTCCTGCTGCTGTGGGTGGAAGGAGGGCTCTGCTTTCTGGCAGAGGAATGGATTGGCTGCACTTAGGAAATCTAGTCCACAGTGCTTAGCAGGGCTCATCTGGGGAGCAGGAGACCTAAATGTTTCTAGACTCGTCTGTTTTCAGGGAGTGTAGTCTAGTGTTTTGCTACCTAAAGTGTGGTTCCAGCAGCATTTAGCATCACCTGGGAACTTCCTAGAAATGTAAAAGCACAGGCTCCACCTCATACCTAGTGAATCAGATTTTGCTTTTATCACAATTCCCCTAGGGTGATTCATATGCCTATTAAAATTTGTGAAGCACTGGGGTAGTGGAAAAAGCACAGGACGGGAGCCTAGGGAGGTGCCTTCAGGTCTTGATTTTGCCACAAACTTGCAGCGGGAACTTAGTTCACACTTGTTTCTGGGCCTGAGTTTCCTTTTCAGGGTGGGAGCTGTTGTAGAGTCCCTGAAGGTTTCTTCTAGTTCTAATGCTATAGACATGTATATATAGATGCTTCTCCTTTGTGTCTGAAATGGGCAGGGGCAATGGCGGCAGCAGCAGCAGACTTAACTGCCACCACCATGCCAAGCCCACTGCTGGGCCCATCTGAGATTGCATTTCCCTCCCATGGACCCGGGTTTTCCTTCCTTACCTTCTGGTCCAAACGCTGGTAGTCACTGGCCTTTGGCCGGCGAGTGACTTTGGATCTTTTTCCTTCTAGGACAAAAGCAATAATCTGGGGAAAGGAAAAAGAAAATGATTAACAAGTGGCTCTATAATGACATATTTCAGCGTCTGAAATCAGAGGTAGTCACCTGGTAGTGCATTTGTTAATGACTCTGACAGTAAAGAGAGCAGTACACCCACAAGAGACCTAGTTAAATCACAACAATTTTAAGGAGGGCAGGGCCTAGTTATATCAGCATTCTTTATACTGCCAACGAGGCAATGACAGATGGAGGAAGACTGTTCTGAGCTCTAGCTTTTGGAGTCTGTGTGATTTCCTCCAGAGCACTCAATCAAAGGTCTGCCACTCCCTTCCCAGAGAGCTCCAAGCTAAGAATTTGGTTTTTTTTCAATCAGAAGCAATAATTATTCGTTAGCTGCAAATGTACTCTTTCACCCCACACTTTGCTTCACCTTAACCTCACCCTCTCAGTTCACATCTAAAGTTACTCTCTGTGATCAACTCTGGACGTAGAATAAGGAACGCACCATTTTTACTAAATGTCTTCCTTCATTCCTTGCAGCCATAAGCCTGACAGCCATCATGAATTGAACTCTCCAATTTTAACTAGGCTACAGAAGCTACTAAATTCTTAGGGTTCAACAGGAAATGTTATCATTTTGTCATTAGAGTGGTTGCTAAAAGACACAGGTATTACTTCACACCAAACCCTGCTAAAGAAGTAAAAGATGAGTGTATCTGTGCAATTTCTGGCCTTTCTTCTAATCGGAAACTCGAGTGACTGCAGAAGAGAGTCCCTGGGCTCTTGGCTGTTGATGTCGAAGACTACGTAAGTGAAACCGTTCTTTCTGTTGCTGCAAATGGAAGATAAAAGCTTGGGAAAGGAAGCTAAAAACGAAGCACCACCTTAAGAGTTGAAACAGGAAGATAAGTGCTCTAACAACTTCCAAACTGTCAGGTACTCAGGTCCTGAGGCTGTGAAGGATCTAAGTTAAAGGTTTTAGGAGGAGATCGCAATTCAGGTCCCATCATAATAATGTCCTAACTTGACACCTAAAGCAGCAGCAGAGGGCACTTAGAGGAAACAGACCTGAAAATAAACGAATCATAAAACAAGAGTGCTGAGCCCTAGCTAGGTCTGAGAGAAAACTGAACTTTGTCTTAAAATCCCCAGTGCTCAGAGGCACCTGAGTAATGGATGCACCCACACACCAAGCCTTCAGGGTGGAGGAAGTCCCATTCCCCTTGTAAGGCAGGTGACTTACCTTCCGCTTGTTGTGATAGGCAACATAGAGCACAGCAACAAGAATGGCTGCAGTCACCAGATACGCAAAGAAGTGGCTGCTCTCTGCAGTGGCACTGCCAAGACTGTTCTTAGAAAGGTCATCCTTCTCCCTACTCATGGAATCCAAAAGCATCCCTTCACCGTTCTCACTGGAGGCAAGGCCAGGCATTTCTTTCTCTTCTTTGAGTGGCGAATCTTCTTCAGGCTCCGTATCACCTTCCTCAGCCTCCTTGGGCTCCATATCTTCAGCAGGCTCGGGAGGCTTACCTACTCCCTCCTGCTGGAGATAAGTGGAGTGAGGGTCCAGTAACACTCCATCCCCAGGTTCAGTTTTGGAAGCATGTGAGGTCTCTCCTTCAGCTACCGTGTTTAAATCAGGTTGGGGGGGCTCCTTGTTACCAGAGGAAGGGCCAGAGGTCAGCTTTTTGGAGGGGTCATTTGTGGACTGCCCCGCCTCACCCGCCGTGCCAGGGCCGGTGTTCCCGGGCTGACCCGCCGTGACAGAGCTGGCGTTCTGCGGCTGACCCGCCGTGCCATTCGTAGGCTGACCCGCCGTGCCAGAGCCGGCGTTCCCGGGCTCATCAGCCGTGCCATTCGCAGGGGGACCCGCCGTGCCATTTGAAGGCTGACCCGCCGTGCCAGAGCCGGCGTTCCCGGACTGACCCGCCGTGCCAGAGCCGGCGTTCCCGGGCTGACCCGCCGGGCCAGAGCCGGCGTTCCCGGGCTGACCCGCCGTGCCAGAGCCGGCGTTCCCGGGCTGACCCGCCGGGCCAGAGCCGGCGTTCCCGGGCTGACCCGCCGTGCCAGAGCCGGCGTTCTCGGGCTGACCCGCCGTGCCAGAGCCGGCGTTCTCGGGCTGACCCGCCGGGCCAGAGCCGGGTTGACTGGAGTCTCCTCTTGCAACAGCATGATCTTCCTCCTGAGAGTGCGCCAGGTTTTCGTCGAGTGACACAGTGGACGGCACGGGTCCTGAAACAGAGAACCCAGCGGTCCTGAAGAGAGGCAGGCCGCGAGAGGTAACCTGCAGAGCGAGGAGAGGCCGCGGCAACGGGCAAACGGCGGAGGAAGGGTGATGGCGAGCGGAGGGGTGGAGAGGGCAGGGAAGAAGGAAGCTCAGATGGCGACCGGGCACGGTGACGACGGCGGGCCTGGGGGCGAGAGTGGGATCAGCAAGGGAGGGTGGGGGGGGGGGGTCTTACCCAACACTGCGAGGCTCAGCAGCAGCAACACAACCGGGAACCTCATCCTGCCCCGACTCTGCTTCCGCCCTACACGGCTTTCGCGACGTTGGCGCGCGAGCTCGGTGCTCATAGCCCCGCCCCTTCCTGTGCACCTCCCGCGGCCCCGCCCGGACGAGGGGAGGGGCCCGGGAAAAAGCCGTCCCTCCGCCTGAGGCAGCTCCTTTCGGTGGCGGTGAGTTCCGGTCTTTTGTGGATGTCGTGTCCATCTGTTCGTGATTTTTTTGCTCCATGGCAGCCGCAGTAGACCGCCACTCCCCTTTCCTTCTTTCCCCTCGTACTTCCGAGGCAATGCAGGCCGAGCGGGAGGTCCCCGGCCCGCGGACAGTCCCACGGGAGTGACGTTGCTGGGGCCGGGCACCCCTTCGCCCCATCCTCTGCTCGCAGTTTTAACTTCTCCCTTCTCGTGGTTCTTTCCCCGCCATGCACAAGCGTGCTGTGCTCAGGTCTCTCCCATCTGGAAGCAGAAACCCATCCCCTCACCTTTATAGCAGGAGCCTTCGCATCCCGGCTCCTCTCTCTTCCAACTCCACGAAAGCTGTCCCTGGAGGTCGCCAAAGATCTTTTCTAAAAAAAAAGTACATCCTTTTCCTGATCATGAAAGTCAGTCATATTCACTGTAGAAAATGTAATGAACGTAGCAAAGTAGAAAAAGTCTTTGTCCCGCTCTTCTGGGATAATCGCTATTATTGTTTAGTATATTTTACGTCTTGCAAACCTTTAATATTTTGATTAGGTCATACATTCTAATAGTTCAAAATCACAATAGATATTTTAAAAAGTGCACAGTAGAAAGTTCTTGTTCCCTACCCCACTGTTTAAAATTACTCTTGTGTTTACACGTTAGCTGTTGCTTGAAATCGTTTTATGAACATTTACCGTAGGCAGTGATTTAAAAAATGATAGGCCCTAATTTAACGGAGCGTGTAATCTAGTGGGTCACACAAATATTAATCAAATATTTACACAAATGTTTGTGTGTGTGTGTGTGCACACTCCAAGAAATGTCAAGAAAGAAAGGTATGGAAACTGAGCTCTGCTGAGAAAGGGACTTTTGAGCTGAGGACCAAAGAGTGTAGGTATTTCTTGGGTGAGATTGAAGGGAAGAGGAGAATGAGCTGACCGGGCTGAGTGTACAGCGTGTGCAAAGGCCTGGAGGCAGGTAGGAACCTGATATTTTGTGTAAGTCTGAGGATGAGAATAGGGTTGTCAGATAACAGAGAACAAAGAGAATAGCAGGGGATGAGGCTGGAGCAGAGCTAGATTAAGGAGTTGTCCAGAACATAAATCTCTATGGGACACAAAAGTACATCAGAAATTATGTCAGTTAACTCAGGTTAAAATGTACTCCCACTCCTGCCAAAAAGGACTAAAGCTGCCAGAGGAAATAACGCTCCTCGGTAGTACAATATTTGGGTTACAAGGCATGCAGTTCTAGTCAGTTGAAATTCTGAAAAATTTCAAGGGATAGTACATGGCGTAAATATAGTTTTCGGGAATAAGTACTTTATTTTGTTATTTGAAAACCTTTTCATATGCTTCTCAGTGTTTCTCTGTTGTAAGAAAATCTCTCTCTCATGCACCCTCATTACTGAGAATAGAATAAGAATCATAGAGAAGTGAGAAATATTTTACCAGATTATTTCAGAACTGTGACTATGCTTTGGCTAAAGTAAGTGAACTGGTAAATGAATCTGTTTCTAAAAGAAAGTTCTCACTGCTTCCGTCACATAAATATTTGATGAACATTAAAGGATATTGTCTTAGCAGGGGTGTGTGTGTGTGTAAGGAGGAGCATGGCAAATTATTAAGCCTGACCTGGTGTCCACATTACTAGGCAGGAGGGGAACAAGGGTACAAGTCAGGGGCCGGCCCCGTGGCGTAGCGGTTAAGTGTGCATGTTCCACTTCTCAGCAGCCAGGTGTTTGCCAGTTTGGATCCCAGGTGCAGACGTGGCACCACTTGGCACGCCATGCTGTGGTTGGCGTCCCACATATAAAGTAGGGGAAGATGGGCACGGATGTTAGCTCAGGGCCAGGCTTCCTCAGCAAAAAAGAGGAGGACTGGCATTAGTTAGCTCAGGGCTAATCTTCCTCATAAAAAAAAAAAAAAGGATAGAAATCATGCAGAGTTTGTGGGCCATACCCAGAGTGTTTCTTCTTCTTCTTCTTCTTCTCCTCAAAGTCCCCAAGTACATAGTTTTATATTCAAATTGTAGGTCCTTCTGATTGTGCTGTGTGGGACGCCACCTCAGCATGGCTTGATGAGCAGTGCTAGGTCTGCGCCCGGGATCCGAACTGGTGAAACCCCAGGCTGCTAAAGTGGAGTGTGTGAACTTTACCACTTGGCCACAGGGCCAGCCTCCATATCCAGGGTTTTATGTTTTATCTCAACAGTAATGAGAAGCTGTTAAAGAGGTTTAAGTAGAGGAAAGATATAATCAGAGTTGGGAATTTTGAAAGATGGGTCTAGTTGTAGGGTGAAGAATCTACTCATGTCGTGGGGAGAGAAGAGTGGATTTAGGAGTTAATCAGGAGACTGTTGGAATAGTTCAAGTAGGACTAGTATAGGGACAGTGAGGGAAGTGGATGGACTCAAGATAAATTTGGGAGGTCAAACCAACAGGCTTTGGAAATAGATTGGATATGCTCTGTTTTGATCTCCTGCATCCCCACCTAAATATCCACCCAGCCTCTATCATTCTAACTGCCTTTCCACAGGAGAAGGGTGATGGAGAGGAAGGTGTGGACAAGGAGATTTGATGGTGGTGGGGCATAGAGAATGAATTGCTTCTGGTCATGTGTTCAAGATGCCTGAGAGACAGCTAAGTGGAGATGTCAGGGAGGTAGTTGGAAATATGAGCATGGAGTTCCTAAATATAGGAACCATTTTCCTAACTAATTTAAATATTGTTCAAAAATCATAATTTTTAATGGTTTCATAAAAAGTAATTTATGAGCTTATCATAATTTTGTGACAGTTCCCTTATTATTGGAAATCTGGATTATTTTCAGTTTTCTACTGTTAGTAACTATTATTTATTATCAGGTACTGGTTAAGTGCATTTTAAGATGAGACAGATCCTCAAAAAGATTAAGCAACTTGCTTGAGGCCATGCTATTATCTTATCCAACCATTGCTAGCAGTGAGTATACTTAGTCTGCTAATTTGATAAGAGAAAAATAGTTTCTGTTATTCTTTAATATTTATTGCACAAGTAATTCACATGACTTTTAGTAATTTATAAGTATCAATTTCTTCATTATGAAATGGAAATGTGTTGAGAATTAGATAATTCATATAGTGTATTTAACACAGTGTCTAGGAGATAATTAAGGCTCCTCAAAGTTATTGGAAGTCATATGTTCATTATGGAAAAATCAAAAAATAAAGATAAGCCAAAGTAACAACATAAAAATATCCTGTAATCCAGAGCTATTATTATGAATATTTTGTTGGTTCTCCCTTTTTGAGAGGCATCTATGTACATATGATAGATTATTAACTGAAAATAAAGCAAGTTATAAAACCATACATACAATTCTTATCTTGCAGGCCTTTTTATAGCTTTAGCCCCACAACTAGCCATGTCGCTTGTCTTCTGGAACACTATCATCTTCGTGTTTTTCACTGTTTTTTTATTCAGCATCCTTGAGGGATACCAATTGTCATAGAACTGAGTGTTTCTAGAAGGAAAGTGAAATCAACAGTATCAAATAAAGAGCACAGTTGAAGTAAGATAAAAGACTTAGCTATTTCACTAGAGTGGTGAGAGCAAAACCTGGTTGCAGTAGGATAAGTAGTGAATGAAAAGTAAGTAGAAACTACCTTTTTCTGGAAGTTGGGATGTGAAACAGAGGGTTTCTCATATGGCAGAGGATTGAGCTTTTTCATAGACTGAGAGGAAGAACTCATTAGACAGAGTGATCAAGAGTACAAGACAGATACAATAACTGAGGGAGCCAGGTATCAAGAGATGAAGGGCTGTAGTCTAGGGGGGAGTAGAGCGGTTGACCTTGGGTTGAACCAGGGGTTGACCTTGAGACCTGTGGAAAGGCAGTTAGAATGGTAGAGGCTGGGTGGATATTTAGGTAGGCACGTGGGAGATCAAAACAGAGCATTTCAGCTGGCCTCGATTTTCTTGATATTCTAAGAGGCAAGGCAGTCTGAGAGAGAGAAGGTGGGGATTAGAATGGGGACTTGAGAATGGTTGAGAAGAGAATAGTTGTTCAGGGGATTAGGAGATGGAGCCGACAAAGGACAAGTGTAAAGACTGATGAGTGGTAAGGCCTGGCTGATGTTAGGCACCACAAATCTTCTGCGGCACCCATTTCAGTTGCGTGTTTTTTCTCCAGGCAGTGGTTCTACTTGGGATAGGAGTAGAGAAGGCAGATTTTAGCACTAACTAACTAAAAGTGCTAGATTTTAGCACTAACAAGATTGACTCACATCAATTTTGACTTAAGGGAGTGGTGGAAGGTAACTTTAATAAATCTTAAAATTTCCTTGTACCCCTTCGTGATACAACAAACTAGGAAATGAAGAGAACTTCCCCAACCTGAAAGAGGGCATGTACAAAAACTTCACAACTAACGTTATACTTAATGGTAAAAGACTGGATGCTTTCTCCCTAACATAAGAATCGATGATGTCTGCTCTCACCACTTCTATTCAGCTTTGTGCTGGAAGTAGCCAGGATGATTAGACAATAAAAAGAAACAAAAGACCTCCGAATTGGAAAGGAAGAAGTAAAACTCTATTTGCCAATGATATGATCTTGTATATACAAAGTCCTGAGGATTTTCTAAAATTTTATTAGAATGAGTTCAGCAAGGTTGTTAGATGAGATCAAAATACAAAAATGAATTGTATTTCTGTAAATTTGCAATGGAAAATCTCAAAATAGAATCAAGAAACAATTCCATTTACAGTAGTATCAAAAAGAATAAATCCTTAGGGAACAAATTGAACAAAAGAAGTGCAAAACTTGTATTCTGAAAACTATAAAACATTATTGAAAGAAACTGAAGATCTAAATAAATGGAAAGACATCTCATATTCATGGATTGGAAGACAATTTTGTTAAGATGGCTGTGTTCCCTAAATTGATCTACCAACACAATCCTTATTAAAATCCCAGCTGGCTTCTTTGCAGAAATTGACAAGCTGATCCTAAAATTCATATGGAAATGGAAGAGACCCAGAATAGCCAAAACAGGCTTGAAAAAGAACGAAGTTGGAGAACTCACACTTCCCAATTTTAAAATTTACTACAAAGCTACAGTAATTAAGACAGTGTGGTACTGGCATAGATGAGTGGAATAGAATTCAAAGTCCAGAAGTAAGCCTCTGCATCTATGGTCAGTTGATTTTCAACAAATGTGCTAAGACAATTCAATAGGGGAAAAGAATAGTCTTTTCAACAAATGGTACTGGGACAACTTGCTAATAAGCATATGAAATGATGCTTAACATTATTAGTATCTTAGGTAAATGCAAATCAAAATCATGAGATATCACTTCACACCTACTAGGATGGCTCTAATATGAAACCCAGAAATACTGTTGGTGAGGATATGGAGAAGTTGGAACACTCACACACCGCTGCTTGCAATGTAAAATGTTGCAGCTGCTATGGAAAACAGTTTGGCAACTCCCCAAAGTTAAACAGAGAATTACCATATGGCCCAGCAATTGCACTTCTGGGTATATACCCAAAAGAACTGGGACTCAAACATTATACTTATATGCGAATGTTCGTAGCAGTATTATTCACAATAGCCAAAATGTGGAAATAACCCATGTATTCATCAACAGATGAATGGATAAACCAAATGTGGTTTATACACACAATGGAATATTATTCAGCTATAAAAAGGAATGAAATTCTGATACATACTACCATATGGATGAACCTTGAAAACATTAGGATAACTGAAATAAGCCAGAAACAAAAGGACAAATTTATGATTCTACTTATATGAAGTACCCAGAATAGGCTAATTCATAAAGAAAGCAGATTAAGAGTTTCCTAGGGTCTGGGTGGGGACAGGGGGGAGGAAGGGGGAATTAATGTTTAATGAGTACAGAGTTTTGTTTGGGATGACGAAATAGTTCTGGAAATCGACAGTGGTTATGTTGCATGATGTTGTGAATGTACTTAATGCCACTAAATCGGCCACTTAAAAATAGTTAAAATAGTGAATTTTACATTATATATATTTTACCACAATAAAAAAAGTTATATGTATAAGTAGGGTAAAAAACCTGGCAAGTATTCATAAAAAAGGTAAAGGAAGACTAGATTAAAGTATTATATCAAAGCTTTAAAAAAAAAGGAAATGAAATTCTGATACATGCTACAACATGGATGAACTTGGAAAACATGCTAAGTGAAATACGCCAGGCACAAAAGGACAGATGTTTTATGATTCCATTTACATGAAATATTTAGAATAGGCAAATTCGTAGAAATAGAAAGTAGGTTAGAGGTTACCAGCAGCTGGGGGAAAGGGGAAATGAGTTATTGCTTAATAGTTATAGAGATTTCATTTGGGGTGATGAAATGTTTTGGAAATAGACAGTGGTGATGGTTGCACAACATTGTGAATGTAATTAATGCCACTGAATTGTACACTTAAAAGTGGTTAAAATTGCAAATTTTATGTTAAGTATATTTTACCATCATAAAAAACAGGTACTAAGTACTAATACATGCTACAGGTGGATGAACTTTGAAAATATTATGTTGCAAGAAGTCAATGAGAAAGGACCACATAGTGTATGACTCCATTGAAATGAAATGTCCAGAACAGGGAAATCCAGAGACAGAAAGTGGATGACTGGGTTGCCTAGGGCGGGGGGGGGGGGGGGGGGGGAGGAGGAAATGGAGGGTGACTTCTAAAGGGTGTGGGATTTCTTTTTGAGATGAAAACTTTCTCAAATTGTGATGAAGGAAACACAACTCTGAACATACTAAAAACCATTGAATTATACATTTTAAATGTGTGAATTATATGTCATGTGAATTATATCTCAATAAAGCTGCTACTAAAAAAATTAATTGCAGTGCTACATACCATCCAAAGCAAACAAAAGCTGCCCTCACATCTTGGCAATTCTAAGAGGACAAATGAAAATAAAAAGATTCCTCCCTTCCATCTCAGTTGTCAATATTGACAGGTCTGTGTACAGTTGAGGCTGGAAGCTGGGTTGGATTTTTCTAACTGCGTCAAGCATGTTTTATATCCTCCTCCAATAAGTGGTAATCCACGTGTGCATGTCTGCAAAAATCTAGCACAGAGCTGGGTATAGAGCAGGGGGCTTGATTCAACAAAAGGACTAACACACTCAGAAAAGGTCTTGCAACTGCAATTTTATTTCCTTTTGTGAAAATAAACAACTGGGAGTTTAAATTGCTCCCAAAACCTCCCATAAAAACAAAAAGAAATACACACAGAAGAAGCATGTGAGGTGATGGGGTCTTGGGGGAGGGTCTTTAGAACTTTGGCAGATTGTGCTAGCACTGACCCAGGTGACAGGAGCTAGAACCCTGGAGCCAGGTCCTATCTGCCACTCTGGGACTATGAGGGGGAAATCTTGACGGGTAATGGGGTGGAACACAGACTTCTTCACTGAGGAAGTGGCAGGCACCTTGAGTCCCTTTAAATGTGGGGAAGAACCATTTCAGAGGACCTCTTTCCCCTCTGAAAGCTGGAGTCTGGTGGGTTAGGGCCCCCTGAGGGAAAGGGGATGCTGGTGGAGATGAAGCCACCAGGCAAAGGTGGCCTCTCACATGGTGACAGCCTTACACTGGGCAGAGGATGAAAAAGATGAAGGAAAGAAACCACGGAGCTGAGCAAAGGGGAAAACTTGGGTGAAGGAAAAGGGAATGTCCGGGAATGGGATCTAGATGAAGAGGCAACAGGCTAGAAATTGCAGCCATGGCCAACATGCAGACTGG
The DNA here is from genome assembly GCF_041296265.1 of Equus caballus. Lineage (NCBI taxonomy): Eukaryota > Metazoa > Chordata > Mammalia > Perissodactyla > Equidae > Equus > Equus caballus. Next base: position 34,643,066 of record NC_091698.1, read on the forward strand.
GTCCGGGGGGATGGGGCACGTAGGGGCAATGAGAAGAGGGAGGAGGGCAGAAAGTCAAAGAGGTAGAGAGGAAGGTGCCTTCTGCCCAGGTCCATCCACCACAGCACATTGGGGAGAGTAACACACTACTTTTCAGTTCTCTTTCTTTTAAAGATTTTTTTTTGTTTGTTTTGTTTTGTTTTTTAAAAAAGCCTTAAGATCAGCTACTGGTTACATCTACAAAACGTAAAGTGCTGTTGTTACCAGTCACTTTACAGAACAGTCCAGAGTGGTCAAATATTGACCAATAAAGTTTCTTTTTTTTTTCTCTTCTGAATCATTACTACTCAATGAGTCACTTGACAGCCTGCATAGGTCAGGGGGCAGCTTAGTGGGCAGACTTGGTGACCAAGGAAAGAGGCTGAGCCTGGAGTACTGGGAGGGCCTGGTGGGCATGGAGCGTGGCTGGGAAGGAAGGGGGAGAAGTCAGCAGAGCGGCGGGCACGGACCCGAGGGGGAGGGGCCGGGAGAGGAGCGGGGGCTGGCTGCCCATCTGGCCAGAGGAGGTGGCTGCAGCCTTAGCTGACAAGAAGGCCGCCGAGTGGAGAGCCAGCTGGGCCCGGGTCTCTGGCTTGGTGGTGAGGGAGAGGGGCTGGGCTTGCTCCGAGTGGGTTGCAGCAGGGGCAGCTGGTGAGGCCAAGGCCGCGGAGGGGGTGGCGGGGGAGTCCAGCATGCTGCCGTGGGAAGAGGCAGGGCTGTCACAGGGCTTCTCAGGGGGCAGGTACTGAACACATGGCTTCTTGCTTTTGGAGGCCAGAGCACCTGGGGGGAAAAGACAAGAAAGAGTGAGCAGCCGGCAGCTCTAGGGGAGGCAGAGGCTGCAGAAGAGCCCCGGCTGCACACATCCACTCTGGAAACACAAGGATGCTCACGAGGAGGGAAGGGAGGACCTGAAATGACAAAGACCTATGCAGTATCTGACTGGCGGGAACACAGCTTTGTCTATCACATCATCATCTTCCTTGCCTAAATCTCATCATTTTGGGGATGGACCTCCACTCAATTTGCTTGAAAAATCTTTGGTTTGTGGTACTATCAGAGAGAGTGTAGCACCTGCTAAGCAGCGTGGTATACAGTGGATGTCGCATCATATACTTCTTTTAGTTATATGTACTCAGATGTAGATGAATATACAAATTATACAGATACTCCAAAGAAGGAAGGGAAGGGGAGGAAAGGGGAGGGGAGGGATCAAAGCACTTTCAATGGTACCAGCAGCTCTACACTTGTCCTGGAGTGAGCATGAGACGGCAGTGTGACCGAAATGCTCGTCACAGTGTGAGCATCTCTGTGCCAGGTGTGCTTCTGGTGTAAAAGACACAGTACATATTTTTGGCACAAAGTGGCCCTCAAACCTGAGCAAACTATTTGTTCTGGTGTTCGGCCAAACAAACACTGGAGGAAAACCCAATTCTACTGGACTCACCGATAGGTGGGCTGTCAGTTTCTAATGTGCCACCTTCCTAAGGGAATTTCAAAGAGAATTTTAACTACATTCCATTTTTACCTTAGGCATTGATTTTAATCAGTGAGTAGGACACAACTCAACCGAACTGAAAAGCACCCAGGCTTCCACGTGAGGAAGTGCTGGGATCAAATCCTACCTCCGCCATTTAACAGGCAGAGGGGGGCCGGCCCGGGGGTACAGCAGTTAAGTTCGCACGTTCCGCTTCTGGGTGGCCCAGGGTTCGCCAGTTCGGATCCTGGGTGCGGACATGGCACCGCTTGGCAAAAGCCATGCTGTGGTAGGTGCCCCACGTATAAAGTAGAGGAAGATGGGCATGGATGTTAGCTCAGGGCCAGGCTTCCTCAGCAAAAAGAGGAGGATTGGCAGTAGTTAGCTCAGGGCTAATCTTCCTCAAAAAACAGGCAGAGTGCTGGGGAAAATCCCTTTACTTCTCTGAGCCTCTTTTTTTTTTTAATTAAAGATTGGCACCTGAGCTAACAACTGTTGCCAATCTTCTTTTTTTTTCCCTGCTTTTTCTCCCCAAAGTCCCCCAGTACATAGTTGTATATTCTAGTCATGAGTGCCTCTGGTTGTGCTATGTGGGATGCTGTCTCAGAATGGCCTGATGGGCTGTGCCATGTCCATGCCCAGGATTAGAACCAGCGAGACCTCGGGCCACTAAAGCGGAGCACGCTAATTTAACTACACGGCCACAGGGCCTGCTCCTCTGAGCTTCTTAACTGGTCATCTCTAAAAAGGGGACAATAATAACACCCACCTGAGTATACATGAGGCTCCCATAAGGGAAAAGCCCTGAACACCACAGCTATTATACTATAGCATTGTCACTGTGTCCACCAGAGACCCAGGTACAACACACAGGCAGGGGGAGCTGTGACCCCGGGAAGAAATAAAGGGCGGTGCCCTCCTTAAGACTCACCCTCTGCCTCCTGGACTTGTTGCTGGGACTGTGTCTGCGACAATTGCTTTTCTCTCTTCCTCTTCTTTTTCTTACCCTGAAAAACACAGCCAAAGGAGGAGGTAAGCGGGGACAAAATAACTGGCTTTTTCCAGATTTAACAGGGGGGACACGATACTGCCCGTCTGCTCTTGACCTGGGTGAGGGGGCTGGAGAAGGGGGTGCACTCAGATCACAGCCCCCCAGGAGCCTCGTGAGGAGGCAGCGCGAGCCTTCGGAATGCCGCCCCCTTCCTCATTCAGTTCCTCCCCTCTGACTCGGGGGTCCTGGCCTTCTTGGAAGGCTTCACCCTTTCACTGCCGTTCAGGCTTGTTTCCCCATTTCTCTCCACAGAACAGTGGTCCTTGATATTTTTTGAGGGGTCTTGGGTCCCACTGAAAGTCTAATACAGCTAGGACCCCTCTTACTAGAAAAAAAGCAAATAAGGACATACACACAAAAATCTGCCTCGTTTCAGAGAGTTAGGAGACATGCCGGCTGAGGCTCACGCACTGGCCTGAGCTCCAGGTTAGGAACCCTTGGTGGAGACACTCTTACCACCAGGGCGAGCACACGGCTCACACCGCCCCCTGAATTATGGAATCAAAGGCTGAGTCCCATTCATATGAGACAGCCACAAATTTAAGTCTGTCTCATGACATCAAAACCATGTCCTTGTGGGCCTCCTGAGGACTGAAATGCCTTCCTTATTTCTAGAGAAATATAGACTTCTCCTTGGCCTTAAGAGTCCTCTATAAGTGCAGTCAACTTCCTCCTCCCTCTGGCAGATGCTGCTCTTGGGGTCTGGGCGGGCACTTACATAGTTGTCCCGGGCCGACCAGGTCGGGTAGAGCTGGGAGTGAAGCTGCCGCTCTTTCCGGGCCAGTTCGTAGTACTTGGCCTGTTCTTCTCGGGACAGGTTGTGCCACTGTGGGAGAGAGGGTCAGAGGCGACAAGGGGCTGTGAAGGTGGGCGATGCCAAGCCATGAGCCTGCAGCCTAAGGGCAGATCTTACCTTTCTTCCCAGGATTTGGTTAATGGCTGCGCTTTCCTTCAGGGTGCACTCAGCCACCACCTTGGCCCTCATCTCCTTCATATACAACATGAAGGCGTTAAGAGGCTTCTTCACATGGGGTTTCTTTTCTTCCTCCTTTTTCACCGTGACTGGTGATTTCCTGGAAGTCACAAGGCTGTGGGTTAGCACGTGTCAACTCCCATCCAACTCACCGTCTCTGCCTCTCATGGACGCTGAGGACCACTGCCTCTGAGGAAGGGAGATGAGCTGTGTGGATGCTAATTCCAGCACCTGAGCATCTGCCACAAGTAGTTCCTAACCTCTGAATTCCCTCAGGCTACTTTCTATGAGGGAATAATTTCCTGCAAAGGAGCAGAGGGAGAGAGGCAGGATGTACTGGCCACAGGTGATAAAGAAGAGGGGGGGCAGGGAGCTCTGGGCAGAAACAAGAAGGGGAGTCTCTGGGCCACAGCCACTGACTTTGGCCTTCTTGCCCTTTACGGCATGGTGGACAAAGCACAGGCCTTGGTGCTAGCCTCAGCTCTGCCACCAGTCAGCCACGTGACCTCGAGAAAATTCTCCTTTCTGGGTCTCACATTTTCACATGTATGGGGGTGGGTGGGGGGTGAACAGGGAAGCTAAAAGCCTTCAGCCTCTAAATCCTGATTGTAAAACTTTCCTTAATATGGGAAAAGATAGGCAGTGTTCCCGAGAGGACAGGAACACAGAGACTCAAAGGGAACAGTTCCCAAGGGAGAGGACATGGCTGAGGGAAGCTGCTGGGCTGCCTGCTACATGCCACCAGGAGAGAAAAATAAATGACATCTGCTGCTCAGGGACTGGCCATCCCCTCTCCAGGCTGCCTGTTACTCACGCGCTCACGGCCGGGCTCAGGCTGGGGGGCGCTGGTTCCTGCTTGACGATGGGGGAGACGATGGCGGGGTGGGGAATCCCTGAGGTGGGCAGACCAGGATGGGCCGGAGCCACCATGTGAGGGGAGAACCGACTGGAGACCAGGCTATGGACCAGGTGGAGACAAATAAGAGAGGGTTTCAAATTGAATACTTGTCACCCCACAGAGGACGTGGGTGGCTCCCTGCCTCTAGGGCAGAGGCATGTAAATATCTCTACTGTGGCAGAGTTTGAGGAACGGAAGGCCATTCACTGACCTCACGAGAAGCAGGTTTGGGAAACACCCAACAAACCTCCCCTTCCCTGACAAATATATGGGGTTCCTATGCCTGAGGCTGGAAGCAGGTAGGATGAAAACCACACAAGAAAGTGTAGCAGGGCAGAGGTCGGGGTACACAATGGGAACATAACTGCCTTTGCTGTGGGTTGCGGTTCCTCTGTCATTGGAGGTACCATTGTTAGGAAGAGTTGGCCCCCAACACAGAAATCCCCTCTTACTGTCCCCTCTCCAGACATCATTTCAGGAAAAATTAATCTCCCAGTGTCTGGCTTTGGTGTGATGTACTCAGAATGCTTCAGTGCCACAAAGCCCAAAGTCTTCTCTTAGAGAACCGGGGAGGCAAGGGAGGAAAGGTGGGTGGGTGCCTCCTTGTTTACCGCCGAGAGGAAGCTCTTCAGTGGCGGAAACGCAAGGACTCTAGCAGACCACCATTCCCGGCAATGCCACTTCACGCTCACAGCCCCCGGCCCAGGACTCACCTGGACATTGAGGCATTCATGGCAAGGGCAGGGTAGGGGTGCCGGAAGCCACCAGGAGGAAGGGAGTACATGGGCTGTCCTTGCCTGTAAGGGCCACGAGCAAGGAAATGTGGTCAGTATATTGGCCAAAATGAGAATGCTCAGGAGAGGGGGTTGGGAAGAAAAGAGGAGAACTAAAGAGCAGGAAGTAGGAAGTCGGAGTTGGGAGGAAGCCGCCCAGGGGACAGCAGGGAGGTCTGAGTCCTGGGCTTGGTGAGAGGGCCCGCTGTGGGGAGTGGGCGCCTGTATACAGACCCCCAGGGCGGGCTGGAGGTACAGAAGGCAGCGCTCAGCGTAAGGAAGGAAGGAGGGTAGGAAAGGCTGCAAGTTCCTTACTGTGGGACGAGCCAGCCGAGGGGGTGGGGGATCTGTCCGACAGCTCCGGGAGAGAGTGGGTAATATGGAGACAGCTCCGACGGGTGAGGGGGCCGAGGGATTCCTGCTTCCAAAGAGAGAGGCATCAGAAGTTCCCTGGCCCTACCGTAACACCTTCAAATAGGATCAAACGGGAGGTTCCTCGCCAGTGTCCCTGGTGTTGGGAGGCCCTTTCTTTCATTATCCTTGCTCTCGGGCACCTCCCCAGCTCCGCTGGCCAGTGGGTCAAGGGACACATTCAGCGAAGGCAGGACAGATGCAGCTTCTCTCTGGCTACATGGATCCCATCTCTGTCGGCAGGAGTAACTTCCAGCTGCTTCTACAGGAGTCAGTTTCATTCAAGAGAGGGACAAGCAGTCCTGACTGATGGACCCAAGACGTCCCCCAGTGTCATCAGCTACCTCCCTCTCTAGAACACCTGCCTCATTCATGGAGAAATCAACTGGTTTGCTATTCCACATTTGTCCTCCTTCCTATGTGTAACCTGTGATTTCCCTAAAGAGGGGCTCCAAAAATACATTGATTCATGGCAGCTCTGGGGATCTTATGGACTAAGGCTCCCTGGGATAGACCGTTCTAGTGGGCAAGTGAAAAAAAAAAGCCAAGTCAGCCCTACTGCTTTACAGCTCTGCTCATAAGCCGGGCTAGCCCGATTACTCTATTTGAAAATGTTCAGTTTAGGGCAAAGGTCTCGGTTTAGGGAGGCATGCCTGCAGTCTAGCCGGGCTAGACTTCAAAGTCAATGAAAAAAGAGATTTTTTTCCTTGCAGCTCCTTCTACTCCCAAAGTGTTAAAAGATTCTAAAGTCAAAGAAACAGTGACAGAGCCACACTAAACGCTCACTGTGGAGCCGGGCCCTGGGCACAATCTCATTTAATTTGCTTTCATCCTCACAGTGACCCTATGACGCAGAAGGGACAGACAAGGCACAGAGGAAAAACTGAAAAGGCTAACATGATTGGGCAAGGCTATGGGCTCTGGAGAGCCGGAGACATGATTTGAACCCAGGTCTGCCTGATTGCAGGGCTGTTATGTCCCCAGGCAGAAAAGCCTGCCTCCACCCACCTCTCCCCAGCCCTGCGGCACAGTCCAGGCTGAGCAGCAGCCGACTCACCTGTCTTTGGATCGATCTCTGGGGAGAGGTGGGCTGGAGGAGAGCCAGGGGAGAAGTGGTCGTTGCTGTAGGTGATGAGGGGTGTCAGCGGGTGCATGTGGTGCGGGTGCTGAACAACAGGAACTTTATTTGACTGAAAGACAGAGAGGAAAAGACTAGGGACGGTTGCCAAGAAGATGAAGAGTAAAACCAGCTGTTATTCACTGAGTCAAATATGTGCCAAGTATTTTCCGTGCAACATCCCACTCAGTCCTGAGACGGCGCTTGAGAGAAAGTGGCATCCTACACAGCAGAGAAAGAACCAACAGAATTAGAGCAGGGTTACACCCACCCTCCGACAATCCCTCTTCCAAACAACCCACCACTATTCACCTCATGTATATTTGGCACTAAATGCTCCCGGCTGCTGAATTATAAACCATGCTCTGTGTAATCTCAGGGAGATAAAAGAGCTTCAACATGCACACTTTCCAAATAAACTTCAGAGAGATAGTAGCTCTCAAGTTCAGTCTGAGACTGGGAACAGAGCAGTGGGGAACTGCCATTAGACCTCATATAGCCAGTTGTCACGTTCAGGCTTTACCAACACAATCCAGGAACACTGAAAACACTGTGCTGACATAATCACCACATTTCATTTAAAACACCAGTGAATGTAAGGAGGACCATTATTTTATTTATTTTATTAATTAATTTATTTCTTGAGGAAGATTAGCCCTGAGCCAACATCCGCCACCAATCCTCCTCTTTTTGCTGAGGAAGACTGGCCCTGAGCTAACATCAGTGCCCATCTTCCTCTATTTTATATGTGGGACGCCTGCCACAGCATGGTTTGATAAGCAGTGCATAGGTCCACCCCTGGGATCCGAACCAGTGAACCCTGGGCCACCAAAGCGGAGCGCAGGAACTTAATCGCTATGCAACCAGGCTGTCCCCATTATTTTATATAACTATTATGAAAGAAAAAACATTGGCACGTCATTGGCAAATCCTGACTTCAGAGACGTTAAAATGGGGAAAATTGTGCATCCTATAATTGGTAAACTGAATTGATTTTTAAATTGTTTTAACCTAATCTGACTCAACAGTAAGGATATTTATTATAAAAATAGCTACAATTCAGTGAGTACCTCCACTACCAGCACAGAGCTGGGCATAGTGTCTGGTCCTTATTAGAACCTAGCAAAGAAGCTATGATTATCCTCACTTGAGGGAGGAAGAAACTGAGCTCAGAAAGATTAAGCGACTTACCCAAGGACACAGAGCTAGTAAACGGCAGAATTGGATTCATATCAGCCCTTCTCAGCTCTAACAAACCAGACTGTTTTCTCTTATACCACCTGCCTCACCAAGAGACTAATCAAACATAATCTGTCAGAGAGAAAGGACTGACATAAATTTTTTTGGATAATAAAGTAAATGAGCTACAAGTGGAGAAGAAATTCATTTAAGAAAGAGATTTGTAAAAAGGATGATGATTTGGAGGCAGCCCAAGGACTAGAATTCCAAACTGCTGTCTTCCTGTTTGAATTTTTCATTTCATAGATTCCACGAGCCTGTTTTTCCTTTCATCTGGTACCCACTTGGTGCTCCTAATGCACACTCCGATCTATGTATTTCTTAGGTATCCGTGTGCTGACAGTAGTCGTGCTCCATTTTCAGTAGGCTAAGCAGAGAAGAGAGGCAGAGTATTGGAGCAAGACCCCAAACTCAGGGGTCTTGCTCCCAGACCCACAGACGTGAGGCAGGGAATTCAGACTGTTCCTAGCGACAGCCACTAGGTGGCGCCGGCACACGGCTTGGCCCCGCGGGCTGAAAGGTACAGCACCTCCAACAAGTTTCTATTACTTTCCCCGTGGGTTCATTTGATATTGCATAAACAATTCTAAAATCCTTTTCTTTTTATTGTTTTCATCTGTTCCCTTACTGGCTTTTAGAAATGTCTCCATGTACATGAACATATAGCACAAATAAAATTATAAAAATGTATTTTGAGGTCAGATTTCTAGGAACTTGGTGCATCTAAATGATGCATGGGGTTTCCTAGAAACAACTTTGTCTAAAGGGTGATTTCTAGTATTATAAAAGCAAGAGAATTGTTACTAAAATGATACTAAATGATAAAACAATTACACAAAATGATTAAAATAAAAAAAATACATAAACTCCATGATTTAAAAAAAAAGACTAATAGAAACACACCAAAATGTAAACAGTAGGTATGTTTGAGTGGTGGAACTCTGGGTGATTTTGTTTTTATTATTTCCCTTTCTGTATTTTCCAACTCTAATTATTATCTACTTAGAAAACAGACTTATGACGAACGCAAATTTTCTAAGAAAGAAATACAAGATACATTATTAAGCATTTAGAAAACACAGTCACACCAGCCTAACCCAGGCACTATTATCATTTTGGTGTATCTCCAGTCGTTTAGACTTCTCGTGCATCTGTTTTTTATTTACATTTATATATATATATATTTATATACATTTACATTTATAGCCTTTTTTAATTAAAAAATTAAGAAATTTTTTTTTCAGGTATAAAAATTTTATTGAGGTATAAGTGACAAATAAAATTGTAAGATATTTAAAGTGTGATGATTTGATATATGTATATAGAGCCATCTTAAAATACTGAATAGTATTATGAAATCCTGACTGCCCTCGCGCTGTTGAATTTGGCGTCACCAGAAGCTGGCAAACAGCACTGAACGGTGGCAGAGTTAAGGACAAAGCAAGGAATGCGAGTTACATTTGAAAATGTAGGTATCCTCACTTAAATGCTCTGTGAGTTATTATTGGTTCCCGTTAGGTAGCATCACTGTCCGGAAAATGGACTTGGGAGGTGGTGGGGTCACAGAAAGAGAAAGGAAGGTAACCTTTCCTTGGTCAGTCTGGGAAGACGTGGCCTCTGGGACTGATGAGTGAGAACTGCTGTCTTTGTGGCTGACGCAGGGATCTCCCTGGAGGCTTCAGTCCCAATAAAAGCTCCTGGCTCTTTTCTCTCCTCAGCTGCCCTCAGAAGCAGGATGTCTGCAGCATAAACTCAGCCCAGGGTAGGAATGCTGGGAACCACTCTACCCCTCCCAGCGAATAACCCCAACACAAACAGCATGCACGAGCCGAGGCACAGGGGTTCCCTCAGCAAGGCAGCTGAGCTCGAATTTCCCCAAAGAGCTTCAGTCCTTCTGTCCAATCACACACAGCCATCCTTTCCAAGCTCAAGTGATTCTCGTCTCCTTCAGTCTGTTTCTAGAATTGGTCCAAGCCAAAGTTCTGTAGACTCCTGGCCCCCAACGAAGCAACACATCCTCTCTCCCACTGTTCAGGACTCACTTTCAAGCTCAAAGTGAAGCCAGCGCCACACAGCTCCACCACAGACGGAGCAGCCACCTCCCCACAAGTCATCCCTCCACGGGCCCTGATGCTCTCCTCCAGCTGCTGCTCTCAGCAACTTGTTTGGGGCCCTCAGGAAGCCTTGTGGCTCCTCCTGATCACTCACTATTCTCTTTTCTTCCTGATCCTGATTTCAGAGATCAAAAGCATAAGGGTTTGGAGGTCAAGAAAGATGAGCCTTAACTTTGTGGTATCACTCACAAGGCAGTCGTGGACCAGACAAGGGATTGCCCAGGAAAGACACTCGGAGTTTTCTTGGATCACTAACTGTACCTGATTTTATATACTTAAGAAATCAGTTCTATCCACATTCAGTTGTCTATTTACTGATAGAGGCAACCTTCTCTTTGGGGGCCACAAGTGTTTTCAAGAGACTATGCTTGGGGCTGGCCCCGTGGCCGAGTGGTTAAGTTCACGCGCTCCGCTGCAGGCGGCCCAGTGTTTCGTTGGTTCGAATCCTGGGCGCGGACATGGCACTGCTCATCAAACCACGCTGAGGCAACGTCCCACATGCCACAACTAGAAGGACCCACAACGAAGAATATACAACTATGTACTGGGGGGCTTTGGGGAGAAAAAGGAAAAAAATAAATTCTTAAAAAAAAAAAAAAAGAGACTATGCTTAAACACAGGGCTTGGGGAAAAAGAAACTGGAACTGTTCCTAAAACATCAGCCCACTCACAGCATTGTAATGCCTGGAGAACAGGGATGGGATCTGAAGTGGTCACAGAGGCCAGAAGGGGGCCTGTTCCCCACAAGGCTGGGGTATCTGCTGAGAATGCCCCACTGCAAAACAAAGAGGATTTCCAAGGACTTTCGGGCTCTAGCTGTAACATTCGCTGTTACTCTGATCCTAATGTCAGGGACAGATGATCAGCTGGGGGAAGAGCATTTTGGCAGAAGGAACACCGGTGCAGTGGCCTCGAGGTGGACAGCCCGCTCAGCACATTGGAGGAAGCACAGGAGGCCAGTGGACTGGAGCAGAGAAGAAAACACGGAGATGAGGGGCTATGTTGACGTATTAACAAATACCTTCTCAGCTCCTATCTGGTAAGCAGTGTGCTGCAGGCTATGAAAGCTGTCAAGATCAATCAAGAGCCTGCAGGCCCACAGGAGAGGAGGACTGGAACGTGCTTGAGTTCCTCGTAGCAGTGGTACATTTTTGAGGTCTTCAAATTGGACTTGGCCTAAAATTCCTGGGGTCAAACTTTCCTTATCAAAACTCTCCCTTTTCCACTGTTTGCTGGCACTAAAGATGGCAAAAGAGAACCCTGAGGTTACCTTTATCTTTGTTCCTTTGGTACTGGCCTTTTTTTTCCTTCCTGCATAGATGATTGTAGGAAAAAAAAATTTAACCCTTGCAATTCAAATTATTGCCAGGATGTGTCCAGGTGAAAGGTCAATTTTCATTTATTTTGTAAAATTCAGGTGAGCTCTTTCAATCTATAAATTCAAATTTTTGTTTTTAAAGCCCAGTTTAACTTTCGTCTCTTATTGCCTTTTGTTGTTTTTGTCTCTTCTTCAGGAATACTATTTACAGGTTGTTTTTTAAGTTTCTCTCCTCTATATATCATCTTTTTCATCAGTGTTAGCAATGCAGAGAGCTGACTTGTCACAAGGTCCACTCTGCTCCATACTAAGATTAATGGGCTGGGGGATATGAGTAAGAATTCCAAAACCCCAAACCTCAAGAGCAGAAACTAATAAAAGAAATGATGGAGGCAGATAATCGTCAATGCCTGCCAAAACTAGCGGGTGAGTTTTATGAGAAACAGGACATTTACGAAGCTTCAAAGCCTCTCCCCACAGAGCACTAATTAATTACAAAGGAAAAAGGAGTAACTTCACAGTGGAAACACATGGCAGACATCACCTTAACCAAACGATCAAAGATAACATCGCTAACACTGGGACAAACGGACACGGCAGGCCCGCCGAGGAGGACACGGCGTCAGTGCAGTGGTGTCTTGCCAAACACACACAACCTGGGTCTAACCACGAGGAAACAGCAGACAGATCCAAACTGAGGGACATTCTACAAAATAGCTGGTCTGTACTCAAAAATGTCAAGGTCAGGAAAGACAAAAGCTGAGGAACTCTGCCAGATCAAGGCAGACTAAAGAGATATGACAATTAAATGCAATGTGTGATCCTGGATTGAACTCCGCACCAGGAAAAAACACACAGCTATAATGGACATGATTGGGACGTTTGCCAAAATTTGAATATATATTGTGGGTTACAGAATAATATGAAATGTTAATTACTTGATTCTGATAACTGTATTGCCGTCATTGTAAGATAGTATTTGGTTCCTAGGAAATACATCTAAAGTATTTAAGGGTAAAAGGGCACAATGTCTCCAACTTACCATCAAATTGTTAAACAAAAAAGCTCAACGTGTGTGTGTGTGTGTGTGTGTGTGTGTATGTATGTATGTATACACATAATTATGGGGCGGGGCAACATTTCTGAATCTAAAAGATAAAGAGTATATGGGAGCTCCTTGTATTACTGTTACAATTTTTCTGGAAGCTTAAAATTATATCCCAATAAAAAGTTAAAACTGTGTAATAAGAACTGAAATCAGTATTGAAGGTAGAACAGGGCAGAAACAGACATCATGGAGTTTTTTGGGTCTACACAGGTATATTGGTGAGGAGATGGAGAAACTGTACAACTGTGTATACAGAAACCTCAGGGAATGCTTTTATTTATTTACTTTTTTTTGGTGAGGAAGATTGTCCCTGAGCTAACATGCGTACCAACTTTCCTCTACTTTGTATATGGGACGCCGCCACTGCATGGCCTGGCCTGATGAGTTGTGTGCAGGTCCGTGCACGGGATCCGAACCCGTGAACCCCAGGCCACTGAAGTGGAGTGCTCAGACTTAACCACTATGCCGCTGGACAGCCCCAGTGAATGCTTTTAATTGGGAACTGTCACGCTAAGCAAAGCCAGGCTTCTCTGCTCAGAGGAGGAGCAGTGAGACAGCCACTCCTCAGCAGGAGAGCTTCCAGGCACTGGCTTGACGGTCAGTCATTGGACACGAAGCTCTGCAACTCGCTTCTGAGAGTGGCCCAATGCTTAATGCTAAAACAAGGTGTGCGCTAACATTTAATGAGGCATTTTGGTCATCATCTAGAAAGCCAGTTACAGGTGCATGCACAGACACAGAAAGAGACTGAAATGCTACAGAACAAAATGTTTATGGGTTGTGGGATTACAGGTCTTTTTCTGTGCACTCAGGCATTTTCCCAAGTGATCCACCACACAGCACACGCATTACTTTTATGGTTTCAAAAAAAGATTTAATTAAAAAAAATCCTGCAGCCAGCCCCGTGGCCGAGTGGTTAAGTTCGTGTGCTCTGCTTCGGCGGCCCAAGGTTTTGCGCGCTTGGATTCTGGGCGCAGACATGGTACCGCTCGTCAGGCCATGCTGAGGTGGCACCCCACATAGCACAACCAGAGGCACTCACAACGAGAATATACAACTATATATTGGAGGGCTTTGGGGAGGAAAAAAAAAAAGATTGGCAACAGTTGTTAGCTCAGGTGCCAATCTTAAAAAGAAAGAACGTCCTGAATGAGGATTCCCAGAAGAGGGATTGGATGCAGGGGGAGAGAGGGGTTTAGAAAGGGTATCATCCTTTCCCCAGACCATTTATTCTTCCATTCATTCAACAAATACCCCTGAGTACCTACTCTGTGCCAGGCATGATGACAGGTGCTGAGTAAATAAAAATGAATAAAACAGATGGCAATTCCTATCTTTGCACTGGTTATATTCTGGAAGTGCATGCATTTGTCTTGTGTGGGTGGGCATAGGGCTCCAGGGAGAGAGTGGAGGGAAAGACAGAGGCCAGGTACAGGGGGCCACGGTGAGGGGTCTGGATACAAGTCTACATGCGAGGAGACTGCAGTGATCAGACATTAGGAATAGTTACATGTAAAATACCACTGTTACTGAGATTTTAGAGCTTGTTTTGAAGGCACAAAATCCAAGCAGTAATAACTCGTAACTCCATCCCCACCCGGGCTCCGTTGCGGCTTGTTTATACACATTTCCTTGATGGGCAGCTTCGACGTGACTCACTAAATCTCTGCAAGTATGCAGGCTGTTTCCTTCATTTGCTCTTCTGCCAGGGAAAACCTCATCTTAAAATATTTTGCTCGTAATTATAAAAGAAATTTCATAATCAAGTGTTTTCATTTTTTTAATAAAAAAGCCTACGTGCAAACCTTCGTGACTCCTCCTGGTCACCTACAAGCCCTGCTTACACCTCTAACGTGGAGAAACCAGCAGCCAGCAAACTGGGATGTCTCCAGCAACTCCTTCCCTTTTGCCTCTGATTTGCATTTAGGGCAATGATTCTCAATTCTGGCTGCCCCCTAGAATCTCCTAGGGAGCTTAAAAAACTTAACATACCAGCCCCACCCGAGACCAATTAAATCACATCCTTGGGAAATGAGAGCTAAATTCTATAGGCTCATTATCTCTGTTACCTTTGCAATCTGTCCATTTGATCTGGCCTAATTCAGGCCCTCATCAACTCTTAGTCTGCTAATTAAAACCGTATTTTAATTGTTCTTTCCTTCTCTTAATAATAGTAGTAAGCTAACAGTTATTGAAGGCTTACTTTGTGCTAGGCACAATTCTAAACTCATTACAATGCACTGGGCTCATTTTCTCACAACTCTGAGGTCAAGTCCTCTTCTAAGTCCCTTTTTACTGATGAGGAAATCGAGGTAAAGAGAGATGAGGTGATATGCCTAAAGCTGTACAAATGGCAAGAGGCGGAGCTGGGATTCAAACCCACGGCATTATGCAGCCTCCAGCACACCTATCACATCCATCGTCCTCCCCGGGCCTCGTAGGTTTGACGCCTACACACGCGTCTCAGAAGCTGGAAGGAATGAGATGCTCTGACTAGAAAAGTGGGTGGTCTTCTCCCAATCTGTAGAACTTCAAGTTAATGTTAAGGTTTTCTCCCATAAATATTCCTTAAGCTTTTTGAGGCCTGTTTCTGCTTTTCTATATTAGAATACAGAGAATGATAATAGACAATTTACTAGACAACTATCCATTTTGCCATCTACAATGCAATATATCAACTATTCATGCTTGTCCACTCTCAGACGATGATGGGCCAGTACCCGCAGAGCACACACTGGCGATGGTTGGATGTTTGTTTGGCAGTTGGAGCTATGAGTCTAGAACTTTGCTGAGAGTTTGGAAATTCTGTATACTTTTATGTCGCTTACACTGAGATATTAAGTGAGGATGAGTAGCTCATTTATTTGAGGAAAAGATTCTAGAAAGAAAAAGGAAGCTTAGAGAGGGCAAATAACTGATACTGTGTATTAATACAGTCTCCCCAAGCTGATGAAAGGAGGATTACAGGAAGCAAAAGGTTGCAATACTGTCAGCTATCACCTGTGTCGAGAAAAGGTAGGGGAAGTGACTAGATTTAGGTATGAGATGGCAATTGGAGAGCTGAGCCAGGTGGCAATGGATTGGCAGAATAAACGATTCAGGGACGGAGGTGGAACGGCTAGCTCTTGTGTGAGAAGTTGTGCAGTAAACAGAAGGAAAATAGGATAACGTTCATGGGAGGAGGAGGGCTGGGTACAGGCTTTTTATTTTATTGTTCAGAGATGGATTACTCTGTGCAACAGGAAGGATGGGAAACTCAGACACCTGTGTTAGTTTTAAAGGGCACTCACTGCCTCTAAAAGTAGATGGAGAGTTGAGATAATATGCAGAGAGACAATATGTGGGGGGCAGAGAGGAGAAAGGACCCTGCCATCTTGGGGTCTGCTGGAGTGGGCTGGGGGATGCCATAGGTTGGGTGAGGGGGTGAGCAAAAATTTGAAAAAGTTAAGGAGAGACAGCTGTGCCAGGAGGGGACAAGCCAGGTTTGTGGCAGGGTGGACATGGGATGCCATGTCCTCCACCGTGACTCACTCACACCACTAGAGGGCGCCTGTACCTCGCGCTCGGCCACCCCAGATGGGAATCTGGAGGGCCAGAGGCACTACCCCAACCTATTCCTGGGGTGTTTGTTCACTGGGCTGCTCATATCTTGGTGACGAGCCACAGAACCTCTCAGGGGCAGCCTGCGCTGGATGGCTGGCCCTGCCGCTCACTGCTCCCCACACAGTCACTGGTCCTTCCTAGAGACTGTGAAACAGCAATCCCTGCCTGTCTCCCCAGGGGACAGCTGTGACGATCATCTGAGAACTACACATGACATTGCTCTGTCTACCAATGGGCTCTGCCCCTGAGGCTGGTCTCATGATTACTGGAAATCATGTGGCTCATCGTGCCATTATTTACCTTTCTATGTATCCCTTCTTTCTCCTCAACTAGACTCTAAGCTTTTGAAGAAAAAGGACTATCTGGGTATCTTAAAATGTCCTGAATGAGATGAAATATGTCTGGGATTTGCTTTAAAACCAGCCAGTATGGTGAGTGGGAGGAGTGTGGGTGAAGGGAACAGTTGAAATTTTCTGTAATCAAGTTTTTAAAAGTATCCTGTATGCCCAGGCCTCCTTGTCTGTAAAATGGATAGGTCGTGCAGGCTGGGGTTGCTTCTAGCTGCTTCTTCTATGATTCTGAGTCACCATACAGTGGGTATCACCAGTTAGCTGCAGAGTGCATGGGGCTTAAGGCAAGGGTTGCCCCAAGCTCTTAAGAAAAATCCATGAGGGGCCGGCTCCGCGGCTGAGTGGTTAAGTTCGCGCGCTCCGCTGTGGCGGCCCAGGGTTCGGATCCCGGGCGCGGACATGGCACCACTCGTCAGGCCACGTTGAGGCGGCGTCCCATATGCCACAACTAGAAGGACCTGCAACTAAGATATACAACTATGTACCAGGGGGGATGTGGGGAGATAAAGCAGAAAAAAAAAAAAAAAAGATTGGCCACAGTTGTTAGCTCAGGTGCCAATCTTTCTTTAAGAAAAGAAAAAAAAAAAAAGAAAAATCCACGAAAGGGGAATGCAAGGTCCCAGGTCTCTTAGCTGCTTTTGATTTCAGTCTGTTGCAAGCCCTAAGGCAGTGAGACCTGCTTGGACCGCATTGCTCCTGTCCCCCAGGACCATCCAGACCTTCCTCTGCAGCCCGTATTACCGCAGGGCTGAGCAAGAGAGCCTTGGCTGCCCCGAGGGGTTTTCGTTTGCACGTGTTTTAATAAATTCTCTCCTATAACATCCTGTACAGAAGAACCTCTTCAACTGTCACCTTGCAGCTACAAGGCAGGAGCAGAAGCAATACTGAACGAGCTCCAACAGGAGGGAAAGGAAAACACCGCTGCCCAAGTGGAGGGGGCAGAGGGATTCTGACAGCAGCGGGACCAGGGTTACCGGCTCGGGTCGGGGCGTCCCTTCCAATCACAGCATCCCAGGTGTACATGTGTTGAGGTAGAAGGGGTAGGGAACCCCTGACCCTCAGCTCTTCCTCGATTGTGCTCACACATCTGAGGTAACACCTCTAGACCCCACAGCTTCAGGAGGTGGAGGGGAGACAGTAACATGCAATGAGGGGACTGAGCGTCCCTTTGGCACTTTAAGGAGAAACAGACTTACCAAGTGTGCTGGGGATGGTGACCTGGTGTCCTTGACTGTGGCGCTGGAGGGGACATCAAGGAGGGGCCATTTCATCTGCAGGTACTGCACAGGGGACAGAAAGCACAAAGCAGCTGGTCAGATGAGGCCTCGTGCGCCCCGAGTGAGCAGAGGAGGAGCTGTGCAGCTGGGCTACTGGCGGTTCAGGGAGGCGATTCATTTTAACGGTGCACACTCCTGCCCGGGTCAATGTCCAAATGACGATCACAGGACAGTATACATTGATAACCACCACCAGTGCCACCAGCCCCCTCCATCATTCTCAGGGGATGCAGACGACAGCACAACTGACCAAAGTAGTCAAAGAACCTATCGCTGAGGGTCAAGTCCTCCCCGCTCGAGTCACGGGACAAGCAGGCTCATCAAGGGAGCAAAGGCTCGCAGATGGTGACCCCGCCCCATTCATGTCCATCTCTTACAGCATCACACACAAAGCTCCCTAAGAAACAGCCTCTCCAGAAGGATCTGGTGAATGAATGAATAAAAACCATCTGCCTGACACTTGTAGGGTCATGGGTAAGATCTGTTCATACTCAAGATGCTGAACTTCACTTCATTACAGCGTTTCTCAACCTTGAAATGATTATCTGGTACCTTACCCTCTCTCGTGTATTACTGCAGAAAATCCAAACCAAACAGTCAATCACACACAGAGACACACACACGACACATATTTTCCTTAAACGAAAAGCCTCTCCTCAAGCCCGGCATGGCACAGACTTTGGCAAGAGCCTGGAATGGAGTGAGTGGAGAGGCAGTAAGGGGCACTGGGTGAGCCCGCCTGCGCTCTGGAGTTGAGTGTTCATGCGTTTAGGTTCTCAGTCTGTCAGTGTAGGCTGTGTGAACCTAGACAAGTGTCTTAACAACTCTGAGTCTCAGTTTCTTCATCTGTAAGGCAAGGCTATTATCACCAACTTTACAGGTTGTTAAAAGAATCAGGGACAATGTCAAGGTCTGAACACAGTCCCTCCCACTTGGGAGACATTTGATAAATGGCAGCTCTTATTTTCATAAGCAAACCATTAGTCTTTTGCCAGGCACAAAAACACATGTGTTGTCTTAGGGTCAACACTGATATGGTGCTTCTGGGCTGCAGACCAGCTATGCAGCCTCTTTGCATAACTCTTGAGGCTACTTGGAAAACTAAAGCTCTAATAGGAAGTGGTGGTTCCAGGAGGAGTTTCACAGAGAGACAGAAATAAGTCTTTGAATCGTCCCTTGCCTTCATCATCAATTTCGGGGGGGGAAAAAATAATGATTTGGCCTTGAGCTATGTGCATGGGATCAGGGAGGTATGGTGGGCAGTGCCCCAGAAGGGCCCCTTGCCTTCAACCACAAAAACTGACTGAGACGGCAGGCGCTGGGCTTTCCAAAAGGTGTCTAGAAGCAGAAATAACCACACAGGGACACATCTACCAAGGACCAGTGAGTGGCACAGACAGCAGGTGGGCTGGGCCAAGCAGGCCTGGCTGCAGGGGGGCTTGTGGGATGTGGGTATGAAAGGGGGCGCTGGGGGCCCTGTGAATAAAGATAGTCTTTCCACTCTGGCCCCTCTGGTACCCTCCCCCACCCCTTATACTGAGTCTCACTTCTGATACTATCTTCTTCTTCCCTTCCCACCCCCACCCATCTCCTTCACTCCTCAGAGCCTACACTTCCTGGATGAACTAACAGGATCGAAATGCCTTTGGCAAGTTAAAAGCATTGGACAAATATCGACATCATTAGTTAAAAGTCATTTCCTCAGTGAATAACAATATTTGGGCCACACTGGCAGTTTTCAAAGCATTTTCACACACATAACCCAGTTTAATCTTCACAACGAACCCGGTGATGACAAGTAGGGGTGACTGTCCCAAATTATCAGATGAGCTAATGGAAGTCAACACAGGGTAAATGACTTGCCCAACTTTACATTGGGAGCTGGAGCTGAGGTCTCGACTTCCAATCTCACACTTTTTACTACAAGATGAGTCATAAAGCTTTTCACAGCACCACCTTTGTGAACACCCCACCGCGCTCTGCTTTGCTCTGATGGGTTTCTCTCTCCTCTGTCTCACACAGGGCTGGCCACCCAGAAGCCGAATGAATACATGCATGTCAATATTCTCCTGTAGGGACACCTGAGGTGGCCACAGCTCACACATCAGTGCTAAACACCACGCTCGTTTCTCCAGAAGCAACAACATCAACATCTGTTTTTTTTTTTTTTTTTTTTTAAAGTTGAACCACAATCACAAGTATCAAGAGAAGTGTCCCAAAGAAGTATCCACTCCCCCAACATTAAACACAGTAGAAGGGTTCCTAAAATCCATCAGCTCTACCAGCATCTGGCTCCCTATTTAGAATCACAAAGACACACACTGAACACTCTTGATTCCTGTTGGCTTACCAGAGGTGTTCTCAAATCATATGTGGTGGCCCAAAGGAATCTATCTGAACCCTAGTTTGGGACAACGCTGGAGTTTGGGTCTCAGAGAATACTGTCAGCTGAACTTACGGGTTGGTAGGCACAGCAGGCGTGAAGGATCTAGAGCAGTCAGATCAACGCTGGTACTACTGACGTTCTGGGCCAGATAATCCTTTGTTGTGAGGTCTGTCCTGTGCATTGCAGGATATTTAGCAGCATCCCTGGCCTCTACCTACTAAGCGCCAGTAGCCCCCACCCTCCTGCCCAGTTGTGATAACCAAAAATGTCTCCAAACTTTGTCACATGTCTCCTCGAGGGGCAAATTGCCCTCTTGATGAGAACCACTGCTCTAGTGGTTGAGGAGCTGGTACCCAATATACTATGAGTTGCCTGAGGGTCTGTCTGCCTTGGTACTGGGCCTATTAAGGTACAAATATACGTAGAAACACACACACACTCACAGTAAGGGCTTTTAGAAATAACTACTATTTGGGGCTGTCTATCACGTGCTTGGCATTTTATCTACCTACCAAGATGTCTGAACTTCTGGTGGGAGGAGACCACACTGGCCTCTTCTCCCCTTAGGGTTCACTCTCACCGACTGTAACTGAGACCTGGAAGCTTGAAAGGTGGGTGAAAATCTTTAGCCCTGCCCACCACTGAAGGTGGGCACCTTACAGATATGTCAGGCAGGTGGGGAGAGGTGGTTCTGGGAACAGTGTCCATTTCACCCAGGACCCTTCCTGCTCCAGCCACTCCTGGGTGTGTGTGTGTGTGTGTGAGAGAGAGAGAGAGAGAGAGAGAAAGAAAGAGAGAGAGGGAGAGAGGGAGAGAGAGAGATTCATTCTGGGAGGTAGGGAAATGGAGGAGTGTCACCTCCCCCTTTCTACTTTTCTGCTTTTGTAAGATTTTGAAACAAGTGATGAGGGTAGGGGTGGGAGAAGACCTATAAAATGTTCGAGCCTCCTGCAGCTTCGCTAGGGAGTATCTCTGGATTGCAATTCTGAGGAAAGGAGCATTCTAAAGGGACAGCTGAGCTTCCCAGAACAAAGAACTGGGCAGAAGGAGCCAGCAACGCCCTTGTAATCCTCTCCCACCTCAGCAGCAGAAATTTGGAGGTGGCTGGGCAGTTCTGAATTCCTACGTCAGGCCTAGCTCAACGTTCAGTGGAAATAAAGCTCTTCTGGGCTGCACTTCTCATGTGAGGCCAGCCCCACGATCACCCCAGGGCTAATCATTCATTGGTGGGAGCATGTCCTCTGGGATTAAGCATGTATGGCTGAGCCGAGACTCTTTGCACAATAATGGTATGCGGGTAAATTAAAACTGCTGGTTTCTCCAAGCCCAGTCTAGGCTCCATCCAATTGGCCACAACTGGCTCCCGACTAGTGTATCATGGTCAGGCTGAAGTGCATAATGAAGATGGTCCAGCTACCTCCCTCCTGGAGGATGCTCTTTGGAATGGAAAACATCAGACCTGTGTGGCATCAATGCAACTGATGGCCAAGCAACAGCAATGGCTACCACTTATAGGATGCCATCTGTGGGATAAGTACTTCTGATACTCAAAAAACAGAAACAGACCCAAATGGCAAGTGCTACCACCCTCGATTTACATATGCTGCTTAATATGCTCCTGTGTGTTGTGACTCTGAGACAGGACACCAATTCTTCCCAAATCCGGGAAACTCTTTTTGGGGGACTGGAATTCCATGGATCACACCTGGGGAAATTCTGCTCTTGTGGTTCACAGTTAAGTAGAATGAGGCTGTGGTTTAGAATCTGTCTTTACCTTGTTAAAAAACGATGATTCTGTTCCTATTTTTAAATCGTTTTCACTGGAACAGTTGCTGAATTCTCTCAGCATCTACTAAAACGGTCAGGTGGCTTCTCTTATCTGCCTCAGTCATGAGCTGCATACACAGTGATGGATTTTTGGACACTAAAGCACCCTTGCATCCCCAGGTGAACCCTACTGGGTCATGGCCTGTTTGTTCTTATACTATACTGCGGAACGCTAACCATGAGTGTTTTAAGATTTTTACTCCTGCGTTCCTAAGTAAGAGTGGACAAAAGTTTTCTTTTTCTGTGACATCTTTATCAAGTGTTGCTCTCTGTGTTATTTTGGCTTTATTATTTATAAGTAGTGCTGCTCCTCTTCTCCTTAATGTTCTGGGCCCCTTTCGGCACCTTGGGCGCCCCCCCCCCCCAGTGCCCTCCTTGGGGTGATCGCTTGGCCAGGTGGGCTGTTTCCGCTGGACTCGCGTCTGGAAGGGTTTCTCTGAGGGGTGCTCTCACCAGAGAGCTGGAGCCCCCCTTCCTGCAGGGAGGCGGAGCACTGGGCCCACAGAATCCCCGCTCAGCTCGAAGACTGTGCAGCAGATTAATTGCAGCTGTGCCCTGGAATTTCCCCAACATACAAATCTTCATGATGTAAAACAGCTGGGAGGAAATCCCAGCATGCCCCGTACAGAGGCAGAACTGCCAATGAGCTATGGAGATTAACCCTCCACCTTCCAGAAGGTAAGGAAGAGCCCCTCCCCCAGCCATGCCTGCCTATTCCAAGCTTGCTTTGGTGTGGACAGGACTCTACAGGCCTCTTGGGAACGCCCACATTCTCCCCATTCACACGTTCTCACAGAAAACTCAGGCAAGAGGCAAAGTTTCATGTGACAGAATCCACAGCGGTGCTCCCAGAAGGGGCGCACTATGGCTGGAAGCAAGGATCTCCCAGCGCTTCCCAGGTGAGAACACCCCACACCACAGAATCCCCTCTGCTTCTTCTTCTTGCGGGGAGGGGCAGGCCTGGTGCAGAAAGAAAGGGCCCTTTTCTCTAGATTTCCTGTCTCGTGGATTTGTGTTTAGCCAGACGAAACTTACCAGTTTAGGTGACCAGTCTTTTCTGCCTCTGTGGTCCCCCGTGGTAAACAGACTCTGGGACCCCAGAGCCAGGGCCCCTTCAACAGAGAAGATGGCTCTCCCAGACTTAACTCTCAGGAGACCTTATGGTGCATGCAGCCACCCAGGAAAACAGGCTAGAAACCCAAACCCCGCCCTCAGATAGCCGTCCACCACACAGCGAAAAGGACATTGAACAAAATGCTCTCCACTTCCTTTTAAAGATTTTTTTTTTCCTTTGTTGAGGAAGATTAGCCCTGATCTAACATCTGTGCCCATCTTCCTCCACTTTATATGGGGGTAGCCACCACACATGGCTGACGAGTAGCGTAGGTCCGTACCGGGAATCTGAACCCACGAACCCGGCCTGCTGAAACAGAGCACACCGACCTTAACCACTATGCCATGGGGGCCGGCCCCAAAGATGACTTAAAATGTAGAATTGTATTACAAATGAAAAATGTGAAAAAAAGATCAGTTTCTCCTTACTTTCCATTCTGTCACAACTGGGGGTGTAATCGTTTCTCATCAGGACTACCGCAATGGCCTCCAAACTCTACAAGAGTTTAGCCTTCTAAAAACTAACCTATCAGATCTCTTTCCAGCTTAAAATCCTTCCTTGGTTGGCTGCTGAGGGTCGAGAGATAAAGCCCCTAAACTCAGCAGCAATCCAAGGCCAATCTATTTTGGCTTCAACCCTCATGGCTTCCCCTTACACCCCCACACTAGCTGCACTAAAGTAATTACCATGCTCACAAGGTGCCATACTGCTCAGCTAGTCCCTGGCCTGGTGTATCCTTTACTCTTGGGAAACTGTAAGCCCCTCTTTAAGACCTAGCCCCAAGGTCACCTTCCTGGACGAGCCTTCTGCAGCTTCCCACAACAGTCAGTCACTCTCACCTCTGTGCCCCAGCTGTGCTTGGTGTTCCCATGGCACTCAGCATGCTGTGTTGTCCATTTGCAAATTGTGCCTGTCCTTTGGACTGTAAGCTCCTCAAGGGTCACGTCCACACCCCAAATTCCTTGCCCAGAAGCCAGGGCTCATGATGCATCCAGACCCTGTCCCACCTTGCGCTTAAGCACTTTATAAGCCCCAGTTTCCACATGTGGAGCACTGGGTTGTCTAGCCTCTTCCTAAATCCTTTAGAGACATGGAACGTACGTGACGGGGCCTCTTTCACTCCTGAGCAATTGGTTCTCACATTAATTGGCTTAGTATTGCCGAGAATGTGTACCTGCAGCTTGGAGGCTGTGATACCCAACCTGCTGGCTACTGGAGGCCTGTTTAAGACCCTCTATCTTCAATCAGAAATGGACATAAGTGGGTCTAAATTTGAAAGTTTATCGATATTAAGCAAGGAACTCATTAGGAAACAGAAAAGCTTTCCCAAGTGGGAATAAATGTTTAGTTTCCAGAAGTCACTGAAGAAGAAGAAATGAAAGTAGTAAGAGATGGATTCCAAACATGATGGATTAAACAAAGTTCCAGAAGTATAAAAAATAAGGTTCACACACCCCTTATTTTCTTTTCTAAAGATGGGTACTTTCTGCATCTGCTTAGTTTTATGGATGGCACTCAATCCCAAACATAGTTACCCTCTGTGATTGACACAAGTATAGACGGTTGGGTTTCTTCTTGAGGTTTTGTCGATAGGTGAGTTGTTACAAATAAATCCAAAATGTCCTAAAGTAAGCTACTTTTCAACGTAATATGACATATAAATTTCCTTGCAAAAGTAATTTAGAAACTTTTTTTTTTTTGTAGTGTTTTAAACCAGTGAAATGGCTTTTTTCTCTTAGGCACCTGTCACAGCATTTAGTCGACAAATATTTTTGGAGCCCCTCCTACGCATGGGGGGCAGAGGGGCTCCAAAAATATTTCATGACTGAATAGTAAACTCAAAAATAGAGTGGATTGGTGAGGTTTCAGTTTTCCCATGAACACCTATTCCCTGCCCCTTTCCCCAAATAATTCCCTTTCTTTCCTGGATGGCCTGACACAATTCTCTTCCTCTCCCAACTCAAAGAATCTGGCAATCTGCCTACCAGACTTGACCAAGGTTGGTTTTTAAAAACTGGCTCCCCCTAGAGGTCAGGTTCTGGTGGTGGAAGGACAGCATGCGAGGTGGGAGACCAGGCCTCCAGGCTCTAACCTCTCTGGGCTCAATCATCTCACCTTTACAATGGGGATGTTTTACTTTATTGGCTTGAAGGCAGGGACCTGGACCAGATGGCCTCCTATGCAAAAAGTTGAATGCAGCTGTTTTTCTAAACCACAGTGGGTTGCTGGGAGTGGAGACTGTGTTGGGGCGCTCAATAAATACAGAATCAAGAGTCCTAGCTGATCCCCACTTACAAGCGGTGTAGCCGAGGAAGTTACCTCATCTTTCAGAACTTCTGCTTTCCTACCTGTAACATGGGAATAACAGCACCTACTACCTGGCAGAGTTTTTAAATTTCGCGTGGCAGTCACTTGGGCAAGGACCAGGCAGGGTGCTGGGTGAGCTCTTAGGAAATAAGCGTTTCGACACTAAAATGCAAAGCTACTTTTGTTCAATGAACCTATCACCTGCACTTTACTCAGGGACAGGGAAGAGCTAACTAACACAGAGTTTGGCCACTCCCTCATCTCTGGGTGCTTCGTGGGGAGACAGGTCCCGTTCAGAAGTGTGCTGGTAAATGTTTAATAATTGGCTCTCTGAGCAAAAACAAAAACACAGACCCCGATTTGTAGCATTTGCTGGGACCCACAGTGTAAATGTTCCCACCATGGCTGATTTCAAGCTCCCATGCTGAGTCCCTGACAGCAGGGCTGGGAAGAGATGCTAACGATCGGCTGGGTAGCAGCTGGCTCCGGCACGCCACTGTGGGCGGGCAGGAGCTCAGGGGGTCTCAGGTCTGCCCTGACTTGCTGGGACTGTTGGCTCCATTCACAGACGGCCGGACGGCTGACACATCTGGTCCTTGGCTGAAGAGGGTCCAAGGTCTTCATGCAGAGCCGGACACTTGGCCAGCCAGGTCTTCCTGGCAGCTGGGTGCTCTTTTCAGAAAGCAGAGAAACTCTGCCGCCAGGGCACTGAGCATGGCCACTCAGTGGTAAGGGGACCTCCGGGGCAGAGACCTGGACTTTCAAGAAAAGTCAAAGTTAAACTGCTTTTGGGTCCTCATTTCCGAAGCCTAGAACTCCAGGCCTCCTGAGTGAGTCCTCTGTCACCCCTGCAATGGCTGTGGTCTTGGGTTTGCTGGGCCCAGGAAGCTTCTGTGCTCACACCATAGAGAAACTTCTTCACAGGAGCTGCCCAGCGACGCCTCACCCTCATTTCCCTGAGCTGAACCCTACCTGACGCCTCCTCCTCTCTCTTGTCCTGGCCATGCCTAGTGTATACTGACAGCACTCCCCTCCCCTCAGATACGATCCTGGCCCCATGGTGGTCTCTGCCCTGTTCTGGGGCCTATACATATGCCCCCCATGCCATTCTGCTCGCCATCTTGTTCATCTGGCAACATGTTAGCGCTGATTCCACATCAGTACAGAGAGAGCTGCCTCATTCTGTGTAACGCCCCATATGCACGGAGGCGCCATAATCTACTCAATGGTCCCATGTTCACAGACACGTAGGCGCTTCCCAGTCTTTTGCTGCCACAAATATCCCTGAACACTCATCATTTTGCTCATGTGTGAATACAGCTGTCGGATACATTTCCAGCTGGGAGGGGAATTGCTAGGTCAAAAGTATGCACACTTATGTTTTGAAAAGTATTACCAAATACCTCAGTCTATATCGCTACCAGCAACATATGAGAGAGCTGATTTCCCCACACCCCTGCCCACACAGTGTTATCAAACTCATTGATCTTTGCCAAACGGTCAGGTGAAAATCAATAGCTCACTGTAGTTTCAATGCGCATTTCTCTTGTTGTCAGTGAGGCTGAGAATTGTCATAGGTACAAGTAGTGATTTCAAGGATAGTGAAAAGATGTGTGTGGCCAAGAGGAAGTGGGTTTATAATCTGCCGGGGGGCAGCAGCGGGGAGGGAATGAGCCCCAAGTCGGCAGGTGTCAAGGCAGGCCTGGGGAGACAGACAGGGAGGGCTCTCTGGGGACCCTCACAGTTCACGAAGGACTGTGCAAGCTCTGCTGCATCTGATCTTCCTTAGATGGAAGCAGGGCAGATCTGACGGGGGCTGAAGGCAGAGTCTGTGAGGAGGAGGCGGAGGGTCAGGAAGCCGCTGCTGGTGGCTGGGTGAACAGGGAAGCCGGTGCACAGCCACTCTTTCTTGTCCTCCCT
This sequence comes from Equus caballus, assembly GCF_041296265.1. Lineage (NCBI taxonomy): Eukaryota > Metazoa > Chordata > Mammalia > Perissodactyla > Equidae > Equus > Equus caballus. The sequence continues at coordinate 34,670,347 of NC_091698.1, forward strand.
CCTTCCCTTCCCAGTTCTGTACACAGGCTGCTTTCACTTCCTCACCACCTTCCCATGTGGTCCTCAGCACTCAATAGTCTTCCTTCTGTTCCAGCCACTCTACTGTCTCTGTTACTGGAAGGCCACTGATGACTTTAGAAAGAAAATAAAAGAGATTGGCCTTTTATCTGCCAAATCCTATGGGCATCTCTCAGGCCTCATCTCATTTGGCATCTCAGGGAAAACACATTTCCTACCTGGATGCCCTCTCCTCCTTGTCCCCTGTGGTTTCAGGTTCGGTGTTCCCTCTGGTCGATCTACATTTATTGACCTGAAGAACTGTCTGGGACAAACTATTCAGTGAAGAAAGCCAGTTACAGAACCTGGAAGGACAGCCACCAAAATGTTACCACTGGGTTTGAGCATTTCAGGCAATTTTCTTACTTTCTTCTTTGTGCTTTTCTTATTCCTTTGAAATTTTTTACAATAACTATGTATTGTATTGTCACAATAGTAAGCAGAGCCATCACAATTAACCCAATCTGTGCCTTCAGTTTCCCCAACTAGAAACCTCAAAACCCACCTTAATGTCTTTAGTGGCTTCCCCTACCCGCGGTTGGCCACCAAGTTCTGTGAATTCTAGGCATCTTTCTAGAGCCTAGGGATTCAGGCCCTCCCTATTTCATGGCTGGGCCACTGCAGCAGCCTTCTGTCTGCATCTGGTCTCTTGGCTCGGCTTCAGTGTCTGCTCCAGACTCTGCCCAGGAGGCACTTGAGGGTAGCAACCCAGTTTGAAAGGGGTGGGTGTGGGCTGCAGGTCAGTTTGCCCCAGACTGAAAAAACGTCTGCCGTCCTTATCAAAGAACAGGGTGGTAGAGAGAGATTCAGCGGTCCCAAATCCTCTTCCATAGTGTCACCACTGCTTCTGTCTCCCTCCCCATGTCTTCCAGGCCACCCTTCGCTTGCCCCTAGAAATATCTTTCTAAAACATAAAACTATGCTATTTAAAGCTAGCAGGTGGCTTCCCATTCTTACAGAATTGCCTACTTACAGAATGGACCAAGACGCAGCAAAAGCTCTGTACAGAGCAGTTCACAAACGTGCAGGGGGCACCTCCTATAAAAGGTGGCTGTTCATGTGCATGACATGCCACGAGGCAGGTGGTTGAAGTGCATAAATAACTAGAATATAAGTCAGCAAATGACAGGTTCAGAGAAAACAGGGATCACAGTAGGCAGGATTCTCAGGGAAAAACTGGAAGACTTCATGCAGGAGGTGGCATCTGAGCTGGGTGATGCAGGCAAGATACACTTCTGCAGTTGTTTACTTTTGAAAGCATTTTACATTAATTATCTCATCCGATCTTACTGATCCCTAGATATAGATAAAACAGATATTATCACCCTCATTTTGAAAATGGGAAAACTGAGCTTACTGGAAGCTTCTGGATTTACCCAAGGTCATGAACTAGTGATGTTCCAGTTGGCACAAGAATACAGGGCTTTGGACTTTTATGGTATGACTCAAAGGGTACAAGGGCATGCTTTTTTGTCTTATAGAAGCTTCAGTCTCATCTTGGAATTTTGGGATAGCAAATACAGGGCACAAGTGCTGCCCCTACCCCCACCCCAGGTGCCCATGGCAGACATTGCTAACAGATCATGGCATTCTTCCCTATTAATGCTGAGTAAGACCTCAGAATCCTCAATCCGGTATACTACGCAGCCCCTAACAGTTGGTTAAGATTGATTCGTGAAGTGCAGTCTATTTATTCTCTGATTTAAGCCTGAAGGTAGATACGGATGTTCTTGCTGAGAAGGGGGGTAGGGGGTGAGGCCAGGCCTCACGAGCATTTCTCTCCTGGCTGGCACAATGAGGAACTAAATCCCTGGACAGAGGTGAAGGAGCCACAAAGAATGTGACTAGACAGCAAAAACAGTAATGATTTGCAGAAAGCCCATTGACCAAAAGCAGGCCTGGGAATTCTGAAGTTTATGGATTTTCCCCTGTGGGAGGAGAAGCTGGAAAGCATCCCAGGTATTGAGGAGAAAGGAAGCAGGATCTGTGTATAATCAATGGGGAACAGGAAGTGCTTATCTTGCGCCAGTAAAATACACAACACAAAAGAACACCAGGCGGCCTGGAGCTGCCTCCCAGCACGCGGAGCTCCAAGAACCCTTCTCCATCGCTCCCGCAGGCCCCGCGGCTGGCCAAAGTCAACAACTCCTGGGCACCAGGAAATGGGAAACGTCTGAGGAGGTCCCTCAATAAGTGGGCAGTTTGGGGAGAGATCTCTGACCCCTCAGGCAAGAGAGGATGCTGAGAATAAGGCCACACCAGCTACCTCTGCGCAGGGTCACCGTGCCTGATAAAGGAGCCTGAAGTATAGGTTCTTGCACCCTACCTATCTTCATGTGCGTGCAAATGTGTACACGGGTGGGTCAGTCACTTAAAGGGAACAACAAAAATGATTCTGCACTCATACTGAAGGAGGGCCCAGGAAATTAGGATAGGATGGTGGAAAGGCTAAGAAATTAACATTTATTGTGAGTATACTGTATGTAGCTACTTCATACACATTATCACACAGCAAACCCATCACGCCGCCTCCTCCCCACTTCATGAAAGGGGCTTGCACCTCATTCCCAATTCCCATCTCAAGTCTATTAAATAACATCTCCTATTTTTTAGTATTTAAACTATTCATTTTAATAAGCATTAAAATACATACGTGTTAGATATATAAAAGGAAGACTTTGATTTCTTGGACAGTTGCTTACAATAAAGCTCTGTTTTTAAAAAGTGCGGAAAAGTGAGTCAATGCAAAGAAAAATGTTAATGGTATATGTGCTCTGTGGCAAAGATTATCCAAATAAGTGACATTTGAGAAACATTGCTGTAGAATCACATGTTTATGGCCATCCAGAGGTTACAGCAAATTATAAGGGTGTCCTAGGAACTGGAGGAAGAGATTCTGCACGCAAACCCCAACGTCAACATGTCCCAAGACACATCACTGTTTTCTTCCCAAATGCTTCTCACCCAGACCCATCATCCTCTCACATACCCCCAAGGGAAAACCTCAGAACTCTTTCCCTCCACCCTCTCCCTCACTGTTGGCTGGCCAGCCAGTCACTAAGTCCTGTCCATTGGCTGCCACAGTATTTTTCCCATCGCTACTACCCCCGACCTTGCGATGGCTTCCTAACCTCTCCTTGCTTCAGCTCAGCCCAGCCCCTCCTCCAGGTCATTCACACACTTTGCTGCCCCACTGATGTCCCTGCTCATAGCCAGGCTCATAGATCCTCCCTCATCTCCCCTTAAGCTTCTTGGGCACAGGAACCAAAACTTATTTGTCCCTTGGGTACCGAGAGCCCGTGACACAGCACCATTTGAGAGAGGTGCTTGATGACTGGTGCAGGGTGTTTCAGAGTCAACTGAATTAGAGACACAAGTGCTTCTCCCTCTAAGTGTTGCTTCCCAGGCAGCTCTAGGTGGAAATGCACCCAAAGGCCAAAGGCAATGAGGGGCCATGCTCCTGGGGTTGTCCTAGAGTGAGAGCAGTGAGAGCCACAGCCTTTGGGGAAGGTAATGGATAGCACAACTGGGTCTGTCTAGTGCCAACAGGCAGTCAACCAGCCGATGAAGACTCCATTTACTTAACACAATTAAGACTGATCAAATCAAACAAACATTCACTGATATCATATCTGCTTCCAACTATTTTTATATTTTCCCCTATAGTTTGCATATTGATTATAAAAAATAACCTGATATATACTAGCTCTTCTATAGCAGGGGGCCATGACACTGGGACTGTGCTGCTCAATCCTGTTTGGGATATAGCATTTCTGAAATTCATGTTCTATCTGATGTTAGTATCATTTCAGCTAAGCAGATAAATAGGTACAAAAGCCAAGGACAACAAGCTGTCTGCATAGAAGAGTAAACAGATTTTTTTTTCTTGAGGAAGATTCACCCTGAGCTAATATCCACTGCCAATCTTCCTCTTTTCATATGTGAGCTGCCACCACAGCATGGCCACTGACAGAGGAGTGGTGTAGGTCCGCACCCAGGAACTGAACCCAGGCTGCCAAAGCAGGGCATGCCGAACTTAACCACTAGGCCACAGGGCTGGCCCTAAACAGATTCTTTTAAAGATAACATTTACTGATTAGTTATCTTGTGCCAGGCACTGTACCAAGCTATTTCCATCTGTTATTTCATTGAACCCTCACAGCCTTATATGTTGATGCTATTATAATCCCCATTTAACAGAAGAAGAGATGAAGGTCCAGAGAGGTTAAGTAACATGTCCAAGTCCTACCTCATCCCAAATGCCACTCTCGTAATCCTTCCATTATGCTAGTGCTAGAAGAGAAACTTCCAGACTACTCCTCCAGCCCATCTGGCATTTCTCAGATACAGGCATCAGGCCACTGGCAGAGCTGGGATGAGAACAATGCAGGCGCCCTGGTCCCCAGTTACAGAAGAGCTAGGATGGATCAGGTTATTTTTGTAACCAACATATAAACTATAGGGGAAAAGATAGAAATAATTGGAAGGGAATGAAATATTACCCTAAGCAAATCAATATTGTGAATGCCAATCAGCAGAAGTCATATAATACACAAAAAAGGAATAATTGTATCATTCAAGATTTCATTATGGAGAAACCGGAAGACCTTCTAAGTGTGATCAATGGCTCCACAATGCCCCCTGGTGTTCCCAGGCACACACCGGAAGTAGGCTAGGACGGCTAGTGGGAACAAAAGCCCTGGATAAGGATATATGCCATATTGAAAACCACACCAGGGAAAGGCCCAAATCCCAGAGGCAGTGACCCAGCGGGTCAGACAACAGAGATCCCTTAGGACTGGGCACTTACCCAACCAAAGGAAACCAAAGGAAAATCTCTGGGCTCCACTTCCATTTGTTTGCAGAATTTGAGATAAAGAAGTTATGAACTCAGTAAAGAGTTAATACTTTTAGTCTGTCAAATTGGCAAAGGTTTTCCTCCTCTTTAATTACCATGGGCACTTTTTCATACCCTGTTGGTGGGAGAGTAAATTAGCAAACCTTTCTTGTGCAATCTGGAGGCATGTATCAGGTCTTCCAAAGGCTTAGCACCCTAGGAATGTATCCTAAGGAAATAATTAAGGATGTGAGCAAAATATAGCTGCAGGATTGCTCACTGAAGAGCTGTTTATAATAGCCAAAAGATATTAAGTACATTATGCTACAATTATGATATCTGAATTAATGAAGTAGGCGAACATTTACAGACATGGAAAGGCATTTACTGTATACTGCTAAGTGAAAAAGCAGGATACAAAATATGTGTAAAGTCCCACTTTTGTGAGACATCTATCTTTATCTATGTGTTGAAGAGAGATCGAGAAGGATATACACCAAGAAGTGAGCTGAACTTAATCTCTGGATGACAAGATTATGGGTGTTTTTTATTTCTCCTTTTGGCTAAATATATATTGCTTGTAAATGTAAAAAAAATATATGCAACGGGGGGGTGGTGGCCCCATGGGGTAGTGGTTAAGTCTGGTGCACTTTGCTTCCACAGCCTGGGTTCATGGGTTCGGATCCTGGGTGCAGACCTACAGCACTTGCCAAGCCATGTTGTGGTAGTGACCCACATGTAAAATAGAGGAAGCTTGGCAACAGATGTTAGCTCAGAGCGAATCTTCCTCACCAATAATAATAATAACAACAATAATAATAAAAAAAGTATATATGCAATGGGAAATACTTTTCTTTCCCCCAAGATTGGCACCTGAGCCAACATCTGTTGCCCATCTTCCTCTCTTTTTTTTCTTCTCCCCAAAGCACCCCCAGTACACAGTTGTATATTCTGGTTGTGAGTGCCTCTGGTTGCGCTATGTGGGATGCTGCCCCAGTGTGGCCTGACAAGCGGGGCCACGTCCGCGCACACAGGATCCGAATGCACAAAACTCTGATCTGCTGAAGTGGAGAGAGCAAACCCAACCATTTGGCCACGGGGCCAGCCCCAAGGGAAACACTTTCTAATTAGAAATTTTAAAGACAGATTAAAAAAAATCATTAGTAAAGTCTATACTAAATCTCCAGTCTCTCATTTCTAGACTTCTGTGTGCTGGTATCCTGCCCCTGACCACGCTCCCCAACCATCCCCATTAGGGCCTGGAAAAGGGTGATCTCAGCCACTTGGGAGTCACTGCTGGTCCCTGAGCAAGACACACTGGGCCAGCAGTGCTGCAGTCGCCAGCTGCACACGCCCTTCCTCAGCTGAGGAAGGGGCCACTCCACAGTCCCTGCCCTTTGACATTCTCCTCCAGCTCCTCCCTGCCCAACTGAACACAGATGGGTGCTCCCAAGGGGGAAAGTTTGGGTGCCATTTTGACCAGAGGGGAAGGCCCTAGAGATAACCCATTTGGATGGAGCTCAGACCTCACTGGGCATCACAGCTGCTTGGAAGAGCTTTGAAAACACTGATTCCTGTCCTCCATCCCCATTATGATCCAACTGTTCTAGGGTAGGGCTTACACATCCACTTTTTTTAAAGCTCCCCAAGTGATGCTAATGTGAGCTCAGAGTTGTCCCCAGATGCTAATAAGCCCTTCCCCCCAATAACTTTCTGCAGTTTCTACCCACTGTTTGGGCTTCTTGTTCAAAGATGATCTCCTTGGATATATGGCCCTGTCCCTTTTACATTTTTATCTCCCAGAGCAAGCACCTACCCACCTACCCATTAAACATTTTTCAGTGCTACTATACGGCAGGTACCATGGTCTTGCCCCTGCCTAAATCCTTGACAAGAATACTGTCTTTATTTTAGAGAAATGATTACATGGATAAGGCTCAAAGTGGAAGTTTCTGGTAAATATGGAGAATCCACAACCCAAGAGGAGCCTTTGCGGGTCTCATAAATTAACCACTGGGAGGGTGGACAGGAAACGCCTGCACCATGATCCCTGCTGGTGTTACTGGACAAATTCACCATCACAACCAGTATTCCTTTAACATTCCTAATGGCATTAGCACATTACATGCCTTACTTCTGGGTTGGGAGAGGGGCTGCAATGCTTTCCCTACCCTCTCCAACCAAATGAGGGCTTGGTCTTTATGGAATTTCAAGCATCTGGGCTAGGCTAGTTGGGGTGGGGTGGGGGTACATTTCAGAGCACAGAAACCCTAAAAACATTTCTCGAATCTCATGTCAAGTGACCTGGTAGCACACCAACTCTAGGCGCAGTCTGTGCAAGAGCCTGGTTTCAGAACTTAACTTTCACAAGCAGCTGTTTGGGGAGTGGGACTGCGTAGTGATCAAGCCTTGTTCAGAGCCTGCATCTGATGACCCCAAGATCCGCCATCTCTGCCACTTCCTTCCTGAAGCCCTTGTTCCTATCTACCGACTCCGAAAGGCGATCACTGATTCCAGTGACAACTCCATCTCTGTGTCCCAGGATCTATGATGCATACAGAATCAGACGGGCTCATCTGAACGCTTTTTTGTAAGTTCACTGGCCAAGTTCTGTATTTGATCATCTTGATTCTCTAGGTTGCAGTCTTAAATGCCCTACACTACTAATCAACTCCTTGAGGTCAGAGGTACTCACTCAGAGTCACTCAAACACGTGCTGAATTAAACTCAAGAGTCATGCTGGGAAGGGGTCATGAATTTCTTCCTCCTCCATTTCCACCCTCCCCCCACCTCCCACAAGGAAGGAAAATCAGTACAATTGGCCAGAGTCCCACAGCTGGGTGGACCCCTGTGCTGCTGCCATGTTTCCCTCATAGTCTTTTTACGAAAACCAAAAACACCCACCGTTGTCCCTTCCATTCCTTCTGATGCCTCGGCCCACTGCAATCTGGCTTCTACAAGATTGTTCTTGCTGAGGTTACTGCTGACCTCCTAACGACTAAATTCAATGTCATTTTTCAGGTCTCTTCCCTAAGAAGCCCCTCAGCTTCTGGGACACCCCTCTCACCTGGGTTTCCACTTACCCTCTCCTACCACTCCGTGGTGTCTTGGTCTACCCCTGGAATGCTGGTGTTCTCAAATCTCCCTATGTCGTCTCGTCCAGACCCAGGCTGGTCAGTACCCACTCGGTGATCACTCTCATCTCTGGGGCTGGCCCCAACCTCTCTCCTGAACCCCTCACCCTTCATTTCCAACTGCCTCCTCTACCCCTTGCCACAGGCAGCTCAATTCCACACATACTCATCCAAACCCAGCACTGATCCAGTTTCCTAATGTCCTACAAACCAGGACTCTCTGGAAAGTAATGGGGAATGTTTCTAACAATTACACCAGACGTGATGGTTAATTTTATGTGTCAACTTGATTGGACCCTGGGGTGCCCAGATATTTGGTCCACATTATTCTGGGTTTCTGTGAGGGTATTTGCGGATGAGATTAACATCTGGATCGGTACACTAAGCAAAGCAGAGTGCCCTCTGTAACGCAGGTGGGACTCATCCAATCAGTTGAAGACCAGAATAGAATAAAAAGGCTGACCCCTTCCTGAGTAAGAGACAATTCTTCCTGCCTGATGACCTTTGAACTGGGACGATGGCTTTTTTTCTGCCTTTGGACTCAAATTGAAACATCAGCTCTTCCTAAATCTGGAGCCTATCAGCCTTCGGATAGAAACCACAACATTGCCTCTCCTGGTTCTTGGGTCTTTGGCCTCAGACTGGAATTAAACCATCAGCTCTCCTGGGTCGCCAGGTTGTTGACTCACCCTGCAGATCCTGGGACTTACCAGCCTCCATAATTGCATGTACACACACATACGCATACAACCCCTACTGGTTCTGTTTCTCTGGAGAACCCTAACACAACTGATGTAAACCAGGACATATGGTCACCCTGACTATTGGACTAATTGTACTACTGTATTGATAACTTTGTCTTCCTCCTCTGGGATATCTCTCCAATCATTCTCCCTCCTTGATTCTCCTCATCATTGCCCTGGACCTCTGCAAAGACTCCTCATTTACATCCTGCCAGCAGCCCTTCCCCAGGCCAGCCCATCCTGCATGCTACTGACTGTGCCACGGGCTTGCTGAGAGCCCTGGTGGCTCCCCGATGCCTGTGGAATAAAACCTGCCTGCTTGTGGGCATTAAGGCCCCGGCCTACGCTTCCCATCTCCAGCCACCCGCCCCCAGCCTCCAACAACACTCTCCAACCCTGTTCTAGCCACCCACATTACTCCGTTCTCTTGAGTGTTTCACTGTTCATGCCCCCAAGCTTTTTGGCAAAAGGCTGCCATACTTTTGTCAGGAGCTGGACACTATCCTGGGCACCTTTGGTCAGGGGCCCAAGTGCCAGCGAGGGGCTCCTGAGGGCCTCAGCTCTCCCCAGTGGCATTTGGAGGAAGCGTAGCCAGCACAATGTAGATGTGAGAGTGAGAGAGACAGGGGCCCTTCTTCTACAGCAGACAAACCTCGCAGTGGCCTGTTTTTTCTGGAGTTCAAGTTTAGGGTGAGGGTAGGCTATCTGAAGCCCAGCAGTAGCAAATACCTAGTGTTTTTCTCCAGCTCCCTGCCCTCAGGTGAAATGCACCCTCGGTCACTGGGTAGTAATCCAAAGGGAGTCTGCTAGAGGACTTACTTGAGGATGGCAATGGCACCAACTGCATGGACCACAACCCTGCTCTTGCTCCCTAATTGCTTTCAAGGTTCCCAAGGGACCCTATAGTTGCCAGGTACCCCATGGACATAATGGCACATTCTTCTGCAGTTTGTTCTCTTCCCTTTTTGCAGTATCTTTGGGGAAAAAAATCCTTCTGGGAGACTTTGAACTAGTCCCCGATGATAGTGCCTGGAACCACCTACATCTTTACTCTGGATTTGAGGCATTCAACTTCTTCCAAGCCGCAGTCTCTGAACCCTGCAGACTCCTTTCTCCCTTACTCCACTTGGCTCGTCAGAGAACCAAGAGATTTCTTCAGGAGAGGAAGCCCTGAGCCGACATCATATTCTTTTTAGCTTCAACAACATCTGCTTCTACTCGCTCTGATTGCTTAGGCTGGCTTTTGGTTGCAGCTAATGCACATCTTCCTGTCCTTACAACCTCTGTCAAGACACGTGGGTGCCAATGGAATCATATATGGCCCCCACTTCACAATGTCCTCTCCCACACCATCAGGGACACCCTTCCCAGGGACATAGGGCAGACCTTTCAGCAGGCTGGCTCCGTGGGTCTGGTGCTCAGGTGCCTCATAATCAGAAACCCACTGAAAATACCCTTTCCTTTAATGCCTGTATAGAGAGTGGCCACAGGAGTGAGGAATCCAGCTTTGGCCTGCATGGCTCATCTCAATAGAAACCGAATGCCCACACGTATAGGCCTGTGGGCCTTCTGGTACCATAGTTAACTTTTATGGTGGATTTTAGGGCCTTAAATAATTCTACTAATATGATTAAAAGTAAATTTTATAGCTTTGGCTTTGTAATACACACACACACCCCTCAACAATAATTCCCTAAGTAGTTGAAAACTACGACGATGCTCGAGTATACACTTAACTATTGCACAGTAACTGCAAACCACAAAGACACTAATCAGAGACGGCAGAAAGGATCTCAGAAGACGTGTACAAGACCCGTCACAAATAAATACGACGGAGGGTGAGCAAATGCTTAGTGATTATAATAAAACTCCCAAATCCCAGCAGAACTATTTCTCCCTCCTAGAGTTGAGGACCACTGTTTTGGAATTTTGCCACTTGGAAGTGCCCGTTCTATCTAGAAAGGGCAGAGGTGATACTGAGCATCCTAAAGGCAGGAGGGATTATTATTATTTTTTTTTACTTTTGTATCTGTGGTATAGATCACAGTACAATATTCAACACACGTCTGTTAATTGACCACTGAAACATCTTTCAAACAGGGGTTAACAAATGGGCGGGCCCTAATCTGAACTCCACAAGCAAGATTTCTTTAAATGATCGATCAGAAACGTCAATGTCTCTTCTTCAGTTTAAATTCCAGCCTTCCTACATATCAAATGGGGGTGCAACACTGCCTTTTGCACACGGCTGTGCTGCGGATTCAATGAGGAAGTGCACAAGAGGTGCTGGTTCCTTGTAAGCATTTGATAGCCATTATCATCATTTCTTCTGGTTGATTTTATCATAACACTGTGGACACAGCAGTGTTTGCCTTAATGAATGAGGGTGAGTTACAAGGTCTGCCCTCCAGGGATGTCTTAGTTCCAGGAAGTGGAGAAGTGGGATAATCCTGCAGTTTGGTGCAAGCTCCCCAAGAGGTCTCCTGGGGGTGCACTGCCCCTCTCTGAGGCGCCCCCTCACACGTACACAATGTCTGGTGTCCCCGCCAGTGCTCAGGAACGTTCTTGGCCAATCCAGCCCTCCCTTTCTTTTCCTCATTCAACATCGCGGTATTTCACAGCTCTCCACCAGCATTTATTGTCCATTGTTCAGAAAAAATGAATCAAGACATGACTTGAGGCTTGAATTCAACTTAAAAAATTGTGTGGCTCTAAGGGTCTCCATCCAAGTTTTTCCCAAAAGATTATTCTCCAAGGAAAAAAGAAAACAAAATGGCTAAGTCTCAAAAATTTTCAGTCTCCATTATCCCACGGCTCTCTTTACCCCTTGAGACACAATTTTCAATAGTAAACTGGGCTGAAGTTGGAGGGCAAGGCCTAGAGAAGCTGTTTAATTCCTACCACCAAAGACAAACTCGGATTCTTTCACAATTTCCCCTCGGGCTGGCCCTCTGCTTTACAGGGCCAAACCACTGAAAGAATAAATGAATGCAAAAAATTTGCCTCACAGCAGCGAACACAAAGATTTTCTACAGATACAAATTCCCAAGCAAACTCACCCCAAAGATAATAAAAACGAGGGTTAGGTTTATTGGGCTTGTTAAAGGCCGACTGCCTGATTTTCTTTAGGGTCTGAATATGTTTACATGGCGGGGGGGGCGCCCTGACACAACAGTTTGAGAAAATCAACATAGGCCCACAGAAGGCTAATTAGTCTGAAGGGAGCTCACCCTCTCATTCCACAAATACTCACTGTGCATCTACCGTGCTCCATCACTCTGGAGGTGATGTGGGGGACAGAAAGATAGTGTGGCTTGGGAGGTGGCCTCAGCCCAGAAGGGAAGACAGGATTTGTGTCCCAAGTGATAAATGCCACAGAGTGTGTGAGTGAGTAGTAAAGGCTAGTAGGACCTGACCTAGACTTTGCAGAATGGAGAATCCAGGTTGCCACCTGGACAATTTACACAGAGCAGGGCTCTATTCTAGAACAAACGTACTAAATAAGGAAAGGTTCTGAACGAAAAGGATCTAGGACAATGTTTTCCTAAAAACAACAATGGAGAGGGTCTCAGAGGTCAGTGGGTGTAACTGGGGGAAGGAGGGGCACATAGGCAGGCCCACCCCTAAGATCTGTGGGGCCCAGGACAGGCGTATAGATGAAAGCCCATATATGACACATTTAAAAGTTATAACTCCAACCAGCAAACTATTAAATATAGTCTATTCTCCTACCTTGACAAACATACCTTCCCAATGATACGAAAAGGCGAGGTTCAAATTTCGAGTTCCTAGACTTCTGAGTTTTGGATTAGAATGCGGTGGTGGTGGGAAAGCCTGACTCGGCATCCCCTCCTTTCTCTTCCATCCCAGTTCCATCCTGCACTACGAGGTCTCAGGACCACACATGAGAAAACCCCAGACACCTCAGCCCCAGGTAAGAAAACAGCTCCTTGACTCCCCTCAACCTAGGGGTGTGCATACCAGGGGCTCAGTCCACACCCAGGAGAATGGACCTGAGGAAGAGACCAGCAGTGGCCCTGGAGTCTCAGAATCCTATTCCTTGGCTCCTGGGCCATGGATGCCCTACTCTGTGGGAAAGGCAGGGGCTGAGGGTGGCAGAGCAGACCCTCTAAAGTGGGGGCCCAATGCAGGGGCCTCTTCTGCTCGGGTCTAAGGGTGACATTTCACATAGAGAAGGGTTTGCGATGCCAGACTGTGAGACACAGTGTCGTGTGGTTTTGGTTATGATGATGCTGAAGGCGAACCTTTATCCCAGATAATGAATACAACAACATTAGTTTCCACTTAATCCTCTCATCAAGCCTATGAGTTCAGTATTGCTGTTATTTCCATTTCACATATGAGGAAACTAAGATTAGAGAGATTTTAATTTACTCAAGGCCACACAGCTAGGGGTGGTGGAGCCAGGATTTGAATGTTATACTGAGTCTCGTGGCCTAAAAACACTCAGAGGAAATCATTTCCTGATCCTGAATGATGGAATCAGAGCCAGAAGGAACCATGAAATTCATTATGTCTGACCCTCCCGCGTGGATTTGCTGGTGGGCAGCACAGAGGAGGAATCCAGAGTCCCGCCTGCTGGGCCATCCCCGCTGTGCGGTGGGCACAGGCTCCCCCGGGGGATCAAGGAAGCCACTGGGGTGGGCAAGCAGCCCGGGCTGCCCAGCAGGCGTGTGTGGCCCGCAGCCGGCCCCATGACCCTCCGTGGGCTGGGAAGGTGACCTCACTCCAAGCGGGGCCCTGGAGTTCTTCCCTAAAACTGCTGCCTTTGATGTTTTCTCTGAATCCCGAGAGCAAAGTGGCAGCGGGGAAGCCCCAGAATCTGGCCACTGTGCCGCTTCATTCCGTTTCCAAACATCGGCGTGGGCGCTCAGAGATGCCCAGGGCCGGGCCAAGAAGGAGGATTTTTTCTTTCTGTTTTTAAAATTGATTTTTAAAAGCTTTGTAAACTAAGGTTTAAAATTTATATAGCTAAGTGCACAAACCCTGTGTACAGCTCGATGAATTTTTAACATGTACATATTATGCAATCACCACTGAGGCCAACATAGAAAACGTTTAAAAAATTGATGGCAAATTGCAGAAGGAATACACGAACATATTCTCCTTGTAAAGCACTAACACACGACATGTAAGCGGACCCCCCTTTGACCCCCCTCCCAGCATCCCCCATACACACACAAGGCCCCACTGTTATAATTCAGTGTGTCCGGAAGCGGGGGCTTCCCCCCTCAGCATCCCCAGGCCTTCAGGCAGCAAAGCAGCCTGACCAAACAGGTTTGGGGTCTTTCTCCTTGAACACTCTCTTCTGCTCACCTACCCCCATCCAATTCCTGCAACAGATAAGACAGCCTGTGGATTCGCCCCCAGGACTGCCCGGCCACCTCACTGAACTGCCCCCTGCAGTGTGGGGTTCCTTGAGGGCCACGGGGAGCTCTCCCCATCCCCTCACTTAAATAAGACTAACTTGGACCCTCTAAAGTTTAGCTGCCACAAACAAAGAGCGGCCTCTGGGCTGCCTGGGCTGCTGGGCCTACGGGAGGTAGAGGGGACTGGGGGCAGGCCTGAGCCAGAAACTGCCCGAACTGGTTGCATTCCAGCAAGATTAGCACAAGGCCCAGGCCTGCTCCTGAGCCCACCCCTCCCTCCTCTCCTGGACCATGAATAGGATTTTTAACTATTTCCCTCCTACTTGCTGTCCAGCTTCACACGCTGACAACGCTCCCTGCTGTTTGCACATTAACCTCCCATTTGCCAGGCAGCTTCTGAGGGGCTGCGGATTAACACCCACCAACCCAGACAATGGTCTCTGGGGAGGGATGCAAAGGGCTCAGACAAAGGCTCCAGAGGCCAGGCCCAGTCAATCACTGTGCAGTAACTACTCCCCACACAGGCAGGGGCTCCCAGGCCCTGTCCCACGTGGAACTAGTGAGGGCAGGGTGTGCTCTCATTACCAGGGCCTAAGGAACTGGGAAATTACCCCTGCCTGGTCCAGTCGGGATGTTCTGGCCTTGCGATGACTGAGTTCAGGCCAGAAAGGAACCCCCCACTCCTCGGAGAGGCCTGCAGGGACCAGAGACGAAAAGCACTGGGATGAGGAGCCCTCAGGCAAGCCTGGCAGACCCAGCCCACCGTGTATAGCTTTTCTCCTTACTCCTGGAAAACCTGAGTTCCCAGCGGATACAGCAGGAAGCAGGTGCCTGGACCCCTGCGCTGAGGCTCCCAGGGAAAGCTGCCTGTTCTCTCGGCAGGCCCCAACTGTGGCAACTGTAGACATCACTCCACGTCAATGCCCTTTCTTACTCTCCTGAGTGCAGGTGTGCCCACATATGCACGAACTTGGCAGCAAGTCAGAGTGAGGGAAAGGAAAGAGAACCAGAATGCTAAGTGGGGGAATGGTTCTTAAATGTCCAGAGACTAGTGGCTTCTCAGCCCCAGCAGCATGATAAAGGCCTGGCATTAGTATTTAAAAAAATCTCCTCCAGGTGATTCCAATGCAACCTGGTCCTACCTTTGCCTCTCAAAGCAAATGTTCATATGAATCAGTCTGGGATCTTATGAAAATGCAGATTCTGGGTCAAGAGGTCTGGGGTGGGGCAGGCGATGCTGCGTCTCTAACAAGCTCCCATGTGATGCTGGCTGGGGACCACCCTTTGTGTACGAGGCGCTAAGACTGAGCACGTTCCTCAGGAGACTGAGCCCTCTGTATACTCCAAGCAGTAGTCTGGCTTCAGTTTCAACCCTTCTCTCAAGGAGCCAGTCCTAGCTGTGCACAGCTCTGTTGGAGTCCTTCCTTACCTTGAGACAACCCCCGCGCCCCCAATGACAATCTAAAGACCCTCTTCTCTTAACCTGGAAGTTCCAGGCCCTCCTGAGAAAAGCTTGTGGCTTCAGCTCCTGTTTTCCTGCATGCATGTGCTTCCTTGTTCTGTTCATAGTACTAATACGGGGCAGAGGGTGGCTGGGGGCGGGGCGCCGAGTAGAAGGCTATTGGGGGTAGGGGTGGGAATAGAGCCCCCAACGGAAACAGAAACCAGAGTTCCAGCCCTGGGGCAGTTAACATACAAGAAACTTAAGGACAATTAAAAAGCAACAACCACAATTTATACGGTTTACACAGGCAAAACTCATTAGTGTGGGTCGGGGTGCTGGCGTTTATCTTTACTGGGCAAACCCCTTCTTTACAGATAGTACAAATTAATTGCAAACAAGACTGCAATGGGGATATTTAAAAGGCTGTGAAACAATCTTTGAGCCCCCAGCCCCCATGCAGGCAACAGCACCACTGACCTGCAATGGACACACACAGGCCCTCGCTCAGGGAGCCCTCGGCCAGCCTGGCTCCCATTCCCGGTGAAGTTCAGATGCAGTAAACCTGTACTCCTCTGGAGAGGTTTTACAATTCAGAAGCCTCCCTAATTCACACTGACATCCGCCCCACATCTGAATTAACTGTGTTTCCAGGCAGTGCCACCGGGGCGCCCCTGTATCCCGCCAGCAGAATCACTTCGTGCTGACTGCTGCAGAGCAAATTTGAGGGGGGCTTATGGTTTGCAGTGGCAGCCAGGCTACAAATGATTATCCCAAATGAAACGATGTAAGAGCAACCTCAAATAAAGCACTCATCCCGCTGCCCCGCGCTCGCGCTCAGCACTCTCGGCCCTTCCACCCGCTCCAGGCCATGCGCCCTTCACTGGGCTCCTTGCAGCGACAGGGGCCTGGAGCTTCTAAAGGCTAAACTGTCCCCAAACCCAAGGGCTCCTGCTGTCACTCCCGGCGCCCCTGCAAGGTCACAGACCATAGTGGGGTCTGGCCAAGGTGGGACTGATTCCTGGCCGCGCTCCTTATCATTGTGCTACCTTGGTCTAAAGTTATCTTTTCTGAGCCTCAGTTCCCACTTATTCAAAAGGTATTCGTAAAACTCAGTTCATAACATTGTGTTGAGGTTTAACTGAGTTAATGTTTAGCAAGGATGGGGCCTGAACTAGGTAAGCTCTTATAATGGTCATAAAAAAAGGAACTGTTTTTTAAGGTAGGGGAGATGGTCTAAGGCCCCTCCTTCTCTGAGGCTCCAAAGCACATCATTCTTCTCTTGAGACACTGAGCTTTCTCCGCCTTGAGGTCAGTTCAGCTACTAGTCTTGTTGCCCCTAGAGAGACGCAGATAGAAAGTACAAGGTCACGTGCATAAGGTCACGGTCTCACTCATCTTTGAACCTCCTGTGATGCTCAACCCAATGCTTGCAATCAGTAGGAACCTGGTATTTGTTGCACCGATTTTCCAGCATGAACCAGCCAAAGGACAAAGCACGGATGCCATAACCAGGTAGCTCCAGTGGCCGCACAGACCAGACCTCCCTCCCACCACAAGCAGGTTCTGTTTCTGTCCTGAGGAACAACAGTAAAACAGGAATTGCACTTCTGGTGCCAAACTCTTCACGGAAATGACCACCAACACCCTACTTTTTAAAATCAAACAGCAAACGATAGTCTGCCAGGCAAGGAGTAATCACAAACCTCTGGTTTCAGAGGCCTTCCGATGCTTCTTCGGAAACAAGGAGCCCCAACGTAGACTCAACGGGACACAGGCTCGGAGTGCATTGTTCAACAGTCTTATTGCTCTGTCCATACATCCTACCTTGTTTTTACGGAAACGGGTCACAAGGTCAGGGGCCACCTTCTTCCAGGTCATGACATGCTTTGGTTGGATAGTAACGATCTCTTTTGGGGGTGGTGTGGGTCTAATTTTAGGCCTTCTGAGAAATGGCTGTGTTGTTTTCCCCAGGCTTAGTTTCCCATAGTAGGCAACAAAGATCAAGTTTTTAGGTTTTCTGAGGTTTTAAAATCAGAAAGCGCTTGTCTCCTTGAGCTATCATCTATTCAGCTCTAGAAATTGCAGCCGGTCCTTTTGGACCCAAGAAGGGTGAGACTAGCTCTGAGGAAAGCTTCCTCGTGGCGCTGGATACTAGAGGCCGAGGAGGGGCTGGGGTGGGTTTGGGCAGAGGCCCAGGGGCTTGGGCAAGCTTGTGGTGCAGGTTGCTCAGGAACCACATGCTCATCGTGTGCAGACATTTCTGGAACTCTTCTTCAGAAATAGGCTGTAAGGAGCAGTCACTCACTCTATTATACACACATTCTTTCTTCCTCCTCTTGGCTCTGTTTTGCTGCTCCCTTCCGGGAGCCAGGGACTCCCCAAACTCTCCCAGGGCAGAGCAGTGCTGGGCAGGGACCTCTTTTGGAGGGGTCGTGCCGAGGGGTCACACTGAGGCTTGGATCGGCGTATAACAGGAAGCAGACTGGTAGCACACAATCATTTTGTGTTGTCTGCCTGGAGAGCTGGTTGCATACTATAATGAGGATGTAACAGCCTGCCACAGTGTGTGTGAATTATCTAGAAGTCCTGCAGCTGCCAATTCAGGCCCACAGCTATGGCTTCAATAGAAAGACCAAGTGTTTCTTAGTTGAGAACCACTGGGAACCAGAGGCACAGGTAACCTATGGGGGTGGGGGCAAAGGACCAGCCTGGGCTTCCTGCTTCCCTGGGTGATCACTCATTCCTTCAGTTCTTTCTGCTATACCACCTCCTTCCAGCCCTCATCTCTCCCCTCCCCTCTCTCCTCAGTACACACATAGCACATGACATCTCCAGCGGGGAAACTTCTAAAATTTCTCCTAACCACGATCTCAACTAGAATGAGAAACTGTCAGCTAGTTTAAGGGGCAAGTAGAATGTGGCTTCTTATCGTGACATTTTCTGGATCAGATGGCAGTCACAGGGAACAATCAAGAAGCAGAGGGTTGCACGAGTGATCCTAGAGATGAAGGGCGAGTATCTAATATAAGGCTGTTGTCTGATCCTCTCCCTGGTAGCGCCTACGTCCAGCTAGTCCTGCATGAGGTGCTGAGAGAAGTAAAGAGCATCAGGCTGGGGCCAGGGACTTGGGTTCCATCAACTCTGCCCAGATTAGCAGTGTGACCTTAGGCAGGTCCCTCCCCTCGTAGAGCACAGCTGCTAGAAAAAGCCTTTATTGAAACAAACGTATTAAGCACCCACTGTTTACACTATATACTGGGCACAATAAAAGGCACAGGCTTTTTATTTTTTCCCCACAAGCCTTCTCTTTGTGTGTGATGAGAACAGTGCTGGTTATCACTCTAGACAATAAAATTGCCGGAAATGGGTCATTAAGTGGGGCAATGACCTACCCACTTGTTACAGTAACCTATTCTTGGTCATTCCAAAACATTATTCAGACAGCACAATAAATTGCTTGATTTTTCTTTCCACTCCTAAATTGTTAAATTAGACCCAAACCTCAAAACATACAAACCACATAAACCTCCCAAATACAAAGTAAGAGCCTGATACTAACATCTGTTTCACTCCTGCACAGGGGCTGGTGGGGCTCTCGCCCCCTACTGGTGGCCTCCGGCCGTGTTCTCCTAGCATTTGGCCCTAACTCTTAGCTGCTATTTAGAATAATGCTGTTAATTACTTCTTTACCACCTTCTTGCAGCTCACACTCAACATTAAGCATCCTCCAGAGATTCTAGTTTTTGCTTTCCTCTTCTTAAGCGGCTCCGAAAGGTCTCTCAAAGGTAATTTATCTGTCCCCAAGATGTGTCTAATTCTCTGCATTCACAGCTTCCCTTGGAGGGGACAGCACAGCTTGGGGGCTTTTAATATACACAAAGAACAAAATACGGTAATACAAAGTCATACAGGCTTATTAAAAATCCAACTTTTGAACTAGGCTATGTTTAAGATCTTATCAATGAGTGCTTTTTAAAAAGGCCAAATTACTAATTCACATGTGCGGTGGCGGGGGAAGACCAGGGGTGGTGGTAGCCTTATGGCTTCTGTCTATCACAGATGCCTCCCAGGAGTGTACTGGAGCCAGCTGGCACTGGTTTATTCACATCTCTTCCTAATTCCGTGTTCAGTGCTGCCATGTTGGTAGCTTGAAATCAGTCATGGTGGGAGTATCTACTCCACGGAAAATGACAAAACCTACAAATGAGCCCACGCCCCCAAGAGCTGGTTGTTAAACCTCTACCAGCACATCACTGCCTGTAACCCATTCTCCACAGCCCCACTCCTTTACTTTCTATCATTAATTTAGAAGCAGCATCTACTGAGCATACAGTATCGCATTAGGCACTGGAACCCACAGACAAGTTGAATAAGCTCATACTACAGTCATGTGTTGCACAATGATGTTTCAGTCAACAATGGACTGAATATATAACGGTGGTCCCATAACATTAGTACCATGCAGCCTAGGCGTGTAGTAGGCTATATACCATGTAAGTTTGCAGAAGTACACTCTAGGATGTTCAGACAACGACAAAATCACCTAATGACTCATTTCTGAGAAGTACACTCTAGGATGTTCACACAACGACGAAATCACCTAAAGACGCATTTCTGAGAACATATTTCTATCGTTCGGCGACACATGACTGTATAGAAAAAATAATGCTGATGGACCCACAAAAACAACAGTTAACTTGCTCTGTGTCCAGCACGGCCATAAATCTCTGCATGTGCAAACTCACTCAATCCTCACCACACTGTGGGTATAGAACCATTATCACCTCATTCCCCCAGAGCCCATGGGTTTTCTACTGCCGGAGGAGAAGGCCTGGGTGGAGGCCCATGTGCAGAAAACCCACCAGAGCTGGGAGTCAAGAGCAAATGACTTATGGAGGCTTTGGGCCAGGAAGGGTTCTTGGAGGTGACAAAAATTATCTAAGCTCTGAAAAAGGCTCCAGAGACCCCAGGAAAGACAGCTGAGCAGCAGTTCTGATCAGCTTGAGAAGAGGGGTTTTTGCATACAACAGGCCCCTTGTAACAAACCCCTCTTCTCCTGGCACACTTGGTCAAGCCAGGGAAACCCCTTCCACTTCTGGAGGAGAGAAAAGGAAGGAGGCACAGTGTGCGATTATGAGAGAACAAATACATCCTTAGATTCTCACAGCTGAACACCCAGGGAAAAACCCAACCCTGAAACTATCAAGAACCCGGGTATCACCAGAGCAAATATCCCACAGTTCTCTGCCCACCCTCACAAGGGTAACTGCACAAGAAACAGGGCCCACGCCATCATGGGACAGTGAGGAGCCACCTTTTCCAAGCAGTTGTGGTGGCGGCAGCAGCTGGTTCTCCTGCTGGGTTCCCAGCTGGAAATTCCAGGGGGAACCACTTTCTGCCTGCAGCATCCAAAGAAACTGCAATTAGTGGATAACAAAAATTAAATTTCTTAGTGCATCTTCACAGGATGAAAATAGCCATATCCTGCGAAACAATTGGACATTAGGCTGGGCCTTTCCTTATGACATTTAGGAGAGACAGAAAACCAAGTCCACTCCCCTTTTCCCTACTTCTTACTAGTTTTTTTTTTTTTTCACCCAGGGAATGAGTCAAGTCAGTCAACAAGTATTTATGGAGCGCCCACAGGATTGCAGAGTCTGGGAGGAGACGCCAGTTGCTGGAAGAAGCCCAGGACAGCTCTCACTTGAGACAGTAAAAGGAAATGTCAATCCTCAGGCCAGGTCTAAACAGGGCAGTAAAGAAGCAACTGCCACCCTGGCTGGATTTATTCTGGACCGATCACTCGCTTCTGGTGATCGTGAGGCCAAAGTGGGCGGATCTGCCACGATCGTGCACATTTTTGGAAAAATACAAGCACAATGCTAACAATCGCGATGGTTTTAGGGGTGGGGACTGGGGGTTGGCTGAGATGCTCTTCTGCCCCCAACTCCCAAATGGCCCCACAACAATCAAACTTAGTTAAACAAATGTTGTCAGATGTTCACCATTTTCCCCTCTGCAAATGTAAATGTGTGTGAGCTGGAGGGGAGAGGCTAGGAAAATCTAGGGCCAATGGAAACAGCCTTCTGGGGGCCTGACCCTCTAGTTTGGAAATTGGGTCGTATGCACTTGGCTACAGAGCCCTGCTACTCCAAAGGTGCTCTGTGGACCAGCAGCATCAGCACCACCTGGGATTATGTCAGAAATGCAGAGTCTCAGGTCCACCCAGCCCTACTGAAGCAGACTCTGCAGTTCAGCAAGCTCCTCAGCTGATTCCCACGTACAGGCAAGTGTGAAAAGCACCAGTCCAGATAACCAGGCAACTGTTGGTTATTAAACCCCACAGATCCCCCAAAGTCACATTTGGGGAACACTTGTCCTCCATACTGCAGGGGGTCAGTTAGCAGGCTCCCCGGAGTTTTTGTTTACAAAAAGCAAATATTAGTAAAGCCTGAAAGAGCTGTAACTATATAAGGACCCCTGACTTAAAAATAAGTCACCTGGAAGGAGGTTGGTCAATTGCACGTTTGTTTAATCAACATAGGAAGATGCATTCTTGGAGCCACAAGGCATCCTTTCACTGCTACGTTACACTCAACTAACAGTGCATGCTGGCCTAGATTCTCTTCTGTTTTAAATATCCAAGTATGTTTTAATAACCTGTATGGTTACAATTAGGGTCAGCGCATCTGGGGAAGTCACCGCAAACTCCCACACATAAATATGGTGATTTTAATAACAAATAACACGTTTGGAGACTAGTATATAAGTATGCAGGCGGAGGGAGCCACTGAAGATGTCAATTTGCATGTTCACAAAGGGATAGGCTCCAGCTGCAACATTAATGCTTAATTCTACAGAGCCATAGGACACATGAACAACCTCACCGTGGGCATGTTCTAAATTTAAAGCTGATTTCCAAACCCTCACAATGTTGGCTAGAACTTAAATTTAGCTGCTTGAGAAGGAGACTGGGTTATATTTTATTTTTCTGTGATTCCTGAATTAGTGCAAAGAGGAAAGGTCCATTTGTTTAAGTTTTGCAAGTTAAATACAAGTATCTGAATATTTTGATACAAAGTTTCTCAAAATATTCACTTTGGCACGGAAAAAAATGGTCTAACTGGAAGAGATTTCTTCTTAGGTACTGGAATTTCAGGACGAGGTTCTAGCTTAGCTGTTGCTTTCTGGCCTCCTAGACTTGTTTTCAGTGTTAAGTAAAATGTGAAAACTGTATCAACCTTTAAGAAGATAAATCTTCTGAAATAGGATGTATAGGAGTGAACGTATGTGTGTGTAGGTGTGGGAGAGGCTATTAACAATAGTGGTCATATTACTATACTATAGCAATATACTATAATATACTCCTTATACTGCAATATATGCAACATGTAATATATTATAACAACAGGTAGGCTGTGAATTTGGACGTCTTTGGGGAAACAAGGTCCTGGGAAGCTTTGCCACTTTATCAGTTTCTCCAGGAATATGGAATCCATTGGACTGCTCACAGCACGTACACTTGCTCAAACATCTACAGAAAGACAGAGGGGCCTCCTGGAGGGATGCAAACCCAGTACGGCAGACAAGCAAAACTCAGTAATAGCATAAGCAATTGTTTCCGTTATAAAGGAAATAGCTATCAAATCCTCCCCCTCAAATGGCATATACCTCATTGAAAGTTGCTGGCATTCACACACTTTACAGAGAATGGGTGGGTAGCCAGGAGCCATGGTGACAGCAGCTATAGGGTAACATTCTGGTCTTACAAGTGACCAAGAAGGACGCAAGGTTGTTAGTCATGCCCATTTACCAAACAGATGTGGGTCAAACCCTTTCTGGGGGTGCATGTATCCAATAATTACTAAAGGGCATGATTTCACGGGAAAAGAGAAAAATGTCTTGAGAATCAAATACTTGGGAGTCCTTAGGCTTGCAATTCTGCTGAATCCTTGGTCCATCTGTTATTAATAAATGCCGGTGGCAATATCCGTGAATACACTTGTCAAAGGGGCTACTTCCTCCCCCCCCCCCCCCCCCCCCCCCGCCAGCAACGGCCAGATGTGGAAATCAGGAGACCTGAGTTGAGAGTCTGGCTCTGCCAGGGGCAAATCCGCCACCTCAATAAGCCTCAGCGCATAGTCTATTAAATAGGAATGATTATACCAGTTTCACTTAAGTCTTAGAAGTATTTTGAGGAACAAATGAGATCAAGGATATGAGTCCTTAGGGGGAACAGTCAGTCAATAACCCAAGCATATGTGATACATCTGGGACATCCGGGGGCAAGGCTGGGTGTGCTGGGGGGTGAGCTTCCTTCTTCACCGTCAGAAAAGGCACATGACACTCCTCATAGTACTTCCCCCTCCCAGGCCCCTAGACAAGCTTTTACATTTTAACACATTTAGAATTCATTAAGCAATTAAATCCATTTTGTTCTAATTGAGTTTCCTTTGAGGGCAGCTTAAGGTTCCTCTAAGCCTGTGAAGCTTAGGAGTAACTGGAAGCTGAAACTCCACCCCCAGCCACTTGTGTTGGGATGTCTATCATCAATTTTCTTCCAATGCACCATTTGAGCTTTCTGATGGCTTTGTTACATCTGGAGGCCAGAACCAAGCCAGCCTCCACCAGCAGCAGCAGCAGCAATAAATAACACCATTGCATCGAGCCAGCAGTGTAGATGGTCTTGCCCTAAGCCACTAGCCAGAAGGAACACCTGACTGCCACTCAGACGGAGACCTTCTCGTACACTCGATAACCAAAGACAGCGCCGCCCTGCCAGGAGGGGCATGGCCGCCCTCCAACAGCTTCTACCTGACAAACTCCCTTCACTGTATGGACAACTGGTTCACTTAAAGAGGCCCTGGAGCTCGAAGATTCGCCACTGTGGTTCCTCATTGCCCACATGGGGCTCTTTGCTTGCCCTGTGGCCAGCCAGAAGTCTTTTCAGTCACACACCTCATCTAAGGTGGTAGAGGGTAATGGCGACTGAGGCCTGACTTCCGCCCTCCACTCTGAGGAGGGATCCCTTAAGTCCCATGCTCGTCAGTCAGTCTGGGGCCATAGTCAACCTCAGCCCTGTTCACGGCGGGAACCTGACACAGATCCACTGATTACGCCAATCTCCCTGGATCAGGGAGTCCAGCAATGCCTCAGATTTTAAGGAGGAGCCTTCTTTTCCAGGATCTGCCTTGATTTCCCATTCTGGAATCTGTCCTGCTACCTGGCAGAGTGCCAAGTCCATCTTGGGAATTCCACAGCAATAGCTCTCGAGGACAGTGATGACCTCTACTTGCAAACCCTCTCCTTACTTGGCCCTTCAGTGGCACCTGACTCAGGTGATGCCTCCCTCTTCCTTCATACTCTCTCTTCCTGGCTTCAGGGACTCCGTACCCTCCAGGTTCTCCTCCCACCTCTCTGGCAGCTCCTTCACCAGTTCTTGCTCTTCTCTCCAATGTGTGAAAGCTGCAGTGCCCTTGACCTCTTTTTTCTCAGCCCTCATCCCCCAGGGATCTCCTCCAGTCTCATGGCTTTAGGTACCTTCGATGTGCCGATGACTCTAAAGTCTCTTCAGACTTCTTCCCTGAAATCTAGACTCAGTTACCTCACGGTCCATCACTACCCCTGCTGGATATCAAAAAGCAGCTCAAATGCACTGTGTCCTACATGATGGGTTATTTCCTTGCCAAATCTGTTTATCCCAGTCTTCCCCATTTCAGTTAATGGTGCTTCCATCCTTCCCGTCGCTCAGGAGATGTTCTTGACTCTTTTCTTCATCTTGCACCCCATCAGCAAATCCTGCCAATTCTCCTTGAAAACAGATCCAGAATTGGACAACTTTTCCTGCCCCCATTCCACCTGCTGCCATCCAAACGACACTGACCCCCTAACTTCTTTCAATTTTCTACCTTTGCCCCGCTTCAGTCTATTTTTATCACAGCAGCCTTAGAGCTGGTTAAAACGTAGATCAGGTCATGTCACCTCTGTGCTCAAACCCTCCAATACGCCCCATCTTACTCACAGTAGAAACACCCAAGTCCTCACTATGCTCTACAAGGCCCCCTGACTGGCTCCTGTTCTCTGTCGGACTGCACCTCCTTCAATGCCTGCCCCCTTGCCCTGCTACTCTGCTCCAGCCACACTGGTTCCTTTGCTTCCTCCCACAAGCCAGGATGATTGTGTCCGAGGACCTTTGCACTTGCTGTTCCCTCTGCCTGGAAGGCTTTTCCCCCATGTATCTAGACAGTCAGCTCCCTTTGGTCTTTACTGCAAAGTCACCTCCCAGTGAGGCCTTCCAGGGGCTCCAGGGAGTGCTGTTCACATTGTGCTCCATGATTGGCAGGGGTCTGTCTCTGAAGGCCAATCCCGCTAGCCTGTGTGCTCCATGAGAACAGGGAGCCGTGTGTCTTGTGTATGAGGATGTGTACATTTGGCTCCTCATACGGTACAGAGCACACAGACTGGGTGCTCGGTGTGACTCTCCTGAATGAGTAAGTGGACCCAACACTGCCTCGCCTTTCACACTAGCAAGAATCCTGCCCTCAGAGCCTGAGACCTGTGCCTTGGGCCTGCCGCTTTGGCCAGATAGCTCTCCTCTCCCGTCCTCACACCCCAGCCATCTCCCCTGCTCTCCCTCCTTCCCTTTCCTTGCTGAGCTTCCAGCATCTCCTATGCTATTCAGACACAGACCATGGTTTCACTGGAGAAATGGGTTCTCTCTCCATTCAGTTTCAAAAAACCAAATCCCCTGTGAATAATCCATAAACACAGCTTCCCCATGTAGAGTCACTGGGCACGTTCCCAATCCCTTTCTCCTCAAAACCAGGACAGGTGGGCCCTAAGTCACATAATGCCTCCTGAGGAGTAAGGCACCACGTGGCCCTTTAGGAACTAAGACAAAGTGTGGGAGCCCCATCTGAGTCGTTGAAAAGCCTCCATTCAGCTTCCCCATTCCGGGCAGGAAGCATGCCCACTGATTATAGATAAACTGCGAAAATAAGCTGCGGGTGGAAAAACTGGAGCTGCGTGCATCCCTATTCTGCACATGTCATCCAAGATACATGAGGTTCAACCAGAAGCCAATTCAAGCTCCTTATTGTTGAAGAACGACTGTGTGCTGATACTCGCTGTGTTGAGCTCTACGGGATAGTAGGAGGCTCCACCTCCAGAGGTGTATCATCTAAATGGGGAAAGGGAAGAAAAACACGCCCTTTCATTCAAGAGTTTTTAAAAAAGGGCAGCAGCATACCAGGAAATTCTGAAGCAAACTAGCAGCTCTAGCAAGAGAGAGGCAGAGAAACAGAGAGAGAAGTGTCAGGGGAGACACTTCTTGAAGGAGACAGAAAACTAGAGATATGCAAAGAGAAGAAATGGAAGGAAGCACCACACCCCACACGGAAGGGGAGAGGCCTGCGCAGAAGGGGGGCTGCAAGCTGGAGGCTCAAGGGAAAATGTCTTCAAGTGCGACAAGGGGGACTAGAGCTGGCCTTCATGCTTCCCATCGACACGCTGCTCATGACACATGGCAACGCCGAGCCCCATTCTTGGAGAGGGAGGAAGGCTGTGGACAAACCTGAGCGATGCTCCCTGGAGTAAAAGTGGACACGGAGCGCGGTGCAGCTTCCGAGGTCCAGAGAGATGGTGTCGGGCTATTGTTAGAATGGCCGTGGTCAGGTTTGGATGAGAAAGTTAAGCTGACAGAAACTCAAGGCAACATAGGACCATTCCTTCTGTTACTTGAGGCATCCCACAAGAAAAGAAGGAAAAGAAATCCTCAAGTGCCATGTGTTCAGAAATGCACAAGTGTGGCTTTGGCCGGATACTGGCACTTTCCTGGGCTGGGGCTTTATCTGACACGGGTTCTACGTTGGCAGTTGGCAGCCCAGGGCCAGCAGGAAGGCCCCGGGGACGCCAGCAGCCATAAGGTCTCCAGCCTCATGGCACCCGTGGAAGAATTATGGGATCATAAATGTCAGAGATGGAAGAGACCCGCTGGGTGGCATCTAAGTCCCCCTCCCCCTGGGTCCCGTAGGCAAATGTTTGGTTTGAGTTGAAGTGAGCCAGACAGTGGAAGGAGTTCTCATCAGCTTCTTAAAGCTAGATGTGTTCAGACTCCGGGTAATTCAAAAACTTCCCTCGCCGTAAAAAAGTAAGCAAGCAAAAAGAAACCTGAAAGGAATATTTACGGAAAAACAGAAACAAGCTATTCCTAGACCCATGTCGTTGTCCAAGTCCTAAAGCACAAATAGAGTCCTAACAGAAAGGTTAGTTAAAATACTAAAAATAAACAGTGGCTGTATTTAATTTCTTTTTTAAAGTTTCTAAGGGAGCCAATAAAATAAAAATATACCTGGGGCCTGAATTATCTCACATGAACAAGGACTGCTTAAAAACGCATCCAGTCCTCTGGTCCAAAGAATGGGAAGAGCACCCTCCCTACTGTTCCTCCTCCTCGAGACACGATCAGTGAGTCAATCAACAAACTTCTGTTGAGTGCTATCATGTAGAAAGCACCGGGGACAGGGCACTCAGAGAGTCAGGTGAGAAAACCCTAGTGCTCCAACTTCTGTTCCCACACTGAAAAAGAAAGACTAAAAAATGCTGAGCTCCGAAAGACATGCTGTTTAAACATGTTGAAAAGGAAGACAAACCCTTTAAAAGGGTGACCTTGGGCGTGCCCTTCCCAATCGAGTTAAATGTCACTGCTCTGAGAACTTGTACTTTCAGATTTCCTGATTTTGCAGAATCCAAAGCTAGCATAACGAATTTAAACACTCCAGCTTCCTTCCTTTCTCCATTTCCTTAAAAACAAAAACAAAAGGCACAGATTTAATATTTCCATTAAAATACAACTTTTAACAAAAAGCATCCCACTTTTACTGTTACCATGGTTTGGGGAAAAAATACATTCCTCGTTCTCTCTTTTTTTTCTTCTCTAAGATTACTTTTTCAAATTTCAGTGAGACATTAAATTCTGCCCCCGCATAACTGAGTCCATAGGATCTGCACTATTTTTGGCAATTTATGGTTTTAATTGCCGATGTGTGCGCCTCAGTTATCTCTCTTGCTTGTAACTCGGCAACTGTTAGCATCAGGAGGGAAATTCCCACAGGAGCCCTTCCACTCCGCTGGTTTCCCCATCCACACCTTCTGGGATGACAGCCTAAGGTTTATAATCTGCTGAATCTCCATCACATCCTCCCACTTCCTTTCTTTGTCTTCACAACAGCCTGGTGAGGGAGGTGCACGGACATTATCGTCCCCATTGTGTCAACGAGGAAACGAAGGTTCCCAGAGCCACCCCATGCAGCACAGGGGCTACTGGCCACATGCGGCTTCTGAGCTCTTGAAACGGCGTGGTGTACGTGTAAAACACGCATCAAAAACATGGTACGACAGAAAGAAGCGCCTCAGGAATAAATTTTTTCTATTGATTACAGGTTGAAATGGCGATATCGTTGATAAATTGGGTTAAACAAAATATATTATTAAAACTAATTTACTTGTTTCCTTTTTATTCTTTTTTAAGGTGGCTACTGGAACATTTTAAATTACCTCCATGGCTCACGTTGTATTTTTACGGGACAGTGTTGCCCTAGAGGGATTGATGTCAAGTCATCGAGCGAGCGGGCCAGGGGCAGAGCGAGGCTAAATCTGCTGCTCCTACTGCGTTTGGGGGACACAGAGTTCGCTTGAGGAACTTGGGGGAGCTTCGCACACATATGAGAAATGGTCTGCAGTGTGCCCAGGAAGGAGGGGAAGGATGCCGCCTGTCCGTCCGTGTCCATGGCAGGGCTCCAACCCTCACAGCAGCAGGAGGAAGATGGTACAGGGACCCCAGGGAGGGTCGGGCCCCCACTGTCTGCCTGGGGAGGAGCCTGCACAGGGATGACAGGGAGACCTCAGCCTGGTAGGCAGATACAGCAAAGGACTTGGGGTGCACCTACCTCCAAAACAGGTATCCCCATGGACCCAGCTCCTGTCCTTTCCTTCCATCCCTTTTCTACACATTAGTTGGAGAATCATTTTTAAAATCATATCAGATGAAGTCCCCCCCAACCCCAGCTTAAAACCCTCCAACCAATTCCACTGCACTCAGAATAAAACCCAAACTCTACAGTTTGATCTGGCCTCCACCCTTCTCTGTAATTCCATTTCCTACTCCCGCCCCCACCCCATGGCCTTTTAAACTCTTCCCTCTTCCCCGGGACACCCTCCTCCTGGACCTCCTCAGCACTGGTTCCTTGTCACTTCCATCTCAACTTTCCTATCTCCTCCTCAACATCCTCCCGGGCAGCCCAGTCTAAAGCAGCTCCTCAAACACTGCCACCGCATCCCGTTTCCGTGGTCTGCACAGCACCTCATTACCGTCTGGTTGTGGTTTATTTGTTCGCTGTCTGTCTACCCCCAGTAGAATGTGGCGTCCCGGAGGGTGGAGACCTGGCCTGTCTCAGATCCTAAAACAGTGGCTGGCTCACAGAAGGAATCCATAAATTAGTAGTGAATGAAGAATGAGTGAAGGAACCACCTGTAGTGGCCCCCGGGGGTGCATGATGACCAGGTCCCTTCGCCATGTGGTATGTACTCGGTAAGATGCTGCATTTAATCCCCCGCTCTAAGGGCTGCCATCATTATCCGCATTTCAGAGCCTAGTGAGGGCTGAGGTTCAGTCTGGAACCCAGCTCCGAAGTAGTGCTCCTCCCTCCATGGTCACAGTTTCTGGTCCTCTGGCTCCGGCCCTCCCCTGGTCCCTGGGAGACACGCCCCAACCAGAGCTCCTTGGCCGTCTCCTGCGGCAAGCCTCCCGCCATGCTTACCTCGCCACTCTGCCCCTTCCTCCCACACCCCTCACAGGACACACAGGGCAGAGGACTGGAGCCATGTTTGTGCTGGCCTTTCTTCCCCTCTGCCTTATGGACTCTGTGAATAGGGCCCATGTCCTATTACTGAATCTCCACCCACCTTGCCTGCTGCCACAACTGAGTCATGAAGGAGAGGCTTTCCTCATGTTGACCCTGAGGGTGCAGAGCCTCTCCTGGGTAGAAGACTCTCTCATCCGGAATGCCACCACCTTCGCTGGCATGCCCGCATCCCCGCATCCCCTTCCTCTCACATCACTTTCCTCTCACTCCATTTTCCTTCAGCCAAGTAGGCCTAGGCCGTTCACACTTTTCACCACTCGCCATCACTCCTCCTTTAGTGAAAGTGTGTCCTCCGTATGTGGAAAACCTGGGAGCCTGTGCACAGCCGCTTGATGCCTCCCACTCCTGCCTGCCCCGCCCCCACCCTGCTCAGTGTCCTCCCAGGGCCCCCAAGGAGGCCCCTTGATTGGGCAGCCCCTGCACAGCATCCCCCCTCCCCCATTATCCTTAGCTTCGGGCTGTCTCCCCCTGGACTGTTTACACAGCTGCAGAATGAAGGGACGCTCATTTCTCCCCTCCCCAAGCCCAGGGTTAATAGATGTGTATTTCCGGCTCCCCACAACTTGGGGCAATGGGAATGCTGCCCCAACCCAATCTCCTGTAAATAGTCCAGCGCTGATAATGGCACTTTCTGGGGATTGGAAAAGCATGTTGAACCACTTACAGTAAATGAGCTCGTGAACGCCTACGCAGGCTGCACATAGCCCTTCTGCAGCCCAAGACAGGAGCAGCTGTTGCACGCCGCATAAACCCCATTAAGTAGGCAACTAAAGGGTGGCCACATTGCAGACCTCCAGGTGACCAGGGTTCCAACCTGGGACAATTATGATGGGCATCCTTGGTTTGAGTTACTGTAGAATCCAAGGCTTGACCAAGAATTATGGTAGTTGCAGGAAACTGAAAAAACAAAGAGCCCTACTAGACAAATTGTCCAGTTCTGACAAATATCTTTGAATCACAACTAAAGACCCACCCTGAAAGTATTTGGGGCCTCTCCAGTCCTAAGAGGTGCCCCAAATGGTCTCCTCGACCATAGTCCAGGCCAGATGGGAAATCGAATAGGACACATCCAGAACGCACCAGTCATGGGCCTCTAATAGTGATGGCGATCTCCCAGCTACTGTGGATCACACCAGATCAGAGGACTAATAAAAGGACTCAAGACAGTGACTTGAGGTCTGAAGAATACAATACAGGATGAAACCAATGCTCTGACCCCCATGGTGGTCGACAGGGTTGGGCAACAAGCTACTAAGAATACGTCCCCTGCAGTCCCTCCTCATCCCCCTCGCTCTGCAATTCCTGGAAAGTCATGGAACTTCTGAGGCTTTTGTCTCTAAAGGAGGAATCATTACTTTGCATTCTGACTTTCTCCAGGAACTCAGACTGGGGCTCTTGTTACCTCTCCCTCCAGGATGACACACTGTCAGAGGAATAAAATACATACGACACCCGCCCCGGTCTTCGTACTATAGGAAACAAGAGTTACTTCCCTTTTCATTCACAGAATGGAAAATTTTCCTTTTCAAGGGATTATCTCACTTGTCTTACGGGGTGGCCCCAGCTAGAAACCTGACAGGCCCAGCACCTGCCTCTCCAGCTTTCCCCTGGAACACTCACTCCTACACTCTCGTCCCCAGGGACACGCCACCACATGCACACGATCCCATGATCACAGAAAGTGCCACAGGGACTAAAATATTTGCCGACACAGACAGGGCCTGGGGTTGCTAAAGCCATCTTGGCTGACGGGCAAGGTCGTGTGTGGCCAAGTTTTTGATTTTATCACCAAAAAGGTACAGTTTACCCTTGCCCTTGAGATTGTGGAGAGCCTTCAGCCACATCTTCTCACGGAGCTGCACACGGGTTCTGGGTTGCAGGTCGAGCATTAGCTACATTGTACAGATGAGGAATTGTGCCACGGTCACACCACAGTGACTCCCAGTACAGGGGCCTGCCCCTTAGGGACTACACTCCCCACCATCTCCAGAGTATGACGACAAACCAGTCCTGCCACACATGGCTGAGTTCTGCATCGAAGGAGAAGGAAAAGGCTTGGGGGAGAATAGAGGAGGACAGGCAGAATCTATAATTCAATTAAACTCATAATATCCAAGTGCTTTGGACTAATATTGGTGTGTTATTTCTACTTAGTGTGGACCCAGGCCTAAACTAAGGGAAAAACGAAAACAACTTTGACAGCCATTTCCTTGCCTTCTTTCTCCACCCAAGAGGCACCAGTGGTTAACAGTATGGTGGCAACAAGTGGGTCAAAGGTCAGCCCTCAGCCAGCATTGGTTTCCATGGAGACGGGGCCTATTCATCCAGCACACAGAGCCTCTTCACAGCCACTTACACACAATTGAGCTATTACTGAGAGCCCAGGAGAGCTGTGTCTGGAGCACAGTGCACTAGACGGGGCAGGGTTTAATAGAGCTGATTAAATGGTAGTTGGGGAATTATCCCAGAGCAGGATTTGGGAATGCCCGTCAGCAACAAGATAAATCCCCAAGCCCCATCCCTTTCCCAACACTCCTCCCTTGTGCTAGGATAATGCCAGTGTCTACACACTCGTGCTCACCTCACCTTTCTTCCCACGTGTCCAAAGTTGAGAGGACAAAACCTGCTTTGAGATTTCTAGACTTTTGGCATCTTCGCTATTTCTCAGCATTGCTGTATTTTTGTGATTTAGAAAGATAGCAACCCAAAGACAAAGAATGAAAATTTAAGTAGGTAATCTGCTTCAGGCATAAAGTAAATTCCAGTGGATGGGGAATGTGGTTCAAAACCAGTACTTCTTAGAGGTGAGAAATTCTTTGGCATTTCTTTGGAAATTCTTGAGATCTTTTTTTTGAAAGAATGGGGACATTCCCTCAAAAGATGCATTGCCCTCTGTAATTTACCAGGTGGAGATTCTACCAAAATTCTCACAGCCTTTTAATCAGAGTAGAACAATGGAGGTGAAAAGTAAAACTACTGAAAAAGCAAAAGCCTTGTGAAAAGATTATTTTCTCATACAAAATCTTTAGGTGAATGTTTTGTACATAACCACCCCAAACTGGAAACAATCCAAATGCCCTTCCACAGGGCAATGGCTAAGCAAGCACCAGCTCATCCACACAATGGAATACTACTCAGCAATGAAAAGGAACTACTGATACATGCAGCAACATGGATAAACCTCACATGCACTTTACTAAGTGAATGAAGCCAGACTCAAAAGGCTACACACTGTAT
Organism: Equus caballus; assembly: GCF_041296265.1. NCBI lineage: Eukaryota > Metazoa > Chordata > Mammalia > Perissodactyla > Equidae > Equus > Equus caballus. Next base: position 34,704,110 of record NC_091698.1, read on the forward strand.
GACTCCACTTACACGTCATTCCGGAAAAGGCCAGAGTTTGGGACTGACTACAGGGAAGGGTTGACTACAAGAGGCCACCCAGAGGTATCTGGGGGGAATGGACTTGCTCTGTGTCATGACTGTGGTGGTACAATTTGTCAAAACCCACAGCACTGTGTTCCACAAAGAGTGAATTTTATCATATATATATATTTAAAAAATTCTCTGAATTTAGTCCTTTACAGAACAAGTAAGGAAACAGTGTGCTGACTCTTCAATCCAGGATAAAACAATAAAGAATCCACTTTGTCCCCAAACTATACCTGCCAAGCTCCAGGTGCAGCCCATTCCTTTTAATCCCTATTGCTGTTCTCTCTGACCAGGTTGGGGTAAACATGAATATATACTCAAGAACTGAAGCACTGGATGGATAATGATAACCACTCTCATCACAACCAGGTTTGGTGGAGAACATCAATAGTTGCATTTTTTGAGGCCGTGCTCTTTCTGAGAATGCTATGGGAAGAAAAAACAATAGTAGAGGAAATATTCCTAAAGGAGTAGGAAGAAAAAAAAGTGGAAAGAAGGGAGAAAGAATGATCCCAACTGGGTTCGTGCCTATACGCTGAACAGGGTGAGCAAAGTCAAGGTGTTCATGCAAAGGGTCAACACAATCTCATAGGTCATCCAAGTCATCCAGACTCAGAGGATGAGATAGACTGACAACTACCCATATCCCTGGAATGTCAGCTTCACCAGGACACTCATATCACTACTGTGGCCCCAGTGTCCAGAACAACATGGGCCTGAAGCAAGTGCACAATCAGTATTTGTTAAATAACGAGTAAGTCTGAGGGGACGCTCAGAGGAGAAACTCTGTTTAAAGAGAAATGGAGAAGAAATACATGGAGGATTTATACAGATCATTTGGTCAGGCTGAGGATTATCGAGTGTTCTACATGTTGGGAAGCAAAGTTCACGGGAGCCTTGACTCTCCAGCTCTGAGCTGCTCAGCCTAGACCTGGCTGCCATGCTGGATGACCTAGGAGGCTCCCTGGTTAGACCTGGGGGGAACACAATGAAGATCTCAAAGAATCTCAACAGAGTGACAATGATAGATGACAGCTAACATTTCAGTTGTCTTACAATGTCCAGGCACTGTTCTAAGTACTTTACTAACATTAACTCAATCCTCACAATGACCATCTGAGGTGGGGGCTGTTAAGAGTCTCATTTTACAGATGAGAAAACCGAGGCACAGGGAAGCTATCTGACTAGCCCAGGGTGGTATCTGAACCTGCCTTGACCAGAGAGTCTGCACGCCTAACCCCTACACTATTTTGGAAAAATGGATAAACCCAGGAAGACAAAGATTATGAATTCCTACATCCATTGACATCACGACCAAGGGTGGGAAAGGGCCTGGAAGGGGGATATGGCTGAACTGACAGCTACACATGTGACTATGACTTTGGGGAAGTCAGTTCTGCACCGTGGGTACCTGAAAAAGGAAGCTGTTTCAATGGCTGATGTCCTCCACGGTACCAAGGGAATGGCGTTCTGGTCTTGGATATACCCTCCAGGTGGTCCAGAGCGGAGCAGGAGGACAAGGACTTTGAACAACGATGTTGTCTGGGGCCGGTCAGTGTGAAGAGAAGACAACACAAGGAGGCTGTCTTCTGAAAAGTGCAAGGCTATCACGTGGACAAGCAGGAATTCAATTTGCTCTGGGTTGCCCCCATCACCGCAGGTGTCCATGCAGAGGCCAGGCAACAAATTGTTGGACCAGATAGCCCTGTGATCTCAGCCAATGATTAATTATTCTCAGATGCGAAGTGATTCTCAGGTCTCCAAGAGCAATTTGGGAATGGAAAAGCCCAGTTCCAACTCAAAGAAGAAGTACAAACAAAGCTGCTGGGAGGAAGCATCAGACAGCCGAGGAGAGATGCTCACGTGTGGCTGAGTCAGGACTGCAAGCCTGCAGCCCAGGGCATCCTAAAGGACTATCAGAGTTGGCGGCAGGAGCCGTTCCTTCTGGCTGGTTTAGCAACCTCAACCATCAGCAAGATTCCAGCAGATGATTCAAAGGATTTTGAACGTGCCCTATAATGTTTCTGGGAACACTTATATGTTCTTCCCCTAAACAGAGCATCAATCCTGAGGGAACCAAGATTTCAAAAGTCAAGGGATTTATCCAAACAGACTAAGATTTGAAACGCTTAAGACATTTGTTCCTTTATGAAAACTAACAGCAAATTAAGAGGCATATCCACCCATCCTCTCAGGCTTTTCCTCTGGCAACACAATCAAGTGAACTACAGACTGTGTAGGACCTGGGAAAACAGCAACAACTTGAAGTTATTACTTTTTTTCTTTTTTTAAAGGACTTGTAATCCTACTGGTTCTGCCCCACAGAATGCCATGTAGGGGTGCAGGAGAAACAGGTATTCTCTACGGTAGCCCCAGTATAGGCTGGTTCAGCCCACTGCAAGGAAATTTGGCAATATGAACAGCTGGAAAATGTCCCTAGCATTTCTCTCAATGAGCCATGTCTGGGAATCTACTCTAGAGTAATACTCCTGAATTCAGAAAAAGCTTTATACATAAAAGACACGCACTGCACTATGCTTTAGGAGAGTAAAATACCAGAAAAACCCTAGTTTCTAAAAATAGGAGAATCATTAAGTGTGTCAACTGGAAACACCACCATGGCAAAAAGTGATGTGAAAAATGCAAGACACCAAAGTCTACCTTAGCATGAAGACACCGATGTTTGAAGAGAGAGACAAGTACGTAACTTACAGACCAGAAAAAAAGTCTGGCAGAAATTGGCCCAATGCATTTAAATGGTGATATTTGGGTGCCAGGATTACCAAGTGATGTTAAAAAAAAAAATCTTCCCCCAATCTCCAAGTTTTGTTTAATAAACGTGCTTCTTTCGCCCTTTCTCTCTCTTCCAGTAGCTCAGTTAACACAAGGAAATATTCCCTCTCTACATGAGTTCCCCTCTGTGTGAATCATCCCATCTCCTTTTAAGAATGTATGGCCACATGTAAACATGCATGCACATGTTAATATCTGTCTCTTTCTTCTTCTTTTTTTATTAACAAAATTGGGATTCTAATCATACTTTTCCCAATAGCTCCTCAGTTTCCTTCAAAGTAAGATCCTAATTTCTAAGAACTCTGTTACCTCGGCAGCCCATATTTCAACATCTCTTTCCTTGCTTCCCCTGACTAAATCCAAACCATTCTGAACTCTTTGGGGACCTCAAATCAAGTCACATACCTTGAAGGGGCGCCCAATCCCCTCCTCCCCTCCCCTCCTTCAAGGCTCCACCAGGAGCCAGGCTGCATTCCACCCTAGCCAGGCTGCCCTTCCCCAGCACTAGGTCCTTACCTGCAAGTGAACACTAACTCATCTCCCCCGACTTGAAATGTCGTCCTTCCGGGATGGGACCCTATCTTTTTTTAATATCTCAGTCCCTAAGACATTGCCAGATTGCTAGGAACTGCTCAATGATTATTAGTTGAATGAAAAACAAATGCCCAAACATCAACAGTTTATGACTGACTTTAAAACCAATCACATATCAAATACTTACCAAGAAACTTCTCAATAAAGACAAATTCCAAGAACCCAAAGAGCTTAAAATGACATGTATGCATTCAAAGACGTGGCAAACACTGGTGGTTCCTGTCAAAATGGTGGAAATAAGGACTAAAAGGAAAGTTTTTCCTAAAGCTAGAGTTCTACAATTTAAAGGACTGCCCTTTCCTCTGGGATGAGTTTATTCTCTTTTTTTTTTAAATGAAATTCTGGAGATAGTAGAGGGTAATTGTTTCTATTAATATCCTTACTTGGTAAAAATACAAGCTGTCATTGTTCTGCCAACATCTCCCTACCCAAGTTTCCTGAAACCTGAATGGTCCAGGAAACCCAGAAATGGGGTCCAGGTGGCAAGTGCTCTAGTAGTTTCTGGGAAGAGCAGATCCCCACTGCCTGAGGGGGGCGTTCTTTTACTGAGTCTGGAGGGTGGGTTTGATTTTGTAAGCAGAGAGGAGACCAAATCAGTGACAAGAGCTAACAGTGCAAAGTGATGGGGCAACAGGAGAAGTCCAAGGATGTTTAGTAGGCGAGTTTTTGGAGAGAGTTCTTATAAGGTAGATGCTGGAGAATCAGCAAAACAGCTTGGAAGTGAAAATTAAGCACTAACTTACTCTGGAGACCTAGTGCTTATCTTGTCCCAGGCACCTTCTGTATGTTTTTTCCACATCTGACTATCTCAAAGCCCCCATTTTGCAGAGAGGGGTAAAAAAGCAGCAAGGGTGCTGTTGGAACCCAGGCTCACGGTCCACCTCCCCAACCTTTCTACTCAATGCCCTAGAAGTGAGACCTGCTTTCATTCTATGGTCAGTGAGGATGCTTAGGAGGTTTGTGAGCAGGACAGTGATGTGAAGAGAGTGGTGCATTAGGAGGTGTACAAACAATGGAGGTAACAGAAAAAGGAAAGCTGGAGTCGGGGCACCACTGCAGTGAGCCAGGCTTGATGTGTCCTCTGGGGGTGGCTCTGCGACTGGAGGACAGTTTCAGAGAATCAGAGGACCTGGAGTTTGAAGGGTGATTATGGAGCATGAGGGAAAGAGGAGCTGAAGACAGCAAACTTGGGTGGTCAGGAGAATGAGAACTATGGTAGGATAGAGAAGTTGGGAGGGGACACTTTGATAGTCATAGATTCCGCCAAAATATGGAAGTGGTGCTGACATAAAGAAGGGCAGCGGAGCACAGTGGTTAAGAACCTGGATTCTAGGTTTTCCCCTGTTCAAATCCTGGCCTTGCCACTTACTAATGGGTTTAACTTTAGACAAGCAATTTACCTGTGCCTGGGTTTCATCAAGTGTAAAGTACGGATAAAGAACAGCACATGCCCCATAGGGGGTGGTTTAAGGACAAAAGGACTCCTTAGTCGTAAAGGCTTAGAAAGTGTGTGCCCCACAGTGTTAAATTGCAGTCTCCCACACTTTGCTGTCAACGGTCGCTGGTGTACTTTGCCCTGGGCTCTGCCTCCTTCGCCCTCCTTACACTCTTGGCACACCCAACTCCAGGTTACCTGGGGGAGCCCACAGCCACACATCGGCTTCTGGGAGACCCTTCTCCTGCAGCTCTCCTGACCGGGCCTTCGCCTGCTGGGTTACTGCTCCTGCTGGGTCCTGCTCAAACACTCAACTATCTGGCAAACACTTCCACTCCTCTCTTGGATTCTTCCAGGTGAATAAAAGATGAAATATTTAAAACTTTTTATTTTGGAAATTTTCAAACAAGAGTAGAGAGAAGAATATAATGAACCTGGTTAAGATCAGTTCACAGCCAATCTCGGTTCATTTACTCCCATCCACTCCATGCCCTCTCCGCCCTGAGCCCCAAAGTGCTGTGACGCAGATCCCAAATGTCATAGTATTTCGTTGGTAAGTATTTCACTGTGTATCCCTAGAAGACAGGAATTTTTAAAATTCCTGTAAAATGGTTATGAAGTTTTAAAAATTTAACAATAATTCTCTAATATTATGAACTATTTAGTTAATGCTTTTATATTTTCCTGATTGTCTTATAAATGATTTTTCCCTCTACAGTTTATTTCAAACAGGATCCAAAGGTGATGCATACATTGGTATAGGTCAATATATGCCTCTTTTTTTAGCTTTTAATCTTTTTGAGCCTTTGAATCTTGAGGAGGGCTCTCATCTCACTTTCCCTCTTTCTTCCTCTCCCTCTCTCTCTCTCTGTATTATTCGTAGAAGAAACCAAGTTATTGGTCCTGCAGAGTTTTCAACAGTCTGGATTTTGCTAACCACATCCTCCTGGTGTCATCTAACATGTTCCTTTAAACCAATAATTAGATCTAGAGGCTTGATCAAATTCAGGTTTAGTTTTATTTTATTTGGGGGAAAGGGAACAAGACTACTTCTTCATTTATTAGCTGGGATACTCCTGTACAGAAAAACTTTCCCGATTACTATTTGGTGGGCCAGACACAGATAGCATATAGCACAGGCAGGACAAACAGCTGATCCTTTCCCTTTATCAGGTTTAAAATAATGCCTTAGCTCCCTGTTGTTCTCCAAAGAAGTCCAGAGTTGTTGCTTGTTTGAGTTTGTTTTTCAGAGTCATCATGAACTGAAGGATTTAAATCAATATGATGACATTGATGCTCAAATGATTTCAACTTTTCCCTCTTATTCAGGTTGGCTCCTGGGTCCTTTTAACTTAGGGGTCCTAGTACCTGAGTCCCTAACAGTAGACCCGTGGACCCGAGTCTCTAATGGTCTTGGACAGCTCTCACACTTTCTTATATAACAATTACTCCGGGCTCGCCTTGTACAACAAATCACCTGTTTCCCCTAGAAGCTTTACTTTAAGTGGGAAATGGTATTAAGAGAACACAACTTGAGCACTAGAGCTGGTCATTGCTACTGAGATGATTGTTTGTAGGCCTTTACAGTGGAGAGAGTTAGAAAAGATATATTCTCTTTATATATGAAAATATGTTACGAGTTTATATTGGTCCTTCCAATTTGCATTCAGGACTACAAGATTTTTTTCTCAGCCTCACTGATCTTCCAACTGTACCACCTCCTTCCTCCCACATTGAAAATCCTTGTTCTCAGTGTCATCAACATAATTACTCATTCACTCCCTTCACAATACATACACAACAGACTTAGAATAATACCACCACCACCGACAAAACGACAACATGGTTAATGAAAATAGTTTAGCATTTTTGGGGGGAGCACTTCTTTTGGTCCTTATGTTATATCCCACTAGGGATATACAAATAATTGTGTTTGTACAACTGGGTTCTGCCTAGGTCTCCTGACTTCCAGTCTGGTTCTGTCCTTGGGACTTATGCTTGTCCAGTCTTTAGCTAGAGGTGTGACATCCTGCCTACTCTTGGCCAGTTCCAACCCAGAGCTGGACCTGGTACAAACCAGAGAAGAGGCCCAAACCACAACAGACACTTGACCTCAGACTTTGCTCCTCTAGGAACCCCGCATTCTCAGACAGGCTTGCATCTGGCTTGGGATAAAGCCTGTGTGCCTTGCCTTTATGACAGTGATTTGGGTGGATGGCTGGTCCCTGTGAGGCCCAGGCCTATGGCTGACTGGTTTCCCTGCTATCCTGTTTACTCCCATCTTGCTCCGGGAACCTCTGACATCCCAGCATGCTATGAGGCGACGCCTAGGTAGGCAACTGACAGGTGTCTATCGGAGAGATGGAGGTGTTCCACAATCCTTTCAGCACCAAAATACTTTCTAATAATAACTTTTAATTTAAAATGGAACGAAATCATTTACCTACTTCTCTGTACTTTAAAAAATTTTTATTTTTTTAGTTATGGAACTATCTATAAATAAAACTATATAAACATATTAAAAAAGTAGAGAAAATAACCAGAAACATTAATATACCCATTACCCATATTGAATAATTTAACATTATCCTATAGTGATCTCAGAGCTCTCCCCCTGCCTTTTTTTTTAAAGATTTTATTTTTCCCTTTTTCTCCCAAAGCCCCCTAGTACATAGTTGTGTATTTTTAGTTGCGGCTCCTTCTAGTTGTGGCATGTGGGATGCCGTCTCAGCATGGCTTGACGGGCAGTGCCATGTCCACACCCAGGATTCAAACTGGCGAAACCCTGGGCCGCTGAAGCAGAGCGCAAACTTAACCGCTCAGCCACGGCCCCATCCCCTGCCTTTTTAAAAAAAGAAATAAAGTGGGCTGGCCCTGTGGCTAAGTCGTTGGGTTCGCGCACTCTGCTTTGGCGGCCTGGGGTTCACCAGTTCAGATCCTGGGTGTGGACCTACACACTGCTCATCAAGCCGTGGTGTGGAGGCATCCCACATAGAGGAACTAGAATGACTTACAACTAGGATATACAACAATGCACTGGGGCTTTGGGGAGAAGGAAAAAAAAAAAGAGGAAGACTGGCAACAGATGTTAGCTTAGGGCCAATCTTCCTCAAAAAAGAAAGAAAGAAAGAAAGTGTTACTGATGCGGCTAAAGTACCCAACCTCAGCCATCCACTTCCTCAACTTTTCCCAAAGTCACTATTGCCCAAGCCTCTGCATGTTTCTACATTTTCATTATGTATGTATTATCCACAATTCACAGATTCAATCTGGGTTTTCCTCCAACGTTTTATTTTGAAAAACTCCAAATTTACAGGAAAGTTGTAGGTGATGTGCGATGAAAACCCACCTGTCCTTCAACCACATTCACCACCATTAACATGTCCCCAAGTTTCCTTTACGTTTACCTCCCTCCCTACATTTGTGTATACATGCACACACACTTTTATTTTGCTGAACCATCTGAAAGTAATTTGTAGACATGACACCTCACCCTCCAAATACTTCAGCATGAGTCTCCTAAGCACCAGGACATTCTCCTACATGACCACAATACAATTAGCACTCTCTAGGGTGTTTTAAACATTCATATAAATGGCGCCACGTTTTAGGTATTCTTTAGCAACTGCCTTTTTCCGATCAACATTTTGGAATTTATTCATGTTAATATACATAGATCTAGTTAATTCACTGTATTCTACTATGACTGTATTGATTGACTTATCTATTTATTTTATATATTGATGGCTTCATACACTGTCTCAGTTTTTGCTACTGCATACAATGCAGCAATGGTTATTCTTGTTCACGTCCCTTGTGTCGCATGTAAGAGATTTGCTGGGTCCTAAGATGTGCACATCTTCAATTTTACTAGATAGTGCCAAATCATTCCTGAAAGTAAGCATACTGATTTAAGCTATATTTATTAACATTTATTAATAAATATAGTTGAAGGACATTTAGTAACCTATATCCTTGCCAATACCTGTATTCTCAGACTTTAATATTTGCCGTTTCATTGTTGTTTTAATTAGCATTTCCCTGATTCTGCTTCTTTCTTTAAACAGAAGGCAAAGGACAATTTCATTTTCTCTGAAAATTCTCTATCACCATCATGACCCTCCATTACAAAGTAGCCTTCTGTATTATTACTTCACATCTTTCCCTTTGCCTAGATAGTCAGCTGTCACCAAATCTGAGATGACCAGGCATCTGATAGCCACATAGTGTTCCTAAAACAAGTCAGTAATCCTGGGGAAAGGTCCAAGGACCCCTCCCATAGAAGAAAGAGCAAGAACTATAGTAAAGGACAATGTGACCAGTTTTTCAGTGGAACAAGGGCCTATTTTAACTAAACATTTCCTAGTTCTTGATTTTAATATAGATAATTGAAACCATTAGAAGTATAATAAACTCCCAACTCTGGGAACTAGCAAAAATGGCCAAGACAGAAGTCAGAGAGCTCATTGCCTCCCCTCAAGAGACAGGTGTGCTGAGCCCCGAGGTGGTCACCTGCCAGGGAGAGGAAGTCAGGAGGGGACGGGGCGGAAAGAAGAGATGGGCAGAGGGCGTGTGGTGATGGGAAAGACACCCAGCTGGAAGTCAGTCCTGGCTGCTGGTTCCAGCTCATTATCCTGGTCTGTAAAAGGAGATAAACTAGATGGCTTAAAATTTTTGTTCTTTCAACTCAAACATTTAACGGTTCTATAATCTCATAAAAGTCTATGAAAAATTCATTTTACTTCAGGTCTACACAAAACTGGGCTTCATAAAGCTGATCCTGAGTCATCGAAAACAAAATGAAATGAAACAAAACGATTCTATCTTCATTATTTTAAAAGTTAGAAAAGACTAGGATGCATTTAGAATATTTCCACCAAAATCGGCTAAAGTTAATTTTAGTGTTTTCAAAAGAGAGCATTTATCTGGAAAACCAAATTTCTTAACGGATAAAAGACATATACACGAAATTTTTACCCCATAAATACACAGTGAACACCTCTTGGGTACTCTTCTAGGCATGGGGAGAGAAGAACACCATTTCTGATCCCAAGGAATTCATGATCTAATGGAGGAGACAAACAAGAAAACAATTGTTTTAATATAAAGTGATTGGTGCTAATTTAATGCTAGTACAGGGTACTGGGGACAGGGGTATAGAAGCTAATCATGATCAAGAATAGAAAGTTCACTGGCTTGTTTGGTCAAGTCATTTATGAACATTTACCACTGAGTAAAAATGCGTATAATACAATATGCTTGTCCTAAGTTGAAGACGTCAGTGTCGGGATGCGGTTAGGGCTGGAGGTGTCTACACCATGCATCATGCTCGACACCCGTACAATTCACCTTCTGAATGGAAGACAATTAGGCTTTGAAGAAGTCTGGCAAATCACGGCATTCTAGGGACAATGGGGTCGTTAAGAAGAAAGCAACTCTCTCCCCTCCCCACGGGGCTTCCAGTCACTGGCATGGACGGAAGGCTAGTGGGACCCCGGCCACTTCTAGGACTGCTGCTTGGTGTTCTCCTGCAAGGCTCCCCTCAAACACCTCCTTGCAAGGGCTTCCCCTCACTCACTGGGGCTTGAGCTGCTCCTTTCTCAAGTCTTCTAGGTGACGTTTTACTCTGCTTATCAGCCATTTGTCACACATATTGTAGGGACTGGTTTTCCTGTTTGTTTCCTTACATGTTAAGCTCCTGAGGGCTGGGACCCTAACAAATTGGTAACCACAGAAGGTGTTTGGTAATTGTTCAATGGATGGACGGATGCATGCACACCAGGCATTCTTCCAAGGCAGGCAGGCAGGCAGGCAGGCAGGCAGGGAAGGGGTTGATAATGTTGGTCTGATTACTTTCACAACATGTACACATTCGAGAAGCAAAAGAAAGCATGGAAAATGTTTGTGGGCTGGTTATGTTTGTTTTCTTTTGTTTTATTTTCTGAGGCAAAACGAAGAGGGTAGGATGAACTGAGTTAACATCACTAACCACTCACTGAAAGTTGTTTGGAATCCATCGTTTCCGAAAACTCCAAGCACAGCAGGGCGTGAGGTTCCCAGATGGCAAGTGGGCTGTCGGGTCTTCACGGGCAACGGAAATGGGCAAATTGCATTTTGCACAGTCACATACCTTCTCAACAGTTCCCAACTATTATTTCCCTGCACCAGTCAAGTAACTCAGGGGTGGGAGTGGGGGTAGATAAAAGATGCCTAGAGCCAGGGTGAGGGGAAGGCTGGGCAGAGAGGGCCCAAACTTGCCGCAACTTTGTTAACTTTCTTTCATCCCTTTTGAATAAAATCGGCATTCCTTTTCTCGGAGAAGGACAGCCCTGCTCCCCACCTAACACAGCCCTGAATGTGGTGGACAAGCTGTCCCCCAAGCCAAGCTCTGCAAGGAAGCTGAACCCAGGCCAGTGTTAGCAAAAGGAGAGAAAGGAAGATTGTCCCCCTTGCCCAGCTCAAACATCTCATTCTCTTCCTAGGCCTCAAAACCCTAATTCGACCACAAAAACCTGGCCTCTGGTGTTTCTGTTATGAGTATCGGATTCCTTCGGCTGAACTTGGCTGTTCACTGCCTGAACAAATTACATTAACAATACAGAGAAATGTATACAGGGCCCTAAAAACACTGCTGAGCAGGGACCAAAACAAAGACGGTGGTGTCCTAGCAACAAACCTCACCCCCCCCAACCCAGCAGCCTCGGGCCCTGCCAGGGATTGTAAGCCATTGAGCTCCTCTCTTCTCTGCAAACAATTAGGGACAGAGAAGTCACAATTACAGATGGGATTTACAGCCAGAGGAGCAATCTATAAATCATGGAGCTCCCACCCCCAGCCATTCCCAGCCAGATAATCAGAGCCAGATGTTCGCCACAGCTGCTTCAACGTGGGTACACTGTTGTCCAACTCAGCCACGCTCCTACTCTGAGAACCAGCAGAGGCTCCAGCCAAAGCATGCTGCCAAGCTAGAGGGGGCCTCTGCACCCTGGAGCCGGCCCAACTGTATGAAAAGTTGGGTGGAGTGGGGACTGTTTGTTTGAGCAACTGCAGAGGTGCAAGGCACTATCACTGGTGAGCACCCTGGCTCCTGGAGTTCCACCGAACCCTGCACAATTTAGTGATGGTGGTGACAACGACAATCAGCAGTGGCAGCAGCATCATTAACATTCACTGATCACTTGTGAAATCCTAAGCACAGAGCTGAGCAGCTTATAGGCACTCCCTCGATGAAGCACACTCCTAAGAGATCATTCAATTCACGGAAGAAGAAGCTGAGCCTTAGATGGGGCAACAGTTTCTAAAAGGTCCCAGTGCTAGTAAGTGGCAGAGCGACAATCCAAAGCTGGGTCAGCTTGACCTTGATGCCCGAATAATCTCGTTGAATTGTGGAGTGATGGGGAGACTGATTCAGGATGGGGAGCTGGCAGTTTGCAAATCACTCTCCTGACCGTCAAACTTGGAAGAGACAGTTTGTTACTTTATTTCTCCATAGGTGGCGGGCATTTTAAATTTCTGGACTGAAGCAAGTCAGATTTTTAGGACCCAGGATCATGAAACAGCAAACTTCAAGCATGGTAAAAGCTAGGATATTCAGATGTTGCCAAGGTGTTTTTCTTCACAGACCTCCTTTTTATGCACATTTTAATTTTTTTACTTATTTATTGATATATAACATACATACAGTAATATGCACATATCTTAAATGTACAGCTCAATTTTTACATATGTATAAACCCACACGTAACCACCACCAGATCAACTATGGAACATTCTAGAACCCATTCTAGAAGGTTCTCGAATATCCCCTCCCAGTCAATATTTTCTCCTGCCCCCAAGGTAGCCACTATTCTAACCTTTATCACCATAGATAGTTTTGCTTGTTTTTGAGCAAATGGAATCACACAGTGTGTCTTTGGTGTAAAGATGTGTCCTTGGTGTAAATGTATGTCTTTTTTGCAGTTTTGGTTCTTCTCACGGTCAAACCAAGGCTCCCAATTCAAAACTACCAACAATGAAAACCTGAGATAACACACTTAAGTCCCGTCTGCTACCCCAGTTTTGCAAGACTGTTCCATGACCCTTTCTTCCCAGGACCCTGTTCATCATGCCTAAGACGCCCTGTCCTCAAGGGGTGGACAAGCCCCTGGCCATTTGTCTCCGAGCGCTGCCTGGTAACTGAATCTGGTAGTAACAAGCTGTGTTTACCCCACTTGTCACCCTTCATCCTTGACCTGCTGACAGCCACCATGTTTCACTCCTCAGGAAGGGCAGCAGGGCAGGGAGGATGTGGCTGACTCTCTTCAGAGGAGGAGGAAGATTAAAGGGGCTGGAATGTCTGGGCTCCAACTGCTCTCCAGGTTCGGGCTGCTGAGGCAAATCGCTCCCGCGTCGTCCCTCACCCCTCTTACCACCCTGGGAGGTCCTCGGTGAGAGCACCCCATCCAGGCTGGAGAAGGCCACCCACTCGCCATCCACGCACAGTGGGACCCCCTGTTGAGTGGGGTCTTTCACTCAGCAATCTGAGCAGAAAAGCTGTATAAGGTGGGGGGTGTGCTGGGCTTGCAAGAAATGTCAGTTGAGATGATACAAAAAGGCCAGCACAGCAGAAAGAGATTCTGAGAAGAGTGCCACTCCTGGGTGCTGGGAGGTGCAGGACTCTCTTTTCTTGGCTTTCTCCCCACAGTCCGGACCTCCCGCTAAAGCACAGCGCTGCTCACCTTAACTCCTTGGCACAGCCCCAAACTCACTTCCCTGGGTGGTTATTTTTAGCTGCACTGAGCACCTGTTTGTTTCCATGACTGTTTTAAAATTCTAAACCTGTTGGCATATTATGACACAGGACACTTCCAAAGGATCTAATGCTACCAGCCGGAAGTGGCAGGTCCTTAGGAATTCATACTCTCATCAAGTATTTATGGCTAACATATAAATACAGTGACCCTATCTTCCAAATAAAACATCGGGGCATGGGATTCCACACAGGCTATTTTTGGGTCTTACTTCTAGATGTGAGAGACAATTGAAGAGGTGCCAGTGGATGTGGAAATAGTAGAATTATAGCATATTCTTGATTTGCAGGGATAATGTGATTTTTATCTGTGATGGGGACTACTGGAAAATTTCAGAACTTGAAATTGACATAGACACAGGCCACTCCCAAGTACAGCATTTCGAAGCCCAATGCAGTCTTCCATCATTGCTTCCCAGGTCCAAAAACAAGCTGGGATCCTTTCATACACCCAGCCCGAAAAGCCCTCCCCTGCCCCTGGCACATGGGGAAACGAGAGGCTTCTCCTTCCTTCTCTTTGTTCTCCCATTCAAGGCATTTTCTGGGCTTCCCTTGGGTCACCGCCTCTCCACAGTCTGAGCCTATGCACCTCCCTTTTGCTCCACCACCTACCCACCCCCAACTTCCAGGACTCCTCCATTCAAACAGATTCTCTTCTGCTGGGGGATAAGTTTTGTCCTGTTGTAGTCCGGAGGGGTTTCTAAAGGTCAGTCTATTTCCTAATCCTGTAAGTGACACCAGAGGGTCTTTTGACTCTTCTCATCACTCTGTTTGCACCCCACAGTGACCCCAACCACACCCTGCTCAGCGGGTTAGCGGGTTAACGCTGCTGTCCCGAGGAAGGGGGTGCATGCCCAGCCTGGGAGCAGGCACATCCTTGCTCAGGGGCTGAAGATACTGAGGTGCACCTAGGCCCAAACTTATCTGCAACGCCCGTGGAAACAGGCGAGAAAACTCTCAGCAGTGATGAAAAGACAACTGTGTGTGCTGTGTGCACTTTCCTACCTCCAAGCTTTACTCTTGCTGCTCCGTCTGCCTGCTGTTCTCTCCTCCCTCTCCCAGTTCAGGCTCAAATCAAAAGACAACTCCTTGAAAAACACCTTCAAGACCCTAGACTGCGATGAGCCTTCCTTCCTTCCTTGGAACCACAGGTCAAACACGTGAATGCTTCCCAGGGCCAGGCAGAGAGTAGTCAGGACAATAATAGCAGCCACAATAATAACTACCAGGTGCTTCCTATGAGGCGGGCCCTGTGCCCAAGCCTTTTACATGGACTAACCCATTAAGTCTCCACAACAAGCCTATGATGTAGGCACTGTCACTGCCCAGATGTACAGAGAGGTCACGTAACCTGCTCAAGGTCATGCCCGCTGATAAGTGGTGTGGCCAGAGTTTGAATCCAGCTCCACTCTCAGCCCCAACACGCCCGGCTCTGCAGGAGGGGTGGGCACAGTCCATTGGAGGGCAGCCGCTGACTGTTATGCAAGAATTTGAGCTCAGCCTTGTTATCCCTCTGATTTTTCAAGAGAAGCTGGAAGTCTAGATTATTAAATGACCTTTGTTACCTTTGTTAACTTTGTAAAATCACTGTTCCAGCCCCGAACCACATCTGAAAGGAGACTGGGCCAGTGGACACAGGTCATGCCTGCTCTGAACAATACACCCTGCACCTGTCCAGGCACTGCTGTGTGGGGTCTCCCCTTCCGGGACCTGAAATTATGATTTAATGTTTGTGGTTTCAGAAAGCCTTTCTTCCCTAAATTACAAGCTAAGTGAGGACAGGAAGCAGCTCTTACAATTCATCATGTGCTTTGAAATCCTTCACAGCCTCTTGCCCTCCCGAGAAGAACCGGGGACAGACCTACCTTCACAGAGACTCTACTATGCGCCAGTGCTATTGTTCCAGACCCTTCCATGGATCAGCTCATTGAATCCTCACAATGACCTACTGAAGTCGGTAACACTGACTGGCTTTTTCTCTTTAAATGAATGAAGATCGTGAAGTTCAGAGGGGTTAAGTCTCTCACCTAAAGGCACGGACTTGCATGGCAGCATCGTGTGCGCTCCTTTCAGCCCATGGAACAGTCGTAAATAATTGTTGATGTGCTCTATCTCGGTGGTTCCAGGCACGGAAATCAATTCCTAAATTAATCAATGAGGGGACTGTTTGTGTTTGAAAGGCTCTCAGTAAAGGCCCTTGGATCCCTGAATCCCTAAATTCTCAGAGCTCTCAGGGCCATGTCGTCTGCCATGAAGGCTGAACACTGCTCCAGAGATAAAGGCTTATTCAGCAAGGTTTACTAAACCCCTACTTTGGGGAGGCCATCCTCAACACGAAAAGCAAAGCTGTTGCGGGGAATAGACTCATTATGCTGTGTGCAAGACGCGGAACAGTTGGGTGGAACCCTGTGTGGACTCCTGGGCTCGACTACTCCTGAATTATGTGACCCTTGGCCAGTGTCCTTGCTTCTCCACACTTGAGTTTCTCTACCTATAAAATGGGGATGATGAGGATGGTACTAATAGTGGTCACTACCTCACAAGGCTGTCATGAGGATTAAATTAATTAAAATACATGTTTAGAACTACATCTGGCCCACGGCAAGCACTCCAGAAGTCGTGTTATCATTTAGAACCCCAAGTCAATGCATCTTTTGTCATCCTCCATGGAAGGAGAGGTCCTAACAGACAAGGACAAGAGTCAGGCACAACCTGGATGAACCCAGCCCTCCCCACGGTCATCTGACGCTTCCTCCGATGAATCTCGGCTAGGCGTCACTGTTTGCAGTGGTTTTTCACTTGATCCTTTCCGGTTTTCCAGGTAGACAATCTGCAAACAGGGAACGTTTTTCCTCTTCTTTTCCAATCTTTATTGTCTTGGCTATTGCGCCAATGCCAACCCCTTTTTCCCTTCCTAGCCCTTTGCACTTGCCGTTTGCTGAAAGGAAAAGGCCCATCCATCTTGTCTTCCTGGCAATGACCCTGAGGCATGGCTAGAGATGCCTGCCACGGGGCGAAACTGTAGGGTTCCAGCGAGAGGCCGCAGCTATGCTGGGCCCAAGGCCTCCCCAGCAGGGCAGGCAGCTCCCAGGAGAAGGTGGAATGGAGCTGGCGGTGCTCAGTGTGTGCTGGGAAGGGGGTGGGCAGAGGGGAGCCTCTAGGAGGCAAGGGGAGAGGCAGAGCTGAGGTCACTACAAGGAGCCGGGGATGGTCATATTGCCGGGAAGGTCCTCCAAGAAGCCTGGGACTCAGGAAGCACTGTTGAAATCAACCCTGACCTGTGAAGAATGTGTCCTGTCGTCATGGGCACGACCTAGGACAGGCCCTTCGAGATCCTCCCCTTCTCCAGGGTTTAGGGATACGGAGATCCAAATGCCGTATTCTTACTAAGAGACACTCATGTCTCAAACGGCGCTCCCTTCAAAGAAGGGAAACAGTTTCCGGATTCATTAACATTCTGATTTCCCTGTCTGCAAACACCCTAGGTGTGCTAAATTAGACTCCCTGGGACTGAGCATATTGGACACACTTTTGGGGAAAAATCGTCTCACTATTTGGAAATGCAACAGTTGCAGCAGCAGGTGTGCAGAGACGCTGCTTCTCATTACCTAACCTCCATGTCAGCCCCGGGAGACGGCACTTCGGTCTCAAGGCTGCCCCTTCTGCTCCCTGGGATGACCCAGGAACGTGCACTTCAAACAAGCACCGGAAATGATTCTGAAGCAGAGGTCTGTGGACCACACTTTGAGAGTCACTGCCATGAGGGTTCTGCAGGTTTGATGCCGCTGAGCATCCTCCCTGTCGTTCCCCACTCCTTCCTCTCACCCAAGGGGCCTCTCTGGACATTCAGAGTTCGAGCAGCTCCCTTTAGGAGCACAGGCTATGGGCAGACCACAGCAAAGGAAGCAGGCCTGCCAGCCGCCTCTGGCACTGCACCCCCCCCCCCAACTATAGAGGATGGAAGGGGTTGCAGAACATCCAACTAAGCTCCCTCCTCTCAGTCGTGTACCCAAATAGGACGAGCACCACTGACCTCACGTGTACCTGTGGTCACAGCCTTGAGCAAAGGAAGGTAGAGATGTCACTTGGGTTTCCACACCTTTGTGGGCCCCACATTGGAGGCCCCAATCACCCTCCTCCTTTGGGCTGCTGCCTAGGGATTTACCTCCTTATTCACGCACTAGGCCATTCCCGGGTGGCTTGCCTGCTATCTGAACTTGATGCATACACTCATCTGTTCCACTTGGAGAAAGCTCTCATAACTAGACCACCCTGTTCTAATGTGGCACCTTTCAGATTAAGAGAAATATCTCATCCTGTTATTCAATAACTCCTGTAAAATTCTATAAAAGATGTGGAGGAAAAGCAAACCAATGACGTACAAATGGGGCTGAACCTAACAAGCCCAGAATATTTTGAAAAATAATCTTATTCTTATTAATTTCACATTGACTTCCAAGGGAAAGAAGAAAAAAATTCAATGTTTTATGATCTGTCACTTCCTCAAGATAATAAAAAGTGAAGTGAGGATACACAAAGGGCCAGTCTTGCCAGCCTAGTGGCTACGTTCAGCACGCTTCACTTTGGCAGCCCGGGTTTGGTTCCCAGGTGTGGACCTACACCACTTGTCTGTCAGTGGCCATGCTGTTGCAGTGGCTCACATACAAGAAGAGGAAGATCGGCAACAGATGTTAGCTCAGGGCGAATCTTCCTCAGCGAAAAAAAGGATTCAAAAAATGTAGCCCATAAACATCTTTTTTTTTTTTTCTTCCTGGAATTGTTCCTTCCACAAAAAGGCAGCTCCTCTCATTCCAGAGGCTCTCCCTCCACTGGACTTTGAGTAGTCAGCTCCAGATGTGTGGCAAAAACTAAAACGGCCTGTGTGACAAGATCAACACATACCTAGAAATCACATTGAAAATATGGAATGGTAAGAATTTAGCTTTTCTGCCATGAATTAGATATGGCTCGCTCCCTCCCTTCCTTCAGGTCTCTGCTCAAACACCACCTCTGCAAGGCCTTTCTTGACACCCACACACAACAGCATCCTGACTTTTACTTTCTATACGCCTTGCTCTGCTTTATTTTCTTCATCACCACCTGATACACTGTATATTTGCTCATTGACTCTCCTCCCAACCAGAAAGTAAGCAACTTGAGAGCTGACATTTTATTCATTCCTATATGTCCAGTACCCTGAAAGTGTCTGCCATGCCAATGTACTCAACTATTTCTTCAGTGAAGGAACCCATCCATCTGCCCATCAGTCCAGCAATCCACCCAAATATCTATCCACCATTTAGTAAATGCCAACCATAATCTAGACAGCGTGGTGAATGTTCTGTAATGGGTGAAGAGAACAGACAAGGATGGTTTCTGCTCTTGGAAGGATAGATACCAGGCAGATGTGTATACACAAAATACAAAGCTATGTTTGAGATTATTGCCTAAAAAAATTGGGCAGGATGCTATGAGAAAGAAAGAGGCAGGATCTATTTAAGATTAGGGGGTCAATGAAGTTCTCTTGAAGAAGTGACATTTAAGCTGAGGCCTGGAGGCTGAGAGAGGGTTACCCAGACAGCAGGCAGTAACCCGGAACTGAATCAGTGACAATCAAGCATCAACTCTGTTTACAAGATTTATAGAAGCACGGAACAGACAGCTTGAAATGTTTGTTCCCACACCAACTATAGAAGGGTACTAAAATTAATTATTAAAATATGGGATGAAAACCCTATTTGTTTCTGCATTAATGAAGATGCTTCTTAAATGTCTGAGAAAAGCTTGGCATGAGAAATAAATGTAGCTAAAACGTTTTTTGGTGATAGAACCCCAGCCTTCACATCGTCGTGCAGAATGGTGTTTCCAGCTAGACCATGGGGTCAACATTCACAGTCAGGGGACTGAATTTAACATACATTGCCTTAAAGACAAATCCTCAGAAGCCTGGATTCTCTTTTTCACAAGAACATTATATCTCATATAAGTTTCCTTGGTTTATTTTCTCCTCCTAAAATTACAATACATGCAACAACTTTACGTTGCATAAAATAAATGAGGATCTCCTTATGGAACTCTAAGCTCTTTGAAGCATTATCACCCTAACTGTCTTCTATCAGAATATTAACTTGGCATAAAACTGCTAACCCCTTGACACATTCTGTGGTCACACAGCCCCACAGGGCCAAGGAGGACTGCAGAACCTGTCTGGTCAAAAACCAATGCAAAAGGTCTCAGGAATAAAAGGGCCACCAACAAGGCAAGGTCAGTGTTGTGTGGGTGGAAGAACGGCCACCAACTTCCCCACAAGTTGGATGCAATCCCAATGAACAGTCACAAGGACTGCCCTCAGGCCATGCGTCCTCACTGTCCACCACGGGCACTGCCCCAAGCCCCTTCAGGCAGGATACAGGAGCCCAAGAAGAGGGAGTTAATGCCCCCAGGGGGCTGTACCTTTACTGAGAACTGTCTTTGTTAATAATAAAAGGTTAGCTGTGAATTACAGATGGACATCATACCAGGAAAAGAGCTGCCTGTCAGTCGTTGGTAATTGGGCTCTGAAGAAAGCATCCAAGTAGATGACAGTCCTTATTAGTGACTTATCAACCCTCAGGATCCTACTCAAGTGGCAACATGTAATTTTTACATCGTGTCCACTGTTTTGAAAATGCATAGGAATGGAGAGAACCACTTGGAAATTATTATACGAACAAAGTAGAATAGAGGATATGAGCTGACAAGCACCCCTGCCTGCTGCCCCCAGTCTCCTATTAATCTATCAAAGGCCCCAGAGGGCAAATGCACGCAACAATCTACCCGCACGTGAACCATCACTTGAAGACTCGAAATACACAACCTTCAGTTGACAGAGGTCTGACAGAGGCGCAGGAAAACGGGGCTTTTATTCCCAGCCTCACCTGCCTCCCTCAGCTCCAGGCCAGCTCTGTGCTGAGAGGGAAATAGTGATAGTAACTACCTGTCAGGGTTTTAAAAGAAATTTCTTTTAAAAAATATTTTTTGGGCCGGCCCAGTGGCGCAGTGCTTAAGTTCTCACATTCCACTTCAGCGGCCTGGGGTTCGCTGGTTTGGATCCCAGGTGTGGACATGGCACCGCTTGACAAGCCATGCTGTGGTAGGCGTCCCACATACAAATTAGAGGAAGATAGGCACGGATGTTAGCTCAGGGCCAGTCTTCCTCAGCAAAAAGAGGAGGATTGGCGGCAGATGTTAGCTCAGGGCTAATCTCCCCCCCTAAAAAAATTTTTATTGTTTTTCAATTTACAAAAGCAATATATATTCATTATTTTAAAACACCCAAAACATTACTCAAATTTAGAAAATGAAAAGTTCTCCTAATCCCATTCCACGTCCAGTTAAGTTTTCTATGCACAGTTTAAAGAAAAAAACCTAAGTAACACTTTTTACAAAGATTTTTTTCTGCTTATAAAGAAAACCAAAAAATGAAGTATAATCGCTACCCACTGAATTAGTTTAAATAAAAAACAAAGTCCGTCAGGGTATGGAAAGAATACTGTCAATGGAAGCGTAGTTTCCATTCACACTTCCACTTACAGAAAGGCTTTTTTTGGATGGCATTTTGGCAGAATTAATTAAAATTTAAAATGCACACATACCATCAGACCCAGTAAATCTGCTATTTGGAATCTATGCTAGAGAAAGACTAACTTGTAGACCCACAGAGACATCTACAAGGATTTTTTACATTAAAAAAAATAATTTTTTTGAGGAAGATTAGTCCTGAGCTAACATCTGCTGCCAATCCTCCTCTTTTTTGCTGAGGAAGACTGGCTCTGAGCTAACATCCGTGCCCATCTTTCTCTACTTTATACGTAGGATGCCTACCACAGCATGGCTTGACAAGCAGTGCGTAGGTCCGCACCTGGGATCTGAACCGGTGAACCCTGGACCCCCAAAGCAGAACATGCGAACTTAACCACTGAACCACTGCGCTGGCCACTCAAGGATTTCTTTTCTTAATGTCTATCAATATGGGAATGGTTACAAGGTAATTTCTACTATGGAATGTAACACTAAGCTAAGAGGAATGAGGTGGACCTGCGTGTACGGATCTGGAAAGGTCTCTGAGATACACTCTTAAGTAGAAAAACAAAACAAAACAAAAAAAGTTACTCAATATGAATAGTATGATCCTCTTTGAGTTAAAAAATACACAAAATAAAATATAGTAGTTGTATATGTACATGTTCAAACTAGCCTGGAAGGACATATACCACACAGTTACGAGAGTGGAGTGGCTAGGCAGAGAGCGGAAGGGGAGGGTCAAGATAGAATTTCATTTTATTTGTATTATTTGAATGTTTTACTACAATTATCTTGCATTCCTCTAGTAAGTGTAAAATGAATGTAAAAGAACATCTTGAATTCAACTGATGTATTTGAATACACTATGAGGTCAGGATCTCCCCCATCCCCGCTCTAAACCATCCCTTCCTCTATGTATGCGTGAACCTGAGTTCTCCTATGTTCCTTTGGTCTATTACTGCATCCTTACCACTTGCTGTGATTTTATAAGATGCTTTAGCATCTTTTTCAAAACTTTTAAAAGCGCCTCTTAATTATTTTTATCTCCTAAAATTTTAATGCATTTGGAATTTATTTCTTCATGATATAAGTCTCCTTTAGTTCAAGTCTGATGTATCTGTAATGTAAACTTGCATTTCAACTACTCTTGGCTATGTATCTACTCAAGAATTAATATCTTTAAAAAGAGGATACTGAGTTAGCATTTCATCTGTGGTAAGGACATGCAGTGTTCTGGTCATTTTAGTTTAATCTGGTCTTACGATACACATAATACCTCAGAGATAAGTTCTAGCTTTCCTATTAGAAATGCTATTAAAATTCACTGAACATGGAGAATACATCTAAGGTTTCACAGGAGTCAGGAAGTATCTGAGGTTTCTATAGGACCCTAGGGCTAGTATTTGCCCCTCAACTGAAACCAAGCAGTACATCAAGGTCCTCATCATTACAATAAGGAGGCTGGGGCCCTGAACTCCCATGGCGGGCTCTTCTATCCTAAGATTACCAAATTATCTTGCACAGAATGAAGCTGGACCCCTAACTTTTTGGATGATGAAACCCACTTCATACTATATACAAAAATTAACTCAAAATTGACCAAAGACTTCGAATGGAAGAGCTAAAGCTTCTATAAAACTCTTAGAAGAAAGCATAGGCATAAATTTTCATAACCTAGGATTAGGCAATGGTTTCTTAGATACATATAAAGCATAAGAGACAAAAGAAAAAATAGATAAATTGGAGTTCATCAATGTTTAAAACTTCTGTATCTCAAAGGATGCTACCAAGAAAGTAAAAAGACAACCCACAGAATGGGGGAAAATATTTGCAAATCATATTATCTCATAAGGATCTAGTATCCAGAATACATGATAACTCTTACAACTTAACAATAAAAAGACAACCCAATATAAAAAGGTCAAGTTTGAACAGACATTTCTCTAAAGAAGACATACCAGTGGCCAACAAGCACATAAAAAGATGCTGAACAGCATTAACCATCAGGAAAATGCAAATCAAAACCACAATGAGATACCACTTCACACCCACTAAGACATCTATAATCAAAAGGACAGACAATAACAAGTGTTGGTGAGGATGTAGAGAAGTTGGAATCCTCATACACTGCTAGTGATGTGTAAAAAATGGTAGACCCACTTTGGAAAACACACTGGCAGTTCCTGAAATGTTTAAACATAGAGTTACCATATGACCTAGCAATTCCACTCCCAAGTATACATTCAAGATAATTGAAAACGTCCTCACATTGTGGACATGAATGTTCATAACTGCACTATTTACGATAGCCAAAGACAGGAAATAAACCAAATGTCCATCAACTGATGAGTGGATAAACCAAATGTGATATATTCATACAACGGAACATTAGCCATGAAAAGGATTGTGTACTGATTCACAGTGCAATATGAATAAACCTTATTAGCCGTATGCTAAGTGAAAGCAGCCAATCAAAAAGGCCACATGTTGTGTGATTCCGTTTACACGAAAAGTCCAGACTACACAACTCCATGGAGATAGAAAGTAGGTAAGTGGTTGCCAGAAGTCACAGGGAGGAGATAAGGCAGAATAACTACTAATGGGTTAGGGTTTCTTTTTGGAGTGATGAAATTGCTCTGGAATTAGATAACAGTGATGGTTGTACAATTCTGTGAATATACGGAAACCATTGAATTGTTCACTTTAATAAAAGGGTGAATTTTATTATATGTAAATTATATCTCGATAAAATAAATAGGATATATTTTTAAGCTATTAAAGAAATGAAAGAAAAAAATTCTCTCACACAATATTTCTGGAAACAAGCCTGAATCTTTCCATCTAACGGGCATATACCCCCAAATCATTCCCAATCCTGCCTGCCCATTAGAGTCACTTGGGGAACTTTTAAAAACACACAGATGCTGGGACCTCCTTCCCAGGGACTATGATTTAATTGGTCTGGGGTGGGGCTTGGGGACGAGTGTTTTTCAAAAGCTCCCAGTTGGTTCTAATGTGCAGCCAGAAATGAGAACCGCTGCCCTAGAATTTGAGCTTTTAAGAGTCTCTGGTGTTGGTTTAGATATCTGCTATTTTATCCTTTGTCATAAACATGAGACAAACAAAATTTTAAACGGCTCAAAGTTTCTGGCCGTTAGAACTGGAATTTTATTTTACAGTCTCTTCCACATTTTTTTTTAAAAAAGATCAGCAGGTTGCCATTTTATAGACAGAGAATCTGAAGTACAAAATGGCTAAGACACACACTGAGGTCACCGTGGTGAGTTGGGGTGGGGATCAAATTACGATTTAGTCCTTAGGAACCTAACTTACTTCTTTCTCTTGTTACTCCAATTGAACCATTGGGACCATCCTCTCAGCAGGAGAGGTGAGGACAGGCAGTGCCCTGTCAGGGGCAGAAAGGCTGGATGGAGTCTCAGTCTGGGAAAACTGCCAACTCTGAAGTCCACTATCTTCATCTTCTGACTTGGTAAAATGGGACCCCCCAACATGGTCTCCCCCAGCAACAAACCTGTTTTCCTTACAGGGCTGGGAAGAGGAGTTTATTTCACCTTCTCATCTCAGGAAAGCTACCCCAAAGTGCTCATTTATCTGGAACACTGCTTGTCTGATTTTCGTTTTCCCATAAACTGGTGAAATCCACGTCGGGTCTGCATTAGGCTCCACGTTCATTTTGGAGCCCCAGAGCTGTTTCCAATTGGCAAAATCATGGCCAGTGCATGTTGTTCATTAGTATATTTGTGAGAGGCTGTCTGGGCCCCAACCCAGCCCCTGCCTGTGGGAAATTCTTCCCAGATCAGAGGACCTACCAGGTCCCTAGGACCAGAAACGAGGGAGCTACCTACACCTCTCCCTCGGCTCCTGCTCAGCACTCCTTCTCTGTACTCGAAAGGAACAGACGCAGACGGCGGTTTTTCGGTTCTGGTTTTGTTGAGTAATCTCTCAATGTTTTTTATGCAGTTCCCTGGCTCCTCCATCCCACTTTCTCTCTCACTCAGCTGTTTTATAAGCTGAATTCTAATCTGGGTTTCTTCACAATGTCGCCTTTGACTAAAAGCTAATAAAACCCCTAACGGGAAATTCAGGAGTAACGGAGATGCCACGTGACTGTAACCTAAGTTTGTTGGTCAACTTGATTTGGTTTCCAAGCTGGTACACCATCTGGGGGCTTCAGCCCACACCCCCGCCGCCCCCCTTCGTAGCAATAAAGACGGTCTTTGTCTTTTCTCGCACTGAACGTGGGGCCTGAACCTTTCTGAGGAGTCCTGCAGACAGACCTAGAAAGCTCCAGGACCACTGCACTCCCCTCTCTATGTCTGCTACCTTGCCCAGTGCTCTGGGCAGAGGCACCCAGCTCAGCTCATCGAAGCAGCCGCCTCTACAAGAGCCAGGCAGGCTCCTAGGCAAGCAGAGCTCTGCCCGCCACCTGCCACCGAACCAGGCAGGAGTCACCATGTTGGCCACTGTGCACCACTGGGAAGCTGCTCGAACTCTCAGGGAGGAAACCTTGTTGTTAACGAGCATGCAAATCCTCAACACAAAAGTCAGATAAACCAATGAGAAGAACAAAGGCGTTTTACTGCATCCTGAAATCCGTGGCTATGGTTGAGAACCGTCTTCTATCAGCCACATCATCTAGTAATTTACTGCTGAAGTTTGTTTTTAATTGCAGAGAACTGAGAACAATCTTGATTTCCACAGATAAGTGGTAGCGAATGCTAACAGGCTTTTAGGAGACTGCCTTTTGATGTTAGGATGGTCTTTAGTTAAATCAGTGTTTCTCGGCCTTTCTTTCATTACTGTCCCCTGTCAGGAGCTTTAGTAGACATTTCTGCCTAATTATGCTTTCCTTGCTCCATGAAATCTTGATACCACAGATAGAGTGTGTATCTGTTTATGACTGAGTGACCCTTTGAAGGGCCATGTGCCATTGTCATAGCTTGATTTTTTTTACCCCCATGGGCACAATACCAATTCAGTTGAGAATGCATGAGTTCAAGTGATCCAAATCTTGAAATAGTGGTAGAAAATTTTTGTTTCAAAGTAGAACCATTCAAATAATATTTGAAACAACAATGGAAAATTCTTACACGGTAATTATCATTTGTCAGACACTGTTCTAATCACTTTACCTATATTTTTATTTGTTTAAGCCTTTAAGATAATACTATTATTATTATCCTCATTTAAAAGATGAAGAAAATGAGGCACAGAGAGGTCAGATGACTTGCCCAAGACCACACAGGTGGCACATGGCAGAGCTGGGCATCAAACCCAGGCTCCACACCCTGAACCACTAGGCAAGACTCGCTTCCCTCACTACTGAACAACTGCTCGCTTCCTTATCATGAATATAAAAATCAAGCAAGATGCACCCAAAATGTGCACTGAGCCTGAAACCACCCACCATGAGACAGATCGACAAGGCGACACATCACACATTAGGGAACTCGCTACCGAGCTATGAAAACACCCAGGCCAAACCCGCCAAGGGCATGTACGAGCATCTGGATAACGGCATGAGAGGAGACTACGCATGCCTGAATATCTAACAAAACTGGTGCTCGGCTACAAGCCTCCTAACCAATACCACATTTACAAGAAATTCCAATACAGACAAAATGGCAGGGGACTTACTGGCCCCAGTGTGAGCCACCCTGGCAGCTCCAGTTAGCACACCAGTGGTCTCCAGTATGTTGAAATGTGGGCTATTTAGATCAGGCATGTGTTATTTTGGTTGCACATTTTTACTTGGCATAAACAAAATAATTAAAAAAAAAAGATCAAGTCCAACATTTGAGAAACTCCTAAAGCACTGGACTGATAGTAGAGAATTTGAAAGTACCCAGTGACTCTCCAGGGCTCACTGGTCTGAGAGTGCTGCCCGCACAAGCTGGGACAGCCCCAATCCAGCCTCCTGCGAGGTCCCAGCACCCAGTCCTGTGGCAGCACGCGCCCCCCTCCGCCCCTTCTGACCTTCCAGTCCATGTCCCTCAGCCTCACCCTCGCCTCCCACCAAGGACCCATGTGTGGCCCCCATTCAATCTGAGTCTGGGGGCCAGGACCCAGGCAGCACTGGCTCTCAAGCTCCCCGGGTGATTCCAATGTGCGGCGGGCTTGAGAGCTACAGTTCTAGTCCTACTTGTCTGCATTTTCAGAAGGCAACCCCGACTCTGAGCAAGATTGTGTCCAAGCCCCTCACTTGCACCTGAAACATATGCCACTTTTATGTCTGTTCTTATTCCTCGCCACTCTCAGAGAAGGGAGTTCTCTTGACTTTCCACCTGTACTTGTGCTCCTGTTCACTGCTGCTTTCTTCCCATTCATTCATCTCTATCTAGTGAATGCCTACTATGCACTAGCAACTGGAGAATCAAAACTGGTAAATACATAATCACATGCTGTTGTAGCATTACGAAGGAAAAAACACAAGGGGCCCAATCTAGTGTGGGGATGGGTGAGTGGAAATTATCTAAGTGAGGAGTGAGGGTAACAACATTCTAAGCAGAGCAAACCCCCCAAGCAGGAGACCTAGAGATGGCAGAGTTGGACAACCTGAAAGCAGGCCCATGAGGCCAGGGGGCACGAGGAGGCTGAGGAGGAGGCGGGGGCTGAGGAAGACGCAGGGGCCCCCTCCGCGGAGAAGCTTGCTTCCCCTCTCCATCCAGGCAGGCGGCAGTGAATCACTGTGGTTAGGGGATGGGCTGGGACTTGGTTTCCTGTCTGTAAATTAGGAATAATCATAACCCCTACCCCCGACGGGGTGCTGATGACATGCAGCCATCCTCTAGAAGCAGTGGTTCTTGACCCTGTCTACACATTGGAATCACCTGGAGCCTTACAAAGTCCTGATGCCTGGGTCCCACCACCATGCCTGGGCTGGCCATCCTGACTGTCAAAGCTCCCACGTGATTCTAATGTGTAGCCAAGGCGAGAACCACTGCCACAGAGCAGGGGCAGAAGGCGGGCACAAGGGACATGCTCAAAAAAATGAGCTGTTAGCATTAGTGGCGTCCCTGGGCCTCCCTCCCGCCTGCCTTTAAAAATGCTCAAGCTCCCAATCGAAATCATCTCTTAGCCTTTCAACCACCATTCCCGTGCAGATGACTTTTGTGATAAAACTACAAAAACTGCTTAACAGTCAAATTCATAGAGACACAAAGTAGAAAGGGAGTCGCCACAGGGAGGGAAGAATGGGGAGTTTTCATTTAATAGGGACAGAATTTCAGTTTGGGAAGAAAAAAATGTCCTGCAGATGGATGGCGGTGATGGTCGCACAACAATGTGAATGTACTTAACTGAATCATACACTTGAGAATGGTTAAGACGGTAAATTTCATGTTATGTGTATTTTACCAAAATTTTTAAAAAACTGCTAAAATACTGTTTATTTATATTCGAAATGTCTTTCAATGTCCACAGAATATGAGAAGGAATGTTAACTTGAAAAATGACCAAAAGAATATATTTACACTTTTCCATTTCTAAGAATCTATCCAACAGAAATGCATTTGTGTAAAGGTATATGTACACACATGTTCAGTGGGTCATGCTGCAATAGAGCAAAAGCATAAAGAACCTAAGAGTTCATTACCAGGAGACTGGTTAAATAAGTCAAGGACCATCTTGAGAATACTGTGCAACCATGAAAAAGAATGAGATGGTCAGTCTCTGCGGGCTCAAGAGACACTGGTCCCCTGGCTTCTGAACTCCTCTCCCGTATACAGGAATCCCTGCCCCCTTTATGAGTCCTGGTGGGAGGCAGGTCCACCTCCCACTCTGGATGCAGTAAATGCCAGCAACAGCAATGGCAGCAGTGTCCTCACCATTCTGGTTTTGTGGCACAATTATGGCTGTGGTCTGGGCTGCTGCCTTATTTCCACAGTTTGAGTCCACAGCCTTCCCTGATGTCCTTTAAAGAAACTCCGTTTCTGCTGCTATCAGTCAGCTGATATCAATTGTCGGCAACTAAGAACTCAATTGATAAAAATATTCAGAGTAGGACTCCTTTTATGGTTTTTAAAAAATAACATCAGTCCTTATATGTTAATAGATAATGAGAGCTAATATTTCTTGAGGGCCTACTATGTGTCAGGCACTGTTCTAAGCTCCTTTCTTGTACCAACTCATTTAGTCTTTGCAACAACCCTATTAGGTCTGTACTATTAATCTCATTTTACAGATGAGAAAATGGAGGCAGTGAATTTCACTGGCAATGCCCTTAAAGTCTGCCCACATCATTTCCCCAGAGTAGACTCTCCCTTTTGGTGGAAAGGTTCCACCATGTTCAGGGGCCACTTCTGTCTCACTTTACTCACCTTCTTCTCCTGTCTTTGCTCTGATGGTCTTCATCCCTCCCCTCACCGGGGCCACGGTCCTGGGCTCCCCACCTCCATCCTTTCACACTAAACCCCCCCCCCCCCCCCCCCCCCCCCCCCCCGGGCTACCACACAGAAGGACACGTCCTTCCAGAAACAATGCCTTGATCACAAGTCTATTGCTGAATTACTCTGACACCCAAGTGCTGTTATTCTGCACGAGCCCTAACCACACAAGGGTGTTTTCTTTTTAACTTTTTATTTTGAAATAATTTCAGACCTACAGAAGAGTTACAAGAACGGTAAAAATGAACTTCCTCCACCTTAATATACCTCAAATGTTAACATTTAATTTAACTTATCCTTCTCTCTCTGCATATAGTCTTCTCTGAAGCATTTGAGACTAAGCTGCCCACAAGATCTTTACCTCTAAATACCTCAGTGTGTATTTCCTAAAAAAGACATTCTCTTATATTACCAGTTTAATTACCTCATCAGGAAATTAACGTTGATTCAATACTATCATCCAATCTACAGACTTTATTCAAATGTTGCCAACTGTCCCAAAAATGTCCTTTAGAGCAAGAAAAAAACCCAGAACAAACTCATGGTCCAGGATCCAATCCAGGCTGATTAGATTGAACTTGCCAGCTTCTAGACGTGCCTGACACTTTCGATGCCCCTCTATGGAAAGGGCCCTGGGTGGAGAATTGCCACCATCCGTCCAGACTGGACAAGTCACTTTCCTCTCTGGGCTCCAGCCTCCATCACTCGTGAGGATAAAAGGACAGAGAACCGACGGCCATTTAGCCCCACTGCTCCATACATTGAAGGTGACCCACCAGTGGGATCAGAATGACCGCAGCCACCTTCAGCTTCCCCTAGGCTTAGACACGATTCACTCAACTGAAAAGATAGAAGCTAATTTTACTGAGTGGTTGCTAGGTGTCAGAGCTCTACACATTGTCCACCTCTCAGCTCATCTAAGCCCCACAGCCTCCACTGTTATCCCATTTTGCAGATGAAGAAACAGCTTGAGTAATCTGCTCAAGGTCTTTCCAATGCTTAAATTCAGGATTAGAAATGAGGAGGGAAGAAAACACACCTTGTCACTCGCAGTCCGACCAATCTCATCCAGGCTGAACTAGGTCCCTACATCAGAGGGAAGCAGATGTTCCAAACAGAGACCACCGAGGCGGCAGCGGCCCACACAGCTGCACGGCGCTGGAAAACACTGGTCACATGCAGCACAAAGTCCCCAGGAACAGGAGAAAGAGATGCTTGGACCACAGCGAAAACAAAACTACACCAAGCTCCATGCTGCACAACGCTTTATCTTGGTGCCCTGGAGCTGAATTTTTGTCTCCTCCCTACGAAGACCTTTTTCTCTATGGAGCTGAATATGAAGTCTCGCCTGTTTGTAGAAGGTGGCCACAATCAATGAAGAAATCAACTTCTAAATGCACTAAACAGAAGAGTACTGAGCACACACTATGCATTGAGTGCTGACAGACCTTATGAGGGGCAGCTAGCGCATTTCACAGCCAGGTGCCATGACCTGCCCCGGGCTGAGCTGGCACTGGACCCAGGTCTTGCAATCTCGTGCACTGCCTAACCCTTACAGGAGAAGCCACTGGGGCCAGCTGTTTTGAAGCCAGCATCATGTTAAGCAGATCCACATCCCTCCATTAGCCATGGAGCAAATCAACACCTTCCTCGGGAGGAAAGTCCATGCACTTGTCCCAAAGGGTTCGTGACCACCTCCCCAGGTTATGTGACACGCAGGAAAGCTCTTCCCTTCCTGTCCTCAGCACAGATGCCGCCGCCACTCTGGCTGCTGGCAGTTTGAAAAGTGTTTCTATGTCTGCGTGTTACGTTTCCCCAACTAAGTTGTGAGGTTCTTAAAGACGTAAGATGACTACTTTCTGAATGCCGTGGCCCTAATAAAGGTGTGTCTTTTCTTCCTTTTTTCTTAACACTTAAACATGAGGTAGAAATTATGACGATTACTGGGCTCAGTGTAGCAGCCCTCACCTTAGCCCCTTGGAGCCTGAGGCCTCGTTTCCACTAGGACTCTGCCACTCATCTTGGGAAGTCACTTAATATTTCTGAGCCTCAGTTATTCCATCTGTAAATGGAAATAATCTTTCCTACCTTCAAGTGCCTAAAGCACTTATAATGTGTGCATGTATATATTTGACAAATGTGTGTGTATGTGTATATAATAGCTGAATGGCTTACGTCAAATAAAGTATTCCATACAAACCACTTAGCCCAGGAAAACTACTAAGTGGAAAATTCTACTATTTCTTCTGCTTCCACTGTGACTGCTGCTGATGTGATCATCAAACACAATTTTGTAAAGCTGGGGAACACAAAGGCTGCTTGGCATTTTGGCCTGTGCCTTTCATTCCCCCGGTGTTTTCAGCACAGCATGGTCCTAGGGTGCCTGAGCCACAGCGAAGACACAAGCCAGAGGTTTTGTGGGTATTGGCTGCCAAGTGGCACGAGCCACGGGGAGTCAATCAAGTCCGTGCTCCCAAATCCACATCTACCACCAACTGGTTCCAAGTCAGCCCAAGGTACTGTTCCTTCCTGCAAAGCGGCCTGAGGCTGACCTCCACAGAGGCCCTGGGGCGCTCCTTACATAGCTTTCAAATTCCAGATGCAGGTCCAAGGCGGCCAAAAGGCCCTTCTTCATGGCTACTTCCCACCTTGAAACGTCTTTTGTCCCTCCAGGGTCTCAAACTGTGTGGTCCTCTCAAACATGAGGCGATGCCAGTTCTTTCAGCAGGTTGCCCACATGCCCAGGGCAGAGCACACTGTAGCCTCTTCAAAGAACAGCAGAGAACTTCCACATCAGTGCACCCTGGGCCTGCGCGGAAGGAGCACCAACCTAGTCCACTCGTTCAATAAGCATTTCTTTTTGCTGAGGAAGACTGGCCCTGAGCTAACATCCATGCCCATCCTCCCTCTACTTTATATGTAGGACGCCTACCACAGCATGGTGTGCCAAGCAGTGCCATGTCTGCACCCGGGATCCGAACCAGTGAACCCCAGGCCACCAAAGCCGAACATGTGCACTTAACCACTGTGCCACCAGGCCGGCCCCACAACAAGCATTTCTTGAGTGCCACAGGTATGTAGACTTATGAAGATAAAAAGGACAAGGTCTCCATTCGTAAACAGGGGATCAGATGGGTGGTACCCAAGGATAAAAGCTGAAGGTCAGAGCCAAAGATAAGCTCAAGCAGGCCCGAGCTTGCACATTCCTCCTTCACTGCAAGGTATTCCCACCCCGCCCTGCCAGAGCCCCAAGTGCAGAGAATGAATGAGCCCCCAGTGGCCGTCCAGCATAACCCTCTGGGCTCACTCCTGGGCTCACTCTGCCGAACAATCGGGGGCTTCTGGAGGCAGGCGGGGCAGGCGCATTCTCCGGTGCGGGCCCGCAGCGCCCTTCTAAGCTGATTGTGTCCAGGCGGCCGGGGTCTCCGAGGCGCATGAATGCCCTTGAATGGGCCCATTCAGGCTGATGGACAGGAGCTGAAAGCTGCACACACACAAAAGCCACTGGGCAGCCGGGAGGGCTCCAGCCCCAGGGTTTGCCCAAGGGAAGGGAGGCCACTACACCACAAAGAGCAGTGTGAAGACTTCTCTTGAGGTTTTCAATGGCATCCTCTGGGCGCCAGCCCTCCCCTACCTCAGAGGGGTAACAGCAGCAGAGGATGGCACGACGTGGAAAAGGCTCAGAGGGGCAGAGGCAGAAATGAAAATCCAACAAACAGCAAATAAACAGAATACCCTTTTCTGTCACAGCAAGATGGGGCTCCGGGCCAGGAGCCGAAGGGCTCCGCCCTGTGCCTATCTCTACATTGGTTAGCCCTGCATTCCTGACACCCACAGCGACCTTTAAGGACTCCAGCTGACCTGAGATTGTTTAACATGTCACCAAGAAAAATGATCTCAAAAGGACACAGCCAATATTTAAATGAGGACTAGAGAGAGACATGGTCCCATTCTTGTGTCACTCACTTGGTGTTTTCCAGGAAAAAGAAATAATCTCTGAAACGACATTCATATTTTTAAATAGGACCAGGAAGTGGAGAACCACCCACCTGGAATTCTTTTAATTGCTCCAAGGGGAGGGCAGGCGCGGCTGGCGGAGCAGAGCCATTGTTTACACTGTTGCACACACATATTTTAAGCTCACAGTCAGGTGGCTACTCTGGAAAGCATGATTCTCAGCGCCCGAGATCACATTACTTCAGAAACAACCCCCCAAAAATATAATTAAAGATAGTTCCTCCTCATATGCAATACTGTAATGAGCAATTAAAATTAAATTAGCTTGTCATAATAAAAAAGATGGATTACGTTCTCAGGATTCTCGACCCAGATTAGTAATTCACGGGGAGAAGGGAGAAGTCTGTGACTGCGCAGCAGTTTTACTAAGGAAATATTAAATGTTCAGACCAATTCTGTGAAGAGATCAGGGTAACAGCAAGATAGATATGCACCCTGGCACAATTATTAGTTATGTTTACATTTGTTTTATTTTCTAAATAATGGAATAATTCAAACATATAAAAAAAGGACAGAGAAAAACAAACACCAATAAATGCGTCATCCCAAATTCACAGATGTTAACATTTTGTCACATTTCCTACAAGACCTGGTTTTTTGTGTTTGTTTTTGTTTTTTCGGTGAGGAAGACTGGCCCTGAGCTAACTTCTGTTGCCACTCTTCCTCTTTTTGCTTCAGGAAGATTGTCACTAAGCTAACAGCTGTGCCAATCTTCCTCTATTTTCTATGTGGACGCCACCACAGCATGGCTTGCTGAGTTGTGTTCAGGTCCGTGCCCAGGATCCAAACTTGCAAACCCTGGGCTGCCAAAGCGGACCGTGTGAACTTAACCACTATGCCACCGGGCCCGGCCCCAGGTCTTGTTTTTTTTAAAGAAATAAAATGTCATGGCACCAAAAGAAGCCACTTGCCTTCTTTTTACAGGCTTGCCATTATTGATGCAACATGAAGGGTCTATAATAATGTTCTGTGTTTTTTTTTAACTTTTTGTTTTGAAATAATTATAGATTCACAGGAAATCGAAAAGAAATGAATAGCAAGGTCCCAATGCACTCTTCACCCAGCCTCCCCCAAGGTGAACGTCTTGCATAGAATAACTATAGTACAATATCAAAACCAGGACAGTGACACTGGCACAATCCAGAGCTTATTCAGATTTTACTAGTTTATAAGCATGTGTGCGTGTGGGTGTGTGTAGGTGTCTATGTATTTTTATCACATGTGTAGCTTTGTGCAAACACCACAATCAAGATACTAAACTGTATACCATCCGCACAAGACTCTCTTGTCATGCTACCCCTTTATAAAGACACCAATCACCTACTCCATCCCTAACCCCTGACAATCACTAATCTGCTCCCCATCTCTATGATATTATTAGTTCAAGAATGTTATATAAACAGAATAGTGCAGCATCTAGCCTTTGGAGATTGGCTTTTTTTACTCAGTATATATTTCCTTGAAGCTCATCCATGTTGTTGTGTTTATTGATAATTTGTTCCTTTTTACTGCTGAGTAGTATTCTGTGATACTCAGATGTACCACAGTTTGCTCAACCATTCACCATCCAAGGACATCTGGGTAGTTTCCAGTTTGTGGCTATTTTGTATAACGGTGCTGTGAACATTCACGTATAAGTTTTTTTGTGAACATAAGAGAAAGGCCCTAAAAGAGCTCAAATAATTTTGAAAAAGAATAAAGGAATCTCTCTTCCCAAAGTTAAGGTTTATTATATAGCTAGAGTATATGGGATAGCAAGGTACTGTTAGAGGGATAGACACATAGATCAACGGAACAGAATAGAGAACCCACAAATAGCTCCACGCAAATATGCCCAGGTGATTTTCAATAACAGTGCAGTGAATTCAACAGTGAAGGTGTAGCCCTTTCACCAAAGGGTGCTGGAGCGATTGGACCTCCACAAGAAAAAAAAAAAAATCAACATCAACTTCAATGTCACACCTTATACAAAAAGTAACTCAAAATGGATCACAAATAGAATATAAAACTTTTAGGAAAAGCATGGAGATACGTGAGTTCTGTAATTCACAGAACACCAAGAAGAGCCTCTTAACACATCTTCTCCTCTGATCTGTCCCAGATGACTGAAATTCCACTATTAGACAGTCATACCTTTGGCTTAAAGGTTCATCCAGAAAATTCCTTTGGGAGAGATAAGATATGAGCTTTAAATCTTGGGGTGAATCAGATCAAGAACTCTCCAGCTGACAGCTGAGAGGAGGCTCTAGAAGGAAGTAAGATGAAAAGGATACTAGGCACTTGGAAGAAAAAGGAGGGTGAAAAGGAGTCAGAGGAAAAAGACGATGTTCTGACAAGTTCTACTACTTGACAATGCCAAGGTCAATTCTTCCAAAATCTCTTTCTGGTTCAGCACCATTGGTGGGGGTGATGCCGATGCATTTTCACCAAACTACACCAACCCAACATGAGCAGACATTCATATAAGGTATCCAACCAACTTATATGCAAAGAAAAGGAGAGTGTAGATAGGTATAAGAGGATGGGGGAGCATTGGTGTTTCCTCATTAGTATAGTCCAAATCTAGCTCAAAACGAAAAATTTGTATTCCAAACAGGGTAACAGTATGGAAGGTGTTTTTATTACCTATCTAGTATTTTCCTTCCTGAGTTTATCATTTCTTTCACGTGGGTGTTTCACAGAACTACTCAGGCAAATGCCTTTTTGCAGATTCGTTCTTGGAGTAATCTAGTCATAGATACATTGGGCATATTACCAACTTCCAAAGAATCAAAAACAATCAAGTGCTTTTAACCCTAAAACTCTGTAGAAACAAAATTTTCATCTATGCTAATTCAGAAGGCATGATGGAAGCCATATGATTGTGTAATCCTATTTACCAAACCATAAATGTGTGTCATATAATGAGGACCAAGCATCATGGAAACAACAGGAATGAAAAATTTAAATCCAGTAAGCGTGGTCCCATGAGATCTACGGCTGCCATGGCTGCTTTTCCCATCCACACGGGAAGAGTGTTCAGAGAGGAGGCATCAAGTCTCCACGGCACCCCCTGAGGGCAGGGAGGAGTCACAGCAACTTAGAGTAAGCCCTCAGCTTTCCCATGTCACTTGGAAGGCGCGCTGAAAACATTTCCCCTGTATTCTCTGCTGACTGGGAGCTAAACCCTTACCTCCTGGCTAGGCTGCTCAGAGGATATGACCCTCGAATTAAAAGGAGACCGGCAAAGCATACAAATAGACCAGGAGGCAGGGCCTCAACCACACATACAACGAGGGCCCTCCCAGTTCTGACAATCTACCTTTCTACCTGCTGGTCGTAAAAACCCATCACAGGCCATGAGCTGCCACAACCTTAGCCACTAAAGGTGGCTCCTCAGGCAGAGACACAATCATTCTCACCCAAGGCAGCCTCCTGAGAAAACTCACAAGCACAGATGGGACAACCCTCTCCAGAACTGAGGCCAGTCTGAGCCAAGCAAGCTTCTGTGAGGTGCCCTGGCTGCCGTGAGGTGACGTGTGGGGGCTCTAACGTGTGACTCCTGCTCCAGACTGGGCAACGAACTTGGCCTTTCTGTGCCTCACTGGCCTCATCTGTAAGACGCTGTGATGTGGATTCACGAGTCAGTACACAGGCCTGGCAGAGGGGGCCCTCAGAATGGGCTGGTTATTAGGATTTCGCTTATCATTCTTTGTGCTGTTTTCCCAGGCATCTCTCAGTCCCTGCCCAGGCAGTCGCATTCTTAAGGAATGTGAAATTCTTCATCCAGGGCTGTGAACGCTCCTGAACACCAGAACAAGCTCCAGATGTGGAGTCAGAAAACTGAGACACAGGCAGAACCTGACACTCAACTTCACTGTGACACCCTGGGGCAGGCCCTTGACCTCTCTGAGATGGTCAGAGTCTTTGCCTTGCAGAGGTGCTGTGAGGGTCAGAAGGGAGCACTCACATGAGCGCCCTCACACCTAGCCATAACCGGAGCTCCTGGGCTGAATCAAAGAGCAAAGGCCTGACTTCCCAACAAGGGCCGGCCCAGGTAGAACAGCACAGGCCTGGGCACTCAAACAGAGGGAGGCACAGTCACTGAGAGCCTGCCTTGCCCGTCCCACCTCCTTACTCAAGAGCAGGGAACAACAGTGGGGCCACCCTCTCAGTCCAAGCATAGTGACATCCATTGGGAGAGGGTTCAAGTGCTGCGGCCTTGTCCTCACACTCGGCAAAGATGGGCCAAGAGAGGGGTGGGCTGACGAAGACCATCCTCCACTGGGCTCTCCAGGTAAGGAAGCTGGCTTCCAACCTTCACACTCTGACTGCTGGAGTTGTGGGGAAGCCTCTTCACAAGCACCATCAGGAAGACGTCAGAACTATCAAGGACTGCAGACCTTTTTCCTCCAAGCTAGCTC
The DNA here is from genome assembly GCF_041296265.1 of Equus caballus. Classification (NCBI taxonomy): domain Eukaryota; kingdom Metazoa; phylum Chordata; class Mammalia; order Perissodactyla; family Equidae; genus Equus; species Equus caballus. The sequence continues at coordinate 34,742,177 of NC_091698.1, forward strand.
ATAAATTTGCCCCTTGTCCCTCTCACTCCCTTCCAACACCCAATCTGGGCACTCGCCACCAAACTTCTGAACCTATCTCCAGGTCACCTTCACCCTGGAAGATCCCGCAATCCTCAGCCAGACTCCACTTCCCAGAACATTGCCTCTGCCGGGCCTGGTCCAGCCCCTCAACCTGGCTGTCCAGACCTGCTCAGGCCATTCCTCAGGCCCTCTCCTTCGTGCCCCACCCTCAGTGCCCATCTGCTGACTGGAATGCCTCACCCTCCTTTTCTCCCCTAGCTTCATTGAGATGTAATTGACATGCAATGTTGTGTAAGTTTAAGGTTTACAATGTGATCATTTGATGCATGCACATATTGTGAAACCCTCCCCTCCTTCTATCCAGCCAGATCCGTCTGGCCTTCATAGCTTGGAAAAAGTTGTTCCAGATTTCTAGCCCACACATACACTTCATTTTTTTCTAGTACAATTCTCTCCCAAAGACATCGCCTTAGCATGGAATCTGGCAATCTTCACGTGAACAGTCTCGGCACCATGCAAGGCAGTAGTACACTGTGCTTTCAGACTGCCACAGTGGTTCAAAAGTTCTCCTCTTGCACCCCAAGTCTACGACCCCCCTCATCCCCCTCCATGCCATCTAACTCCCACTTAGCTCCAGTTCTCCCCCTGGAACGACATGTTACATCAACTCTCTTCCCACAACCACAGCCTGACTTTACCAAGGTCATGATGGCCGACATGCACAATCACCTTCCATCTCCTCCTGGCCAAGGCCTCCCACAGACCCCTCACTATTATCTGTTTGTCTGCATCCTGCTGAAACTGAGGCTCCCAGAACTAAGCTTATAGCTCCAGCAGTGGGCTGAGCAGTAGAGTTGTGGGGGCCATTCTCTACCTTGAGCTGGGCTCTCTAATTCAACCACTGGCCAAGACACTTGCCATCCTCACTGAGCCCTCACTTAGTTGTTTGAGTCGCTTTGGCCTCTACAACTAGATAAGTTCATTGAGAATGGCCTGGAGTCCTGTTCTCTGGCATCCTCGGGAGCGCTGGGCACAGGTAGACATACAACAGTCACCTGCTGATTCACTCACTAATTTTACCCCAAATCGAGCCAAAACTAAATGACATGCCTATTCAACACGGCTAAGAGTCACCTCCTGCCTTATACGAACGAGGAGGTTACAGGCTTCGAGATCATCCGGCAACAAAGATGAAGGAAGACGCCGCGAAGAACTGGGAACATCCCAAATAAAGTCCATCATGTACAACAAATCTCTGACAACTGTGTGCAGCCTTCCTCCCTGGGCCTGAGTAGAAAGGCTGGACTAGGGAAACCAGACCACATCCTCAGAACTCGAGTCCAAATGACTCAGATGTGCACCAGCACGGTGCGACAAGCTGGAAATTCCATCATGAGCTCCATCAAGGTTCTGTCTTGAAAGGCACAAGTACCATGAGTAAACGCCAATCTTGTTGACTTTCTCCACACATTTGAAATGCACTCTGAAATGAAGTATTTCAGGCAGAGATCAAGTACAATCAGGATCTGTGCTGCCCTTTTTAATTGTGGTGGAGACAATGCCACTTTATTTTCCTCCAGGGCCCACAGGGACTACATTTCTCAGGCTCTCTTGGAGTTAAGTGGAGCCACTGTAACTGACTGCTGCTCTCTCTCATCCCTCATCTCCTGGCTGGATGCAGAGGCTTCAGTGGAGAAAGACGAAGATTGGAGCAGTGGTTTTCAAAGTTCGGTCCCTGGACCAGCAGCAGCAGGTGCAACTTGTTAGAAATGCAAACTCTTGGCCCTACCACTGTGGGCATGGGGCTCAGCAATCTGTTTTAATAAGCCGTCGGGTGATTCAGATACACACTCAAAGTGGGGAACCACTGCTCCAGAAGACGGCAGAGCTCTGGGTCCCTGAATGGATGGAGCAGCGCTACAGACTTGCACTAGAGATAGGAATCAACTTGTATTGTGTTAAGCCATTTGGGGAGTTATTTTGTAAAGCAGATATTCTGTCCCAACTAAAATAATAATCATCACCAGCCTTCAAGTCTATTACTCCTTAGGGCCATTTCCCACCTGGGGTTTCCCAATGCCAGTGGTTGGCAGGGCAAACTCTCTGGAGAGCAGCGAGCTGGGGTTATTTTATCTGGGCACAGGAACCTTTCTACCCACTCATTCATTCGTTCACAGTCTGGTTGGTATGTTAACAATGGGGGAAGCGGAAGTCACTGCTGGGCCAGGATCAGATAGCAGCCAGCTGCTGGTGTTAACACATTCCTGCTGCCTTGCAACCCTCCTGCCTGCCACAAGCTGCCTGGCACCCCACACCAGCACCTGCCTGCTTGTCAGTTAAGGGCATCCAGAGCCCGCATCTGGGCCCTAATTCACAGAGAATATCAGGGACCCTGTGCCTGCAGCCCCTGTAGGCCAGCAGCTGTGGCTGCAGAACAAACCAGGACCCAGGCTGTCTTGAGAGGCCTGGCTGTCCAGCTTTCCATCTGTGGCACACAAGCTCAGTTTTGAGGGCCTTGTCTCTCCTTGCCATCTTTCCCTTTCCTCTCCAAACAAAACCCCACTTATTCCTCTAGGTCTCCCCCACATCCTGCCTCTTCCACAAGCCCACTCCCTTTTCCTGTGTCCTTGGGCACGCCATCTGAGACTCTCAGTGTGGCCTTAGACATCACTGGGCCCGCCCCATGCAGTTTAACTGCTTTATACAAAGTTCTGTGTCTCCCCATTAAAACACAGTTCCTGAGGGTGGGGGCTGTGTTTTGCATGCCCTCCACATACACCTAGCCTTGGCACTGGACACAGAGCACTCATTAAATTAGCAAATGCTTGCTTAGTGATTGATGAACGAGGTACCTGGGAGAACAGCTACACCCAGGTGGGCACCCTGACGATACCGTACATACACCCACAGGGCCAATGAACCTAGATCTGAGATGCAGAGACACAGACCAGTCTCCTTTGCTGAGACTTTGGTCGCAGACGTTCTCCTGCAAGCAGAGTGCCCTTCCATCTCCTCTGGCCAGCCTCTTGCTCCCCTATGATTATTCAATCACCAAAAAAGACAGCTTCCCCTTGGCTCCAGGAACTGCTTGGGGTTCCCCTACTGCACTGAACTCCCTCCCCACCACATAGTCTTTTTTTTCCAGGGGCTATTTATTCCCTTTGCTGCTATCCCCAGCAAGCAGGGCCTGGGCCCAGCACAGAAGTACACTCTCTCTGGGAGCCCCTCACACCTCCTTCTACCTTCCAAAGCAGGGCCTCTCCTGGGCAATTCTACAGGATGTGGCTTACTTACACTGAGGGTCTGGTCACACACCAACCGGGACAAGGAATGCATCCCCGCCCCCGAGGTATGCTTGCCACTCCTGTTAGGCAGGTGTGCTCACCAGGTGACCCTCCCCACCACCCCGCTCACTGTACCTCTCTCTTTTGCAAGTCTCTTCCCCAGTCCCCCAAAAGAAGCCCCGAGCCAGGTGGGGCCACAGGGTAGCATGCCTCGGAAATTTATGAAACCTGAAACCACCAACTACCCTCTCTGTCTGTCCATCAGGAGAAACAGTTGACCGCCCCAGTCAAGCAGCAGCTATTCCACAAGCCCGCAGAAAGTGAGCCTGAGCAAGCCAGGACGTGGGGCTGGGGCTGGAATCACGTGCTTCAGACCTGCAAGTGGAGGCAGTCTCACTACCTGTTATCTGCTGGCCGTGCGACGTCAAGCAAGTCACGAAACCTCGCAACATCTCAGTATCCTCACCTGCAAAACAGGGCTAATAAGGCTAATGGGCACTAACCTTCTAGGGCTGCTACAAAGATTGCGTGAGGAAATAAACAGAGACACTTGGAACTGCGCCTGGAGCATAGGAAACACTCCACAGGGGTCAGCGCTTACTCTCAGTATGGTTATTATTTCCTCAAGCCTCAATTTAGGAGGTCACTGACCTCTGAAGAACGTGAAAGGCAAAGAGGAGAGATGACTGTGAACCAGAAGATAGAGGCCAAGAGGGAGCTCATGACCACAGAACCCTCCAGAACCCACGACTTCCATGGAAGAGCATCTGGAAAATTTCACGATTATGATGCTGGACGGAGCTGAATCTTGTTGAGTCCTTCACCCAGGAGCTGAGTCAACCAGTAAGTGACTAAGCTGGCAATGATGACCACATATTTAGAAACCATTTAATTAAACATTCATTTCAATTGTGCAGAGTTCTTTATTTTGAAAAAAAAAAAAGTGTATATGTGTGTGTGTATATATATTCACATATACAGTCAAGTGCTGCGTAATGACGTTTGGGTCAATGATAGACCACATTTATGACAGTGGTCCCCTAAGATTAGCACCATACAGCCTAGATGTGTAGTAGGCTGTACCATCTAGGTTTGTGTAAGTGCACTTCATGATGTTCACAGAACAATGAAATCACCTAATGATGCATTTCTCAGAATGTATCCCCACTGTTAGGCAATGCATGACTGTATATTCATAGATATATATATATATATATATTTTGAGCTTGCAAACATTTTTCACTGATAAGCACCAGGGAGGGCACCTAGATGCTAAAGAATGTTACAGTCAGACAGAAGCCCAAAGGACCTCTCTCCTTTGTGGGGACAGAAAGGAGAGGGTTTCAAGGAAGACCTATTGAATGGGGCAGCCTATGTGAGGGGCTGGCTAGAAAGGTTAGTGGCATCTAGCATAGAACCCACCACATCATCAGTGGGCAACAAAAACATGAGACTTATGCAGCAGAAAAAGCAGAGGAGTGATCCAGGCTGAGTTAACAATGTGAGCAAAGGCTGGGTGGAGAATGCATGTGGTGTGTTTAAAGAGCAGGAAGGATCCGGGCTGGGCACACTGTGGATGACTCGGAAGAAGGCAGTAGGAGAGATTGGGGCAATTATGTTGGCAAATGTCAGCACATGGACTCAGCAAACATTTGTTGAGCTTCTCCTGTGTGGCAGGCACTGAGATCCAGTGGTGAACATGCCGGGCAGGGGGTCCCTGCTATGTAGGGTGGACGTTCTCCTAGGGATGCTGGGCAGACCAGTTGCCTGAGCCCAGTACAGATTCCTGGGCCCATCCCCCAAAGATGCTGATTCAGCAGGTCTGGGCAACCCCAAGCCACTGAATATTTTTAAAGCATCCCACATAATTCTGATACACATTTGGAAAACACTCATTTGGACCCACCTAACTCTCAGGAGAGCCTGAATCTCAATGACATTCCTCCCTGAACTAGAATCCCTTCCTAGAAGGAGGGCTCACCACCTCCCATGCAAATTCTTTGCAGACTATCAAGTGTGCCACAAAAAAAAAAAGCTATTCTTATCGTTGATGCTGGGCTAATATCCCACCTTTGGACAGATCTGACCTGTGACTCATTCTTCCTTATAAAGAGCTGAATTTGCACCCTGTGACCGCCTTCAACTGTCTGAGGCCCAGTTCTCATCCCCTCCCTCTTCTTGCCCTTCAGAGTTCAACAAAGCACCTTCTCCTCTGGTAAGGTTTGGACCCCATGGCAGCCGGACCATCCCACCACGAGCAAGCTCTAGTTGCCTAGGTCCCTTTTAAAGTCTGAGTCACAGCACTGACCCCAGGTCATCTGATGGGACAAGAGAACTCTGGTGCAGTCGTCCTAGGCCCAGACCTTGTTCCCCTCTGTGTGGGTTTCAGTTTCCCTCCTTAAGAGAGGCAAGACAGACTTTGGGAAGCTCCCATGTTCTCTGTTAAAATGACATATTGGATCCCAAGGATGAGGAACATTGAATTTCTGCTTACTCGAAACAAAACTAAAAAGCCCATTTATTGTCTTCAGCAAAGTTTTTCAAGCCTCAACTCATTTGGGAACCTCATCCTGCAAACCTGGCTGTCAGGAGTGTGGGCCTGCCCTTGCAAGGGTTATCATCTCAGAAAGCTCTGAGGGACCCCAGAACCAGCACCCTCAGAACCGGACATTAGAGGCTCCCCAGGTCTCGTCAGCTGTCTTCCCAATGAGGGTCAGCTGCTCGGAATGGGGCCTTTCTTAGCCAGGCTCGGAGAAATCTGCTCTGTATGACCGGGCTCTTCTCCAGGGCTTTCTCCCACCACTCCGTGACATAGCCTCTTCCTCCCACTTCTCCAGTATCCTCCTCCTCCTCCATAATTGGGGCCAGAGCCACAGGTCCTCTCGTTGTGGGCTATCCTCTGGCCAACTTGTCCTCTGGTTCAGCTTGTTGAATGCACTCCCTTCAGCAGGTGGAACACCCAGAAGCTATCAGGATTGTCAAGGCCCTCCCAATCATCCACGTTCTGACTCTGGCCAGAAAGGATAAGCCCAAATAGGAAAGCTCTGATGCCAAGGCCATGAGAAGCCATGGCCTTTCTCATGGGCCACGAGAAGCCATCAAGGGTTTTGCACTCCCCAGGGAATTGAGGAGCAGCCTGGGCTCAGCAGGTGCTAGGATGGTGATGTGGTGGTGGCAGGAAGGGCAGGTTGAGAAGGGAAGGAATTGGAGACTGGCTAGAAACTATTGCAATAGTCTAGATAAGAAATTCGAGAGGAAGCTAAGGAGGTGACAGAGGCATGAACACAGTGATCCTGAGGAAGTGGGGAGTCACTGGTTGTGAGGGCCAAGAGAGAAGGCAGTGTGGACAACTGAGAGGATTCACCAGGATGGGGATTCATGGCACATTTGCAGGGAGATGATAACAAGCTGGGTCTGGCCACAATGAAGCTGAGTCAGCCAAGGGTCAGGCAAGCAGACACAGGCAACCAGGCTCTTGGCTAACATACATGTTACCCCAATGTTAACCAAAAAGAGCACTTAGAAGACCAGAAGACTGGGGGCTCAACACTGGATTCCCAGCCCCACATCTCTCTTTCTCTCCCCCAAAGGAGGCTCTTCGACCCCCTCCCCAGTTGGTGCCCCTCTGCCCCTCGTGGCCCACTCGGCCTTGGAGCTGTTCCGGGGCGTTGCTGAGCTGCACCCTGAGCAGTGACATCCTTCACAGGAGAGCAAGACTCCCCCACACACTCAAAACCATTAAAAATTAACTCCAGAGGTCTTCCAGAGCTAAACAAAGTCAGGGAAAATTGTTTAGAAGAACAGAGCATTAACTGTCTTTTTTTTCATTCAGCATCTAACAATAGCTATGACTCAAGAGAAAGGTTGTATTTCTTTCAAAAAAGGATAAGAAATCTTTTTTTATGCACTTACCATGGAAAATGCTTAGCTCGTCAAATTCCATATGCTAAAAAGAACTAAACTAACACTTCAGTGGGGCCCCCTCCAAACCAGCTCACTCAGCCCCATTCTAATCCTACACTGGCAGGTAATGGAAGGGTTCAGCCTGGGGGGAGAAGGGAAGGGTGTGGGCAGAGCCAGGGGGCGGGCGGTTCAGTTCTGGGACTTAGCCAAAGTCTCTTGACTACTCTATGCTGAAAAGAAAAGAAAAGCCCTTTTAGACAGTGGCTCTCCACCACACTTACTGTGTTGGTTTTGGGAGGTGAAGCTGGGAGCAAAGGCCCAACTCTGAGAGATGCCCTAGTATAGAGGTTCTCAAAGTGCGGCCTCAGGAGCACCACTGGAGAACTTGTTATAAACGCAAATTCTCAGGCCCCACCCCAGACCTCGTGAATCAGAATCTCAGGGCGTGGAGCCCAGCCCCGTGTGTTAATAGGCTCTGCAGGTGATTCTCATGCTTTTGAGAACCATTACTCCAGCACCGAGGCTTGTGTTTCTTTCCAAGGAAAACCAGAAACTGTTCTGCACCCAACTGGTAGGAAACAAATCCCAGGTGTTCCCAATTTCATTCAAAAGGTCAACATCATTTTGAGTTCAAGGTGAGTGGCTCTATTGATTTTAAAGTGGCAGTAAAGGCAACTACTCTCTTTTTGCTGTTACGGAGCCAAAGACGACAAGGCCTGCAGAGCACGGGGGGCTTTGGAGGGAACGCAGCTCAATGGTGTCTGAGTAACATCAGCTCAACCTGCCAGGACCCCTTCCCGTCCCAGCAGGGGGCTCTGAAAGGCCCCACCCCAGCTGGGGGCCACTTGCACCTCGGGTTACCCAGCCCCTTTCTCCTCCTATCCACCCGCTTCTTGACTGTCTCCTCCACCCAAACTTCACTCACCCACAACAGGCTGCGGCCAACAGACCCAGACCCCCACAGGGCCAGCTGAGGCTCCGCAGTGACCCCTATATTGAGACACCTAAGACAATAGTGTTTAAAAATGCCCTCCTGACTGCCTGTCTCCCCAGCTCTCAAAGTTCGGACAGAATGAGCCTGAGCCGAGCCAGGACTTCAGGGAGGCCACGCCAAACTCTTATTCTAGTGACTCAACTAGGCTTCAATTTCCCATCTATAAAATGAACAAATAACTATCTAGTAAAGTGCTCTTTAAATGTCAGCATTCCTGGCCTGGAGAGAATAAGCCCTCTGGGAGGGTGGGTGGAAGCATCTAGATGCTGGGATTCCAGCACCCACCGGCCCTCCTAACACAGCTGCCCCTTCTCTCTCAATCCCCTCACCACAGCCCCTTCTGGAATCTTGAGTGCATAGCAGGAGCTCAATAAATGGAGTGACCTGAGGGGAGAGAGGTGGAAGGAAAGAGACGTGTGAATGGATGACTCAGGGAAGGGCAGAATTGATCAGTGATGGTATTTGAGGGGGAAGGAAATTGCTAAAACAAAACAGTGTTTACTACCATGAAAGGACGCCAAACAGTAACCAGCTAACAGGAAACACAGGAAATTCTGAGAAGTATGTAAAAAGGGCACTGTTTTCTTTTTTCTTCTAAAAGATTAAAACAGTTCAAAACCTTACTCCTTTCCTCTGTAAAGAACCCACTGTCCTACGTGTGGAGAAGTTCCTGGGGGCACCAGAATGTGGTCCTACCTCACACTGCTTCGTTTCCCTTCCCCCCACAGGTCCCCTGCTTTCTTTCAGGCGTAAGGACCCATGACATCACTGATCTGCTCTCCAGTCAGTGTCCCTGGTTAATAAATGGTTCTGTCTGTTTCACAGAATCAGGCACACCCATCCCAAGGCTTATTGTAGCCCCAAGATGTTTGTGTTCTTTAGTCTTCATCTTACAATGCCTAAAACTGTGGGGGAAATTATTACACAGTGAATGAAGAAACCACCAAAACTTTGTATATGTACTCTGATTATAACTACATAATACAGATTCACCAGAATAAAGACAAGGGAATATTCAAATGAAAACAGGCTTGTTAGGCGATGAGATTACCATCTTTTTTCTTATATAACGTGGAAGATATTGACTTTACACTTTAAAAACTTTTTGAAATATACAGTAAAGATATCAGGCTTCCAGGATCCATTGATCTTCCTTTGGAACACGTCACTTGCAGAGAGCCATTATTTTGCCAGGATGGTGAGGAGTGAGACGGGCACAGCCCATTGAGGACCACTTACCCCAAGACATCAAGGCCTGATAGCCAGGGACATGGAGGAGGATGAAACTAACCCCGGGGGACTCCAGAGTGAGGAATGGGGGAGAAGACAATAGCTGCATGAAAGGAAGAAATTTCTCCCCCAAGTGGAGCTGTCCAACATCAGAAGTAACTGCCAGGCCCTGGTCTGACCACGGAGATGTGTGGGAAGGAAGGTATTAGTAATCATCTACCTGTAGGAACCCGTGGGCTCATGTGCTTCCAGATCTCAGTTCTTCCCACGATGTGCTGCAAGGTAAAGATGCAGGGGAGGAGCGGAGCCTCAAAGCCAGATCTGCCAGGGCCTGGATGGCTACACCAGAGCTTCCAAACAACTGACACCTCTTGGCCTCACAATGAGCCAGGGTATGCCGAGGCAACCAGGAAGAACCTACTCCCAGAGCCTCCGGGGTTGGCTGCCTCCAGCCTCTTTGCTCACCCCAGTATGCATTTTACACCCTTGCACGAGGGGGACAGGTTGAGAGTGTCTCTCACCACAGCAAAGAGGAGGAGATGGCTTCCTACAACAGCCAGGAAACATTTCATTGGAAGGCAGTCTGTCTTCATTGGAACTGTCCCATCTAGCCATCCAATCTCTAACTCCGACTTTAAGAGATCGGGGCTGGCACGGTGGCACAGCAGTTAAATGCACATGTTCCACTTCGGCGGCCCGGGGTCACCAGTTTGGATCCCGGGTGCGGACATGGCACTGCTTGGCACGCCATGCTGTGGTAGGCGTCCCACATATAAAGTAGAGGAAGATAGGCACGGATGTTAGCTCAGGGCCAGCCTTCCTCAGCAAAAAGAGGAGGATTGACAGCAGTTAGCTCAGGGCTAATCTTCCTCAAAAAAAAAAAAAAAAGAGATCTATCTGATCATCTCTCCTTTTCTTCAAGAACAACAGCTCCCCCCAAAAAAGACTAACCTAACCTAAACATGCCTGGTAACAGTAAGACAGGGAGATGAGCCAACCAAAATGAAATGCTGAGGGCCCACACTGAGATACTCAAAAGTACTCAGTCACGCTTCCACATCCTGGCTCATGTTACAGCCAACTTTTGTTTACCGGGCCTACAGATTCTCTTCCTGCCCTTCCCAGCTTCCTATTTTAATTTTCTTCTTTCTCTGTTCCCTATTATCTCAGCAGACAATGAACACAGACAACAGAGAAGCAGTGAAAACATTCAACTCAGTTACCTGCTAATGTCGATTACCTGATCCATCTGGAAAGCAGAGAATGATAAGTTGACAAAGAATGGGGCAGACCTCATTGTTATCGATTTGGTTATCTCAAGTCACACCCCCATCCCACTCCCAATCCTAACTGTGCATGCTCAAGTCTGTGACCAGTAGGGAAGGGAACAGGAGTTATCACAGGTCCCACCGAATGGTGGCCAGGCACTGGCTGCTCTTCCGTGGAATTTACAGATGGGCATGGCCAGAAAGAAAATCCATAGTTTAAGTTTTGACCAAAATTCTGGTTACTCTTCAGCTCGTCCAGCCGTGCATTTTCAGGAATTAACAAAGGGAGGTTAAAGTAGGATTCAAAATGATTTAAACCTGATCTCCCCTCCAAAGACCATTGTACGGCTGAGCAGGTGCCTCCATTCACACCCTCCACCCTCTCCAGTTACATGGCAAAGGGCTCAGAACTCCCACACACCAAACCAGTCAGCATTCATGGGGAGCCCACAGTGAACGGCACCGGGCGGGCCGGGGACAAGGACATTATAAGATGTTGTCTGTGTCCTATTACAGTTATGGTTTGGCTGAGGTCATAAGGCAAGACAACAACATCAAAGAAACCAAACCACACATATAAACAAGGAAACATGCACTTAAACACAGGTAACAGTTTGCGGTAGTAATGTCAAAAAGGCCTGAGGAACGGGCCTGAGATCAGGGCCCTGAGGAGGCGAGGCAGGCATGGGCAGAGACCTGAAGTGGCTGTGGAAGAAGTCCAGGATGCCCAGCAGGGAGAGCATATCTGGGGAAAGCTGGAGGCCCTCGAGCAGACTGTGAAGAAACCAGCTGGGCAGGAGTGCAGATTAGAGGGAAGTAGAGGCGGCCGCTGAGTTCAGATTTGACTCACAGGTCAAAGAAGAACCTGACACATTGCACACCAGTGCAGCAGGGCCGCAGAAGTGGGAAAGGTCCACATTCCGAGTGGACAACAACCAGCTGGATGAGATGTCTGCACCTTCACAGATCCTCACACCCACCTGGGAGGTGGCAACATCACTTCCACTTCAGGAGTGAGGAAACCCCATTAGCATCAAGCCTTTCATTACATTTCAAAATGGCTCAGTGGTAGCCAAAAAGGAGAAAGAACCCAAATGTTCATCAATGGATGAATGGATAAACAAAATGTGGCAGCCATACAATGGAATACTATTCAGCCATAAAAAAGGAATGAAGTATTGATACATGCCACACCACGGATGAACCTTGAAAACATTACACCACGTGAAAGAAGCCAGTCACGACAACCACACACTGCATGATTCCATTTGTATGAAATATCCAGAACATAGAGAAAGAAAGTAGATTAGAGTTTGCCAAGAGTTGGCAGGAGGGGAGAATAGAGAGTGACTGCTTATAAGGTAATGAAAATGTCCTAAATTTAGATAGTGGTGATGGTTGCACAACTCTGTGAGCGTACCAAAAACTACTGAACTGTGCCCTTTAAAAGGATGAATTTTAGAATGAGAATTATATCTCAGAAAAGCTGTTATTTAAAAAACTGGCTTGATGGGAATGTTTCTAAATATATTTGCTGTTCCCCTATCTTCATATACAGGGTATATTTGATTCAACTTAACCTTTATTAATAATTCAAGGTCATCGTTTTAATGATCAATCAATGGGCGCCATGTGCTGTAATTAAAATGACGTGCCCCCACAGAAGTGCTTCTCAATCTCCCGGCATGGTGCCCGTTTTTTGTTTCTGCCTCCTGCCTCCAATGCTCACTGTCAGGCTGTCAGGCAACACCTAACGGCTGTCAGGACGCCTCCTCCCCTGCCCCTCAGCTGCGCAGCGCAGGTCCGTGCTTGTGGCAGTGCTCAGGAGGAACAGTTTGAATCAGGCCCCTGGGTGGGGGCCCTCTGCTGAGACCAGCAGAAAGAGGTGGGGAGGAGATAACTTTGTTATCTTCATTTTCCTTTTGAAAGGAAGATTTATTTGACAAGTTTAATTGGAAACAAGGTTTGTGTGGGGAAAGTAAGCAAATTTGGATCTTTTCAAATACTGCTGCCACTCATCTATTATGAAAATTGTTTATCAGGCACCTACTGTGTGCCCAGCACTGTTCAGGTGCCAAGACACTGTAGTGAACAAGCCGTCTGGGGCTGACATTCTAGTGAGTGGAGATGGATGATGACAAATGATGGTGGTCAGCGCTATGGAGTAAGATAAAGCCAGGCAGGGGGATAAAGAGGGCTGGGTGTGGATAAACAGGGTGGTCAGGTAAGGCCTCACTAAGGAGGGGACAATTAAACTAAAGGAGACGAGGGGAGGGAGTGAGCCGTGCAGTTATAGGAAAGAATGTTCTGAATGAAAGGAGCACAGAACATGTGCAAAGGCCCTGAGACAAGAGAGTGCCAGGAGTATGGATCGAACAAAGGAGATGAGAGAGCGGAGGCCAGGGGCTCATGGGGACGTCAGCTCAGGTTGGAAGGACTCTGGTTTCTACCCTGAGTGAGAAAGAAGAAGTGACAATTACCTCATTATTACCTCAATGTCCCCTCATTTCCAGAGCATTATCTGGGGCCTGTCATACAACTCTAGTGGATACACTTAGCTGGACACACAGCTGAGTGTGACCTGGGGCAGGAAGTACCACGGGGGTCTCATGTGGATCCGTGACTGGGATCTGCCTTCTGGAGGCAACATCAAGGAGACATTTCGAACAGGCCTTGAGAGATAGCACCGCCCATCTCATGGGATGGTCTGGAGAGCACACAGGAGCAGCGAAGACTCTCCCCAAGGTGCCACCAGGACTCAGGAAGTAATAAAGGATGTGTTTTAGAGCAGGAAGTGGGAGGAGGGAGACGGGGACGGTTATCCCATCGGATAAAAACAGCAGCTACTGAGTACCAGAGACACTCGACATGTGTGGCCTCTGTGCTTTACAGCCATCTGGCAAAGGTGATGCTACAATCCCCATTCTACAGACAAGACAGAGACTTGGAAAGGACAAATGACTCGGGCAAAGCTGCAAAACTAGGAGACGGGAGATGCTCGCCTCCAAGCCCAGGCCAGCCTCCCTTCATGGCTCTATCAGTCCAGTCACATGGAATTGCTGATCATCAACTGTTTTTGAACTACTCTGGGCTGTTTCATATGGACTCTATGGAGAGGCCTGGCACGCCCAATATTTACCCACAACAGAAGCTCTGAAGGTTCCTGACGGAGGCCGAATTTCTCATTGACGTCTACTGTCAGGCCTGTGAGTCGGGAGCACACAGCACAAGATTTTCCAGCCTGGCTGTCATCGCATCATCCTAGGAGTCCTTTATGGATTCCCAGTCCTGGCCTATCTGGATCAGAATATCCAGGGGTGAAGTCCAGGGATCTGCATTTTAAAACAGAATCCCCGCTTCCCAGCCAGTGCCCCACGTCATTCCCACGCAATCCTTCCCACGAGAAGTCTGAAAAACCAACTGCCTCGCCATTCTTTTGGCAAGTGGAAACAAACTAATTTCAAGGTCTTCCTAGGCAGGAAAATGCAAGGGAATTCTCTGTCCGCAGGCTGTCTGCACATCCTCCTGTTGAGGCTCCAGTCAAGGAAGACAACCTTCACGCCTACTGCGTGCTGGATTCCCGGGCAGGCGGGAAAAACTACTTTTCAAAACTCCACTGTAGGTGAGTTATCTGGGCACCATTTTTCTTTCCTGAGACATTTGGTACTAAGATCAGTCTGCTCCAATTAGCAGACAGGGAGGTAGGAAGAATCAGAGGGAACTCTCTCATCCTTCACAATAAGGGAAGGATAGCAGCAGGAATGCCGTGGCAAAAGTAGGCAAGGAGGAGCTAATTGGAAATGCTGGCTTGTTTTAGAACAGGGTTTGATGGCAGCCAGGAACAACCCACAATTTGGCACCCCAAACCATGAGCATCGTTATTTGCGCCTTAATTTTTTTATCTCTCAATTTCCTTTATTGCTCAATTTTCTTTTGATAAATATATATATATGACTTCCCCCCACAATGACTTAATTCCATAGTCACAGACTGTTCAGTTTGTCGAAAATGCTAGACTTGATGCTTTGAAAATGAGGCCCACCTATGGAACACGTAGTCTCTGTCCAACCCCAAGAAGACCCAGCAGAGTCAACTCAGCTCCTCTCTCCACACCAAAGGGAAGGTGGTGCAGACATCTCCACTCACCGGGCTGAGGGAGCCCTTTCAGAGTGTTAGCAAACTATTGGCCCTTGGGATCTCACCTTCCTCCCTCTGAAATACTCATCTTTCAAGTCTACCTTGTCATGCTCTAGACTCTAGTTTGCAAAAAGCAGGTTTCAGCTACCTCAACTTTTAATTACGAGAAAATATTTGGGGTTTTTTCCCAATTCTGATCCTTCACAGTTATCTCAAAATGAGTTTAACTGACCATCTCACACTCAAGTAAAACCTAACCATCCACTAAAATATCCTGATTGTCAGTCCCTTGCATTCCAGGCTAATGACTACGAAACAGGGAGCCTCTAATTATAAATTCCAGTGTGCTCTGGAAGAGCCTGCAGAGTGAGGACCCAGACCAGAGCTGTCTGGCACTGCATGATGGGAGGTGGCTGTATCCATCACTCAGCAAGTACGGGTGGAACATGTACGTGGCCGCAGTGGGTGGCCAAAGTGGACAAAATATATAGCACAGGGTCCTTGCCCTCCCCCTGGTTAGGGAGACAAGGCCTACATATGAAAACAATCAAGGAACAACACAATATGCTTCATCTTGTTCACTAATCACATATAGATGAGTAACATATAGAAGTTAGAAGACAATACCATTATATAACAAACCAATTGTGTTCACTTGTGAGCTACATAGGAGAAAATGTGACAGCAGGCGACTGGAGTTCAGGTCATCAAAGCCAGTGCTGTTAGAATAGAGACAGAACGTTGTGGGGTGGAGTCTGGAAGGGAAGAAGAAGCACATAAGTATAGGGAATGAGTAGGGTTTGAGACTGACGAATGACGGGACTGATGAGAAGTAAGGTTGATCCGACTGGGTGAGGTCAGAAGTGGAAAGCCTTGCAAATTAGGGAGGGAAGTTTAGGCTTGGTGTGTGGAGTGAAAGGGAGCAACTGCTGCCTTCCTGAAATGAAGGTACAAGACGATGGTGTTTTGGAAGATGGAATCGATACTAACGGGCAGGGTGAGCTGAATAAAGGAAATGGAGGGAGGACATTATCTCAACCCGATTTCTGTCCTGGGATGGTGGCAGCCTAGGCCCTCCTGCCACAACTTCAGTTTCAAAAATTGTATTTACAAATGGATTTGAGGCCCTCCTCTGATGACCTGCCTGGGGTTGCAGCTCCTAGGTTCTGTCTAAACCCCAGCTTTGCCAGCCAGCGGATGGTGCTTGCACCTGACAGCACCGAGGCTCCCCCAGTTCCCTGACACCGTGCTGGCCTGTGTTCACGGAGCCCCCTCGGGGACTCTGTTGGGCCTGCCTGTCTCCCTCCCCCCTCAACTTCAGACTAGTGTCCCAGCACTTGCCCTTGGGAGCTGGTCTTGCACCATTCACTATACATTCCTGGAATCAACCAGGAGAAAACGGGGCAGAAGCGTGTCTGCAGGTGTGTAGCAGGCTATTATCTCCGACTATAAAGGTTAAGTACCTAGTCAAAAAACTAAACCAAAAAAACTGGAAAAACTAGCAAACAAAAAATAAAAATAGATACACATACACCAGCCTCCCCAAATGCCTAAAACCATGAACCCCAGACGTGGTAAGCACTGCTATCCTGTACGGTTGGAGAACGGAGTGTTCCACTTAATCAGATGTCCCGGCTAACTGGGAGGTGCCAAAGACACAACAAACCCAAGACCGGCTTTGGGGAAAAAAATCACCACCTTAGTTTCGAGTGTGCTCTGGGATTTCTATCAAGTATCTTCCCTTCTACCATGTTACTGGACCTCACAACAGCACGGGCAGCAGAGCAACTATCATTCTCATCCCGCCTCTAGAAACGATGCCCAACAGAGTGGGTACTCAGCACAGTACCCAGTCAGTCCAGAGGTGCGGGGACGGATGGGCAGGGCCCCTGGGTACCTCCATGCCCACCAAGCTACAAACTTTCCTGCCCACCCACCACCCACATCTGCCCAGGCCCAGCCGGGGCATCTCTATTCCCTACCTGTCCCCTCATCCCCTAAGAGGCCTGGAGCCCTTCTCTGAACCCTGGTTTCTGTCCTGGTTCTCTGCCTCTCTCTTGATTTACATCCCCTCACTAGCCCTGGACATAGGATGCTGTGCCCACAGAGCACAAGTACCACTGCCACCTAAGACCCCTGCTGCAGGGGTCCACGTCCAGACTGGACCTTATACCTGGCAACCACATCCAGCACTGGAGTCCAAATGCTACACAGGCCTCTGGACACATAAATCACCACCTCCAGCCCTGAGGCTGATGGACAGTGCTCTGAATTACAGAACAACTCATAATAATCCACGATACTATGTGCCTCACAACCAAGTGTAAAAAATACGTTCTGTAAACAGCTGTGTATCGTGATTGTGGTGGTGGCTACACAAATCTCTACATGGGATAAAAGTGCATAGAACTGTACAAGTGAAGGCATGTAAAAAGTGGGGAGAACGGAATAAGACTTGTAATCTAGTTAACAGTAATGTACCAATGTCAACGTCCTGGTTTTGATATTGAACTTGAGCTATGTAAGATGTCACCATTGGGGGAACCGTTAGAAGAACTCCCAGGATTCTTATGCACTATTTTTTGCAGCTACCTGTGATTCTAATTATTTCAAGAGAAAGGTAACAAATGAAAAACCCTCATAAACCTAATCATCCACAATCAGATCATTTTCACACCGACCAGGGCCTTGTGAGCTGGCACCACTAGCATTTTTCCAGGGCTCCTGGAACTGGTCCTCTGAGGCTAGCTTTCTTCTCCAACACAGGCATCTCAGGCACTGGTGCAAGGCTTACACATCCCCAGAGTGACCAAGAAGAGCACGTCTCAGTGGAGCACGTCTCAGCGCATTTGGCTCTGGGAGGAGGAGGTGGTTATTTAGCTAAAAGCCCCTGTCAGCCCCACTAACTAGAAACTAGTCAGAGACAGGGACCAGCTTCCCCAAGCAGGACCCAACAGGACTGGAGGGCGGATTTAAGGCTGGGCTTGTCCTAAAATGTCTACCTAATCCTTGACATCTTTGAAAGAAGACGAGTCCAAGTCCATGTGAGTACACGTGCACATACATACACGCACGTGCACACATGGCTTAGCCACAAGGAGCCAAAAACAAGTTACAAATATTAACTAAGTCAGTGACTGCCAAGACTGCAATCTAGAATTATCTCCATTTAAAGGATTTACTCAGCCACTGGGGACAGGAAGAGGTTACAAACACAAACCAAGGCTTCCCAACCTCTTCAGTGCCCCAGGCCCTCTTGGCAGCCTGGGGAAGCCAGTAGACGTCCCTCAGAATTGCATTACATGCACAAACTAAATACACAGCATTGCAAAGGAAACCAACTACAGTAAAACGCCATTGTCGAAATATTTTTAAGTTTTTGCTATGGTAATATATAACATATTAAATAGGACCCAGCGGTGCACCTCATAACCAAGGTGGTTTGAAGTAGTGGTGAGAATGACAATACTTGAAGACATATACAATGACCCTAACATATGGTAAAAAAAAAAAAAAAGAAATCCGGCAATTCCTATTAGTGGCAGCCACAGGTATCGCTAATATCATTCTGGTCTGTTGTCTCTATTCATAATCGAAGGAAAAGCAAAATTTCACTTAGTGAAAATAGAATGTAATTTTTTCTCCATCTAAGTTTTTGGAGCCTCTCCAAATCCGTCTGTGGGTAGACTCGTGTTAAGACCCTCTGGAGCGAGCTGCTGATACAGAACTTCCACGGGAATGGAACACCGCTTCCTCTCCACACCCCTGTGGCTCCCTCACCTGTTTACCAATGATAATGTATGTACATTCCAAAGAAGTCCCATCACCCCACGGGGGCCCTCGAATCCAGAGAGTTTTCACACATCCGCTCAAACTGATGTTTCAGATCAGCACAGCCTCCAGCCTTTATCTCGGGCAGGGGAGGCCCACCCCTCGCAGCTCACCTCTCCTTTCAGCCTCTCAGCTGCTCCTGCAGCTGTGAGGAAATTAGAGGAATTATATCCAGCTCTGGGGGGAGACTAAATGTAAACCATCGTCCTCCAAGTGTACCCAGAACCAGGGAAAACAGATGTCAGTCCGTCAGCAAGTTAGCACTAAATGCTGACAAGCCACCAGTCCCGGGCTCTGTGCTACGTGACCTGAAGGTGGGAGTGGGTGGAAAGAAAAAATATGTGGCTCTACGCATTAAAAGCTCCAGTTAAGATGGAAAGCTCGGATGATATTAGTTATAGGTTGAATTTTATGTCCCCTAAAAAAGATTGTCAGAGTCCAAATCCCTAGTACCTCAGAATGTGACCTTATTTAGAGACAGGGCCTTTACAAAGGGAATCAAGATAAAATGAGGTCATTACAGTGGGTCCTTATCCATCCAGTATGACTGGTGTCCTTATAAAAGGGGGAAATTTGGACACAGACACACACAGAGGGAAGACAACGTGAAGAGACGCAGGGAGAAGACAGCCATCCAGAAGCCAAGGAGAGAGCCCTGGAACAGACCCTTCCCTCACAGCCCTCGGAAGGAACCAACCCTGCCCACACCTTGATTTCACACTAGTCTCCAGAAGCGTGAGACGGTAAATTTCTGTCGTGTGAGCCAACCAGTTTGTGGAACTTCGTTATGGCAGCCCTAGCAAATTAATACAATATTCATAGTCAAATATACAGTCTGAAAAAAGGAGGTCTTCATTCAGAGCCCGTGACACCCTGTCTCCTTCTGTTTGTTACTAATCAGTTTGAAATTAGATTCTGTTCAGAGTCTGCTTCTGGTCTCGGGCGGGAGGGATGGTTCAAGGCCAAGTGTGCTGGATGACAGGACTGGACAGTGGAGGGGCTGAGGGATCCAGGGGTGCACTGTTGGCAACTCTACCACCAGCCCTTGGACTTTCTTGGGGGGGCATCACCTCACCAGGCAGGGATCTTTTTAATCCTTTCATTCAAATATTCAGCAAGGCGCTTTGGCCCAGGGCAGTGGTTCACAAACTCTGCTGCATATTAGAAGCCCCTGGGGAGCTTTAAGAAAATTCCACCCAAGCCTGAGCCCCACCCCAGACCAGCTGAATCAAAATCTCTGGGTGGAGGCTGGGCAGGAGCATTCTGTAAAAGCTCCCCAGATGATTCTAATGTGCAGCCAGGGTTGAGAGCCACCAGACCCTGTGACCTTTGAGGGCCTTGCCTCCTCAGACTTCGGCAAGAGTGCATTTTCTGTTTATCTTAGTGGTTCTCAGGAGTGTGCTAGGGGCTGCCCTGGGTCTGGTTTCCTACAGGTCCAATCTTTCAGCCTTTATTGGGTATGAGTGGATGAGTAATTCTGACGAAGAGGGGGATGGTGGCAAAGAAGGGAGGGAGTTAAAAATGCCTTTTGCCTTTTCATTAAAACATCAGTTCCGTAAGTTTTGGTTACAAAGCTCCTACATGCAGGGAACTTAAAGATGAACCAGAAACAAATACCTAGACCTCCAGAAGCTCACAGGCTCATTCCAGAAACAAACTGACAGCTGTTAAACTGAGGAATACCACAACTGAGGGACATGTAGGAGCAGGGAGGCAAGTCACCCCCACGCCCAAGGCAACAGAGGGTGACCCCAGAGATGATCTTAAAGGAGAAACAAGAATGTCTTCTGTGAAGACAAAACAGCACGGGAAGGCTGATCCATGATGGACTGAAATAGTTTTGTTCAGCTAGAAACAGAGGACACAATACGTCTGCAGAGACCAAGAAAACATGCGAACCACTGCTCTGTGAATCTGGTATTTAACAAGGAGGGGTGGCCTGGTTTGGGTAAGGCAGAGACCGACTTCGCTGTTCTCTAACCTTCCAGCCGGGACTGGCTTCTGCCTGTATCTGTACAGCAGCCCCCAGACCCCAGGGCTGCCAGAAGCAGGGGGTTTCAACCCTAACCATGCACCAACCTTTAAAAGGGAGCTTTTAGTAAATACGCGTTCCAGGGCCCCACCACCTAGAGATTCTGCGCGCAGGAGTCAGGCGCGTGTATTTTCAAAAAAACCCAGGCTCCAGGGAATTCTGATGGCCAGTAATTCTCAACCTTTGGGACACCTCATGGCTTTGATCTCCAAACCTCTATTTCTGAGGGCAATCCACCAGGCCTGTGGTCCACCATGGCTTGCCTTGCTGGGCCCGCCCAGTTAGATCCTTGGCCTCTGTCTCGCATGTGGGACTGCTACCCCGGCTCCCAGTCCAGGCTCAAGCTGACCACTGGGAGCCCGAGTTCTCCCTGTCAGGACCCAGCCAGGCCCAGCCCTCTTTCCAGCTCTGGCTCCTGCTCTCCGGCCAGGGTCCTGGCACCAACCTGGCCAGGGGCTGCCCCAAGTGCAGGCCACACCACAAGCGAATCACCACAAACCCTCAGCCCATAGTGTGGAAACTTGTTCTCACCCTTTCACATGGACTGAACACAGACAAAGGTACAAAGAGGGACTTCTTTTATGTCCCGCCTGCTTCACATGTCAACTTGGTTCCCCAGGCTGAAGACCACCACCACAGAGGGTATTCATTCTCTGCACACAGAGGTCATTCCCTTCCTCTTAAGTCAACCATGCGCTATCAGGAGGCAGGAGCGGCAAGTCCTGGGCCGAAGGGAGAGCTCGGGGCTCAGGGCACCAGGCCCACCCACCCACATTCAGGGCCCCTCCCTCTCAGCTCAGAACCCAGCTTCTCCTCACCTTCAGGGAACTACAGACCGACTTCTGTTCCCCTCTCACAAGGGCCAATCACTTCAAGTTCTGGCACCGAAAACCAAGCGCCCAAATCACCTTTTATAGACTTTATTTACCCTAAAAAAAATACCCTGAGTTCATTCACGCCTTCAAACCACGGGAGAATCTGAAAATTTACCAGGAAATTGGGCAACGGCAACTTATCCTGGAGACTCCAGAGTCAACACTTCATTAAACGAGAAAAATCTCTTTCATGAGTCAAAGCTGTTACAGTACTCAGGAGGACACGGCCAGGGGAAGCAGATTTTTTTCTCACAGGAAAGTGGATGGTAGGTAAATCCCTAGTTAGAAGGACATGGCATATTCCCCAAAGCCAGCCCAGTAAGGGCATTCACACAGCTGGGCGCTGGTGGAGCACGTCTATGGACCCAATCCTTCCACACCGGCACGGGGAGCCCAGATAGACCTCGACAAGCACCCCTTGTCTTACTCCAATTAAACAGGAGAGATTTGTGGGTTTTCACTGACATTTGCAAATGATCTTCTGGAACAAAATTAAGCCCCTTAACTTTTTTTTTAAGATACACCAAGACTTCAAAAATAAAAGATGGGCTCAAATGCACTGACAAGAGTTTCCTGTGTGCTTTTTTTCAACTCCTCTTCCTCCCTTGGGCAATCTCCAGGTTAGGGTTATTATTACACACCACATTCCTTTAAACTTAGAATTCATCTGTTTCTTCCTATAACACATAATTCTGAAGCACTGGGACAAGAGAAGCATTCTTACGTGAGTGGAAAAACAGGGATGAAATAGGTAAAAAATGTTGAACGGTAGACACGCCGAGAGCTGGGTGTGGAAGATGAACGCTGGGTTCATGCTGACTCGCTGGTACTGAAGGAGCGCTGAGGCAGGTGTCAGAGCTCTACACAGGGAGAAAAGGAGGCAAAGGAAGGCGGGAGGCCTTCGGGAGAGCGGACTTGATTTTCATGTTTTTATCTTACAGCAGATACCAATGCAATGCCTGAGGAGATGCACAGTGTGGCCAACAAACCTTTGGGGAGAGTGCTGGAGGACAGAGCAGAGGCTGCCAGGGACAGAGGGGGAGGGAGCACATGCTCAAGAGGGGCAGCACGAGGGGTCTGCAAGGATTTGGACTATGATGGTGGTACATGAATCTATATGCCAAAACTGTACATGAAAAAGTCCATTTTCATTCATGTTAATTTTTTTTTAATTTGAAAAGAAATCAACAATAAAGCCTAGGTAGAGGGAGAAAAGTGTTGGCTGGAGATAGCACACACAGTTAAGAGCATTCCCCCCTCATGTGACAGTGTCCCAGGGCTCCACATGGGCAGGTGCGGATGCTCACCAATGCTCTCCTCTGGCCGGTGAGCTCTGAAACCCAGAACCAAGTGACCATCAGGCAGAGTGCCTGGGGAGGAGTGAGGAGACAACAGGGAAGCAACAGAGACACTTCGGGAGGAAGCCGGGCCCCCTCAGCAGCAGATGGAGAAAGTGAGCAAAGAAGGACTTTGTGAGGGGCAGAAGGAAACTGGCGGGGCAGGAGGAGGCTGCCAGGGCGGCATGGCGGGCAGGATATCGGTCCAGGACCAGGCCGGCTGTGAGGGGGCCTTGAAGAGCAGATGTCACACTTCTCCCTAAGCATCCTCCCCTTTGTTGAGGTTTCCATGGGCCTTGGGCCAAAAAGGCCTGAATAGGGTCTTTAACTTCTTCAGGGCTTCTCTCGTCTCTGATGTCAAAGGTCTCCCTCTGATACCCAAATCCGGGCAGAGGGCAGGCAGTGATGGGGAAAGCAGTAGGAACGGGCAAACCTATCTCCCTTCACACCCCACCAGGTCTTCCAAGGCGCAGGCAGCTCTATGTGCCCTTCTTGGTCTCCAGGGTTCTTTCTGGGAGGACATCACTGGGCAGGCAGACAATGACCGCAGGCAAGGAGTGAAGAGAAGCCAAAGGCAGGGCAGGCGTCTGCCGAACCGGTTCCTGAGTCGCCTGGAGCAGTCAACAGCTAAACATACCGAGGCTGCAGATCGAGCCTACAAGGGGCAAAGCGCATCTCTTTGGGCCACAAAAGGGGTGCAGACCAGGTTCCTGAGGGTTGGTGGTTGGTCCAGGGTGTGCAGGGAGTCAGAGCAGCTCCAGGAGAAGGCCAAGCTCCAGGGCTGCCCCGAGACCACTGGAAAGGACCACGAGGCTAGAAGAAGCTGCAGAGGCTGCAGAAAAGCCAGGAAGAGTTTCCTGTCTTGAGCGCCAGTCTCTCTCGTTCCAGGAATCCCCTTTTCCTGAAGCTAGAGCCTGCTGCTATTTATTTACACAAGGCTGAACCCCACCTTCCAGGCGCTGCAAAGCTCTCCTCCACCACAAAGCCCGATTGTGCTTTCACATCCTCACAGCCAACTCCGAGACAGAAACTTGCCTGAGGGAAGACAATTTGTACCAGAGATGGAAACACCTCGGATTTAAAGGCGCGGTTCTTCAATAAGGGAGATCTTTGTTCGGGTGAGAACCGCCTTCCGAGGAATGACAGAAAGGCACGGCGGGGGTTCTGGCCTGTCGTGGTGCCAGGAGGCCCCTCAGCAGGTGAGCTGTGGCTATCTGGTTTGGGACCTTCTCCAAAGAACCAGCCTCACCGCAGGCCTGACTGGGAGATAAATTAGCATGGTATTCTGCTCAATTATCCACTTACAGAGGCATCACAGTATTTTATTAGAGCAGGACACGCAGAAGAAAGATACATCGATAGTAGACACCCCCAGAATTTTTTTTTTTCCAAAAGGAGACAGGAAACATTATCATCCTCTAAAATTAATCTAGCCTAAACTATAGTGTTTTCGTCAATTCAAACACAACGGTTTTTCTCAGGACTTGCAATGCAGGCTTTCTCTCTGCCCCCAAACCTCTCTCAGCAAAAGGTTTGGTCAGACACTATTTTTCAACAGGCTCACATCTCCCTACAACAAAATACAGCTAAAAAGTGCTGAAAGACTATGGAAAACAATATGGAGATTCCTCAAAAAATTAAAAATAGAACTACCATACGACCCAGCTATCGCACTACTGGGTATCTATCCAGAGAGCTTGAAGTCAGCAATTCCAAAAGACCTATGCACCCCAATGTTCATTGCAGCATTATTTACAACAGCCAAGACATGGAAGCAACCTAAGTGCCCATCAACAGACGAATGGATAAAGAAGACGTGGTACATATATACAATGGAATACTACTCAGCTGCAAAACAGAACAAAATCATTCCATTTGCAATAACACGGATGGACCTTGAGGCGATTATGTTAAGTGAAATAAGCCAGTTAGAGAAGGACAGTCTCTGTATGACTCCACTCATATGAGGAATTTAAAAACGTGGACAAAGAGAACAGATTAGTGGCTACCAGGGGAAAGGTGGGGTGGGGGGTGGGCACAAAGGGTGAAGTGGTGCACCTACAACACGCCTGACAAACATTAATGTACAAGTCAAATTTCACAAGATTGTAACCTATCATTAACTCAATAAAAATAAATAAATAAATAAAAATAAAAATAAAAAAAATAAAAAGTGCTGAAAGAGCCCGCAGGAAAGTTTGGGCCTCACAGCTCCAGGCAGGTCTCAGCTTCACACAGAGCCATGTCGATGGTCTCCTGGACACCAAACCCAAAAGGACAGAGGGGTCCACACAGAGGGGAATGGACTGCCTATGTTCCAAAGCGCCCGTGCCACATGGGACAAGGAAGCAAAATGAAGTTTGTTCATTGGTCGGTTCCTCGCGTTTGGCTGCAGGAGCCCAAGTCCCCGATTAGGCTGAGGAAGGTTCTGGGCCCGTGTCACTGGGCTCCCCCACCTCCCGCCAGCTCTCCCAGCTGCTGCCCCTGCTTACACGGCTGTATGGCTGGTTCCTCGTTTATACTTGGGAGTATTCCCCACGTTCCCTCCATCCCAGGGAATGCCTGCTTTCCTCTCAGTCCTCCGTGCAACATTCTGACAGAGTTCCCCAGCCTCTCTCCATCCCAGAAGTCCCCTCGAAAGCCAAGCCCACCATCTGCACAAATGATGAGTAATTGCCACTAACTGCCTCCCACCTCCTATTAATCAAGACCTCCCCTGAGTAGGGAAGGAGGGAGAAAAGAGGGGAAGACAGGAGAGCCTGTTGGGGTCTCTCCTGTCCTACCCCGCCCAGCTACCCCTGGGCCCATGCAGGCCAATTTGCCACCATCATTCCTGTTCTCCACCCAGAGGCCTCCTCAGCAAGTGCTGCAGACCCACAGAGGGCTGTGGGACTGAAAACTCTGCAGGTTCTATAGCTCAGGGCTTCTTGGAGACAAAATTCAGGCATTACTGACCATTTCCAAAGTGGAGCCTCAGAATGCAACTACTGGAAGGAACCCCACAGGTCACTCAATTCAGCATCTTCACTGTATAGGCCATGTCCCTCAAGCTCACATGAGCCGTCAGCATGGCCAAGTGGGAGGTGGCACTGTGTGGTAGCAGCTGGGCAAACCTGGGTTCTAAGCCTGTCTCTGCCCTGGACTGGTGAGTAGCCTCAGGCAAGATCTTGACCTCTCTGAACCATGATTTCCTCTATAGTAAAGCAGGAATAACCACAGTCCCCACCTACAGGGTCATTCTGAGAATTAAAGAGTTGGTGTATGCAATTAATCCTCTGGGACACAGAGAACACTCAAAGAATGAAATTGCTTTGTTTTTTTTAATATATATATTTTTTAAGATTTTATTTTTTTTCCTTTTTCTCCCCAAAGCCCCCCAAGTACATAGTTGTATATTCTTCGTTGTGGGTCCTTCTAGTTACGGCATGTGGGATGCTACCTCAGTGTGGCTTGATGAGCAGTGCCATGTCCGCGCCCAGGATTCGAACCAACGAAACACTGGGCCGCCTGCAGTGGAGCGCATGAACTTAATCACTCGGCCACGGGGCCAGCCCTGAAATTGTTATCAGTGCCAAAAGGACTGTTCAGACGGAAGAGAAACTCAGGGACCAGTCCTGCTGTGTTTCTCACTAGCTCCAGGAAGTTGGGAACTCTCTTTGCCTCTTTGGAACTCAGTTTCCTCAACTGTAACTAAGAGCCAACTAGTATCTCCAAGGTCGCTTCTTTAAAAAAATATATATATGTGTGTGTATATATACACATACATACATACACATATATATATTCACATGTATGGATATAATGTGTGTCTGTGCACCAGGGTTCCCCAACCTCAGCACTATGGACAATTGGGCAAGACAACTTTTTGTTGTGAGGGACCATCCTGTGCATTTTAAGATGTTCAGCAAAAGCCCTGGCCTCTATTCACTAGATGCTAGGAGCACCCCCCGCAAGTCATAACAACCAAAAATGTCTCCAGACATTGCCAAACGTCCCCTTGGGGGCAAAACTGCCCCGACTTGAGAACTAGTCATGTATATACACAGGCACGCACATGCACACACAAACAGAATAATACGATGCACACTGGGACGGAGTGGAGAGGTAAGCAGAGTGAGAGGAACTGTATTTCCGTGTACAGAGCCCCTACAACGCGCTCATGGAAACTTGATGGGGATCGAGACTACAAACACACACAGTACTTTTGAGCTTCTTTACATCTGTAAAATGGTGACTGTGCTCGTAAAGGCTGCCTGCAGACTGCATTTGGCTTATACATACAGAGTCCATTTAGTGCGTAAACTCGCCAGCCAAGCTCCCCAGCTCTAGGCAAGAATGTACTCAGCTCAGCCTTGCGGGGAGAACACAGGGGGACTCTGCGTGTTTCCTCCCGACCCCTCACCTAGAGCACGCCTGACGACAGGAAGCCGCCCTGGGGCAGCAGGCCGGTGCGGGTCATGCCTAAGGAAGAGGGCATTTTGCCAAATGTGTGATGCTCTTTGACTTGATGCACTAGCGGCTTTGACTAAGCTTCTATCTTCCCAGTTTAGAATAAGACTTGTGCACACTGACACAAGACCACAGGTACATACCTCCCCACCTTGCTAATTTAAGTGAAAATGAGGAGTATTCATAAAGATGGAACACAAAGGTAAGGTGGAGGAAAGGAGGCAAATGTCTGCTTTAAAGAGAGGTCTGTTTACCCCGAGTGAGTTCTGTTTATCCTGAACTCTCTACCTCATTATGACTTCTTTAACATTTGTCTTTAATTTAGCCAAGATCATAATTTTCACTGAGGACCACAGAGGAGCCAAACTTGAACTAGAAAACCAAGCTGGGCCTTTTGTTCTGGCTGCGTTAATTAGTGTACAAACGGGCATCTGATTCCTCTCTCCCCCAGCAGTCTGAAACACTAGTTCCTATTTATCTAACTAACAACGTTAGGATGGGCTGCAGCCAGGCCTGTGGGTAACGGGGCCCTGAAGACAGGTATCAGGAAATTAAGGTTCTAATCCTGGCTGACTCACTGTGCTCCACTGAGACAAGTTATTCCAAGCACTGAGCCTCATCCTTAAATATATTGAGTTCCCTGCTAGCTGGATGCACTAAATTGTACTTAATGTAGCAGATCTACAGAATTCTAGTTATTCACACCGAAAATGAAGTACCAAGAGGAGAGAGGTCTCACAGACCAACCTACGGTTCCCAAGGTGGGTTTTGTGGAGCACTAGTCCATGAGATGCTACTTGGAAATAAAGGGTTCCACGGGTCCTTCTTCACTCACCTAACAAATGTTTATTGAGGGCCTTCTATATGCCTGGTGCTGAGAATATAACAGAGAACAAAACCCTCCCCTTGCCTTCTTCAGCAAGTTTAGGATCCAGGGGAGACAGAATGTGTATCAAATATTATTAGGCCACACATTTACAAACAGTGAAATGTGCTCAATCATAGGGAGCTGAGAATTTGCAACAGGGAACCACATCCAAGGCTGGGAGGCAGGGAGCGTGAGGTAAGAGTTCCGCGCAAAGTACAGGGCATGGGGTGAAGGTACTATTCCAAACACAAGGAGAGCCTCAGTCAAATAAGCCCAAAGAATCTTGCATAATACACTCCCCTCTGAGAGATTCATGGTGCACAATGCATATTAAGGCCCCGAGAAGTCCGCAGAAATGAAGCCCAGCATGTCCTACCTATCTACATCCCAAGGATGTTACTCTGGGAAAGGCTGATAGAGGCACTATTGTTCTCAGAGCCTATAGGAAACTTCGGTACAAAACAAAAGCTCTTGTTCGTATAACTGGAAAACTATCATGTGTCTCTCGGAACAGCCAAAGTACCTTGGAGTTGCTAATGTAATTCTCAAGTATTTTCCTTGGCACAGGCCTATAAAAACACATGGCTTCCACAACTACTAACATACCTCAGCATCACAGATGTAGGAGTCCACAGCTACAAAGCAGTGGGCCAGATTCAAAGTTCGACCTCCAGCACAAACATCTGCTTTATTTTTAAAAGGATGTACAGTCTCAATACTGGGATGAATTGAGAAAACTTTTATAAAAAGTAAGATAAAAATGGTCAACCACCAACGATGAACTGATCAAAGATTATACCCTAAAAGACACCAGAAGTGAACAATGATTTCCCTTGTCAGCCTACAAATGCCCAGGAGCAAGACAAGTTTCTGCTGTTTATTTTATTACATACTATGCATAAAAAAGAGGGAAATGTAAATAAATAATAACAAATATTCACGCATGTGCAGATTTTGTGTGCAAGGCACTGTGCTGGGGTGACAGTAATCAAAGGGGAAATACAACAGCCAGGAAACATGATAAGCCATAGCCTTAAGAATATGGATTCTGGAAAATTAGAAACCCCAAAATTGACTATAACTAAGTGCCTAAGGAATGGTGCAGTGTAGACACTAAATTTTACAGGGTCCAGGGAGGTCCTGAGAACCCAGGACCACTAAAGCTGATGATGAGTTTACCTTATCAAAGCCCTTACTCTGTGCCAGGCATTGTCAACATGCTGGTATACAATCTTATTTAATCTTTGCAATGAGTATGTAGGTCCCAGGAATATGTCAACATATGGCCTGGGCCTCAGCATTCAATGGTAATCTGTTATTCAGCTTTGGCTTCAATCTTCAGATAGGCCTGAACTTCTCCCTGATCAATGATCATGGAGTCACATAGATGACCAACATGTCTAATTCGTGTAACAATGTGAGAATAAGGAAATAAAGCACATTTGGATTCGCTGTCATTATCCAAACATGCCCTTTTGAAAATAGGGATGCAGGGACTGGCCCGGAGGCGCAGTGGTTAAGTGCGCACGTTCTGCTTCGGTGGCCCAGGGTTCGCCGGTTCGGATCCTGGGTACGGACATGGCACCACTTGGCACGCCATGCTGTGGTAGGCATCCCACATGTAAAGTAGAGGAAGATGGGCACGGATGTTAGCTCAGGGCCAGTCTTCCTCAGCAAAAAGAGGAGGATTGGCAGCAGTTAGCTCAGGGCTAATCTTCCTCAAAAAAAAAAAAAGAAAGAAAGAAAATAGGGATGCATTCTGCATGTAACTTGAGGGGAAATCTCCTTATGAGCTGTTGAAATGCTATCAGTTAGCAGAAGTACCTACATATATTTTTTATTGAAAGAATAAAATATAAGCATGAAAGATATTAATTTTACATAGAAAGCAATTATAATATACAACTACAATTATTAAATAAATAGGATTAACAGCACTACTAATATTAAGAGTATATTTAAAAAGAGAACATTATATACTTTTAGAGCAAATAAGTGTTTATTAAATGTTCTTAAATTACAATAGGCATATTATATTCTACTTCTACACTCTATAGAATTGCTTGGTGCATTCATTAACAGTAAACAGAGTAACATTTAGGAACTGTATATGCACTCTTAGCATTCAGACTTTGGTCTCTAAGTGGCATATTTCACTAAAAGGAACCAGAGCTCCTTCTAGAAATGGCTGGCTCCGGGTCTGGGACAGGAAATGCACAAGATGAGCCTGGAACATCCTGCCATACCAGGCAGCAGGGAAGCATCAAAGACCACTAGGATTGTGTCAAAAGGACTCAGGAGCCAAACTGAAGAGGCTCCCACTGGCTAAAGATGGGGCAATTTGAATATTGATAAGGATAATAATTGTAAATGGATTGAAATACATCAATATTTGTATTGGTCACCTTTGCAGGGCAATAGGAAGCCAAGTGAAAAGCGGTAAACAAAGGGAAAGGATCAGCGTTCAAATTGCTTTTCCCATCCGTTCTAGAGCAGAGGTCAGCAAATTTTTTTGGTAAAGGGCCAGATCTTTTCAGCTCTGTAGGCCACATATGGGCCTCATCACAACTACTCAGCTCAGCCCTTGTGGTGCAAAAGCAGCCACAGACAACAGGCAAATGAACATCGCTGTGTTCTAATAAAACTTTATTTAAAAAAATAAGGGGGTTGGGTTTTACCCGTGGACCTTAGTCTGCCAACCTCTGGTCTAAGGTAACCAATAGTGAACGAGGGATAGTTTCTCTTTCTGAAAATATTACAGCTAATGGAGGAAGAATGAATGAGACAAATAGACTATCACCATTTTGAAACTGCTAATGAAGTAACAGAGTGAGTGATGATCATCAGTGGCTGCTAACATCAGAGAGAGACAGCCAGACCTTAAGCGTCACGTGATGTATCTATTAAAGAGTCATGCAAAAATAAATTTAAAAGGAAAGAGAAAGAGAGAACCTTGAAACTTGATCAAGAATCTAAAGCCAGCTAACAATTTTCAAGAACTACAGAGGACAGAAAAACATGTTAAAGGACATCATTAGGTTGCATTTAACAAAATCCAGACTGTGAGAAAATTCACAGGAATCACATAAAAATCTAACTAGGAGGTTCTTTACATCCTATTTAGAATGCAGAGCAGAATGTCAACTTTGCTACCTCAATATTTCACAAGATTTCAAAATCATGTACCATAATTTCTTGATAAATCATCTTTGATCCAGACATAATAAAGACTATAAAAACTATGAAAAGAAGAAATCGTTATAAAAAAAATGAGGGACCAAAACTATCTTTGTTTCTTCATCGTATTTAGTATTCACAAATATACTACAGAGCATCACAGAAACAATCTAGCAACTTATAGAACTGAGAAATTATTGTTTCCGCAACTACAATGTCAAACTTTAAGAATGTGACCATCAATTTGACCACTACCACAGTAATAACTGTTTCTGGCAAGAAACATCAATGGATAATAAAACCAGGGGGTGAAAAGTTTGATGAGAAATCTGACATTTACATAGTCACAAAGTATCTCCCCATAATATACTTATTAATTACAAAGAAAAAAATAGTAACTTTCTTGGAGAAACTTGGCAGACATAATTTTAACTAAGAGATCAAAATTAACATCACCTGTAATGAGAAAAATAGATCGCACCTCCTCATGAGAAGCATTGGGAAGGACGCCGTTATCAACTATGCATGTTCTTGCCCAAAATATACAACCTAAAAGTACTCATCAAGGAATATCAGAAAAAAAGCAGAATTTAAGGTCCTTCAACAAAGTAAACGGCTTGTAATCTTCAAAAGTCAAGAACACAAGAGACACAAACCCACGAAAGAACTGTTCTATACTGAAGGAGACTAAAGAGACATGACTTGGACACATGATCTTGGACTCATCCTGGAACCTCCCCCCTAAATTTTTTTTAATGTTTTCTTTTGCTACAAAAGACAGTAGGAAAACAATTGGTAAAATCTGAATAAGGTCTGTAGTTGAGACAATAGGACTAGTTCCATGTTAATTTCCTGATTTTGATAACTAATTGTGGTGAATGTCCTTGGTTTTATCTAGGAGTAAAGAGACATTGTGTCTGCAACTTACAGTCATGCATCACTTACCAAAGGGGACAAGTTCTGAGACATGCATCATTATGTAATTTCGTCATCATGCAAATATCATAGAGTGTACTTACACAAACCTAGATGGTATAGCTTACTACACACCCATGCTAAACGGTACTAATCTTATGGGACCACTGTCGTATATGTGGTCCATTGTTGACCAAAAGGTCGTTATGGGGTGCATGACTATATTCATGCACTTACAAGAATGTGGGCCTGGTCAGGAGTAGGAAGTGGGCAATAGACCAAGTCAACAGATGCACATAACAATTATATATTGTGGTATCTAAGGAACCAAGTTTACCACCTCAAGATGTCAGGAAAAAAACAAGGGAAATTGGAGGGGAAAAAATAGATTAAACGGAGCTGCAGGGCACAGAAAAGCAAAGAAGGATTAAGATAGCAATGAACACCATCTCTCAAACTGTGCAGCCACTAAGGTTCTGACTTGTACGCCAGGCAGCAGCAGTGATTAAAAGTACCTCCTAAGGGAAAGGGCTGGAAATGCCACAGAAAAGAATGAGTGCAGAGATGTTACTCATTACTCATCTGTTCCTTGTACACACCATTTCTTTTTATCTTGCTCCAAATGACATATTCACATTAACTTAGCTGTCATCTTTCAGTATAGGGAAACTGTAGCATCATGGCTAGAATAACAACGGCTCTACCACATCTGGAGAGATGACTTGGGGCCCCTCACTTACTCTCTCAGTCTCAGCTTCCTCATGGATAAAACAGAGATTATAATAGCAGACGTTCAAGTGTTCAAAGTGGTAACAGTTGTGAATGGTGTGATATAGTGCTCTGGAACACTGCAGGTGCCTCCAGGGCTGTTTTTTTTTAAATACTGATGTTTAAATATTCATGATATCAACATTCAGCAAGTGTCTATGAATCACTCATCATGGGTCAGGCATTATAGTTTAATAAAGAAGCATTCTGAGGTGCATTTTCTCCGCAGCACTGCTTTCTGCCGGACTTGTCGTGCATCTCTCTGATAGTGGAGAGAGTAAAGCTCCAGTGAGTGCAACTGCGCCCAGTCCTGTTCCATCATTCATAAATGTTTGATCGTGGGCAAGTCCACGGTCTCCCTGAGCTTGGGCTCCTCCCCAGTGGGGTGGGCTGGATGGTCCCTTCCAGCTCAGAGGGCTACAGGGCACCCATGCAGAGTCCTTGCCTGAGAATCTCAGGGAGGAACACCCAATCCAGCCCAGAAGGTATGTGTTATAAAGCCAACTGATGTTAGTGACTCTGATATATCCTTTTTGGAATTTATAGAGAAGAGTGTAGTCCCAAACATCAGAAATTGCTACTGCCAACAAATATGGACATGTGAATTGATCAGCTTTTCACACCACTCATTCTTGCTTCTTTTGTTTTTCTTCTTTATCATCAGATCCATCTACTTCTTAATCACAGTTACTCTCTCTCCTATTTACACCTTTCTGTTTTTCCACACATTTTCTGTGGACATTCCTACAAATAACAGTCCCATTCACTTTATGAGGTTAAGACATTTATCCCACTAAGATTTAGTGCCTTGCAATACCCAGATCTCCAGGAAGGCTTAGCTGGGACCAAGTACCTCCCCAACTTCTATCAACTATCCTCAGAAGCCCCTCTTATTTTTTTTTCCCTGCTTTTTCTCCCCAGATCTCCCCAGTACACAGTTGTATATTTTAATTGTGGGTCCTTCTAGTTGCGGCATGTGGGAAGCCGCCTCAGCGTGGCCTGACGAGTGGTGCCATGTGCACACCCAGGATGCGAACCAGCGAAGCCCTGGGCCGTCGAAGCAG
This sequence comes from Equus caballus, assembly GCF_041296265.1. NCBI lineage: Eukaryota > Metazoa > Chordata > Mammalia > Perissodactyla > Equidae > Equus > Equus caballus. The sequence goes on from NC_091698.1 coordinate 34,776,330, forward strand.
AGCACACGAACTCAACCACTCGGCCACGGATCCGGCCGCCAGAAGCCCCTCTCATTAATCTTTCCACCACTACATTGTTTTCAGAAAGAGACTACCTGGAAGATAATTTGGGATGTGAAGGAAAAAAGCACTGAATTACCTGATTCCTAATTTCAAACCATCTTACACACACACACACACACACACAGAAAAGGATGGGGACTAATACATTCTCTGCAATTCCCAAAATAATTATCTGCGTAAATGCTTAGTATTTATTTTCTTTCTTCTTCTCCCCAAAGCCCCCCAGTACATAGGCGTATATTCTAGTTGTTGGTCCTTCTAGTTGCGGCATGTGGGATGCCACCTCAGCATGGCCTGATGAGCAATGCCACGTCCACACCCAGGAACCAAACCAGTGAAACCCTGGGCCACCAAAGCGGAGCGTGTGAACTTAACCACTCGGCCACGCGGCTGGCCCCTAGTATTTTTTTCTTTAATAGTCAACTTACTGAAATAGTTATAGATGACTGGGACTGATTTTTAACTTACAGAGAACTTAAATAAAAAGCAACAAATTTAAAAAATATTTTATAAAACGAACAATAGGGAAATAATATCTGCACATGCGGTTCACCAGAGCTTGGTTTGTTAACCAAACTATGTTGTAATCCAAATTGCAGGGGTATTGAGCAAGTTCCCTCCTCCCGCCGTCTTCCACACCAAAGACACACGTGTGTATCCTTCCAGCTCCCCCGAATTGGATAAGGGAGAACAGTCCCAAAGTTCAAAAAAGTTCAAATGTTGGTAGCCAACCACTTTTTCCTCTGAAAGAGGGTAACGTGGTGGTGAAGTTCCTGGGGCCGCCCACTAAAGGTTATTTAACCCCTCTGGACCACAGTACCGGCGGAACAACTTAAACCACAGCCACTCACTCACTCATACAACTGTTTACTTGGGAAGGTACATGCCCAGGTCCAATTTGTAAAATCGGAACAAATCTACCCACCCTCCACCCCAACTGATAACTCACATCAGGATTGGTAAACTGAGACACAAAGGTCAGCTGCCCTTCTCCCAAGAGGTGGAGGAGCTGGTTCTACCAGGCATGTGTGTAAAGTTACAAGGGAGGAATGGTAGAACCCAGACTTTGGACTCACGAATCTCTGCACTGTTAATTACCAGTAGTGTGACCTTGAACAAGATGCTTGACCTCTACAAGTCTGTCTGCACAGCAGCAAAATGGGAATGACAAGTATCTGCTTCCTAGCAGGTCAGCAGCTATGAAAAATATTAAGGTTTTAACAGCCATTGCCAAGTGCTTTCCTTTTTTTTTTTTTTTTTTTTTGAGGAAGATTAGCCCTGAGCTAACTGCTGCCAATCCTCCTCTTTTCACTGAGGAAGACCAGCCCTGAGCTAACATCTGTGCCCATCCTCCTCTACTTTATATGTGGGACGCCTACCACAGCATGGCTTGCCACGCGGTGCCATGTCCGCACCCAGGATCTGAACCAGCGAACCCCAGGCCACCGAAGCGGAACGTGCGCACTTAACCACTGCGCCACCGGGCCGGCCCCGCCAAGTGCTTTCCAAATGGGCTGGGGCTATTTACACCTTTCAAGAACAGCAAATGAAAGCACTCACTTTACCATACATTTGCCAGCACTGAAAAGTCTTATTAAGACAAAATCTTTAATTTGGTGGGTCAAAAAATGATTCTTGTCTTTACTGGCATTTTTTGACTACCTGGGAGGTTGAACATTTCACATATTTGGTAATCATTCCTAGTTTCTTCTTCTGTGAATTTTTCCTTTATACTTATTTCATGTTTATTTTCTATAATCAGGGTGAACACTTGTTCCTCCCCTTGAATGAACCAGATTTCTAAAAGGCTCTGACATCATGTGAGAGTGTGAGTATGAGCTCATGTCCTGTCCTGAGGACTCCAGGTCCTTAGAGTTATCACCCCTATCACTTCCACAAAAATTCCTGAAAAGGGCCATGTTTAGGAAAACATTTTTATGATTTTTATTTTCAAACTTGAAGTATATTTCTAAACTAAATGTTCATTTTCCCATGCAAATCTCTACACTATACACATAACGAAAAGGGAAGATTTAGGAGTCTGAAATTTATTTTAGAACCTTAAAGGTATCCGTCAATTGAGGGAACTCAGAGCATCTCTGTCACCTTATGTGTCTCAGAAGGAAACTGCACAGAGTTGTTCACTGGGCAGCACACACCGTAGACAAAAAAGGCAAGTCCCTTCCTTCCTAAATCCCAAGGTTTTGGAAACTGCATTTATTTCATTGTTCCCTAAATCCAATCCAGTTTGGGAGAAGATAATAAAGCGTGGGACATATAAAAATCTCCTGCAAAAGTACATTATTAGGTTAGCCAATTTGAGGCAGTATTCTACTTGTTTTTAAGCAGTCAGTCCTTTCCCATCCCCAATTACTTATCACACCCCAACACCTGTCCCTGACTGCAAATGAGTATAATTTTGATTCCCATCTCCATCCTCCTTCAAAATTAGCCAGCTCCAGACAATAAGAAAAGGAAAAATTTCCCAAGTGTGTCATATCTTTCGATCAATGCACACACATTTCATTATTTAACACACAGCTAAAAGGTTCCCAACATTTTCAGCTTTATAACGGGGTGCAGAGGAAGGGGCTGTAGTCTCCCTACCACCAGCAAGATTCCAGGACCCCTGCCCCAGCCAACCTGCCCTTGGTTTTACTGAGAATCTCAAAGCCATCTAGCTATCCAATGCACTCCCTACTCAACTTCTGTCAACTCCACCTCTGCATTTTTCTACATCTCCATCTTCAACTCTTGGGCTTAGTCTGCAGAATTGGGAGAACACCACCTGTTGTCAGGCATCTCCATCAATGAAGACCGTCTTCTTCCTGAAGTTCTCAGTGTCAGCTCCTCTTCCTCCTATCTTCTCCCCCATTCATCTTCCACTCTATCCTCCTGCCCCTACAAACAAGTTCCCACTCCAGCATCCTAAGTATACTCTCTCCAAAGCCTGCAGCTCTTCCCTTCCCACTTCTTGCCACAGCCAATTGCCTTAAATGGGTTGTCCAGAGTCTGGCTTTCCAACATCTTCCAGGTTACGGGAGACGGGAAGTGAAATGTGTAAGATACACAGGGTTAGAGAGAGGAGGCTGCTCGCAACTGCGGGAGTCTGATCTGGGGTTCTGGCTGAAGAGTGAGGGATGGGCCACACCCTGGGACCAGGCCACAGCACTGTGCCTTGGCACCAGATTGGGAAGCCCTAAGCTACTGTCTCTGCCTCCCTATCTTTATCATCACCATATGCCTGGAATACTTCTCTCCATGGGCACCAAAAACTTCTTAAGCTGAATCCCCAAAGCTCCTCTCAACCCCGCGATCTTCTCGTCCCCTCTCTCTGTGGCATCTGACACTGAGGACACCCCTCCTCTTTTTTTCCCTCCAGCTTCCATGTGGTTGCAGTACCTAAGCTCTCCTACCTTGGCAAGTGCCCCTTTCCACCCTCTTTCAGTGACTTCTTCCTCTGCTCTGAGCATGCTCTCCCTTTCTTCTCTTGCTCCCCACATCACCCAGTTGCTGCGGTTTCCAAATCCCCTCAATATCCCCTCAAACCCGATGTGTCTCCAATGAAACTCAGCAGTTCCTCCAAGTGAGAGCCTCTCACAGAACACGGGGGCTCTGTCATTGCCAAAACATTCAGCGAGCATCTGCCCAGCACTGGGGAGGGAAGGACAGCAGGCCAGGATCCCACCTGCAAGAATTCACCTGAGCCCAGATCACCCAGGCTCAGACACCAGGAGTTACTTGTCACATCAGCCACTCTCTGCCTCTGGCACCACCTTTCCCTGCACCAATTCAAGCGACCATCCAGTCCCTCCCATCCTCTCCTTCCTTTCCTTGTGGATGCTCTTAAGCCCTTTTCCCCTCACCCCTGGACTCCCGTGAGTCTCCTAAGCATTCTAGCTCCTTCCAGGTCCTCTCCCGCCAAAAACTATTATCCTTCTAAGCACATGTACAAGTCACATCACTTCCCAGCATAACTTGCGACGGCTCTCTACTGCTTCTTGAATAGGACCAGATTCCTGCCCTGGCACTCAAGGCGCGGTGCCTGATCCTTCCAGGCAAATGGAAGGAATTACCCCAGATAGCCCCGAACTTTTCCTTCCTCCATGCCTTTGCTCTCCCTGAGCTGGCTTCTACCTCAAGACAAGCTGGGAAGGAGGACTTCCACTTTTCATCTAAATACCTCTGGACTGTTTAAATTTTTTATAATTAACAAAAATTACTTTGAATTAAAGAATGAATGAGTTTAGGGACTAGTTTAAAACAACTTCCTCCATCTGCCTTTCTTGAGCATGCCAGCCCAGAACAATTCTCCTATTCTCTTTGTTCTGAAAATTCTTCTGTGGCCTTCGCTGACTCTCAGCATAGACTTCCCATTATAGTCGTTTGTGCTAATATTACTTCTCCCCAACTCAATTTTTAAGTCCTTTAAGGTAAGGCTGTGTCTAATTCATCCTTTCTCCCACAGTCCCTCAGCCATTGCCCATGATACCTCCTCAATAAATATCAGATGAGGTCGAGGAGTTACGACTTAATCTTAAGGATGCCAATCTGAATTTCCCCAGTGTAGCAAGTAAAAGTTGACTCTAAATTGCAATCTAAGTAGGATCTTGGCATTATAGATTTTCCAACTAGTTAATCATTTCAATTCTTTCTTACGCCACAGTTTTTTTTTTTGTTTTTTTTTTTTTAAGATTTTATTTTTTCCTTTTTCTCCCCAACGCCCCCCCGTACATAGTTGTGCATTCTTCATTGTGGGTCCTTCTAGTTGTGGCATGTGGGACGCTGCCTCAGCGTGGTTTGATGAGCAGTGCCATGTCCGCGCCCAGGATTCGAACCAACGAAACACTGGGCCGCCTGCAGCGGAGCGCGCGAACTTAACCACTCGGCCACGGGGCGAGCCCCATTACGCCACAGTTTTTTGCGTAACTTTGCACACCAGTGTAAAGACTGGAACACTTGCTATTAAAGGCTAGATTTGTGTGTGTGTGTGCTAGCCTACTTTCTCCTCAAGAACCCCTAGAAGAGAAATCAATGAAGAATGAGACCTACTTACAACCTTCCAAAATTATAACAAAGCAAGCAGGTATTCCCTGCTAGACCCACCCACCCAAAGCAGAAAGACTGACAGGGTTTGAGTCCTTCCACCGAGTTTGTCGCCAGCTGTCACCCAGCAATCCAAGCGCCAAAACTTCAGTAACGCAGGCAGGGCCCTCAAAAAAGTTCATTCCATGTGAAAAGCCCTCATTAAACCCTGAGTTATATTTAGAAAAAAATGGAACAGAAGTTATATTTAGATGAAACGGCTGAAAAGAATTTTACCAAAAGCAGCATGTTTATACTGATCTTCCAGAAGAAAAGGTTTTACTGAGTTTTACATACAACTCCTAAAAACAGAAAACTTCTCGACACGTACACAAAGATCTCTGCTCGGGTTCCTTTGCGTCAGGAAGAAAACAGGAGGGCCCAGGACATCGGCAAGACTGCCCAGGGGAAGCACAGACACAAAGGACTTAAAAACAAGCACATATGTGGAGGAGAGAACAATTTCATACAGAAATGTGAGTCGAGATGGTCTGAGAAAGGTGGAGCAACTGGTGCTGGAGTTGCACAACAGCCGCTCTTAAAGTTATAAAGTGGGGGCCAGCCCGGTGGCGCAACGGTTAAGTTCACACGTTCTGCTTCTCAGCGGCCTGGGGTTCACCGGTTCGAATCCCGGGTGTGCATGGCACCGCTTGTCAAGCCATGCTGTGGTAGGCGTCCCACATAGAAAGTAGAGGAAGATGGGCATGGATGTGAGCTCAGGGCCAGTCTTCCTGAGCCAAAAAGAGGAGGACTGGCAGTAGTTAGCTCAGGGCTAATCTTCCTCAAAAAAAAAGAAAGTTATAAAGTGGATGCAAAAACTACAGATTTCCTCAGCAACCCTACCCAGAGGTGTTCTTTTCCAAAATGCCATTATAGCACTCAAACTGTGGGCGCAGTCAAACTACTCTATATCACTTTAAAGCTAGCTCGCTGAACCACAGGCAGCATTTTCTTTTTGGCTCTTGGTAGTCAAACTATTTTTGCCATCCACTTTCTTCCGTGTTGACTTACATTTTCCCAAGAACATTCTAGTCAACAGCACCGGGGTGGTTTAGTAAACTTGTGAAGCCTTTTCATGAACGAATGTATAATTTCGGGGTGACTATTTGAAGGAGTGAAAGATGGTCTGTGGCAGCTATGCCTCTCTTCCTAGGCCACAGGGTCCCCAGGGCTCCAGATGAGAATGAATCATGGCTCGGAGGCTTGGCACACACCCCAGGTTAAGGGGACCTCTTCTCTAAAGAGCCTCAGGAAGAGGCCACTTCCCAGTCTCCCAGCCAAACCAGAGTGGAGGGCAAAGGGAATGCATGGGGAGGAGGCGGCCGGGCTGCAGGACTGGCCAGCCCCCAGTTGTCCCAGCAGGAATTAGGCCAGTGGGTGACCGTGTTGCAGTCCTGCTCCTTGCTATTCCTAGGGTCAATTAACACCCTGAAAACTCTATAGCCAATCCCCACTTTTGCTTCTGGCTTCGTATTTCCAGAAAGTGTTAGAGCAGCAGAGAACAGAGGTCACCCAACTTTATACCACTTATAGGCCTTACAGAGCAAAGCCTAAGGTTGTGAAATTTAGAGGTGAAACCAAAAAATACCTAGGATGCCGAGAGAGATCAGATCATATATTCCAGGTATCTCCCCCACCTTTCAACTACCTCCCTCCCCCTTCCTCTACTCCACATCTATCTACACTCATTTGACCAGGCTGGGACTGCCCAACACAGGACCACTTTGTCTGCACCTATAGTTTGCAACAATCACATTAATTACATTAATATAATCACGCAGATGAAAACCTTCATCTCAACCTATAGTCCAGACAATCAAGTGCTTAAGGGTTTCTTCACTTGCTTTCCTGACAGCCCGCGGTGCCCAAGGCTAGGGGCAAATTAGCAGGTTCCACTGAGCCAATATAACCGCAGGAAACTTCCCCAGCACATCAATGAACTTTGTAACCAGGCAGGCCTGGACACAATGATAGGCAAAAAAGGGCATAGAAACAACGGGGGAAATGAACTGACTTCTGCAAACGCAATTCACCACAGAGACAAGACGTAGGTATGAAAGTGGGACAGGACATACTAAGTCCCTTAGGAAGGGTCTAGAGCGAGAGAGTGTGTCCTTGGAGGAGGCTCAAGAGGAGGATGGCAACATGGGCCAGGGCAGGGAACAGCCACAGGGATGAGCAGGGACAGTCACACATACAGAGAGGAAAGGTCAGCTTCCAAAGGAGGGCTCCAAAAATCCCACAGAGGTCTGGACTTAGTAATTAGGAATCCCCGGTACCAGCAAGAATCAGCCTTTTGAAGTCCTTCGGCAAAAGAACATGCAAGATAGTAGAAGGAAGGAAGGGTGTAGAAGAGGACAGAAGGAAGGAAGGAAGGAAGGGACTGACACAAACAGAAAATCTGTCCCGCTGGGCTCTTCCCCAGGGGGCAGAAGACGAAGACAGGCAGTTGGCAGAGTCGCCATTCACAGAGTAAGAATCAAAATGCCCTAATGAGAAGTAGGTAAGTGGAAGGAATAGCCTGCTTCAGAGAAAGTTGCTCAAAATAGGGACATTTCTCGTGACTTTATCTGCACCAGGACTTAGACCCGTCTGACTCACAGATGTTAATGCCTCCCAGACTCCTCTTTTCAGACATCCAAAGGAAAAATGGAAAAACGAGACTTTAGAAGCATAACCCTCTCACACACAAAATTACAGGAACGCCACCATAACTTTCAGAACGGAGCAACATCTGCCTACACGGAAGGAATCAGTGAAAATGTGAACAAAGTTGCTGCAGCTTGTTTTGCTCAACTTTTACTAGCACCTGTTTTCATATGAATGAGAAAAAGTAACAGCCAGATACCCCCACAACCAGCTTATGTTCAGGAATTCCTGGGATGCTCCAAAGCAGGCTCAAACCCACAGGGTCTTCCCTGCTTGAAAGGTGAGGGCTGTGTGGTGCTGCACCCCTCTCGGTTGGTCAGAGCCCCCAACCTCCACCCCCACGTCCCAGCTGGCCAGGAGAACACCCCTACTGAACCCACAGCAGACGCCTCCGCTCTCCACCGACCGCTGCACCAGGACAGCAGGGTTCGCATTCAGCACCGAGGGTGTCTCAGGCGGCCCTTTCATTCTGACCATTATTTAAGGGCAGCTTGAGCCCAAAGTGAATTCGTCGGGCCCGGTTCCTAAGGCGCCAACACCTCTTGCCTCGGAATCAAGAACGAACTGGCGGGCACTGGAAGCTGGGCGGGAAGCAAAGAGAACCACTACCGCGCGCGTGGCGCCCAAGCCGCAGCGCGCAAGAGCCTGGCACACAGTAGGCAGGCGCTCACCCGAGGTCTGCCATCGGACCTAGCACCTGGGCTGGGGGCCCTGGGGTGGGGTGGCGGCTCCGGGAACACAAAAGCCTCGCCAGCCCCGGGCTGCGCCCCTCGCGATGCGGGGGGCGGGGGTTTAGAGCCAGGGAGGGGACGAAGGAATCCGCCCTCATTTGCACGTCGTCTGGGGCCGGGTCAATTTGCTTAATCACGGCTCTAAATGCCAGCGCGCAGCACACAATGCGCGCCCATTAACAGGTTTAAAGTGTCGCAGCGCTCGCTTTAAATGAGAAAAGCCGGCAACAAAGGGGGAAAAAGCCAAGTTCCTCAACTTGAAGAATGCCTCGGGTCGCTCTCGAAATCATCTCGGCGAGTTTAAAATCCCGAGCTCCACGAAAAGTTGAGGCCCCCGCGCGAAGGCTGGGGGTGGGAAAGGGGGGCGTGAATAACCCGCCACGAATACTGGGTTTCTTAGGAACCAACTCGCAGCCGCCCAGTGAAACCGGAGTCGGGGCACCGTCGCCAACCCAGCTCCCCCGGCCCACTGCCCAATTGCCAGGGAAAGCTGACCGATTTCCAGGAAGGAAAGACCCTCCCCCCCCCCGCCCCCAAAAGCCGGCACAAATCCAACTTTTCCTTTAGTGCGAGCAAAGAATTTTGGAGGTCAAGGAAGACCCCGGATGGACCCTAAAGCCTCTCTCGAGCAAAAGAGGAGAATTTAAAGTAACTTTACTTTCATCCACGCACTGGCCAGCGCAGCCTAACGCTCGGCCGCCACAAAATAGCTCAACTCCGCAAACAAGTTCTGCCCAGGATCCTCACGGGACGGCCCCATCCCCCACCCATCGCCGAGCCTGGGGGCGCATCCAACAGGCCCCGGCCTCCCACCCGCCCCGGCGCCACCCGACAGGCACTCACCGTGCGCGCTCCTCCGGGAGACAGGGGTCCATTGGGGAGGTACGGGCTGCTCAGGTCCGGGATCATCAGGAAAGGGTACCCAGGGTAGGGGGGACCCTTAAAGAACGCGCCGTCCTGGGGCCTTCTCACTGCGGGCAAGACCAAGCGGGGGGTGAGGCCCGGAACCCCGGGACAGCGCCGCGGCAGGGGACCCGAGGCGGGAAGCGGGGACCCGAGCGCCCCCCACGCGCGCCCCCGGACGGCTGCGGCCGAAAGGGGCGGAGAGCAGGGCACCGCCGCGGGGGCGACAAGAACCGTGGGCGGCCCGAGCCCAGGCGCCGAGCGCAGCGGGGCCCGCGAGTGGGGGCTGCCCCGGCCCGCACGTACCTTCGGCGAAATAGTCCCGCGGCTTCTGGAAAGCGTCCCGGGCGGGCTGCGGGCGCCTCTCCGCCTGCGGAGGAGACACAAAGGCGAGGGCGGGTGAGCGAGCGCGGGGCCGGGGTCCCCCGGGGGCGGCCGCGGGCGCCTCCTCACCTCCGAGTCCGAGCTGCTGCTCTGGTTCTCCGACTCGTTGACCAGGGACGACTTGACCTCGTCCAGGTCCCGCTGCGCCGAGGCGCTGTCGCTGCTCGGCTCCTGCTCCTCGCCCCCCTCGTCCTGGAAGGGGATCAGCTCGTCGTTCGCCCCGAGGTCGTCCCCTCCGCCGGCCGCCCCGGCGCCCGAGCCGCCACCGCCGCCGCCTCCCCCGCCGCCGCCGCCGCCGCCGCCGAGCTGGGGCATGGTGGGGCCGCGGGCCGGGGCCGCCGCTCCCGGAGCCCCTGGCCACCCGCGCCCGGCCCGGCCCGGCGCCCCTCCCTCCCGCTCGCCCGCCCGCCCGGCCGCTCCGCTCTCCGCCGCGGCGGCCGCAGCAACAAAGTTTGACAGGGCGTGGCCCGGCGGGAAGCGGGCCCGGCGGGCCGGGCCGGGGCGGGGGCGGCTCGGCTCGGGCCCCTCCGGCAGCGCCGAGCCCAGCGCTCCCCAACTCGCCGCCGCCGCCGCCGCCTGCTCCGCCGGGGCGTCCCAGCGCCTGGCCCGCCGGGGAGGGGCGAGCGGGGAAGGAAGGAGGGACCGCCGGGCTGGGCAGGGGGGCCGGAGGGAGGAGCCCCGGCTGCAAGCTGACACCCGCGCGCCTCGCGGAACCGGGAGAGCTCCGGCGCGCACACACTCGCATTCACACTCGCACGCCGCTCGCTCACACCTTCCGGGGGCCGCGCCTCCCCGCAGCGCGCGCCGCCCTCGCCCGCAAACTCGCCCTCGCCCTCTCCGCAGCGCCGCACCCCGCACCCGCGCGACCTTCCCCCCTCCCTCGAGCGGACGGCTGCAGTCCCGCCCCCACCGCTAGGCATCTCCTAACTTTCTTCCAAAGAACCCCCAGAACTCCGCAGCGGTTCCACACCCCCTCCCACCGTATCCGCGCGCTGGCGGGCCGCACTGCCCCCTGCGGGAAAGCCTCGGACACGCAGACCGGCCGGGGACACTCTCGCTGCCTGGAGTTCCTCGGAGCGCGGGATCCCTCCTGGCCTGGTAGTCCTCGCCCGATGCACCGGGCAGAGGATTAGGGAAATTGATGCCACCCCGGAATATGCCGGACAGCTTTCCGCTCCTCTGTGCTGTGGGGTTCCATCGTGTCCCCCGCGCTAGTCCATGTTTTCGACCTCGTTCAGAGTCACCGTCCGCTGAAATCCCAAAGATCACCTTCTCCCATAATTCCGGACTAGGTCCTTGATCGAATAACTCTTGGTCTTGGGTTCACAAAGGATTCGCATTTGGTTCGTTGCGAAGGAAAATTGTCTGCTCAGTGACCTCTGAAGCCGTTCGCAAAGCTGCCTCGGTAGCCAATGAGCATATGAAAAGTACACAACCAGCCTCATGCCTGAAGAAATGCCTGTTATATTCACATTGATAGCCTCCCTCTCCAAGTTTGAAAAAGTGGATCTTGTGTCATCCACACTGGGGACCCATTATTGAGAGCATCCCTTTTCAAAGCAGCCTGGAAGGCAGTATGGCAGTATGGGAATAACTAAAACTATTTGAAACACAATCGGCAGAGTTTTCTCCAGCGATCCCCCCACACAGGGACAAAGTCATAGATACAAGGAAGTTCAAAGCAGCAGGGAGGTTGGCAAAATGAGTCGGGTTCTTTCTCACAGTGAGAGTAGGCAGCAACCAGCTCTCCAGAATGAGGCCCCTGCACGTGTGGATCCTTGTGATTTTGGAGAAACATCCTAAAATGAAAGACAGTATATATGGTGCTCACACTTTCATTTTTGTTTTAAAAAATTAAATACGGATATTTGTTCCTGCATAGAAAAATGTCTGAGAAGATGCACACCAAATTAATGTCAATAAATAATTCTGGGAGAGAGCATAGGCAAGAGAAGGACAGTTTTGCTTTCTACTGACTACATATTTTATTGTTTACACAAGCAGATATGCCTGATTTGTTTTTTTTACACAATTGATACATGAATACAGTCTCATAAAACTTTTTCAGACAACATAGATGTTATCAAGTAGTATCCTGAGTAAAAAGTAAAAATTCTTCTTTTCCCGCACCTCCCTCCAGTTAACCAGTGTTACTAGTTTGGTGTATATCCTTCCAGATATTTTCCTAGGCAGCTATGTACACATGTAAACACATATACAAATATTCAGATTTACTTTGATGTGAATAGAATTCTACTGTTCATGTTATTTGCATATTTCATTTTTATACTTTTTTAAAAGTTAGAAGGTTTTTTCCTGTGGTCTGTAAACATATGAAAAACAAATTGTATTGGTTTCCCACAGTTGCTGTAACAAATCACCCCAAACTTCGTGGCTTGAAACACCAGACATGCATTCTCTCACTGTTCTGGAGGCCGGAAGTCCGGAATGAGTTTCACTAAATCAAAATCAAGGTGTCGGCAGGCCCGTATTCCCTCCTGAGGCTCTAGGAAGAGTATATTCCTTGCCTCTTCCAGCTTCTGGTCGCTGCCGGTGTTCCTTGCAATCTCATCACTTCGGTTTCTGCCTCTGTGGTCACATCACCTTCTCCTTTGTCTTTGTCAAATCTCTCTCTCTGCTTGCTTCTTATAAGGAAGAACACTTGTGATGTCATCTAGGGTCCACCCAGATAATCTTGGATAATCTCCCTACTCAAGATTCTTAACTTAATCACATCTACAAAGACCGCTTTTCCATATAAGGTAAGATTCACAGGTCCTGGGGATGCGTATGAGGATATATCGTTGGGAGAGAGCCATTATCAGCCTACCACACCTATCATCCTCGAAGAAATGCAAATTGAAACAGCATAAAGGTAACATTTTTTATCCATCAGATTGGCAAAGGTAGAAAAGAATAGCAACACCAGTATTGGCCCCTGTGCTAAGAAACATACAGCTGGGCGTGCTGTTGTGTAACATTTGTGAAGGGAGTTTGGCAATACCTATGAAAACCTTTAAAAGTGTAAAGCTGGGGCCGGCCCCGTGGCGCAGCAGTTAAGTTTGCACGTTCTGCTTCTCAGCCGCCCAGGGTTCGCCGGTTCAGATCCTGGGTGGGGACATGGCAATGCTTAGCAAAAGCCATGCTGTGGTAGGCTTCCCACCTATGAAGTAGGGGAAGATGGACATGGATGTTAGCTCAGGGCCAGTCTCCCTCAGCAAAAAGAGGAGGATTGGCAATAGTTAGCTCAGGGCTAATCTTCCTCAAAAAAAAAAGTGTAAACCCTTTGACTCATCCTTGCACTTATAGTATTTTATACTAAGGAAATAACCGGATACACAAGCAAACCCCCGCAGAAGTGAGTTCATCACAGTAAAAAGCTGGAAACAATCTCGTTGTCCCTAAATAGGGAATTGTCAAATAAAATCATGGTGCATTCGTCCAATGGAATGCTATGACATTGTGGAAATATATTTGTCAATGTGGAAAGAAGCTCATGATAGTGAGTGAAAGTAGCAGATTAAAATTAATATATATAGACTTCTGCATCCCATTATAATGGAGTGTTGATGTCAGATTGACTTTTCCATCAAAAACAACTATAAATGCTGGAAAAAATACCAAAATAAAACATCAACAACAAAACCCAGCTGATTTGAAGGAATAGGGATCAACCAAATCAGCCAGGACTTAGGGAGTCCAGATACCAAAGAGAAGGGAAGTTCATTGAAGTGAGTTTATATTTCCTACTGTTTTATCCCATCAGAGCATTTGGTAATTTGCAGCACCAGGCATATAAGCCAAAAAAAAGCAACTATCTAGAGCAGGCAAACTATAGCCTGCTGCCTGTTTTTGTAGGGCCCCTAAGCTAAGAATGTTTTTTACATTTTTAAATTGTCCCCCCCCCAAATCAAAGAAGGATAATAGTTTATGACGTGAAAATTATGTGAAATTCACATTTCAGTGTGGATAAATAAAGTTTTGTGGGAACACAGCCATACGCGTTAGTTTGCATATTGCCTACAGCTGCTTCACACTGGAATGTCAGGGTTTAGTAGCTGCAACAAAGACTGTATGTGGTGCTCTCATCGCTTCATACCGCTGCTCACAACACTACCAACTGTAGTGATGCAGTGTTGCAAGTGCCATATATATCACTGTACCATGACATTTTATTCTATTTTTTTTTTAAGATTTTATTTTTTTTCCTTTTTCTCCCCAAAGCACCCCAAGTACATAGTTGTATATTCTTCCTTCTGGGTCCTTCCAGTTGTGGCATGTGGGACGCCGCCTCAGCGTGACCCGATGAGCAGCGCCATGTCCGCACCCAGGACTCGAAGCAACGAAACACTGGGCCACCTGCAGCAGAACGTGCGAACTTAACCACTTGGCCACGGGGCCAGCCCCTTATTCTATTTTTTTTATTGTCAGATGCAGATGATCATATCAGAACAAGAAAAAAAAAGTGGACTATGAATGTTGTGCTTCTAAGGCATAGTGGAGTGTGGATGATTTTATTATCAAATTAGATGGTAAAGCATTTTGTTTATTATGCAACAACACTGGCTATACTAAAAGAGTATATGTCAACATTAAAAGATTAAGCACTCACTACAGTTTTCCCAACTAAGAGGAAAGGAACGGTAAGAAAAATGAGAAAGTTGAAAACAGAATATTTTATCACAGAAAAATTTCTTGATAAAGTAAGTTTCTTAGTCATTTGTTAGTCAAGCAAAGAAAGCTATTACCAATGAGGAGTTAATTAAATTGCATTGATTTCAGTAGCCCCAAAAGAGTGTCTAGAGAAAATAAACTTTCGTAGGACTATTAGCCTTTTAGTATTGGGTAAAGGGTCGAGGACATTGGGAACAACGTCAATAATCAGAAAACAAGCCAAATGATTTCAAGTGGTTCTCCATGGCTCTTGATGAATTGACATATGTTGAACATGTTATTTGATTACTGTTTATTCAGAGTCAACGACAAATCTGAAGTGACTAAAGAACTAGCTTTCATGAATACTCTGCATGGAACAACTACAAGCAAGAATATTTCCAAGGAAATTGAGAAAACACTAATTTAGTAGAATCTGAAGTGGAATCTGCTAAGATGTATTATAATTGATAGAGGTAAAAATATGTGTGGCAGAAAAAGGCTTACTTGGACAAATTTACAAAGCGTGTGGAAAAGCAAAGTGTTTATAGCCTGTGGTATTCATTATATTATTCATCAGTAAGTACTTTGCAGAAAATATTTGAATCTATTTCATGTTATTAAACCAGTAGTATTGATGGTGAACTTTATTCGCTCTTGTGGACTTGACCGTCATCACTTTTGTGAATTTTTGTCAGAAACAGAAGCTGAATATTCTTTTTTTTTCCTCCCCAAATCCCCCCAGTACATAGTTGTATATTTTAGTTGTGGGTCCTTCTAGTTGTGGCATGTGGGATGTCAACTCAACATGGCCTGACAAGCAGGGCCATGTCCACGCCCAGGATATGAACTGGCGAAACCCTGGGCCACTGTAGCAGAGCACACGACCTTAACCACTCAGCCACGGGGCTGGCCTCAGAAGCTGAATATTCTGACTTGCCCTACCATATAGCAGTTTAACAGTTACCAGTGCTAAAATTTTATTGTGATTTTTTTGAGCTCAGGACTAGAATTGAAATTTATCTAAATAAGAACAACTGCTCTCAACCACTATTATCAAAGCCATACACTTGCTTAGAGCTTTTACTGCAGACTTGATAATGGTACTTAATGAATTAACCTAAAGTTAAAAAGCAAAAAAGCCCTTATATGTGAAATTTACACTGCAGTAAAGTCATCTTGATGACAACTAATGTTTGAATCACAAGTACTGTTGAGCTGCTTTGAAAACATTCCATGCTGTCAGAAGTTAAAACAAGAAGTGAGATCTGGGGCCGGCCCCATGGCCAAGGTTAAGTTCGCGCACTCCGCTTCGGCAGCCCAGGGTTTTGCCGGTTCGGATCCTGGGCACGGACATGGCACCGCTCACCAGGCCATGTTGAGGTGGCAGCCCACATGCCACAATTAGAAGGACATACAACTAAAATATACAACTATATACTGAGGGGATTTGGCGAGGAAAAAGCAATTAAAAGAAAAGAAAGGAAGATTGGCAATAGTTGTTAGCTCAGGTGCAAACCTTTAAAAACAAAACAAAAAGGAAGTGAGATCTTCATTCCCACAGAAACTTGCAATGGATATGACACCATATATACAAGCAGCAAAGGAAAAAAGTGCACAAACTAACCATCACCAAAATTAAAATTTTTGTGCTTTTAAGGACCCTATCAAGAAAGTGAAAAGACAACTCACAGAATAGGAGCAAATTCTCTTTTTTTGAGGAATATTAGCCCTGAGCTAACATCTGCCACCAATCCTCCTCTTTTTTTGCTGAGGAAGATTGGCCCTGAACTAACATACATGTCCATCCTCCTCTACTTTATATGTGGGACACCTGCCACAGCGTGGCTTGACAAGTGGTGCATAGGCCTGCACCCGGGATCTGAACCGGTGAACCCTGGGCTACCAAAGTGGAGCATGTGAACTTAACTGCTCTGCCACCTGGTTGGCCCCGAATAGGATGAAATTTTTACAAATCATTTATGTGATAATAGACTTCTATCTAGAATATATAAAGAAAAAATACAACTCAATAATAAAAAGACAATGACCCAATTTAAAAATTAGCAAATTAGCCATTTCTCCAAAGCAGATAAAAAAATGGCCAGAAAGCACATGAAAAGTTATTACACATTGTTATCTATCAGAGATGGCAAATCAAAACCACAATGAGATACCACTTCACATACAGTAGGATGCCTATTAAAAAGATAATAACAAGTGTTGGTGAGAATGTGGAGAAAGTGGAACCCTCATGCATTGCTGGTGGCAATGTAAAACAATGCACCCACTTTAGAAAACAGTCTGGCAGTTCGTCATGTGGTTAAACATGGAGTTACCATGTGATCCAGCAATTCCACTTCTAGATATACATCCTAGAGAGTTGAAAAGATATGTCTACATATATATGACGTAACATAGTCACAAGAAGACAAAGGTCATGCAAGCATTATTAAAATTCTGTCTACCACAATCAGTCAGTAGAAAATATCCCATATTGAAGCACAGAGAGATGAAAGGGAGAAAAACCCAAAAGAGTGTGTAAGAGCCATGAACAAAGTGAAAGTGTCTAGTTTATGTTTAGTTAGAATCCAGAAAAAGAGAGATAAAGTGGGGCAGAAAGAATATCTGAAGAGATTCCAGCTGGGGATTTTTCAACGTTGACTAAAAATATCGAGACTCAGATTCCAGAAGTTCTACAGATGCCAGGAGATAAAAACAAACAAAACAAAATGAAAACACAATCAGACACATCACAGTCAAACTGCTGAAATCCAAAGACAAAAAGGAAATCTTAAAAACAACCAGAGAAAAAAAGACTCAAAATAGGAATTTCAGCTAACTTTTCAAGGGAAACAATGGAAGCCAGAAAGCAATGGAATGGCATCTTTAAGTGTTGAGAAAACCCCTGCCAAACTAGAATATGATATT
This sequence comes from Equus caballus, assembly GCF_041296265.1. Lineage (NCBI taxonomy): Eukaryota > Metazoa > Chordata > Mammalia > Perissodactyla > Equidae > Equus > Equus caballus. Next base: position 34,793,729 of record NC_091698.1, read on the forward strand.
CAGTGAAAATGAAGGCTGAAATGAAGGTGTAGGCTAAATGAAGGCAACTACAGACAAAAAGGAACTCAGAATTTACTGCCAGCAGACCTCCCCTGGAAGGAAGATGAAGGAGAGTTCTTTAGGCAGAAGGAGAATGATCCCAAGTAAGGATATGGTAAAACAGGAAGTAATGAAGGGCACCAAAATAGGCTAAAGAAAGCTGGTTAATTACACTAACATTAGACAAAGTAGACTTTAATTTTTTTTGAGGAAGATTAGCCCTAAACTAACATCCACTGCCAATCCTCCTCTTTTTGCTGAGGAAGCCTGGCCCTGAGCTAACATCCATGCCCATCTTCCTCTACTTTATATGTGGGACGCCTACCACAGCATGGCTTGCCAAGCGGTGCCATGTCCACACCCGGGATCCAAACTGGTGAACGCCGGGCTGCCAAAGTGGAACGTGTTCCCTCAACTGCTGCACCACTGGGCTGGCCCTGACAAGTAGACTTTAAAATAAGAGTATTACTAGGGATCAAGGAGACATTTCATAATCATAGAAGAGAAAGATATAATAATTCAAAATTTGAATTTGCCTGATAATATAGCTTCAAAATATAGGCAGAAGAAAAAAAGAACTAAAGGAGAAATAGACAAAACTACAAACACAGCTGGCAATTTTAACGTACTTCTTTCTGTAACTGATAGACTAAGCCACAAAAACATCATTAAGGGTATAGAGGACTTCACCAGTGCAATTAACAAACTTGACTGCAGACTGTACGTGCTTTCTAGGTGCACATGGAAATTTCAAAGAATCACCATGCAAAATATATTCTTTGACCACAGTGAAGATAAGCTAATAAACAATTTTAAAAGGGAAAAAGAAAATTTGAAAGTCTCCAAATGTTTGAAAATTAGACAATATATTTTCAAATAAAGAAGGTATACTATAGTAATGAAAGGGGAACATCAGACATTAAACATATTAACATTTAAAAAGTAAAAAGATATTATGACCAACTGTGCTAATAAATTTGGAAATTTAAATAAACAGACAAATTCCTTGAAAAACTCCATTTACCAAAACTGACATAAGAATTAAAAAATCTGGGGCTGGCCTTGTGGCCAAGTGGTTAAGTTCATGAGCTCTGCTTCGGTGGCCCAGGCTTTTGCCAGTTTGAATCCTAGGTGTGGACATGGCACTGCTTATCAAGTGATGCTGAGATGGCGTCCCACATGCTACAAGTGGAAGGACTCACAACTAAAAAAAATACACGACTACGTACCAGGGGGCTTTGGGGGCAAAAAGGAAAAAAATAAAACCTTTAAAAAAAAGGAATTAAAAAATCTGAATAGTTCTATTACTATTAAAGAAATAATTTAAAATTTTCCGTCAATATAAACTCTAAGCCCAGATGGCTTCACTAATTCTTTCAAACTTTTAAGGAAAAAATAACATGGTCTGTTATGGATTGAATTGTGTACCCCAAAAAGGATCTGTTTGAAGTCCTAACTCCCAGTATCTCAGAATGTGACCTTATTTGGAAATAGGGTCATTGCCGATGTAATTAGTTACAGATGAGGTCATACTAGAGTGGGATGGGCCCCTAATCCAATATGACTTGGGTCCTCATAGGAGGACGGTCATATGAAGACACAGACACATCGAATGCCATGTGAAGATGAAGGCAGAGATTGGAGTGATGTATCTACAAGCCAAGGAACACCAAGGATTGCTGGTCATCACTGGAAGCTAGGAGGGAGGTGTATTAGTCAGGGTTCTCCAGAGAAAGAGAACCAATAGGAATATAAAGATAGATATAGACAGATGATAGATAGATAGATAGATTAGAGAGAGAGATTGATTGATTATGAGGAATTGACTTATATGATTATGGAGGCTGAGAAGTCCCGGGATCTGCCATCTAGAAGCAGGAGACCCAGGAAAGCCAGTGGTGTAATTCCAACCCAAGCCTGAAGGCTGGAGAACCAGCGGGGCTGATGGAGTAAGTCCCAGTCTGAGGGCAGGAGAAGACCAATGTCCCAGCTCAGGCAGGTGGGCTAGAAAGGAACATCCTCCCTTCCTCTGAGTTTTGTTCTATTCGGGCCCTCAATGGGTTGGAATATGCCCACCCACGCTGGGGAGGGAATCTGCTTTACTGAGTCCACCAATTAAAATGCTGATCTTTCCAGAAACACCCTCACAGACACACCCAGAAATAATGTTTAATCTGGGCGCCCTGTGGCCCAGTCAAGTTGACGCACAAAATTAACCACAAGAGGCACGGAACAGGTTCTCCCCCACAGCCCTCAGGAGGAACTAACCCTACCGACACCTTGATTTTGGACCGCTACCCTCCAGAACTGTGAAAGAATACATTTCTGTATTAGGAAATCACTTAATACATTACTTAATAAATTTCTTAATACATTATTGCCTTAAGCCGCCCAGTTTGTAATACTTTGTCAGGGCAGCCCTAGGGTACTAATACACAATCGCACATAAACTCTTCCAGAGAACAGAAGAAACAGGAATACTCACCATCTCATTTTACGAGATCAGCATAATCTTGACACTACAACTAACAAAGACATTATTTTAAAAAGTTAGAAGTAAATCTTTGTCATTATCATAGATGCAAAGATTCAAAATAAACTATACACTTAATACAGTTAATACATAAAGAAGGTAATACCTCATAATCAGTTGGATTTATTCCAGGAACACGAAGTTCGTTTATCATTAAAAGTTTCAGGTGCCTGCCCAGTGGTGTAGTGATTAAGTTTGCATGTTCCACTTCGGCAGCCCAGGGTTGGCCAGCCTGGATCCCGGGTGTAGACCTATGCACCACTTATCAAGCCATGCTTTGGCAGGTGTCGCACATATAAAAACAGAGGAAGATGGGCACAGATATTAGCTCAGGGCCAACTTTCCTCAGCAAAAAGAGGAGGATTGGCAGCAGATGTTAGCTCGGGGCTAATCTTCCTCTGGGGAAAAAGAAAATTTCAATAAAAATAATTTATCACAATTACAGAAAAAACATATGATCATCTCAATAGATATTAAAAAGTATTTTATAAAATTCAACAGTTGCGTATGATTTTTTTGAAAAAAGCTCTTAGCAAGCTAGAAGTATAAAAGAACTTCCTTATAAGATAAAGGCTATCAATCAAAAATATTTACAGCAAGCATCACGCTTAATGGTGAAATATTGGGAGCTCTCCCTTTGAGACTGGGTATGAGAAAAGGATGGCTGCTAATCTTACTTCTATTCAGCATCGTAACAGGAGATCCTGGTCTAAGCAATAAGGCAAGCAAAAGAATTAAAAGGTTGGAATTGGAAGGGAAGAAATAAAATGATCATTATTCTCAAGCATTATTCTGCATGTAGGACATTTAAAAAGAATTTATAGATAAACTATTAGAACTAGTAAGTGAAATTAGGAAGACCACTAAATATAAGGTCAATACAACAAAAATCAATTGTGTTTCTACATGCTAGCAATAAATAATGAGAAAACAAAAGAAAAGGTAACACTTAGAGAGCAGCAAAATATCTCAAATACCTAGAGATAAGTTGAACAAAAGATGTACAAGTCCGTATGCAAAAAACTAAAAAATAGCACTCATAGAAATTAAAGAAGACCTCAACTAAAAAGAAAAGGTGGGAATATTCTAGTTTCATCGACTGGAAGACTTAACATAAAAACGTTAATCCTTCCCAAATTGATCTATAGATTCGATATAAAGACAATAAAAAATTCCAGAAGATTTTTTCTTATGAAAATTGACAACTTGATTCTACACTTGATATGTGTGTTAATCATGTTTTTTGTGTTCTGAATTTCATGATGCTTTGACATCTTGGGGGCCTTGCTAACCCATGAGAGACTGCCTTTCCCAGGGCTGGCTAATTCCTTGAGATAGCAAATGACTCCCCAGGGAAGGAGACTTTCATATGCAAAGCAACAAATCCAAAGTCCATGCCCTCCAACTACCTCCTTTCCGGCTCTCACCAGGCTCTTATACTCTAGGCCAATGTTCCCCTGCACTAATCACCCCAGGGCCAGGGACCAGAAAACTCGAGACAGCCCCTACACTCCAGAGCCTGCTGAAATTATTCAAACCAGCCAATCCCAAACCTGCTTAGCCTGATTACCCTGCCTCACTCATTCCTTCCCGTGAAAACCACAGTAAAGGCTCTTGCCCGTGCTTTCTCCTTGCTCCTTCTGCCTTCTAAGCAAGTCTGGCCCTTCTTCACGTGGCCCTGTGTGGCACTCCATGCCCCCTCCTCTTGGGAATTGTGAGTAACAAATTATCTTTTCAAAGGAAATTGTCTCCTGATCCGTTGGCGTCCCTATACCTCACTAATAATAAAATCTGCATTTTAAAACAATATGGCACTTAAAAAGGCTAAAAATAGCATAGAGGATCTTAAAGAACAAAGTCAAAGGACTTGCCTTGACAGATGTCAAGACGTTGTACATCTATAACGTGTTATTGGTGCTATCTTAGACAAATAAACTAAGGAAAAAATCTAGAGACAGACCTACACTTATGTTTATTATTTTTGATAAAGGTGCCATTGCAATGAAAGGGGAAAGGATGACACTGGCAGCCATACATATGGAGGAAAGGTTCTTGACCTCTAATTCAAACCACACACAAAAATAGATTTCAGATGGAGTATAGATTTAAACTTCAAGTAAAACAATAAAGCTTCTAGAACATAATAGAAGGGAATATTTTCATGACTTTAGTGTAAGCAAAGATTTCTTAAATAGGACCCAAAAGCACCAACTATAAAGAGAAAGAATGATAAACTGGATTATATTAAACTTAAGAATTTCTGTTCCTCACATAACATAAGAATTTCTTTCTCATTAGTAGAGTGAAGTGACAAGCCATAGGATAGAAGAAAATATTCACATCACACAAAGCTGACAAGATACTCGTATCCGGATTATATAAAAAACTCATACAAATCCATAAGAAAAAAACTAGACAACTCAAGAGAAAAATAGGCAAAAGACTTGAAGAGTACTTCATAAAAGAGTATATCCAAATAACCAAGAAGCATTTGAAAAGGTAATCAAAAAAATTAGTTATCAGGGAAATATAAATTAAAACCATAATGAGTTACTAATATACACCCACCAGAATGGCTCAAGTTATTAAAATATACATTGGCAACATCAGGCACCGTCAAGAATGTGGAGCAATAGAACTATTGTCCACTGCTGGTGGGAGTGTAAATTGGTATGACCGTTTTGGAAAACTCACTGGCAGTATCTACGGAAGCTGAACAAATGCATATCCCATGACCCAGCAATTATATTCTCAGGTATATACTCAATATCTACTCAAGATATATTCCTAGGTACATACTCAAGTGAGTGAGCACTCTAAGACATGGAGAACAACATTCTAGCAGCATTATCTGTGTTAGCCAGAAAATGTGAAACAACCCAAACATCCATCAACAAAAGAATGGGTACAAAAATTGTGGTACGTTCATATGATACAATGTTATACAGTAATTCAAAAAAGAAAAAAAAGCTACCGCTACATGCAATGACATGGATGAATCTCACAAAAATAAAGTTAAGCAAAAGAAGCCAGATCTAAGAGTACGTATTGTATGATTCTGTTTTTATGAAGTTCAAAAACAGGCAAAACTCATCTCTAATGACAGGTATCCGAATCAAGACTACTTTTCAGGAAAGGTAACAACTGGGAAGAGCATGAAGCTTGTTCTTAATGTTCTAAATCTTCATCTGGGTAGTGGTTACACAGATGTGTTCAGTTTATGAAAATTCATCCAGCTGTACACAACACTTTTTGCACTTTTGTGAATGAATGTTTGACTTTAATAGAAACTTACTTAAAAAAAAGAACTCCCTTCCTTACCTGTAACCTGAAGTCTCCTCCTGGTTTTATAATTGTCAGTGATATATAGTTCTTTCAGTCATCTTTGGCTTAAAACCTCAGAACGTTCTAGATGATTCTTCTTTCCTCAGTATGCAAGTTCTCTTGAACTTTGCTTATAAATTTTCTTAGAGCCCCAGATGCTTCCCTTCAATCCATTCCCATTGGCCCACTCTACTTCAGATCAAGCCAAAACAACTACATTGCCCCTTAACTAGTTCCCTCTCTCTTGTCGCTCCTGGCCAATCTATCCTGAATGTCAACTTGGTTTATGATTTGGCCCTGGAGACAGTGTGTACATACGTGAAAATATAATCCACAGTTCAAGACAGTGTATTAGTAAATGGAAATCAGTGATACAGACAAGGGGACAGGAGTCGAGAAGAACCAGAGCAGGTGCTCAGTAAATTCCCCCCACTACAATGTATGTTCCACGAGGACGGTGGTGTCGTGTTTTGTCCATTGATGTGTTTCCAGTGCTTCCTAGCACACTACCTGGCACTCTAGCACTTTCCTCTAATCACAGCTTAAAAAGTATTCCACTATCGGGCTTGCCCTGTGGCCTAGTGGTTAAGCTCAGCATGCTCTGCTTTGGTGGCCTGGGTTCAGTTCCTGGGTGCAGACCTATACCACTTGTCAACAGCCACGCTGTGGCAGCAACCCACATACAAAATAGAGGAAGATCGGCACAGATGTTAGCTCAGGGACAATCTTCCTCAAGCAAAAAAAAAAAAAAAGGAGGAAGATTGGCAATGGATGTTTGTCTAGGGCAAATCTTCCTCAGCAAAAAAAAAAAAAAAAAAAAAGTATTCCAGTATCTTGTAGTGGAGCACACTTGATTTTGATAAAGGGAGTTAACTTTTGCTGCCAAGAGCCCTATGATTAACCAAATACTGGTATAAAGTTTCCAATCCCATTTCTTGTCATCTTTTGGTTTTTAAAATATTATTAAGCCATTTTTGTTTTTCCAAATTATGAAAGGAATATTGGCCACATAAAAAATAAATTTGAAGCAATATGCACCAAACAGGCAGCAGTGCTGTTTTCTGCAGATGAGCTAAGAGGGGACTTTTTACCTTCTACATTTCATATGTGCGTGTGTGTATAAATATACACATATATAATTCATAAGCGAAATATATGTATTGAAAAATTTTGTGCTTTTTGTAGAAAATGGATGATTCCCAAAAGGCTGAAAGAAGAATGAAAGATAAAAGGATCCAAAAGCATGTTGCAGAATTGGTCTGGGCAAGACATATTTGCTATGGCTGGCATTGCACTCCACAGTTTCCATCACACACATTGCTGGCCCTAAACTTTAGCTGGTGCTGCTGCCCTGCTCCCCAGGAGAGCTCCACCAGGCTGCAGCCACCAGTGTGCCGAAGAGCATGTGCTGTGGTTTTGTTTCTTGTAGCTGTAACTCCTGATTCAAAGTCCAAAGTGGATACGTCTGTTTGTCAAAGGTCAAGTGGTATATCCTGAATCATAATGCAAGGGAGATGGGGAGAGCAAAGGCGACGGACAAAAGCAGTCTTAGGTCAGGCTCCCAGGAAACATATTCTGAGAAGGAGATTTGTGTGCAGTGTAGTGAGGAATGGTCTCAGGAGCAACCTGTGTAAAGAAGTGAAGGAGGCAGGGTTGGGTTAGATGGAAAAGTTGAACTGCAAAGCAGTTGCATCAGGGTACTCGGTCGATCCCACAGGGAGCCCTGGAACAGGAACTGTGCCTTTAGACTTGCCCAAATTCAGGCAAGGGACCAACTTTTCTACTCCTACTGGTCATCGAATGTGGCTTGCCACCAGAGCGGGCACACAATCTTGGGCAAGGCGGCTCTCTGGCTCAGAGCAATTTCTGGAGAAAGATTCAGCTGGCAGCCAATACTCTTGGCAGCTGAGGAAATGGGGCTCTCAGTCCCAAAGAGAGAAGGCTGCGTGGCGCACCACAGCGCCCTCTACAGTTCGTCCCTTGGACCACTGGGACCTGCTTCCTTTGTAGTCAGTTCCCTCCATCTGGGAACAGCTCCAGGGTTTGGAATGATCACCCCTCCAGGAAAAACTTTTGAGAGAAAGGTTAGTGGGACAAACTACAGCCCCCACTGCTTCAGGTGGTCTTCAGCCACAATCTCCCTCCTCCAATACACATTCCAGTCCAAATTCTAGATTTCTCTCATCTTCAATCTAGATGGCTTACATGGTGGGTGACCCAGACCCTCATTACTGTGTGGTCTGGGGCCATGGTCACCATACTTTGCTTAGACTGTGGCTGCGTCCCTTGTGCATTTACCATAAATATTGGGCAGGGAGTACCAAGAGATTTTTAGTGAATCATTGGGTGCAAAATGCATTCCTTCCTACCCCTATTAACTAACAGCAACCACATCTCCTTCTGATGATCATGATCAATTAATTACCCATGATGGAATGGTTATTCCTTTCCTGCTAGCCTCTCGGCGCAAGGAGCCCAAAGTAACTAGGCAGTAGCTGTGGGAAATTTTTACTATGTCCCCTGGTGGAAGCATTCCTCTCTGGATACCAGGATCTCTAGGACTTAAAATTGAGGGGATGGGAAGCTCATATTCCCCAAGTGGTCCAATGGAAGTGATAGTAAGTGAGGCTACTCCTACTTACATTCCTTGGTTTCTAAACTTATGTACTTTGTCTATTGTTGACATAATGCCATATAATGGTCATTGATTTAGGGTATATATTGCATCCTGGAAGGTGATGTTCCATTCTTGTTGAATAATATCTCTACGCTCATCCCTCAGCTACACCTTCAAAAGGCTATTCCATCACTTTAGTAGTCCAGAAGCTTCTTAGTGGTGTGGTATATGATAGGACCTGTGAATCCCATTATCATGTGGCCATTGCCATACTTCCCTTGGTGTAAGTTGGGTTTCTTGGTCAGTGTTGATGTTATGCAGGATGCCCTACTGATAGATCACTCTGTAAGTCCTCAGATAGGGTGTTGCCCAAGAGACTACAGGCAGAAAAACAAGATTATGTCTAGAACATGTGTTAATTCCAGCTAAGATGAAGCAATGCCTCTTCCAGATGGGCCCAATAATCAGCTTGGCACGAAGTGGCTGGTTGGTGTCCTTGAGGCATGGCATTATATCAGGGACACAGTATTGGCCTCTGCTGCTGGCAGATTGGCCATTGCACAGCAATAACAGCTGGCTCAGCCTCGGTGGTGGGAGATCACACTTTTGGGTCCATTCGTAGCCTCCAACTCTGTTACAGTGACTATTCCATTCCTGAGCTGACTGTGCCAGCACTGGGGTGGGTGATAACAGAGACTGGCTGCCATCAAATGGCTGAGCCATTCTGTCAATTTGGTTGCCTAGTGGCTATTTTGTGGATGGATGCTCTCATGCGGTCATTGAAATGCAGTACAAAGGTATTCACACTTTTCCCCCACTTTCTTAGGTCCATCAATACCAGGAGTTCGCAAACTAAAGCCCACAGGCCAAATTCCCCCTCTGCCTGTTTTGTAAATAAAGTTTCATGGGAACAAAGTCATGCTCAATTATTTACATATTGTCTATGGCTGCTTTGGCACTACAACGGCAATGTTGAGTAGTTGCAACAGCAACCATATGGCCTGTAAGGCCAAAATATTTTCTCTAACCCTTTACAGAAAATGTTTGCAGACTCTTGATCAACATGCTTCTTTCCAATACCTCCTTGTCCCCAGTCTCCCAATCTTTTTACTTTCAGGTCCTTGGTCAATTCAGCCATTTGTCACTGCCTTCAAGTCTGTATATTTTTACCTTGGGCCACTTCTCTTTCTACACAAAGTAGATGACCAGATATACCACCCAAAGCTCTGACCACTGGGAGGATTTCCCCCCAACACTCTTTCAGGGTCACCCCTGAGCAAGACAGTACTGGATCAGCAGCCCACTTGGGTGACACCTCATATCGAGGCAATTTATCTAAGAATGAACCTTGGCCTTTTCCTCTGCCATCAGCTAGTAATCCCAGGAAGAGTCATGACTGCAACAGTGGAGGATGACACGGGGTCTAGGTCACTTGCTTGTGTAGCTTACTTTGGTCTCCGGCCCTACTTGATATGTACTGCTTCAATTTTGCAATGGATTGCTGCTGGGCTCACTCAACCTTAGACTTGGTTCGTCTGAGAGAAACCAGCTTATGATAGGCAGTTCTGACCACATGGTCACTTGATGTCCCATAGTCAGATGTTCCATCTCTATCATGGCCCAGGAGCATGCCAGGAGCTGTCTATGGAACGACATATAGTTGTCTTGGGCTTGTCATGCAGTCCTCACAGGTCTTTATTCACCATAGAAACCTCTAAAATCACAAAGTCTCCTGGATTACATGGCCCACATGGCAGTGTCGCTTGTAATGCCGCATGAACCAGTTGCAAAGTCTTTTCTTGCTCTGGGCTCCACTCAAAGTTGTCAGCCTCCCATATGACCCAATAAATAGGTCAGAGCAGTTGTCCCCAGTATGAAATGTATCTTTGGAACTGAAAGAGGCCATCAAATATTGTGCTGCCTTCTCAGTGGATCCCTTAACACTTTAATAATGTGGTGGGCCTCAGAATCTTCCTAGGATTTATCTCCCATTCTCTGGAGAGCATGTATCTTACCAAAGCTCCAACATACCTGATACTTCCTGCTTATGTGGTCTGATTAACATGTTGTTATTGACATAATGGACCACTGTGGTGTTCTTCGGGATGTTCAGATAGTCCAGATCTATTTGGACTACATTATGATGGTGTGCTGGATTTAAAATATGTCCACAAACTCTTGGGGCTGACCCGGTGGCACAGTGATTGAGTTCGTGCACTCTGCTTTGGCAGCCTGGGATTTGCTGGTTCAGATCCTGGGCACAGACCTACACAGCACTTGTCAAGCCATGTTATGGCAGCATCCCTCATATAAAATAGAGGAAGATGGGCATGGATGTTAGCTCAGGGACAATCTTCCTCAAGCAAAAACAAGAAGATTGGCAACAGATGTTAGCTCAGGGCCAATCTTCCTCACCAGAAAAAAAAAAAAATATATATATATATATATATATATTTACAAATTCTTTGATATTCCTTGCTTCAAGAGCAGAAGCTGTCCCAAGATGAGTAGGGTAAAACCTTGGACGTCACGGAAGCCACTGTGGCCCTGGAGAAGAACCTGCACTAGGCCCTTTGAAATCTTTGTGCCCTGGGTTCTGCCCACATAGACCCCATCTCTGTGACCTCCTGAGAAGCCAATTCCTAGATGAGGAGGTGAAAGTCATCAAGAAGATGGATGACCATGAGTAACCTCAGTAGGCTGGCTGGCCTGCAGTTTGAGTGGGCAAGTATCTTTTCGAAAGGCTCACCTTCATGGACCGCTAGGAGCCTCCGGAGCCCAGCAGCCTTTGAGGGGCCCCCGCACACCCTCTGGTGTCAGGGTTTCTACCTGAGATTCTCTCCGCTGCCACGAGGCACCTCTCCCAAGCAGTGGACCGATAGAAACAATAAAGCTTTTTGCAGCAAAACCTCCCACAAAACTCCTGTCTTTATTTGTAGGTAATATAATTGTTCAGTTGAAACACCCAAAAGAGTTGAAGGGAAATCTATCACAAGTGATAAGAAAATTTAGTAAAGTAACGTGAGATAAAATCAACATGTAGAAATCAATAGCCTTCATGTATACAAACAGTAAGCAATTAGAAGATTTAAAGAAAGAGAAGATTCAGTTAAAATAGCAAAATTAAAATATGTGGTGTAGACCTAAAGAAAATGTGCAAAACCTATATGAGTAAAGACTTTGAAACACACATGAAAGACCCAAAAGCGAGCTTGAACAAATGGAAAGATGTAACATGTTCTTGGATAGGAAGACTCAATATCATAAAGAGGTCTATTCTCCCTAAGTTAAGTGATATATTAATCATGATCTCAATGGAAATTACCATCGAGTTTTGATTGTTTGTTCTGTAGAGCTGAAGAAATTTATTGTACGAAGTTTATTCTTCCCAAAAGAAGAATAAACAAGCAAGAATAGCTAGAAAGATTCCTTAAGAAAGAGAAGTACGGACAGGCTAGCCTTCTAAGACATTAAGATGTTGTAAAGTCTCTATAATTCAAATGATGGAGAAGTGACACGTGAACAGACAGAGAGACCAAAGGAATTGAATAGAAAATCCAGAAATAGACCTAAGTGCAAAAGGAAATCTGGCATACAAGAAAGGTTGTATCTCAAATCAGTGTGGAAGGACAAACTTTTAAATAAACGGTATTGAGACAACTGTGTATCCAAATGGAGAAAAGATAACACGAGATTCATTCTTCTCATCTTACCAGAATAAGTGATAAATAAGTAAGAGAACTAAATTTGAAAAATTAAAGTATATAATACTAGAAGGAAACCTGAGTGCATTTCCATATAATCAGGGAGTGGGGAGAATATTCATAATTTTACAAATCAGAAGAAACAGAAGAAAAGATTGATAACTTTTACTACAGAGATATAAATATGCTTTTGCAGGAGAGAGAGGTTGAGAGAGAGAGCACCAGAAATTTTCAAAAGACAGATTGCCAAACTTGGAAAAGGTATTTACAACTTTTATCACAAAGGGTTAACACTCCTAATATATAAAGTGCTCCCGATTTTTAAAATGAGAAAAATATATGAACATAGATAGATAGTAGAAAAAGAAATGCAAATGGCGAAGATGCTCGATCTTTTTCATAGTAAGGAAAGTGGATATTAAAATTACTCTGAGATAACATTTCTGCCCTATCAGATTGGCAAAAATCCAAAAGTTTGACAACACACTCTGATGGTGAGATGTAGGGAGTCAGGCTCTCTCACGTGTTGCTCATTGCTCGTGGAATGCAAAGTGATACAATCTTTATGGAAGGCAATTTGGCAATGTCTGGCAAAATTAAATACGCATATATCCTTTGATTTATCAATCTTGCTTCTAGGAATCTATCCCAAAGACGCAGAAGTAAAACTATGAAATGGCATACAAACAAGGAGTTCATTGCAGCACCATTGGTAATAAACAAAGGACTGTAAACAATGCAAGGGTCCATCAATAAGGGACTGGTTGAATGTCACCTCTGCCATGGAGTACTATATAGATGCAAAAAGCAATGAGAAGACTTCCTATTGCTATGGACTGAATTGGGTCCCCTCAAAATTCATATGTTGAAGTCCCAGCCCCCAATGTGATGGAGATGAGCACTTTGGGAGGTAATTAGGTTCAGGTGAGGTCACGAGAGTGGAGCTCCCATGATGGGGTTAGTGCCCATATAAGAAGAGACATCAGAGAGTTTACTCTCTCCCCTGCCACATAGGGACACAGTGAGCAGGTGGCCTTCTACAAGGCAGGAAGAGAGCTCTCACCAGAAACTGACCATGCTGGCACCTTGATCTTGGAGTTCCAGCCTCCAGCACTGGGAGAAAATTAACTTCTGTTGTATAAGCCACCCGGTCTATGGTATTTTCTTATGGCAGCCTGGGCTGCCTGAGATTCCCATCTACCTCTAAGGAATGATTCCAGGATATATTGCTACATGGAAAAAAGCAAGGTACAGAACAGTGTAGAGTATGCTATTCTTTGAGTAAGAAAAGTTTGGGGATATGAATATACAAATGTATTTGCTGATATTTTCATAAAGAAAAAATGAAAGCGTCGTTACCCACAGAGCAATCTTTCCCAATCTTTTTACTCCAGAGGAACTCTAGAAATGATTGTGAGGTGTCAGGGAACTCCTGCATAAAAATTACACCTATACCTCATGATACATTAGCGTGGTTAGTAAATGTAGATATAACCATCCAATAATAATCAACAATGCTCTTTCGAGTTGAGAATGTTATTTTTTTCCCGTGGAGTATGCATTTTGCTTAACCTAATAACACACTTTTTTGGTGTGGTTCCTCCAGTCCTCAAAGGATATCAACTCCAATGCAAGTCACTAGTGTAAGTAAAGAAACCTTCAGCCTTTTATTTCCTACTTGATTATTTTACATTATCCAAGAAGATCTGAAGTCTCATAAATTTCAACAATCATAAGACATTAATGAGGTGTGATATGTGGTATATGTGTTTCTTCCCCCATTGAAAACTAAAAATGACTTTTTAGCTAAACTCTCAAGAGAAAAATAAAAAGTAGTTAAGCTTAGTTTACCTTTCCTGAAATTAATTGATTTCCTTTCTTTTTACTTTTTTTTTTTTTTGCCAAGGAAGATTAGCCTTAAGCTAACATCTGTGTCAATATTCCTCTATTTTCCATGTGGGTTGCTGCCATAGCATGGCTGACAAGTGGTATAAGCCCACACCCAGGATCTGAACCTGCAAACCCAGGCTGCTGAAGCAGAGCACACCAAACTTAAGCACTATGTCAAGGGGCTGGCCCTCATTTCTACAAAATTTTTAAACAGTTTTGAGATGTAATTCATATACCATGCAATTCACCCATTGCACATGTACGATCAGTGGTCTTTAGTATAGTCACAGATGTGTGACTATCACCACAGTCAATTTTAAAATATTTTTATCATCTCAAAAAGGAATACCATACCCTTTAGCTATGGCCACCTTCTCCCCCATCCACCCCAGCCCAAGCCAACCACTAGTCTCCTAAAAATGGTATCATATACTACGTGGCCTTTTATGACTGGCTTCCTTTCACTTAGCATAACGTTCTAGGGTTCATGCATGTTGTAGCACATATTAGTACTTCATTCCTTCTTAGGGCCTAATAATATTCCATTGTATTGCTAAGCGACATTTTGTTCATAGATTCATGAGTTGACAGACATTTGGATTGTTTTTACCTTTTGGCTATTATGAGTAACGATGCTATTCACATACAAGTTTTTATGTGGACATATGTATTAAATTCTCTTCGGTATATAGCTAAGAGTGGAATCGCTGAACCATATGTTAGCTTTATGTTTAGTCATTTGAGAGAGTGCCAGACTGTCTTCCAAAGTGGCTGCACCATTTTACATTACCCCCAGCAGTGTATGAGGGTTCCGGTTTGTCCACATCCTCACTAACATTTGTTATCTGTCTTTTTGATTATACCCATACTAGTGGGTGTGAAATAGTTTCTCATAGTATTGATTTGCATTTCCCTGATGACTAATGAGGTTGAGCATATTTTCATGTGCTTCTTGGCCATTTCGATATCTTTTTCAGAAAAATATTTATTTTTCTTAAATTGTGGTATAATACATATAACATAAAACTTATCATCTTAATAATTTTCAGTGTACAGTTCTGTAGTGTTAATTACACTCACGTTGTTGTTTTTTGCCCATTTTTAAATTTGGTTACTTGTATTTCATCATTGAGTTGAGCTGTAGGAGTTCTTTATATGTCCTATTATACAAATCCCTTATTAGATATATGATTTGCAAATATTTTCTCCCATTCTGTTGGTTATCTTTTTACTTTCTTGATAGTGTCCTTTGAAGCACAAAAATTTGAAATTTGGATGAAGGCTAATTTACCTATTTTTTCTTTTGTTGCTTGTGCTTTTAGTGTCATAGTTAAGAATCCATTTCCAAATCCAAGGTAATAAATATCTACTCCTATGTTTTATTCCAAGCCTTTAATAGTTTTAACTCTTCCGTTTAGATCCTTGATCCTATTTGAGTTACTTTTTGTCTATGGTGTGAGGTAAGGTACCAACTTCACTCTTTTGCATGGTAGCTGTCCAGCTGCCCCAGTGTCATTTGTGGAAAAGACAATTCTTTCCCTATTGAATGATCTTGGCACCTTTGTCAAAACTCAGTTGAATATAGACACATAGTTTTATTTCTGAACTCTCAGTTCTAGTCCATTGATCAATATGTCTATCCTTATGCCACTACCACTCTGTCTTGATTACCATTGCTTTGTAGTAAGTTTTGAAATCAGGAAGTGTAGGTCTTCCAACTCTGTTCTTCTTTTTCAAGGTTGTTGTTGCTACTCTGGGTCCCTTTCAATTCCAAATGAATTTTAGAATCATCTTTTCAATTTCCACAAAGAAGTCAGCTGGGATTTTGATAGAGATTGCATTTAACCTGCAGATCAATTTGGGGAGTATCATTATTTTAATAATCTTAAGTCTTCTGATCCATGATATGTGATGTCTTTGTTTTTATTCAGCTCTCTTTAGTTTCTTTCAACAATATTTTGTAGTTTTCAGAGTATAAATGTGCTGCTTTTGTTAAACGTATTCCCAGGATTTTATTCTTTTTGATGCTGTTGAAAATGGAATGGTTTTCTTAATTTCATTTTCAGATTATTTATCAAAAATGTATAGAAATACTGATCTTTGTATGTTGACCTTGTGTCCTGCAACCTTGCTGAAGTTGTTTATTAGTTCTAATAGTTTTTAGTGGATTCCTTAAGATTTTCTATATACAAGGTCTTCAAATCAAGGTAGTTTTACTTCTTTTTCATCTGGATGCCTTTTATTACACCTTCTTGCCTAACTGCCCTGGTTAGATCCTCCAGTACAATGTTGAATACAATTGGTGAGAGCAAACATCCTTGTCTTGTTCTTGATTTTAGGGGGAAAGAATCCAGTCTTTCACCATTAAGTAAGATATTAACTGTGGGGTTTTTGTAGATACCTTTTATCAGGTTGGGAAGATTCCCTTCTGTTCATAGTTTAAATGTTTTTATCATGAAAGGGTGTTGGAATTTGTCAGGTGCTTTTCCTGCATCTATTGAGATGATCATGTGGGTTTTGTCCTTTGTTTTATTGATATGGTATATTATATTAGTTGATTTTCATATGTTGAACCAACCTTGCATTCCTGGGATAAATCACACTTGGTCATTGTGTATAAACAATGATTTTATATATTTTTATATATTGCTGAATATTAATATTTTTATATGATAAAATTTATATAATTTTATATATTGCTGAGTTTGGTTCATTAGTATTTTATTATGGATATTTGTGTTTATATTCATAAGGGATATTGGTCTGTAGTTTTCTTTTCTTGTGATGTCTTTGTCTGGCTTGGTATCAGGGTAATACTGGCTTGTAATATGAGTTAGGAAGTGTTCCGTCTCTTCTGTTTTTTTTGAAGAGTTTGAGATGGGTTGGTGTTAATTCTTCAAATACTTGGTAGAATTCAACAATAAAACCATCTTGTTCTGGGCTTTTCTTTGTTGGAAGTTTTAAAATTACTGACTCAATCTGTTGTTATAAATTTATTCAGATTTTCTGTTTCTTTTTTAGTCTATTTTGGCAGTTTCTGTCTATCTAGGAATTTTTCTATAGCATGTAGGTTATCCAGTTTGTTGGGATACAATTGTTAGTGGTATTCTCTTATAATCCTTTTATCTCTGTAAGGTTGTTAGTAATGTCCCCTCTTTCATTTCTGATTTTGGTAATTTGAGTCTTCTCCTTTTTCCTTGCTCAGTCTAGCTAAATGTTTGTCAATTTTGTTGATCTTTTCAAAGAATCAATTTTTGATTTTGTTGATTTTCTGTAGTTTTAAAAATTCTGTATTTCATTTATCTCCATTCCAATCTTTGTTAATTTCTTCCTTCCGTTTGCTTTGGATTTAGTTTGAACTTCTCTTTCTAGTTTATAAGATGGAAGATTAAGTTTTTAATTTGAGATCTTTCTTTTTTTTAAGGTAGGCATTTACAGCTATGAATTTCTCTCTAAGCACTGCATCTCATAAGTCTTGGTGTGTTGTGTCTTTGTTTTCATTCATCTCAAAGTATTTTCTAATTTTCCTTTTCATTTCTTCTTTGACTCAATTGTTATTAGGACTGTATTGTTTAATTTCCACATATTTGTGAGTGTCCCAAGTTTCTTTCTGTTATTGATTTTTAATTTTGTTTCATTGTGGTTGGAGAACATACTTTGCATTATTTCTATCCTTTTAAATTTACCGAGGTTTGTGTTATGGTCTAGCATATGGTCTATCTTGAGAAAATTCCATGAGCACTGGAGAAGAAGTTCTATTCTGTGGTGGTCAGGTGGAGTGTTCTGCAGATGTCTTTTAAATACAGTTGGTTTTGTAGTGCTGTTCAAATCTTCTATTTCTTTGTTGATCTTCTGTGTAGTTCTTCTACCCATTATTGAAAATGGAGTATTGAAGTCTCCAACTATTATTGTTGAATTGTCTATACAATTCTGTCATTTTTTGTTTCATGTTTTTCGGAGCTCCATTGTTAGCTGTGTATGTGTTCACAATTGCTATATCTTCTTAATGGATTGTGCAACAGCTCTTTGCAGAAGAAAAAGTGGTCTTGAATTCCACTATTATTTACACATATCACAAATGTTAAGGTGTGACATTTATTGGTGAAATCTGTTGACCCATCAGCCTGGATAGAGATGTTGATGATTTTAGTGTATTACAGAAACTTCTTTGGCATTGTGTGACATATCATCAATGCAGTGCCTCATTGTACTTTGGGGGGACAGAATCTTTCTATACTCTCACAGTGAATCTTGTTTTAGAGTTCAGTGAACTCTAATTGTACATCTGGCTTTACTAGGTTCTCACCAACTGTACGACATTTTCTTTCCTGGGCAATAAGTCCTGCTACTAAATAATCTGATTCCTGAGTCTTTTTACTGTTTGTGACTTTCTTTTGTTTTTTTTTTTTTTACTTCTTTTTGTGTGTGAGAGGAAGATTGGCCCTGAGCTAACATCTTTTGCCAATCTTCCTCTTTTTGCTTGAGGAAGATTGTCACTGAGCTAACATCTGTGCCAGTTTTCCTCTCTTTTATGTGGGATGCTGCCACAGCATGGCTTGATGAGTGGTGCTAGGTCCACACCTGGGATCTGAACCTGAGAACCCTGGGCCACCAAAGCCAAGTACGCAAACTTAACCACTTTGCCACCCAGTCAGCCCCTGTTTGTGACTTTTGTTTTTAAAGATTGACACCTGAGCTAACTGTTGCCAATCTTCTTCTTTTTTTTCTTCCTCTTCTTCTCCCCGAAGCCCCCCAGGACATAGTTGTATATTCTGGTTGTGAGTGCCTCTGGTTGTACTATGTGGGATGCTGCCTCAGCATGGCCTGATGGGCTGTGCCATGTCCACGCCTAGGAGCCAAACCAGCGAAACCCTGGGCCGCCAAAGAGGAGCACATGAACCCAACAACTTGGCCATGGGGCCAGTCCCTGTTTGTGACTTTTAAAAATGAGAACTTTACCCTCTTTGGAGATTCCAGTAGCCACTTACAATAATTAGGCCCTTTACTTGTCAAATGGCTGTTATTCCTAGTTAAGTGTCTTTCAATTTTGTTGGAGCCTCCTATAGACTGAAGCTTTGTTTCCCCTCAAAATTCATATGTTAAATCCTAATACCCAATGTGATGGTATTTGGAGGTGGGGCCTTTGGGAGGTGATTAGGTCATGAGGGTGGAGTCCTCAAGAATGGGATTAGTGCCCTTGTAAAAAGACCCTTCCCCTTCTCCTATTTGAGGACACAGCGAAAAGACAGCTGTCTATGAACCAGGAGGCAGGTTCTCACCAGACACTGAATCTGCTGGTGCCTTGATCTTATTTCCCAGCCTCCAGAACTGTAAGAAATAAATTTCTGCTGTTTATAAGTCTCTCAGTGTATAGTATTCTGTTATAGCCCAAATGGACTAAGACAGAGCCATTGCTGAATATGTAAGTCGTTAACCACAGACTATGCACAAAGGAACGGAACAACTCAAGTTACCAGCCCATGTAAAACCTTTTCACAAATATATTTCATTATAAAGATGAACTTTTTCAGGTCCATTGTCCTCTAGTGCATTGAAATGACTCAGAAGACTGAAAATATTCACCATTAACTTGATCCAAAATGTCTGTAAACCTAGGGCTAGAATCTTCCTTTTATTTTTCACACTACGTCTTCAAAAATCCCTGGATTGGGGGCCGGTCCCATGGCTGAGTGGTTAAAGTCCCACGCACTCCCCTTCGGCAGCCCAGATTCATGGGTTTGGATCCTGGGTGAAGACCTATTCCATTATCAACCATGCTGTGGAGGCATCCCACATACAAAGCAGAGGAAGATTGGTACAGATTTTAGTTCAGGGCTAGCCTTCCTCAAGCAAGAAAAAGAAGAGGATTGGCAATCGATATTAGCTCAGGGAAAATCTTCCTCACGCACACACACAAAACAAACCCCACTGGACTGGACTGTCAAACATATTTGTAAAACACAAATGCTAGTGCTAATATGATATAAACCATAAGGATATATTAAACATCCACATGAGAAAATTGAAAAAATAATGAATGTGTCATGATACACATCACTTTTAACATATGCAGTACACATTTTGCAATATTTACAACAACTGCAAAATGACAGGGGTGAACAGCTAAGTTGTACTACTAAAAGTTCCTTCTTCAGAATGAATTTTCCCCTTTTATAGTCTGTTAAGCTGGTAATGCTTGTTCACCCTATGAGTAAGATGGCAGTGTGTTAGGGGAAGTGGGGAAGGCAATCTGAGTGGGAGAGTGTGTTGCTTTACAATATGTCCACAAATTTTTTGACACTTTTCCCTTCAAAAGATGGAACCCAATTCCCTTCCCCTTAGGTGTGAGCTATTCTTATCTATTCTTAGATTCACTTAATGAATAGCATATGGTAGAAACGTAAGTATGTGATGTTCAAGATTGAGACATAAAGGGCGTTGTGGCTTCTTCCTTGCTCTCTCTCTTAGATCACACCCTCTGGGGGAAACTAGCAGCCACCTTGTTAGGATACTCAAGCAGCCTTTTTAAGAGTCCTACATAAAGAAGAACGAACGCCTCCTTCCAATAGGAAAGTGAGGGAGCCATCTTGGAGGTGGATCTTCCAGCCCCTGTCAAGCCTTTAGATGACTGAATCCTAGGCTGACATCTTGACTACAACCTCACGAGAGACCCTAAGCCAGAACCACCTACCTAAGCTGACCCACAGAAACTGTGACATGATAAATATTGATTGTAAATTTTGGAGTAATTGGTTAATCAGCAATAGGTAGCAAATACAGATTGGGACTGACATCATCAGCTTACCACCCTTCTCCCCATACAATAAAGAGCTTAATTTTTCTTTTTTTTTTTTTTTGAGGACGATTAGCCCTGAGCTAACATCTGCTGCCAATCCTCCTCTTTTTGCTGAGGAAGCCTGGCCCTGAGCTAACATCCATGCCCACTTTCCTCTACTTTATATGTGGGATGCCTACCACAGCATGGCTTGCCAAGCGGTACCATGTCTGCACCCGGGATCCATACTGGTGAACCCTGGGCCGCTGAAGCAGAAAGTGCGCACTTAACCACTGAGCCACCGGGCTGGCCCCCAGAGCTCACTCTTTATCAGCAGACACCCCTATCTTCTGTCAAAACTGAGAACAGACTCAGCCAAATGAGCTCAGTATTTCCGTGCACTGCCAATAATGCCTCATTGACCAAAGCAACTCACGTGGCCAAGCCCAGATCCAAAGGGAGGAGAAATGGACTCCACCTCCTGAGGAGAAGCTGCAAGGTCATATGGCAAAAGGGCGTGCACACAGGAATGAGAGTAATTTGTGACCTTTCAAAGAAATCTACCAAAAGCAGAGACATCTTATTGGGTCAGAAAGCACAGAAGCTGTCAAAGACTAATGGAGTCATTTCAAAAGGACACAGGAGACAACCGGAAGGGGCTTCCACCAACCTAAGATGAGATGACTGGAATTTGCTTTAAAATACTCTAGAAAAAACACAGCTGGGGTAGGGAGAGATGAAACAAGATTGGCAGAAAGTTGAGAATAGTTGAGGCTGAGTGATGGACACGTGAAGATTCGTTTTACTAGTCTCTCTACTTTTGGTGTATTTGAAACTTTCCTTAATAAGAATTTTTAAAAAGTTATATATATTCAAGATAAGAAACTCAGAAAACACAGAAATAATAAAAATGTAAAATTATTGGTTAATCCCACCACTCAGAGATCCGAACGGTAACATCGGACTGTTCTTCAAGGCTGTTGCTATTCATATTTGCAAACCCTGGCCTCTCCAGCGTTGCTCAGGAGTGTCATTAACCATCGTTACATGACCACAGCCTTCGGCTCCTCACCAGGGAGCCACACCTCAGGGTTACCCATGGAAGAAGCAACTTGCTTGCAAATTGGCACCTGCAATTTGGTGGCTCTGTCCTTGGCACTGTGATTTGGGGGCACATGTCTGAAACCAGTGTTTTTGCCCTGACTCAGGATCTTACTTGGGCAGCTCCCTTCTGGCCTTCACACAGGTCTCTCCTTGAACATGTTTAGCTGCCCATCTCTGCACAGTCACCAGGCCCTCAAACCCACGAAGGGAACTATGAGTACGGCATAAACCTCTATTTGAATTCGGCCTGTCTGAAACACACCCTACACATTTGGAGAGACTCTCTCCCCTGCTTTTTATATTATTGGGTAACAAGAAGACTGAACTTTTGCTTAATTTATGTGGATTTGTTTTGCAAACTTTACCAAATCGGGATCATCTCTATTTTTTCAATTTACATATTTTGGAAATATTTTCGTGTGCCACGAAATATACTTTATAATGTGATTTTTAGTGATGATATAATTTTCTGAAGAATACGTGTTATGCATTCAAATTATTTTCCACAGCGTTTTTCACAGCTCTAAATAATGCTGCAATGAACAAACCTTCCATTACCTGTTCATTTCCTCAGAATACGGTCCTAGAAATGGCATTACTGAAGCAAGGCATCCGAACAATTTGAAACTCCCCATATGCATGTCTGTAATATTTTAAAATGTTGTCAGTGTGTTATGTGAAAAATGGTATATCCCTTTCATTTGCTTTTGTTTGATTACAAGTGAAACTGAAGAAGCCTTTTAATGATTTGGGGCAAAGGTCAGGAGATATTAAGGGAAAAAAGGTCGTAGAGCTCTCTCTCTTGAAGGACAGTACCTTTAATGTGCGCCACATCTGATGTAGCAGTCAGTGGGTGTGAGTGGCACAGCACTGGAGCCAGATAGATGGGTCTATCTGGGCAGGTTTCTGGCCCATTTCTTCACCTGTAAGAATGGGGTCATAGGAGCACTTATCTCCTGTGTCCTGAGGTGATCTCACCAGGTAATCCATGGAGGGTTCAGTTTTTTCCTGCCCTGGAGTAAAATCTCAGCACGTCACCATCAGGGCTGTGACATGTTCGGACATTTGGAAATATTCCAAAATGTTAACAGATATTATCACTGGATGCTAGTATTGTGTGCGATTCCTTTTTCTTACCTTGTTCTGTATTGTTGAAGTTTTTATAATGATCACGTGTTACTTTAATGAATTCAAAAGACTTTATTAAAGATGTTTTTTAAAACGCAGCACCTCCCAGCTGGGAAGCCCTCATTCCCCAAGGTTTGCAAACGTTTCAGCACTAAGCAGCACCCCCAGACAGCTGACCCCGCACCCCACCCACAGCTGCCTGTCCAATGGTGTCTCTGAAGGCTGCGAGGATCAGCGTCTCGGGGCTGCCTGCCAGGTGCACAGCTGTGACCCCTCACAGCTTGAGCCGCTCTCGCCATGGCAAATTGAGGGCCCGCCTGGCCAGGGAGAGGGTCCTGCTGGAGTTGAGCAGAGATGAGGGAGCCAAGAACTGCTGTGGTAGCCCCAGCCCATCCGGTCCCACCATCTGTGCCTCTGGCCTGGCAATCCCCAACAGGCTTTGGATTATTTTTAGAACTGACAGAGGCCTTCAAGATCACCTAGCCTGTGGTTCAGCCTAGGCTGCACATGAGAATCATTCAGGAAGCATCTTAAAGCAGACGGACGCTCCGGCTGCACTCCAGACCTATTAGATCAGAATCTCCAGAAGTGGATCTAGCCACTGGCAGGTGATTGTGACACGCGGACGGAGTCAAGAGCCACTGAGTCCGAGCTCTACATTTCATAATTGAAGAAGCTGAGGCCTGGAGGCCAAGCAGCGTCACATGGAGCATTGTAGGACTTGAACACACACCTCAGCTGGTAATACAGCAGGAATCACGTAGTCCTCCCTCATACATTGAGAGGGCCGGATCTTTACAAAGATTTCCTCAGATTTCATCTGAGTTAGTCCACATAACATGGAATGACGAAGGCAGGTAGATATCATCTCTGTTTTGAAGACCAAGAAACAGAACCAAAAGGATAAAGTGAATTGCGAATCTGAGATAGAGCCAGAACTATAATCGGACTTAATTCCCAGGACACCCAGAGGTAGGACGCCTTCCAAGGAGAGCACTCAGGTGAGAATGCCTTGGAAGGCTTGCATTCCTGAGCCCTGCCCTGGACCCACCGTATCAGCACATCTGGGTGTGGGAGAGAGTACGTGCAGTCTTTAGAAACTCCTCAGGGGGATTATAATAGACACTAAGGGTCATTGCAAGTGCCTCCACTACAGTGACCTGGGGCTAAACAGCAACAGTATATGCCTATTTAAACTTTAATTTTAATTGTGTGCGAGGGGACTTCTAAGTTCAGGTTGGCTGAGCTGAAGAAAACCTCAAAGAAATTGCAATCAATATTCTCAGAGCGAGACGATCCTACATTCACTAAGCAAGAACAGGATGATATTTAATTTTAGAAAGGAATGACAACATGGAAAAATAAAAGGCCATGGAGATATGCTTACAAAATTCTGAGTGACAGTGCATTTTAACCCAAGAGCTCATTCCATGCCTAGCCAAACGATCAACTAAATGTACATGAAACATCAAGACGTCTTCAGACTTTCAACGTAAAAAATGAACCAACCAGCAAACAAGCACACAAAAGAATGTGCCCTTTCTCAAAAAGCTACTTTGCATCACACCTAGAAACCAACCAGTTAGATGGGAGTAAGAGGACAGAGGCCATTTTTTGACTTTTTAAACTATGTGCATATATGACTTTGATTAAAAAAAAAATTCTATAGCTTCCAAAGGTAATTCCAAAAGTGTTTGACCCAATAGCATCATTGCCTGGCTAACTTTCAGAAAAGAAAAAAGATATTTGTAGCATAGATACCCAATTAAAGATTTGCAGGGAGAATATATAAAGAACTCCTATAGATAAACAAGAGGGGTGGGAGGAGACCCGAATCCAAAAGGAAAATGGGCAAAAGATATAAACAAGAATCCGTGAATGGCTCACAAATGTATGAAAAGTTTCTTACTAGAAATCAGGGAGATACAAATTAAAAGCACAATAAGATACCATTTCATTTTTTTCCCTTTCCATCTTTTTAAAACAATAACTTTTTAAATTGTTTGCCTTCCTATTCTATGTTTTCCTTTTGCTAGTATGAAGGTCATATATGTGTTTTTTGGTCTTTTAGTAGCCACCCTTGAAAATTCACCAGCCATACTTAAGAAAGCCTAAAGTTAGTATCTTAACAGTTCTTCTGAAAAAAAAATCTAATGATCTTGTGTAATTGTTCAATATTTGAGTTCTGTGGTTTTCAACACTACAAATTAGGCATTATTACTATTATTATTATTATTATACAGAGCTTGTTCAGATTTCCTGCATATTTATTTGCACAGCCAATGACTAGCAACCAATGGTGGGAGGGGTGGAACATAAGCCCAGCATCAAGATGGGGTAACTTTGAAGTGCGATTTGTGTTCCGGGGCTCCCTGTGGGATTAGTCTGATGTTAGACCTCAGCTGAAACTCCCTTTGCCTCTCCCATCCTATCTTTCTTCCCTTATTTCCTTACAGGTGTCTCCCTTAAGAGCATCACCTCAGCAAATCACTTGCACAAGAACCCCATCACAGGCTCTGTTCTGAGGGATTCTGACCCAAGATAGCATCCTCAAGAAGTTCCTTTTGTATAGGCCTATTATATATGACTCTCCCCATTTTCACCTGAAACTTTTGATTTCCTCCTTCATTTTGAAAGGTAGCTTTTCAAGGTACGTGATTTTAAATTGACATCTATTTTCTTCTTAGTGCTTTAAAGAGATCATTTCAGATAGGCACATGAAAAGATGTTCAATATCATTAATCACTGGGAAAATGCAAATCAAAATCACAAAGATATACCACTTCTCACCCACTAGGATGGCTATAACTAAATAGATGGACGATAACAAGTGTTGGAAAGGATGTGGAGTAACTGGATCCATCACACATTGCTAGTGGGAATGTAAAATGGGGCAGCTATTTTGGAAAACAGTGTGGCCATTCATCAAAAATTTCAACAAAGAGTTATCACGTGACTCAGGAATTCCACTTCTTGATATAGATCCAAGAGAAATTAAAACATACATCCACACACAAACTTGTACATGAATGTTCATAGTAGCATTATTCATAATAGCCCAAAAGTGGAAACAACTTAAAATTCTGTCAATTGATGAATGAATAAACAAAATGTGGTATATCCACACAATGGAATCTTATTCAGCAAAAAAAGAAATGAAGTATTGATACATGCTACAACATGGATGAACCTTGAAAACAGACTAACAGAAAGAAGCCAGGCACAAAGACCACTTGTTGTATGATTCCATTTATACGAAATGTTAAGAATGGGCAAATCTATAGATACAGAAAGCAGACTGGTAATTGCTTAGGGCTGGGTAAGAAGAGGGGGAGAATGAGGAGTGACAGCTAATGAGTACGGGGTTCCTTTTAGGGAGGATGAAAATGTTCCAAAATTGATTATGTTGATAGTTGCACAACTCTGTGAATATACTAAAAACATCAAATTGTGTACTTTAAATGGGTGAATCATATGGCATGTAAATTATATTTCAATAAAGCTATCTTTAAAAAGTTATCAATCCAGCGATCAAATTCCTTGGTATTTACCCAAATGAATTGAAAACGTATGTCCACACGAATGCAAACTGGTGCAGTCACTATGGAAAACAGTATGGAGACTCCTTGCAAAACTGAAAATAGAAATACCATATGACCCAGCTATCCCACTACTGAGCGTCAAACAACTTGAAATCAACAATCCAAAGTAACATATGCACCCCTATGTCCATTGCAGCACTATTCACAATAGCCGAGACATGGAAGCAACCCAAGTGCCCATCAACTGATGATTGGATAAAGATATGGTATATATAGACAATGGAATATTACTCAGCCATAAAAAAGACAAAATCATCCCATTTGCAGCAACATGGATGGACCTGGAGGGTATTATGCTAAGCGAAATAAGCCAGACTGAGAAAGACAAACACCATATGACTTCACTTATATGCAGAATATAAACAAGCATATGGACAAAGAAAATAGTTCAGTGGTTACCAGGGGAAGGGGGTAGGGGGTGGGCCTGGGGTGAAGGGGGGCACATATATAGTGACGGACAACAAGTAATGTACAACTGAAATTTCACAATGATGTAAACTATAATGAATGTCAATTAAAAAATAAAAATAAATAAATAAAATAAAATATAGTTTAATAATTTGTTTTAAAAGACAAACAAGTCCACATGAAAACCTGCACAAGAATATTCATAGCAACTTTATTTATAATTGCCAAAACTTGGAAGCAACTAAGATGTCCTTCAGTAGGTGAACGGATAAACTGTGGCACATCGAGACAACAGAATATTATTCAGTGCAAAAAGGAAATGAGCCATTAAGCTGTGAAAAGACATGGGGGAAACTTAAATGGATTTTACTAAGTGACAGAAGCCAGTCTAAAAGGCCACATACTGTATGATTCTAGAAAAGTTAATTCTAGAGACAGTAGAAAGATCAGCGATTGCCAGGGGTTAGGGAGGAGAGAGGGATGAACAGGTGAGCACAAGGATGTTCAGGACAGTGAAAATATTCTCTACGATGTTGTGGTGATGGGTATGCATCTCTATACGTTTGTCAAAATCAACAGAATGTCCAACACCAAGAATGAACTCTAATGTAAACTAGGGACTTTGGGTGGTAATGATGCGTGAATGTAGGTTCATCGATTGTAATAAATGTACCACTCTGGTGCATGTGGGGGTGTATGGGAACTCTGCACTTTCTCCTCAGTCATGACAGTGAACCTAAAACTGCTCTAAAAATAAAATCTATTTTTTTAAAAAAAGAAATGAAAAAAAGTGACAGTCACCTGTATTAAAAAAAAAAAAAAAAAGGTATTATTTCACTGTCTTCTGGCTTCCATAATTGCTACAAGAAGGCTACACTGGTCTAATTGCAATTTCTTTGCTGGTGACCTGACTTTTTTCTGTCTTTTAAAAAATCTCTATCTTAGGTGTTCTGCAGTTTCACTGTACTGTGTCTAGGTGTCAACTGTTTCTTATTTATCTTGTTTCCTGCAGCTGTGGATCTATGGACGTGGTCTATCCTCAGTACTAGAAATTTCTCAGCCATTATCTCTTCAAAGATGCTCTCTTTCATCCTTTCTATCCTCTCCTGGAGTTCTGAGAGGAAGATGCTGGACCTTCTCATCCTATCCTTCTTGACTTGCAACTTTCTTTTCTTATTCTCCATCTTCTTGCCTCTCTCTCTTTCCATTCCAGATAATTTTTCTCTTCATCTCTATATAATCTCTGTTTGACCCTTCCATTAAATTTTTTCTCTTTTAGTTTTGAGATAATTGTAGATTCACATGCAATTTTAAGAAATAATATAGAAAGATCTCAAATACATTTGACCCAGTTTCCTCCAATGATCACATCTTGCAAAACTGTACTGCAGTATCATAACCAGGATACTGGTATTGATACAGTCAAGATACAGAATTTGTCCACCACATAAGGGCTCAGGTTGCCATTTTGTACTCACATCCACTTACCTCCTACCTCTGCCCTCTCCTTAATCCTTGGCAATCACTAATCTGTTCCCTATTTCTATAATTTTGTCATTTTAAGAATTTTATATAAATGGGGGCCGGATCTGTGGCCGATTGGTTAAGTTCACATGCTCTGCTTTGGTGGCCCACGGTTTCGCTAGTTCGGATCCTGGGTGCAGACATGGCACTGCTCATCAGGCCATGCTGAGGTGGTGTCCCACATGCCACAACTAGAAGGACCCATAACTAAAGTGTACAACTATGTACTGGGGGATTTGGGGAGAAAAAGCAAAAAAAGGAAAAAAGAAGTTTGGCGAAAGTTGTTAGCTCAGGTGCCAATCTTAAAAAAAAAAAAGATTATTATATAAATGGAACCATGCTTTTTTGTTGAATTCTATTTGCTAATATTTGTTAAGGATTTTTACATCTTTATTCATGAGGGAGATTGGTCTGGCTGTTGAGTTTTTATTTCAACAATTATCTTTTTAATTTCTTTTTTTTCTCCCCAAAGCCCAGTACATAGTTGTATATCCTAGTTGCAAGTCATTCTAGTTCTTCTATGTGAGACCTCACCACAGCATGGCTTGATGAGTGGTGCTAGGTCCACGCCCAGGATCTCAACCTGTGAAACCCTGGGCCACCATAGTGGAGTATGTGAAATTAACCACTCAGCCATGCAGCCAGCACCCTATCTTTTTACCTTCTAAACATTTGATTTAGTTTGCTTTAAACTTCTTTGTTATTGACTGTCTCTGTTGCCTTCTTATTTTTGTGTTCCTATTTTGTTTGTTTTTTTTTTTTCATAATAAGGGATTGTGAGCTCACATTTGGCTTATCTTAATCTAGGAGAATCCCAAGGGCTTACACTGGGGATGATTTCCACCAAGCAGAGTTTGCATTTCCTTCTGCTGGGGCCAGAGAGGACCCACCTCCTGGGGTCACCTCAGCCCCCTTTGCACTATTCCCATCAGAGTCTCATCTCTGCCCTTCGGCTGCTGGCCCAAGGCTCACTCTCCTGACTGCGGGGCTTCTGTCAGTATTTACTGTCCAGGCAACTGCCTCTCAGGACTGTTCCCCTTTGAAGATTTCTCTCTGTCTCCTGCAAATCCAGCACAGCAATACAGACAATGGTTTTGTTTTTGTTTTTGTGGGAGATCCTCTAAGAACATCTAGTTCACGACAGTGCTAGCAACAGAATGAGATTCCCATTCACATCTATCAGAATGGCAAACACTTCAATGCCCAACACTTCAAGCATTGAGGACATGAGCAAGTTAGCCCCTTGTGCATTGCTGGTTGGAGCATAAATTGGGACAACTACTTTGAGGGTCTAGTTGTTATTATCCAGAAAAATTTAAGACGTACGTATCCTACATTCCACTCCTGGTACATGCTCTAGTTAAACTCTCCCACACATGTCCTAATAGACATGTACAAGAATATTCATCATGAGTTTATAAAGTGAGTTTATAAAAGAACTCATTGAAAACAGGCTCAATGTTTATTAGGAGCATACATTGTGGTATATTTATACAATGGAATACTATGCAGCAAAGGAAAAGAATAAATCAGAGCTATGTGTATTAATATGGATAAATCTCACAAACAATGTGAGCAAAAAATGCAAGCTGCAAAAAATATATATAATATGATTGTCTGCATAAATATTAAAACACGTGAAACAACAGTAAATATGACTTAGGAATGCATCCATACATAGTAAGACTGTGAAGAAATGCGTAATAGCAATCAACACCAAACTCAGAACAGTAGTTTCCTGTAAAGAGAAGAGTAGGGATATAAATGGGGAGGGGACCCAGGGGCTTCAACTCAATTAATGCTGCTTTATTTCCTAAACTGGGTGATGAGTACATGGTTATTCACTATATTATTCTTTGTATCTTGTCATAAGTCTTGCCTCGTCATCTAGCCAGGTTACTACCTCTGAGTACCTCTAATGGAGTGAACCCCAGAGTCACCAGTAGAAATGAGATTAAGTTCAGTCAGGAAGAAGGTGCATTGTGAGAAAAGAAGACAGCTGAGGTCCACTAACATCTCTAAAGACTGAAAAGGTAAATACTTGGCAAATATGGTATTTACAAATCTACAGGAGAAAAGAATTTCAAGAATGCTTATGTAGTAGGCAGCTTCTGCAAGGGCTCCCAAGGATCCCCATCTCCTGGGATTCATATCCTTGAGTAACAACATCCTGTTGAGCATGGGCTAAACACAGTCACTTGATTCTAACAAAGAATATGTGATGGGATATCACTTCCCAGCTTAGGTTACTAAAGAATATGACTTCCGTCTTGCTTGAATTCTCTCTTTCTTTTGCTCATCTCCTGGCTTGCTCTAATGAAGGAAGCTGCCATCTTGTGAGTTGTTCTATGGAGAGGCCTACATGACAAGGAACTGGGGGTGGCTGCCAGCCAACAACCAGGGATGAACCAAGGTCTCAGTCCAACAGCCCATGAGGAACTGAACCCTGTGAACAGCTGTGTGAGTAAGCTTGGAAGTGGATCCTTCCTTAATCAAGCCTTCAAATGAGACCATAACCCCGGCCAACACCCTGATTACAGCCTGTGATAGACCCTGAGCCAGGGAACTCAGCTCGCGTTCATGACCCACTGAGACTATGAGGTAATAAATGTTGTTGTTTTAAGCCATTAAGTTTTGGGGTGATTCATTATGCAGCGATAGATAACCAATATAGATTTTGGTACCTGGAAATGAGGGGCTGCTGTAACAAATACCAAAAGGTATGGGAGTGGCTTTGGGACCAAGTGGTGAGGAAAGGCCGGAAAGATTTTGAGGAGCATATTAGAAAAAGCCTAAATTGCCTTGAACATGCTGTTAGCAGAAATCTGGAGGCTTCGAGGAGGCTGCCAGTGAAAGCTCAAAAGGAAATGAGGAAAACATTATCAGAAACTAGAGGAAGGGGGAAGGGGGAGTTGTTATATAATGGCAGAAATTGTCATTTGCAGTTATGTAGAAGGTAGAACATGTGCCTAATGAACTTGGTGATCTAGCTGAAGAGATTTCCAAACAATGTGTTGAAGATGCCTCCTGGTTTCTTCTTGCTACTTAGAGTAAAATTCCAGAGGAGAAAGACAAATTGAAGGAAGATTATTAAACAAAAAGGAGCCAAGACTTGATGGTTTTGAAAGTTCTCAATCTCTCTAGATGGCAAACTATGCTAAAATTAGGAAATGACTTCTGAGCACTGTTAGAAAACGATGATCTGGGGATAAAGGCAAAGGTGTGATTCTACAACCTTTCATTAAGACCTCAGAAAGATCAAAGAATCAGAGCATTATTCAGTCACATAAAAAACCCTTTCAAGAGATTAAGAGTGTCCCTCCCAGATACTGTCCAATCAAGCAATAGGGCCTCTAGGACGTTTAAGAGCACAGCCTCCCAGCAGGAGCCCAAGGTAGCAAAGGGCTAATCTTAAAGAGATCTGTGGGAATTTCGTTGAATGGAATGAACCCCAGTGAGATTCACAGAAGACCCACAAAATTTTTGAGAAAACTAAATAAGCAGAAACACTGCCAGTTTGGACTGAAAGGGGCAGAGATGTAAAAAATGAAAAAAAAGATTGTTGGACTTCCAAACTTTTACTGGAAGGAAGCAGGCTGAGAAAACTGTTCAGGTGCAAACACCCATTACCTTCATGATAAAGGAAGGATGGGCTCAGAGGCAGAACCAAGAGCCCATAGGGTGCAGCCAAAAATCATGGAGAACTATTCCCAGGCCTTGAAACCTAATCAAGGAACTTGGAACATCTAGCCAACTGCATTTCAGAATTTCTGTGGACCAATGATTTCCTTTGCCTGTCATTTGTTGATTTTTGTACAGGAATGTCTACAGCAGTTATCTTATGTCCATCCCACCATTGTACGTTGAGGGAGGCAAATATTTCCTCTCTTTAGTTTCACAAATCCACAGACAGAGAGGAACCATATTTAGAGCTAGAACTACACCTGGGGAGCTTCATTCACACCTGGACCTGATTTAGATGATGCAATTCTGAACTTTGAGCTGATGCCATAATGGGAAGAGATGGCTGGGGGTGGAGGGGGTGGGGAAGGGAGCTTGGGAAGGAACGAATGTATTTTGCATGTGACAGGGACATGAATCTCTGGGGGCCAGAAGGTGGACTATGATTGGCAGCTTCTAAGAGGGCCCTCAGTGATCCCCTCCCCTGGTATTCACATCTTCTGTAATCCTCTCTCTTTGAATGTGGGCTGCTGGACTTGACCCTTCCTGAAACCAAGAGCACTTAAGCCAGGCGCTATAGACCTGGATGGGGTGGTTCCATGTGTGGCCCTGCAGCAGCAGGTTCCCTGAGAAGGGTGAAGACAGAGAAGACCGTGACATCTCCAGGTGGCCCCGGAGCCCCTGCTCTGCTCTGGTTCTCCTCCAGGCTCTCTGCCTACAGCTTCATGCCTCCACCCAGGTTCTCTTTGCTCACCCTGTGAGAGCACTATCTGATCTGTCCTTAGCCCACAAGGTTTATGCTGTCTCCCAGAAACCTCACACTCAGCAGGGGCCCTGAAGAGGAAAGCAGTCTTGGTCTTCTTGGGAGTGTGAGGGAAGGAAAACAGTCCGATTGTGCAGGGGCCCTAGCTCTCCTCGGAGCCCAGGATCCTTATCCTCTGGGGTAGGAGGAGGCGCTTGCCCGTCTGCAACATTGCCCGTCCTTAGTCACCACCCTCCTAGCCAGACCTGCTGCTGCTGTGCCTGGCATCTGTCCTCATCAGCCTCTTCCTAAAATGAAGGTTGTGCTGGGAGCCGGGGTGATTGACAGCTGGAGCTCCTTTGGGGCTCATTAAGGGAAGCCAGGTGGGAGACCTAGGAGAGCTCACCCTCCTCTGCCAACCCCAGATGCAGGCAGTGGGCTGGGAGCAGGGGGAGAGGGGTCGAATCCTCCCGGGCTGGATGTCCTCCGCATCCTGCCAGCTCAAGGCCCAGCTGTGCCCACTGCTGAGGGTGAGGCTCCTCTCCGGAACGCCCAGCAGGTGGCCTGGAATATTCATAAGTGCCAAAGCTTCCCATCCCTGGGCCTGTGGGTCTCCTCAGACCCCTGGCACATGCCCGTCACTGCCTTCCATTCTAAAGACCCCACGAGCCGCTGTGCACCACTCCCAACGCTCCCTCCTCCCCATCCAAATCCTCTTCTCCACTTTCCCAGCCTTGTGATGCGCTGGGCCTGGTTGTCATCATTTTGGTTTCCTAAAACAATCTCCAAAGAGCTGCATATAATATCTAGTGTTAAAAAGTCAACGTATACTCTATATTTACCTCTCTCTGTCTGAACATGGGCTAATTTTCCTTTTCCATTTTTACCCTTTTACATTGTTCAAATATTTTTATATCTCTTTAATTACTTTCCAAACCAGGAAAAACAATAGATATTTCCAATTTGGAAGGGATAAAAGGCCCTTCATTCCTCTCCTGGTGATCAAGAGCAAGGACTCTGTAGCCAGACTGACAATATTTGAATCCCTGTCCTGGGTGACCTTGGGCAAGATACTTAGCCTCTCTGTGTTTTAGAGTTCTCATGTGTGAAACGGAATTAATAATCATTCTTCTCTCAGAGGGTTGTTGTGAAGATTAAATGAGTTATACAGATAAAGTGCTTGCTGATACATAGTAAGTCCTAAATAAACATTTGTTAAACAAAAATTTAAAATTCAGCCCGGCTGCCGGTGAAAGGCAGGTAAGTCACAGGGTCCAGTGGCTCCCCGCTCTGCCCTTGCTCTCATCTCTCCCTACC
Source organism: Equus caballus (assembly GCF_041296265.1). NCBI lineage: Eukaryota > Metazoa > Chordata > Mammalia > Perissodactyla > Equidae > Equus > Equus caballus. The sequence goes on from NC_091698.1 coordinate 34,828,117, forward strand.
CACTTCCGGCCCCCTCTCCCCAGGGTCCAGATGTCAGAATTTGTGCTAGTTTTGGTTACTGCTCCAAGCTGTAGCTGTTGGCCCAGGACACTGCCCCACCACCAGCCCCTGGCAGGCCCTGTGTGCCTTCAGCTGCCTCTAGCCTCTGCCTGTGAACTCCTCCCTGAGGACCATCAGGGCCTGTGGACAGGTCACTCACACCCCAGCTGCCCTCCCGTCTGACTTCCTAACGTCACTGAATCCCTCCCTCTACCTCCTGGGCCACCTTGGGGCCCTAAGATTGTCCTGTCCTCAAACCCTAACTGCAACTGCCTGGTCCTCCCACAGCACCACGCCAGGCCTTCTGCCCAACCAGCTGCACTGACCCCTCACCATGGGGCACGGTCTAGGGCCAAGCCCAGCCTCCCCCCAGCCTCCCTGCCTTGCTGCGTGTGAAGGCCACCCCTCCCGGACAGCGAAGCCTGTGGTTCCCTCCTGAGGCTCCAAACTCTGGCATAACCGTTTCTCAGTCCCACCCTGCTTCTCCTGGGACAGAGGTGAACTTGAGGATTCAGTCAATACTCGGCTGTGGCTGAAGGATCTGCCTCCAAGCTCCCTCAAGTAGTCGTCTCCAGGCTGTGGGACTCAGGGTCTCAGTTCTTCACTGGCTGTTGGCTAGAGGCCTACGTAGTTCTTTGCCACAGGGACCCCTCCGCAGTGCAGTTCACAATGAGGAAACTGGTTTTCCTTAGAGCAAGCAAGTGGGAGAGTCAGAGGGAGCCCCCAGGATGGAACTCAGCATTGTTTTGTAATCCGTGATACAATAAGAAATATATATTTGGTCTTCATCCCTGGTTCCTGACACAGAGCTCCTAAACTCTGGGAATTTCCTGAGTGACAGGAGAGAAGGGAGCATCTTTTGTTTTAATGAGGCAACTCTTGGTGGACCCCTAGATAGCTTCAGAATGGGGGCTAGTGACCAGAAAGAACAAGGCATGATTATGGGCTAAAACTTGCAGCCCCACCCCCTACCTCCAACCTCTAGGGGAGGGAAAGGGGTTGGAGATTGAGTTAATCACCATACCCAAAGATTTCATCAATCGTGCTTACATAATGAACCTCCATAAAAACCACTAAATGACAGAATTCAGAGAGCTCCCAAGTAGGTAAACACATTGAGGTGCTGGGGAGGTGGCACACCCAGAGAAGGCCCTCCACCACACCTTGCCCTATGTATCTCCTCCATCTGGCTGTTCCTGAGTTGTATCCTTTATAATAAGTCAGTAATAGTAAGCAAAGTGTTTTCCTGAGTCCTGTGAATCGTTCTAGCAAATTATCGAACCTAATAAGGGGGTCATGGGAACCCCTGATTTATAGCGGGTTTGTCAGCAGTATAGGTGGCATCTGGGGCCAGGGGGTGGGGGTTAGTCTTGTGGGACTGAGCCCATAACCTGTAGGGTCTGAATAAACTCTGGGTAGTTAGTGTCAGAACTGAATTGCATTATAGGATACTCAGTTGGTGTCAGAACTGGTTGTTGGTGTGGAAAGAACTCACACATTTGGTGTCAGAAGTATTGTTAGTAGAAACGGTTCATAACTTAATCTTGGTTAGCAAAGAAAAGAAATAAAAGGCACAGAGCCTGGGGGCTGGCCCTGTGGCCAAGTGGTTAAGTTCGCACACTCTGCTTGGGCGGCTTAGGGTTTCGCTGGTTCGAATCCTGGGTGCAGACATGGCACCGCTTGTCAGGCCATGCTGAGGCGGTGTCCCACATGCCACAACTAGAAGGACCCAGAACCAAAAATACACAACTATGTATCAGGGGGCTTTGGGAGAAAAAGGAAAAATAAAATCTTAAAAAAAAAAAAAAGGCACAGAGCCTGGAAAAGAAAAAATAAAACTGTTCCTATTGTCAGATGATGTGATTGTCTATATAGAAAATCCCAAGGTTTTTACAAAAGAAACTCCTTGAACTGATAATTGAATTTAGTAAGGTCATGGGATACAAGGCCAAAACACACAAAACCACATATTTCTACAGGGTAACAGTGCACAAGTTTAAACCAACATTAAAAAAATTAAATATCATTTATAACAGTCAAAAAATGAAATACTTAGGTATATATCTAGCAATATATGCACAAGATCTGTATGCTGAAAACTACAACACTCTGATCAGATTTATCGAAGAAAACCTAAATAAATGGAGAAACATACCATGTTCATGAATTGGCAAACTTAATAAAGATGCTAATCCTCCCTAAATTCATTAAACTCAATTACAATAAAAGTCCCAGCAGGATTTTTATAAACATAGACAAGATGATTCCAAAATTGACATGGAAACCAGAGAATAGCTAACACGATCTTGAAAAAGAAGAATAAAATTGAATTACACTACAGTAAAGCTACAGTAATCAAGACAATGTGCTATTGGTGAAAGTTTAGATAAGCAGTTCAACTAAATGGGATAGAAAGTTCAGAAACTGATCCACAGAAATAAGGAGACTTGATTTTTGACATTGGCGCAAAAGCAATTCAAAGGAGGAAGGATAATCTTTTCAACAGATGATATTGGAATAATTCTATATCCATATAAAAAAATAAATTTCAACTTAAACTTCACATCTTATTTGTTAAATTGAGTCAAAATCAATTACAGTAATGTGCCACATAATGATGTGTTGACCAATGATGGACCGCATATATGACGGTAGTCCCATAAGATGAGTACCATAGAGCCTAGATATATAGCAGGTTGTACCACCTCGGTTAGTGTAAGTACACTCTACGATGTTCACACAACAATGAAATCGCTTAACCACACATTTCTCAGGACGTATCCTTGTTGGTAAGTGATGCATGACTGTATAGCAGCAACATTAAAAATTCTGTGCATCGAAAGACACTATCAAGAGAGTGAAAAGACAACTTACAGAATGGGAGAAAATACAGGTACACATGACAGGGGATTAATATGCAAAAGACATAAAAAAACTACAACCAAACAACAAAAACACAACCTAATTTAAAAATGCACAAAGGACTTAAATAGACATCTTTCCAAAGAAGATATACAGATGGTCACATAAAAAGATACTCAATAATGTTAGTCATTAGGGAAATGCAAATCAATCCCACAATGAGATAACTTCACATCCCTTAGGATAACCATTATTTAACAAAAAATAGAAAGTAACAAGTGTTGGTGAAGATATGGAAAAAGCCTGGTGCACTGCTGCTTCAAACGTAAAATCATGCAGCTGCTGTGGAAAACAGTATGGCGCTTTCTCATAAGTTAAGCATAGAATTACCACTTCTAAGTATACACCTCCTTGAAAGTAGAGACTCAAACAGATACTTGCACACCAAATGTTCACAGTAGCATTATTGACAACAGCCAAAAGGTGGCAACAATCTAAATGTTCATCAACAGGTTAATGGATAAACAAAATGTGGCTTATTCACACAATGGAGTATTATTCAGCCTTAAAAAGGAATAAAACTCAGATACATGGGTAAACCTTGAAAATGTTATGCTAAGTGAAGTAAGCCAGACACAAAAAGACAAACATTATATGATTCCACTTATACCAGGTATCTAGAATAGGCAAATTCATAAGGACAGAAAATATAATAGAGGTCACCAGGGGCTGAGGGGAGGAGAGAATAGGATGTGACTGTCTAATGGACACAGAGCTCTACTCGGAATGATGAAAAAGTTCTGGAACTGGACAGTGGTGATGACTGCACAACATCGTGACTGTACTTAAAACCACTGAGTTGTAAACTTAAAAATAGTTAAAATGGTAAATTTTACGTTAGGTATATACACACACGTATATACATATACACATTTTTCTCAAGTGCACCTGGATCATTCTCCTGGATAGATCATATGTTAGGCTACAAAGGAAGTCTTAATAAATTTGAAAAGATTGAAATCATACAAAATATCTTTTCTGAAGACAATGAGTAAAATTAGGACTCAATCATAGAAGGAAAACTAGAAAAGCTACGAATGTATGGAAATTAAATAATACCCTCTTAAACCACTAACGGTTTAAAAAAGACATCCCAAAGGAAATTTCAAAATTTCTTAGAGAAGAATGAAAATGTAAACATAACACCTCAAAACTTATGGGATGCAGCAAAAGCAGGACTTAGAAGGAAATTTATAGCAGTAAACAACTACTTTAAAAAAGAAAGTCGATCTCAAACCAATACCCTAACCACAAAGAACCAGAAAAAGAAGAGCAAACTACACCCAAAGCTAGCATAAGGAAGGAAATAAGAAAGATTAGAGCAAAGATGAATGAAATAGAGAAGAGAAAACAATCGAGAAAACCACAGAAACCAAAAGCTGGTTCTTTAAAAGATGAACAAAATTGACAAACTTTTAGCTAGACTGAAAAAGAGTAAGGCAAAGATCAGAATAACAAAAAAGATAGATTGAATCAGTAATCAAAACTTCCAAACAAATTAAATCCAGGACCAGATGGCTTCACTTCTGAGTTCTACCAAAGATTTAAAGAAAAATTAACACCAGTCCGTCTCAAACTCTTGTGAAAAATAGAAAAGGAAACAATTCTTAACTCACCTTGTGAGACCATCATTACCCTGATAGAAAGCATGTCAAAGACACCACTGAAAAATAAAACTACAGACCAATATCCCTTATGAACATAACTGCAGAAATTCTCAACAAAATACTAGCAATCTAATCCCATAGTACATCAGAACACCATGGCTAAGTTGGATTTATCCCAGGAATGCAATGGTGGTTTAGCATAAGAAAATCAATGTAATACACTACATTAATTGTTTTCACAACATTGTGAATGTACTAAAGGCCACTGAATTGAACACTTTCAAATGGTTAATTTTATGTTATGTGAATTTAAACTCAATAAAAAATTAATTGTATAGTTCTTGGATAGTGTAATACAATTTGGTGGTAAAACAAATTTGATTATAGATAGAAATGTATAAAGTTAAACTATACAAGTTTTAGAAGAAAACATAGGAGAAAATCTTCATGACTGGGATTAGGCAAAGAATTCTTAGCCATGACACCACAAGCAAGAAACATAAAAGGAAAAAAATTGAACTTCATTGAAATTAAAAACTTTTGCTCTGTGAAAGACACCATTAAGAAAATGACAAGATAAGCTACAGACTGGGAAAAATTATTTTCACATCACATATGTGATAAAGACTCATATCCAGAATATATAAAGAACTCAACTCAACAAAAAGACAAACAACCCACTTAAACATGGGTAAAGGAGTGATGTCAGCACTGTGGCAGAATGAGTTGTTCCCTTCGTCTCCCCCCTCTAAGCTACAGCCAGTAGGACATCCATTGACCAAACTAGGACTCTATGTACAGCACATCAGAAGGCCTGAGAGATCCATACTTTTTCACTTCCAAAGGTGGGTGGACTGGATCTCCAGGAGGCAGTGGAACTAGGGGAGCAGCCCCCTTCCCCTCACCCAGCGGTGGCAATCCAAAATGCAGATACCCCCGGCAGTGGTGCCCTGATCTAAGGTCTTGACAGGTACACCAGTGCTGCAGACCAGAGGCTCCAGGAGCCCCAATGACACTTGTGGCTTAGCGCCTGCTCCTCCCCAAGCAGTGGTGGTCGGGGCCCACAACCTGATGCTTCAGGAGACACAGCAGTGCTGGCAACCCAACTCCCCCTGCCCCACTGCACCACTGGTCTTTCCAGCAGCAGTGGCAGCATCCAAACGTAGATACCAGCGGCCAGGGTGGTGGCATCCTGATCTGAGGTTTCAAAATGCACACCAGCACCAGAGACAAAAGAGGCGGCTGCAGGAGCAGTGGCAGTGCTCACAACTTGGCACCTGCCTCCCCCAGCAGTGGCAGATGGCACTGGTGACCTGAGGCTTCAGGAGCCACAGCAGTACCCATGACCCAGCCTCCAGTGGTGGCACCCCCAAAACTGGCCCTACCAGCAGTGGGTGCTGCATACAAGATCCCAGGCCCCTGGCAGCAGCAGCAACACCCAGCACCCCTGCAGTTTTGCTGTCAGCACCTCCAGATAACCTGAGAGCAGCAGCACAGGTGGTGCATGTGGCAGCAGCACTTGAGTCTGTTGAGAGCCTATGGAGGGCTAGTGGGGGGAACAAGAGACCCAGGTGACCCTGGAAGCAGCAGAGGTGCTTGCAGCCTGGTGACCTTGATGGCGACATCCATGACTGCAGGAACATTGTTAGCAGCAAGGCATCAGCAACCTCAGAGGCACAAGCAGCACAAGAGGGCACTGATGATGACTCTGGCAGAGGCAGCGGAGTATGGAAAGGTCAGACTCTCAAGTGCAACCAGAAGCAGCTCAGAGCCAAAGTAACAAAAGCCTTACTCAAATAAGAAAGTTGTTTGGGCCAGCCCCATGGCCAAGTGGTTAAGTTTGCATGCTCCGCTTTGCTGGCCCAGGATTTTGCCAGTTGAGATCCTGGGCGTGGACATGGCACCACTTGTTAGGCCATACTGGGGCAGCATCCCACATGCCACAACTGGAAGGACCCACAACTAAAATATACAACTATGTACTGGGGGGATTTGGGCAGAAAAAAAAAAAAAAGAAGATTGGCAACAGTTGTTAGCTCAGGTGCCAGTCTTTAAAAAAGAAAAGAAAAGGAAAGAAAAGAAAGGTGTTTACTACCACAAATGCACTGGCAGGGGAACAACGCATCACACACCATGAAGAACTACAGTAACACCGTAGCACAGAAAGAAAATGACAGCTCCTCAGAAACCAAACTTTAAGTCACAGAAGATTGCTATCTAACTGACAGAGAATTCAAAATAGCTGCCATGAAGAAACTCAACAAGTTACAAGAAAACTCAGAAAGACAGTTTAATGAGCTAAGGAATGAAATTAATGAACAGAAGAAGTACTTCACCAAAGAGATTGAAACTCTAAAAAAGCCCCCAAAAGCAGAAATTCTGAAGATGAAGAACACAATTAATGAGATGAAAAATAAGATAGAGAGGCTGGCCCTGTGGCCGAATGGTTAAGTTCATGCACTCTACTTTGGTGGCCCAGGGTTTTGCTGGCTTGGATCCTGGGTGCAGACATGGCACCACTCATCAGGCCATGCTGAGGCGGCATCCCACACGCCGCAACTAGAAGGACCCATGACTAAAAGTACATGACAATGTACTGGGGGGCTTTGGGGAGAAAAAGGAAAAATAAAACCTTAAAAGATAAATAAACAAAATAAAATAAAAAGCATTGAAAATAAAGCATACCACATGGAAGAGAGAATTAGTGAGCTCAAAGATAGAAATCTAGAAATGATTCAGATGGAAGAGGCAAGAGAACTAGGATTTTTAAAAATTGAAAATCTATGAGAAATATCTGACTCAGTTAGGAAAAGCAACATAAGGATAATGGGCATCCCAGAAGGGAGAGAGAGGGAGAAAAGGAGCAGAGAGCTTATTTAAAGAAATAATAGCTGAGAACTTCCCAAACCCGGGGAAAGAACTGGATATACAAGTACATGAAGCTAATAGAATTTCTAATTATCTCAATGCAAAAAGACCTTCTCCAAGGCACATTATATTAAAAATTGTCGAAAGTCAATGACAAAGAAAGAATATTAAGGGCAGCCAGGGAGAAGAAAATAACCTACAAAGGAACCCTCATCAGGCTATTAGTGGATTTCTCATCAGAAACTCTACAGGATAGGAGAGAATGGAATGATATATTCAAAATATTGAAAGATAAATCTATTAGCCAAGAATAATCTATCCAGCAAAGTTATCCTTCAGATATGAAGGAAAAATAAAGATTTTCCCAATCAAACAAAAGCTGAAGGAGGTCATTGCCACTAGACTTGCCCTACCAGAAATGTTGAAAGGAGCCCTCCTATCTGAAACAAAAAAGCAGAGGTATACAAAGCTTTGAGTAAGTTGATGCTAGACAGACAGAATCAGAAAATTGCAACTCTATATCAGAATAGGTTAGTAAATACTCAATTATAACAGAAAGGCTAAAGGGAAAGAAAGTGTCAAAAATAACTGTAACCCCTTTGGTTTGGTAACAAACTCACAATACAAAAAAGGATAATTTGTGACAACAAAGATATAGAAAGAGAAGAGGAAAAGGAAGGAACCTGCATAGGCAAATGGAGATAAGAGTCTATCAGCAAAAAAGGGGCTATCTCATGTATGAGATCTTTTTTACAAACCTCATGGTAACCACAAAACCAAAAATCAGAGCAGAGTCACAAAACATAAAAATAGAGAAAATTGAGAAACACATCACAGAAAATCACCAAACTGAAATGGCAGACAGACAGAAATACAAGATAAAAAGAAAAATGGAAATATAGAACTACCAGAAAACAAAAGACAAAATGGCAATATTAAGCCCTCATACATCAATAATCACTCTAAATGTAAGTGGATTGAATTGACCAATCAAAAGATAAAGTGGCTGGATGGATTAAAAAACAAAACCCAACAATATGCTGCCTCCAGGAGACCTGTCTCAGCACAAAAGACAGACATGGGCTCAGAGTGAAAGGATAGAAGATGATACTCCAAGCAAATGGCAACCAAAAGGAAGTGAGTGTAGCCATACTTATGTCAGACAAAATAGACTTTAAGTCAAAAAAGATAACAAGAGACAAAGATGGACACTATATAATGATAAAAGGGACATTCCACCAAGAAGATATAACACTTACTAATATACATGCACCTAACATACAAGCACCAAAATATATAAAGCAATCGTTAACAGATCTAAAGGGAGAAATTGACAGCAACATAATAATAGTAAAGCATTTAAAATTCCACAACATCAACAGATGGATCATCCAGACAGAAAGTCAACAAGGACACAATGGCCTTAAATGAAACAATAGACCAGATGGACTTAATAGATATATAGAGAAAATTCCATCCAAAAGCAGTGGAATACACATTTTTCTCAAGTGCACATGAAACATTCTCAAAGATAGACCATATGCTGGGGAAAAAAGCAAGCCTCAATAAATTTAAGAAGGTTGAAGCCATTTCAAGCATGTTTTCCAACTACAAACCACCTATAAGAAGAAAACTGGAAAAGTCACAAATATGTAGAGGCTAAACAACATGCTACTGAATAACTATTGGATCAATGAAGAAATCAAAGGAGAAATAAAAAAATACCTGGAGACAAATGAAAATAAAAACACAACATACCAAAACTTATGGGATGCAGCAAAAGTAGTACTAAGAGGAGAGTTTATAGCAATACAGGTCTACCTTGAGAAACAATAAAAATCTCAAATAAACAATCTAACACTCTGTCTAAAAGAACTAGAAAAGAAAATTAAAGCCCAAAGTCAGTAGAAGGAAGGAAATAATAAAAATCAGAGCAAAAATAAATGAAATAAAGACAAAAAAGACAATAGAAAGGATCAATGAAACTAAGAGATGATTCTTTGGAGAGATAAACAAAATTGACAAACCTTTAGTTAGACTCACTAAGAAAAAAAGAGGGAAGGCTCAAATAAATAAAATCAGAAATGAAAGAGGAGAAATTACAACAGATACCACAGAAATACAAAGGATTGTAAGAGAATATGATGAAAAATTATACACCAACAAGTTGGATAACCTAGAAGAAATGGATAAATTCTTAGAATCATACAACCTTCCAAAACGGAGTCAAGAAGAAATAGGAAATCTGAATAGACCAGTCTCAAGTAAAGATATTGAAACAGTAATCAAAAGCCTCCCAAAAAACAAAAGTCTTGGATGAGATGGCTTCTCTGGTGAATTCTACAAAACATTCAAAGACATTAAATACCTATCTTTGTCAAACTCTTCCAAAAAATTGAAGAGGATGGGAAGCTTCCTAATTCATTTTACAAGGTCAACATTATCCTGATATGAAAACCAGACAAAGACAACACAAAAATGGAAATTACAGACCAATATCACTGATGAAAATAGATCCAAAAATCCTCAATGAAATATTAGCAAATCGAATACAATACAGTAAAAGGATCATTCATAGACCACAATCAAGTGGGATTTATTCCAGGGAAGCAGGGATGGTTCAATATCAACAAACCAATCAATGTGATACACCACATTAACAAAATGAAGAATAAAAAAATCATATGATCATCTCAATAGATGCAGAGAAAGCATTTGACAAGACTCAACATCCATTTATGATAAAAACTCTCAATAAAATGGTATAGAAGGAAAGTACCTCAGCATAACAAAGGCCATATGTGACAAACCCACAGCCAACATCATACTCCGTGGTGAAAAACTTAAAGCTATTTGTCTAAGAACAGGAACAAGACAAGGATGCCCACTCCCACCACTCTTATTCAACAAGTTCAACATAGTGTGGGAAGTCCTAACCAGAGCAATTAGGCAAGAAAAAGAAATAAAAGGGATCCAAATTGGAAAGGAAGAACTAAAACTGTCACTATTTGCAGATGACATGATTCTATATACAGAAAACCCTAGAGAATCCACAAAAAAACTATTAGAAATAATTAGCAAATACAGTAAAGTTGCAGGGTACAAAATCAACATACAAAAATCAGCCACATTTCTATACACTAGCAACAGACTAGCAGAAAGAAATCAAGAATACAATCCCATTTACAGTTGCAACAAAAAGAATAAACTATCTAGGAATAAATTTAACCAAGGAGGTGAAAGACATATATACACTAAAATTTATAAGACATTATTGAAAGAAATTTAAGAAGACATAAAGAAATGGGAAGATAGTCTGTGCTCATGGATTGGAAGAATAAACATAGTTAAAATGTCTATATTACCTAAAGCAATCTACAGATTCAATGCAATGCCAATCAGAATCCCAATGACATTGTCCATAGAAATAGAACAAAGAATCCTAAAATTTACGTGGAACAAAAGGCTCTGAATAGCCAAAGCAATCCTGAGAAAAAAGAACAAAGCTGGAGATATCACACTCCCTGATTTCAAAATATTCTATAAAGCTGTAGGAACCAAAACAGCCTGGTGCTGGCAGAATAACAGACACACAGATCAATGGAACAGAACTGAGAGTCCAGAAATAAACTCACACATCTATGGACGGCTAATTCTTGACAAAGGAGCCAAGAATATACAACAGAGAAAAGAAATTCTCTTCAATAAAAACCTGGACAGCCACATGCAAAAGAATGAAAGTAGACCACTATCTTACACCATGCACAAAAATTAACTCAAAAGGGATCAAAGACTTGAATGTAAGACCTGAAACCATAAAGCTCCTAGAAGAAAACATAGGCAATATGCTCTTTGACATTGGTCTTAGAAATATCTTTTTGACTATCATGTCTCCTAAGGCAAGAGAAACAGAAAAAATAAGCAAATGGGACTACATCAGACTAAAAAGCTTCCGCATGGCAAAGGAAACCATCAACAAAACAAAAAGACAACCCACCAACTGGAAGAAAATATTTGCAAATCATATATCCTATAAGGGGTTAATATCCAAAATATATAAAGAACTCATACAACTCAACAACAAAAGACCAAACGACCCACTCAAAAAATGGGCAGAGGGTATGAACAGACATTTTTCCAAAGAAGATATACAGATGGCCAACAGGCACGTGAAAAGATGTTCAACACCACTAATTATTAGCAAAATGCAAATCAAAACTACGATGAGATAAATTTAAAAAATAAATAAATAAATAAAAACTACGATGAGATATCACCTCACACTCATCAGAATGGCTATTATTAAAAAGATGAAAAGCAATAAATATTGCAGAGGATGTGGAGAAAAGGGAACCCTCATACACTGCTGGTGGGAATGGAAACTGGTGCAGCTGCTATGGAAAACAGTATGGAGATTTCTCAAAAAACTAAAAATAGAAATACCATACAACCCAGCTATTCCACTTCCGGGTATTTATCTGAAGAACATGAAAACACTAATTTGAAAAGGTATATGCACCCTTATGTTCATTGCAGCATTATGCATAGTAGCCAAGACTTGGAAACCACCTAAGTGCCCCTCAAATATGAATGGATAAAGAAAATGTGGTATACATATATATGCACAATGGAATACTACTCAGCCATAAAACAGATGAAATCATGCCACTTGCAACAACATGGATGAACCTCGAGGGTATTACACTAAGTGAAATAAGTCAGACAGAGAAAGACAAGTACCATATGACTTCACTCATGTGGAAGATAAACAAACACATATATACAGAGAACAGATGGGTACTTACCAGAGGGGGAGGGGGAAATGGGTAAAGGGGCACATATGTACGGTGATGGATGGAAACTAGACTTTTGGTGGTGAACATGAGGCAGTCTATACAGAAGTCAAAATATGATGATATGCATCTGAAATTTATCTAATGTAATAAACCAACGTAGCCTTAATAAAATAAATTAAAATGAAGAAAAAATATGGGTAAAATAGAAAAAAGAAGATACGAAAATGGCTAACAAGCAAATGAAAGAAGCTCAATATCATTACTCGATTTGGAAAAGCAAATTCAAGCCACACTGAGACATAGAAACACACCCATTCAACCGGCTGTGAATAAAAGAACTGTGGGGATTAAGCCAACTGTCAGGTCTGTCTATTCTGAAGACATATTGGAGGTCTGGAGGGAGATGACCGCTGAGTAGCACAAGCCTCAATGGACTTACTCAGAACTGGGCTTCGGCCAGAATTCCACTTAATTGCCATTTGTTACCTGGCCCCTATATGCTCCCATTCTAACAAGGGGCCACGCATACTCTTTGAGTCTCGGGTTATCAAAGTCAACTAGGAGTATGTGTCCAACTGTCCTCAAAATGTTTAGGCATTTTCCTCTTCCCAATGCCCAATTACCCAAGTGGACAGCCATAGGTCCCTTTGGGAGAAGGCCAGAAAGAATCATTACCATGTTTAGTTGCCATGTGTGCAGGGTCCTTCCTCAGGGAGTTCCAGCCTCTTCTTCAATCATTGGGTTCTGGGTTTGAAAACTGGGTCAGTGTAGAAGCTAGGCAAGGCGGTGAGGCTTTTTATTGGAGCAACTGCTCTCAGCTTCATCATCATCATCTTTGATTTTTTTTGAAGGTTCAATTTGAATAGTACCGTTCCTGGCTAACCAGCTCTTTTGCCTGTGGTCTTGCCAAGTTCTATTAACCATCTCCATAACTCTCTTCTGTTGTGACCCCATCGGCTGCCACTCCAACCTTGCTGCTCACTGTGATAATTGCACCCCCTTGGCTTCCAGCAGTGAAGCACTGTCACCTGTGGCTATTGCTTTGGAGTCCTATCCAGCCTGTTGCTGAGTGAGCCTTGCAGAGGAGGAAACCAGTTCCATGAGAGTAAATAACTTCCTCAGCTCACACAGCCAGTAAATGATGGAGGCAGCTTTGATCCCAGGCGGTTTGGCCCCAGGCACCACACTTTTACCCAATTCCCACTACTGCCTGGGAAACCTGTCAAATAAAACGTTGAAACGGACACCTTGGAGGCCTCCAAGTCGCTGACGGTTGGGCAAGGGGTTGCCTGTCCGTTTCATGTTGATCCACTGCCCCCACGTGGTCATATCCTGAACTTCACCTTCGTTTGTTCCCGAACCACCTCACCCCGCTGGGAAACACACGCCCGCTGGCCACAGATAGCACTGCTTGACCTGATGTCACTCTCCTGGGCCTCAGTCCCATCCTTTCTAAAATGGGGCCAGGACAGTGAATTGAATGAAATGATGAAATGAAATAATGTAACTAAATTCCTGGCTCAAACTAAGGGCCCAGTGAACATTAGCCATGGTGCCACAACGCTCAGTTCCTTTCTCTCTCAAATAGAGGAGGGACAGTCACCTTCACACCTTTGGTGCAATGAGTGACCTGCACAGGCTGGGAATGGGGTGTTCCACGCGAGGCCACTGTCTTTTCAAGGCTCCTTGAGAAATGCTTTGCCTGACTGGCTTGGTTCTTGCTGGCTTGACTCAGATCGCAATTGAGTAGAAGGTACAGAAGTCGATGACGGGAGGCCTGGCTCGGATCCCTGATTTTGAGTCTCAGGAGAAGTTCCTCACCAGACAATGCTCTACTACTCTTAAAGCTGGAAGGACACACTTCACCACGGTTGGGGTCACGGAAGTGTGTATTTTCCCCAAATTTCTCCTCCCTGGACCAGTTGGAGGCTCCTAGGCGTGAGACTGCCAGGTACCTTTCATGGACACATTTCTCCTCATCGACACAGTCAGCCTGTGAGGAAGCCATTAGTCCCTCGGGTCTCACAGAGCAGGAGAGTGAGGCTTGGGGTTAAGGAGTTGCTCCAACTCCCCCCGCAGGCCTGGGCCTGTGCTGGGATTCAGTCCCAGATCTGGGGCTTCCCAGGCTTGGCCCCATGTCACTAGAATAGGGCCTTCCTGCCTCTTTGTCAACATGGAACCCATTCACGATGGCTGATCACCAGCCTCCAAGACCAAAAAGAGGGACCCACCACTGCCTACACACCCCCATCACCGCCAAGGGGACCCCTTCTCTCACAAACACAAGCAGAAACTTTTCAGGATCCGCTGCCTCTCGTCCCCAGGAATTAACCAAGCGTGTCCACCTTGAGGATGCAAGAGGCAGCTGGAAGATCAGGGCGGTAGTTGAAGAAGGCCTAGGTGAGATGTCATGACGCAGCTGTTCCTGTTGAGTGACAGCCTCCAACCTTTGGAAACTGCAGTGGCAATTTTGGAGGCATTGTTCAAATACAGTCCTGCGTCACATAACATTTCAGTCAATGAGAGACTGCATCTACGATGGCGGCCTCGTAAAATTAGAGTACCATCTAGGTTTGTGTAAGTACCCTCTGTGACGTCTGCACAACAACACAATTGTCTAATGACGCAGTTCTCAGAACGTGTCCCCATCATTAAGCAACACATGACTGTAGAGTGTAAAGGCCACGAGTTTGACTTCTAATCCCGAGGTAGAAATTCATGTGCATTCCTAGTCCAGTGTTTCTGAAAGTCGCTAAGTGGCTTTAAGTGACCTACTCAAACATTTTCCTAAGGGTGACTGTCGGTCTAAATGTCCCCTGAGAGACTTCTCTGAGTTCTTGACTCCCCTGAATCTGTTGTAATAAAGATCAGGCAGAAACGTTGAAGAGGTCAGAAAAGAACATTAGAAGAACAAATCATCTTGTGTTTTCCAGAAAAGTCCTAATTTTTATTTACTGTCACATTGGATATCATGCCAGGTGGTTTTTACTTTGTCTGATTTGAGTCGGACCACCTGGGTCAGGATCTTGGCTCCGGCAGTGGTGGGACCTGGAAAAATCTATTTCATCTCTGCGTCTTAGTGTCAAACATTCCTGACACAGCAGTGTGGTGGCCAACAGGGCTGTCAGGGTCACCACTCAGCGGCTGGGCTGGCCATCCACACCTCCACAGACAGGGCTGTGAGGAAACCTTGAACCCACATGGATTTGCAGAGGACGTTACATACACAGACAGCAAAAGCAAAGTCAGTTTCTTGCGTCCCTAGTCCCACAAGATGACACCGAGCTGGAGGTGCAGGTCACGGATGTCACGGGAAGTGGGCCACTCTGCTGTGCAGAAGCCAACTCTCCGCTCTAGCCAAGCAGTGTTATGGACGTATGCAGGGGCCTGCAAACCCATCCCCGTGGAAGCGGGGGAGACGGGTGGAAAGTGCTGCACTAAACGGAGGCTCAGGAGATGGATGAGGAATGGCTCGCAGCGGGCTCCTGAGAGGGGGGAGGCAGCGGGGAGACGGCCTCCCAGCCCCGCTCACATGCTGCTTTCCCCGGACAGGTCAGCCCCGCCTGTGTGGAGACGGGCAAGGCTGCTGGCACCATGCCAGAGCTGCTTGTCTGCACTTGGTTTCGTCGTCTGTAAGACGGGGAGAATAAGAATAGCTAACACAGGTGTATATATATATATTTTTGAGATAAAGTCCACATAAAAATCACCATTTTAAAGTGTTCCATTCAGCGGTTTTTAGTATATTCATAGCATTGTGCAACCATCACTACTCCCTAATTCTGGAACATTTTCATCAGTCCAAAAAGAAATCCTGTATCCATTAGCAGTCACTCTCCACTCTCCGCTTCCCAGCCCCTGGCCATCGCTAATCCACTTTCTGTCTCTGTGGATTTGTCTGTTCTGGTCATTTCATCTAAATGGAATCATACAATACGCGGGCTTTCGCGTCTGGCTTCTTTCATTTGTGTAATGTTTTCAAGGCCCAGCCAAGTTGTAGCACGGATCGGCACTTTATTCCTCTTTACGGCCAAATGATAGTCCATTGCATGGATGTATCACGTTTTGTTTATCCATTCGTCATTTGAAGGAATGACGGTTGAAGGACATTTGGGTTGCTTCCACTCTTTGGCCATTATGAGTAACGCTGCTACGAACATTCGTGTCTGAATTTTTGTGTGAACATCTGTTTTTAATACTCTTGGGTATCTACCTAGGAGTGGAATTGCTGGGTCATATGGTAACTCTATTTTTAATTTTTTGAGGGCCTGCCAAGCCCTTTTCCACAGCGACTATTTTCTATGGTATGCACTTTTAAAATCATAGATAGCCTTAACAGAGCCTGGCCCACAATAGTCATTCTTTCATCCCATAAATATTTATGGAACACCTACTGTGGGCCAAACATTATTGTAGACATAGGGACATAGTGGTGAATAACTGAAAGTTGACATCCGTGTGTGTGTGTGTATGTGTGTGTATGTTTGTGTATGTGTGTGCATGGGGGTGAGTCAGCTGGTGATATGGGGAAGGGGCCTAGGGAATTCTTGGTGGGCACGAGCCAGCCCATTTTTAATTGGATGGTCAGGGAAGGCCTCACTGACAAAAAGAAGGAGGTGAGGGGAGATGGAGCGGCCAAGAAAAGGGAACTGCAAAGGCTAAAGTCCCAATGCTGTGGCATGCCAGAGGGACAGCCAGGTGGCCAGGAAACAGAGAGTAGCAGGGGATGCACACAGAGAAGTAACAAGAACCACATCCTGCAGGGCCCCAGGGCCACGCTGAGAACCTGGCCTTCACCGGCAGAGAGACGGTGAGCCACTGGAGGGCCTTGAGGCTTGTAGTGACGGGATCTTACCGATTTCTGACTAGATGCCCAGCTGCTGTGTTGAGAAGAGACCGGGAAGACACAGGGCTGCCGGTTGGGAGACTATGGCAATGATCCTGGCAGGAGAGGATGGTGGCCCAGGGCCAGCAGTGGAGATGGTGAGAGGGGTCAGTTCCTGGATAAGTTTTGCTGACTAAGTGGATGTGAAGCACAAGGAAGAAAGGAGTAGAAAATGGCCCCAACAGATTCTGGCCTAAGCAACTGAAAGGAAAGCCATGCTATTTAGTGAGTGGGGGACATCTTTGCTTGGTTCACTGTAGACCCCCAAGTTCCTAGAACAGTGCCTGGCACTTAGTAGGGCTCAACAAATCAACTGAATAAATGAGAAGGTGGCAGGATCCATGGTCAGTCCTCCGTCAATGTTTATTCTATGCTACCTCTGGTCGCCTGCCCTAGGGTGATACTCCCTCCTGCCAATCTCAAACTCTTCAGATAAAGACTCTTGAGTTTTTGTGTTTTCCCCTAGGTTACTGATTCTGATGGAGATTTTTGCCAGAACCTCTTAGAAGTGTTTGAAGGAGGGCAGCCTAATCAAATGTATGGACTGCCTTTGCATAGACGCTTGTGCTCTGCCTCCGGGAGTCTGCTCCCGAGCTGTGTTCTCTGCCTTCTGAGCCACCGCCTATCATTAGCTGAATGGTTACTTTGCACCAGGCAGTGTATTAACACATTATTTAATACTACTATTAGCTCCATTCAGTAGTGAGGAAATAGGCACACTGTTTAATTAAGGTTAATGAACTTGCCCAAGATCACACAGCAAGTGGTGGATCTAGAAGTGAAACCCATGTCTCCGCTTATAGCCCCTGCACTCCATCCGGGCTGGAGAGTCACTTGTCAGGACTGTTTCTGTGGGAACTCCTGCATTCAGAGGGCAGCTGGACCTTTCCAACTCCAAGCTTTAATTCCAAAGGTCCGTTCTCCAGGTTTTTTGTAAACTTCACCTTTAACTCAACTTGATTTCAAGCCCCATCACCCACCCTTGATTAAAAGTGTGCCTTGCTTAATCCTCGCCATGAATTTCAAATTCTAATCTTTGATCAAGGAGGATCACCGCATTCCCTCTTTCTCTCTCAGGCCAAGCAACATCAGTAATCCAGAGAATTCTACTTTCAAACTCCTGTCCAGAACTGACTGACCAGTTATCTCCCAGGATTTACCTCCTGGTCCAGGCATGACTTGAGTACTTGTGAGATGGGAGAGGGAACCTCAAGACGATGAGCTGAACTGTAATTTCTAATACTACTGAACATTTATACCCACTTTTATCAGTAATTATCATTAATTGTGTCTTTCCAACCACTTCTTCCCATCAACCTTATTCCATTCTTTTTCCTGACCACCATCTGTTATGGCTGGCTACAGAACTTACAAACGTCTAAAACCTGAGCATTTTCCAAATACTTCCTCAAATACTGACCTCAATTCTATTTGAAATGCCCTGTAACAATGTCTACGATGTCTACCTTAGAACAGTATAAGACGACGTGAAAAGCAGCGTTTGTTGCATCCTTAGGAAATCTTAGCCAATCCTTGGCTGCCAGACCCCAGCAGCACTGAAGGCAGTTTGAAATAGAATGAGGTGAAGAGTGCCTGGCACCAGGGCCACTGGACAAGCCAAGCGCTTTCGTGAAAGTCTACAAGCTGGGTGTTGGTTTAATCAGGGGGCCCTGTTTGCTCTCTGTAACCATAGAATGGTGAACAATTGGGAAAAAACACTACAAAGAATTAAAAGGCTCACTGAAATAGGCTAAAAGTTTTCTTAAAAGATACACTCCTGGGTCCTGCCCGGTGGTGTAGTGGTTAAGTTCACGTGCTACGCCTCGGTGGCCCCGGGTTCGAGGGTTTGGATCAGCAACAATCTTCCTCAAGCAAAAAGAGGAAGATTGGCAACAGACGTTAGCTCAAGGCCAATCTTCCTCACACAAAAAAAGAAAAAAAGGATACACTCCGCCCTCCTTCCCAGAGACCCCACTTTATAGTCTCAAACTGCAGACCCCTAGGCTCAAGTGAAAGGCTCCTGCTCTGTCTAGATGCTAAAAGTTTCACCAGTCACTTTGAACCCTCCTATTCACTAGAGGCAGCTGTGTGTTCAAAAAGGGGAAACCAATAACAACCAAAAAGCCAAGAGGGACCCTGAAGAGGAAAAAAAAAGATAAACAGCAAGCCTTGTCCCCTCTCTTGTCCCACGTGGGTGGGACTCATGTCTATGCAGATGAAGTTCTAAGGGCTCCTTCCCCCTTCCTTCTATGTAGTCTTATTTGTCCTGTGAAGCTGTGAGTAGAGTAAGTATTCCCAAGTTCTGTTCTGGACTGAGGGCAGAGGCCACACCTTCACCTCTCAGGCTCGGCACACTCTTAGTGGTCATCCCAAATGCCACCGGCAACGGGACTTAGGGTAACCTGGGTGGGTCCTGAAAATTCTGTAGGCAAATGGAGCTACAACTTCAGATGTCACTAAAAGCATTAGTGAAGTGTACACAGATGGAAGACAGAACAGGAGAGGCAGTGTGGTGGGAGGGGGGCGCGCGCTAAAGGAGAAATAAGATATTCACGGGCGTTTAAAACTAGAAATTCCCTGTAGAATGGCTAAGACCCCGGCCCCACAGAGTCCCAGTCCGTTGTTGAGCATTACTTACATCTTAGGATGGTACAACACAGCCACTGAGGCCAAGCTCCATTACCCCCATGAATGAAATGGGAAGTGAGGTGTGTAATACAGTTTGTTTATATATGTACCCAAGAATGTATTCAAATCAGAAAACACAGCTAAGCTTGGTGGCCAAGTGATGTTATAAAAGATAATCTCTATAAGGGTTCGGTGTACATTAGTCTAGGAGTCTGTTACAATGTCTATGTCAAACTACTACTATACAGCCAGTGTGATGTGTGCTATTTTCCAAGGTAAGCTTTAATTTCAAGTGGTCAGCTAACATGGCGGTTGCCGTCTGATTGTGCGCCCCCCCCCCCCCCCCCAGTGAAGCTACCACAAGCCCTCTTGCAATTCAGCACGCTTTTCTAATTAGCATACTGCATATCAAAAAACGAATTTTTCTTGGTAAAACTAGTGGCTTGTTAATTGTCTGAGAGGCTTTCACAGACAAGATTAAAGGCTGTCATGACTGGCCAGGACAGTTTACGTGACTAAGGTGTAGGGGTCCGTGGACTCTTCAGCCCCTAGGGAGAGCAGCTGAGGCCTGCGCCCGAGCTGGTCCGGTCCACTTGCCGATTTAGGAGTATTACAGAATCTTACCTTAGGGATATTGTTGCTTCTACCTCAAGTAAACCTTTTTTAAAGGGTGTGGTGAGAAAATTTAAAAGGGGAGCACTGGGACTTTATCCAGCTTACAGAATAGGGTATACCAACTCTTTTTGTACCAGTTTTGCTATTAAAGGCAGACTGATGTTTTACGTGTAAGGCAGAATTCTAGGCACTCTCACTCAAATCGGGTAGCAAGATCTGAAGGTGTAGCTCACGCACCCGATTGGACTGGTCACCTGATCTACCAAATGCAACAGGCTTGGTGACCTTTGAAAACACTCCCAACTGGGTAAGGGAGAAAGGCTCTTAGAATTCTCTTACGGGGAGTGTTACAAACCATGCTTAGTGTTAGACCAAAGCTGTGCACCTCCTGGGAGCTCAGAAAGCACATATGAATGACAGAGAACAGGGCTGATGGTGGCTTACGTAGACTGAGGAGTCAGCAAGCCACAGGCCACATCCACTGTCTACAAACAGCGTACAGACTAGGTTCCTGGTGGTTAGTAAAGGATTAGTAAAGACCTCTTAGACTACAAGAGAAAAAGCATCGTCTAGAGCTGGGAAAGCAGCCCCAGAGCGGCTTGTGCACACACGGCCCACAGGGGTTTGCAAATAACGTGTGCACATTCATCAAAGTCTGTACACCATGGAAAGTGATCAGGGATACACAGTCATACTTGCGAGTTTCTTTTGAATTGAACGATGTCTTTTAGTAGTTGCTGTAAAGTTGTACTGACTTTATAAAACCTGAGGACTTAAGGGGAGCATCGTATTCTTGTAATTTGAGGAACTTCACCAAGCCACTACCCACTTGACTAAAATGCCACGTGGATTTTAGGTTCAGGGCCAGCTTCTCTGAGAGATGAATAATCTTTCAAATTTGAATCTGCTAACCAAGCTGAGGAAGTGGCAACAAACGTCTTCATGCGAGGCTCGCTGCAGGGTCCCTTAAAGAAGGAACTCCCCAAGCTCCTGTATTTGTTCATAGAACAATTATTTGAGAGAGAGGGGCTGAAAACCCAGAAGAACCAAGAATTAATGAGTACTAAGCTGAAACAAAGACAAAACATTGCTTAAGCAAGGCTGAATTTGAGGGGGATAAGGAATTTGATTTTTATGCTCTTCTGAAAAAGTCACTTGAATGTGGCTTTGGAATACTGTGATAACTTATTCAGATAAGGCCATGTTTAAAGCCACAGAATTTCACATTGTCGCAAATGACCAGAAAGCCTGCAAACAGCTGCTCCATCTTGCATTCCATGCCTAACCTCTCCCCACTCCAACCTGGAGACAGGGCTTCAGTCACCACGTCCGAGGGAGAAAACTGTTTTGGTTTTAAAGTGTCTAGTGGAGCTTGAGAAAGAGCATGGAAAAGCATGACCTCTGTGCCGGCATTAACATCAACTTTGGCATATAATTCTGGGAAAATTTCATACCTAGTGTCTTATTACTGCGTGAAATCAATTTTATATGTGCTTCCAAAACTGCATGCAAATAATATAGGCACAATAGGTATCTCAGATACAGTCAACGCTGCTGTGGGGCTTCCCCCGGCAAACCAACACACTTGTTGAAGAACTTTCGGCACCCACTCTTGCTCCACCTGGAGCTGCTTTACACTCCCGCTTCACAGGGCTCTAACCAGATGGACCTCCACCCACAGCAGACTCGCTCGTTTTCCACGGGTCCCTGTGCAGTTGTGGGGATCCCATTCAGGAGACCCTTTTTCTCCAACCACCTCCTTCCGCTACCCTTCCTCTTGATCACCTCCCCTTTCCTTATTTGCCCTTAAACAGAGCTACAAACTAGTGAAGTTTGTGCTGATCCCGAGAGCTGGGGAGTAAAAGATACAAGGGAAGCGGACTACTTGCTGTTAGGGGCCACCAACTCTTTGGGCCCCTTACCTGTGCTTTGTTTTTAATTGTGGTCCACAGACCAGACAAAATACAATAGGCTTAGTGACCACTGCAAATCTCTTTGTATGTTATTGAAAATTCAAATACTGAGAGGGGAAAAAAACTGGAGAAGGGGAGGATAACGGGATGGATTCTTTGTGTTACTTCTGTTATTCTAATCATGTAATGTGCTCTCCTAAACTACATTTCTTTGGGAGAGGGGTTCCCTCTTCTTTTACCTGCATCTAGTCATAAATGAAATAAGAATCCACTACTCTCTAACAAACCTAGGCTGCTTTTTTTTTTAAATAACAATACAATCTAAACACAAATCCGAGTATTTCATGTAGCCAACCTTAGAAATTACATCTGGTGACTGTGCTCAATAAAAGCACAGCTATTTCTATTTGTTCAAAGAGGTGAAATATTTTAGAAAACTAAATGAAAAACATCCGAGGAAGTCATGAGGTAGATTCTACCATTTCAGTCAAATTCCAAATTCCATTTGTTCTCTGTGGTGATTAAATATCCAGGAATGTGATGCTCATGGATACCCCACACCCTCTGCGATTCGTACACTGCATTCCATAAATCTCACAGAAATAGAAGCAAATAGAGTTTCAAACACTCTCTGTAGGTTTTCCTCTTCACTGTAAATTTTTTTGGGTTCTCTCTGAGTCATGACATTAAACTTCTCCCAGAACACCCTGAGCAGACAGATTTAAATTATTTCTGAACAGGAAGTGGAGGCAAGCACTGCAGAACTTACAAACTTACACCCTACACGCTCAGAACTCAAACCAAACAGACAAAGACCTCTCGAAACTCAGATCTGGTTCTTAGACTTTTGAAGGCGTAGCCAAAGTAAACAATGGCGTCTCCATTTTGTCTCCTCCACATCAGTCTTAGCAATTATTTTTATTCAATAATATGATGTTAACTCAGAAACTAAAGACAAAGGACACAAGAATTTGAAGGGCTTAAATATATTTTTTATATTGATAGTCTGTGTCTTTCTACCCTAAAATAATACATTATTATCGATTACATACAGGATGAGGTGAGGTATCTGTAAATATCTGGTAAAAAATAATTAATATACAGTATTCTACATGAGATGGAATCTGACGAACCTTCAGGTCTTCTGAGGTCTTAAATCGATCATCTAAATCAAACTGCCCTGAATGGACTTACAGTTGTTCCCTCGAACCACGTTAAAAAAGGATGGATCTCACATTTTCCCAGAACTTGTGCAGAAAAGGGAAAAGACATAATCGGTAATTTCTATTTCTCACATCCAAAGTAATGCATTCATACAAAATCAGGAACTCCAAGTTTAGCATAAAAAGAAAAAAAAATTACTGGATTAGAGAGAGAAAATCTCTGAATAGCAGTTAGGCTAATTTACCAACACCAAAGAAATTCAAGTGGTCAACAGTCTTGAAAATGCTTTATTGAAATGTGTGACTTATGTGCAGAAGATGTGTTTGAAAAGACCACAGCTTGAAAACTGGTTTTTGAAACGTCTCAACAACCAATTGAAAAAAAAGAAAATCCCAATGGACTGGGCTTCTAGTATCACCAGAAGCGTGGTGTGAAGTTTTCCTTTAAACCATTTTCCATCACAGAAACTAAAGAAAACAAAGCTATTATATCTGGAAATTGTTGGAGTCTGAAGTTTCAGAGGAGGAGAAGCAACAGTTTTTTAGACGTGTGGGGTGACTTCTTTTTTGGTTACATTTGGATGAACATGGACTTCACAGTTCTCGGAAGAACACCGGAGGGCGTTCAAGTCTGTATGCTTGTCGTATTGAAGAAACGGAGAAACACAGACGGGAAAGGAAAAGGATGACGGGAGAAAGAGAGGAGACTGAGAAGAGGGCTCAGAGAAGCGAGCACTGGAACAAGACATGATTAGGTTAAGTCTAGTTATAAATTTATCAGAAGCTGTGCGCACCTTTTTCAAAAGTCCTAAATTTACATTCCAAAAACTGCCCCCAACCCCCAAACCCGCTGTCCCTGCCTTGGAGCTATCATGAAAGTCTATGCACAGAAACTGGAACAGGAAATAAAAAATACCCCGGCCCCTCCAAACCCCAAAACAAACCCCAGAAAGCTGTACATGTTTTACACATAGGATTAATAATATAGGCATAGAGGTGGCATGATTCAATTAAAAGGCTTTACTTTTTATGCCAGAAAAAACCCAATAAATAAAAGGTGCTAAAGTTAGCATTAAGAATTTGGTTGTAATATATTGACAAAATCTGGGAAAGCAAACCCTCAAAGCTTCCCCGATACTGATCTGTCTCAGCAAACTATGAAGCAGATACATAAATAACGCAAAGTATGATTGAGAAGGTGAGATTTTCAAAAACAAAGACAACATAATTCAGGTTAACTTTGTTGAACAGTGAATAAATGAAATTCATCTACACCTGAATAAAACATATTTAACAATTGAAAAAATTTTAAACAACCACAGAAAGTAAAAACTTTAAACAAATACGAACAGGATTTGTTTCAGGGCACACAAGCACCCTGCAGCAGGTCCCAACAGTAGCTGTACTGGTGTGTCTTCCACAGACGAGTTAGAGACAGGCTGAGCGCCCAAGGGCAAGATGACTAACAGGGCGACAGGACAGTCACACAGGGCGGAGCACGACACCCGGCTACGACCCCCAGATTCCACTGCAGAGCTGGCTTTGTGCGTAGGAGGCACACAAAGAAAGGTGATTCAGGCAGACATTATTCAAAAGCTACCTCGTCACGTAACTCTTTTGCCGTGTAACCATTGAATAATGTTTGGGAAAGCTTTGGGCTTTTATTTTTGTTTAAGTTTTACTCCTTGTATTTAATTTTTTAAATAACAAGGTCACTAAAACTCATGCACGCTGCAAAAAACCTCATGCAGTAGTTAAGGTAAACCATCCAAGCAGTTTTTATTCATTAATATTCATAAATACACACAGCAGCTTCATTAGAGATTTCAATTTTCCTCTTCAGTTTGAATGTGGAGTATTAGGAGAGCCTTTTGCATGTCAAGGTACAGGAAGCAGAGATCACCCCTGCACTGCTACCTACATTTACCTGCTAGAAGTAAAAATTAGTTAAGTGGAAATGATTATCATATATATTTTCTCTCTTCCTTTTGAATGTACACAATGTAACAAGAGTGACAGACCTGAAATTACAATCACCAAACAAACCCAAGATAGTTGTTGTCCACTTTCATTGGCAAATACAGCACAGAGGACATTGTCTGCGAATTGGGATGTCATCAAAGAGGAGGTGGTGGAGGCTCATTTCCTTTATTACTCTCTTTTAAATTTAGGTTTTCTAAAGCAACATCTAAAGGCATAATATCTACACAGCCCATAGCACCAAAATCTGCCATCTCCCCCCGTTCATCCTCGTCTGAGGACGAGCTCTCTTCGCGCACTAAAGTGGACAGAAGGAGCTCTTGGACAAACAGGCTGCGGTCTGCGCGCTCACTTTCCATGGACTGGCGCTCTGTTTCAGACATTTTAGGATCATTCAACCTGTGTAAGGTAAAAAGAAAGATCTTATTGGTAAAAAGTCAGTGAACAATGGCATGTTCAATTTCTACAATGTCCTACACTGTACAGGCTTCACAGGTGGCTAAATTCAGAATCTGAGACACATTATTGGAACAGCTTGCTCTAATTTATCACCTTAATTATGTTGAGAAGAATTCCCTAGACTTGTAGCAATACTATTACCCTGAGGTGCAAATCTATGCTTTAATTAGATTCAACGAGAAAAAAGACATTTAGACTTCTCAAACTCCTTCCAGAGAACTGTGGTGAAAATTTTTCTAAGGAAAACAAAATTTCTTTTTTTTTTTTTTTTGAGGAAGATTAGCCCTGAGCTAACTGCTGCCAATCCTCTCTTCCTTTTTTTTTTCCCTGAGGAAGACTGGCCCTGAGCTAACATCCATGCCTATCTTCCTCTACTTTATATGTGGGATGCCTACCACAGCATGGCATGCCAAGCGGTGCCATGTCCGCACCTGGGATCCGAACCGGCGAACCCCGGGCCACCAAGGTGGAACGTGTGCACTTAACCACTGCGCACTGGGCCGGACCCGGAAAACAAAATTTCTAACAGGTAGTATGCTTGAGGAAGTAGTGACTTCCTTAACCAGAATTTCACCTGTGGGTAGTAAAGAGGAAAGTAGCAACCCCAGTCACAAAAACACTGTAGTGACTAGAATATTCGACTGAAAGAAATCCTAAAAGTTCCCTTGACTTTTCTCTAAAGTTCCCTTCCTTTCCATCTAATTCTTCCTGAAATGAAGATATGTCCAGAAGCCCAAAAAGGCAAGAACACACACACACACACACACACTCACTCCTACATTTCCCCTACCAAGGACTGTGTGGCGGGGCCAGCGTGAGGTTAACGGCGTGGCATGCTCCTCTGACACATGCGCTTGTAAGATCTGCACTGCGTTGGGGAAGTTGGTTCATCTGCATGGAGACTGGCAGTTGTTAAGAGTCGAATTCTTGTTACTAACTTGTTAAAGGACTTAAGCAAACTTCTGCTTAGTTTCAGTTTTGATTTTATTTCTCTATATTTTTAGTGGTAAAGAAAGGGAAACTAGCTGGCACACGGGAGTCAGGAAAAGTAACAAAACAGGGAGAAGATGGTGACAGTGAAAGGAGGCCCAGCAGGTATGGACGCCAGGTGCTTCCCCCAGAGAACCAGGTGCACATAGAGCCCACGATCCTCGACCAACCGGCACCTGCTCTGCTGCCCTGTCTGTGCTGGAGGCCCAGGGGTATCCCGAAGCAACAAGGAGGATACGTCCTGAGCACTTACTAGGGCCAGGCTCTGTTCTAAGTGCTTTCAACTCGTATGAGTTAGGTCCTATTATTATCAATATCTTACAGGAAGAGAAAACGGAAGCAGAGGTTAAGTAACATGTTCAAAATCCCATAGCTATCAAGTTCAAAGTCACTGAATGACTAGATCTATGGCTCAGAAAACAAATTAAAAAGATCTAAACTTCAGAACTTAAAGAAAGCAAAAGAATCTGGAAGGTAATTACAAAAAGCCATTAAATCCGCATTGAAAGGAAATGACTGATGACACGGTGAAAAGCAAATGAAGAATATCACAAGAGAGTATCTACTGGAATAGGAGACTGAGCAATAGGCTACACATTCTCAATCAAAACTATAAAGGTGCGAAGAACTGCAAGGCACTCCACGCCCTTAGCTTTGAAAAAGACTCTGGTAAAGAAAAAAACCTAAGGTCAAACCTATTCCAGAAAGATAAAGGATGTACGGAAGACAAGATGGGAAGCAGGCAAACTAGAAACATACGGGCTGAGATCCCTGACCCCTTGGAGAGCATGTAATTCCAATATTACTGTTTTTAGGAAAGAAATGAGAACATGAGAAAATGTTCCATTCCTGAGGGGTTGATAAAATCTGGTTAGACTTCCTGATGGGTCAAATTTCATTTGGGATCTAGAAGTAACTGCAAAGTTTGTAAGGATCTTCAAATTGGGGTTAGCAAAACTAGCTGGCTCCACTACCAAAAGACTGGAATCTGGCAGAGGTGCTGAAACAATCACTTTTTTAAAGGTTAACCATTTTGGACTCCAAAGAAACTGCGTGCCCATCCTCCATGTTCCAGGGCAACATGGATATGGCTAGGAACCACTCCTGGTCAGAGACCAAAGGGAAGCCTCAAGCCCTATGCACAGCCCATAACAGCAGTGAGACCAGAGCCCAGGATTTCCCCGGGAAACACCGCAGCCGCTCTCCTTGCCTTGAAGATTCACAACGCACTTTAATATATTTAAAGTTCTGAAAAGCCCAAGAATCAATTGTTTATTTTTGTTATTAGTTTTACCCAAACTTACTCATTAGGGCAGAAACTGAATATATAAAGTTCAGGGAATATTTTTGGGGAAATATTGCCTTAGGTAAATCATATGAGTCTGGAGCAAATGATAGAATGAAAGTTGTGGAAAGTGGTCGGCAAATTGTGAGGGACTATATGATGTATAATGTGAGATGACAGAAGGGGTCCTTCAAGAATCAGAGAACCCTTCAAGACAAGCAGAAGCCAAGGAAAGCACTCAGAGGCTACCCATGCCATGCCCTGTGAGCTGGGTGTCTAGTGTAGAATAACCAGAGAAAAATCCCAGATCAAGCCCACTGAGTTTGGGGGGGAGGGGGGACAGGGCAGGGTGGGAGGATATCTTTTCCAAAGGGCAGTGGCAGGACATTCAATCCACCCACAGGTCGGTGAACTCTCGGTGGACACACACTGGCAGTCTCCTTTTGAGGCAGGAACCTAGACCCAGCAAGTCCTAGGCCTGCTGTTGGTCGGCCCGTGACAGCAGGGTGGATCCACCCTCGGCTGTGCGATTTCTTATGCTGAAGCAACATTTTCTGGTAATAACCAGCACAGTTACTGACTTTGCAGAGATAATCCAAAGGTAATTCCCTACTTGAAACTTCCTCCTTAGATCCGTAACAAATGATAATAACGGGTACCATCAATTGGGCCTTTACCATATGTCAGATACTGAGCCAGACCATACACACAGTAGTAATTCCATTTAATCCTCAAAATAATTCTGTCACGAGGCAAGATTCAAAGGATAGTGATGATACAATTGGGGTTTGGAGAAGTGAAGTCACTTGCCTAAGGTCCAAACTAGTAAGTGGCAAAGCTGGGATTCTAGACAGGGACCCTGTCTGCAGGGGTTCCCTAACATTTTTTATCCTGCATTCACAATACGTTATTTACAATTACACATATGTACCACTGTACTAACAGAGATATTCAAAAGTATGAGATAAAAGAAATATATACAGAAATGAAAATATTTTTTTCAAACATCCAGTTGCTATACACACTGCATTGTGGAAATAACTGACATAGTACACTAATTTTCTTCTTCTGCCTATGAGGTTCTGGCAGAGGAATATATTCAATTGTTAACAGCAGTTTCAGAAGCAAATAAGCTCTACTCCATCCAGCAGAGCTTTTTCCTGTGTGTACTGAATATTATTCAGACCATGGTAAACTATTTTTAAAAATAGTTACTTTTGTGTGCCAACCGTAAGAATTTAAATCCTGCTTCTTCAGAAATTCTTAGAGAAACCACCACTGCATTATGAAAATCCTTTCTTATACCTTTTATATTTCACAGCAGACTGAAATTGGCAATGAAAAGAAAACAATGTTAATTATGATAATAAATGTATCTAATATGACCCATATATGTAACGATATGGTGTTTACGTTTTATGGGGAAGAGAAACTCATATCAGATGATGATATATCCGTTAGAACAAGACCACTAGCATTCCCACTTTATCTAAAATAACTTTTTTAGATAACTAAATAACTAAAATAGTCTATTTCGTTATTTAAACTATTTATTTAAACCACTTAGTTTAAATAACTAAAATAGTTTACCTAAAATAACTATTATTTTTCCTATTCCTCGGGAAATACTGAATATGCAGTTTTGATTAGAGATATGTGAGTTTTAACAGTTTGATCAAAGGCAGAGACTTTAAGAACAGAGAAGCACAAAAGAGAAAAGATCATTTCAAACTGCACAGTGCTAATAAAACATTACTTCTCAAACAAAAATTGTATTAATATATGCACTACCTTGTTAAAAGGAACTGGGAATTCTGGATAGTCTGCTGACTGCTCTCTGTGTTAGCTGTGTTTGTTGTTGCTGTGGACTGTGTGATTGTAGTGGTGACACTGCTTGTGTTAGTACGCCGGGTGGTGTTGCGCGCGGTCTCCAGTTGTTGCCGTGCCGCCTGGGCGTGCTGCCGTTCGAGCTGCAGCTGCATCTGCAGTTGTTGTAACTGAGAAGCGGAAGGGCCAGAAGAATTAAGCTGTCCTCCTGCAGAACGTCTCACTCCCGATAACTGAGATAAAAGCTCTGCCAATGGAAAGGAAGACGATTAATGTCGACAAAGTACCGAGCAAGAGAAAACGCTACAGATCACTGTTTTACTGGAGGAACATCGAAAAGGATCAACAGGCTGGTACTCCTGACAACACAGAGTCTCAGCTTGGAGCTCACTATGTTTTACAATGCCTCCTGGAGGTAAGCACTGTTGTGTATAGGGAATGCAAGTATATATGAAAGTTAACCCACATACTATTATTTTTGTTTTAAGCAAAACATAATAGAGATTGTTTTTTAAATTATTTGCTTAATGGACTACTTTAGTTATATTTTCTCTTAGTATTTTAGGAGATTAAAGTGGTTCATCTACTGGTCCAATCATCATATAAGCCCTCTCAACATGAGCTCCACGAAACCAGGGATCAAGTCTACTGTTGACAGCATACCCAGCTCTTCGGACAGAACCTGACAAGAAGCAGGCACTCAAACACTGGCTGGCTGACTGAAGGAATGATTAGAATGCAACCTAAGAGACCCAGATCACGTCTAACTGTGACCCTCGCACATTCGCCTCTGCCGTCTCTCTCTGGTGCTTGCTGGTCCTGTCGTTTGAAAGTACCACTGGCGACACCCAGTAAGGCTGACTGGCTCCACACTGTACAGCCTATTTAGTGGCTTGTTCCCATCCAGACGCTCTTGTTTCAATAAGGCCGTACTCATCAAGAGCAATGTGGACCTGTGTCGCTGCCTTCTCATCAGGGAGGGGCAAATGCTGCTCACCATTAAAACTCATTGACAAGGTATGTTTCTGTTTTCTTGCTCCCTGTTGCTTTATTGCAGGGGTTCTTAGACCATTCTGTCATATAGTCAATCACTAAATAAACTAATTTTCAGTGACAGAGAAAATAGAAATAATGGAGAAAATTCCTCAATTTTGCATTTTGCTCCTAGAAATTACTTTAACTTTTAGAGCCACAGGAAAATATTCCCTTTGGATGAAGAATATTTTTTTAAATCAGCAAAACTCCATTTATTGGGCTTATTACACATCCAAATGTCCAAAGCACATTTGGAATTATGATTTCACACTGTCTCTCTCACATTTTAAAGAACACTTTATGAGTAGAAGCACTCCTAGTTTCTATCACAAGATTCACACTCAGCAGTGTTCCAGGGTGCTTTGCAAGGCGCACTACGGCTTCCAGGGACACGTTCCACCACGTGCACACGTTTCAGAACTTGTACAGGCTCTGCAGAGCCTTACCGCCTGTGTGCGCTTGGTGTGTCTCTCAGATTCTCAGGCTATGGTGATTTTTGACAATTTGTTTTGACTCCCGACCCTTGTGCTCTGCTGCCAATTTCCCAGGTTGGCCACGCATTAGACCCAATGACTCAGTTACGAACTACATGTTCAGATGTTGTTGTTTTTTAGTAGGATTTTCCAAGCTATTAAAACATGTACTTATCAGTATGTTCCACAGCAATTTAGTTCAAAAATCAAAGCAAGGACAGAGAAATTCCTGCTTTACTTTCTTCCACAAGAAGAGCTTAATTCTTTAGTCATCAATTAATTTTCTTATCTGTGTACTTATAGAGGTTGAATCATGGAATTGTGGGAGTCTTTCAATACTGAAATCTTTTATGATTGTCTGGGGTTTCATCGGAGGCCACAAATAGAACACAAAGCCATTTATTATTATCTTACGCCTCTAAGTACCTAAAGAAACGCCAGAATAATATGAACTACTTTATGTTGTCTAGTTTTAAATATTTTATACTTATAAAATATTTGGGAACTTTGTGAAGGACAGAGGAGCATGATAAGAGACTAAGAACACAAACCCCGCAAAAACATTTTAAAGGAGCCGCCCTCCCCTGCCATTTCCTGTCTTAACGTGAAACTAACTCACCAGCTATAGGATCCATGGCTTCCCTATTGCTTGGAGAATATGAACTCTGAGAAGAAGAAAGTCCACCAGTAGAACTGCTAGTAAAGTGCATGTTTGATCTACGAGCACGAGGACCTCCTAATCCCCGGCCAGGGTGAAACATTCTACGTACATGTCGAACGCCACTCGATTCATCATAACTCCAAAGTTAAGAAAAGGACCCGAGTATTTCACAGCAAGAAAAAAGACACTTGAGCCCTGGCTACATAGACATGCAGATTTTCTAAATTTTCACCATTTTAGAACAGCATATGTAATTTAGAATGCAAATATCATGACCATGATGGCTATTAACTCTAAAAAAGACATTTAAATATAAAGCAATGTGTGAAAGCGTGTATATATTATATGTGTGTGTGTTTTCAAAGGGAAAAACAGTTTCTCCAGGGAGGAAGAGATGTCTTCCTGGGCTCCCTCCACACTAACCAGTGTAAGTGTGCCAGGCGACGTAGAAGGAGGTGCCTGGTCAGAGACCTGGGTGAGATAGTCCCTTACCCTAATCCCAGCACTGGATTTCCTAAATGTTTATATCTCAGGAACCACAATTAATATGCATCATTTTTTTTTATCTGGGGAGAAGTGTGCTAATATATAAGGTAACCAAATCTCAATTATCATATATAATGAGAAAGCAACAGTTCAGATAATTTAAATTCAGGAGTAAAAGACTCCTTTTGGCTATTTTAATCTCTGTCTTCAAGTTCTTTTTCAATGCTGCTGCTAAGCAGAAAACTAGATTTAAATGTCTTATGGAAGTGGACACATAGAATAACATCGCATTTATTAAGAAGTCAAACTTGCAGCAGCCTCAACCATCTTACACGGCTGAGTGCGAGTCAGACTGAAGAAGAGCCCAAGCAGCAAACAGCAGCCAAAACTCATGAAGACAGCCTTGTATGCCCACACAGGCAAAACGTGTGTGTGGGAAAAGCCAGATATTGTGGGAAAAGAGACTATTCTTTCAAAGCAGCAAAAAGAACAGCTATATAAGATTAATTTTTTTGCTGGCTTCCCAGTGTTTTAGCAGATGGTCATTTAGGGACAGAGTGAGCAGCTCCATGGAGCCCTCAGGCGCCACCATAACGCGCATTGTTTCACTGTGGTTCTCTCGATGATGGCCTGGGCTCTACAGAAAGTGATGTTATGATCATTATATTTTGTTTTTAAAAAGTAGCTGGGTGTAAAGTACACTTTAGGAAGAGTTCCATCAAAATAGCAAAAAAAAAAGTTCTGGCACTTAAGAGGCTGGGAGAAACCACTCCCTCGTGTCAAACACATAAAGTCGCCACATAGTAGCACTTGAAGAACCTGAAAAATTAGTATGTTTTCAGGATAACTGCTATGCCAACATTTTGTTTTCTAGAACTTAATGGTAATACTCGCTAGGAATCTAGAATGTAACATACCCTTTCTCTTATTATTACATTTTGCATAATTTCATGTCTTGCTAACCAGAAACTCTTACAAACATCTCACAAAAACGGATGTAGATGATGTGGGACATTCTATTGAATGGATACCAATTTCACTAGAGGCCCTTGAACTCGCTGAAAAAGTTCAGGATATAAGCTTGGTTTTAAATTTTTTGCTTAGCTTCTCCATGAAGATGGAGAGAAGCATGGATCAAGCATAACCCTTCTGGGTATCGTTAGAGGATTCTTTTATACAAAATGCAAAGTGACTTCAAAGGCTTAAGTGTTCTTGGTCCATTTGGGTTTTCTTATTCTCCAAAAAAAATTCACGGCTTTCTTTATTTTGCTTTCAGTGTCGCCTGCACTGAGGAGAGAGGAAGAGTAAGCAGTCTCCTCAGCTCACTGACACTCATTTCTTAGGTTGGTTCCCTATCTTTATCTTTCCATTAGTTTCCACTTAGCTTCCCCTAACTGTACAGGGCCATATTTCCAATTAGAAAAATAGGAACTGTGAGCAAGGGATGGGAGCCGTAGGATAAGAAAACCACCAAACCAGTTTCTTCGTCAATAGGTTGAATTATGATTGCCAGGAGGCAATCAAAAGAATCAGAAGAAAATCTGGCAGACAGAAAAGTTTTGATAAGCTCTTGAATTACTTCAACCTGCAATGAAACTGAAACCTTTACACAAGAACAAAACCCTAAGTTAATAGGTGATAGTTTTAGAAAACAATTCATAACCTGAAACCAGAAACACTGAGTTTACAGAATTAATTGCTCTGGTGGGCCAGTAATTTCCTGGAGATTACAAGGAACACTGCTAGGAACTGTTGGTAGATAGGCTTAGGACAGGAATTTAGAGCTGGACCTCACGCTGTCCGTCTCAGAGACTGGGCAGGAAACAGGTCTCTCTGGAGAAGGTCAAGGGAAAGGAGCCCCAAGATGCATACCTGCCCACCATCCCGGCACATCCTACCCACAACAGGGTAAGGCAATAGAGAAAGGGAGAGGAAGCAAATAAATCCTCCTTATATTTAATTAACTAGACTTTAATTTGCGTTAGCACTTTTCCTCTTCTGTATGAAAACACCATCCTGAAGACTTACAATCTGGTCAGATTATCTTTAAAATATCTGATTGAAGGGGTCGGCCCCGTGGCTGAGTGGTTAAGTTCATGTGCTCCGCTGTGGCCGCCCAAGGTTTAGCTGGTTCGGATCCTGGGCGCAGACATGGTACTGCTCATCAGGCCATGCTGAGGCGGCGTCCCATATGCCACAACTAGAAGGACCCATGACTAAAAATATACAACTATGTACCAGGGGGGCTTTGGGGAGAAAAAGGAAAAATAAAATCTTAAAAAAAAAAATCGGATTGTAATGAACTAAAGATCATGCACAAGTCAACTTTCACTTAAAGAGTATGGTTCACATAACAGTCAAAGTCTATAAAAAGAGAAATAAGAAACTACACCTCAACACTGAGTCACTTTTAGAGAAAGGTCAAATAAATTCAAATAATTTGGAGATTAGTTTTTCTCTTTGGGGATATCATGCTTAAAAATAATCAAAACGACAAACGTTATAAACAACTCTTTCCCTTGTTGCCTCTTAAAAGGATATTAAGTCTCTAGGGGCTCTGTGTTCAAGTGTAAGGTGAGCTGCAAAGTCGTCCGTGACATGATTAGGATCGCCTCCAGGTAATGCCGCACATATTGGACAAATCTGAAAAGAA
Source organism: Equus caballus (assembly GCF_041296265.1). Classification (NCBI taxonomy): domain Eukaryota; kingdom Metazoa; phylum Chordata; class Mammalia; order Perissodactyla; family Equidae; genus Equus; species Equus caballus. Next base: position 34,863,402 of record NC_091698.1, read on the forward strand.
AGTAAAGAAAGCAGAGTTAATAGGTGAACAGCGAACAAAGATTTTTCTGGATGAGTATTTTACTATAAATTTTACTATTACCAGGTTTTAACCAGGCAAAAACAAGGTAGATCCTGAATTAGTGAAAAGTCCTGGAGGCCTGAATAAGAACCACAGCACATCAATGCTGTTACCACTAAAAGAGACACTCTCTCAGGTCAGACACAGCAGTTCCAGACAGACAGGTCAAACTTGAGCTCTGGCAAAACTCAGAAAGTCAGCCTGGCTGACTCGTTAGCATGGTCTAGCAAAACAGTTTCCATAAAAAAATTTTTAAACGTGCTATTTATATTTAGTACACATTCACATCTAAGTCCAGTCTTGAATGAATGAGACATAAGGTTCCCGGAGTAAGCCAGACCTGAGGGCCAGTCTCCGAATACGACAGCAGAGCTCTTAGTAAAATGCAACTGCACAAACTTACATACTTTGAATGTGACACCATAAGACAGATAATGATTACTGATAACATGCAAATGTGCTCTATCAATTCATGGATGGGACTTCTAAGGGGAAGGCAGGGAGAGTGGGAGTCCATTTTTAGAACCTTATTTCCCAGAAGGATAGGAAGTGGGACGGAAGCTTGTGATCAGGTCAAGGCCAAAGAGCGGAAGGCCAATTTCCCTGTGGGCTTTAGGGCAAGGGATAGAAGGAAAAAGTAGGAATAAAACAGTGTGTACGCAAGCAGAGCTCAGAGGGCGCTTGAGTTGGGAATGTGGTTTCTGAAACAGTTGTTTCAACAGAAGTGGTGAAATAGGGGGCAAGAGAGGGGAAGGATAGAAAGAATGAGGAACTTCCAGAGAAAAGGTCCATTCTCTTCCAGAAACTCAAACGGGCAGAGATGGTCTAAGAGTGGTAGCCAAGCCTTGAAGTACGAAGAATTTCAGTCTTAAAGAACAGAGCTAAGAGAAACAGTGTGATGCACAGGAGCACAACCAAAGGGAGCCCCAGGAAATGTCCAGGTAGTTTTAGGCTTGTTCCTCTCTGGGGATGAGAGAGTTGAGGACAGCATATGTGATTCGCCTTACCAAGACATGTGCCATTATCTAAATTCTTTAACCTGGAGTAAAATTCGGGCAGTCAGTTGACCTTTTTGCCTGCTTACAGCAGAGTGGGAGAAGAGAGTGGCACTGAGACAAGGAGGCAGGGGAAAGGCGAGACTTAGCAGGACAATGCTGGGGTAGTAAGGGGGAAGACAAACTCCTCTTATTCCTAGAGCCTCAGCAAACACAACTCCCATCTTCTAATGACTAGAGAGCAGAAGTCCCCTGGAGTTTGATTTGATACCAGTTCCTTATATGCCCAGTCAGCTCGTCTGATTATCTGCCTCAGGACTCTGAGAAATGCTCAAAAAACCCTAAAGATGCCCATAAGAAATAACATTTAAGCATGACAGTGTGCAAAAGAACTAGGGAGGCCACAGCAGAATGAGCTCATGAGGCAAATGAGAGAAAGTAGTAGATAGACATGCATGTGCCTTTCTTAGAAGATGTAAGAAGGGTGGTCACACATTTTTTTCTGTTAGAGAGAAAAGCAATGGTACCCGTTCACAAGTTTACAGATTATCAACTCTCTCTTTCCTAGGAATTTGTAGCATTCCTGTGCTGTGACATTGCATGGCAGTGTCTGATACACCTATTTTACTTTTTGTGTGTTTCTGTCTTGCCTACCTAGATTAACTCTTTGAGAAATGCAGGACAGTGTGATTTATTTCTTGTTTGGTGACCAGACTTGCTTAAAACAAAAAGACCAACAAGGTTTGGAGAAGCAGAAACTAACTCCAGTTATTTAAAAATAAAGCCAGCTTAGATATTTTGGAGAGTCTCCATTTTGTAACAATGAACAGGTGCTGGACTATGTACAGTATTATTACAATATCATAAGACTGCATGTATAAGATTTTTAGATGCATGAGAAACATTTCCCTTTTGAGAATATCTGTCCAAAAGCTGTGATTTCTCTACATCGTCTTCTACTTTTACTTTTTATTGACACCAAATGTTTGATGCATTTCTCTGGCAACCATGTTCTTATACAGGGCAGCACAACTTCTTCGTAATTTCTACCCCCTTTTTTCCCCACACTCACCCACAGAATCATTATGATTAGGTTCTTCCTGTTTCTAAAGAACTACAGAATCACTCAAACCCTACCCTCCTTCCCTTCCCAAACGACAGCCTCGGTGGCATGATGCTGGAAAAAGTAATGACATTTCTCTGTACAGGTGCCAAAAGGTTTCTTTATTGTCTACCAAACCAAGTGGACAAAGATTCTGGTTTTAAAGGTTCTCTATTATCCGGCATACTCAGCTGGCTGATTCAATTTTATTTTCTACTATCTCCCACAACAATCAATACCTTCCCATTCCCTCTACTAGGTTCTTTCTCAACACTGTGTCTTGGTTCATGTTACTCTTCCCTCTGAATAATGCCATTCTCTTCCCATTCTGTCCACTTTTTGAAATCATACCCAGTTTTCAAGGTCTACCTCAAATCACAAAGCCCTCCCTGACTGCTTCCAGCATTCTTCTCCAATTGCGTCAAATGAGCTAGTCTGGTCTTTAGACGTGCTATACAGACTATGTGGGTAGAAGGCATGTTTTAAATTTGTTATCATACTGACAGCCATTGTGCCTTACTCCAAGAATCTGACAACTTCAGGAAGCAATACCTCGCACGTCACATGTTAAATGTAATGTTCTTGGTTAAACTTGGAGAGATACATTCAGAAGTTATGAATATTGGTCTCATGAAAGACATGTTTCCCTTTCCAAGCTGTCCTTAATAACTGACCAAGGAATGATCTAGAACAGCATTTCTTCTGACGCTACCCTTCCCAGGGCAATACTACATGCATTATATTTTAATCCTTATACTTAAAAAAAAAAAAAAAGACATTCTATGGAGCTAACGACTACTAATGCTAATTGACAACTTTAGGTTTTTGGATGACATGCCCAATTAAAGTAGTTTATCTTAGGGCCTGGCCCTGTGGCCGAGTGGTTAAGTTTGTGCGCTCCACTGCAGGCGGCCCAGTGTTTTGTTGGTTTGAATCCTGGGCACGGACATGGCACTGCTCATCAAACCACGCTGAGGCAGCGTCCCACATACCGCAACTAGAAGGACCCACAACGAATATACAACTATGTACTGGGGGGCTTTGGGGAGAAAAAGGAAAAAAATAAAATCTTCAAAAAAAAAAAAGCAGTTTATCTTATAAAACCTGCAGATATAACACTGCATATTAGAGTTTTGCTTTGAGTACATACATATAGCACTAGTGGAAAATCTATGTTGCATGGTCAATACACTCCTTTGGGCCTTCTAGAACCATCTAAATTGTAGTTACTTGCACCTTAGCCAACCATTTTGCCAAGATATAGGTCTTTTCAAGATTTGAGCGAGCACACTATTCAACTCAATTACAATCTAAATTTCTGTTGTTGCAGTGAAATCTTGAAATTATAATTAAGTATGAGTTACTTCATATTGAATTTACATTTCTCCCCAGTTCCATTCTCCCCATCTTAATGCTTGGGTTGGAACTGTCACCTGCTTCTAAAGATCAGCATTTAGAATGTCAGAGAGTTTTTGTTATATACAAAAAGTTTTAATTTTCCCTACATTTTTATACACGATTTAAAAGTTCTAAATAGTTGAGTTTGGGTTTTAAACATGTTTCTTGGACAGAAATTTAAATTACATATGTACACCGATGTACTGGGAATTCAGAAACCTGAAAAACTACAACTGAGCCACAAAGAAAAATAACTCCAAAGGAGTCAGAGCTCTCCTATTCCCCTATCCCGTCCACAGTGCAGTCCAGATACAAGCACTTATGCTCACCTGGAAGAAAACTCCCGATGGAATCTCTACTTTTTCTATCTCCCTGGGATAAGCTATATATTTTACTTGTAGACTTGAGAAAGAAAAGAAAATGGGAAGCTCTTACTGCTTAATGGTGTCAATAAGAACCTGAAAGCTGCAGAGGGAAGAGGCAGGGAGGCAGTGCCCAAAAGCCAGCGACAATTTTAGTAAAGAATCAGGAATGAACTCGACCTAAACTAGTGGGTTTATGTTGTTTATGAAGAGTTTAAATTAGAGTCTGGCGATGACAAAAACTTTCGTATGTTTCTCTTCTCAAGGGTATAGCCAGTTTAAGTGAGGCCAAGTTTGGAAGAGCTTCCTAGAAAAAATGACATCATCTATGAATAACGAGGTGGACATCTTCAAATAATTTTCTTAACCAGTTTTTAAAAAAATCTGAGGGGCAGGGCAGGAAAAGAAAGGGTGTTAGGAGGACAAGAGACTAGGCTGAAAAGTGCTTGAAGAACTTCTGAGCTACCTTATAATTCGCCAGCAGTTGCCAGAGAGCTCCCATCTTTAATTTATACCACCCTCCCTACAAATCTTCCTGCAAACACTGCAAAACACTTCTATGCGCTGACTTGAAATTAGCTGTCTGGACACTGAACTGGATAAATAAGTACTTCACAGGACAAAGAAGAAACCAGATCAGTGGCCAGAGAAGAAAAAAATTCAAACCGAATGGCTCTAACACCTGCTCCTATCTTACCACCTAGCGTTCTCCCCATTCTGAAAACGGCCTGTTCACCTTCCCTGGTGGGATTTTAATTCAACACAGAGGCAAGTAAAGAGCGATGAAAACCCTACCCAGAGATAACAACATACTCTCCAATAGCAGGCACGGACACCTTCCTGGAAAAGCTACTATGATCTGATTTTTCACAATAGTTGAAGTGATTCCCCTCTTGGTTTTCATACCATCTTAAGGAGCTAATTTATAGAAATATCTTAAAAAATATCATGACACATACATATAAGATTGTCCTAGAACAAATCTGGAATTCCCAAAGTGTCTCCTATCATTTCCTTCCCTGCCATCAATTCAAAAACCTTCTGCTGGGATACTAATGGCTGTATCACCCTTAAGAGGAAAATGAAAAGTGCCACTATCTAATTTTAAACAAGTAAATGTGCTCAAAATAACTATTATTAAGAAATATGCAAAGATAACCAAGTATGAAAGACAGAAAAAAGTGATTTATAAAATAAAAAGTATTTTAAGTCAAAAGTAATAAAAAGCACAAATGGTAAAAGTACCAAATCCTAATCCTCTGTAATCTGTCTAGCTAAATGCAGTTGAGTAGCGACAATATGGTTGCCTATAGCAACTATATTTTTCAAATCCTACCTATTTCTCCACTATTACTAAGTACAATATTGTTATTGGATTACAGATAAGCAGATAGCATAGAACTGCACTCTTTGATAAAGAAGAATGCAAGCAGGGGCCGGCCCCATGGCTGAGGGGTTAAGTTCGTGTGCTCTGTTTTGGTGGCCCAGAGTTTCGCCAGTTTGGATCCTGGGCATGGGCATGGCACTGCTTATCAGGCCATGCTGAGGCGGCATCCCACATGCCACAAATAGAAGGACCCACAACTAAAAATGCACAACTATGTACTGGGGGGCTTTGGGGAGAAAAAGGAAAAATAAAATCTTTATTCATTTATTTTTGGAGGAAGATCAGCCCTGAGCTAACATCCGTGCTCATCTTCCTCTATTTTATGTGGGACGCCTACCACAGCATGGCTTGCCAAGTGGTGCCATGTCCACACCTGGGATCCGAACCGGGGAACCCTAGGTCACCAAAGCGGAACATGCAAACTCAATGACTGTGCCACTGGGCCAGCCACTAAAATCTTTAAAAAAAAAATAAAAAAGAAGAAGAAGAAGAATGCAAGCAGTAACAGTTAATCAAAGCCTATTTTTTCTTTTAATGTCTATTTGGCTTTTAAACACTTACCTTTCTTGATTACCTGATTATAAGAGTAAATAGATAATTTTATAATATTTAAGAAAGTGTACAAGATTAGATGAGAAGATTTACAAAAATTGTGGTTTATTCCACTATTATTGCTCCTAATGAGGAAATATACGTGTTGGAAAGTTAGGTCTATATATCTACACATTGAATTGAAATGGTCTTTCAATGAGATACGGATATATTGATGGTCAAGATTTAAAAGTCCTATAGACAATTTAAAAAATGTCACCTCCCACACCCTTTCATGCATAAATCATATTTGTCATGTTATTTTGATTTATAGTATATTTGATTTAATACTTACCTCCTGTTTAATTTAGAGATCAAATGCATCTAATTGTTTATAGACAAATGCCACAGAGATGACAATAATTTCTATTCTGTGCTCTATGGCTCCCTTTAATTGACACTGCAACAGATATTTAAATATTAAATAAATTATCAGCTAAAACTGATTATTCTGAATAATTTAAAAAAGAAGATTTAAAAGTCCTTTCACGTCATCATTTTTCTCTTTAAGAATTATTATTCCAGGGGCCGGCCCCGTGGCTGAGCGGTTAAGTTCACGTGCTCTGCTTCGGTGGCCCAGGGTTTCACCAGTTCAATTCGTGGGTGCAGATATGGCACCACTCATCAAGCCATGCTGAGGCGGTGTCCCACATGCCACAACTAGAAAGATCTATGACTAAAAATACACAACTATGTACCGGAGGGCTTTGGGAGAAAAAGGAAAAAAAAAAAAGAATTATTATTCCAAATAAAGTTGTCTAAAGTCAGACTGTGGAAAATTTCTAAAATCATTCATTCTTCTTGATTTTTATTTCTTATCAAATTACTATAATTGCGACATAACACAACCATGCTATTTCAAAATTAAACTCAATTTGTTACAAACACATCCAAGTCTTCAATAAAAAGGGAGGAAATAAAGAAATGTATCACTAACATATATAAAGATCACCTAAAAGTTGGAGATGCCCTAATCCCTTTCCTGGAGAGTAACGAAAACAAAGAGTAAATGATTACAGGAAATCCAGAAAGCAGGGTTCCGAGCAGTGAACCATCAGAGGACTGCCACAACGATCAGGGCATTATAACGCGTGTTTCTAGAAGTGAGCGGAACACGTTGGTGAACCAAAAGTGCCTTTACCTTTTAAGTATAATGTTCTTTGTATAAATTGCAAGCGATTTACTAAACAAAGAACTGAAAGATTAATTACACATCATTAATTAATGGTAAAGGCACGTTTCACTTAAAAACAACAACAGAAAACCCTGAAGACTTTCTAACTAGCTGTAGTACAAGTCAGCTCATATGTAAGATTTAAGAAAAATTCCACTGGAGCCACTCTTAATGCCCTTTTATGCTCAAAGAAAAGTTCCCCCGGTGTTTCTTCCACAGTCCTAACCCTTCCTCGATAGATCCTTCATATTTGCAATCCCGCTGGACCTCTACTTCTCACTTATACTACCAGGTTGATGGCCTTTTGACAATTACACACTGTGTTACTTTCCCTCTTAATTCTTCCCACAGCCAAAATCCATTTAGTCGTCCCAATCTCCCAATCTCATGATAACTACAAGGGTTTTTAAGAACTTCTGTTTAATTTCAAAACCACACTGTTTATCATATTTGGTGTTTACATAAAGAGACTATACTCAATCCGCTTTTTAAATTCTTAACTAGTAATCACCTTCACTTTGCATTCTATGTCAGATGGTGTTTTTTACAGTATCTGGTTTTGAAGGGTCCTCCACACTCTCAAAATCAAAAGCCTCTTGAGGAATCTTAAATTAATCTTAGATTGGGGCCTTGGAGTCCTTAGGTGAAAAGAGTCTGAAAAATATAGATAAAAACTACGAAGTTGCTTTAAAAATTAACCTTCAGTAGACTTTCTTACTAGCTATGTCAGGTATCAGTAAAACGTTTACTAGTGGTGACAGTATTATCTGCAGTGATATAGCCTCTCGCTCCTAAATGTTCCAAAGGGATGCTGGTTAGAGGAGAGAGATCCTTAAGTCCTACAAGAAAGTACAAGCTAGTGGTCTAGAGGACATGTGCAGGAAACACAGGGCAAGGCAAGATAGTAAATTGAGCATCTAGAAAGAAAAATGTAAAAAGGAATAGAAAAGGAGATATAGTCAGTTGTTCTGTGACTATAACCCCACACCAAAATGAGCTGAGTTATTCTTGAACTCCAGAATTCCAAATGTTTGATTAACCATAACTCTGGCAAAACATAGTAGGAGTGGGGGTGGCAGTGAAAGGGCACACGTGGTAATATCATCTGGGCATTTACATATAACTGTTAACAGAGCTGATAAAACATGCTTCATATATATAGAGAGAAGCATTCAAAATATTTAACAAGTGGTATGGCACCCTTCAGAATGGACACTAGTCAGTGAGTCATAGGGAGTGCACCTGATGAACGCCAGCCCTGGATCCAGGACATGACTCACATGGTTTGAAGAAGAAACCTGCACCTTCATACCAGATTCTCGTCTGCTTGCCATTTCTCACTGTGAAATGTCTGGGTGTTCTATGGGTGGGAACAGAGGGAGATGCAGTGCTCACACAAAGACTAAGAGTGAGGAGGGGGAGAAATCCTTAAAAATACCACAAATACCAATATGAAAAACAGGACAGCCACTGCCCTGAGCTATGTACTGAAAGCCTGGGAACTTAATGAAGGGGCATAACTGCACACAACTTAGGAGAGACAGATCACAAAACCATTTGCAGATGGTGAGGAGTTCATTCTCAAACTGTGTATCAGGTATAGAGGTGCATAAACAAATTCTAAGTATTTACTTTCAGGAAAAGAATAAAGGCCAGGTTGCCAGGGGTGGGTTCTTATTTTAAAAAAGGACTAATTAGCTTTTCATTCATGGAAAGGACTTAAATTTCCACTCGATCTTCCAGTTTGGGATATGGAAAACTGAGTAGTTGTCCACAGTGGGGTGATCAAAGTACTACACTAAGGCCAATTGGCAAATAATGATTTTAAGAATGCCTAATTTATAATTAGGGAAACCCCTCCCTAATGTACCTAGGTAAATAGAGTACCCAAACTTAACAGAAATGAAATCAAAGAGAAATTATTCCAAATTTTCCACAACAATCAGGATGGAGATGCAATCAGGATGGAGATGCAATCAAGTCAGCATTCTTCATAGCGGTATGTGGGAGTGGACCAAAAGGAAGCAAAGTCCTCTCTACAGAATAACAGGAATGTAGTAAGGACAGCAGTAAAATGCGACAACAGTGTTCTGAAGCCTCCCCAAGATGTACGATAGGAACATTTCTGAGCTGTTAGACAGTAAAATTGGGCTTAAGGACTACATAATGTAAATCTACCAGTTTGAACTATAAATCTTATAACAACTTTAAGCATCAAACTAGCAGTGTAAGTGGGAATGAATATGAATCTGTATTACTCACAGCTGTACCAGCACAACTGTAGTGGAGACAGAATAGAAAAGTGATTAAGTAGGGACACTACAACCCAGAGGGACTCTGGCTGAGTTCACATACCCGGCTCTGCCCCTTTCTAGCTATATGTCCCTGCACACACTACTTTATTTCTCTTGAGTTTCAGTTAATTTTTTTTAGTACACTTAGACACTTACTAGTTGATGCAATGTGCAGCTGCTTGTGCCAAAATTCTCCAAATTCCATAACTACAGTTCAATCTCTCATCTCACTTTATCTGTTACCACCTATGGTAAAGGTTTGGGAAGGAACTCTTTTGGGTACACTTTATCATTTCTTGAAGTTAGAAGTATGCTGACTCAGACGTCAAGTAAAATACCCAAAAACACTTCAAGGCAAGGCGTGTATTATTCTGAGTCCTTGGCATTTAGCCACTGAAAAAGATCAGGGTAGGAGGAACTTCCATGGACCTCAGAGCTTTGACCTATGAAGCAAGAGATTTGATCTGATGAAAACTAAGTAAGGTCAGTGAATATTACAATGAAATACGACAATAGATTGTTACTTAATAAATGACCAAGATCTTTAAATTTCCTTGTGAAGGTTTCCTTACAGAATAATTAAGCAGGTAGCAAGAATACTATAAAAAGAGATATGTTGCAGGTTGGGGAGCTTTAAACTTTCCACAATGCATTTACTGAAGGGATCCTGAATTTGGTTAAGATTGCAGATTTTAGAACAGGGCAAGAAAGCCTCCTGTGGACAAATGAGGGGCACACATACAGACTCCTAGGATGTGTAGAATTTGTTGTTAAAAGATAACTTTAGGGGGCTGGCCTGGCTGCATAGTGGTTAAGCTCGTGTGCTCTGAACCTGGGTGTGGACCTACACATTGCTCATCAAGGCATGCTATGGTGGCATCCCATGTACAAAAAATAGAGGAAGACTGGCACAGACGTTAGCTCAATGACATCTTCCTCAAGCAAAAAGAGGAAGATTGGCAACAGACATTAGCTCAGGGCCAATCTTCCTCACCAAAAGGAAAAAAAGAAAAAGAAGATACTTTCAATGATTATTAAGCAAACAGTATCAGTACACTTAGCAGGAGGTAGATGATACTGACCTAGATTTATGTTAGAAATAATGAACTTTACAACATCATTTTATTCACAAGGCTACTTCACTTACCACTTCTGTTGATGTTTCTGCGTGTTCAGAAGTAACGTGTTCTTGAAGAGATGTCTCCGTATAGCCCATTTTTCCACAATAGGGACAAGTAAAAGACTGTGGCTGCTCTACAGAGAAAGCTTCCCCACCATAGTACAAATCTGAAAAATAAAGTGGAATTCTATTGAGAAATATTATGATTTTTTTAAATATATAAAAATGTAATCCTATGATAAAATAATGTAAAAAAAAAAAAAAAAAGTGCCCCTGAAATCTCCACCAGCAACCTCACTCTGTCAAGGAGTGCTCAGCTGCCTCTCTGTTTACATCTGAAACAGCCTTGTTCTCCCAGCGACTCCACGAAACCCTCCAAAATTCCTGCTCCATATTGTTACCATAGCCTTAAGAGAAATGCAAAACAAACAGCTTTTTATCCTTTCACTTAATTTGGAAGTAGTTCTTATTTCACATCTGGTCCTAATTTTATTGTAATTTGTTTTTTCTTTATCTCTGTATATACTGTGGCAATGCCAGTGTCAACACAACGAATCAGCAGGGTATATCACATACGAGAACATAAGTGCTCAGAGGGAAAGAACAGATGACCATGATCAATTTGCCAACTTTGAGATGCAGCTATCTGTCAATACAAGACACTATTCTTACAGCAGGAAAGGCCCTAAACATTCAGCTCCTGTCAATGCTGACTTGAATGGGGTCCTCCCATAACACATTCTGCCCAACTTGGTTACTGAAGAACGACCAATTAGTGAGAGTCTGTGGGAATAATTTATTTACCTCATTAGTACATCTCAGGGAATAAGTCTATTTTTCTCCATTAGGAGCACAAAAGGAAATGCAACTGAAAGTTCATTTAGTATGTTATACCCCTTACTACAAAAAATTAGCTCATTACTTAACATGAAACAAATGTCTAATTTAAGAGGATATGATCAATTTTGTGAGAAGAGAAAATGGAAGGATGTGTTCACTATGTGATAGATTTGTTCACATTCATTTTTAGGGAGGTTTAAACTTAACTATCTTAATATTTAAATATCTTAAATATTTACCCAGTACATATATTGACCATTTATTATGTGTATAACACTTGCTAGATAGATTTGGGGAAGGTGGGGATAAATATATAAAAAAGAATAGAACTCCTCATTTGATAAAGGGCATCTACAAAAAACCCATAGCTAACACCATACTTACTGGTAAAAAAAGTGGATGCTTTCTCCCTAAGACCAGAAATAAGACAACAATGTCCACTTTTGCCTTTTCTATTCAATATTTTACTGGGGAGATCTAACCAGAGTAAATAGGTAAGAAAATGAAACGAAAGGCACCCAGATGGAAAGGAAGAAGTAAAACTCTCTCTATTAGCAGATGACGTGACCTTGTATAGAGAAAATCCTAAAGAATATACTAATAAACTATTAGAACTAATAAACAAGTACAGCAACATCACAGGATACAATATCTATATACAAAAACCAACTGTTTTTCTATACACTTGCAGTGAACAATCCAAAAATTACATTAAAAAATTCTATTTACAATAGCAAAAAGAACAAAATATTTTAGAATACATTTAATCATAAAAGTGTAAAACTTTATCCTCTGATAACTACAAAATTACAGACAACCTAAATATATGGAAAGACATCCCATGTTCATGGATTGGCAGACTTAATATTGTTACTCTCCAAATTGATCTAAAGATTCAAAACAATCCCTGTCAAAACCCCAGGTGGCTTCTTTGCAGAAATTTGACAAGCTGATCCTAAAATTCACACAGAAACTCAAGAGATCTAGAATACCCAAAACAAACTTGAAAAAGAACAAAGTTGGAAGACTCACACTTCTTGATTTCAAAGCTTACTACAAAGCCACAGTAATCAAGACAGTGTGGTACTGGCATAAAGATGGACATATAAATCAGTGGAATAGACTGAGAGCCCAGAAATAAATGCTCACATTTATAGTCAACTGACCTTTCTTTTTTAACAACTTTACGGAGTTACCCTTTTTTTTAAAAAAAAGATTTCATTTTTTCCTTTTTTTCCCCAAAGCCCCCCCAGTACATAGCTGTATATTTTAGTTGTGGGTCCTTCTAGTTGTGGCATGTGGGACGCCGCCTCAGCATGGCCTGACAAGTGGTGCCATGTCCGCGCCCAGGATCCAAACCAGTGAAATCCTGGGCCGCCGAAGCAGAGTGCACGAACTTAACCACTTGGCCACGGGCTGGCCCCTACTGAGTTATCTTTAACATATAAAAATTCTATATATTTATGGTGTACAACTTGATGTTTTGACATACGCATCCACTGTAAAAAGATCACCACAGTTCGAGCTAATTAACATAACCACCACTTCTACATAGTTACCATTATGTGTGTGTACAGTGAGAAGATTTAAGATATATCCTCTTTGAAAATTTCAAGTATGCAATATTGTTAATGTTATGGTCACTAGGCTGTACATTAGATCTCTAGAACTTAATTCATCTTGTGTAACAAAACTTTGTACCCTTTGACCAACATTGCACCCTGGTTAACTGATTTTCATTCAAGATAATTGATTAGGTAAAGAATACCCAATCATTTTCAACAAACGATGCTGGGATAATTGGATATCCATATGCAAAAGAATGAAGCTGGACCTCTACCTCATTCCACAGATAAAAATTAACTCAAAGGGGATCAAAGAAATAAACATAAAAACTATAAAACTCTTAGAAGAAAACATAGGTTTAAATCTTCATCTTGGATTAGACAATGTTTTCTGGATATGACACCAAAAGCACAACAAAAGAAAAAAATAGATAAAATGGACATCACTAAAATTAAAACTTTTGTGCTTCAAAACACACATCAAAAAAATAAAAAGACAATCCACAGAATAGGAGAAAATTTCTGCAAATCATCTATTTGATAAGAAACTTGTATACAGAATATACAAAGAACTATTAAAATTTAGTAATAGGGGCTGGCCCTGTGGCGGAGTGGTTAAGTTCGTGTATTCTGCTTCGGCAGCCCAGGATTTCACTGGTTCGAATCCTGGGCACGGACATGGCGCCACTCATCAGGCCATGCTGAGGCAGCGTCCCACATGCCACCACTAAAAATACACAACTATGTGCTGGGGGTTTTGAGGAGAAAAAGGAAAAATAAAATCTTAAAAAAAAAAATAGTAATAAAAAGATATATTGCCCAGTTAAAAAATGGGCAAAGGATGTGAACTGACATTTCTCTAAAGTAGATATACATACAAATAGCCAATAAGCACGACAAAAGAGGCTCAACATCATTAGCCATCAGAGAAAAGCATATCCAAACCACATGAGATATCACTTCACACTGGCTAGAATGGCTACAACCAAAAGGATAGAGGATAAGTGCCGACGAGGTAAGAAATCATAGTGTGAGACATTTATAGACGAGGTAAGAAATCATAGCGTGAGACATTTATAGCTTTTCTCACGCAGTGACAATGTCTTCTAATCTACTGCAGAAATAATCTGCTTTCTGATAACTAGAGCAAGAACACTTGTGCACTGTTAGCAAGAAGAGTTTCACTTTCTTTTTTACTGAGGCATTCTTCCATTTCATACCCTGTCAGCTGCATATATTGCTGAATGGCTTTCATAAACAAGTAAACTATGATTTAAGAGAAAGAATTACTCAGAATATCAAAGTAAGATTCATTTTACTTTTCAGGAACTTGGAACCTCACGTATGCTACTGGGGATAGTTTTAGAACACTTTCCTTTACTTCTTCACACACATACACAGAAAATTTTAAATGATAATCCATTAAAGCTGTAATTAAATACGTACCAAAATCTACCCTTGTTAATATGCACTGCATTGGGTGGTCAGTTGTATGCCTCGTCGTCGTTGCACCACTTTCATAACAAGATGCACAAAGATCGTAATCGTAGCAAATTAAACACTTATATCTGCGACCTCGAAAATTTCCTTTTAAACATGCATCACAGCTGACACCTATAAAAAAAAATCATTAATTAGCAGTTGTAAAGGGAGACTCTCCATTTCATTTTCATAAAATTTAAGGTGTTTATTTAAGCCCATATTTCCTTTCCAAGCAACCAGAAATGACACAGTAAAATGATACAGGAATTTCCAACAATATGGTGGGTGTGTTACCCTGATCTATACTCCTAGTGAAAATGACTTAAAATGCTTGATAAAATGTAAAAACAACTTTTTAAATGCCTTCATGAGCTAGCAAGGAGGTAAAAACTGAATGAAACAGGAACTGGTAACTGAAATCACTAAAGGGGGCAGGCATTTGCCAAAGCAGGTAAAAATCTGAGCTTAGATTTTCACAGCATCGCAGGACAAAGGACAGAGAGCACAGACCAAGGTTGACCAGAGACGACTTCATAAAGCTGAGACCCTGACATACCCTCAACGTATGGCTGAGCTAGAAATCCTCCCTAGGGGATCACAAAACGTGCCCTGGTGAAATTCCCTCTCCCCCTCATCACAAAGCAACAAGAAACCCTCAAAAGTCCAGCCCTCTTCTAGGTAAACAGCCCAAATTCAGACTACCAAATGGTTCCAAACACCTTGGGTCAATAATTTAGTTTAAAGTGGTCCTAAATTAGTATTGCCACTTAGCATCTGGCAGAAATAAACTTCCAAGGAATGAGAGTTCAAACACAAAATACCCACACAAATAAAGCACCACCAGAAAGAAGTAGCAGAAACAGACAGCAGAATCAGACTGGCAAAGAGTTTATATCAGAATTGTATATCAAACAACAACACTTAGGTTAAAAGAAATAAAAGCTTGAAAGAGGCAACAAACAGATACGAAAATGAATCAAACAACATCTAGATACAAAAACAAATAGATTAACATTTAAAACTCATTGGGCAGGCTTAATAATAGAAAAAGCCTTCTATTTATATGTGATATACTTGTTTACATAGAAAACCCAAATACAGCTAAATTATTAGAATCCAATATTTTAAGCAAGGTTGCTAAATATAAAAAACAATTTAATAAAATATTGTGTTTCTTCACTCCAAAAAAGACAGAAAAATATATCATTAAAAAAGACAATATTTATGATTCCACTTATATGAAGAACTAGTCAGATTCATAGGAAAATAAGTCTAACAGTGATTATTGGGGGCTGGGTGGAAGGAGAAATGGGGAGTATTGTTTAATGGGTACAGGTTTCAGTTTGGGTTAATGGAAAAGTTCTGGAGATGAACAGTGGCGATCGTTGTACCACAACGTGAATGGACTTAATGTCACTGAATTATACATGCATAAACTGACACATGGTATATACGTTTTACCACAATAATAAAATTATGCCAGACTGGCCTGGTGGCATAGTGGTTAAGTTTGTGTGCTAAGCTTCTGCAGTCCGGGCTTTGCAGGTCTGGATCCCAGGCATGGACCTACACACTGCTCATTAAGCCATGCTGTGGTGGCATCCCACATACAAAATAGAGGAAAACTGGCACAGCTGTTAGCTTCTTAGCTCAGCGACAATCTTCCTCAAGCAAAAAGAGGAAGATCGGCAACAGATGTTAGCTCAGGGCCAATCTTCCTCAACACCCCCCCTCCCCCCAAAATTATGCAATTTGCAAGAACATTTTTTTCTTTTTTTTTAAGATTGGCACCTGAGCTAACAACTGTTGCCAATCTTTTTTTTTTTTTTTGCTTTGTCTCCCCAAATCCCCCCAGTACATAGTTGTATATTTTAGTTGTGCGTCCTTCTAGTTGTGGCATGTGGGATGCTGCCTCAGCATGGCCTGACAAGTGGTGCCATGTCTGCGCTCAGGATCCCAACTGAGGAAACCCTGGGCCACCGAAGTGGAGTGCACGAACTTAACTACTCGGCCACAGGTCCGGCCCCTTCAAGAACATTCTTTAAAAGCGCTTGTGGAAAAGTCTAGGCAAAGATGGATAGCCTTTTATGAAGGAAATTAGTAAAAATGTATTCAAAGACATTAAAGGACTTTAAAAATACCAGGTCATGAACTAGAAGGTTCAACATAATAAAATGTCAGTTCTCGCCAAACTGTTCTGTGGAGTCAATACAATTCTAATCAAAATCACAAAAAGAATTTTTTGTGAAACTTGATAAGCTGACTCAAAATTTTATGCAAGTTGCAAAGGGCCCAAAATAGCCAAGATACTCCTGAAGGAAAAACAAGATGGAGGGGTTTGCTTAACATATCAAGAGCTGTTAGAAAGCTACAGTTATTAAGATAGAATGGTACTGGCATAGAGACAAACTGACCTATGGAACAGAATAGAAAGCCCAGAAACAGATGCACACATGTTGAAATCTGTTTTATGACAGCAAGGTCACTAGAGATCAGGGGGAAAAGGAGGGAGTAGACAATAAATGTTGCTAGCACAGGTGATTATCCGCATGTAGGGAAAACAAAATTGGATCTCTTCCCCAGATCCCACACACACAAATCAATTCCAGATGGTTTAAAGACAAACATGAAAGGAAAACAAAAAAAATCTGTGGAAGATAATATAGGAGAATATTTTTAGAATTCAGAGTAGGAAACAATTTCTTAAATCTCACACACACACACACACACACACACACACACGGTCCAAACGATAAAGTAAGAGATAAATTCAACCACATTAAAATTAAGACTTTTCTTCATCTTTTAACATCCTAGAGTGACGGAAAAGATGAGTCCCAGAAACAGGTGATATGTGCAACATACAGGACAGACAAAAGTTTGGTATTCAGAATACAGTAAGAAGTCTCACATAGCAATAAGAAAATGACCACACTCAATAGAAAAATGGGCAAAGACTTCTCTAGGCACTACAAAGAACAAACAAAAATGGCCAATAAATATATGAAAAGATGCTCAATCTCATCAGTCATCAAAGGAGCAAATAAAGTCATCATGAGCTACCATTTTGTATCTACCAATTTGGCAAAAGACTAGAAGTCTGCTACCAAGTGCGAGAGAAGATAAGGAGCAAGAGAAACGCTTCTGCTCTACCAGTGGAAGCATACACCAATACAACCACTTTGAACATTTTGTTCATATTCTAGTCAAGTTAAACATGCAATTTCTATGCCTCTGCAATCTCACTCTTAAATACATTCCCTGGGAAAACTTTTGTCCACGTCCACCAGAATAATGCAGAAAAATGTTCACAGCAGTTTATGCAATTGAAAAAAAAGGCCATTAACAGCCCAAAGGTCCATCAACAGTCCATTATAGAACGAATTAAAAAAGAATGAATCACAGCCACAGGTGAGGACTTCTGAGAATCTCAGATGAGTGAAAGAAAGTCTCAAAGAATACATATAGCATAAAGTTCAAAAACAATATCTAGTTTAGGAAGTCAAATATGTAGTAAAACTACAAAAGGAAAACAAAGGAATGATAAAATTTTGGTCGTCGTTCCCTCTGGAGAGTGTGGAGCCCTCCAGAGGTGGTTCTTTTAGATCTGGCTGAGGGGACCTGTAGTACCATTCTTTTCCTTGTACTTGTTTGACAAATGTTCTCACATATCCACTCAATTTTTTAAAAAGTCCACTCTCCCTCCAATCAAAAAAATAAAAACAAAAAGACAAAGCTGGGATTATAACAACCTGTAGGCTGTCTGTTCAAGGTAGAAAACTAGCACAGTT
The DNA here is from genome assembly GCF_041296265.1 of Equus caballus. Classification (NCBI taxonomy): domain Eukaryota; kingdom Metazoa; phylum Chordata; class Mammalia; order Perissodactyla; family Equidae; genus Equus; species Equus caballus. The sequence goes on from NC_091698.1 coordinate 34,881,563, forward strand.
TTTGGCAGACTGCAGATTCTCAGTAAAAGTTTGTTGAATGAATACATCCTTACTTTAAAAAGAACATGGGATTCCAGTTATCTAAATCTTAATGGCCATGGCTCTCCTAAGGGGTGAGGGTGGGAGTGGTGTCTGGCTTCACCTACAACCCAGCAGGAGTTCAGTATGGGGCTAGCCCCATGGCGGAGTGGTTAAGATCGCACGCTCTGCGTTGGCGGCCCAGAGTTTCGCCGGTTTGGATCCTGGGCACAGACATGGTACGGCTCATCAAGCCATGCTGAGGTGGCGTCCCACATGCCACAACTAAAAGGAATCACAACGGAAAAATATACAACTATGTACTAGGGGGCTTTGGGGAGAAAAAGGAAAAAAAAACCTTAAAAAAAAAGAAATAGATTTAAAAAAGTGTATTAACTATTTTTGATGAAATCATTTATAAAATGTATGTTTTTCTAACTTCTTAAACACTAAAAGACATTTAACAACTTTTATGACTCAAGATCATTATTTCAAACACAAATACATATTTAAGTCATACCATCGATCATTATGTTAGGTAAGTTAGGTTTTCAGCAGGGTTTCTTACAACTTAAGACTCACTTTATAATAATCTATGGCGGCAAGTATGCTATAGAGGATTTTTTTGTGATTAGTGTACTATGAATAAAAATGTTTCATAACATATAGTTTTCCATATAGCCCGCTATCCCTTGTCATTATAATAGTGCTGCCCTTTGATGCTTCTAAACAGTCGTCGTAAGCTTCATAGAAGATCCTAACTTTATAAAGATACCATACCACCTCTGACTTGAAAGCATCTCTAAGTCTCTAAATAAAAGCACAGAAGCGTGTAAAGGCTTTGCCACAGTTTTTCAATAGCAATCCTGTCTTCCCTCGCTCCCACATAGAATTACTAAATCTCATTTAGCTTTCAAAAGAACCCCAGATTTCCCACTCAAAACAGGGGCCCTTCTAAGTATATCTGTCAGAATTCATTTTATAACACAGACTAATGAAATTTGCTCCCTTAGGGTCAAAGATGGGAGCTCCTATCAGAGGGAGTAAGTTAGCTTTTTGCCGCATAGGTCCTTGGCTGACTGACAATAGTGCTTCTACGTGGTACCAGAAGGCTAAAAAATCTGAAACAGAACATATATGTGGCATATGTAAAATCAGCAACTTCTTGATAGGAAGAATGGAGTTGCTTCTGATGAGATAGTAAGATATATTTAAGACATTAAGAATTAAAGTTCCAGGGGGCTGGCCCCGTGGCCGAGTGGTTAAGTTCACGTGCTCCACTGCAGGTGGCCCAGTGTTTCGTCGGTTTGAATCCTGGGCACGGACATGGCACTGCTCATCAAACCACGCTGAGGCAGCATCCCACATGCCACAACTAGAAGGACCCACAATGAAGAATACACAACTATGCACCGGGGGGCTTTGGGGAGAAAAAGGAAAAAATAAAATCTTTAAAAAAAAAAAAAAAAAAAGAATTAAAGTTCCTATAGAAAAGTATCATGTCATAACAGAAACAAGAGTTCAAATATTGTCAAATAAAATGTCACCTTGAGAGGCAAGGCTGGAGAAGGGGAAGAACCGTGTGTTAGACGGCACTGAGAGCTATTAGATTAAAATATATTTAGGTTTCATTTACCCTACACTATATACGAGCTGCAAAAACAGAGTTAACCAAATATTAAAATATGCAACTCATCCTTGAATAATCTAGCTGTAGCATACTGTGTCGTAAATAAGTTCAGACAATCACTAGTTTGTAAAATGGAAACTAGCACAAGCTACGCCATAAAGTTAAGATGGGATATTTGTGACTCCCTATTTGATCGAGTTCACCTGACAAGATAAACAAAAATGCTAGGAAATATAGTTTAACCTAAATGTTGACACTAGCACAGGTTAAACTTAAATGAAAAGGATGGTGTATATCTGACAACTCCCAGCTGTAAAAGGTATATCTACACACATTCATATTCTCAACATTTACCCATGTATTTAGTAGTTCTGTAAAATAAATACATAAAAGCTACTAACTAAAATCAAAGGAAAGAATGCCCTCTAGTGGGAACAGATGTTTAAAAAGCCACCGAAATAATATTTTAAAAGTCTTCTTTTCTTTCTTAATTTTTAAAAATGAAAGAAACAGGTTTGTTTATTTATTTATAGCTTTTTAAAGAGGAAAAACCCAAACGTTGATACAGCTTTTTCTTTTGATTTGAATGAATTTTTAGGTAAGGAATAGAGAGATGGTGGGAAGGAAAGGTCAACAAAAAGGAGATTATCTGTCAAGAAACACAGTGAAAAAGAACGCAACAGGAAGTCGGCCCCACCTGGAATTTGAAGGTCTGGAATTACACAGCACTTGCCACTGACAATATATTTTGACTTCTGGGTGCCACGTAATTTGGGAAGAAGGCCCTCTTGTTACCTCAGTGAAATGTCTAAGTATTATCTCTTGAGGGCCCATGCATCTCTAGTAAGTGTGACTTTTTAAAAAAGAGTGTATGTGTATTATATGTGCTAAACAATAACTTTAATATTGAGAACTGCACTAAAATAACTTTACAATGATAAGGAGAATTCCCAAGAAGAGGCTCTTTGCATTTAGGTGGCTGAAAAATCATGCAACCCCTTGAAGAGTATCTCAGATGAACACAAAAGCAATTAAAGAAATGAACTACAGTAACTTAGTGAAAAGCAGAAGTAGCCAGAATTAAAGAAGATGGTAAAAGGATATTTCCAGGACCAAAACTGCTGGAGGAAGGAATCTAAGCCCAATTTTGTTGTTGTTGTTGTTGATTGGCCCTGAGCTAAGATCTGTTGCCAATCTTCCTTTTTTTTTTTTTCGCTTGAGGAAGATTAGGCCTGAGCTAACATCTGCACCAATCTTCCTCCACTTTACATGTGGGTTGCTGCCACAGCACAGCTGATGAGTGGTGCAGGTCCGTGCCCAAGATCCGAACCTGTGGACCCGGGCTGCTGGAGTGGAGAGCTGAACTTAACCACTATGCCACAGGGCTGGCCTCTAAGACAAATTTTATAATGCTTCACAAGCTAGGAGCCTAGACCAGGAGTAGAAATCTTTCCCTCCTTCTACTAAAGAATCACAGGAAAAATACAATCATGCCTTGCAAAGGTAAAGTAACTCTAGGAGTTTGTTTCTTAATAAATAAATAAATAAATAAGTAACCCCCTACTTAATTATTCTTAGAATTAGGAACAGAACCCCCCAAAATCTATTAAACATACATGTAATTCTATACATGTTTATTTTAAAAAATTTATGCCACGTGGTTAAGGGAGAGATTCAAGAAGAGAAGACTGGGTAGAGAGACCCATAGAAACATATCATTCAAGAGAGATTCCAGGTTCGGAAAAAGAAAGTATATAGTTGGAGGAGGGCAAGATTCAGCAGAGAGAGAATGAGGTGACCGAGAGGAACATCAGAGCAGAGGAAACATGGAGAAGCTTAGGAAGTAGGTTTTGTGGTACGTATGTCCTTCACGCTTAACATACTGGCTTGAAACCATGATACTTACCTGGCAATTTAAAACAACCCTTTCTGCGCTGGGACTCAGCTTTTTTACTTTTACTGTATTGTTTTCAGGTGGAATTCTACAAGTTCAGTGATATGTGATAATAAGGAGCATTTGTCTATCCTTTATTTGTTGAGTATCTACCATGTGTCAGGATACTGCAATGAACAAAAATGGCTGCTACGGATATAGCAGTGAATAAAAATCTTTGCCACACAGAGCTTATACTCTAATGGTATCAGGAGCAACTTCTATCATTATTGTATGCCAGACAACTTACATACGTTACTTTACTAATTTCTGCAACAGAGTCATGAGGTAGTTGGGAAGTGTAATAAAACTACTACTGTGTTTATGGATGATTCAAAGCCAGTTCAATTTGCCCAACAAAGTAGACAGAAAGGCAGGGTTGGACACTATACTGAAGGAGTTCCTTATATACTTTGTTAAAGAGGGAAGTTTAATTTACATCTAAAAGTTTTCAGTGTAGAGAAGTTGGTCTATTTTAGAACAATTGATTGGTTTGCTTGGTTTTAAAGGGCTAGTCTATGCTCTTATTTCATAGAAATGCATCCTTGGCTTGCAAACAGAAACCTATCTTAGTAACAATGGACTTGCTCATGAGTGAGCTTAGGAATAGCCTTTCAGAACCTCTTATCTGGAAATAGAGAAGCTTCTATATTACTCAATCTCTATTATACTCAGCATGATTAGAGCTGTTTTCTGACTCTCACATAAAATGAAGGAAGAGGAGGTGTGTACAGAGTGCCTGGGACAAAGCAGGAATTCGATGAATATCTGTAGAATGAATGAAGTGAATGAAAAGAGAAGGGGACATTTTCCTAGAGTAATTAGATAAGGGCTCAAAAAGAGAGAAAGGGATTAATGTGTGTCTATAATAGACTTCTTGATGTAAGAATGACTGAATGATGAAAGGAGAAAGAAGGGACTGACAACAGGTACTTGTTTCCTACAGGAGGAAAGAAAATTAAGTAGGTAAAAATGCTGCACCAAATACTTTTAGGCATCATCCACCACCCAGGAGAGCTTGGTGGCAAGCTGTAACAAACGACGGGGCTGTTGGTGGGAAACAGGTTTTCATCGGCCATGGTTTTACGTTAACAATTTATATGTAAAAACCAAAAATAAAAATCCAATACGTTCATGAATATCCGCACTTCAGTTTGGTTGCTTCAAACAATGCACACTGCAGACAAACTACTGCTTTGCTCTGAAGACCTCCAGGCAGGTCTACGGGGCAAGGCAGAGAGCTCCAGCCCTCCCAAAAGACAACTGTCTGGAAGACAAAGTGATATTTTTATAAAAATATCTAGTGATTACACGAATATTTTGCAGAGACTTGTAAAGGAGAATACTAACAAAAAATACATCAAATTTCAAACCTGTAAGAGCCAGTCTGAAAAATTAAAACATGTAAAAAGGTATAATATGACATAGGAGAGAGTCTTCCTCAGCTCATCTCTACTCAGCAACACCCCCTCAATAAGTAATTAGTGTTTAACTGACCTTGATACCCCAGGCACTTGGGCTTATACACTGAACTGTAGTTCTTTTACAGATGAATAAACTGAGGCACATAGGCACTAAGTAACTTGCTCCAAAGGTACACAGCCATTTAGTGGCAAACCAGCGATTAAGATGAACGGGTTACCTACTGAAGTATGTCTTTTGACATAAGTAAATCTGTTTTTTCCAGAGAGGATGTCTTTATTTATTTATTTTTAAAGATTGGCCCTGAGCTACCATCGGTTGCCCATCTTCCTCTTTTTGTTTGAGGAAGATTGTCGCTGAGCTAACATCTGTGCCAGTCTTCCTCTATTTTCTATGTAGGACGCCACCACAGCATGGCTTGATCAAGAGAAATATGTAGGTCCATGCCTGGGATCCAAACACAAGAACCCCAGGCCACCGAAGCAGAGTGCACAAACTTAACCACAATGCCACCAGGCCAGCCTCCAAGAATTACTTTTTTGAGGCAGGTGCTTATGGATATTTATTTATTTCCAGAGGTGATAATCAATCAACTACAGCTCTAGCTAAAGCTGCTATTTTCTAAGTTCTTGCTCTAGAGTAGTGTTCTCTCAAACTTTTTGAAAATCCATGCCCTACACTGGTAAATGTTTTAAAACATTACCATTGCCTTTATTTAAAATTTCAGTAAGCTAGAAACATGTCTGGCCTCACTTTCAAATCACAGCAGAATATCAACAGGACTCAAATTTATAATTTTGCATTTTTGGTCTTTTCAAAAATATAAGGAAATCTAGCATACATACATCTTCACAGTGAACAACCTATGACACGACATAATCACACAATGAAGTACTAGAACACTGTGCTCCAATGAACCACCAGACCTACTCATATCAACATGCGTAAGTCTCCACAAAAACAAGTTGTAAAAGGATATACACTGTATGGAACCATTTATGTAAATTTTAAAATACACAACACAATACTTTATAATTGTTTATGCACACACACATATGGGAAAGCATACTGAAATGTGGATAGGAAGGATAAACACCAACTGCAAGAAGTGATGACCTCTGGGAGGTAGAGAGAAAGGGAAGAAAATAGAATGAAATCAAGAAAGGGTATAAAGTGGGATTTGCCTGTATCTGCAAAGCCTTATTTCTTTCTATATGTTTAAAATGTTTCATTAAAAAAAAACAAAAAAACAAACCCAACGTGGACAAACTCCCCATCCCAACTCAACTTGTACAGTAACTTATAAAGTAGTATGGAAGATAGCTTTTGGTGACAGGACAGTTGGTTTTATGTTGAGGGATAAATGGCTAAAATAGTTGACTTAGTGAAACTGGAATAAAACTACCTTTTTTTGGCCCCCAGGTTAGATGCTATATCCCATACTTGTTAATTCCTGCTAAAATATAAACTAGTCACTGAGTTTCAAGCTAAGTGTTCACAGAATGACTTCTCCCAAGCACAGTGTATGATCTGGACATGGTAGACAGCTCACAGGCGATAACGCAGACTATACTACGGGGCACTGACAGCAGGGTCAAGATGCTGTTAAGAGTGCCTTCCCATCACACACTGCGCCAATAAAGGACAAACATTAGTAGGGGACTTCTTGCTTGGAAAGACAGACTACATACACTTGTGAGAGAGAAGAATGTCATTTCAAACAACTAAAGGGTGAAACACACTTAACAGTATTCCCCACCCCAGAACTTCTTGGCCTATGGTTTAAACACTTTTAAACTGATTTTCTACAACCGTTTAAAGGAAAGGGGAAGAAAACTGGAAATCCTCAGTGTACCACAAGATGAATAGGGAGGGAGTAGAAAACATACTGTTTAACGGTATTTGAGCTAGAAATGTCTGCAATGTATATGTGATAAATTACCAGTCAAGTAAGGCACGTGACAGCTTTTTCTATTGTAGTGTAAAAGATTTGTGCTGAAAGAATATTAGGAGACAATTTCACATGAACTTACCTTACACATTACAACATTATTTCAATCAACAAAAATTTCTGAGCACCGACAGTCGCCCTTTAGTGCTTAGAGTTTAATAGGGAAAAGATTAAGTAAACATTAAAATCTAGCATGAAGAGTGAGGACAGAAAACTATGGGAACACTCAACATACAAAAACAATACGAGATGATCTATCCTGGTTGGGAGGATACAACAGAAGCCTACAATTAGCCTCACCCTGACACAGCTCTTCATACCAAGCAGTCCCCGAGGTACCTTCTCTTCAAAACACTGACATACAACTTCAAGTCTGTTTGTTCCACGTTCCCTACACATAGAGCAGTTAGTCTAAATCTACTCTCAGAAACCCACTATATTGTGAAAGACAAGAATTGAGTTGCTTCCTCCTCTTTTCTAGGCTAACCAATTTAAAACATAACAGGTCCGCAAAAATCCTACCGTACAACTGTTACATTACTTTTATGTCTGCCCCAGTTCCTTCACTGATTTTAAACTAAAGGGACCTACAGCAGGCATAAAACTCTGGAGAGGACTAGGAATAATTAACACAAAGTACAGAGAATGCTCTAGCACTGGAAGAGAAGAGGCAGTCTGCTTTAGGAAGTCTACAAGCCTAACTTGAGATGGTAGGTTTGAGGAGATAATGAGACACGCAAGTTGAAAGGTATTGTAAACAGTTGGTTAGGCTGATCTTTGGGACATTGCCTTTGAGAGAGGACATGTCTTAGTATCACTGAGAGTGACATATGATAGTACGAAACAAAGAAGGAAAGAACTACGTCTAAAGATGAAATGAGGAAAATGGACAGTGCTTGCATAGTTTGAAGAAAATCTCTAGGAAATTAAGTTAATTGGTATTCAAATATAAGTATTCACAACTAAAAATGAAACATTATCTTTAATATATATATCTTTCATGTTTCTTCTTCCCTCCATTTATGAACATTGCCAGCCATGATTTTGAGTAATACGACCCTAGTAGGGCACCACCCAGAAAATGCATCCAGGTTGACAATATATCAATAATGTCTTTGAAAGGCAACACTCAAAAGAGCAGTTCATCCACTTAAAAAGAGTATGGCAGTAATTCCAACCTAGAAAAATTCAAGAGCAAACTTTAGACCATGTAAACAAATAACCTTATCAGCAAGGATTCGAATCCTGCCTAACTGCAAAGAGATTGCTTAACTGGTCTTTGCTTTCCTCATCAATTAAAGAGAGGGATAAAAGCTTTAAAAAAAAAAAAAAAAAAAAAAACTGAAAAAAAGGAGGCCAGCCCTGTGGCCGAGTGGTTAAGTTTGCGGCTCCGCTGCGGCAGCCCAGGGTTTCGCCGGTTTGAATCCTGGGCACAGACATGGCACCACTCATCAAGCCATGCTGAGGCGGCATCCCACATGCCACAACTAGAAGGACCCACAACTAAGAATACACAACTATGTACCAGGGAGCTTTGGGGAGAAAAAGGAAAAATAAAATCTTTAAAACAAAAAAAGAGAGGGGAAAAAAGGATATAATAATCTCTATATTGCAGGACTGTCGCAGGCACATAAACATTAATTTATCTTCCCTTCCTTCACATTTCAAGGACATCTGAAGTAAAGTAGGGTGCCGGTTATTACTACTGTTTCTCAGCTCCGAGCCTACCCTTCTATATTCTCTGCAGTGCTGGTCCAGGAGGTGGTTCTCTATCAGGGCCCACTGTGCCCCCCAGGGGATATCTGGCAATGTACAGGAAGACCCAGGGAGGGGGGATGTACTGGCATCAAGTAGGTAGAGGCCAGGGATGTTACTGAACATCCTACAAAGCACTGGACAGCCAACTGGCCCAAAATGTCAATGGTGCTGAGGTTGGGAAACCATGGTCCAGGGTCTGCAAACTCAGTTATTCAGATTCCCCTGGCAGCTGGCTTCTGGTTTATGTAACACCAATGCGAGGCCCTAGAGGGAGAGAGAAAGCATCCCCCAGCAACACAGGGGCTCCAGCACCAGCCTCTTCTGGCATTCTCATCAATAGCCAGCTGCATCCCAGAAGGCCAAGTACCAACTGTGTGGAGATGGGCTGGGGGGATGGAGGGGCCTCCGAACTCTTAAATTCTACTAACTCCATCTTTTCCCTTTTTGCAATGATGAAGTATCTGTATTTGTACTGTCCAATGCAATAGCCACTGGCCATTAAAATGCCTTGTCAGCTAAGAGGGCCTAGAAGCAGTGATGCACCAGTAGTAATGAGCCTACCACGCACCTGGACTTGGCTTCCAAACAGCATCCTCCACTAAAAGGAACCAGAGTTCCTCGCAGAAATGGACATTTCCAGGGGTTGGGGCAGGGGAACTACATGCACCTGTAATACCCAGTTCTAGAATGAATGATCCAGAAAGAATGATGGGTACACGTTAGAAGGACACAGAAGAAACCTTGAAGGGGCTTCCACTGGCCAAATCTGAGACAATTTGAGCATGAAAATAAATAATAAAAAGTAATAGATTATAACCCATTGAATAATGTAAGAATCCATATGTTCGGGGGCCGGCCCCGTGGCCGAGCGGTTAAGTTCGCACGCTCCACTGCGGTGGCCCAGGGTTTCACTGGTTCGAATCCTGGTCACGGACATGGCACCGCTTGTCAGGCCACGTTGAGGTGGCGTCCCACATGCCACAACTAGTAGGACCTGCAACTAAGACATACAACTATGTACGGGGGTGGGGGTGGGGGTGGGGGGGCAGATAAAGCAGGAAAAAAAAAAAAGAATCCATATGTCCATACTGATATAAATGAATAAGTAAATAAATCAAGGAGAAGGAAACAGGAAAAAAATTTTCCTTATGATATATTGACTAGAACTTACATTCCAACTCCTACTTCACCAGCACCGGACCTGCACTGTCCAGTATGGTAGCCACCAGCCACAAATGATTATTTAAATGTAATTTATTAAAATTAAATAAAATTTAAAATTCATTTCCACACTAGCTGCATTTCAAGTGCTCACACGGCTAGTGGCTATTGCACTGGACAACAGTGCACTGGACAGCGGCATTTGAGACTGAGCCATAACTTTGTGAAGACACAGACTAGAACAAATAACAAGGTAAGATCTAATTATGTTCTTTTCTGAAACTCTTAAAATTTAGTATTGGAATTTAAAAAAAGACAATTTCCTAAGAATAGGGAGAATAAAAATAAACAATAGAAACAAAATTTTGGAAGCCAGAAAGTAGGTGGATGAGCTGAGTTAGGAAATTGGAGAAAGCTGAATTTTAGCATGGGTAAAGAGGAAAGCTAAGAAACAACCCAAGTCACAATGCAGATTCAACAAAATGTCCAAGACTGGCAGCAACAGGTATCGCTGGAACTTGGGTTAGGGTGCAGAACTGTTTAGAGATGGAAGATGTAAAAGCTCTTTGAGAAGCAGTTAAGTTTCTAAGCTGCCTCTCTGACATTATACTCCACCTCAAGTGGAAAGGGGAAGTTTATTCATTGAAGAGGGTAAAACAGGGTCTCTGATCTAGGGAACTCAAGGCACTGCTGACGACAGAGTAAAGTGCATACTTTACTGAAAGCAGGAGAGCTGGAGTTAAGTAATTACATTATTTCCAGAAAGAGAAAGAGGAGGGGAGAGAGAGACTAGAACACTAAAGAGAAGAAAACTGGAACACAGTCTAGAAGTTTCAATATCCTGAAAGTAAATGGGGGAGAGGAAATAATCAACAGAATACTTCAAGAAAACTTCCCAGAAAAGAGGATAGGAGTTGCCAGACCGAAAGGACCAACAGAGTACCCAACACAATGGATAAAAGGAGAGCTACCTACCACATTTCAAATGAGCAGGCAGAAAGGAGATTCTATGGGCTTCCAAGAGAGGGGGTGGGGAGAGAGGAGGGAAGGTCACACACAAAAGATAAAAAATCTGATGTTTTCAACGGGAACAAACGCTGGACACTAAAAGGTAATGCACTAATGTCATCAAAGTTCTGAAGGAACGAATTTGCAAATTAAAAGTCTACACTTTGGAAAGTTATTCAAGCATGAGGATACTATAACAACATTTTCAGATGTGTTAAGTTCTTTAAAAAGTTGCTTCCCATGTACCCTTTCTCTAGAAACTACATAAGTATATGTTACCAAAAGAGTGAAAGGAGAGAAAAAAATGGGGAGAAGGAATCCAGGAAACAGGAACTCCAACACAGGAGAGAAGCAATGAAAATCACCAGGAGGATGGTAAAATGAGAACCCCTAGAATGACAGCCATGCAGTAGATGAGGGCAACTAGCTCACATTGCAGCAGTGACACTTGAGAGCCACACATACTCAGTGGTCATCACCCACCACTCCTGAAGCCATAGTATTGTTTGTTTTACACCGTTTTCTGAAGTGTAACACCATTCAGAAAAGTACACAAATCATAAACACACAGTTTGGTTTTCACAAAATAAACATATCCTGTGTAACCAACATCCAGATCAAGTAATGGAACATTACCAGAACCCCGAAAGTCTCCCTCAGGCGCCTTCTAGTAATCACCTGAGTCACTATCCTGACTTCTAACATCCTAGATTAATTTCCCGTTTTGTCTATATACGCACAAATATACATCCAAATCAATACTTGCAGTGCTTTCCCAGTCATTTGCGCACATTCCCAGCTGAGGTCAACCAAGTTGCTGCTCTACTTTCTCGTTTCAGCTCTTATACTGTAGACAACAGTCCTCTCCATGGTCTATATAGTGCCATGTTTTTCACCTTTTGGAGGTGATTTCACTGTTTAAAATGACCCCTACGTGTAGTGCTGTCTAGTGCTCCTAAGCACCACAAGGTTGAGATGTGTCTTACAGAGAAAATATTTGATAAGCTTTGTTTGGTCATTAATTACAGTGCTGCTGGCTGTGAGTTCTATGTTCACGAATCAACAATATATATTAAATAAGGTGTCTTTTGGGGTGGCCCTGCGGCCTAGTGGCTAAGTTTGGTGTGCTCCATGCTCTGCTCTGGCAGCCGGGTTTGGGTCCTGGGCGCAGATCTACACCACTTGTCAGCCATGCTGCGGCAGCAACCTACATGTAAAATGGAGGAAGATTGGCATAGATGTTAGTTCAGGGCAAATCTTTCTCAGCAAAAAATAATAAATAATAAATAAAGTGTCTTTCAACAGAAACACACATAAAACAAGGTTACGCATTGATCTGTTGATGAAAATGTGACCTGAGGCTCACAGGAGCCTAACCCTGAATTTCCCCTAGGAGCAATGGTTCAGAATTGGCTAATTCAGTGTTCATGGCAACTTTACAGAACACAACTACCAAGAATAACAAGAACCAACTAACTACACACAAACACAATCATATAGTATTGTACTTTTTAAGACAGAATGGCACCTGGGGCGTCTGGCCCAGGCTCAGCTGCTTGTCTGGACTTGGCTGGTCATGACCATGTGCTGACGAAGCTCCTGCTCTCCCCTCCAGGAAAGAGGTTCAACTGAGGACCCTCATTGCACCTCACAAGTGTTCTGCTCTGACCTGCTCCTGGGAGCCGGGGGTGGGCCACAGGGAGCAGCCGTCCTCTGACCACGTCTCTGCTGGACATCTACCCTGGTCCAAACAATGGCCCAGCCAAATCCTTCCTCTGTGGTGGCACTGAGTTTTCAAGGTTCAATCGTGACCTCACCCACTGCCTTCTCCAAAGGGTCTCTCAGAAACACTCAGGGATGCTGACAGCAGACGTTGTTCAGCTTATCCAGTCCTAGGAGCTTTCATCCCATAGTGCAAACTGCCCTTTCCTCACACAGCGAGGTGTGAGCTTGCTACTCCATGTTTCCTAACTAAACAACTCGTTGCTGAGATAGGAATAGATATATTGGGGGTGAAACTGTAGAGAAAGGCAAGAGGATGATCAAGATAAGGTCCAGATAGTGATTATGGACATGTCTGTGAGATGGCCTATGTTTTAATATAGATGGATACAAGATCTTTGTTTTATCTTTTTACTCAATATACATAGTTTACACACTCTTCTGAATGCATGACACATTTCCCACACATACATAAAAATACCATTCTCAAAGAAAGGATTGATTGGCTAGCCATAGATCTTAAAAATGACAAATACTGTTTAGTTTTTTTTTCTTTTTAAAGCTATACGCTTCTTACAAGAAACTATAAAAGGATATTTTTATTTCCTCTTACTGGGTGAGGACTTTCTAAGCAATACAGGGAATCTGAAACCATAAATAGTGGGAGGGGAGGAGCACACTGTAAATTTGATAATAGGTAAGGATAAAACTTTAATATTGGCAAAAGATTCCATGAACAAAGTCAAATGACAACAGGGAGAAGTACTTGCAACAAATATAACAAACTATGGGCTCTTAAAAATTAAGAAAAAGATCATCAGAAAAAAGACAAATGGGAAATGAGCTATGAACAGGCATTACTGAAGAGGAAATACGTCATTCAAATATGTCTGTGGTAATAAAAGAAGTATGTCTAAAGCCCTCCACAATTTCCAATGCCATTCATAAAAAGGCCTAATTCAAGACAGACTCCGGAAAATCTTAAAGTAGAAGGTTCAGGCATGACCAATAAAATGAAAGGTAAGCTTACAATTCTGTGAATCACAAGCGGCTTCATTCTTAGGTAAGACTGACCCTCCACCTACCAGCCCTCCTCCAAAACCAATTCCACTGCTCTCATTCTGAAAGAGTTCTAGCTGAGGCACCACCTGCAGTTAGCACATAAGTAAGACCTTCACCCTATGCTAATAACATTTTTTAGCTTCCTCACATAGTTACATACTTGCTACATTTTCATTTCACTTGCCCACTTATCTTGTCCCATGGTAAGGTCCTGTACTTGACCCTATTCCATACAATGTTTTTATTAGTGACTTAGCAAATGACAGAAAACATACTTACAAGTTTCGCATGAAAGAAAGGGTTAAAATATTGGATGACAGAAAAGAAATTCAAAGAGAGGTAAATGGGCGTGCTAAAACAAACAAGATGAATTTTTTTTTTTTAAAGGAAGATTAGCCCTGAGCTAACTACTGCCAGTCCTCCTCTTTTTTTGCTGAGGAAGACTGGCCCTGAGCTAACATCGTGCCCATCTTCCTCTACTTTATACATAGGATGCCTACCACAGCATGGCGTGCCAAGCGGTGGCATGTCCGCACCCGGGATCCGAACCGGCGAACCCCGGGCCGCCGAGAAGCGGAACATGCGCACTTAACCGTTGCGCCACCGAGCCGGCCCCATACAAGATGAATTTTTAAAGGGATTGCCATAAAGTCTTGCCTATGGATTAAACAGCCATTGATGTGATAAAAAATTCTGGATGAATTAACCAAACAGAACTTCAGCTTCAATATTAGGCCAAGATGTGATTCAGTTACTAAAAAAGCCAGCAAATAAACAAACAAGCTTAGGCTACCAACATTAACAGACACACAAGATACATAACTGTAATATTTCCACAACACTGTACTCTTGTCAGACCATACGTGAAGAACTGCATTCAGTTCTGGGTGTCTAGTTTTAATAAGAAACAAATACAGTAGGTGGAGAGAATGGCAAAGGATCTAGAAACTAAGTGAAGAGAAATTACTAAAAGGCAAAACGGGCTATTCAGCAGAAGAGCTGAGAGTAGGTGATGCTGAGGGGATGTGAAAGCTTCAAACTACCACAAAGAAGTAGTACACTTGTTCCCTGGGCAGCTACTAAGGTCAAAACCAGGAGGCACTAAACGCAATGTGGTATCCTGGACTGGATCCTGTAGCAGAAAAGGGACATTAGAGGAAAAACTGATAAAATCTGAATAAGTCTGTAGTTTAGCGAGCAATAACGTACAAATGTCAGTTTCTTGGTTTTGACAAACGTGCCAAGGTAATATGTTAACATTAGGGAAAACTGGGTGAGGAGTATACGGGAGGTCTCTATACTACCTTTGCAACTTTTCCGTAAATCTAAAATTACTACAAAATAAAAGTTCATTAAAAAAAAGCAGAAACGAGGCACATGGTTCAACAAATGATTCTCAAATAGTGTAGTGAGGGCTCTATCAATGCATGGGTTGTGTCAGAGACTAGACAAACTGAAATGTGCTTATGAAAGGATTTCTGTGTATTTTATGGGACACTGGTAGCATCTACATTGGAGGCCAAATGAATTTAGTAGGGCCATCAAATCTATCTTGAAGTCTGAAAGCCAGAATGTAAAGAACAAAGCTAAGTGAAGGGGATCGATCTATCAACACCAGGGAAGTAACAATCATATGGTAATAATGTTGCAATTGGTCCTTCTACTAGTTTTGAGGAGGACCCCAAAGCCTTCTTTAAGTATTTTTCAAACTATAGGTCATGACCCAGTGAAATCAGTTTAGTCACAGTAGCTCTCCACTGTGAGGTACCACTCCCAGGGGGCATTCTGGAACTCTGTGGGGGGTACTTCTGAGTCATCACAATGACTGGGGACCCTACTGGTATTTATTGGGATGCTAGGCATCGGGAAATGCAATAAAGAATTGTCCAGCATCCCAACAAGATTTTCCAAATCTTCCACCAGACATTCAAGTAGGAAATTCAAAACAAAACTTTAACATTATCTAAGTATACTACCAAATTCCATTTCCCCCCCATAAACACAAAATATTTTTTGCAGCTTTAGTAAGCACTTATTTTCCAGTTATGCCCTTATCACGTAAGTTAGGAAAAGACTGCTTTGCTTCATTCAGAACTTTACAAAAGACTGGTTAGCATTTCAGACCTCTAATGACGAAGCGGTTTCTAGTACAGCATACCTGTACCAGATGCTTTTATGGCTGGACCTTTCCAATCGGTAATAGAGACTCCTCTGAACAGATTTATTTCCAAATATTATTGTTAGTAGGGACTTATGAAAGAGGGTTCTTTCCAAATTTTTTAACATTAAAAAATATTTCACATCAAGGTCATCCTATATATAGTTTTTTGTGGTAGAATGATTAGAAATCTATGCTTTGAAAATTAAATATTTTAAAATAATTTTTAAATTTTTTAAAATAATTATTTAATAATTTCAATAATAATAATTTAAAAATAATATTAAATGTTTACTTGGGGGTTGCTATTCTTTTTCTTTTTCACTCTAGTAATGTCCCTCAGTCTACCACATAGCTGTTACTGTTTCTTTTTCTAAGCCATCCTCTCCTCTCCATTGCCTATCAAAGGATATGCTCAGCAGGAGGTTAAGTACTAGAGTCTGAATGCAGGCTGCTAATGGTGGATTCCTCCAGGTTTTCTGTGAGAGTTCCTCACCTCCTTGTCTCATGCCAGGCCATTTCACAGGGAATTATTTGACGCCACACTTATAAATAAGGTCAAACTCATTGGTGAGTATGTGATAGTACTTTTACTTCTCTGTATTAACAGTCTAATTTAATTTGGTATCCCTACATCAAGTAAGATTATTTCCTTCTTTCTCCTATCACATTTCCCCCTCTTTTTAACATTTCCCTTTCTCTTATCATATTTTGTTTCTATTTATTCTAACAGTTTATTTTATTTTTTAAATTTTTAAAAATTTTTTATTTTTTGAGGAAGATTAGCCCTGAGCTAACATCTGCTGCCAATCCTCCTCTTTTTGCTGAGGAAGGCTGGCCCTGAGCTAACATCGGTGCCCATCTTCCTCTACTTTATATGTGGGATGCCTGCCACAGCATAGCTTGTCAAGCGGTGCCATGTCCACACCCGAAATCCAAACTGGAGAACCCCAGGCCGCCAAAGTGGAACGTGCATGCTTAACCGCTGTGCCACCAGGCCGGCCCCTATTCTAACAGTTTTTATTCTAGTATCTACACGTATCTCAGCTCTTAGATTTTCCCATAATTTTTAAAGGGTTTGTCTTCTGAGCTGCTTTGAAATCCAAGTGTATTTGCTGTAAGTAGGTGCAGGTACTCAACTACTTCACTGTTAACATCTAAGGTAGGTGATGACTTTCTGTTGACTATTTCAGGAAAATCAACAGAATGTTAAAATACATGTTACAAAAATAAATGAGGCACTGGGTCTAAAAGCATTGAGAATCACTACTTTAGTGGATCTTAAACAGAATTTCTTGAAAATTGAACAGAATTGGAAACTATTAAGAGTATACTGCAAATAGTTAGGGTACTGTTTCATGAAACTTTTGTTTCCCTCATGTGTGTGTTTTCCAGGTGCTGTAAAAATGTATTTCTTGCTATAAGTCAAGGTCAAATAAGCAAGACACTGCTAAAGTTCTCCCCCAGTAACTGAACAGACCTATGGTCAACAATTCTCCTACAAGGTCCCTCCACTCCCACTCTGGGGCTCTTGGTCTTACTCTGTGATCTATTTTCCACCTCCACATCCTCCTCCTGTCTCTGAAGCGAAAGCTTTCCCCTTCCCTACGTCCCACATATACGCCTTCAAGTTACTCCCTCAATTTCTTTTTTGCCTTTTCTGTCTTAAAAGCAAACAAACAAACAAACAAACAAAATGTGGGTATGGCCAAAGGCCAAAAGTTGGACCTTTTAGGCATAATGAAATCCAGAAGGTGTAAAGAAAAGGCATATGTCTCCAATAAAAGTGACAATCTCTGGAGCAGCCAAGACACCATATACAAGGCAAATGCAACTGGGAAAAAGTCCTATAATATAGAAAAGGTTTAATACTCTGAAGACTGGTAACAATCAGGAAGGAACAAGCAATTCTATGAGGGCAAAAAAGTGAGTACAATAAAAATTTTTAAATGAAAACTAAGTCACACACTTACCCTGTGATCCAGCAATTCTCACTTCTAGGTATACACCTAGCCACTTACTAAATTATCTCATTGTCTAATCATTTTTAAAGAATCTCTTAGGTTTTCTATGTATAAAGTAATATTAGTAGAAAGGGAGATGGTTTTATCTCTTATTTTCAAATGTTTACTTATAGCAGTTGTTTGATTTCCTGTCTTAATATATTCACTTAATTAGTGGTTCTCAAAGAGGGTGATAACTACCTCCGAGAGAGCTTTTCGAAAATACGGCTTTTCGAAAATATGGTTGTTATGGGGCCAGCCCTGTGGCCGAGTGGTTAAGTGTGCTTGCTCTGCTTCGGCAGCCCAGGGTTTCGCCGGTTCAAATCCTGGGCATGGACATGGCACCGCTAGTCAGGCCATGCTGAGGTGGCATCCCACATACCACAACTAGAAGGATCCACAACTAAAAATACACAACTATGTACCAGGGGGCTTTGGGGAGAAAAAGGAAAATAAAAAACCTTTGGGGGGCCCGCTCCGTGGCCAAGTGGTTAAGTTTGCGCGCTCCGCTGCAGCGGCCTAGGGTTCGGATCCTGGGCGCGGACATGGCACTGCTCGTCAGGCCATGTTGAGGCGGCGCATCCCACATCCCACAACTAGAAGGACATGCAACTAAGATATACAATTATGTACAGGGGGGGTTTGGGAAGATAAAGCAGAAGAAAAAAAAAAAAAAGATTGGCAACAGTTGTTAGCCCACGTGCCAATCTAAAAAAAAGAAAAAATCTTTGGAAATACAGTTGTCACAATGACTGGGTGTCACCTTGGCATTTGAGAGATCAATGCCCAGGATTCAGAAACCTGCAATGTGATGGACAATACTACACAATACTTTCACATGACTTTCAAATAACCCAATAAAAAAATCTATTCATAATTATTTGAACTTAGAAACTAACTCAATTTTACATATAGACACTAATTACTTTTGCGTGACTTTAACACACACTGAAATCATCAGTAATAAAACTGTTTGGGTAAATTGTTTAGAACTTGACACTACGAATTGTTTAAAAAGAAACAGCATTGATGGCAACATTGTTTAAGATATGTGAATTGCCAACACAACAGGTCTGTTATGGATTTGCATTTCAAGCTGTCACATTCATGGTGATTCTGCTATAAGTACAAAGTATCTAATCTCTCCATTATTTCCCATAACATAATTATGCCTGAGTATTAAAATCTTGAGAATTATTTTATTATACATTATTTCATTTTATTGTTTTCCTTTAATATTAGAGTATTACAGTGATGTCTTTACAGTATGTGAATAAGAGTTCTTTATAGAAAAACTCCAATGAATAAACACAGGAAAAATGATAAGACTTGGAAAAATCAACATCTTGCAACCACTATGAAACAACAGATCAAGAGAATTTACATCAGTGACTGCCAACGGAGGGAGAGGCTGACATTTGAACCCACGGAGACAATAAGACATAATGGGTTTCTCACTGTGATATAATAAGTATTAGGAAATATTCAGCACCTATGAAATATTCTTACCAAGACAAACAAACATCAAGAATCAAACCTCTAGAACAGAGTATCACTGGAAATAGAGGAAATTAAGTAATATGTTAAAATGACATCATAAAAATGCAAGCCAGAATATGGGAAATGCCATCAAAGAAAGGATCCAGTTTCTTCAACAAATAAATAGCATTTTTTAAAGGGGGAGGTCTGTTATAGTTTAATAGAGATTTTAAAAGAAATACCAATCAAATGTAATATGCAGACCTTGTTTGGATCCTGATTTTAACAAACTAAAGACATTTTTGAGACAACTGGGAAAACTGAACATGCACTAGGTACTAGATAATATTAAAGAATTAATTATTGTATTATTAATTATTGCATCCCTATCAGCTAAATATTGAAATATCTGTGGGTAAAATGATACGCAGATCTGGGATTTGCTTTAAAATATTCAAACCCCAAAATAGGAGGGGGCAGGAAATTGACATAAAAATGGCAAAATGTTGAGGTGTTGAAACTGGGTAATAAAACGGGAGTATATTAACTATGTGTTACTCTCAGTCACTTAAAAAAAAATCTTAGTAGAGAAAAGAGAGATAAGAATCATCTCCCTACTCCTCTCTTTACTCTAGGTTGCCACTAACCCTTGAGTAGCTCACAGAGTGTTGATCCAATCAGTGATGAGTTCCTCTTATATCATCATCCAATACACCTGTCCTGTCCATGAGGACAACGACAGTCTTTGAAACACCCTAATGAAGGAGAGACACTGTCTTTGATGACACTTCGAAATAGCAATTTAGACGTCCAATTAAAAAAAGAGGTAAGGTATGCTTGGACTTGGTATACCCTTGATGGAACCTAATCCCTACTATCTTTCATGTGCATTTTCTCAGCAAACTGTTCTTTTCACTGTTCACAAACCTCCCTTGTGTTTCCTGCCTAGGCCTTCTTATTACACACTCACTTCTGCTGAATGTCTATCTGCTTCTACTCTATCCAGGCAAGTCCCTTCTCCACAAAGCTTGCTCAAATCCCTTCTCCTCAGTCTCCCTGCCTTCATCTGAACACTTAGATTTACAGAATGTCAGAAAAGGAAGAGACTATTCATAGCTCTCACTGTCCTACAATTTTAAGTAGGTAAGCCTTTCAGTATCTCCTATATTTTTATACTTCTTTCACCATTAGAATGCAAATTCCTTGAGGGCAGGGACCACATCTTATATAAGGAAATATACTTTGTATATTGTTAGCACTCATATGTAAAGAATATAGAAGTATGATAAATAGTTGTTTTCTACATCGAAGATGAAAATGATGAAGACGGCTCAAACGAGTGCTTACTATACACTAAGCACAGCTCGAAACATTTTATATACAATAACCATCAACTACAACCACCCTGAGGTTACTAGGCATTATACCCATTTCATGAAATGATGCACAGAGAGATAAACAACTTATTGAGGTCACAGTTAGTAAGTGACCAAGCTGGGGTTTGAACGTAGGCAGTCTGACTCCAAAGTCCCATTCCTAAATTTACTATTCAGTATCTCAGAAAAAACTTGAGTAAATAGGAAAATTTTATCCACTGCAGACGTGTAGCCTTGGAGTGTCTATACACTAATAAGCTTTCTCTGAGCCTGCATTTTTGGGTCACTTCATTCCAGCAGCATACACAATAGAAAATGGGCTGGAATAAGAATCACAGGATCTAAGTTCTAGTCCTGACTGTGATCTCAGTATTATGACTCAGCCTTTCTAGACTGCAACGCTATTTGGGAAAAAAGGGAAGAAAGCTGATTTCCTTCTGGAGCAAAAGGTCTATTATCTATCTTCCTCTTGATTTTATTGGAGAGAAAAGAACTAAAACAAACTAATTCATTAGTCAGCTGCCAAACTGGCCTAATTCCCACAGGGAGCTCTCTGGCCTGGACCGTCTTACCGCAGCACTGGCAGAGGAGACATTGGGGGCTTTCCACTTTTATGCTCCCTCTTTCCTGCTACTTTGGGAAAAAGACAACATTCATGGGCCCCCAAGCAGACATTTACCTAGTAAAAGGTCTAAGGAACTCGAGCCACAATAAAGTGGAGAAAAGGGCAACAATGACATCAAGTTGTGGCTTTCAGATCTATAATGATATTGCTGAGCATGTACATATTCATACTCATTCAACCAAGTGAACTCCAGTTTATTCATCCAAATGGCCTACACTTCTCTACTTGAACAAATTGAACAGACGTCCCTAACCTAACATGTCTGAAACAGAACTCTTGACCTCCACTGCCAAAAATGCTCCTCCCCTCCTCCTGTCTCCCCATCTCAGTAAACAGCCCTCTTCTCATCCACTTGCTTTTGCCTATACTAGACTAGCACTCTACATTCAAAGAATTAAATTCAAATGCCTCCCCACGGCCTATAACGTCCCCTATGATCTGGATCCAGTCTGTCCCCACCTCATCTTCTCTACTTCCCCTCTTTGCCTAGCCAGCTCCAGCTACCCTGTTCCTCAAACGACCTACTCCCAGGGCTTTTATTCATGATGAAGTCTTTGCTTGAGAGGAGTCAGCTCCCCTGAAAGGCCTTCCTGACCACCCTTTTAAAAAGAGCCACACAGACCAGCCATTCACCTTCCATCATATTCCAATCTTATTCCCTCACTCTGCTTTATTTTCTTCAGAATATTTATCACTAACCAAAATTAAATGTTTCTTTTCTGCCCTCCCCCCCGAAGCATAAGCCGTACAATGAGAACCTCCTCTCACCTTTCATTACTCTATGCCCAGTTTCAGTAACAGCGCCTGCATAGAGTATTTGTTGAATGAATGAATTTTCCCAGTCTCAAGGAACTGCCAAGCCCTGTGCTAGGTGCTAAAGATACCTTTAGCTGTTGTCATCTCGCCTTCCCTTCATAGCTAAATCTTTAGCTAGTGTTCCCAACTTCTCAGGTTCATTCAGGATTTAACACACTGCAATCTGGGCTCCAGCCCACTCCTTTAAAAGTGCTCATTAAGTTCCATAACCTCCTCACTGCAACAGCTCCAGCCAATGAACACTTCAGTCCTTATCTTCTTGACCTTTCTGCAGCATACTGACCATATCCTCCTTCCAGAAAATCACCTTCCTAAGTTTCAGTGCCAATCCTCTTCTGGTTCTCCTCCTACTCTCCAGCCTATTCGCATTCACACAGTCTCCTGCTCCTTAAATAAGAGTTCCCAAGGCTTGAAGATCAGTCTCCTCACCTTCTCTCATGTTTTCACCACCACTGAGGAATTGACTCTACTACGTTTTTACCTAAGGCCAGACCTCTTCCTCCTGAATTCCAGACCCACATGCTAAGACTGTGCCTGGATTTCCTTACCTGCATGTCCCTTAGGTACCTCAAATCCAACATGCTAAAAATGGAAGTCACTTCTCTTTCTCCTGCTTCTCACCTTCAACCTCAAAGCCTGCTTCTCTGTCCCAGATACGCATCTCAACGAAGGGCACAGCCCAACTAATCAAGCTTTTCAAAACCCTGAGTTTTCCTAGACTTTTTGTTCTTCCAATCCCTATGCCTGATCAATCACCAAATATGTCTCCTGTTTGTGCCCACTACAGCAGTGACCTCACCTTGTCGTACCTTAGCCGACCCACTCCTCCCTGCAAATCCAGACTTCAGAGCACATCTTTCTAAAACACAAACATCGGATCCCTGGATTAAAATTTCCTAAAACCTTACTCCCCGCTGCCCTACCCTCTTGCCAAGGTTCATCTCCTGGCATGAGTCCCTCCCTTTCTGCTCCAGTAATACTAAATTTCTTATGGTCTCCCTTCAAAGGAAAACTCTTTCTGTTCACGTCTCTCTCCATGGGATACTCTCCCGACACCGCACACCTAGCAATTCAGCAACCACCAGCTCAAATGCATGACTTCTTTTGGGATACCCTCATGAATTTATCTATAAAACTGAGAAGCCTCCCATGTCTCTTCTTTCACTCTACGTTGTAAGGATAAATTTGTTATAGTTCTTACTACACTGTACTATAATCACCGGTCTCCTCTTAGAAGACTGGAACTCTCTTTGTTTTTGTCCCCAGTGCCTGACACAATGTTGTATTCAATACATTAAAGGACTGGATTAAAGCAGGGGTCAGCAAACCTTGGCCCCCGGGCCAAATCTGGATCACCCCGTTTTTATACAGCCTGCTAGCTATGAATAGTTTTTATACTTTTAAATGTTTAGAAAAGAAAATTTTAAAAAGAATACTATTCGGTGATGCCTGAAAGTTATATGGAATTCAAATTTCAATGTCCATAAAGATTGACTGCATCATAGCCATGCTCATCTCTTATGTTTAGTCTTATGGCTGCTTTCATACCGCAAGAGCAGAACGGAGCAATTGCAATTGAGACCAGATGACCTACAAAGCCATATTTGCTATCTAGCCCTGTCCAGAAAAAGTTTGCTGACCTCTGAATGAAATATAAATGAACGTGGGCTTTGATTTCTGACAGAACTTGGTTCAAATCCTAGCTTTACCACTTACTATCTGCATGACTTAGGACAAATAACCTAACCTCTCTGAGACTCAATTTCCTAACTTGTAAAACAAGATAACATATCTTGCTGGGTTGTTTTAAAATTTTACTAAGCCTTTTAATTGAGGTCCCTGCATAGGAATCAGTCTATAAAGTGCCCAGTACAAAGCATAGCTTGATGTTGAGAAGCCAGGCCTAGGTTTGAATTCCAGCTCTATCACAGACTGTGTGACGTTGGGCAATGTATTTAACTTCTCAGTGAATCAATTTCCTCATCTATAAAAACGGGATAATAATATATATCTCACAGGACTGTTGTGAGAATTAAAAGAGTTGATATATGTGAAATGCTGAGCACAGTGCCTGGCAGATAGTAAGTACTCAATAAATATTACTACTAATGTAGCAGATGCTTGGTTAATATTAGTCGTTGCCCCACCCCCCACCACCTCTTCATCTACTCTACCTTCCACCCCTATTCAAAGAAGCCTACATATAAAGAAGTCAATACTTGCAAGACGGGTGGTCAGCAAAGGGTCTTTGTGGCTTCCAAATCACCTCACAATCATAGTTCTCTTAGCTCTGATCCTCCCTTCTCTAGATGCTTTCTTCCTTAGAAATCTAGCCAATGCCCTTGCTTCCATGTAGGTGCTATAAAATTCTTATCTCTAGCCAAGATTTCTCCCTCCTGAGCCCCAGTGCAGTATTTCTCAACTCCTGATTTCTACTTAATGTCAAAACCTGAATATTATTCTTTCCCCATCTTTCCTCCATCTCTCCCCTCCTATGTTCTCTATTTACTGGAAGAACCTGCTATTCTTCCAGCAACCTGGCTGGTCGTCCTGAAATGATACTTTAGTCCTTGCTCTCTCGCAATGAGACTTTATCTCAAGTCATCTTTTTCCTTTTTATTCCTACTTCCATTGACTAATTCAGGTCCTCTTAACTTAGCTCATTCTACCAAAAAGCCTCTAACTGGTTTCCGTGCCACATGCACCAATTCATCCCCACACACTACACCACACTCATCTTCCTAAAACATAACCACTTTTCATCAAGCCCTTTCTCTACTTAAAACTTTTGGTGCACTACCCCTTCTTCCATCCCATAATCTGCATGGAGAAAGGGAAAGACTGACTTTAGCGTGTGGCAATCAAAACACTTCCCTATCTACCTTGCTGCAATCTTCCTTTCTAATCTTATCTCCCATGACAAAAATACCCTCACCTTACATTTATGCAGCACTTTATCTAACTGAGAAAACATTCTTCTCGCACTGGCATTTCATCTCCACAACAACCCTGGGAGAGGGGCTAGACAGGCATTAGCATCCTCCCTTTACAGAAGAGAAAACAGACTTCTAGCACTGAACAGGAGGTCAGAACAAACGGGTCCTTGTCCACCTCCTCCTCAGAATCTCAGGTAAGTCCATCAATCTCTCTAATACCTCACTCCTACCTTGTACATACAGGAATCTTCTGTTCCAGAAACCGGTCTCCTCAGTGTTGTCTGATCCACCTCTCTCCAACACACCTCATGTTTTCTTAGCTTTTTACCTCTTACCATTCTCTTACCTGGTAGACACCCCTATCCTCAACTCTTGTTATGGAAATACAGTAATTCTTCAAATCTTGAGTTTAAGTGCCACCTTTTCGGAAAGGCCTTTTCTGACACCCAAAAAACATTCTATTCCACTTGCCAACACTCCGGAACTTGCAGTAATCGATTTGACACTTCTTGCTCCAGTCATATTACAACTAGTTTATCTTCCATATTTAGGCCCCCCCCACCCCCCAACAAGAGGAAAAATGATTAGAGTTTCCTATTTACCTCACAGTATCTATTATACTACCTTGTACAAAGGACCCGAAAGTTCTGGATTAGACACCCTAGGCCAGAGTTTTTCAAATAGCAAGCTACAACCCATGAGTAGAATGTGAAATCAATCTAGAAGGTCACAACTAGTATTCCTGTTTTTAATGAAACAGAATAGAAAATAGGATACACCTCTCATGGTAAAGAGGAGTACTCTTTTGCGAAACTCTTATTTCTCTACCTATGTATGTAACCAGTGGATCATCATATCAGATACATTTCTTACTATGTGTTATATTTTTTTGAAGTGTGAAAGCTGCTAATGTAGATGACCCAATTTCTAGGCTTAAGGGTTTTACATTCAAACCAAGGAGATACGTGTTCTCCACCAAACCCCACAGCCTTCAAGAAACATCAGCTAAATAGAACACATAGCTCCACAGGGGCTGAGGAAAACAAAGTTAAAGTGATGAGCACAGGGGAAAGTTTGTAAAGAAATGTGTCTTACAGATGTTGGAATGTGCTACAACCCTAGGTATTTAGTTTCCAGCCTCTGCCACTTGTTTAGCCAAAAAGACCCCTCTATAGAAAGAAGAAGGGCTTCTAACACCTATTTCCCAAAGCACTCACAGTTAAGCAGTCCTCACTGCAGCCTGCAATACAAGGGATAAGGGGCCCCCAGCTAGGCCAACTGCATTCCCTACTGCTCTCCCCCTCAATCCCTGACCTCAAGCCACAGTGGCCTTGCTGCTGTTCCTGGAACATTCCAAGTTTCAGGGCCTCTGCACTTGCTGTAACCTAAAGGCATATCCTTCCTCCTTTAAATACCCTTCACTTAATTCAGGTTTTTTCTTTTAATGTCCCATCTTCAGAAAGGCCCTCCCTGACCACTGTATCTAAAGTAGGCCCCCACTCTCTAGTCCCTCAACCTGTTGTATGGCTTTTCATAACTGTCACCTCCTAACAGCATTACATATTTATTCTTTTATGGTCTATCCCAGGGATCCACGAACTTTTCCTGTAAAGAGGCAGAGACTGTAAATATTTTCAACTTTCTCTGTCACAACTACTCAACTCTGCCACTGCAGCACAAAAACAGCTTGGACATTACGTAAATGAGCAGATGTGGCTGTGCTCCAATAAAACTTTATTTACAAAAACAGGTAGCAGGCCAAGTTTGGCCCACAGGCAATATACCCCTGGTATATTCCTTCTAATAGAATGTGTATATTCCTAGGGACAGGAATCTTCTCTGTTTTGTTCACCATGGTATCCCTGTGGGCAGAACAGTGCCTGGCCCCAAATACACATTTAATAAATGTGTGCTGAGTAAATAAAAATAAACAATACTAGTCTGGAGAGGGGAGCTACACTCCTCTCCCACCTCCTTAGGTAAGAATAACATGGTGTTCAAGCAGAATGAGCCCAAGGTCAGCAGCTCCATTTCCACTTGGTTAGTATCAAACCATGAAAAGTGGTCCCTCAACCGTTATGTGCCCAGGTCACCAGCAAAAACCATCTCGCACGTAAATGCCTTTGGTCTTAACTGGGTCCAGGTAGGCGGTTGAGCTTATTCAAACACAGACTGCTGGGTTCCACCCTCAGAAGTTCTGATTCAGTAAGTCTAGGGCAGGGTCCAAGAATCTGCATTTCTAGTAAGTTCCTGGGTGATGCTGATACTGCTGGTTCTGAACCACACTTTGAGAACCACTGGATGAGAGCACTCAAAAGCTATAGTACTAGCTTTTTCATATTGTTATTTAAAAAAAAATTCCAGATGTTTCAGTGATCTGGCAGGAGGGGGCCTGAAAAAGAACAGAACCATCAAGCTGACTGCTCAGTGAAATTTGCTTCAGTAACATAAAGGCAGAAAAACACGAGGTCTTTAATTTTTAACAGACTATCTTCCAAACACTCTATTTTTACTTGCAAATCTAGTTTTAACTGGCTAAAACGATAAGCCAAACAGGTAAAAGAGAGAAATCACCAGTGGGTGGCTAACCTTGATAGGGGGCTAAGTATTAGCTCTACAATCGGTTTCCTTAAACTATTTTACAGAGGACTCATAACCACCTGCTTTTCTATTGTTAGATGCTAAGAGCCATTTTAAGATGGATACAAAGGTCCAACCTCATTACAATGAAATACACCTACAATAAATTACCAAGCCTAGAGGTCACTTTCTTCAAATAATGAAAGGTCTATCATGACCAGAGACAACCAACAACGATCCTCTGAATTCACCAGCATAGAACTTGCAATGGACTGGCAACAATTTTTACAAGTTCTACATTTGTCAACGCAGGAGACTTAAAAATAAGTCCCCAAACCCACACCCTGAAACCATTATTTACTCCTCTAACCTGAACAGCCCACAAAGGAATTAGAATTTATATACATTTGTAGCTGTTTATAAAGTCGGTTTCTATTGCAACGGTTATATGTAGCTAAAGTAGGTTAAAAAATAATTTTAAGATGAGAGAGTAAGGTAAAATCTAGGTTCTTAGGAGAGAAATTGAAGAAGCAGAAATCCAGAATGTTAATAACGGACCACTAAGTAGATGGCAATACTGTATCAAAATATACCTACAAAAAGAGACAGCATCTGCTCAAAAGATGAATTAACAGACTTCCAATGTACAAATCTAAAGATGTTTCTCAGCTAAGATCAAGCATTTTTTTTCTCCCCAAATATACATAGTTGTATATTTTAGGTGTGGGTCCTTCTAGTTGTGGCATGTGGGAAGCCACCTCAGCATGGCCTGATGAGTGGTGCCATGTCCATGCCCAGGACCTGAACCAGCAAAACCCTGAACCCCTAAAGTGGAGCCCGCGAACTTAACCACTCAGTCACGGGGCCAGCCCCTAAGATCAAGCATTTTTGATGAAAATTTAGCATCTGGGCCAGCCTGGTGGCACAGTGGTTAAGTTCTCCCATTCCGATTCGGCGGCCGGGGGTTCGCTGGTTTGGATCCTGGGCATGGACCTATGCACAAGCTATGCTGTGGCAGGCGTCCCACAAATAAAGTAGAGGAAGATGGGCACAGATGTTAGCTCAGGGCCAGCCTTCCTCAGCAAAAAGAGGAGGATAGGCAGCAGTTGTTAGCTCAGGGCTAATCTTCGTAAAAAAAAAAGAAAAAGAAAAAATAGCATCTGATTGAAAATGTGCTAAGTGTAAAATATACACTAGATTTTTACAACTTTGTAAGAAAAAAGTAAAAATATCTCATTAACAATTTTTATGTTGATTACATATTGAAATGTTATTTGTGATATATTGGGTTAAAGTACTAAATTATTAAAATTAATTTCACCTCCTTAATTTTGTTACTGTGGCTACCAGAGAATTTAAAAATTATATGTGGCTTGCATTAGATTTCTATTGGACAATGATGTTCTACCCCAATTCTGCAAGTAGATTTGCTATCTCCTCTTCCTTTCAGTGATTTCTATGAAGCTTGTAGAAAATGATATGGAGCAATGAATGAACATGAAGATATGCAGTATGTCTGACATGGAGTGAAGAGCCTTGATCCTAATATAGGAACGCGACAGGTCAGGTGCTCATCCACTGTCACTTGAGGTTCTAATCACCATTTTTCCTAGAGAAAGAAAGATTAGTCCCATCTTTGCAATCACTATGTATATCCCTATCTATAGCTATACAAGCACACTGCACAGTTTACATTCATTTCAAATTGCAATTAACCATATCAGAATCCCTAGCAGTGTTAATAAGGCTGAACACAAGATCTCTCATTATAAAAACTGCCTGGTTCCCAGCACCCAACCACCCCTAGCTCCCAGCACGTATTTCATTCTTACAGAAAAGAGACACATCTGTAACAACTCCTTTATATAATCCCTGCCCATTTTACTTCAATGTCCTTAACTCCTAATTTAGCAAGCTTCTCATTTGCTTGCACTGCCAGACCTCTACAACCAAAGAGGACACCAAAGGAGAATACTGGTTGAGGAAGAATAACAGAAGGAAGCAGGGTCTAGTTACTCACCCCAAGAGTTACTAGATAACTATTAGGACTTCATAAAAAACTATGCTGAATACAAAAATTAAGTGTTTAATCCTTTGAGCTCTTTTCTCTCTAAGCATCAAAAAGATACCTACAAACCTATGAGGAGTAACCTCCTTAAACATACTTTAACATATGCAGATGTGTGTTCAGACTTTCATAGTCTAAGGACAATATTGTTAAGGAAAGTACTGCACTGCTGGGCAGAATTAGAAGTAATTGTGAAACTTAAATGAAAATAAGCTTAAAAAAGAGCAGGGTGCAAATATTGCCAAAACATTAAAATAATTACATGACTTAATTACCCTGTCATAAAAAATAAACTTCAAGGACTAATTCCAGCACACTGGAAAAGAGCCACAGCCTATGCAACAGGAAAGCATTTAGTTCCCAAACATGTGCTTCAAAAACCCACTGATTATTATCATCCTGCAGCAAGGGTCAACAACTTGTGGCAAGCTCAGGAGACGACTGTGAGTGGTACTTGAGTAGGTAGTCCATAAATTTTCACTGAATGAATGATTGAATGAACCAGAAAACTCACACACACAGTGCAATTTATATGCAGAACCCATGGCCACTTAATCTGAAACCAGAGCCAGAAGTAGACAAAACAGCACCCCGAGTCCAGTCCTAGGCCACGCCCCGAGAAGTCAACTCCCCTGTTATTTTCAGTCTGTAGGTTATTCAGCCCCTCTTACTTTTAAGTTCCAAGTCCTCTTTCCCACAATCTCCCTCCCTCTTAACCAGCTCCCCAGATAAAAACAGAGGAGAGCATTTTCCAGGCTCACCATTTTTCAGACAAGTACTGACATCTCCAACAATCAAATGTTCACTGGGCCTCCCAAAGGCCAGACACTATGCTAGTTGGTAGGGTACAAAGGTAAGTGTAACACTATACCTACCCCTCCGGTAGCTTGTGGGGGGAGGCTGATAAGTAAACAATGACAACATAAAAAATGCCTGGAGAACAAGGCAGGAATGCCTCTGAGGGACCCTTACCTTTGCTGGGTGGGAGAAGAGGGCGAAAGTTTTAAAGGAACAATAAAAGGAAAGAAAAGTCAAAACCAAAAAATAAATTACAGTCGAATACACTTGTGACTGTTCTAACAGCCAACTCATCAAGTTGGCACTCTAAAGTGACTCTCCTAATGAAAATCCTCTTACTACAGAAAAAGTAGAAGTTCGTGACACTGGCACTGAGTACTAGCAAGAGGGAAAAAACCCCCACACAATTTAGCAGGAGATAATGCACAAACCTAATTAGTCATGATGTCAAGAGGCTTCACCCACTTATTGTCTGTCCCTCCTAACTGAAGGTGACTTGACTAACCCCCTCTTGTGATTTCAGGTGGTTTTTCTAGCAGCACTGATAGGTTTGCAGGAATCCATTCATAGTTTCTCCTTGATACCCCTTGTGGCCATTGGCAAAGTCTGCTGGACTGCTGGTTGGCACTGTGGCCATGGAAGAGATAAAGTGACCATGTACACGAACTGGATGGACTCCCACTCTGCTTTGTTATTATTCAGAAAGACAACAACTAAAAATACGATTGACAAACACTGTGGGTGAGCGGAGAGAGAGGTAGTAGGGATGGCACCCTGGAAGCTGCCTAACAAGGCAATTCATCTCTTGCTAGTTTCACAGGACACTGAATTTTCACCTCCTGGTACCAAGCTCTTAGGACATTTCATCAGGCAAGAGAGCTGGTGTTCTGCTTCTGACTCCCTCTGGCTACAGATCATTTCCAAGCTTCATGCCCACCCTGCCTAACTTTCTTCTGCCAACATTCTCCTGGCCTCTGGTCCTTCCCATACCAAGAACACCCTCTCTTTTCTTGACCACTCAACTTCCTTCCTATGAAATCTAGGTAATATGTTCCCTTGGGAAACTGTCTACCTCATCCCATATCTCCAACATGAATCAGGACATGGGTAACATGTAAAACTTACCATATTTAAAAAATGCTCTCATCTGTATACTTCTTAAGGGCTCTTTTCTCAATTTTAAAGAGTAACTTCAGAGACCAAGAAAACTATACTTTATCATTTTAAGGAAATAAAAACATCATGGCTCCTAACACAACACTAAAATTAATACAAAATTAATCTTTTACTAACAAAGATTTTAATTATGCACAGCATGCTACTTTTAACTTTTATGAATATGAAGTGAAGGAAATGTTCCGAGTCCATATTCATGAAAGTAGTCCCACAGAAATATTTACAATGTAATAAAAAACACACTATTTCTAGGATAATCCAATAATACCTTAACCTTCACTAAAAACAACTTTTGGAACCTCCATTGTAACAAAGCAAAACAAAACAAAACAAAACCTCAGCAAATGTATGTGGTAGATGTTATAAAGCTGATGTTTTGAAAATTGTTATGACTCATAAGTGCATGGATTTCTTTTTAAAAATGTTTCAAGCCTAATATGAAAGGATTTGCTTGGGCATTTCTCATCAGAAGTCTCATAAGTTTCTACTGTGAAAAAGTTCTCAATCTTTAAATAAGATTGTTGCTAATATATCTTAAAATTCTAAGACTAAAAGGATTTTTTTCCAAATTGAATTTCCAATTCAAAATGAGAGGAAAGTTATATTTTATTACATTTTAACTTAAACGTGAATGTCAAAATACGGGAAAAATAGGCTTCAAAATCAGCTTTGTATGAAACCATGAAATCAAAGACCCTAGAAATTAAAATATTTACATTCTTATCTATCCTTAATTGAAAGTCAAGGTAAATGTAATTCACGATTTATTGAAATTTAAAAAGTCTTGAGTAAGAATGTCATAATCTTTTAATATATCATAGTTAAAGTAAAATAAACCGTCTGACATGATGGTAAAGATCTTTTCATTGGGAGTCAATTTACTTTGCTACAGGAGGGCAAAAGTCACCACATTAAAATCACACGCTAATTACCAATCCTGGCTTTGCAGTCCCCAAATCCTGAAAACGAAATTATTGTAGTTCACGCAGGGATTATCTGCATGTGTTTTTAGCGTCAGAGAGCATTGTTAGAGAAGAGAAAATTTACATCTACTAACAAAAGTGGTACCATTTCAAAAAATGGTACAACTTTCAAAAACTGGATTAATGGTCTACTTACTTTTGTACTTTTCATTTTGAAAATAAACAGTATCAGATGCTTCTGAGAATAACATGACAATATGATCTACTGTCCATTTATACACTATCATTTTTACATATAAAAGTCTTCTAAAATATAAATTAGGTAAACATAAAGTAAACATAAGGACTCTTTGAAATTTCAAACAATTTTATCCAAAATCAAGAGTAGCCCACAAAAAAGTTAAGAAGGCACTCCAGAAAAAAAGTGTTAGAAATCACAAAAGATTCCCTCTCTGAAGCTCGGCAAAATTAGGAAGAAAAGAGTTGGTAATTATTTTGTCATCAATTTGTTTATCCCTTCCTTATGGCACGTCTCACATGGTGCTATAGAAGCTACAAGCATCTATGGACACATGCATCTTCCCCCCTAGATTTAAGATGAGGAGCTGTGTCTCATTCATTCATCCCCACATTCCTTGGTTCATAACAGTGTCTTATACATAGTAGCAAATGAAAAAAAAAGGTTGAATGATTTAAGGCAATAAATGTATTCCTAACTCCGGGTAATCAATTAGGCTCCAACTTAAGTAAGAACATTCATAATTTCATTTTAGCTAATAAGCACTGAGTAATTTGATATTTTTTTTAATTTGCAAAGCTATTAAATGGATTTTAAGCTCTGAATAACATACTCATATTTTAAATGTATTTAAAAGAAATTACATAGTGAAACATCACAAACATTTCCTCTTACAAAGTAGAAAATGACTGGTTTCGCTGTGTGCAACACAGTACTAGACGGTGTTGGTATGGTGAACTTAGAGTGGCTGGGCACTAAAGTAAAATGTTTGTTAACATGGCAAGAACACTACAAAGTGAATTAAAAGAAGCCCCAGAATTCTGGCTGGAAATTCATAATGGGCAAGCAGGAAAGTACAGTCACTCAAGTCAGAGTCTGGGAAGGTGGCAGCCTGTCTCCCATCCTTGAGAAACAGTTACTTCTATCCCAATCCACGTGGTGCAGCTGTGTAAACTGAGGTACGGAACTGGTTTAGTCCATGGACTTACTCCTCATTACCCAAAGGAAATGATGGAATGAATACCAAGCAGACTGGGCCCCTTCGGGACTCCCAACAATTCCAGTTTCATCAGCTCTCTAAAGCTCTACTTTAGAGCAGAAGTGGCCAAATTATAACCCACGGGCCGAATTCGGCCACCTTCTGTGTTTGTACAGCCTGCAAGCTAAGAATGGTTTTTACATTTTTAAATAGTAAAATGAAGAGTCATATTTCATGACACATGAAAATTATATGAAATTCAAATGTCCGCATCCATAAATAAAGTTTTAATTGGAACACTGCCCTTCTCATTCATTTACAGGTTGTCTATAGCTGCTTTTGCACTACAATGGCAGAGATGACAGAGACCTTGCGGCTCACCAAGCCTACAATATTTACCAGCTGGACTTTTTCAGAAAAAGGATGCTGATCCTCTGGGCTACAGTATTTCTCCATGCTCCTGGTTGCATGTCCTCTCTCAGAGGTAGTCCACTGCTTCACAAGGCAGAGACTCTAAGCTTGACACATGTCCATCTTGGAGCTGTATTGTCCAAAGTTACATCATTACATATAATATAGGGCAACTCATTAAAGTGGGCACAAAGACAAAGTAACAAATTACACCCATACAGAAGGCACTGAAAAGGAAGCACAATTCAAGTACAAAATTACAGGCAGCACAGTTCATATCTTTTAACCAGACTACTACATCCAATTCCGGGTCACACTACGGAAAGGAAACAAGAACCAGAGAGAAGCTGGAGATGGATAGATGATTAACAGAACTCAAAATCAAGTCACTAAAGAAATGCCAAAAGAAATGGGATTAGTTGGCCCAAAGAAGAGAATGGTGAGAAAAGAATCATAACAGTGAGGATGTCAAATTCTACATTTGTTGATAGGTTAAATTCCTACCGACAAAATAATGGCAGCCTGAACTAATATTCCATAAAACGTACATCTAATGAAATAAATGTGATTGTGGAGACTTCCATTCCTGTCTTGGACCACGAACTAGACCCTCAAAAGATAATCACTTGTCAAATAAGGTACTATAAACCTTCAACTGGGGGATTACAGGAATGTTCCTTTTTCAGAAACATCTGGCATTATGTAAG
Source organism: Equus caballus (assembly GCF_041296265.1). Lineage (NCBI taxonomy): Eukaryota > Metazoa > Chordata > Mammalia > Perissodactyla > Equidae > Equus > Equus caballus. The sequence continues at coordinate 34,916,501 of NC_091698.1, forward strand.
TTACCAGAAAAGGTGTGCTATTACTGTGCTGAGGTTCAGTAATATTCAAGTAACGAAAAGGTAATGGAAATTTCACAACCACATGCCTTTCTACAGGACCAAATAGGGCAAAATGGGCTTAAATTACAGAATTTGTGTTACATTCAAGAATGTTGGCACTGTGGGATTTTAATTACTGTAAAAGATTACTGAGGTTAAAGGAATCTTCCCAGGACACCATTCAATTAGAATACTCAGTCAGAAACTATCTGGATGTTTTCTTGAAGCATGGAGAATGGGTCTCAAACACACTTCTTCCATTGCTATGATTCTGTAATTTTAACTCTCCCAGTTCTTAGATGAGTAAGAGTGCCTGCAGCCATTGCTCACTTTCGTTTTGTCTTCAAGGTGGTCAATGTGCACACAACTACAATCTAAGATAAACTTTAATATCCCAAATTAAAATTTGATTGTAACTTTAATTACAACTTTTTAAATTACAGAGATAAAAAAATGGGAAAACAGGCATAGCTTCCATTTTTTATGAGCCTAAGTACCTTATTATTTCAAAATGTCCAACACTTGTACACAGTAAGAGAACAAAATAAAGTATATTTCCTATTAGGTTTGTGAATCCTTGAACACAAAATGTTCTCTGAGTCAATCTCAACATTGCAATTATTAATGCTAATTCTGAAACTTGCTCTAAATATGCTTTTAATCAATCTGAGTTTTTCAACCTCGAAACTCTAAGATCTGTATTTCCCTAAGAATACCCTTCCAACGGTGTGAAGCACACACTAATCTGACTCACTAAACTTTCTTCACTCCTGCATCACCCATACAGGGCTTTAAAATTACGAGTGCACAATACTTTCAAGCCACTTCTACAATCTTGCCTTAACCTTACCAGGTTAAACTTTTTGCCAAGTCTCTTAATACTTTTTATTTAAGGACGTGTGGTAGTGAAACAAAGAAGACACAACCCACCTCCCCCTTTTCTAAACCATATGGCAGTAAATTGAAGTTAACTTATGTTTCTACCAGCTCAATGCCTATACATAGGCCCTAAACATTTTTCCCTTTGTGCCCCGGGATTGGGCTAGAGCTGTCTGCTTATTTGCAACTGTACCCCAATCATGTTTCTAAATCGCAAAACAATGTCCCAAACGCCCCCTGATCATTAACAGACCTCGCCGCGGTCATTTACCAATACCCGGTTTAGGGAGGTAGTGCACGCAGGTCGAGGGGCCCGCGGCCGGCCGGTCGGCAGCGAGTCCCGCTCCCACCGGGTGACCGAGCAGGGAGTTTGCTCGCCGCGGCCGGGCCGGATCCGCCCCGGGAACTTGGTTACCCGAGCCCAGGGCCGCGCCGAGGCCTAGCCGCGAGGCCAGGGCGGGCTCCGGGCGGCGGGGGCTTCCCGTTCCCCCGCCGCAGAGCATTCCCGCCCGCCCCGCGGTCGCCCGCAGGCAGGGGCACCAGCCGTCGTCTCCCGGCGACCGGACGCGCCCGCCGGGTCCCGGGCCGGCTCCTCTGTCTCCTGCCGCCGCCAGTGGCCCCGCTCGGCGGCCGCGCCGGGCCCTTCCGGGGCGGTAGGAGCGCTAGGCCGCGCCGGGGCCCGCGGCTTCGGGGCCGGCCGGGCGGGCCACGGCGTCCAGTATCAGTCCCGAGGGCCGAGCTCCCGCCGGTAACGGGCCCCGCCGCCTCCCCTCCCCCTCCCCATGACAGTGCAAACCCTCCGGCCGGCCCGGCCGCCCCGCCTCCGGCACCAGGCCCAGCTCAGGGCCGCGGCCGTGGCGGCGGCGGCGCCGCGGCTCTCCGCCCTCGCTCGCTCGCTCTCGGGCCCGGCGCCTCGGGCCGGGCTTGGGCTTGGCGAAGTCGCCGCCGCTTCCCGGCCGCCCTCCGCGGCGCCTGGCCCGGGCGGGGTAGGCCGAGGCCCGGGCGGAGGGGGTGGGGGCGGGGGCTCCTCTCACCTTCATGTCGGGACATCCTAGTTCAGACGGTGGCGGCGCGGCCCCTCCCGGGCTCCGGCTGCAGTGTCCCCCGCGGGGTCCCGGCGCTGCCCGCGCCGGCCGGCCGACTCCCACTCGACTCCCGGGCTCGGCCGCGGGGGCGGGGTGGGCAGGGGAGCGCTCCCGCGGCGGCGGCGGCGGCGGCGGCGGGGAGGCGGCGCGGGGCGGGAATGGGGCCGGGCCTGGCCGGGGCTGAGCTCCTCCAGGAGGCGGGTCCGACGCCGCCGCTCCGCCGGCGCCCGCCGTGACTCGGTCACTCTCGGGCCCGCCGGCTCCCGGCTGCGGCGCCGCGCTCCGCAAATCCCGCTCCTCCCCTCCCCCGGCCCACCCCCCGCCCCTCTCCCCCAGCTCCCGGCCGCCGCCTCCTCCTCCTCCTCTTCCTCCTCCTCCGCCTCCTTCCGCCGCCCGCACGCCGGCCCCGCCTCTCGCCGCCCGCGCCAGGCCCAGCCGCCCGGAGGCCCCGCGGCCGGCGGGCGCGGCGGGGGCGGCGCGGCAGCGGCGGCTGCTTGGGGCGCGGCGCCTGCCCGCGCTCGCCTGCAGGCCGCGGTCGGGGTCCGAGCTCGGGCTCGGCCTGGCCGTCACCGCGCCGCGCGTAGGGAGGAAGAGGAAATGCCCGGCCGCCCGCGCCCGCTGCGCTCCCGGCCGGCCGGCCCGCGTGGCCGACCCCCGCCCCGTCTGCGGCCCGCCGGCGCCCGCGCTGTAGGCGTCCCCGCCGCTGGGCTGGGCTGGGCTGGGCTGGGCTGACCGCGGGCGCCGGGGGCCGCTCGGGGGGCTCCCGCCCTCGCGCGCATGGCCGCCGGCCGACGCGGGGCAGCGAGCGGCCGCCCCGACCCCGAAGAGAGGCCGCAGAGCGCCCGGGACTTGTGTTTGTGTTTCTTTTTGAAGCCGGCAGCCCCGAAGGGACGGGCGGCTGGCCTCCGGTGGTCGCCGGGTGTGGCCCGGCCGGGTGGCGGGCGGTCGGGAGAGGGCGTCGGCGCGGGAGGGCAGCCGGGAGGCGGCGGCGCTCGGCCCCCGGGCCCCCGGCCGGCTCCCCGGGCCCCCTCTCCTGAAGCTCCGCTCCGCCGGCTGGGTGTCCGGCGGGACCCGCGCGGAGTTTGTCCCAGCGCCTTGGCTCCCCGGATTGCACTGCTCTCAAGACTGTTGGGTGGGGGGGTGGCATGTATGTGTGTGTGCCTTTTCTTCGTGCTCGTGAACTTCTTTTCCGTTTTCACCTATCTTTTACATTTTTACCCTCTTCCTCGTTAACTTTGTTTTCAGGCATTATTAATTCAACAGATATTTATTTGTTGAACAGCCCCTTACCAGGGTCAGTGGGTAGCGTGGTTTGGTGGAAATAGATCGCGCTTTGGACTCAAGACAGATCTGCCATGGGATTATGGTTCTGATATCCTCTGTGTGACCTTGGACAAGTTATTTAACCTTGCTGAGCCTCTGTTTCTTTGTCTTGGTTGTCATTTTTCTATATTTGAAGTTGATTTTTTTTTTTTTTTTTTTTTTTTTTGCGTAAAATAGAATGGTGTCCCTAAGCCGAGTCTAGTGAAATTGGATTCCAAGGTGCTGCTTGCTTTGGGGTTACTCTTGATCCTGTCCGCCATTACCAGCTGTGTGACCTGGGGTAATTGACAGCCTCCCTGTGCCTTGACTACTCCATCTTCAAAATGAGCGTGATTACAGATGATAATAACATTGTTAATAATGACAATACTAACAGGCAGATAGGTGTTTAGAGGCTTAAGGGCAAAAACGTATATGAAATATCTAGCACAGGAAACGGTGAAAACAGTTTGTTACCATATTTCAAGAAATAATGATTTTAAGACACTTCCTGACTTCAAAGATATTCAAAAACTCATCTTAAAGTCGAGGAAATAGCTATTCGGTCACTCAGGTCTCCCCAAGGGCTGTATATACTAGTAACTAGTGATAAACTAGATGTCAGCCAAACTAAGGTTTAAACAAACTGGGATTTAAATGAAGACTTTGTCACCAGGAACATTTCCATTGCATGTGTGGAGATTTTGTCTAAATTCAATCCTGCACAGCTGTTGAAGAAAGAGGTCCATTCCGGGCCCTAATTGGGGTTTGGTGGAGTAGAGAGAACCGGACTTCGAACAAGGCCGCTAACATTTACTGAATGCTCTCCTGTGCCCACACCTTTCTAAGCATTCTAAAGCATTGGTGTGTGTGATCCTGGGTACCAAACCCTTAGGAGCCTTGATTTCTTGAGCTGTAAAAGTGAAGACAACACCCCACAGTCTTGTGATGAGTAAATGATGTCTGTAAATATATTAAGTTACAGAGATTAAGGCATTATCAATAATACAGTCAGATAAAATGCTAGAGCAGGTAGGAAGCTGACAAAAATACTGAACTCTAGGAATAAGAACAAGTGTAGAAGTTGAGTTTGTTTTGGTTTGGGGAGTTGTTAGCTAATCCTGTTAAGGAGAGCAAACGTAACTCTGAACATCAAGGAAATATCAGATCTTTGACAATTATTTCCTTGTTTTCAATCAGGCAAAAGTAAGAAAATGAAGAAAGTGACTAAGAATATTTTTTTCCCTGTTTGAATAAGAGTAAGCAGGAATATTACGGTTATTTGGGGTTTTCATGACTGGAGGAAGCATATCTTCAATTCAATTAGAGGTTAGGCCCTTCAGTCTAAAACAACCTGCTTGCTGGCCTACCGTCTGAGAGATTGCACTTCCGAAAACAGGGTTAATTTAACTGCTCATACCAAATTGTCCATACAATGATTTCTATTCTCCAGAAATACTTCCTCCAGTCCTTTCCTCACCCTGCACCTCTTTGAGCTCTCGTTTCTTCCGTGTTCTTGCCTCACCAACCCATTGTCCATACTGTGGTCCAATTATGTTCCTTAAAACAGCTAGTGCCTGTAAACACTAGTGAAATTTGAATAAGCTCTGAAGCTAATTAACTTGTATGTCAGTTTCCTGGCTTTGATATTTTTGTATAGTTTTGTAAGATATTACCATTGGAGAGAGCTGGGAGAAATGTACATGGGCCCTCTCTGCAACTTCCTATGAGTATAATTATTTCAAAGTGAAAAACTATAGGGACAGAAATCAGATCAATAGTTGCTTGCAGCTGAGGGACTGGAGTATGGGGATTGACTACAAAGAACTTTCTGAGGTGATGAGAATTTTTTTTTTTTCCTTCGTCAGGAAGATTGGCCTGGAGCTAACATTTGTTGCCAATCTTCCTCCTCTTTTTTCTTTCTCCCCACTGCCTCAGTACCTAGTTGTATATCCTAGTTGTAGGTCATTCTAGTTCTTCTGTGTGACATGCCACCACAGCACAGCTGATGAATGGTGCACAGGCCCACACCCACGATCCCAACCGGGGAACCCTGGGCTGCTGAAGCAGAGCTTGCAAACTTAACCACTGGGCCACGGGACCAGCCCCTTCTATGTCTTGATTGTGGTGCTGTTTACTGTATACCTAAAATGGTAAATTTTACTTCTATGTAAATTATACCTCAATAGACTTGACTTAAAAAAAGAAAAGGAAGCTCTTGTCACCCCAGCCTCCTCTGGTCTAGAGGGTGAAATTTCACTTCTCACATAAGGCCCAACAATCTTTTCCAGCATAATGGCTTTTTCTTCCTCAGCCAGTGTACCCTTTGCTTTCTTGTACTATATTGATTCCTACCTCTGGGCTTTTGCACATGCTCTTCCCTTTGTTTACAGGGAACACAGGAAATTCAAGCCCAAACTCAAATTCCGTGTACTCTGTCAAGCCTTCCTCGCCTCCCTTAGGCACACCACTGACTTCCTCCTCTGTGCTCACTTAGTCTGTGCTGTAATCTTTAAGGAGTTTTCATCTCTTCCTCAGCCAAACTCCTCCACGGCAGGCACTACATGATCCATTTCTATTTCTGGGATCCAGTAGTGTTGAATGAGTGAATAAATGATTTAAAGCTGGAGGAAAGCTTAAAGTAATCATTCTCAAAATGTAGTCCAGGGTCCTCTGGACGCTTTCAGAAGGTCAGTGAGGTGCTTGGGTTTTTTTACATATTTCAAACAGCACATCTCAGTAGACTGACTGTAGAAGCAGATAAGAGAATCCAGCTGTCTACAATTAAGCCAGTCATTAAAGGTATTTGCAAAAGTAAAACAAACATACACTTCCAAATTTTTTTTGTTTTTAAAAATACATTTTCCTTAAAAATATTTAAGTTCCTAGGAAATGGGTTTATTTAAAAAGATTTTTCTCAGTTTTAATTTCTAATATAAAAAGCATCAGGGGCTGGCCCTGTGGCTGAGTGGTCAAGTTCCGCTTTGGCGGCCCAGGGTTTCCCCAGTTGGGATCCTGGGCACGGACATGGGACTGCTCATCAGGCCACATTGAGTCGGCATCCCACGTGCCACAACTAGAAGGACCCACAACTAGAATATACGACTATGTACTGGGGGGATTTGGGGAGAAAGAAGCAGGAAAAAAAGATCAATAGATACTATACACGCTAGAAAAAGGTCCTTCAATAATTTTTAGGAGGGGCCGACCCCGTGGCCGAGTGGTTAAGTTCGCGCGCAGGCGGCCCAGTGTTTCGTAGGCTCGAATCCTGGGCGCAGACATGGTACCGCTCATCAAGCCACACTGAGGCGGCGTCCCACATGCCACAACTAGAAGGACCCACAACTAAGAATATACAACTATGTACTGGGGGGCTTTGGGGAGAAAAAGGAAAAAAATAAAATCTTTAAAAAAATAATTTAAAAAAGAAAAAAAAATTTTTAGGAGTGTAAAGGGATTCTGAGAACAAAAAGGTTGAGAAGCTCTGCCTTAGAGACTGCTGGAACCCCCTCGTTCACATGAGAAATGAAAATGCTGCTGACGTGAGTAGCGCTCAGGTCTGTGTCGTAGGCCTTGTTATAAGTGCTTTACTGGTGGATGCTATCATATCTTTATTTTACTCAGAAGGCAAGCGAGGCACGGAGAAGGTAATTGACTTGGCCACATAACTAGTCACTGGTAGAGCCCGGATTTGAGCCCCCGTGTGTTCCAGCGGCTCTGCTGCTAACCACTGTTTTGTGCTACCTCCCTGGAGGCCTAGAAAGGGCCAGAAAGGCTCGTGCTATCTGGGTACCTGACTCCTCTCTATTCTCTCCGCCAATCTCAGTCACTATGCAAGAGTCACTGAGGCCTTGAACTTGCTTTACAGTTTTCATTTCAAATTCTGGCACCCTGAGTATATTCAAGCATGGCTTTGCAATGCCTTGATTTCTTCAGCTCTAACCACGTGTGCCTGCACTTCACTCACCCGCTCCCTTCTCGTGACCGCACCCAGAGCTCTAATACACGACTTCCTGTTTTATGGTAACTTCCAATTTTTCCGGTTTTCTTACTCTACCATTAACTCTGTTTTACTTCTTCAGGACCCAATCCCTTGATCTTTCCACTTAGCATTTTGGGGGTTTTTTGACCCCATTCTCTGCCAGACCCAGTGGGTGCCCTGTGGTCAGCTTAAATTCTTCTCATTCATAGCCTTCAACTCTTTAGACCCCTTATTCTCAAGCTGTACCAACTCTACAAACTTCTAACCGTCAATCAGTTGCATGACTCAATTTTCCCCCACCTATATCTGCTTGGGGTGCAGAACACAGTGTGTAGAAATGATGGAAATGTACAAAACCTAGTGGGTCCAACTGTAATTGAACCTCAGTACCTTGTCTTTGATCAGCACCCTCTGCCATTCTCAGATTATTATAAACCCTCACCTCTTGGCTTCAACTGCTTACTCAGCCACGTCCCCAGGAGAGAACCTCACCTTCTAATTCACAGGGAGAGTAAAGTTTAAAAAGCAAGAACTTCTCCCCCTTCCCGCTATGAGCCTCCAAAGGAATCTGCCTGTGTACCCTGCTGCCTCGTGCCCTCCCTCCCATCCCAGAAGAACTGAGATGTCCTTTTCAATCCTCCCTCTGCTTGTGATCCCCCTTCATCCCATCCTGGATCACGCTTCTTCATCACCCCGTTCACATCTCTGCTTCCAACCGCTCAGCCTGTACTGGTTCATTTCCCTTGACCGAAAAACACTCCTTCAACTGTACACTCCCTCTGGTTACTGCCCTGTTGTTTCTTTTCATAGTCAAGCTTCTTGAAGTGCCCCTCCTATGTCTGTGCTCTTCCTGTATCCCCTATAGGGTTGAGCAGAGTGACATCAACCTAGTCAGTCACCCAAAATGAAATCTGACACTCATCTTAGAAGCTCCTCCCATTTATCACCTGTGGCCAGTCAGTCACCAATGGATTTTGCCCCTTAGACATCGACCAGGTTCACCCCGTTCTCTCCATTCCCGTGGCCACCAAACCAGTCCAGGGCATCCTCACTACCAATCATACCCCCTTCTGTTGTCCTTCGTACCGCTTCCAGTTAGCTTTTTTTTCTTTTTCGACTAAATTTTTAAAACCATAAAAGTAATACATGCTCATTGGAGAAATTTTGGAAAATACAGAAAAGCATAAAGAAAAAAAAGTCACTTACAACCTTACCACCCAGAGATGAACATTGTTAAATTTTGATGTTTCCTTCCTAGAGCTATTGTTCAGAGTCGCAGACTGGATCGTATTATTCCTCCACTTAAAGCCCTTTGATGGCTCAACTTCAATGCTCCACTCATATGCCTACCAAGGTTTAAAGTCCTTGCAGGGTCTGCCTCCATTTAGTCCTCCAGCTTGTCTTCTGCCACCTACCATGTGGTCAGTATCAGATGGGCTGCCCTGGCTGCAGTGTGGTCTCCTTTCTTACCTGCCTCAGGGCCTTTGCATTTGATTCTCTGGAATGTCTGCCTGATTCTTCATATAACAAGCTTCACTTAAGGTGGTGTCCTTGGAGAAGACTTACCTGACCACTCTAATATAAGACCCTCCCGCCACTGATTTTTTTTTGAAATCCTGTTTATTTTTTTAATGTTTATTCTCGTGAATTGTTAAAACCATTGCAAAGCAGGATCCCAAGAGCCATAGACTTTTGCCCATTCTGTGACACAGCAATCCCACTTCAATTCATTTAGTCTCTTTAAATCAGGATTGATACGTACAAAGATTTTAGATACAAGGATGTTTATCACAATGTTCTTTTTAATATTTAAAATTGAAGACAACCTAAATAAATGTGGCTTATTCAAACCCAAAGCAGCTAGAAATATATTTGTAGCAGGTTTCGCTAAAAAAGCAGATTTCAAATATATTCTGATCCTTGGGGCCGGCTCAGTTGTATAGTGGTTAAGCTCGCACATTCTGCTTTGGCGGCCTGGGGTTCGCTGGTTCGGATCCTGGACAGAGACCTAGCACCACTCATCAGGCCATGCTGTGGTGGCGTCCCACGAAGAAGAACTAGAATGACTTACAACTATGTACTGGGGCTTTGGGGAGAAAAAAGAGGAAGATTGGGAACAGATGTTAGCTCAGGCCCACTCAAAAAACCCCTCAAAAAACAGATTCTTAAAGAAAACAACCCCAGATTCTGGTCCTTTTCTAAATGATGTATATACAGCATGATACCATTTTTGTTTTTTAATAAAGCAAACACGTAAAATGAAGACTGGATGGGTATCAGACTACTCAAGGTGAATAAAGATATGGACAATTTATGTTATTTGTTCAATTTATACATATTTATTGAGCGTCTTCTGTGTGCACCAAGGACACGAGGATGAAAAAAAAGCCATGCCCTCATCCTCGAGGTGTTTACATTCTGGTGACAAAATTTATTGAGTCACCTTTCTGATAAGTTTTCAGAGTGTCCTGTGAGCTTATGATGTCGATGTGAAGGGCCTTTTCCCCTTAGTTTTGAAATTTTTTCTATAATGAGCATGTCCTAGTTTCATAGCCCTTTTGTTCTTTTCTTTTTTCTTTCTTTTACATTTAAAGAAGCTTGGCATTGAAGTAAATGGGAACTAGCTCGCGGTGACAGAAGCTGATAAGTGAGGGGACCCAGAGTGAAGGGAGCCATTCTGATCATTTGGGGAATGGGAGAGACTCCAGTGTGTTTAGAGGCTTCAAGGAAGGTGTGTGTGTGTGTGTGTGTGTGTCTGTCTGTCTGTCTGTCTGTGTCTGTGTTCACTGGGGGCAGAGGGCAGGATGGAAGGGTGAGGAGGAGCCCAGATGAGGTTAACTTTCACCAGGAGACGAAACACCTCATTCTCTCCTGACAGTCATCCATGGAGAGAAAGTTGTCGGTCTGGGTAGAGCTGGAAGCTGTGGCAGTCCTGCCTCATGGCCTTCATTTTCTCAAGGTCGAAGGTAATGTCATGCTATTTTGTGCCTCTGTGCCTGATAAGGTTTCTACTCCTCCCTCCTTTAAAACTCAGCTGTAGGGGCGAGCCCTGTGGTTGGTGGCCCAGAGTTTCAACGGTTTGGATCCATGGCACCTCTCATCAGGCCATGCTGAGGTGGCGTCCCACATGGTGCAACCACAGGCACTCACAACTAGAATATACGACACTGAACTGGGGAGCTTTGGGGAGAATAATAATAAAAAAAAAGATTGGCAACAGTTGTTAGCTCAGGTGCCAATCTTGAAAAAAAAAATCTGCCTTTATGAGCCATTTCCTGACCTCTTCAAGTGTGCTGGTGCCATTTCCAGTAGAATCACCTTGGAGGGGGGTTGGGGGGGGGGGCGCTTGTTAAACCTTCAGAATCCCTGAACACACGCTCAGTGTTACTGAATTAGAATTTCTGAGGAGTGGGGCCTGCGTTTGATCTGCCTTTGAAAGAACACCCGTGGGGATCCTGATGGTGCAATAAATTGGAGCACCACCCTACCAAGTGTTCCCAATTCATTTTTCAATTCTTCATGATTGCAATTAAACTATTCCCTTCCCCCGCCTGCTGCCCTTGGGAGGGAGCGTCTCTTCGTTTGCGCCCTTCAAGCACAGCCCTGCGCTTGGCTATCACAGTGGGTGCTTATTTATGAAATGAATGATGTGTCCCAAACTGGAAACCAGATGATCTGATCCCCAGATCCGCAATGTTCCCTATCACATCATGTTTTATCTCCATAAGCCTCTAAATTCTTCATGAAAGCATTTCCTGCTTCAACTATGCCTAAAAATCATAGGCCAACCATAAAAACCTCACAAACGCACAGAGAAAGATCCTTGGAAGAATGGGACTTATGGAGGACCAGTTGGTTGCTCTAAGGGAAGTCAGAAAATGAGGCCTTTGAAAGTGATGTGAGGAGAATCAACACAAAATGGATGAACGGGCCCCTGCGGCTGGTGTTGATTCTAGGTATGTTACCCAAGTCTCCCCTAGACCCATCAAGAAGTTAGAACATGCTCTGGAAAAGAGCCCCAGAATGTACCAGTTAATAAGGTGGGAGATAATGAGTCATCACAGAAGGCTTGTGTGTGGCTTGCATAGAGATAGACAGTGTATCTCCCACACTTTTCAAGGCTGAAGATGCTCTGAGACTATTGGCTAGTGCTGTTGATTTAGAGAGAACTAGTTCAAAAGATTGCCAGTTCATCTTAGGAGAAATGGGTATATCTCCTAAGAACAGCTAATCCCCTTTCTTTAGTCAAAGTCTTTATTGAGCACCTCCCATGGCCCAGGGGCTCCCCTAGGGGCTGGAGAGGTAACAGTGGGCGAAACAGGCCCAGGACCTGCCCTTGAGGAGTCATGGTATTCTCGCTCACTCCTCCAATGCCCAGCCTGAATCTGGTAGGCTTTGTGGGTTTGCCTGGCAAAGCATAGGACCCTGAGCAAATGACCAGAGCCTGTTATTTTGCTAGTTAGGTCTCTTGTTCTCACCCTAGTAACATTCTAGTTTCGAGTCACTTATGACTTGGGTGAGTGTGAAACAGTCATTAAAAAACAAAATTCAACTGAGTAAATTTTAAAGATCTTGCAGGCTTCGTTCAATGATTCTTGAATTGGGCAGCATCCAATCCAGCAGATAGAAAGGAGCTCTGAGGAGCTGTACAAAATGAAAGACTTACAGGCAGAAAGGAGCCAGAACAAGGAGGCTATACTAGACAAAAAAGTGGGTTGGTTATGGCCTGGTCACTTTCCTTTAGGGGATGGTAGGGGTCTGTGAGGCAGATGACCTACAAATGCTGATCAGGCGATTCCTGATAGAATGGTTTAAAACTCGATTTCTAGGAGAGCCAAAGCTATAATTCAGTCTCAGTTTGGTGACGTGGGGCTTAGCACAAGCGATTCCATTTTGGGCTTGTTGTCTTGTTTTAACACAGTCAATTCTGCAGTTTGATTTCTTGTGAACACATGGATACCCCTGTCCCAGGAAGTCCTGCCGGCCCTGAGTGGCCTGCCTTCAGTGGCTCTCGGTTACTGCATAGCCTCAGTCCCACCCTCAGCCCCATTAGGACTGTGTGTCCTTTTCTGCCCTAAGGGCCCACTGAGAGATTGTGGAGAGGATTCCTGGAGCTGAATTCCTGGGTGTCTTGAATTCCAAGGAGCTTGAGTCAGCAGAAACCATAGTGCTTAGGGTTGATTTTAAAGGAAAAGGAGCAGGGGCAGCTGATGGCAAGTGGAGGAGAGTGGACACAATGTGACAGCAGACTTTTTTGTTCTTAGTTCCCTTGAGAGAAACCCTGAGAGCCAAAATCCTTAGCCTCTGGTCATTCCCGAAAAAAACGTTTGACAGACCTGGCTGACAAACATTCACTTAAGGGGATCCAGGCTTCTGGGCCTGAGGCTTATATACTTCTAAAGGGCAACTCTTAAGAAAGAAATACAAAAATTAGACACAGAGCCTCAGAGGACCCTGTTTCAGGAAGCAAGGAACCCTGAAGCTTAAGCTCCAAAGTTTCATAGTCAATCCACCTATGTGTTCAATGCTAGAAGGTAAAAATATCAGGTGTCTATGATCCCAGAGGATCAGAGGGCTCTCCCTGGATGCTTAGAGGAAAGAAAGAGGCAGGGAGGAGAGCAACTTCAATGTTTTACTTCCTTGATCTTATTAATAAATCGTATTTCCTTTTCTTCATCTCCCGTATCCACCTATAGGTTTAAATGCTAGACTCTGAGCTACTCAAGGACAGGAATCATCTCATTCATCTTTGTATCCCCAGTACTTACTTACAGCATAAGCAAAATATTTGTTGAAGGAAGGAATGGATGGATGGATGAATAAATGAATGAGTGAGTGAATTATCTCAGGCACTGAGAACTGACAGCTCTGTATATCCCCCTCTCTCTTCCTTCCTGATTGCCTTCAGGAGGTGGCATTAGAATAACAAAAGAGCGTGAACTCTAGAATCAGACCTGAGTTTGTATCCCAACTTTAACATACTCCATCCATATGACTCTGGGAAAATTACCCAACATCTCTCAGCCTCAGTTTCCTTATCTGAAAAATGGAGCCAATAATACCTCCCCTGCAAGGTTGTAAGAATCTGCAATGATGTCTGTAAAGTGCCTGGTACATGGTAGGTCTCAGTAACTGGTAGCTGTCCTACTGTTACTTTAGTACAGGGCTGGGCAAACTACAGCCCATGAGCCAATTCTGGCCCCCATCGCCTCTTTTTTAAATAAAGTTTTATTGGAACACAGCCACATGTATTTGTTACATATTGTCTATGGCTGTTTTTGTACTACAACTCAGAGTTGAGTTGTTATGACAGAGGCTGTATGGTAAACAAAACCTAAAATATTTGCCATCTGGCCCTTTATAGAAAAAGTTTGTCAATCTCTGATGCAGGCCTTCATCGCTTTGCTCTCAACTTGTAGTTGCTTCCCAACTGGTCTCGTAGCCTCTGATCTTCCTCCCATTCTGTTCTCTCTCTACTCTGCGGAAAGATGTTTTTCTAAAACATAAATCCCTTTAGGGTTTTACTCCAAAGATCTTTGTTGGCTCCTCATTTTCTGCAACTCCCTAGTGTATTTTAAAGATTTCTCACAATCTGGCCCCTGTCTTCCTCTGCAGCCTCGTCTCTTCCCATTCAGCCTCCTCGCTGCACACTAGCCACAACAGACCACAGAGCAGGTCAGTGGCTTGTGCAGCTCTGACTCTGCACCCCCACGCCTCTCTAGAATGTCTTTTTCTCTGTTCTCTACTGCTCCAATCACCTTTATGTCCCAAGCTTCTCTGTGAAGCCTGTCCTCATCTTTCTCCATAATCTTGTACAAATCAGGATAAGGTAAGTTAGGCTGCAATAACAAATCTCAAAATCTCAGTGACTGAAAACTACAAATAAATTGAAGAAACAAAGAATAATATATATACAAGCCCCTGCTCCTGGAGTGCTCAACAGGCGTCTATGATGTTTTTCTTCCTCCCAAGAATAGAAATAATAATCCCAGCCTAGCCTTTTCTTTGTCATATGCACACAGTGGCTACCTTATTAACAAATACTTGTCATTTTGCCTAAAACAAAGGCTCTTGGAGAGGTCATGGTTGATAACTAATTGTAAGAGAAGAACATCGTTTAAGGAAGAAGGAATGGAATGTCTCGGGAGAAGAATGGAAAGCATGCTTAGAACTGCTTTTGGCCACAGACGGAGCTCAGTAAACACTGGCTCACAGCGGAGCCCACTGCTGCTTTCTCTAATTCTAGTTCCTGAGGCGGGGAGTGTGGGAGCAGCCTCAACTGGGTGCTGGAGTTAAAGGAGGACCCAGCCTCTGTCTGACTGAGCAGGGTGCTTTCATCAGTAGGGGGCATAAAGCCAATTTGACCTGCTCCAGTGGCTCAGGGGAGTTTTTCCAGGGCTGTCTCCTCCCTCCATTCAAATGTACTTGCTCCATCCTGACATCTCTAGTACTTGTCCTGCCTCCTGGTGTTTGGCGTCTGCCCACTCCCTTCAGACTGACACTTTGGAAAGGCTCCCTCAGCATCCTGTTATGCAGCCATTGACCCACCTTCATTCCAGGGGTCACATTGGGAGCAGACTCAGCTCTGTTAGCTCCGGGCTGATCCCCGAGTGCCTGTGTTGCTATTTCCCATGCCTTTGCCATATACTCTGGCCCCAGGAGTCTGTGGCCGAGGGATACCCATTGAGCCTACATGGTGTTTCTGAGATCATTGCTTGCCCTGCCAGTGATCCCCATCCCTAGACTTGGCCTTTTGTTTGGGATGCTACTGTTCTGTCTTGCTCTCTTCCTCGCCCTCCCTGAGCACTGGATATTTGAGCACCACCCAGGGCACTGGATACTGCCCTTGTTCTTCCTGACACTGCCCAATCAGGACCCATGGGAAAAACAGGCTTGGAAATCCATACTAGCATCCTCCCTGTGCTCCGTGTCCAGATCTGTGCCTCACCACACACCTCTGGTCCCAATCTTACTTCCTGTGCAGCACCAAGAACTCGTGTTGTAAACTTTGATCAAATTTACCATCCTTTATCGGGATTAGGTGTTACAGCGCCAGCCCCTCCATGAGGTGCTGAACGTTGTCCCCTTTTGAGAACCTACCTCCCACCCTGATTTCCTTTCCAATTCCAGTCTGCAAGCTGGTTCCTGATTTTGAGCTTCACCTTATTCCCCTGTTGCTGGACACTGTCCCAGGCTATCCTCTATCTACCAGGGTTCTGAGTTTTCTTTTGCTTCTTTTGAACCCAGTGCCCTGTGCTCTCTGCACCACTGCTGCCCACCATCCCGATGCTGAGGCCAATTCTTCAGAACTCTGATGGGGAGACCTCAGGGACCAGAGGTATAAACAGTGACTCCTCCCACCCAATAACATTTATAAACTTGCGTAAAGCATTTAGCATAGTGTCTGGCTCAGAGTAACCTTGTTTAAGTGTTACTTATTGTTGTTCTTGTTTCTATCACCATATAATTAAAGTAGGCGAGGTGTGGCCCCAAAGAGGAAGGCATACATACCAGTTAAAAATAGTAAGCCATAATTTAAAGGTTGTTGGACACCCCCTTATCCCTGCCATGTCGCCTCAAACTGTACTCCATGTATCTGGCACTTAGGACTCACTTTGACCTTTCATGAACTCCCTCTTGGTCTATTCCTTTGGCTTTATTCTCAGTTTGTGACCCGACGATCCCTTTCATCCAATCCTGTGCCCTTGTGAAGTCATCTCCCCTACTCTTTGCTACAAGTGACCCTCCACCTCGACAAAGACTGTTAATTATCTTTCCCCTAATGACCTAGGGAAGTATGAGGAGCTGGTAACTTGGAGAGTGTCCAGGACCCACTGGTCTTCTTTCATTGTAAATAGACTGTGGGTAAAAGGCCTCTCTTAGAGCATTGGACTCCAGTGGACATGGGTTTTGAAATAGGAGGATACAGCAAATGGGCTGCAGGTTGTAAGAAGCTGCTGAGGTATTGCTGACTGACTCGAGGAAGAGAGGACATCGCCATCAAGGCACTGTGGCCACTAGGGAAAGTCAACCAGGATGTCAGCTGGGAATGATCGAGAAGGAGGAGGAGCTTCATCAAAGGGAAGAGCAAAACTGAAGCAAAAAACTTCCAGCTTCCTCAGGGCCTGGTCCCATGCCTGGTACGTAAGCATACTGTATGACAGAAGGAACGAATGGATAAATTAATTCAAGGAGGGAAGGAAAGAGAAAGAAAACTAAAAAGAGAATATCAGACAAACCAACTAAGAAATAAATGAGTCAAGAGCAAGATTAGGCTTCTAGTGACCTGAAACCTTCCTTCCCTCCCTCCCTCCTTCCCTTCTCGCTCCCTCTTTCTTTCTTCTTTTCTTCCTAATGAGGCTATTCCTCATCCTGGAAGAGGTGCTAACTCCTGTCCCACCAGGGTGGCAGTCTAGCTGAGCAGGGCACTGTGGGCAGGAAGAAAACCAGTGGGCTGGCTCTGAAGTGTGGTGTGGGTCCTGCAGGGCCTAGCGGAGAAGCACAGTCTGAAGCAGGTCCGTCAGTAGCAGGGCTGAGCAGAGAACTTGGTTTCATAAAGAAACCAGCAGGATCAGCTGGAACAACGGCTTAGGCGGGATGTGCCAAAATGAAGCAAATGTCTCTCTTGTACAGGGAGATATTTGAGATGGAACTTTAAGGCAAATCACCAAGGAATATGGTTCATTGGTATTAAAATGTGTAATTATTAAAAGAATTTTATTCACATGCCATAAAATTCACCCTTCTAAAGGGTGAATCCACTTTTTACTATATTCACAGAGTTGTGCAAACGTCCCCACTATCTAATCCTAGAACATTTCATCACCTGTAACCATTAGAAGTCGCTCCCCATCCCCCTTACCCCTAGCCCCTGGTCGCCACTAATCTACTTTCAGTCTCTACGGATTTGCCTATTCTGGATATTTCATATAAATGGAGTCGCATAATATGTGTGCGGCCTTTTGTGTCTGTTCTTTCACTTAGCATAATGTTTTCAAGGCTTACCCATGTTGTGGCATGTATCAGTACTTCATTCCTTTTTATGGCCGAATAATATTCTATTGTCTGGATATGCCACATTTTGTTTATCCATTCATCAGCTGATGGACTATTTGTGTTGTTTCTACTTCTTAGCTGTTGTGAATGATGCTGCTATGAACATTTGTATACAAGTTTTTGATTGGACACGTTTTCATATCTCTTGAGTATATACTAGGAGTAGAGTTGTTGGGTCATATGGTAGGTAACTCTATGTTTATCTTTTTTTTTTTTTTTAAAGATTTTATTTTTTTCCTTTTTCTCCCCAAAGCCCCCCGGTACATAGTTGTATATTCTTCGTTGTGGGTCCTTCTAGTTGTGGCATGTGGGACGCTGCCTCAGCCTGGCTTGGTGAGCAGTGCCATGTCCGCACCCAGGATTTGAACCAACGAAACACTGGGCCGCCTGCAGCGGAGCACGCGAACTTAACCACTCAGCCACGGGGCCAGCCCCACTCTATGTTTATCTTTTTGAGGAACTACCAAACTGTTTTCCTTAGTGGCTGCACTATTTTATATTCCTATCATAAGTGTATGAGGGTTCCAGTGTCTACACATCCTTGTCAACATTGTTATTGTCCATCTTCTTATTATAGCCAAGCTAGTGGAGGTGAAGCTGTACCTCGTTGTGGCTTTGATTTGTGTTTCTCTAATTACTAATGATGTTGGGCATCTTTTCATACACTTATTGGCCATTTGTATATCTTCTTTGGAGAAATATCTCTAAGAGTGTATAACTTTGACTCTATCCACGTATATCCATATTCCCCAGTACAGTCTGAGACTCTGCAGAAGTTCTGATAATTGCTTCTTCAGTTACCATTGGTGGTTAGCCTGAAGGGGATAATTTCCTGAGGCTTCCTTGAAGAAGGAGGAATGCTGTGTGGGTTGATGTTTTTCCTCAGAGGTGCTTTTCTTGGCTATCAGCTGGCATATTATTGTGGGGATTAAACTGAGTATTAAATATGAGCAATATGATATTCAGCAGGTCACATGGGTTCAGCAATACCCATTACTTAAGGTCTGTGTCTGTTCTGACTGGCTAATGCCCATGCCATGGTGGTTATTTAACATTTGGAATATCATGCCCGTACACGGAGTATCTGGTTCATGTGCCTGGCGTGTGGTTGGTAATTGTTAATTTCCTTTCCTTTGCTTCTCTTTCGGGCTCCTTTATGTACTGCATCATCAAGTGTAGGCCATTGATTGCTAGTATCTATTTTTTATTGTCTTACATCCGTGAATTTTCACTTCATCCTGGACACTGGAGTGTGCTCTGATACTCTTTGGTGGGTGTTCTGGTTCTTTACTATGAAAACAAGATCTTTCTTTCTTTCTTTTTTGCTGAGGAAGATTCACCCTGAGCTAACATCTATTGCTAATCTTCCTCTGTTTTGTATGTGAGCCACCACCACAGCATGACCACTGACAAATGAGTGGTGTAGGTCCGCACCTGGGAACTGAATCCAGGCCATCGAAGTGGAGTGAGCCAAACAACCACTAGGCCATTGGGGCTGGCCCACAAGATCTTTCTATACAGCCTTTTGCCTCAATGACTTGACAATTGCTTATAATCCCAGAGTCCCCCACTTTGAGCCACTGGGTCTGTTAACTCAAAGACCCTTTTTAAAGGAAACTTTTTCTGTGTGGATATGTTGGGTCCCATTTGGTCATGTTCTCTTTCACTGGTACCCATGCTGGTCGTCAATTGGTGTAATACTGAAAAAAACAAGTGTTAATTGTGGAATTGTATGTAATTCAGAACAAAGGGAAACAATTTAAATGCTATTAATGGGGAACTGGTTAAATAAAGCACGGTACAGCCATATATTGAAGGGGTTGGCACACTTCTATAAAGGGCCAGGTAGCAACGTTTTAGGCTTCGTGGGCCACAGAGTCCCTGATGCAACTATTCAACTCATCTGTTGTGGGGCAAAGCAGCTACAGACAGCATGTAAATGAATGGGCTTGACTGCCTTCCAGTGAAACTTTATTTGGGTGCCATGTCATTTTTGGCCTGTAGGCCACGGTTTGCTGACCTCTGATATAATGAACTCTTACTATGTGACTATTAAGAATAAAATGGAATTACGTGTATTGGCAAAGATGTCCATCAAGTTGTTTAAATGCATATATGTATACATACATTTTGGGGGGCGGGGGCATGGCAAAATCACACACACGTTTGTATAGGCCTGAAAAAGAGTCTTAAAGGACGCACATATCCGACTGTTCCGAGTAGTCACACCAAGCGATTAGGACTGGGGAAGTGGGGCCTGGGGCAGATGGGCATTTTCCTTATCTTATCGTTTGAATGTTGTGCACTGAGAGGCTCACTTTTGTAATTAAATAAAATTCAATTGGGATATTTTGTTTTAATTCAAAAGAGCTTTACTAGTCTTAATCATCATGTACACAAACTTGTACATAAAACAACTTCACAATCATAATAACCACTCAATCACCATTACACAGCACCTCTAAGCCATAGAACCTCATCGTTATAAATGGGAGTCTAGATGGATCTATGGACAAAAAGGCAAGTTTTAGGGGCTGGCCCCGTGGCCAAGTGGTTAAGTTTGCGTGCTCTGCTTCAGCAGCCCGGGGTTCCCCAGTTCGGATCCTGGGCGCAGACATATGCACCGCTTATCAATACCGTGGTGGCATCCCACAAAGAAGAACTGGAATGACTTACAACTGGGCTGTACAACTATGTACTGGGGCTTTGGGGAAATAAAAAAAAAAAAGGAAGATCGGCAACAGATGTTAGCTCATGGCCAATCTCCGTCCCCCGCCGTTTTCACCTAGTGAGGAGCCCTCGTTTCCTCATTTGCTGAGGGACCGCTGCAGGTCAGTCTTGGTGCCTGTGGGTAGAGGAGGTCTGTACCCTCACAGCCGGAGCAGAAGGGAGACTTGTAATTTGGTGAAATTCACAGCTGTGGAATACACGCACCACAGAGGTGACTGCAAGTAGGAGGGGACTTTTGCGCAATAAGTCACATCTGAGTCATTCTGAAGTATGAATAGGAGTTCGCCACATCAACCAAGGCAGAGCAGGAAATTCCAGGCAGACAAAAGAGCAGAGGTGAAGATCCAGAGACGGAAAATACTGTTGAAGCCACACTAAGGAGTTTATGAACAGAGCCGAGGCTGCGAGGCCGCAGATCAGGAAGGGAAACTAGCAGGGGGCTGTGAGCAGAGGAGGCAGGAAGTCAAATTTGAGCTTTAGAGAAATTTCTGGTGGAGGTGGAGGAGAAGGGGTGGGGGGAGTAGTTAATGACCTCTTGCCTAGGTGAGAGGTGATGAGAGCCTGGATTCAGACGGTGAGTAGATTCAGACCACGCTGCCCTCACTTCTGGGTCATTCTCAAAGCTGCCCTCTCTGCTGCCTGTGTCCTCCCACTCCTCTTGGCATGGCCAGTTCTCTTTCATTCTTTACACTTTTAAAACTCAGGCATCACCCTCACCAAGAAAAGTTCACTGATATTCCCACCCCTTACCCCTCCATTCCCAGCTGGTCAGGGACCTCTACTCCGGGCTCTATGAGGCTCTGTGCATTTCTCCATCTCTCAGTGAATCTCATTGCTTTATGACTGTATTTTGGTTTCTGAATTATCACTAGACTGTGATTTTCCTAGGGCGGGCACCAGGTCTCATTAGTCTTTGGGTCTCCAATGACTGGCATGAAATCTGGCACCGAGAAGGTAATTAGTAAATATCTGTGACTGAATGAGTAAACAGGCGAATGAATGAGGAAGAAGGGAGATGAGAGATATCGGGGAGGTTGAATCAGGATAATTTATCAGGTAATTGGGCTCATGGGAAGGGTGGGCCATAAGAGTGTGGCATCTAAGATGACTCCAGGTTTTGTAGATTGGGAGTAGGGGAGGTCTGAACTATTTTTACTTACAATACTTCTGACACCTAATCTATGGGTTTTTTCCTCACACCAACCAATTCTCCAACTCTTCAGATGCCATCTGGGTGTCCAACAATTGAATTCAATTCTGACATTATCTACCTAGAGTTAGCGTCAGACCCCACAGGTTAAGGGCTCAGTCCCACAAAACTGCCTCTACTTCAGGTGGCAACAGTGAGTCCCAGGTTCTCACCTGTGCTTTTGACCAACCAGCTATAAATTGAAGATTTCCACAACCCCCTCTTCAGGTTTAGTAATTTGCTAGAATGGCTCACAGAACTCAGGGAAACACTTTCTCATATTCATTAGTTTAGTATAAAGGATGCAACTGAAGAACAGACAAATGGGAGAGATGCCTAGGGCAAGGCACTGGTGTTGGGGGCGTGGGAGAAGGTGGCACCGACCTTCCATGCATTCTCTGGGTGCGCCACCCTCCTAGTACCTTAATGTGTTCACCAACCCAGAAGCTCTTCGAACCCCTTTGTTTAAGGGTATTTATGGAGGTTTCATTACATAATTGGTGATTAACTCAATTTCCAGCCCCTTTTCCTCCGCAGAGGTTGAGGGGTAGGACTAAAACTTCCAACCCTCTAATTATGCCTGGGTCTTGCAGGTGACCAGCACCCATCCCAAAGTCATCGATGGGCCCCCATCCACCAGTCATTTCATTAGCATGCAAAAGACACCCTCTTACTCTGGGGAGTCCAAGGGTTTTAGGAGCTGAGTGCCAGGAACCAGGGACAAAAATCAAATAGATATCTATCACAGGAGGTGATAGTGGCATTCACCAAGGCAGGAGGTATGAGAGGAAAAGCAGATATGGGAAGGAAGACTGTTCTAGTTATCTATTGTTCAGTGACACACAACTATGAAAATCATTTATCACTGTATTTCATTGTAATAAAGGTTGACTGGCACCCCCAGTCCTATTCCTGGGCTGAACTGACAACCCCTAGGCTTGGCTTTTGACTGACCCATTCCCCCTTCTCTCGGTGTCTTACACATCTTTTGTATCTCAGTGTAGGGCAGAGTGCCTCTCCCTGACCTTCCTTAGTGTCTTTGTTTCCCTCATGTATTCCAGGAATCTTTTCTCCTAATCTTCGAAAGGACACTCCTACCTATATCCAGACCTGTAGCTCAGGCCTCTGGCAGCTTTGTCAAATAAAATTTCCCCTGTGATCCGTTCTTTGTACTCAGAGGGGCCACATGAGGGGGCTTCTTCTTGCATATAACTGAAAATCCTGGCATGCATAGGTTTAAGCAAAAAGGGAGTTTATTGGCTTACATAACTGAAAATTCCAGGGGGTAACCAATCTAACATCAGCCGTGGTTGGATAGAAATGTCATTTGATTTCATTCCCTGACGATTTAGTTTCACTTCCTGTCTCTAGGCTCTGTTCTCAGCCGGTTCACCCTGTGCAAAGGCAAAAAATGGCTGCAGTAGCTCCAGCCCATTCCTTTCCAGCTCAGTTCCAGCCTGAAAGAGCAAGCCTCTTTTCTAGAAGAGCCTGCAACAGCCCTAAGAGTCACTCTGATGAGGCCAGTACGGCTGTTTGCTGCCCCCTGAACCCACTTCTAAGCTCAGGGGCCAGCGGCAGGGTCTTGTGCTGGAGATGGCGGGATGGGTCCTTGGGGGTGGGGAAAGCAACAAATGTTCACTAAGGGGGTGTGTGGGGCGGGTGGCAATTTGCATCTCTGGAGGATGCACCTGGCTGATTTCATCTCGACGATCCCTTTCTCCTCCACCAGAAAGACCATTTTGGGTCACTTCTTTCCTCACATTGACTTGGCATAAAATTTAGTGTTACCAATAGCTGCTCAACCCCTCATTAGCTTTCATTTCCTTTTTCCACTCCCTACGACGGGCTTCGTGCTTTCACAAACCTCAGGGTTTGGTCTGTGTAAGGTCTTAAGTCTCCAACTTGATGGTCACCTGCTTGGTTCCAGCTGCTGGCAGCTGTGTGGAGTCGGGCATCTCATGCTTTATCGCTTGCCAGCTGTAGCTGTTTCCAGCTTAGTTTGTTCCTTGCTCTGGGGCTGCTCCAGTTGTGAGCTCTTCCTGCTCCAGTGGGGAAAGTCCCCTTTAAAGCCACGTGCTTAAAACTGAAACCAAAGATAACGGCCACACCACGGCTGCCGCAAGGGCGGGGTCTCAAGTACCTCCTAAATCTTCGCTGACATCTTCCTTCTAGGAAGTTCAAGGCCGAGGTGGCTAGAGCAATCCAGTTCCTGGTAGTTTCTAAATCTGCATTTGTTTGCCCTACAGGGAGGGATTATTGTCCCCTGTCTTTACCTCCTCACCCTGTCTGTCTTTTCTTTTATGATTCACATTTTATATTTAGCCAAGAATTGCAGAACATTTTTTTAAAAAAACTTTTTTTATTGAGTTAATGATAGGTTACAATCTTGTGAAATTTCAGTTGTACATTAATATTTGTCATTCATGTTGTAGGTGCACCACTTCACCCTTTGTGGCCACCCCCCACCCCACCTTTCCCCTGGTATCCACTAAACTGTTCTTAGTTCACATTTTTAAATTCCTCATATGAGTGGAGTCACACACAGATTATCCTTCTCTAGCTGGCTTATTTCACTTAACATAATTCCCTCAAGGTCCATCCATGTTATTGCAAATGGAATGATTTTGTTCTGTTTTGCAGCTGAGTAGTATTCCATTGTATATATGTACCACATCTTCTTTATCCATTCGTCTGTTGCTGGGCACTTAGGTTGCTTCCATGTCTTGGCTATTGTAAATAATGCTGTAATGAACATTGGGGTGCATAGGACTTTTGGAATTGCTGACTTCAAGCTCTTTGGATAGATACCCAGTAGTGGGATGGCTGGATCGTATGGTAGTTCTATTTTTAGTTTTTTGAGGAATCTCCATACTGTTTTCCATAGTGGCTGCACCAGTTTGCATTCCCACCAGCAGTGTATGAGGGTTCCTTTTTCTCCACAACCTCTCCAACATTTGTTACTATTAGTTTTAGATATTTTTGTCATTCTAATGGGTGTAAGGTGATATCTTAGTGTAGTTTCGATTTGCATTTCCCTGATGATCAGCGATGATGAGCGTCTTTTCGTGTGCCTATTGGCCATCCATATATCTTCTTTGGAGAAATGTCTGTTCGTGTCTCCAGCCCATTTTTTGATTGGGTTGTTTGATTTTTTGTTGGCAGAACATTTTTTAAAGGAGAAAAGAAGCCACAAGTTGATCCTCTCAAACCAAAGATGAGGGTTGAGGAGCTGTCTTCCCACTTCCCTTAGAAACCTCAGTGCGGGGTTTCGGTGTACCTTAGGGGCCACGCAGGTAAAGCAAAAGAGAGTGGCCATCCAGGAGAAGGTGATGGGGTCGTGGGGGCGCTGTTGGAGCTCAGATCCATGCCCTTATACAGCAGGCCACTACTACTCTGCTCCAGCCCATATTGGTACAAGGGATTTTTTTTTTTTTGGGGGGGGTGGAGGCATATGAGATTTTGATGTGAAATATCATGCATCTTTAAAACATTGTGAGTGTCCCAGTCTAGGGGAGGCCTCCTGTGTACACACTCTTCCCTAGGAAAAAGGCTGCACTTCTGCCAGTTTCCCTGGCTGCGCCTCAGTTGGAAGCCTTCAGTCTTTTGGGACTGCCTTAGAACGGCTGCATGCTACTTGACCTTTGTCTCAGTCCTTCTGGACTGCTATAACAGAATACCATAGATGGGTAGCTTATAAACGATGGAAATTTATCTCCCACCATTCTGGAAGCTGGGAAGTCCAAGACCATGGAGCCAGCAGATTCAGTGTCTATTGAGGGACTGCTGCCTGGTTCAGAGACAGCTACCTTCTCTGTGTGTCCTCACATGGCGGAAGGGGCCAGGGAGCTCTCTGGGGTCCCTTTTATAAGAGGACTAATCGCATTCATGAGGGCTCCAGTCCTCATGACCTAATCAGCTCCCAAAGGCCCCACCTCTGAATACCGTCACCTTGAAAGTTAGGATTTCAACATATGAATTTTGGGGGACACAGACATTCAGACCATAGAAACCTTGTACTGGAAAAGTCCCCCAAACGCTGTGGGATCAAAGGCTGTTTGATCAGTATGGCCTTTCAAAGAGAGGTAGCCCTGGATTTGAATGGTTTTAATATTTGTTTTGGTTGTTTTTACTACTTAATCTGTACCTCTACCATCTAGCATTCCAATCACTTAAAACTGGTTATGCAGGGGCCAACCCGGTGGTGTAGCAGTTAAGTTCGCACTCTTTGCTTTGGCAGCCTGGGGTTCACTGGATCGGATCCTGGGTGCAGACCTACACACTGCTCTTCAAGCCATGCTGTGGCGGCATCCCACATAGAAGAACTAGGACTTACAATTAGGATATACAACTATGTACTGGGGCTTTGGGGAGGAAAAAAAAGAGGAAGATTGGCAACAGATGTTAGCTCAGGGCCAATCTTCCTTACCAAAAAAAGCATACCTAAAATTACTTATGCCTTTATAGATTAGAGATTTTTTTTTGTTATTTACTGCTTTTGGTAACAGCCGTGTTGAGACAGAATTCATATACCATACAATTAGATTGTACAATTCATGGCTTTTAGTATATTCACAGAGCTGTGCAACCATCACCACAATCACTTTTGAACATTTTCATCACCCCAAAAAGAAACCCAGTTGGCAGTGACTCCGTATTTACTCTCCAGGAGAAATATTGCCCAGTCCCTGGCAACCAGCAATTTACATTCAGTCTCTAAGATTTGCTTATTCTGCTCATTTTATATAAATGGAATCATGCACTATACGGCCTTTGTGTCTGTTCTTTCACTTAGCATGTTTTCAAGGTTCATCCATGTTGTAGCACGTGTCAGTTTTGTTGTGAGTGTTGTCAAGTCGACTCCGTCTCCTAGTGACCCTGTGCACAGCAAAGTAGAACCCTGGGCCCATGCTTTTGTGCCATGCTCTCACCTTCCAACACTGTATCAGACAAGGTTCCGCTGCTATTCGTAGGGTTATCTTGGCCAATTTTTTCAGAAGTGGGTGGCCATGTTCTTCTTCCTAGTCTGTGTTAATCTGGAAGCTCTGTTGAAACCTGTCCACCACGGCTGACCATGCTGGAATTTGAAATACTGCTGGCATAGCTTTCAGCATCACAGCAACACGCAGCCGCCACAGTACGACAACCGACAGACTGGCGGTGTGGTTTCCCGACTGGGAAACAAACCCTGGGCCCCTACAGTGAGAGGGCTGAATCTTAACCACTAAGACCACCAGGGTTGGCTGTATCACACTTCACTATACAGTACAGTACTTTATTCCTTTTTATTGCTGAACAATATTTTATGGTATGGATATACTACATTTTGTTTATCTGTTCATCAGTTGATAGACTTTGGGCTGTTTCCACTTTTTGGCTATTGTGAATAGTGCTGCTGTGAACATTGTTGTACAAATTTCTTTGTTGTAAAATATACATAATATAAGATTTAACATTTTAACCATTTTTTGTTATTGTAGAATATTTTATTAAATGTATAAAATAATTTTGCTTAAATTTATAGAACTGTGTTTGTGTTTTATCTCCACTTTTTAAATTTTTGGTAACTATTTTTTTAATTGTGGTAAAATATACATAAAATCAAGTTGACCATTGTAATAATTTTTAAGTGTCCAGTTCAGTGACATTAAGTACATTCACATTGTTGTGCAACGCTCACCACTACCCATCTCCAGAACTTTTTTTTTTAAGATTTTTTATTTTAAAAAATTTTTTTAAAATTTTTCCTTTTTCTCCCCAAACTCCACCGGTACATAGTTGTATATTTTTAGTTGTGGGTCCTTCTAGTTGTGGCATGTGGGATGCCGCCTCAGCAGGGCTTAGATGAGCAGTGCCATTTTCACGCCCAGGACTCGAACGGGCGAAACACTGGGCCGCCGAAGCAGAGCATGTGAACTTAACCACTTGGCCACGGGGCCGGCCCCCAGAACTTTTTTATCTTCCCCAGCTGAAACTCCACCGATTAAACAATAATTCCCCATCTTTCCCCTAGCCCCCAGCAGCTACTGTTCAACTCCCTGTCTCTATGAATTTGCCTGTTCTAATTCTTCATATAAGCAGAATCGTACAATGCTTATCTTTTTGTGACTCGCTTATTTGTTTAGCATAACGTCTTCAAGGTTCGTTCATGTGTAGCATGTGTCAGAATTTCATGCATATGTTAGAAATTCATTTCTTTCTAAGGCTGAATAATATTACATTGTGTGTGTATACCAAATTTTGTTTATCTGTTCATTACGTACAAGTTTTATTTGGACATATATTTTTATTTATCTTGGGAATACAGCTAGGAGTGGAATTGCTGGGTCATATGCTAACTCTGTTTTTAACTGTTTAAGGAACCGCTAGACTTTTTCAAGGTGACTGCACCATTTTATATTTCCATTAGCAGTGTGTAAGGGTTCTGATTTCTCCACATCCTCATCAATACTTGTTATTGTCCGTCTTTTTTATTATAGCCATTCTAGAGGGTATTCCACTCACTTTTGTAAACATTTGGGATAAACAGAAAGGCACAAAAGAGAAAATAAAAGTCACCCATAATCCTATCATCCTACCACCACAGTTACCCACTGTTAACCCTTTGGTCTTAACTTCTTCTATAAGTGTATATATATTCATATATATTATATTTATATGTATAATACATACATATATAACATATGTATATATTTTTCCATACTGTATGTGTTGTTTTGCAATCTTTTTTTGTAACTTAACAACAGTTGGTTTTTTTCTATGTCTTTAAATATTATTCTACAAAGATTTTACAATGTAATTGTAGTGAAGTGCCATTTTTGGTTGTGTCCATTCCTATTTGGGGAGAATCTCCCAATGTGTATACTTTGATAGGATGCAGGGTAGAAGCTGAAAGGTGGCCAGACACTTTGACCCTTGCCACCAGGGTGCTGCCATGTGACCAGGCTCAGCCAATCCAGAGTTTCCCCCAGGTGGAAGAATCTGGAAGGACTGACCCAAAGATGGCAGACAAATAGAGACTATTCTCAGCAGCCGCAGCAGTGGAGAACAGACTGCAGCTTTAAGTAAGCTGACTGAGATCGCAGAGCAAGTAACTAGCTGCCCATCTGACCCCAGACCTTGAACTCTCAACCATACCCAATTTATGACTTTTATCAAGGTTTCCTCAGCTTTTGACTCTACGGCAGGAATTACAGAAGTGAAACCAAGGCTTCAGCTGGGATGCTCCCCACCATCTCTGATGGTAGTGACTTTTCATAATATTTCTAATGTTTTATGTTGACATGACAGTTGTTAAGACTATGACATGGGCCGGCCCCGTGGCTGAGTGGTTAAGTTCATGTGCTCTGCTTCGGCAGCCCAGGGTTTCACCCGTTTGAATCCTGGGTGCCGACATGGTACTGCTCATCAAGCCATGCTGAGGCGGCGTACCACATGCCACAACTAGAAGGACCCACAACTAAAAATACACAACTATGTACCTGGGGGCTTTGGGAGAAAAAGGAAATATAAAAATCTTAAAAAAAAAAAGACTATGACAAACGGCATTAGAGAAAGAGTGTGAAATCAAGGCTGGGGGCTGGGTTTTTATGAGTTGATTTCCAACCCCATCCCATGTGCCAGTGCCTTCCCCAGGCCTGCCCCCCAGGAGTTAGAACCTCCTTCCTGCCTCTGCCCACATAGTAACACCACCTGGACAGCTAGCAGCCATAGAGGCAAAGCAGCATAACCTCCGGAGGGGCCCCTGGGAGCTGTATCCCACCTCCCTTCTTTATAACTTGCTTCCTAATGATCTGGGCCAGCTTTGGAACGCAAAACTTTGGAAATGTGGCCTCTGCTGCAGAGAAGAGTAATACAAGCTTTCTCTCACAGATGATGAGATGGCTCTGTCACACTGAAGTAGGAAGAAGGGGTCCTGGCTGGCAGAATTGTCACCAGAAGGAAGGGCCCACAGTTCAGTGAATCTAAAACTCAAGCTATGATCTTGGGTAGATGTTCCTCAGCTCTTGACTGGTTTAAAAATGGCAATCTGACAGGGGTCGCCATATTATGGCTTGCAGGCCAAATCTAGCCTGCCCCGCTTTTTATAGGATCTGCAAGGTTAGAATGGTTTTACATTTTTTTTTGATTTTTTAAAAAATGTTTTTCCTTTTTCTCCCCAAAGCCCCCCAGTACATAGTTGTATATTCTATGTTGTGGGTCCTTCCAGTTGTGGCATGTGGGATGCTGCCTCAGCATGGCTTGATGAGCAGTGTCATGTCCGCGCCCAGGATTCGAACCAACGAAACACTGGGCCGCCTGCAGTGGAGCGCGTGAATTTAACCACTCGGCCATGGGGCCAGCCCTGGTTTTACATTTTTGATGGTTGAAAAAAAATCAAAGGAAGAATGATATTGTGGGACTTGTGAAAATTTTGTGTAATCCAAATATTAGTGTTCATCAATAAAGTTTTATTTATAAAACGAACACACCTGTTCATTTACGTATTGTCTGTGGCTGCTTCTGCCCCAGCACAGCGGAGCTGAGTAGTTGCAACAGAGTTACGGCCTGCAGAAGCTGTTTGCTGTCCAGCCCTTTACAGAAAAAGGTTGCCACCCACTGATGGAAGCAATCAAGTTACCTTTTCATGCCATCTGGCAGTAGTTTTGCAAACATGTCCTGGGTGGAGAGGGCACTAGGAGGCAGCATTGCTCAAAGCTGGGCTTGGTAATGGCTCTCTGAGTGACTGACTGTTTATTTTGGCCAAGGCAGGTGTCAGGTTTCACTGCCTTTATACATTTTTGAATAAAACCATTTCAGCCAGGTCATTTAGAGTAGAACTTTGAGGGCTCCTTTGCCTGTGCACTCACAGAAAAGTAGAACTATCTTCTAAGGAGAATCCTGGCCCTTCCAGCAGGTACTGCCTTGGAGGAGGTAGGTCACCTTTGTGCTTTTTCCTTGGCTGCTGGTCACTGCCTGGAAATCCTGGGCTCAGCCCCCTTACATGGTATATGTTTTCTTCCACACAGCCCAACTTTGGAGAAATGTGGCAGCAGGCCACACTTCCTCTGGCTTTACTGCCCATTCTCTGTGTTCTCCAAACCACTACCACTATCATGAATATCATCACCATCACCCCCTACCATCACCACCACCATCACCACCACCACCACCACTCTCACCAGCACTACCCCCACCAACACCATTACTACCACCATCATCACCACCAATATCACTACCATTACCACCACTACTGCAATCTTTTCCTTCACTACCTATTAACTATTAATACTGGTCAGGTGTTGGTGGAGCTAAGGGAATAGTCACCAATGCACCCCCATGGATCTGAGTGGGATGGGGGACAAAGGAGTTCTACCAAGAACATCGCTTCTCTGCAGGCTCGCTGGTGCGTCCTCAGCTAAGTGATCTAGAAAACTCTGTGGACCATGACACAATGGCACAAATACACTCTGACAATGTGTGGGAACTTGTTTCTTGGCATATAATCCAGTGGACTGACATATAAGGTCTGTTACACTATGTAAAGTTTCAGTTAAATTCTTACCTGGGGACCTTCCCCCTCTGGTTTCACGTTTTGAGTTATTAATAAATTACACACACAGCCATCTTTATGAGAAACTCCAGGATAGAATTTTTTCTGGTCTTAGTACTAAGAAGAGTTGTACTTCTTTGGATCCAGGAGTTTGCCATTATCTCACAGATATTGTGAATTGTGCACTCAATCAGATATTCCTTTTCGCACAGGCTGCTGGGAAGCTTGGAGCATGATATATGACCCACCTCTAGCAAGCATCGAGGTCTTTAAGTTCTGAATTATTGAGATCCAGTCTTGGCTTTACTTTGTCTCTACCTCATTTTTGCCTCAGTTTTAATTTCTATTCCTGGAGCAAGATGAAGTTTAGATGGGTAGATATACATCATATAACCTTCCCTCGTAGGTAAGTTGAAGAGATTGTGCTGCAAATGATGTGGGAGACCTCCAGACATTGCACACTGAAATGAAGGCTGTCTGAATGGATATGTGCTTCTAATTTCCCGACAGTAATTGTTGCTTTATCTCTGCAGATCTATAGCAGTGGAAGCATTCATTTATTCAACAACTATCTACTGAGGGCCTACTATGTGCCAGCCACTGTTCTCAGTGCTGGGGAAACAGCAATGAGCAAAAGTCAGAAATCTCTTCCCTTATGTTAAGCGAAATAAGCCAGACAGAGAAAGACGAACTCTATATGACTCCACTCATAGGTGGAAGTTAACATATAGACAAGGAGAACTGATCAGTGGTTACCAGGGGAAAGGGGCGGGGGGGAGGGCACAAAGGGTGAAGTGGTGTACCCACAACATGACTGACAATAATGTACAACTGAAATTTCACAAGGTTGTAAACTATCATAATATTAATTAAAAAACAAACAAACAAACATTACATATGCTACTAAAGAGGAAAAAAAAATTAAAAATCTCTGCCCTCATTGACCTTGTGTTCCAGTGGTATGATAGAATATTCTCTGAGAATGCAATTGCACCTCTACTGCTTAATAGCGGGTGTCTTGGGGGAAAATCACTTAACATCTCTGGGCTATGGTTTCCTCATCAGAAAATTGGGGATGACGTCTAACTCATAGTACTATATAAGAGTAAGTAAAATGATATATGTAAATATCATTAAATGAGACCCACGTGATGGGAGGCAGTATACCGTAGTCCTTACAGCATGGCCTCTGATGTTCGATTCCTGCATGTGTGGCCTTGCTTGACAAATTGCTTAACCTCTCTGTGCCTCAGTGTCCTCGTTTTAAAAACTGGGATAATAATGGCACCTCTCTCATAGGATCGTGAGGACTAAGAGGATTTAATAAACAGGAAAACTAGCACAGAGTAAGCACTCCTCTAAAGGTTAACTACTCTCGATTACATCAAGGTTTCTCATATTTCTGTCTTTCCCTCCTCTAAGAATATAGTCAATATTTTTATAATCATCCAATCAGGGCTCTATACAGGTTAAGAAAAACAGGATAATCAAGCCACAGTGCAAGTACAGGTGTGTATAACAGGTGTCAAAGGGAGGCTTAGAATAGGAGTGGGATGAGGTGGGGTGGAAGGTGGGTAGAGTTGCCCATGCTGGAAGCTTCTGTGTATGGTAGCTATCTCTTCAGATCATCCTTGTCACCAAAGACAGCAAAGATATTCGACTAATTTTTCTTCTCCACTCTTTTTTGCATATCAGAAACGTCATTCATAAGAACTGCTGCTCCCTGGGCAGGTTCTGTTATCAAGGAAGGCATGTCAGATGCTGGCTTAACGTGCACCTAGAATGTGCTGCTGCACACTCTGTTTTAAGGGAGAAAGCATTAATATGCTGCTCTTGAAAAAATACTTCCTTCCTCTTTTCTCTAAGGCATTTTTACAAAGTTATGATGGATGCTTTTGACAAGAAGGGAGTGCTGCAGAGCAGCGAAGGAGAGAGCACCTTTACTCTGGAGGCTGGAGCAAGGAAGGGTTAGTGAATCCTGTGTGTGAGTGAAGCCGAACCCACAAACTCAGCCATGCAAGAAATGTGATTTTCTGTCTTCAAAAAACTCAACCTAATTCCTATTTTTTAGTTAGGGCTTCCTTGGTCGATTGTTGGGCTTTGATTTTTGAGGCATGTGGAGAGGATCACGGCATCAGGGCGGGGGTTTGGGGTGAGGAGGGAACCGTCTTTGCTGTTGTCTGTCAGGCTGGCCCCCCCTGAGGCAGACGTTGTTGTTCTGGTCTGTGAAGTTCGCTGCCGCGTCATTGCTTCTCCTGACCGAGGGGCCCCACAGGCCTGATTCTGTCGCAGCTCCTTTTGCACGGAAGTCTGGCTGCTCTTCCTCTCGCACCTGCCGGGGATGACAGGGTCCTCAGGCTGTCTGGGGCCTCTTCTCCCTCGGGTGTTCCTGTCATGCTGAATTCCAGGGAGCTCCAGAGGCTCTCCCCGCCCCAGGGTCCACCCAGGAAGGAAGGGTAGATCTCCTCGCCCTCAGACGCACCCTCACCAAAACCTCTCTGGGTTCCTCTCACTGCCCCTTCTCCTTGGCCTCTCCTACACCTTGGGGTCTG
This sequence comes from Equus caballus, assembly GCF_041296265.1. NCBI lineage: Eukaryota > Metazoa > Chordata > Mammalia > Perissodactyla > Equidae > Equus > Equus caballus. The sequence continues at coordinate 34,949,844 of NC_091698.1, forward strand.
CTATAAACTGAATGCTTGCATCTCCCCAAAATTCATACGTGAAGCCCCAACTCCCAATATGATGGCACTTGGAGATGGGGTCTTTGGGAGGTAATTAGGGTTACAGGAGGTCATGAGGGTGGGGAGCCCCATCCGATGGGATTAATGTCCTTATAAAAAGAGAAAGAGACTGGAGATCTTTCTCTCTCCTTGTGCACATGCCAAGAAAAGGCGTGCAATGACATAAGGAGAAGACAACCATCCACAAGCCAGGAAGACGGTCCTCATCAGAATCTGAATCTCCCAGTACCTTGACCTTGGACGTCCCAGCCTCTAGAACTGTGAGCAATAAGTGCCTGCTGTTTAAGCCACCCATCTACGGTATTTCACTTTGCAGCTCAAACTGACTAAGACTTTTTTACCCTCCTGCTTCCCCTCCAGATCTTCTCTCTCACTCCAGGACGTTTTTTTCCTACTCCTCAATGTGAAAACCTCACCAATGGATTGAATAATCTTCTAAACCATTTTTGGATTTTTGAAACCCCAAAGTCAAGACTCAGACTCTTTTGCTCTTTGTTCCTCTGAAATCACCCTTCCATTAATCAGTGGAGGGGGAGACTCTTGGTCTAGCTGTCTGGGTAGGGAGGATCATGGGTAGCAAGAAATAGCAGGGAAAAACACATCTGGTCATTGATAGCACAATGCTATCCATCAATTTAGGCTTCATATATTTTTGAAATTAATAGACCATTTTTAGAACAGTTTTTGTTTTTTGAGGAAGATTAGCCCTGAGCTAACATCTGCTGCCAATCCTCCTCTTTTTTTTTTTTTTAAAGATTTTATTTTTTTCCTTTTTCTCCCCAAAGCCCCCCAGTACATAGTTGTATATTCTTTGTTGTGGGTCCTTCTAGTTGTGGCATGTGGGATGCTGCCTCAGCGTGGTTTGATGAGCAGTGCCATGTCCACGCTCAGGATTCGAACCAATGAAACACTGGGCCCCCTGCAGCGGAGTGCTAGAACTTAACCTCTCGGCCATGGGGCCAGCCCCTGCTCCTCTTTTTTTAGCTGAGGAAGACTGGCCCTGAGCTAACATCCATGCCCATCTTCCTCTGCTTTATATGTGGGATGCCTGCCACAGCATGGCTTCCCAAGCAGTGCCATATCTGCACCTGGGATCCAAACTGGCGACCCTGGGCCACCAAAGCGGAACGTGCAAATCTAACTGCTGCACCACCAGGCCGGCCCCAAGAACAATTTTAGATTGACTGAAAGATTGAGCATATGGTAAAGGGAGTTCCCACAATACCAAACTCCCACACCGTTTCTCCTATTGCTAACATCTTGCATCAGTGTGATACATTTGTTACAATTAATGAACCAACGTTGATGCTATTATTAGCTAAAGTCTATAGTTTACATTGAGGTTCAGTCTTTGTGTTGTATAGCTCTATGGGTTTTGACAAATGCATAATGTCTTATATCTACCACTAAAGTGTCATATAGAATAGTTTCCCCACCCTGAAAACTCCTATGCTTGACCTATTCATACCCAACCCCTCCCCCCCAAACCGCCTGGCAACTACTGATGTTTTTGCCATCTCTACAGTTTTGCCTTTCCCAGAATGTCAGATAGTTGGAATCATACAACCTTTCAGATTGGATTCTTTCACTTAGTAATATGTATTTTATGTTCCTCCATGTTTTTGAGGGGCTTGATAGCTCATTTCATTTTATCATTTAATAAAATCCCATTGTATGGATGTACCACACTTTGTTTATCCATTAACCTATTGAAGGACATCTTGGTTGCTCCCAAATTTTGGGAAAATATGAATAAAACTGCCATAAACGTTTTATGTGCAGGCTTCTGTGTGCACACAAAGTACCTAAGAGTGTGATTGCTGGATTGCCTGGTAAGATTACATTACATTAGTTTTATAAGAAACCGCCAAACTATCTTCCAAAATGGCTGGACCATTTTGCATTCCTCCCAGAAATGAATGACAGTTCCTGTTGCTCTACATCCTTATCAGCATTTGGTGTTGTCAGGATTTTTTTCTCTCTTTTTTTTTTTTTTTAGCCATTGTTATATATACATGGTGCTATCTCATTGTTGTTTTAATTTGAAGTTCCCTAATGATGTATGATGTTGAAATTTTTTCCTACATTTATTTGCTACCTGTATATCTTCTTTGGTGGGATGTGTTTAGATCTTTTGCCCGGTTTTTAATGGGTTGTTCGTTTTCTCATCGAATTTTTTGTATACTTGGATACCAGTCCTTTATCAGATAAGTGTTTTGCAAATATTTTCTCCCAGTCTGTGGCTTGTCTTTCACTCTCTTGACAGTGCCTTTCACAAAGGAGAAGTTTTTATTTTTAATGAAGTCCAGCTTATTTTCTTTCTTTCATGGATTGCGCTTTTGGTGTTGTATCTAAACCATGCCTAAGATCATCTAGGTTTTCCCTTTTGTTTACTTCTGGGAATTTTGCATTGTACATTTAGGTCTATGATACATTTTGAGTTAATTTTTGTGACGAGTGTGAGTCTGTGTCTAGATTCTTTTTTTTTGCCCTGCACGTCCATTTATGGTAGCACCATTTATTGAAAAGACTATCTTTTCTTCACGGAATTGCTTTGCTTATTTGTCAGATGAGCATATTTGGGAGGGTCTATTTCCGGACTCTCAATTCCGTCCCTTTGATCTATTTGTCTGTTTTTGTCAACGCCACATTGCCTTGATTACTGAAGGTTACAGCAAATCCTGAAGTCGGGTAGCGTCAGTCCTCTGACTTCGTTCTTCCTCTTCTGTACTGTGTTGTCTCTTCTGGGTCTTTTGCCTTTCCATCTAAACTTTAGAATCAGTTTCCAGATATCCACAAAATAACTTTTTAGGATTTTCATTTGAATCTGTAGATCAGATTGGGAAGAATTAACATCTTAACAATATCAAATCTTCTTATCCATGAACATATCTCTTCATTTATTTAGATCTTTGATTTCTTTCATTAGAGTTTTGTAGTTTTCCTCACATGGATCCTGTACATATTTTGTTAGATTTATTCCTAAGTATTTATCTTTTTTGGGGTGCTAATGTTAATGGTATTGTGTTTTTAATTTCAAATCCCAATGGTCCGTGGTAGTATATAGGAAAGTAATAGACTTTTGTAATATTAACCTTCCATCCTGCAAACTGACTAGAATGCTTCTTAGTTCCAGGATTTGTTGTTGTCGTTGTTGATTCTTTGGGCACATTGACACTTATGTCATTTGTGAGCAAAGATAGTTTTATTTTTTCCTTCCCAATCCATATATCCTTTCCCCCCTTTTTCTTACGTTATTGCACAAGCTAGGACTACCAGTGTGATGTTCAATAGGCGTGATGAGAAAAATATCTTTTCTTTGTTTTTGATTTTAGGGAGGAAGCATCTAGTTTTTCTCCATTATGTATGACGTTAGCTGCAGGTTTTTCATGGATATATTCCTTATCAATTTGAGGAGGTTCCCTTCTATTCCCGGTTCACTGATTAAGCCTTCCTTTATTATGAATTGCTGTTGGATTTTGTCAAATGCATTTTTCTGCATCAGTTGATATGACCATAAGATTTTTTCTTTATTTTGTTTATATGACAGATTACGTTAATTGATTTTGAATGTTGAACCAGCCTTGCATACCTGGAATAAATCCCACTTAGTCATGGTGTATAATTCTTTTTATACATTGTTGGATTTGATTTGCTAATATTTTGGTGATTATTTTTGCGTCTATGTCCATGAAAGATACTGATCTGTAGTTTTCCTTTCTTATAATACCTTTATCTGATTTTGCTAGTAGGGTAAGACTGGCCTCATTCAATAAGTTAGGAAGTTGTTTTAAAATGTGTTCTCAGGATTTGGTTTAATCGGTATGGCAAGGTGAGAGACACGGGGACAATTGCTTTTGAGAGAATAATTTATCACTTACATTTCCCAAGAGAAGGGGGCATGTCATGCCATGGAAGGCCACATGAAGAAGCACTGCGTTGGTCGGGAGGCAGAGGGAGTGAGAGGAAAGCCTGGCTCCGAACCTTTACTGTGTTTTCCATGGGAAAGGCAAGGCAGGGTGGGGGAAACCATTTAGGGTTGGCTGGTTGGAATAATTCTGGTGGACTTTGGGACATAGGGGCTATCTCTAGTTGTCTGGTACTTAGCTCTGGGTTGATTTAGGATAGGGGAAATATTGTCTTGGTGTGTGAGAGTTAGATAAAGGGGGAGGTCAAGAGTATGGGCTCTGCATTGCAGGGAAGGTATAAACAACTTTGGTCATTAGTTTGTCCCTGTGACTAATGGATGCCAAATAGACAAATACAGAATCTAAGAAAACACAGTTAGAACAGAAGTGTTCTCTCTGCTTCTATTTTCTGGCAGAGATTGTAAAGAATTGATATTCTTTTCTTTTTTTTTATTGCTAATTTTTTTTTTTTTAGGAAGATTAGCCCTGAGCTAACTACTGCCAATCCTCCTCTTTTTGCCAAGGAATACTGGCCCTGAGCTAATGTCCATGCCCATCTTTCTCTATTTTTTTATACACGGGATGCCTACCACAGCATGGTGTGCCTACCACAGCACGGCATGCCCAGTGGTGCCGTGTCCGCACCCGGGATCCGAACCAGCGAACCTGGGGCCACTGAGAAGCAGAATGTGCGCACTTAACCGCTGCGCCACCGGGCCAGCCCCTTTCTTTTCTTTTCTTTTCTTTTTAAGATTTTATTTTTCCTTTTTCTCCCAAAGCCCCCTGGTACATAGTTGTATATTTTTAGTTGTGGCTCCTTCTAGTTGTGGCATGTGAGATCCTGCCTCAGCATGGCTTGATGAGCGGTGCCATGTCCGCACCCAGGATTTGAACTGGTGAAACCCTGGGCCTCCTAAGGGGAGTGCGCGAACTTAACTACTTGGCCATGGGGCTGACCCCTGATATTATTTTCAAAAATGCTTTGGTAGACCTCACCAGTAAAACTATTTCAGTTGATATGTTCCATTTTTGGAAAGTTATTAATTATTGATTTGATTTCTTTATTGTAGGCCTATATGGATTATCTATTTCTCCTTGTGTGAATTTTGGTAGTTTGTGTCTTTTAAGGAATTGGTTAATTTTTATCTAAGTTATCAAATTTGTGGGTATAGAATTGTTCATAATATTCTTTTATTATCCTTTTAATGGGATCAGTAGCGATGACATTTTTTCATTTCTGTTATTAGTGATTTGTGTCTTTTCTCATTTTTTCTTGCTTAGCTTGGCTAGAGGTTTATCCATTTTATTGGTCTTTTCAATGGATTCATTGATTTTCTCTATGGATTTCCTGTTTTCACTGTCATTGATTTCTGCTCTGATTTTTATTATTTCTTTTCTTCTACTTGATTTAGTGTTGTATTGCTCTTTTTTCCTCTAGGTTCATAATATGGAAGCTTAGATTTTTGATTTTTAGATCTTTCTTTTTTTCTCTTACATGCATTCAATCCTATAAATTTCCCTTTAAACACAGCTTTCATTGCGTCCCATAAATTTTGACAAGTTGTATTTTCATTCTCATTTAGTTAAAAATATTCTAAAATTGCTCTTGTGACTTCTTTTTTGACCCGTATGTTATTTAGAAATGTGTTGTTTAATCTCTAAATATTTTGGGATTTTCTAGCTATTTTTCTGTTACTGATTTCCAGTTTAATTTCATTGTGGTCTGAAAGCATACCTCATATGATTTCTATTCTTTTAAATTTGTTGAGGTGCGTTTTATGGCCCAGATATGGTCTATCTTGGTGATTGTTACATGTGAGTTTGAAAAGAACGTGTGTTCTGCTGATTTTGTGTAAAGTATCCTATAAATGTCAGCTAGCTCCGGTTGATTGATGGTGCTGTTCAGTTCAAATACATCCTTATAATTTTCTGCCTGATGGATCTGTCAATTACTGAGTGAAAAGTGTTGAAGTCTGCACTAAAAAAGTGAATTTGTCTATTTCTCATTGTAATTCCATCAGTTTTTGCCTCTCGTGTTTTAACATATTGTTGTTAAGTGCATACAGGTTAAGGATTATTGTATCCTCTTGGAGAACTGACCTCATCATCATTATGTAATGCCCTCTTTATCTCTGAGATTCTCCTCATTCTGAGGTCAGCTTTGTCTAAAATTAAGGTAGCTATTCCAGCTTTCTTTGGATTAGTTTTATCATGTATGTTTTTCTCCATCCTTTCACTTTCAATGTATCTGTATCTTCACATTTAAAGTGGATTTCTTATACACAACACATAATTGGGTCTCTTTTAAAATCCACTCTGACAGTCTCTGCTTTTGTTTTTTTTTTGTTGTTTTTTGCTGAGGAAGATTCATCCTGAGCTAACATCCATTGCCAATAGTTCTCTTTTTTTTTGCTTAAGGAAGATTAGCCCAGAGCTAACATCTGTGCCAGTCTTGCTGTACTTTATGTGTGGGACACCATCACAGCATAGCTGGTGAGTGGAGTACGTCTGTGCCCGGGATCTGAACCTATGAACCTGGGCTGCTGAAGTGAAGCATGCCGAACTTTAACCACTCAGCCATGGGGCCAGGCCAGTCTCTGTTTATTAACTGGTGTATTTAGACCATTCACATTTAAACTGACTATTGATATAGTTAGATTAATATCTACCATGTTTGTAATGGTTTTCTATGCATGACACTTGTTCTTTATTTCTTTTGTTTATTATGGAAAATACACATAATATAAAATTACCATTTTAACCATTTTTAAGTGTACAATTTAGTGGCATTAAGTACACTCATAATGTTCTCTAACCATCACTGTTATCTATTTGCAGAACCTTCCACCATCCCAAACAGAAAATCTGTACCCATTAAACAATAACTCCCCATTTCCCTTCATTCTTACCCCTGGTAAGCTCTATTGTACTTTCTGTCTCTATGAATTTGCCTATTCTAGGTAACTTATATAAGTGGAATCATACAATATTTATCCTTTTGTCTCTGGCTTATTTCACTTAGCATAATGCTTTTGAGTGTCGTCTATGTTGTGGCATGCATCAGAATTTCATTCCTTTTTAAGGCTGAATAATAATCCATTGTATTGATATACCACATTTTATTTACTCATTCATCTGTTGATGACATTTATTGTTTGGATAAAGGTTGTTTCCACCTTTCGCTGTTGTAAATAATGCTGCTATGAACAGCAGTGTACACGTATCTGAGTCCCTGTTTTTTCTGCCCTTTCTGTTTTTTTTTTTCTTTAAGATTGGCACCTGAGTTAATATCTGTTGCCAATCTTTTCTTCTTCTCCCCAAAGCCCCCAGTACATAGTTGTATATTTTAGTTGTGGGTCCTTCTAGTTGTGGCATGTGGGACGCTGCCTCAGCATGACTTGATGAGCGATGCCATGTCTGCATCCAGGATCTGAACCGGCGAAACCCCGGGCTGCTGAAGCGGAGCGTGCGAACTTAACCACTCCGCCACAGGGCCGGCCCCGCTAATACTCTTTTCTTTACGTAGATCTGATTTTCTGTCTAGTTATGCCTATACTTTGCCAGAGGTGTTTACTCAAGGACAAGAGGTATCTGCAACAGTTACAAATGTTACCCCTTAAATCTCCGGAGGTTCCATCTGTTAGGCAAGGAGTCCTAGGCACTTAGCACAAGGAATGAGGGGAGGGATGGTAGAGAGATGGTAATTAAACACACTAAAGGATCTCTAGATTCCTGCACAGACCAAGGCTTCTGATGACAAACCCAACAGTCAGAAAGATTTCCCCCTTTTGTAATAGATTGGGAGATGCGAATAAGAGCATTGTCTTTCCAAACAACAGAGGGAGAAAAAAAGTGTACAGGCCTGGTTCAGCTGTCTGCCTCTGCTGTCAGCTGCTTATCCTCCTAATCAATTTGATTTGGAGTTCTCCAGCGTCTGTACAGGACCGGACGTTAAGTGGAGCCTTCCTTAGCTGTAAGATGCCTCTCCAAGGTTCTATGCCTTCCAGTTCTGCTGCAGTGTCAGTGGTCAGGAGCACTTGGTAAGGTCCTTTCCAATGGCGTTTAAGGACTGTCTTCCTCTGATGATGCTTCTAGAGTACCCCGTCACCAGGCTCTAGACTGTGACCAACAGGATCCGTCAAATTGGGATCTGGGAAAGCTTCTTTAACCTGTTGATGATGGGTTTGAGCATAAGACATTAGAGACTTGCAATAGCTGGTCATACTGGCATAAGACAACAAGGGCTCAGCAGAGGCTTGCATGACAATAGAGGTTGGGTTGCCCGTGACTTTCTCTTGTGGAGTGGGTTTATGTTTTCCAGAGTTGGTACCGCTAATAGCTGGGGAGACCCAAAGGCAATACCTTAGGCCAAGAGAGTCCATTCTACAGGTATAGAACAAAACCTCAAAGACAATTAATAGAACTAGAATCTAATATCCACAAAGATGCAAACATAATTTTTCTTTCTGAAATCACCCCCATTTTATTTTGTTTTACTAAAGATAGTCACAGTAAAACTAATTTGCTTATATTAAAACTTGGTCAGATTACTTATAAGGGAAAATGAGAATATTCACTGAGAGTTTCTGAATTTTGGAGGGATCAGGTAGGGAGAAAAAGCAAATGTTTCATCTTTGTTCAGAAAGGTATCTTACCAGGTTGTTGATAGCTTAAGAGAAAAGATTTTTTTTTCAATCTGGAAAAATAAAACATTAGAGTGTCCTCCTCAGTTGATGCAAGTCCCACGTAATTAATACTTGTTCTGCTTGAATCCAGTTTTTCCATTAGTTTTCTGGACTTTGCCTGATGATTGCTAGTGATAGGGACAGTGTTAGTTCCAAGAAGTTTGCAAGGTTTTCATTAACGTTTGTATGATTTGTCCAGTGAAGGGGGTGCCTCCATCTCTGGAGATTGTGTTGGTTCCAAGTGGGAAACACACTCTCTAGCAGTTTCTTTGCCACTGTGAGGGCATCAGCCTTGTGGTAGGGGAAGGTTTCAACCCATCTAGAAAACATGCACAGAATAACAAGACTATATTGATAACCCATATTAACTAGCAGTTGAATGAAGTCCAGCTGCAGGTGCTCAAATGACCCAGAGGGAGGAGGTCCTGTGGTGAAGGAATACACAAACCAGAAAATGGGTTTTGCCAGGGAGCCAGGAAGAACCAAGTGGTCACCTTGGGTTTCCTGTAGCTCTGACTGTTTAATTTACAGCTACTGTTTACCCTTCTTAATTTCTCTGATTCAGGAGCAGACTGTTGCCATGTTACAAGGACATCAGAATGGCAAAAGTCTGCAATGAGGGGTCATTTTTGCAGAAGTCGAATGGATTTCATCCACATGTGCCATAATCTTTATAGATTCTGTTGCTGCTACCTTTGCATGAAAGTCAGCTAGGGAATTTCCCCAATATTCAGATTCAGTCCTTTGTGTGTGAGCCTTAATCTTGATGACAGACAACATTTTATATCAGGATGTAATAGACTTCCAGGAATTTCACATAATTTCTGGAATACTTATAACACATACCTATACAAACAGAATCTATAAGTTTAGCATTACTTCTTCTTCTTTTTTTTTTCGAGGAAGATTAGCCCTGAGCTAACATCTGCTGCCAATCCGCCTCTTTTTTTAGCTGAGGAAGACTGGCCCTGAGCTAACATCCGTGCCTATCTTCCTCTGCTTTGTACGTGGGATGTCTACCACAGCATGGCTTATCAAGTGGTGCCATGTCCACACCCGGGATGTGAACTGGCGAATCCCAGGCCCCCAAAGCTGAACGTGCTCACTTAACCGATGTGCCACCGGGCCAGCCCTAGCATTGCTTCTTAATTGACAGTGTTCCCTATGTAATTTAACATACGAAATAAGCCTAATTAGTTTAATTTCTTTCTTTTAAAAAAACTTCATTTTAGAATTTGATTTTGGGAAGTTTGTAAAAAATATCAAAAAAGTTTTAAAACTCTTGGTCAAATAGGATCATAGGTCATTGTGAAATAATACTCAATTATCCATTTAACCATGGTGATAATTAAAGACTTTCAGGCAAATACAGAAAGTTAAATAGTTGTAAGAAAAACCTTAGCTCTAATGACTAAAAACCTGATAAAGGGCTAGTCCAGTGGTGTAGCAGTTAAGTTTGCGTGCTCTGCTTTGGTGGCCCGGGTTTGCCAGTTTGGATCCTGGGTGCGGATCTACACATTGCTTATCAGACCACGCTGTGGCAGGTGTCCCATGTATAAAATAAAGGAAGATGGCCACAGATGTTAGCTCCGGGCAAATATTCCCCAGCAAAAAGAAGAGCATTGGTGGCGGATGTTAGCTCAGGGCTAATCTTCCTCAAAAAAATTAAAATAAATAAATAAATAAATAAATAAATAAAAACCACACAGAAAATTATTATTATTATTATTATTATTTTAAAGATTGACACCTGAGCTAACAACTGTTGCAATCTTTTTTTTTATTCTTCTCCCCAAAGCCCCCCAGTACATAGTTGTGTATTCTAGTGGTGAGAGCCTCTGGTTGTGCTATGTGGGACGCCGCCTCAGCATGGCCTGATGAGTGGTGCCATATCCATGCCCAGGATCTGAACCAGAGAAGCCCTGGGCCACCAAAGCGGAGCGTGTGAACTTAACTACTTGGCCACAGGGCTGGCCCCAGAAAATTATTTTGATCAAACATAAAATCTCTGCCTTTTAGGCAGACTACTCAAGAGTAAAGAAAAACCTTTCACAATATCTTTATCAAGAGCAGACTAAAAGCCCAAAAAACTGTTCTTTTAGCAGGAAGAAAATCAAATTTGAATTTTGCGCTAGCTTACTTTTGATATTAAAAATCATTTGCTTAATTAAATTTATTCCAATCTTAGCCAGCTTGACTATGCATAAAACTCTTTTCTCAGGGTTACTTTTCCACAAAGCTGCCATAAATTTCATTTTTACATTCAGAATTTGTCCTTTCATCTTTCCCATGACAAGTTTACTTCAGGACAAATGTTATTTCTTAACAAAAACATCTCCATTCCTTACACTTTCTTTTACTGAAAACATACATTTTCCCATAGCACAAATTTTTCACTGTTACAGAAGACATGTTTACTAATAGATCCAAACATCTTTTAGTTTTTCTATAACAAGAAGCCAAAAGTAGATAAACCTATGTTTAGTAGTTAATGTGTAATATTTTATCATATTTAGAAATGATCTAGGTACTCAAATTTCCATCGTTTAACTTAATTTAGCAAAACTCTAAGGTTTCAAGTTACCAAAAGGTTTTGAAGTTACTTTTAAATACATATACCATAACACATAATTATTGTTTAAAAGTTCACCTAAAAACCTTTTTTCCTACTTGTCAACACAAAAGAACCAAGAACCATTCTATAGATAAGAGCGATGAGGTGAGTTTTACTTCGGTCAAGCTGAGGATTATAACCCAGGAGGGCAGTCTCCCCAAAAGAAGACAGCGTTCAGGAGAAGTGTGATTTTCAGTAGAGTTTTATACATTTATAGAACAAAAAACATACATTAAACATGCCCAGGATGCATACTCATCAAAGTTTCAAAGAGGTATTCAGTTGCAAATTAGCAGGTCAACATGACCCTGATGTCTGGGAAAGGGAACTTATCTTAAAGAGTACTAATACGGGCGGGCATCACCATACGGGGGCTGGGGGGACACGTAGGAGGGGAAGTATGCATTCTTATCTTAAAAGAGTGCATTCTTTTACTTTGAGATAATGTTTAATGCATTCTTTAATGGTTAAAGCAGATGTACAGCGTGTGTTCGATAGGCCATAAGTCAGGCTCGTTTAATTCCAGCCGAATCAGCTTTGAACCCAAACAGCTATCCCGTATACCTCAATATGTGAAAATCTCTCTTCATTACTTACACCTATTTAGTTTATTTGTACCCAATAATCATGTTTAGATTACCTACAAAAACTTTATGAGATGTTAGACAAAATCAGTCATCAATGTTTTGCTGACAAATTTTATAACAAGAGATAACATAAATTTGACTTTTAGTAACGCTAGGTAGAACAAAAGTTTTGTATTTAATGCTGATAACTCTAAAGACATCCTATTCTAATTAACCCAACAAACTTAAATTAGCTTTAATACCAAATATTTTCATAGATCATATGATCCTGAGATTAATCTGGGTTACTTTCTATTGTGTTTTTGAGAGTACATTCAATATATATATCGCTTGTTTGTTTTTAAGCAAATTAAATAGAAATCTCTTACAAATTACTTTTGCCAATACCATCTAGAGAGAGAAAAATATCATCTATTTACCACTTGTGTACATAGACACACAGTTAGACACAGGTCGCTATAGCCTCTGTTTAATTTTAGCTATGAATCAGGTACAATACAAAATTCATTAGTTTATACAAGAACAGTTGGATCCAATTTTGTTTTGGCAATTGATATAGGTTAAGTTTATCTGCTCAGATGCCTAAGGCTTTTTAGTATTTGGAAATGTGAATTAGATTTTGGGCAAGAGAGCCTTCCTTGCAGCTTGTATTTTAAAATGGCCGTTTTTCCTTTTTTTTTTTTTTTTCTGTCAGTCTTAGGCATCTGGGAGGGTCTAGGTGAGAGCTCCCAGAGAGGTTACAAGCCTTTTGAGATAAATAAAGGAGCCTTTGACGTTGGTCAGAAGGAATGGGTGGAACCTGAGTTGCCTTTATAGTTGCATTTCCAGTTTTGCAAAGATTTGTAAGATGCAACTTAAATGACATCATAGGATATCACGGATCCACCCATGCAACCACGTCCTCCCCAACTTGCTTTTTGCCCCTCTGGGCCCATAGTTTTATTTCAGTGTAGAGGGGAAAGCCTAAAAAAATTTCTATAAGGCTCTGAATAACAGCTTCTAGTTTGACCAAATTTTTTTTTAAAAGGTTTTATTTTTTCCTTTTTCTCCCCAAAGCCCCCTAGTACTTAGTTGTATATTTTTAGTTGTGGGTCCTTCTAGTTGTGGCATGTGGGACGCTGCCTCAGCATGGCTTGATGAGTGGTGCCATGTCCTCGCCCAGGATCTGAACCGGTGGAACCCTGGGCCACCGAAGCGGAACACGCACACTTAACCACTCAGCCCCAGGGCCAGCCCCGTGGCCAAATTTTTTATCATAAGTTACTAAACCCTTACGAATATCTTGTCAGGTTTCAGTTGGGACAAACAGTAAATATTTCTGGCAGTATTAAACAACTCCATTCATTCTAATTTTAGTTTCCCCTTGGCTTTTTAAGGGAATAACATAGCAGTTTACCAGGAAAATGCTGAGTCTTGTCAACTCTGGGAGGGGCCCCCACGAGGGTCCTCCTATGAGTGTGGATACGAGAGTGTCTGTGAGGCCACGAACCTGGTGAATTTTGTTTATAGTCGTGTAGTCTTTTCTTCCAGGTACCTCATATCATTAATTTTTCATTAGCTTTTTGCAATAAAACTTTCAATGAAGCTATTTTGGAATTTTGAAGCCTTTGCTTTTAAGTGTATTTTTAAAAATGATCTTATCCAATTGAACATTCCTCATAAGGAACATTATAATTCTAGCTTGTAATTCCCCTGAGGACTGGCATGCTTTGATAGGACCCTAGCTGCCAACGGAGTTCACTCCTCATTTCTGCCCAGCCATTTCTGGCTGCAAAAGGGGTACAACCCCCATTTCTGTCCAACCATATTTTGGGTCCCCAACCAGATGGTTCCCAAGGCAAGCTTTCAGGACACAAAACAAGCTTAGGAAGATGTTGCCATTTTTGTAAATACTTATAGCTTCCAGGACCATAGTTCTTAAGCAGGTGTGCCAGAAGGTGGTGTGCTTAACTCTTTAGAAATTAAAGATCTCATTCAATCTGTCTGGTCTTTAATTTGTAGTTCTCAAGTCTAGTGCGGAAAAAGACAAGTTTGGGAGTTCAAAAGAGCCCCAAAGTGGCCACTGTAATTTTAAATCATCCTTTGTAATTTTGGTCCATTGCGATAAAAATTTACACGACAAAGGATTGTAATTTTTGAGAATAAAACCAGCTGGAGCTCCCGAGGGAGGAATTTCTCTGGGATTTTTAGAAATTGAGGATCCGTGGAAGTGATGAGCACAAGGGAGCACATTCTTGTTGTGCAATTTTCCTCCTATAATTCGAATCACGTGGTATTTGTCTTCTTGAGTCTGTTTATGGCAACTATCTCAGTGGTAATCCACTGTTATTATGTTGGAGCCCTGTTGAAGTGGTAGTAAGGTACTGGGGAGGAAAAGAATTCTACAATCTTTTGATTAAATCTCAGTTTTTACTGGACCTGAGTCCTTGGGCTGTGACTTTCAGAAATGCTTCTCACTGTTTTTTCTCAGCTTCTTTGCAACTGGAAGATTAAAAGGGGCTGGAGTTGCTAATTTTCCCCCCACTCCTCCTAAGTCAGACAAGGCTCTGGTGGCCTGGTTTCCCCGAGTGGGCAGGCTTCGGTAGTGGAGAATGCTTTGAGTATATTTCAAAATGGCTACACAACCCCTCTCCCTACCTGGAATGAAGAGATTTTTCTTGAATCTTTATTATGAGAACCGGATGGGGTTCCTTGTGGTAAAAACTCATGAAAGTGTGGGGGCCCTAAGACGGGACCCCCTGGGGTTTCTCACTCTCAAGCCAGTCCACACTCAGCTTCCAGCCATTTGTCAAAGTAACTGTTAAGTGTCACTTCCGGTTTACGCTCCAGCAGTGTCTGCTCCAGCTGAGCTGATCTTGGCTTCCACGGTCTCTATTGGCCTTTCTCTCCAGTTTTCATCATGGAGATTTGCCCTGCCACCTCACTTTTCTGATGGATCTAAGAAAAGTTGTTAATTTTCAGTTTGTTTTACATTTTTCTTGTTGTGAGGATGGGAGTGACAATTTCCAACCCGTTTATAAGTTGTAGTTGAAACTGGAAGTCTTCATATTTTTTAATGAAAACATTCGAACATATTCAAAAGTACAGAGAACAGAAAAAGAATCCCCACATACCCATCGCTCAGATTCAATATACATGAACATTTGTTCACGTTTGTTTTGTCTATCTGTCCCCTCCTTTTCTTCTTTTAGTCTCTGTTGAAGTGATTTAAAGCAAATCCCGGACATCAATCAATTCATCCCTATACACATTACTATGCTGCTGTAAAAAAAAAAGTTGGATTTTGTTGTTGCTGTTGGTTTTGCTCATGTAACTTTGCTATTTTATTTAATTAATTTATTTATTTTTAGGAAGATTAGCCCTGGGCTAACTGCTGCCAATCCTCCTCTTTTTGCTGAGGAAGACTGGCCCTGAGCTAACATCTGTGCCCATCTTCCTCTGCTTTATATGTGGGACGCCTGCCACAGCATGGCTTGACAGCAGTGCCATGTCCACACCCGGGATCCGAACCGGTGAACCCTGGGATGCCAAATCGAAATGTATGCACTTAACTGCTGTGCCACCGGGCAGGCCCCTGCTATTTTAGTATATAGTTCTTGTTTCATTTTGCTGACAAATTTGATGGCAGAAGGATTGTCTTTTAAAAATTGGAATGTAGTTTTTAATATTAAATATTCCTAAACCTTATTTTCTACACAAAATAATATTTATGAAAATATTTCCTCAGAAAATGCTATCATCATATCTGGCAATTACTTGTGTGTTTAAGTTTTCTAATGTGAGCTGAAGAGATGCTTAACCTTGGACTTCGCACAAGCCTCGCATGTTTTTATTCTTTCTTATAGCATTTGCTGTCACCTTGGGGTTCTGTGTTCTTGGCTGACTCAGTTTCCCTCTTTCCACTGGTACCTTATTAATGCTTGTCCATTTTGCCACTAACTTCTCTCTGAAGCAGCCCTTGGACACCAACACCTGCCTCGTGTTCTGACTGTCTGCTGCTTCTGTTTGTCCCCCTCTGTGACCTGAACACAACTCTTATTACTCACCTGCCCCTCTTTCCTGTCCCAACCCAGATATTTCATTCCCTCACAAATCACTCATTCATGAATTCAAAAGAGCTCTTATTTGCCAGCCTTTGAGCAAAGCTACATACGTATGGACACTCCATCTTGTACCAGAATAGATTTAAGGTGACTTTAAAAAATATATACAAGATAAGAAAGAAAGAAAGGAAGGAAGGAAAAGAACACTGGTCAGGGTGAGAATTGCAAGGATCAGCAAACACAAATATTCCGTGCAAATTTATAATCTTTAATTAAGAATTCTTAATTAAGAAAATATCCCAGCTTCATGGCATCTTCTCCTCCTACAAACAGCATGGGGAGAGGTCATAGGCCCCCGACCTGTTTTCCTCAAAACGCCTTCAGACCTGCCCTCCTGTCTGTCTCCTGGTGGCGGTCAGCAGTAGAGGTAATAAAAAGGACCCATGTGTCTGGGTTTCGGGCACATACAAGACTTTAGTCACTCAAATCAGGCTTGTGTTGACAGGTGCCCAACGCAAGGTATGAGTGTGGTGGAAATGCAGCTTTGGAAAGGAGGAAAACAGACCCACGGGAGACCCCGCCGAAGCCTCTGGCTTCACTGACTCCTTCTTTTTGGGGTCTTTTGAAAATCTCCTGCAGGCACATTGTGTCCCTTTTACTTATCCTAGACTCCCCTCAAGCTTAAAGGGCAGTTCTTTTCTAAACAAACTATTGAGTGCTGAACAAGAGCCGTTAGAGTAGGGGACAGGGATGTGCCGGTAAGGAAGCTCCCTGCAAAACAAGGGACCTCCTCAGATCCCGGACTTAGCGCTGAAGTTGAGTCCAAGCAGGAGGAAGCTTCGTGAGGAGTGCGAACAGATCAGATCAGTCGTGGTCAAGAACTCATAAAGGATCCCACCGCTGGTGGGTTTTGCGGGACTCAGGGACAAGACTGAATCTCAGCATTCCTGGGTCCTCTCTGGCCCCCAGTGGTTGGATCAAGTGGACACAATGAGAACGTGGCATCGCATTCCTCCTAGTGACCCTCGTGGCACCTGACCCACAGGAGTCGCTCCAATACCAAAGGAAGGAAGGCAGAGCTGCTCGGGAGCTGCTCAAGGAGTACCCACCTGGTGTGGGAGACCAAACAGAGCTGAAGGGTGACCCCACACAGCCAGGAGTGCAGGACTGGCTTGGCCGAGGTCTGGGAGAGCACAGGAGGAGGCATCACCTACATTGGAACACAGCAGACATCGCCTTTGAGCGTTGTGTCCAAAGACGAGTGAGCAGGCTCCTGCCAGGAGGGAGGGAAGGGCATTCAGACAGAGGAATAACATCAAACAGAGATGTGTGACTTGTTTGGGGAACAAGGGGGAGGTCACTTGTGACCAGAGAAGAGGGAATGTTTTGAATTTTCTGTTTCTAGTCTGGTGTGGCCCTTACCTACTACACCCTCTCTGAATTTTTTCTGCTTTGCTCAACGTCATGGAACAGAGTCAGAGCAAATTATGAAATGTGTACCAGTTCTCTGTTTCAGAAATGGCCAGCAGATGGCGCTGTGTCCCCCTTCTAAGGTCTCTGGTCTTTGGCGGTGCAGCCGCCACCTGAGCCCAGGTGTACCTGGAACCTGCTTATGACTGCCTGCAGGCTGGTGGTTTGAGTTCTAACCCTGCATAAGAGAAGTTTGCTTTCCCTTTAAAAAATTCAGTGCTTCTCTCAGAGAGGACAGGATCACAGAGAACGGGGCCTTGGTCGAGCGAGGAAGAGAGGACCCTTGAAATCGGGGCAGTCCAGACAGTGTTGATCAGAAGGAAGGACAGGAAAGCTGACCCTGTAGTACTCTGTGTCTGGGGCCCCAGTAAGCCAGGTTTCCTTGGGAGCCTGGGCACCTCATGGCATCATATAGTGATGGTGATTATGGGGGCCCACTTCACCCCCCAAATCATCCAGTGAGAAGGAACGGAGGCTGATGTCACACCCCTCCTGCCAATGGCTGGCACGCCTCTCTT
This sequence comes from Equus caballus, assembly GCF_041296265.1. Classification (NCBI taxonomy): domain Eukaryota; kingdom Metazoa; phylum Chordata; class Mammalia; order Perissodactyla; family Equidae; genus Equus; species Equus caballus. The sequence continues at coordinate 34,967,729 of NC_091698.1, forward strand.
TTCTGTCGGTTCTTAGGCGTGCCATCCAGTACCAGCATCCCAGGACGTTATAGGATCGTGAACCCGCAAGCTTCAGGGGCTGGGGAGGTGACGCAGATGGGTGAAGCGGAAGGCTCTTTCTCCCCTTTCTCACCTCATTCAAGATTCCGCTCACGTGTGGCCCTTTCCTGCACTGGGTTGTGGTACCCCAAAGGCTGAGACAGCCAGGACCACCACACCGCTGAACTACGAGGGGTAACTTCACTTCGGATTCTGCGAAAAGGGCGCCCCCTGGTGTCCCGAGAGTTGTGCAACGTATATCAATGCATGCCAATGTGACTTAAGTTAGCGGGGTCACTCTTCTCCGTGAACACCTCCAGGGAGAGCCACCAGATGGCGCTCGTCCAGCTTTTCGAGGGCTCCGCATTCGCAAGCGGATGATGACCAAGGAGCTGGTTTATGCACGCGTTTGTGGAGCCCTTGGATCGCAAGCTTCTCTTGCCTCCACGTGGCCCCTGGACTTCCTGAGCCCAGTAGAGCAGGCCTTGAGGTGCGGTTCTACCGTATCCTGCCCCACAGCTTACCCCGAGCACCCTCAGCCTCAAATCCTTCCTGCATGGAAGATGTTGACTCAAGAAACTGTTATCTGAGTCATCAGACTGTGATGACGCTCATGATGTTTAAACTATAAAATAACAGCCCCAAATATCCCACTTGCCTAGACCTGCCCTGGATCCGCCTGTGCCTTCCTGGCTTGGGGAGGCCATAGACTAGGCCTGGGGTCTGAGTGGGCCAGTCAGACAGCCTCGCAGAGGGCAGAGAGGTTCTGGAAAGACTCCCTCAGGGTCCCGAGCCTGTGGGCAGGAGAGGACACAGCCTCTGGAGGGCCTCCCACAGCTCTGGCATCTCCAGGGTAGCTGAGCCTAAGTGATGGGGTAGTTGTGGCTAAAGGGCCATTCATTTGCCTTGTTTCTATCTTCAGTAGGGCCTCTAGAATTTCTGAGAAGAAGGGGCTAGGGCAGCCATCTAGTTGGAAGAGGGCATTCTGTGGGGTGGGGATGAGCAAGACACTAACAGGTTTGTCTTGAAGCTTTGTGCCCCTAGTAACAACACTGCTTTTGCAACTTCATAAAAACAGCAACATTTTCTAGACATGCATTTATTCACATTTATATGAAGATATTATTATAGGTGTTTATTTTACTTAGGAGGTTGATGGAGATTACAGTGGGGCAAAGTGTCTCTTGGTACAAATCATATCCTGGGTGACAGATGTGTTGATGAGCTGTGCTAGTGGTTGGCAAACTCTGATGGGTTTTATCATCCCATTGGGCCACCCCAGGAAGAAGGGCCAGCGTGGGGTTTCTGAAGACTAACGGAGGAGAGATTCTGAGAATTGACCTCAAAAGAAGAGAATGGGGACGAAGCGGCAAGACCTGCTTTTCTGACTCATTCATTTCATATCTTATTCAAATCTTGCTCAATTTCCACCAGTAGAGTTTTAGTGGTGTTCTGTATGTTTCCTGCTAAATTTATTCCTTAAGCATGTTTTGTTCTGGCTAACTGCTCTTTAACAAATGACTTCAAAATTTAGTGGCTTAAAACAACTATTATACTTTATCTCAGATGTTCTGTGGATCAGGAAATTTTTTGTATTGTGGTAAAGTGTTCACAACATAAGATTTACCATTTGAACCATTTTTAAGTGTACAATTCACTGGCATTAAATACATGCAAGATGTTGTATAACCATCACCACCATCTATATCTAAACTTTCCATCATCCCCAACAACAACTTTGTACCCATCACACAATAGGTCCCCACCTCTCCCTCCCCCCAGCCCCTGGTAACTCTCTTCTACTTTCTGTCTCTGTGAACTGGCCTATTCTAAGGACCTCATAAAAGTCGAATCATACAGTATTTGTCCTTCAGTGTCTGCTTTGTTTTGCTAAGCACAATTATTTTCAAGGTCCATCCATGTTGAAGCATATATCAAAATTTCCTTCCTTTTTAAGGCTGAATAGTATTTCATTGCATATATAGAGCTTTTTGTTTATCCATTCATCTGTTGATGGACGCTTGGGTTGTTTTCACCTTTTGGCTATTGTGAATAATGCTGCCATGATCATGGATGTGCAAATTCTGCTTTCAGTTCTTTGGGGTATGTACCTGGGAGTGGAATTGCAGGGTCATATGGTAGTTCTGTGTTCAACCTTTTGAGAAACCCCCAGCTGTTTTCCACGGTGGCTGCACTGTTTTGCGTTCTGTAGGTCGGGAATTTGAGCAGGTTCAAGTGGGCAATTCTGCTCCTTGTGGTGTCAACTGAGGTCACTCTGTGGTGCTCAGCTAGCAAATGGGATGGTCTAGAACTTCCAAGGAGGCTTTGTCACATGTCTGGCCCTTTGGTGGGGATGCTGGAAAGCTGGGCTCAGCTGGGCCTGTGGGGGCCTGTGGGCTGGAGTGCTAGTGTGGCCCCTCCAGCCTGGCTGCCTCAGGGCTTTGGACTTCTTACGTGGCATCTAAGTGGGAGCAAGCAGCCCAGGGGAACCAGGCGGGAGCTGCACGACCTAGCCTCAGAAGTCAGCCGAATTCTCCTGAATCCAAGCAAGTCACAAGGCCAGCCAGATTCAAGGGGCGGGGACCTGAACTCTACCTCTTCTGGGATAGTGGCAGGGACCCACCGAGGAAGAGCCTGTGGGATGGGATTTACTGCTGCTGAGAATTTAAAAAGCACAGTCTGCCATAGTTTATTGGAAATATGATCTGCTAGGTTTTTTGTTTTTTTACTTTATGAATGGCATCCTTTTTTTCTTTACATATTCTAACTGACTTTTGCTGCCGTTTGTGATCTAAATAATCTAACCAAACTCTCTCAATAATTCTAATATTTAGATGCTGAATCTAATTTAGATAGATTATTGTGTTATCTGTAATAATGACATTTTTCTCTTTTCCTTTCCAGGTAATAGTGCCTCTTATTTCTTTTCTTGCCTCATGGTGATAGTTAGGACTTCCAGAACAATGTTATATTGCAGTGGGGCTAATTCACAATCTCCCTCTTTCCTGATTTTAATGGGAATTACTCTAATGTTTCACTATTAAATAATATGTTGGCTGTTAATATGAACCAGATATTTTTATATTCTATTAAGAATGAATTCATATATTATGAGTTTATCAAGAACTTTTTAAACTGGCTTTTTTTTTTTTTTTGCAGGGGAAGATTCACCCTAACTTAAACTCTGTTGCCCATCTTCCTCCTTTTCCTTCCTTTTACTCCTCTAAAGCCCCAGTACATAGTTGTGTATAGTTGTAAATTCTCCTAGTTCTTCTCTGTGAGCTGCTGCCACAGCATGGCTACTGACAGATGAGTGATGTGGTTCCCCGTCAGGGAACCAAACCTGGGCCACTGAAGCAGAGTGTGCCAAACTTCAGCTTCTAGGCTGTCAGGGCTGGCTCTGCCAAGAACTTTTAAACATCAGATATAGCTGTTGAAATGGATAAAAAACACACTTTTGGGCTCATATCTAGATAAACATATATATTTTTTCCTTTTACCAATTAACATGCTGAATTATGACAATAGATTTCCTGATATGAAATATCCTTGCATTCTTGTAATAAACTTTAATTAGCAGCATTGTTGTAGTATTATTTTAATATGCTTCCCGATTAAATTTGCTAGTATTTTATTTAGAATTTTGCAGCAATATTCACAGTATATTTTGTTTTCAGGATCACTTGTGCTTTGTAAAATGTGTCAGTAGGCATATGTCCTCTTCTTGCTACTGAAACAAATTTTGAGGGATTGAAGTTACTGCTTTCTTGCAGCTTTGAAAGAAATCATCTGTGAGACCATCTGGGCCTGGCACTCTTCTAAGTGGTGACGATATGTGAGTGTGTGCGCGTGTGTGCGTGATGTTGATCGGTGCATAAAAGTCTATGGATGTTTTTAAAATAGTGGACTGCCAGTATTAAACAGCACTCTTTAATTACATACTGTTTTCTGGCTTGGATTTCACTTTGTTTAATATTAACACCCTAATCTTACCTTTCCGAAAACCAGTCCAATATACCTCTCCTGAAAAAAATATGACTAAAGATAGTTTTGACCCAGTCTGAGAGTCTTTACAAGTATTTTTAAAACTAATTTATGTTTATGATAAAAAGATCTCTCTGGTCTTATTTCTCTCATCTTGAATTGTGCTTTCTTTTTAAAAGTATGTTTCCTTGTTTAGTCCTTTGTTAATCATCTTTTCTTAAATGAGTTGCCTTTTCTTTGTTTTTTGTATTACATAGAATTGAGCTCAGTTGCATATAACAGAAAACCCCCTGAGACCCAGTGACATAAATATCATAGAAGAAGTCTAGAAGTAGGCAACCCAGGCCTGGTATCGCAGTTCTGAGGTCCCAGGCTCAGTTTCTATCCTTAGGGTCATTTCCTGGTCCTGGGTAGACTTCCACATTCTCTGTTCCCTGCTGTGGGCCAGGCCTGGCATGGCATTGACTGGTGCCTGGATCCAGGGAGACAATGCCTGTTGGAATCTAGGTGCCTATGAGGATGAAATGGAAAATCAACCTCAAACACTGTGATGGTTGATGTTATCTGTCAGCTTGGCTAGACTATGGTGCACAGTTATTTGATCAAACACAGTCTAGCTGTTGCTGTGGAGGTATTTTGTATTTTGTAGATGTGATTAACATTTATAATCAGTTGACTTGAAGTAAAGGAGGTTATCCTCTGTGATATGGGTGGGCCTCATCCAATCAGTTGAAGGCTGTACAAGCAAAAATTGAGGTTTCCTGGAGAAGAAGGAATTTTGCCTTAAGACTATAACATGGAAGAACTGTGTCAATTTCCAGCCTGCTGACCTGCTTTATGGATTTTGGCCTTGCCAGCCCCCACAGTCATTTGAGCCAATTCCTTAAAAATCTCTCTCTCTGTATATGCACAAACACACACATACACACATACACATAAACATAGACATCTAAGTATGTATGTACATAGGTGAGTGTGTGTGTGTGTGTCTGTCTTCAATCTCAGGACTCTTGCCCCAGCCCCAGTTTTTGGCAGGGACATTGGGAATAGGGCTGTGATGACAAAGAAGTTAGGTCTTCTCTACCAGTTCAAGCCTGCCTACCCCGGGGTTAGACTCAGAGTGGTCCGTGTGGTCTCCAGGGGTGAACAGGTTAATATGGGACCTTTATACAGCGGTTTAGCACGTGACTGTGGTGCCCATCGATGGGCTTGGGTGCTTAATATCCACTTACTTTGTTTTTAATGATACTTCCTGATTTTCATTCAGAAATCTATTCCTCCAGCTGATGTCCCTGTGATTCTAACAAAGCTGACCCACTCTCCCAGCACCAAGGGTAGCATATGACCTAGACATACGTTTAAACCAAACTCCGTCTTCCCTTGTCCCGGCCAGTGTGACTGGGTCAGGAATGGGCACCTCACCTAATTCAGGCTGGTGAAGTTAGGTCCAGGGTTTTTGTTTGAACTAGATGAAGAGAAGTTCTCTCTTTTCTGCTGTTCTTACATCTGGGAGGAATGTAGTCTTTGAGCTACAGCAGCTGTATTGTCACCATGAGGGGGGAAGGTCAGCCTGAGAATGAAGAAGCAGAGTTGGGAGATGGAGAGAGAGAAACCAGGTCCCTGTCACATCATTTGACTGTCTCTGTCAGCCACACTTGAAGCAAAACTTGCTCCCTCGATTGCTCATTTACTGAGTAAGTGAATCCTTTTTGTTGAAGCCAGGTTAGATAGGATTTTTTTCTTCTTAGTCAAAAACTGAGGAATCCTCGTGATACGACTACACGCTCAACCGATTTTTTTGTAAGAATAAGCCAGATCAAATAACCTGGTATCTGGGTAGCAGGAAACGAAATAAGGGACAGCTTGGCTGGAGTTAACATTTGGACGAAAAAGCTATCTCAAAGAATAGGTTCTTTTTAGCCACAAATGCCTCAGATGAAGGTCTTGGGGCTGCCTTGATGCACGAGGGAGTTTTTCCCAGCAGAATTGCCTTCCTAGAGAACACGATTTCTCCTCAAGGTAGAAAAATTCTTAGCGATGGTTTGCATGCCTGATAACGCAGAATAGCATTCATGGGCCCAGTGGTTTTTATCTTCTAACCAATAATGGCCAAGTCCTTCTGATCTTGTCGACTTCTATAAAATTCATCAATTTAACATTACAGAGATAGACACGAATGCCACAAAAATTCAGACTCAGTGCTGAATAATGTGAGGGCTGAGCCAACAGGGCAGTCTCTCAGTCTTAAGGGCTCAGTATTCTGAATTTCTCTGGGGAGGTAAAAAATAAGCTTAGTGCCTGTTTAGTTTTAAATCAGAATACAGAATTCCGTGATCCCATATTTTGTCACTAATCTGGGTTACCTGTTCATCTTATCTGTGAGAGAATTAAGTCCAGGAGAATCCATTTCCTTTGTCCTGAGCAACCACCTAGCCTAGGACCCGGTACTTAGCAGATACTCAACAAATTGTGGTTGAATAAACGGAGAAAGCAATGGATCAGTGAATAACTCTAGCTTCTCCACTTTGGCTGGCCCTAACCAGCTTGTTGATTCGGGGCAACCCAGCCTGCTTTTCTCCCACCGTGTGCTTCCACCCAGACTCCCACTAGCGTTGGCTTCCAGGGTTTTGCCTAATGCAGGTTCTCTGACATTGTGATGTCTTGCAAGTTCACCCTGCCTTTCCCAGGGCTGAGTGCCAGAGACACCCACTCTTTCATGGCCTCGTCTTATTGTCTCTCTGTGCAATGTGTTCGCCATAAAATTAATGTATGATGCTTGTTTAGGGACTGAAAAATCTCTCTCCCAATGTACCTCCTGGGAAATGCCCTGGTCATAGGATGCTTTGGTCTTCCCCTCTGGAATTTGAAGCACAGAAATGAAGTCACACAGACAAGCAAAAGTTTCTGTTTGTCAGATTACACCTTCCTTGATTGCCCAGCTAATCCGGAGTCCTACTAATTCTCCCTCTGCAAAGTCTTTTGTATTTGCCCTGATTTCCTCTCCCCACAGCAAGTGGTGTGCTGGATGCAAGTGGAACTAGTTTGCAAAGATCCAATCATCAAAACTTCCAGAGAACAGGCAAGCTGGTTGTTAAACTGTTGGCAGCTTGAAATAGGCAATATTGACACCACAGAAATCAGCAAACGCTGCACATTAGCTCCTACCCACCTCTACCCTGAACTGAGAAATAGTTGTTAAACATTTACCAGCACAGCACCATGTACGGGTCTTTCCCTAATTTAAGTGCCGGTTGCCTCTTGCCTGGACTATTACAGTATCCTACTAACCCATCTCTCGGCACCCAGACCCTGCTCATTCCAGCTGATTGCTGTAGAGCACTTTTGACTACAAGTAACAGAAAACCCAACTACAGATTTCTTAAATATAAGAAAAATGTATTATTTCACATAACGAAAAGTTCAAAGATAAAGCACTTTAGGAGAACTCAGCAGCTCAAGAGCTTATCGTGTACCCAGATTCTTTTCATTTTTCACTTCGCCACTCTCAGCGTATCAGCATTTCCCTTCATGCCTTCAAGATGACTGTCACGGTTCAAGCACCACGTCCTCACACAGTGACGTGTAACTTTCCTTATGTTCTCTTAAAGAGCAAATACAATCTTCCTAGAAGTCCCCCAGCAGGCTTCCTCTCCGGTCTCCTTGGTCAGAATTGCAACCCACACCTATTCCAAGTCACTCACTGCGAGGGTCATTGGTTGATTGGTTCATGGTTGGTTCAGACTGCTCGCTGGTTCCCAACCCCTCGGAACGAACATCTCCTTTGGTATCAAATATTTTGTAACATTCCTCTTTCCCAAAACGGAAATCAAAGATAATATAACTTACCCACACACATATTTGAAAAACATAAATGAATACAAGCCCTAACTGGAATATAAAGGTGAAATAAAGAAAGATAATTTAGGGGGCCAGACCTGTGGCCGAGTGATTAAGTTTGCACTCTCTGCTTTGGCAGCCGGGGGTTTGCAAGTTGGGATCCTGGGTGCAGACCTACACACCGCTCATCAGGCCATGCTGTGGCAGCGTCCCACATAGAAGAACTAGAATAAGGACTTAAAACTAAGATATACAACTATGTACTGGGACCTTGGGGAGGAAAAAAAGAGATACTTTACAAAAAATTATATGTGTATGCATTTCAATATATACAGTAAATTGTATTCTGACTCCAAATTATTTCCTGCCCTCCCTATAACAGAATTATACATCCTAGCCGATGGCACGTAACTTGCAGTGTCTCACCCACCTGATGTCAGGCTTGCTTTATGATTTGCTTGGGCTAATGTAACGTGAATGGAAGTGCCACATCTGAGAAGAGCTTGAAAAGCCAGTGCCTGGCTTGACATTCCTCTTTCCCTCTACCATAACACAGCATGTCCCAGATAGGGGCTGCTTCCTTAGCTTGGTTCTTACAATGAAAAGATACATGTAACATGAGCAGAGCTTTAGCAGTCCACATTTTGAGCATGTTCACACCTATACATAGCATCACTGTAAATCCAGCAGCTTCAGATAAACACTGATACAATTGCGTTGTATCAATAATTCAAGAACCAAGAGAGTTACTGCTATCAGTGCCACGGTTTTCTGCAATGGTGATCAACTCTTAGTAAAGCTCTGAGTTAAAAAAAATAGGCATCCCTCAGTTTGCATGGTAGTTGCAATCCTGGAAAACACAATATATGATAAAATGTGCAATAAATAAAATGTGTAAAATTAGTTGTTGCTAGACCCACATAACTATAAAGAAATATTTCATCTACATGAATGTCCAGTGGTTTATTCATAAACTATGGGTCCATTTACATAAAGCTCAAAAACAGGCAAAATGTACACAAGCTGCTAGAAGTTAGGATAGGCGTATGACCGGAAGGAGGCACGAGGGTGTGTTCAGTTTGTGAAGATCCATCAAGCTGCACACTTATGATCTGTGCATTTTTCTGTGTGTATGTTACACTGCAACAAAGTCTTTAAAAAAAAAAGTCATGCAGGGCATGGGACAAATCTTTGATGTGTGGTATTGTCCTATGCATTGCAGGATGTTGAATATTCCTGATCCCTGTCCATGATCTGTCAGTAGTGTCCCCTAATCATTATGACAATCAAACGGAAACAAAATACTCTCACAAATTTCTATAATGCCGAACTCCTGGGTGCCTTAGGGTTGTACTAATCAAGCCTCACTCTTGGGGCTGGGGCCCTTGAAGCTCATCAACTGCTTCGTATCTAAATAAAATTGGGCATCTATTTGCCATGAAGAAGGCAGGATAGGAGAGGATGAGGAGTCTGGGGTGGTGGTGGTGGTAGCGGTGGTGGAGGAGGCGATAGAGGTGGTAGTGGTGATGGCGGTGATGGCGATGATGGCGGTGGTGGCAGTGGTGCAGGTTGTGGTGATAGTGGTGGTGATGGTGACAGTAGTTGGGTAAATAACCATCATGTCTGCCACAACGTCCTCCACATGCTATCAAATACATCTCAGATCACTTTGTTCCAACCTCCAAAATCTGCGGTGTCTCTCAACTGCCTAAGGATAAAAAACTCAACTTACCTTGCTAGGCTAATTTTGAGGCTTTTATTTTCACCGAACAATTGCTCTTTCCCTTTGCTGAACATGCTAACAGTATCACTCTGCATTCCTTCATCTTCTGTTAGGAAAGCCCTTCTCATTCTCACTCCTCTGGATGTTCATTCAAATGCTTCTTTTTCCATAAAGCAGCTGCCTGTCCAGAATCAACCACTCCTTTGTATACTTTCCCATGGTGCTTTGCTTGTAACTCTCTTTAGCATTTACTTGATTCTGCTTTTTGTATAGTTAGTTGGCTCATGTCTTTTATAGCTTCTAATACCTTGTACTGTGACAGGCACTGGGTGCTCAAAAAATGCAGGCTGAATTAAACTGAATGAGAACACAGCCTCTGAATTTCACAGAAATCAGCAGTCCAATATCTGAAATCTTGTAACAGGTTGAGACTCACAAGTGCCATCTGGGTAATATACAGCTTTCCATCAATAGCCTCAACTGTGAATTAACTGTACTTCCCCTCATTGTAATAGGGTTGCATCCTGGACTGGGCTGCAGGAGGAAAATGAAGATGTTTGGCTTCCCTGGACCATGTTAACTCCTGTGTGTCCACTATGCTTGGGCCCTGTTGATGCACAACGGAGCCAACAATCAGACAGTGGGGGCCTGCCAGCAGCTTGGCTTTAGCAGAGCCAAGATGGAACAAGCGAGGCCGGGGGATATTTCAGTTACAATTCAGTAAGTGTTTACTGAGTGTCTATTATGTGCTGGCTACTGTGACAGTCACCAATATCAATTCATAAAAACCCTTCTCCACTCAGTCTGACTGAGAAGGTGATGTACGTGTCCAGGTACTGATAGGAGGTGCAGATAGGAGTTGAGAGGAGAGAGAGATTGTCTCTGGCTGGGAAATCCAGGAGGGTTGATAGGAGAAGGCGGTGATTGGTCGGTCCTTGTAGGATGCCTGAAATTTGACTAATTAGAAAACAGGTGGAGGGTCATTCAAAGTGGGGAAAACGTCCAAAGGCAGAGAAGAAAGAGAGGGCCAGGGAAACTTCGTGCTTTCCTACCGCCCTTTAGAAGTAGATGTAGGCTCTGCTGATGCAATCTGCAGCAATTTCCTCTGAGTTAATAGTACACGCCTTAAAAGCTGAGAATCCTTAGCTCTTCATAGGGGTAAAAAAAATTTTTGCTATTGAAGTGAAAGATACATACAGTGAAGTGCATATGAGTGTTAATTGTAAGTGTACATCTCGATTTTTTACACAAGGACACACTCACATAACTACCACTCTGATCAAGGTATACAACATTTCCATCACCCCAGAAAGTTTTGTTGACTTTTATCATCAAAAACAATTTTTCCGGGGCCAGCCTGGTGGCACAGCGGTTAAGTTCACACGCTCCACTTCGGTGGCCCAGGGTTTGCTGGTTCGGATCCCAGGTGCGGACATGGCACCGCTTGGCAAAAGCGATGCTGTGGTAGGCATCCCACGTATAAAGTAGAGGAAGATGGGCACCGATGTTAGCTCAGGGCCAGTCTTCCTCAGCAAAAAGAGGAGGATTGGCAACAGATGTTAGCTCAGGGCTAATCTTCCTCAAAAAAAAAAAATAATAATTTTTGCTTTTTCTAGAATGTCATCTAAATGGAATTATACAATATTAGACATCAGTATTTAATTCGTTTCTATTGTTGAGTAGCTCAATGATTGAGTAAGAGTGAGGATATCTCAAAACTGTCTATCCATTCTGTTGATGGACATTTGGGTTGTTTTTGCTTTTTGGCTAATATCAATAAAGCTGCCAGGAACATTCTCGAACACGTCCTTTTGTGGACACATGTCCTCGTTTCTCTGGGACATACAATTGGGCATGGTGTTGTGGGGTCACAGGTTGCGTATTTGCAGCTTTAGTAGGTGCACACTATCAAGCTGGACTTGTGATTGGTGTCTGAAGGGGCAGTCTGGTGGAACTGAGCCCTTAACCCGTGGGAAGTGATGCTAACTCCAGGTAGATGGTGTCAGGATTGAATTGAATTGTAGGACACCCAGCTGGTCTTCAGAGAATCAGATAATTGCTTGGTGTGGAAAACCCACACATTTGGTGACCTGAAGGAGAGTATTCTGTGAGTAGGGTGTTGTGTTAAATGAGAAATAGAACAGTTTTTCCTTTACATGTGGGGTGAGTAGTGTGGTAGGGTAGAGAAGAGAAAGATAGGAGTGTGTTTCTGTGAGATGACAGGAGAAGGTGGGGGAAGGCATGGGGACTGAGGCAGCTAATATTGTCTGAGGAGAGGTGTTGCCTGAGGGTGAGAGAAGGCTGGGAGACCCATCTGGGGGATTGGGAAGTGTTGGGAAAAGAGATTAGGTCCTCCTTCTAATCTAGACCAGGTACTCCCTGAGGAGTCCTCTGTCTGTTTTCCCAGCACCTGAGCAGCATGTGGGACATACCAGGAATAGGAGGTGGAGCGCAGGTAGGGGGACCTCCTGCAGTTCTGAGCCCCCTGCTGCACCCTAAGAAAGACAATGAAAAGTCCCAAGCTCTGAGCTCTATTCATAACCCGGAGGTCTAACTGTTAAAGCTTGTCTTAGGAAGGAAGTAAGAAAACGACACTGGAAATTCAGGTATGCTTAAAAGAAACATTACATCTTTACTTCAGTTTCAGAGCAAGCTTCAGTCATTTTGTGATTGGACTGACAACTGCTTCCTGAATTCTTATCTAGGAGGAAAAGAGCAGAAATCAGTAATTCAGTATAATTCTCTCTAGGGTGTCAGTATTCCCAGGTGGCAAGGAATAGAAATGGTGGGATAAGGAGGGGCAGAGGGAGGAGAAGAGGGAGCCTGGGGTGCTTCGATGCTCTCTGAGGCTCCAATTCTGGGTGTGGATGCTGTCTCCACTGTGATTCCCGGGTGACCCCCTGAGATCGGTCACAGGGAGGGGGCGGGGCCTAGGAAGGCCTTTTGGGCCGGTCCTTTGGGGGTTTCCACGTTCAGCCCTCTCACATCTAGATAACCTCACCTTCATGCAGCTCGACAGCCGGGGTGGGTTGGGGGAGGCCAGCCTTACCATACAAGCCAATGTGGTGTGATAGATTTCTGAACTGAAAACTCACCCCCTCCCCGAACTCGGCTCCTTTCCCCACTGTACCCCGGCCCCAGTCAGTCAGCCCATTGTCTTAGAGTGGAAACGTAAACGTGCCCTTAAGTCTCCTCCTGACTTTTGTCTTATATTTTTAGGAAGAGTGAGGCTCTCATGGCCACCCCACAACCTCAGAGTAGAGAGGTTCTCCTGGGGAGGGCGAGAAAGTCATGGGAATCTTCTGAGAGTAAGGGGGTCCCAGGCAATGGGGCTCTAGAGCTGTTCTCCAGGGTGAGCCCACTGGGGCTGAGAAGCCTGTGGGATCTGAGGGATTTCTGTCTCAGATAGAGCCCCAGAGACAAAGTTGGGTCCAGGAGAGGCCTTAGGGGTGTTGTGCCCAGACAGGATACCACATGCCCACGAGGGGTGCCTATGGAACGCCATAGGGATGGGGGAAGGAGGAAGCCCCCAACAGCCGGCCTTGTAACAGGTCTGCCTCCTCCATCTCCTGCCCTCCGGCACCTCATCTCCCTCCTCCTTGCTCACTCCCCTCCAGCTTTTTATTCTCCCTCAGAGGCTCCAGCACACTTCTACCTCAAGGCCCTTGCACTTGCTGCTCCCTCCAGCTATCCAGTGTTCTCTCCCTCACATCCTTTACGTCTTTGCTCCAGAGCTGCCTCTCCTTGACCATCCTGCAGGGAACCGCAGTGGCACTCCCAAGGCCTCTCCCACCCCCAGCACTTTTATCCCCCCATCCTGCTTTATTTTTCTCCAAAGCCCTTCCTCCCAGGAGAGGTGCTGTGTTACTGCTGGCAGGTACTAGTGATTTCTTCTGTTTCCTTTTCCTTAACCTCCCAACAATAAACCCCAATAGGGGCAATTATCAATATGCTTGAATGTATATAGTGAACACTCATGAAACGTTTAACACAGCAGATGTCCCAAACATTCGGTTATAGGATCCTCCAAAGCACACCCTTGGCCCTCAATTCTGGCTCCACTACTCACTGCGTGTGTGACTTTAGCAAATCCCTAGTCTCTTCGAACTTTAGTTTCCCCATCTGTAAAAGGGGCTAATCATCATCCTGCCTTAAGAGAGTTTCTGAGAGTTAAAGCTCCAGCACAGTGGCTGGCCCATGGTGGGTGCTCAGTAAACGTTATGTCCCTCACCCCCATGATCTCTTTATGTGTTTCCTTTCCTTATTTCTCCTCCCCAAGCCACTCAGCCTCCACAGCACAGGCCTCTCAAGTCACTCTTTTATGTACCACAAGCAGTGGCTCCTTCAGCCTAGATGTCCCTAACTGTGGCCTGCTCTGGCTGCCTGTCTCACCCCTGGATTTTAAGTTCCTGTGGACACAGACCACATCTCATTTGAATTACCTGCCCTCACCCAGGACCCAGACCCTTACAGTCAGACAGAAATTTACGACAAAGCATTATTCCCTCTCCTTAAAAGAAAATCCCACCCTTGGGATCACAAGCCCCTTTCTTCTGCTTCAGAAAACCCTGCAGCCCCAGGCACCTCTCTCCCCGAGGCCCCTCCAGGCTGGTCCCCTCCTTCCTGTGGGTCCTGAGGGTGTGACCCAGTGGGGCTGGCGCCAGCCCTCCCTCCACACTCCAACCCTTCCTGCTGATCACAGCACAGGAGGCCGTTCAGCCCAGCGCTCCCTCTAATGGCTAACGTTTTTGTGGAAGGTTCTGAGCTAGGGGTAAAGACAAAAAGCAAGGCTGTCCCCCACAACTCTGCTAGTTCAGATGCTCCCGCTCGGTTTTCGCTTCACATCTCGCCTTTGTTTCTGTTCCAATGCCTCCTCTTTTAAGCTCCCAGAGAAAACCTCTTGGAGACTTTGCGCCCTCTCCAATTTCCAACGTTCCAGATTCAGTCTTCCACCCCTTTCTTCTCAGACTTTAACTCACTGTTCTCTCCGGCGTGAAGCAGAGCCATGAGGAGGCTGGGGGGGTGTGTGTGTGGGGGGGGGGGCGGCTAAGAGCGAGACTGTAGGAGGTTACTGAAAACAAATCCTGCTCTTCTGAAAAAGCACTTCCCAAAACAGCTCCACGAATAAAAAGCGGGGTTACATTTTACACGTCTTGCATTATAAGCAACAGCTAAGCAGCGAACAACCCACGAGATCTTATGGAGAAGGTAAAATCAAAATTAAACATAGTCCCTCCAAGCCAGCCCATTCTGCGACCCCTCCCCCGCTCTGCGGCAGGGACTCCGACTGCGCGCGCGGGGCTTTGCTGCAGCGGCACTGCCCCCGCATACTCAACGAAGACACTCAGACCACGCCAGCCATGCCACGAGGTGTGTTTTATTTTCATTAATCATACAAATAATTTTCTATAATACCCCAGGGCAAACCGAAGAATTTGGCAGTCCGATTGGGGGAGGGTCCCCTTAGAGACCCACAGGCCGGTGGCATCGGCACGGAGTGCCCGGGTTCACAGTGCAGCTTGTCACTCGTGTCCATCTTGCAGGTGGCTCTTCTTCCACATCACGACTGGGGTCTCCAAGATGACGGGGGTGGGAAATCCTCCAGGTTCTTAGGAAATTTCACTCCGCTTCTCCTGCTCAATGGCTGTGGAGAGCAGGAAGCGGGCGCTGGGGGATGAGGACATCTTGCAACCCCCCAAACCGAGGCGCTTACAAACCCGGTGTGGGCGAGGCACCCACGAGGTCAGGAGATTAAGAAAGAGACTTGGGGCTGGGCGCTTTGTGTAACAGAAAGGGGGCTGTTGCCACCCAGATGGGGGGCATAGGCCGGGTGGGGGGTTGGGGTCCCGGAAGGGCGGGGTAGGGGGCTAAGCTGGGGGCCCGCGGAGCGGGAGGCGGGGGCGCACTCACTCTCTTTGGTCGGCAGGGTGTTCTTTTCCTGCGTCTCCGTTTTCTTCAGCTTGGCCTTATCGAAGCTGGCGATTTCCCCCATGTCAGGCTTGTCTGCCATTTTCTTAAAACAATCCTAGCGGACAAACCAAGGCGGTAGGCCTGGGGCCGGGGGCCAGCGCCCCCCTCCGCGCTCTCCGCCGACGCCTCTCGACGTGGCACTCCAGCCGGGGCGTGCCCGGCAGCCCCACGGCCGGAGATCTGGGCGCGTCCCGCACCCCCCTCCGCACCCCAGGGCGTGGTCGGCCGGCCCGGCGTCCCGTCGGGGAAGGGCGCCTGTTGCCGGGGTGGCGCGCCAGCCGCGGGCCGCGCTCCGATCCCACCCCAGCGGGGCCCCGGCCCCAGCGCAGCGCTCACCGAGGCGTCTCTCTCCGGCCAGGGGTTCTGCCGCTCCCGCTCGCGTTGCTGCAGCAAGAGACAAAAGAGCGGCGCCCGCCCCGCGCCTTATATACGCCGCGCCCCGCCCCGTCCCGCCCCTCGCCCGCCGCAGCGGGGGCGGCGCCGGCAGCTGAGGGGCGGGGGCAGCGCGGGCGCCTAGCCTCCCCGCCGCGCCCTCCGCCCGGCTGCTCCTGGTCTGCTCTCCCGGCTGCGCGCGGCTCCTCCAGCGTCCCGGCCCGCTGCGTCCCGCGTGCCCGGTACCCCTGGCGTGGGCGCTGCAGGAGCCGCCTGGCTGGGCGCCAGGCCCTCGATTTTCTTTTGGGGCTGCACTCCCCTCTCCCCGAATCTGCTGCTTGCCTGCAGAGTGGGCATGGGGGGCCGGCGGGGGTGGGGGGGTGTATGGGTTTTGTGTGTGTGTGTGTGTGTGTGTGTGTCGTGTGTAGTTGTGGGTGTGGGTGATGTGCGGGCGTGCAGGCGCGCTCTGCAGCAAACCCTGCCCGCAGGGGACACCCCACCCCTGTGCCGTGCCCGAGTCTCTGCCTTTGCCCAGCAGACCCACCCCCCTTCCCCGCCGCCCCCTCCTTTTCCTCTCCTCGGGAGGCTGAGCCCTTGCGTGGTTTCGCCCTGAAAGAATCCGAGCCGGGTTCCTAGAAATGAAGAGATCGTGGGGGCGGGGGACGACGACGACACAGGTTTCCGCTGCTCTTTGCTCAGATTGGGGGCCAGTTGCCCTCTCGTCGTCTGAGCAGCTCCTACAGGCCCCGTGGCGGGTGCTCCTTAAATGCTTGTTACAAGCTTTGTCTGAAGGGCGGTGGTGGGAGCAGGCCGTCCCCGGAGGGCTCGCTGTGTTCCTTCTCTCACAGGGCTCCCAGGAGCGCTGTGTCGCAGGGTGCCTCATCCTCCTTGAAGTTAACCTTGAAGGTATCCCTACAAACTTTCTTGCTTTCTATGTTAACCCATTATAGGAGTGGTATAATGCAGTTGTTTGGATCCTTCTCAGAAAAGTTGTATTTTCAGCCTGTGCAAATCTTTAGATAATAAGTTCCATAAATTAAAAGCTGGTCATTATTTTGTTTGTCCAAAACTTTCATTTTTCAAGCGTCAAGGAGTGTCAGCAAGCTCTGTTAAATTAAACAGGATTTGGTGTCCCCTTACTTTCTGATTTTATCTGCTTTTCTCACATTCCCTCAGTGTGTTTGGAACAGAAGGAAAAAAGCTGAGGCTTATGAATTTGATATACCAAACTCCTTGTGTGACCCTGGGCAAGTCTTTTCATGCACCTCAGTTTCTTCACTTGTAAAAGAATGTCGGCATAAACCTTACATGAGGTAGAGAACAGGCATGAAGTGGAAGCTTAATATGGCAGCCCCATTAGATGCCACACTCACACTTTATTGGTGTATCAGTTGACTGTTGCCACAATGTGCTGTGTGGCAAACTACCCCAGAACTCAATGGCCTGAAATAATAATCATTTATTCTCACTCATTTGTCTACAACTGAGCTGCTGCTGGGTTGGGCTAGGCTGGGCTTGGCTCCCAGCTGTTGGATCTAGGTCTGCTCCACAGGTGTCTCATCCTCTGGACCAGGATCTAGCTGGAGCTTGTTCTTCTCAAGGTGATGGCAAAAGAGCAAGAGGGCTGTAGCATAAGAGAGGGTAGAAGTGTTCATGTGTGTGTGAAAGCATGTCACGTCGCCTCAGGTCTGTTAACAGCCCATTGGCCAAACAGACCATCAATGGAGTGGGGAAGGATATTCCACCCATGGTGGGAGAGGAAGGGAAATGAATGTTTCCTCAATAAAAATCCAACTTCACAGTCAGAGTAGGAAAACAACTGTGGCCAACAGTCTCCAGAGTGGCTTACTGCAATAAAAGTTTATTTCCCGTTCATGAAGCAGCATGATATGCTGATGTTTCTGCTCAGGCAGTTCTCATCCGTGTAGTGACTCATGCACCCAGGCCCCTCTCTCTTGTCACTCTGCCTTCCTCTAGATCCTGGAAGTTTACTCCAGCCAGCCAGTGGATGGGAAAAGAGGAGGAGAGAGAGGACTGCGCTGGAGTTTTTATGGACCAGGCTTGGAAGTAGTCTCTATTACTTCTGCCCTCTCTCTCTGGCTAGGACTCAGTCACATGGTCTCACCTAACTGCGAGGGACGCTGGGAAATGGAGTGAAGCTGAAGGAGGAAAAGAAAAGGAGAGGAGGTGCCCGGGAGAAAGAGAAAGCAGAGTTGGGTGGACTTGGAGCAGTCTCTGCCACGTGCTGTTGAAGGGTCTGCCAAACTTGAGCAGGAGAACATCCAGACGTCCAGAGCCATTGACTCCGGAGGGTCTCGCTGGGACCTGATTCCTTTTCAGATACAATGCCAAGCGTTATTTAGGTGTTACCTTCCTCCGCCCCACCTTTGGCCTGAGCGTGGGAATATTCAGTTGTCCCAGTTGGATCCATAGTGAACTCCAATTCCGACTTCCTTTTATTTAGGAAACAAAGGAATCTGTTTCTTCTAGGTATGGCTATGGAGACGTATTTCAAACGTATCAAGCATGCAGGATTCCCAAACAAAGGAGCTTTAAGCAGACTTGTAGACGTTCTTTATTCTTGATGGAGCTCTGTGGCCCATCTCTAAGAAAGCGGGTGGCCTCTGGTATTTGTTGCTGAAGAACAGTGGTCAACTCTCTTAGTCTTAGCCAATCCCATGGATAGTGGTTTTAAAATATCTGCATATTCTTTGACACTTCTCCCACCATTTCTTGAGTATAGACTGTCCTTCATGACTTCATTGTAGTGAATAAAATGTGGCAAAAGCTATGCTTTTTGGTTAATGAGGGTAGGTCATAAAAGGCCGCATGGCTCTGCCTGACTCTGTCTCTCAGGATGCCTCAGCACTCTGAGAAAACTGGGCATCTACAAGGAAAGGCCACGTGTAAGGATTCCAGCCACAGCTTCAGCTGAGATTGGAGCTGCCAGCCAGCCTCGAGCACGCAATATTCAAGCAGCTGAAACATTGTGGCTTCAAACTGCCCCAGCTGATGCTGAGTGGAGCAGACACAAGCTGTCCTGGTCAAATTGCCGATTCATGAGCAAAATATGTGTTGTAGTTATTTTAAGTCGCTAAATTTTAGGATGTTTTGTTATGCAGCAACACACAACTGCAACACCATGAGATGGAAAAATCATACCGTAGTGGTGCCAGGGCTCAGGTCCCATTTGGGGATTTTTCCTAAATATCTTCCATAATACTCACACTTATACTTATTCAATAACTGTTTATTGAATGTGCGTGAAGTGTCTGGCAGTGTTCTGGATGTGGAAGATAAAAAAATGGTGAGATTCTTAAGTTACACGTCTAGTGTAGTAAATGAATGACTCCAAGCCACTCAACAAGCTCATGCTCATGTCTTGCACGCACTTGTGACTTAGGGTGTCATTTATATCCGACACCATTTCAGCCTGCTGCTTGAAACAGGTCGTATACTGTTCACAGATAGTATAGAGAAAGCCGAGCCATTCAAATCCAATTACATTTCCATCCTTTTTGTTGAGAAGGATGCCCTGGAAAAGGCAGAGGGAATAAGAGGGACCTAAGGGAGCCTTGATGACTGTCACCCTGGAAGGGGAAGCCTTTAGAAATTGGCCATGGTGCTCCATCCCTCAGGTCTGTCCAGTTTGACATTTTTTAAAAATCGGGGACTTGCATGGGGATGTAGATAGAATGTTGATTATATTAGGAAGGATGCAACTCTGCAAACTCCAAAGCAAGTGGAGAGATGGACAAAATACGATGAGATGAACCTGATAGGGACAGATGCCGAGCCTTCTCGGTCTGACCATAAACTCCACAAGTACGTGGAGACATGACTGACATGCTTCCCTCTCAAGTGGCAGTGATATTTGTGGCTGTATGAGTAGAAAGAAAGTTCAGTCCAGATTTCCTTGAATAGAAGGAAGACATTCATCCCTGCTTCAGGTCCTTTGCCCTTGCTGAGATGCTCACGTGAGATGCTCCTCTTAGTCTGGATAGTCACATTGTGAACCTTGGTATTTCACTGAGAAACCTTCTTAGGTGTCCTCTCCCCAGACAGCCCTCCTTGACCACCCATATAGAGGAACACCCTGTCATTCTCAAAACGCTTATTTTGTTTCATTTTTCTTTATAGAATGTGTCTCTACCAAACATGTTGTATATTCATTTCTTTGTTTATTGTCTTTCTCCCACATTAGGAAATGGGAGGCTTTATCTGTCTCGTTTACCACTGCAACCCTGGCACCAAATGCAATGCCTGATATATAGTAAGTGCTCAATCCATATTCTTTGTATAAATGCATGCAATTGCTAATCAAAATGAAATGAGCTACTCTGGGGGAGGTGATGAGCTCCCTGTCATTGGAGGCATTCAATGAGAAGTGCATAGCCAAGTATGTGGAGTGTTAGAGAGATGGTTCATACCTTGGGCCAGCATAGGCTCATAAGCAAGCAAATCTGCTTCTCCCTAGATGACCCCCCTGCTCCTTCTCTTGCTGCTATTCCAGTTGTGAAACAGCCTCTTTTTGGGTGCCAGTTTTGCCAACCTGAAAATAGCTGTGTGACTCTCACACAAAGGAGGTACAGGAAGCAAAAAAAAACCCAGGATGTGACCTCTGTATTTTCCAGACGGTCCAAATGCTGTTTCTCTTTGTAGGTCATGGAGTTTAAGGACTTGTCCAAGATAAAATTGTGAACAGAGTAAAGCGGGTCCTTGAGGTTCAGCCTGAGTAGTGATTGTTCTGTTCTGTGGAGGTGTGAGTGAGCCCCTGATAAACCTTGCCAGTTGCTTAGGTCACCCAAGTGGCTAACAGCCACAGTGTGAGTAAGAATATTATTGTATCAGTTTTCATCTCTGGTGCTGGAAATGATGCAATAATGTTGGCAACTAGCATTATCACACTGTTCCTGTGCTCCAGGCTCTGAGCTAAAGCCTTTATGTATATTATCTCACTTAATCCTCACTGAAACACTGGGAAATGGCACTATGTTGATCACCTCTGCTGTGCAGTGTAGGATCTGAGGCTTGGTCAAGGTCATAACAGCAGGTAATTGGCATTGCTGGAACTTGAATCCAGGTCTGGCTGATTCCAAACCCTGAGCTCTTAACCATGGCACCACCCTTGCCTAGACCTTGCTGCAGGGTTTCCAGAGTGGCAGCCTGGATCCAGCTGGCATATGTATTTTGTTTGCCCACATTAAATTTAACAAAAAACTTCAGCCAATACTCAAACATTGGAAGATTTCCAAGTCGAAGATCTGAGGACACTGGGTCTATATTTTCCCATGACAGCACCATGATTAGCAGCTACACCCTTGAAATGGGGCATGTTCTCTTCACTTCGCTGGATTCTCCACCACTCCCTAATGTCTTCCCAGCATGGAGAACAGTGTCAGTTGCCATTTATCATATTTGTACTGGTGTTTTACTTATAGTAGAGAAATATTTCTTGTCCCCAGGTCTCTATCTGTGGAAGTCAGCCTTCAAGATGGCCCCCAATGATCTCTGCCTCTTGTTCCCACCCTTGTGAAGTCCCCTCCTCTATTGTACCAGGGTTAGTCTGTGTGACCAATGGTATATGACAGAGGAGATAGCATATAATTTCTGAGATTAAGTTATAAAAGACTATACTTTCCATTTTGGTGGTTGGCTTTATCTGTCTTTCTCTTGTTCTGGGGAAGCCAACCTCCGTCTTGTGAGCAGCCCTGTGAGAGACCCAGGTGGTGGGGAGCTCAAGTCTCTGGCCAACAGCCTGCAAGGAGCTGAAGCTTGTCAATACATGAGCTTGAAGGTGGGTCCTGCAGCCCCTGTTGAGTCTGCAGATGCCTGCAGCTCTGGCTGACCATTCCACTGCAACCCAGCTAAGCCATTCCCAGAAACTGTGAGATAACAAATGTCTGTTGTTTTATATTGCTAAGATTTGGAGCAATTTGTTGCTCAGCAATAGATAAATTAATTCACTATCAAAAGTGGGGGGAAGAGGTAAATCGAGAGTGCCATGTAGTTCAAGAAAAATTAAGAAAGAGCATATTTATCTGTGGAAGTAAAGAATATTTGTATCATTATGAAACCTGCCATAGTTAGAACTGTGACTGGTATATGGGAAAGGTGAGAGGTGATAATCTTAATGAACCGGGCCTGTTTTGTTTCTGTTCACGGTCTCCTTGGCCCCTCTAGGTTTTGAGTCTTCCAAGCTTGCTGTAAAGCAGTGGTTTTCCAACTGTTTTTGACCTTGGCCCCTGCCCCTCCTCCCCCAAGAAGTATATTAAGTGCATTTCACTGTGACCCAGTACGCCCATGAGCACACACAAATGAAACAAAAGTTTCACCGGAACAGTACTCACTGTTACTGTAATTCTCTGTTCTCCTCTATTCCTTTACATTTTAAAAACCTTTTTATTTTGAAATTATTATAGACTCCCAGGAAGTTGCAGACAGTACACTGAAGTCCCCAGCATGCTCAGTGGTAACGTCTTATATAACTATAATGCTGTATCAAAACCCAGAAACAGACATTGGTGCAATTTATAGACCTTTTCCAGATTTCACCAATTGTTATATGCATTGTGTGTGTGTGTAGTTCTGTGCAATTTTATCACATGTATAGAGTTGTACAACCACCGCAATCCAGATACAGACCTCTTCCATCACCCCAGAGGGAATGCCCCATGCTATCCCTGTATAGTCTCACCTACCACCACCCCACCCCTACCCATAACCCCCGGCAACCACTAATCTGTTCTCCATCTCTGAAATTTTGTATTTTGAGATTGACTTTTTCCACTCAGCATAATGCCCTTGATGTCCATTCAAGTTGTTGAATGTATCAGTAGTTCACTCATTTTTTTTTCGGAGTAGCATTCCATGGTACGGAGCTACCACTTATTGAAGGTTATTTTGACTATTTCCAGTTTTTAGCTATTAAAAATAATGCTGCTATGAACACTCATGTATTATTTTTTGGCGTGCCTGGACCTATTTTCACTTCTCTGGGATAATGCCCAAGGGAGTGATTGCTGGGTCACGTGGTAAGGGTATGTTTAGTTTTGTAAGAACTGCCAAACAATTTCTCAGAGTGGCTGTGCCGTTTTACATTCCCACCAGCAATGCATAAGAGGTCCCGTTCCCTAGCATCCTCACCAGTATTTGGTATGGTCACTATTTTTAATTTTGACTGTTCTAATAGGCGTGGAGTTATATCTCATCAGGGTTTTACTTTACATTTCCCCAATGGCAAGTGGTGTTGAACGATTCCTTTCCATTTCATTATTGCATTAAAAATACTGATTGTGACCTGCCATTTTGATTTTATCACCCACTAGTTGGTTGTGACCAGCAGTTCAAGTACTGCTGCAGTGGGGTCGTTTCAATCAGCGTCTGTTATTCAGAAATCATCCCTTTAAAGTCTAGCTTCTCCTTTCACCTCCACAAGTCAGATGTTTCTGAAATTTTGTGGGTAACCCAGATGTCCTCTGGGGTCTGACGAAGATCTTAGATGAGAAGGACTCTCACTGCTGTTTGATGCTTTCCCACGGTTTCTTTGGATTTTTAGGGATATTCTGTTCTTCTGGTTACTTCTGGTCTCTCTGAGTTTTTGTGTCTCCACCCTGATTCACATCCAAACGTGGAGAGACCCTTGACCTTGATTTCCTTCTTCAAAACAACTATAAACCTAAGGCTGGTGTGTGCAGCACAACTTTTACCAAAGGTTTGTGGGTTAAGGGAAGGGGCAAATCTACCTTTTTTAAGACACACCCTTGATCCTAAAAGCCCATGTGGTGCCCTGGAGGAGCCCCCTCCGTGCTTCTCCTAGGTACCCCCAAACTCACACTGTCTCGCTGTCTCCTCATTTCCGTTTTCTGATTCCTCCTTCCTCTCTTCATTCTTCCCTTTGAGAAATACAACTGCCCTCTTTCCCTCCAGCAGAACCGAGCGCTTGTTCTTTGCTACCCTGGTTCTTCCTGAAAGGAGGTTTTGAGGCATCTCTTTCTATCACAAGTAACTGATGGAGATATTTCCCCAAAGATAGTTCCCTTCCTCAGTGGGATTTTGGTGTTAGCTGTTAATACCACTAGTGTCTCTGAACAGGGTACTTTTGTCTTTTGTGTTTTTCTTTCATTTAAATGTTAAAGAAGTATTTTTATTCCCAAATGAATCTCACCTCCCCCAACCCCCCTGATTTGTATATATCTCAATGGAAGGTCCCAGGTTCTGGCCTTTGCCTGCCCCTGATCTGTACGTGAAGTCTGCTCTCTGCACCAGTGCTTGACAACGCAGTTCAGTCCTCCATTCTGCCCCAGTTGTCATAGTCTGTAGTCATGTTTGGATGTGAATCAGGGCAGAGACACAAAAATTCAGAGAGACCAGAAGTAACCAGAAGAACAGAATATCCCTAAAAATCCAAAGAAACCATAACATAACAGAAGACTATAGACTGAATGGCTTATGAACAATGGATCATTTGTTAGCTTATAAACAATGGAAATTTATCTCTCATGGTTCTGGAGGCTGGAAAGTCCAAGAGCAAGGTGCTGACAGGTTCGGTGTCTGGGAAGGGCCCTCTTCCTCACTCGTAGACGGCTGTCTTCTCATTGTGGCCTCACATGGTGGGAGGGGCAATGGAGCTCCCTGGGCTTCTTTTCTACGGGCACTAATCCCCTCGTGAGGACTCCACCCTCACAACCTAATCATCTCTCAAAGGCCCCACCTCCGAATACCATCAGTTTGGGGGTTAGAATGTCAGCATATGAGTTTTGGAGGACATAAGCATTAAGTCTTTGGCACCAGTGCTCTAAATTGATAAAATTCTTTGAAAAGTCACTCTAACACAAGGTGTGTCCCCTAAAATCAAATAAGGCTTTGTTTCTAGGGTTGTGAAATTTCAATCTCTGTGCCAATGAAGAGATAGGGGCCATAGCTGGGATTATGAAATGAAGAATAAAATGATTATAGAGAATATGAGGACTTAGGTCTTCTTTCACTCCACCAAGATTGTTCTGTGGACATAGCAATGCCCTGTGAGTGACACAGAGACTAATAGGCTGTGGTTCCTGTCCTCAAGGATCATACAGTCTAGTGGAGGACACAGACGTGAAAAAAACCTAAACTCTTGGCCGGTGAAATAAGAGCACCTCCAACCCCATTTCCCTCTTGGAAGCCATCACTAGTGCCAGTTTCTTGTGCACTCGGAGATGCTGGTATTATGTATACACACACAAGAGATACAAGCCTATATGTACACACATACATATATTCTTTTATTTATTTATTTTATTTTATTTATTTTCACAAATGACAGTGTATTATTATACTCTCTGGACCTTACTTTTTCCCCTTACTATATCTTGGAGATTGTATCATATCAATGCAAATAATGGACATAATACTGATAGCTAAATTTATATACAATTACTGTGTCCGTGATCTGTTCTGAGCACTTCACATGTATTGACTCTGAGTCCTATGAGCAACGTGCTAGTACTTCCCTATTTACAGATGGAAAAACGGTGGCACAGAGAGGTTAAATAACTCAAGGTCACGCATCTAGTAAGTGGTAGAGCCAGGATTTGAGTGCTAGCCATTGGTCTTCACATCCACTATTTTTCTTTTTCTTACTAAAGGCTGCCTAAGATTCTATTATATGACATATCATATTGTACTTAATCAATTCCACATTGATCTACATTTATATTGTTTTCGGCAGTTTTTTACTACAAACTACTACCCCTAATATTCTGGGGGCCCACGACAGCGTATATATGGAGACTCACGTATGACGTCTAAATATTTAAATTATAAAGCAAGCTAGCATACTGTTAAATAAAATATATTCCATCCTCCTGCATAACAGATATAATTTCATAACACAATTTAAAAAGCATGAAAAGGGATGGTTCTTGTATGAGTGAAAGTGGGGAAAATATCCCAGATGACTGAATTTGATAAGGATTATGCAGGTCTGGGAAGTCTACTGATGGGTTGGGAATGTTTGAAAGAACAATAAAATAAAGACGTATGATTCACAAATTATTAGAAATTTATTCAACAATTTTTTTCTTGCTATCACTTAAGCATAATTACTAATTGTGTCGTTATGAAGATTTTCACTTAACTTGTGTTCTGTAGATAGTAATGATCTAAACAATTAAAAAATAAAATGTAATTATGTTCAAAGTGTACTAAATCTGAGTGGATATACAATCAATTCTCGTTATTCAGGGTAGTTATGTTCTATAACGTGATCACTGATGCCGAATTAGCAAATACGTTGCTCCTGGGGGACATACAGAGTTAGGTTCCTGTGAGCTTCTGGTCTCAACATTTTTGTCAGCTGCCCAACGAGTAAGCTTGGTTTCTGTGTGTTTCTGTTGAGGGACACTTTATTTAGTACATATCATTGATTCATTAGCATTGAACTCACAGGGCCAACAGCACCATAAAATGCCCGAACAAGGCTCATCTAACACGCGCATTTTCTCCGTCAGGCACATCACAGACGCTTGTGCTTAGGAGCACCAGACAGCACTGCGGCACCATGCCTGGGGACATTTCAAACAGTGAAATCACCAAAAAAGATGAGAAAGATGAGGTACTAAACAGACTGCAGAAAGGACGCTTGTTTACATTATGAGAGCCCAAGGAAGAAGGCAGCGCGTCGACTTGTTCAGCCTCAGCTGGAAACAGGTGTGCTGGGGACTCTGATTTTTTGGCATGCTGCACGTGTCCTCAAATAAATGCACAACTGCTGTGGATATTGATTTTAGGGTTACAAATAAATTTTATCAAGTAGGCGAATTCTCAAATATGGAATCCGTGAATAATGAGGATCGACTGTATTTTCATAAAAAACATGAATTTAATTATGTAAAAAACAAAAGAGTTGAAACAAATTTCAGATATATTTTAAACAAGGTGTTTTCTTCTAAAATATTAACATTATCTAGTATCCTAAAGCAAAACACAAATAATTATTAATGACTTTCAAAATTGTGAACCAACAGTATTTAAAAATAAAATTTTAAAATTTTTGTAGATGTAATTAAATTCAATGAATAATTTTATAAAAATTGAACTATTTGCAATTCTAGCATTCAATGTCTGTCTCATGGCCAATGTAAACAACCTGTGTTTTGCTTCGTATATGTTATGTCCAGACCTACATATGCACAAATACACGAATAACATGAGCTATTTACTGTAGAAAAATATTTCTTAGCTGTCATATGCAGCTATTGGGAAGACTGTGTTAATTTGTGAGTAATTCCTGCAGCTACAGGAATTCCTGTACTAATTTTTGGAGCCACGGACAAGAACAGGAAAAGGAGCAAGAAGATGGGCACTTGTACTACTGGGAATCATTATTATGCAAGAATCTATGAGAGAAAAGATTTGAGTGACAGCGCACTTAGGTAAGTGTATCTGTCATGCCAGTCATCCCTGAACACGGAAGCATATCATCTTCGGTGCTGGCAGCAGCTCAGCCTACAAACCTCTCTGCCTTTGAGGTGCAGCCGCCTTTTGCTTCCAGGATATAGAGCAGAGGAAGTATGTGCTCAGGGTCTGCCTGGTGCTTGTGTGTGGAGGGGGTCCTCTAAAGTGCAAGCCTCTCTTGCCTGGGTCTACGGAAGGACCCACTACAAACATTGCTGCAATGAGTTCAATCAAACCAACCATCACAAACTGTGCAAGTGTCTGTACAGGATAAATTCTCACTGTTTCTGTATTCATTTTCGTAGTTTTCACCAATTCTCGTTCATTTCTGACTTCTATTTAATTTGCATAATTTCTAGAACACTGGCCCCTTCTGCGTACTACACATATTTTGTTTATCTTCCTCCAGAAAGAATATGCAAAATCTCCACTTTCGTTTTAGCTAATTTGCTCATTTTAGAACTTGTATTTTCTCTTTTATGCAATGTGCTGCTCTCTGGCCTGGAGCCAAATTTCTAAGCTTCCTCCCAACCAAGCCTTATAAAAAGACAATTACAAGCTCACTGGGGAGGGAATAAAAATTTATAACAGGCAAGTAGAAAGAGAGTGTAACTTACTATCATTGCGCCTCCAGAAAGGAGGGTGGTTAATCCGTGCCTTCAGGCAAACCTCCTCTTTTCTAGTGAAAGTGTAGACATATTTCTGAAGCACCTTGCATGGTGCATGGGGTCAGGAGACCTGGGTCCAAGTGCCGGCACCACTACCTACCAGCCCTGGGCCCTTGGACAATCGCTTCATTTCTCTGAACCTCAATTTCCTCATCCAAGAAATGGAGGAGGTAATTGGGCTGTCGTGACGGTCAGTGAGATAAGTATCTGAAAGCATTTTGTAGTGAGATGTATATGGGAAGGGGAGGAGATCAAGCACTGGGTTTATTTTTATAATTCCCCCACCCCAGGCTAATTACTCTTCTGTAGTATTGTCTGAGCTAGTCTCAGTATTGCTCTATTTTTCTCATTCCATGCTGCCCAATACCTGCTCCTGAGCGGAATATTAATGCTTCAAAAGAGGATTCTGGAAATGTAAAAGGACAAGGTCATTTTGAAGGACATAGTGATGATGGGTGGAAGAAAATGTCAGAGTCCTGAAATTAAGATCAAATGATATCTGGAATTGGTTGAGAGATGTTTACAGAAGTTGGGGGGAGGTTTCCAGATATGGAAGTGGGAGGGGAGGCAGGGTCTGGGACTGGCCCGCTGTATTAGTCTGCTTGGGCCACCATAGTAGAATACCACAGGCTGGTGACTTAAACAACAGAAATTTATTTTCTCACAGCTCCGGAGGCTAGAAGTCCAAAATCAAGGTGTGGGCGGGTTTGGTTTCCTCTGAGGCCTCTCTCCTTGCCTTGTAGATGGCCGCCTTCTCGCTGTGTCTTCACATGGTCATCCTTCTGTGCACACACATCCCTGATGTCTCTCTCTGTGTCCATATTTCCTCCTCTTATAAGGACACTAGTCAGACTGGATCAGGGCCCCATCCTAACAGCCTCATTGTAATTTAATCACCTCTTTAAAGGCTTTATCTCCAAATACAGTTATATTCTGAGGTACTGGGGGTTAGGACTTCAATGTATGAATTTTGGGGGAACATAATTCACCCCATAACACCCATCAGCATTTAAACCACTCTGACCCCTAGCCCTCTGTGAACTCATGCAAACGTATGAATTCTTGTCCCCAGAGTGTATACCGATGCATATTGTAACCAGCTGAGTAAACCAGGGGGCTCTCACTTGGGAGTCTGTGTTTCACTTGACATGGTTCATTCTTTCATTTGCTCATGCATTTATTCAACAAGCATTTTGTGGGTGCCCATCAGGTACTGGGCACTAGGCCAGGTGCAGAGGCTTCCAAGGCATCTTGACCTCTCATCTTGAGATGTTCATGGTCTCTAATGGGAAACAGACATGTAAATAAATAGATGTGATGATGTGTAATGTGTACCAGATTCATTGGTGGCATGGGCTGATCCACGTGGCTGTGGACATCTGAGCTGAGTCTTTAGGAATGTGTAATGCCACTAACAATAATAGCTATATTTATGGGCTCTTTACTATGTGGCAGGCTTGGTGCTATATGTTTTACTTGTGTTGTCTCAATAATAATAATCTCAACCACAACTACTACTGGGTTATGAAGCCCTTATGACAACCCCAGGAGAGAGATTATTATCCTCATTTTACTCATGAGGAAACAAGGGCCTAGAGAGCTTGTTATGGACTGAATGTTTGTGTCCCTGAAAAATATACATGTTGAAGCCCTAAATCCCAACGCGATGGTATTAGGAGGTGGGGCCTTTGGGAGGTAATTAGGTTTAGATAAGGCCAAGACGATGGAGCTCATGATGGGATTAATGCTCTTGTAAGAAGAGGAAGAGACATGAGAGGTCTCTTTCTCTCCACTCGCACACGGAGGAAAGGCCATGTGAGCACACAGTGAAGAGGTGGCTGTCGATAGGCTAGGAAGAGGCTCTCCTCAAGAGCTGACACTGCTGGCACCTGGATCTTGGATTTCCCAGCCTCCAGGACTGTGAGAAATAAATGTCTGTTGTTTAAACCATCCAGCCTATGGTGTTTTGTTAGGGCTGCCCAAGCCGACTCAGACAGAACTGGAGGAACCTGCCAATAGTCTCATGGTCCTACGTGGCGGAGCTGGGATTAGAAGCTATGTTGGTGTCAGTCTCATCAGAAGTGAGGCAGGGAGGGACCAGGAAGGAGGCAGAGAGGTCTGGTACAGGCTGTCCTGTACTTAGCCCCTCTGTGCCTCAGTGTCCTCGTCTGTAAAGTGGCGAAGACAACAGTAGTATTTGCTTCCTAGGATTGCAAGGTGCTTAGAAAAGCACCTGGCACGTAGCGAAGGCTACGTTTGAGTTTGCTGTCATCACATTGTCGATGGATTTGACGGATGCAGGGAGGTGTTTACTATGATCCAGGTAAGAGATAATGAGGGCCAGACTCACAGAGAGGCAGTGGGGATAAAAAGCTGAAGAATTTGAGAGCTAATCTCCATAGAAAATAAGCAGCGGTGGATGTGATGTAGTGGGTGACAGAGAGAGGTCTCCAGCTGGCTTGGGTGACATAGTGACATTAATAGAAATACCCAACACTGTGTGCTAGGCTCTGTGCTAAATGTCCCTCCCTATGTATCCAGAGCCTCAACAGCTCGATTGTTTTTTCATAATATTTATCCTACCACCCGACGTATGTATAAATATATAGTATGGTATATAGTATAGTAAGTAGCCAGGGACAGTAGCCTAGCCAAGTTGACATATCAAAAAAGCCATCACAGAGATCAGAGATCAGGCAGCCTGACCTTCGAGAGCACCCCGTTCCCCATGACCTGTTCATGGAGTTTAACGGGCCCCCGGGGGAGATACGGAAGTGTCCTGAGAGGTTGGCTGATAAGTGTGCGGGGGTGAGGGTGTCACCAGTGCAGGGGTGAACTGGCTCTTTGAAGAGGGCCCCAGGGCAGGCTGCCTGAGCCAGGGTTTTAAGGAAAGTGGCAGTCAGATGTCAGGTAATCTGCAGAGTCAGGAGGTCAACCAAGAAGAGAGAGCCTGAGTTACACCAGCAACAGATGCCGCGTCAGGGGCAGAGGCAGCGCGGATGGAGGCAGGAAAACCCCTGGGCTTGGGACCTCCCGGGAAGGAGGAAAAGAGAAGAAGCCCCCAAAGACTGAGCATTTCTCCCGGGGAGGGGGGCTGCTGAACGAAGCCCTGGGAGACTGCTTTAAGCAGGAAGAGACTGAGTCCCCTTTAATCGGCTCACCCACTCCCCATCTGCTGGAGTGGGCTGCCAAGCAATGCCCCAAGAAAGCAAGCAAGCTGCATTTCCCCCCAAATGTGAGTCAAGTGTTCCCCGGACACATACAATTTCGCAGCTTCTCCCATTTGCTTTGTCTTTCTCCTGTCCCCCTGTCTGTGTGTTTGCTGTGAGCGGGGGATAGTAGTCCTCACAGCCCCAATATGGTGACTCTCTGGGGGGCTGTGTTAACTATGCTCTTTAGATGCAAGGAACAGAGACTCCCTGGGCCTTCCTTAGGGGAAAGGGGTGTTGCAGGTTGGGGTTCCAGGGAAGTAGACTCTGAGACGGTTTAATGTCCAGGATGTTTTTAAGGAGTGCCCTTGGATTAACTCCTGTCTAAGGGGAGAAAGGAAGTGGGCTTAGGCAGAGGGAGATGTCAAGCTGTGACAGCCTCAGTCCCCCTGATACCCCAGGGGGTGTCTGGCACTAGAGTTGTCCCCAGATGGGCTGAGCCAGCCATCGGAAGGGCCAGGTGGCTCTCTGCAGCTAAGACAATACTGAAGGGCCTGAAACTTGGCTGCTGACAGCACCCCCAGCCAGCTGGGCAGCGAGCCCTCCCTTGAAGGAGGACCTGGGCAGTGCCTCACAATGGCCATCCCAGGGGATTAAGGTAAGAATGCCTTAGGGCTGGAGCCCCACTGCTGCCAGCAGCCCCCTAGGAACTCTGAGTTTCTCCCCCTCCCCTTGGCTTTCATGACCGCCGTGCCTTCCCTCTTATATACTGTCTACTTCCTCTGTGGGTCTGGTCTGCTCTCTCCTGGGCACCACCTGGATCATGGATCATCCTTACCCTTTTCTCCTGGCCAAATTCTGGAGGAGCGATTCACTTTGACCTCGGTCTGTGATTCTCAAACTGTGTTCCATGGAACACTGGTTCTGGAGATGTTAATACGTCCTTCAAAAGCTGGGAGATACTACACAAAGTTCACTGTACTTTTCTCTCTTCTTTTGTGTGTGTTTTAAAAGTCTCCATAATAGAAAACATAAGTAAGTATATCTCCTTCATACAGAAATGTCAGCTGGTAGTGAGAGGAGGTGATGTAGGAAACAGGTGAAGGTTTGGATTCTGAAGTTTGAGTGAGGTTGACTCCAACACCTCCTAGACGCATGACCTTGGGCTAGTGACTTAACCTGCCTCTGCTGAGCTCTGCTTCCCTGAACAAGGGCAGGGGGCTCTTGATAGAGAGGGTCGCCGAGGGACTGGCATGCCCATGGCAGTTATTTAATGGAAAAACATCATATGAAGCCCAAACTGTATTTTAAAGAAGTTGGACATGTATGTATACAAGGACCAACTGGAAAAAATAATTTTATGGATGCCTCATTTCTGAGAGACTGTAAAACATATTTTTCTGTATAGACATAGATCTGTCCTTGGTGTAAGTGTGTCCATGCGTGCTTGGAGACAAGCTGTCTCTTGGGCTGGAATTCTGGGCCCACAAGGAAATTCTACAAGGCCCAAGGAAGAAGAAAAGCAGATCTCCGACCCCCTGGCTAGGAAGGCTTATGGCCTGCAGATGGGGGGGGCGGGGACTAGGCAGGGATTTTCCCTCACTAAGACTGCTGAGATTGGTCTGTGAGGCCAGGCCCCATTTTGGTCATCATTCATGTGGCAAAAAAAGAACGGGCTATCCCAAGAAACAGCAGACCCCTGGCAACGAATGAAAGCAGCAGGAGCGGAGAAGCCTCCTGCTCCGTCATAAAGTATTAGTTGCCAGATGCCAGGGCGGCATTCCAAAGGCTGGTGGGGTCCCAGGGGCCAGAGGGGGTCCTGGCAGACAGATAGC
Organism: Equus caballus; assembly: GCF_041296265.1. NCBI lineage: Eukaryota > Metazoa > Chordata > Mammalia > Perissodactyla > Equidae > Equus > Equus caballus. The sequence continues at coordinate 35,000,742 of NC_091698.1, forward strand.
AGAGAGGTGGTGGCTGTGGTGCTGGCAGCATGTTGATCTCTCTAGAAAGGACCAAGGACCGGCCAGGCTGGCAGCCACAGCGCCCCGGGCCACGGCTCCTCACAAACAGGTCAGAATAACAAGAATGAGAATCCTGGGTTTCTCTAGCATTGATTGTCTTCATTGCGCTGTGCCCTGCAGCGTTATTTACAATCATGAAAAATGGCACATAGGCCACTCGTGGAGAGCTCTGTGGCTGGCAGGAAGAATGCGGAGATGGTTAGATTCTGAAGCGTAGGGCACTCTCAACCGGACTAGCCACAGGTATGTGCTCAAGAGCCTTTCACTTAAGCAAATTATTGAAATTAAAGAAATTATAAAAGTTGTGCTTGCTATTAAAAAAATCAGCAATACAGAAGCATAAACAGTAAAAGCTAAAAGTCCCTCTTTCCTTCCCTCCCCAGCCCACACCAATGCCTCTCTCTCCCCAGAGGAGAATCGTCAGTTTGGTGTGTGTCCTTCCATGCCAGAACATAAAGATTTACCTCCTTCATTCAAATGGCCACATAACTTTTCATTATAAGGATTGTTGGAGATTGTTGGAGATGCTGTAGGGAATATAGCTTGGTGATTCCCAAACTGTGTGTGTGTGTGTGTTTTTGCACATATGTGTCGATGTTTCCTTGGTGGAATTTCTAGATCAAAAGGCACGCACAGGGCCTGGCCCCGTGGCTGAGTGGTTAAGTTGGCACACTCTGGTTCGGCGACCCAGGGTTTCACTGGTTCGGATCCTGGGCGCGGACATAGCACCGCTCATTAAGCCATGCTGAGGCGGCGTCCCACGTGCCACAACCAGAAGCACTCGCAACTAGAGTATACAACTATGTACTGGGGGGCTTTGGGGAGAAGAAAAAGAAGAAGAAAAAAAAGAAGCTTGGCAACAGATGTTAGCCCAGGTGCCAATCTTTAAAAAAAAAAAAAGGCACCCACATTTTAAATGGTGCTGAATTGCCTTACAAAAAGGCTTTACATTCCTACTGGATATTTCTATGCTTTTGCTTTTGCCAATTTGAGAGGTGACAACTGCACCTAATTGTTTTATTTTGCTGTATTAAAAGAATATTTTATTTTATTTAAAAAATGTCAGTAGATACAGATAATATTTATCATTTTCAGCATTTTTAAGTGTACAGTTCTGTGGCATTAAGTACATTCATATTGTTGTGCAAACATCGCCACCATCCTTCTCCAGAAGTAATCTACTTTCTTTCGATTAACTAGCGAAGATCTTTTCATTTATCTGTTGACTCTGTTTTCCTTCTCTCCCTCTCTGTCTTCCCTCCCTCCTTTTTTCTCTCCTTCCCTCTCTTTCTTTCTTTCACCTTATGTTCTTTGCAGATTTTCTAACTAGGCTGATATCCTTTTTCTTCGTCTCTCTCTTCCCCCATCCCCCAAATTAGGGGCTTTTCTATATTATGAGTATTATCTATTTTTCTTTTAAAATATTTTGCTTGGCTCCTTATATATTATATTAGTTCTAATCTTTACAGCATCTCTGCAAGACAAGTATTCTTATTCTCATTTTGCAGGTGAAGAAGTTAAAGTTTAGAGATGTTACGTGACTTGCCGAAGGTCCCAGAGCTCATAGGTGGCAGAGATAAGATGGGCCTCTGGCTCTCTCTGGCATTTTCACAGTCTCAGGCCAAAGGGAAACTGCTTGAGGCTGGAAGACTCTGCTAAGGCTGGGCAAGTCCAGCAGGGCGTCTGGGAAGCTGGAGGTCTTCCAGAGACTTCGGGGGAAGGCTGGGGTGAACGAGTTTGGGGGCATCTAGAAGTTGGTGTTGCTAAACAAAGAGGAAACGAGAGATGGGCTCTTCTCTTCCCCTCCGGCAGCATGAAGGGCTATGGAAGTACTAATGAATTTGGGGTCTTGTGGGTATTCCCTGCCCCCTTACCACTGTGGCTGCAGAGTAGAGGCCAGGGTGGGGTGGGGGTGGGGGACGTTTGGAGGTCCTTTCTGGGTGCTAATTCCAGGAAGTTTCTTGTTCTTCCTCTCTCTCACATCCAATCAATCACTGAGTATGGCGGATTTTATTGTAAGGTCACTTCACTTCTCTTTGTCCCCTGCCCAGAGCCTGGCCCAGGTCCCCATCGTCTCTTCTAACTGGCCTTACCACTTCGTCTCTTGCTCCCTCCAATTTCCCCTCCACGCTGTAGCCCGAGTGGTCTTTTCTAAAGTGCACATTTAATTGTGCAACTCTTCTGCTGAAAACACATGGATGGCTCTGCAATGCCTGTCAGATGATGGCCAAGCTCCTCAGCCGGGCTCACAGGCCCTTCACCTTCTGGCCCCTGCTTATCTCTACCTTTCCCACTGTTACCTGCTTTGCTCTATGCGTCAGTTAGATTGAATTCCATGAACATAGCTAACTTTCTCATGCCTCAAGGCCTTTGCCTATACTGTTCCCTCTCCCTGGAATGCTGTTCCCCGGCTAACTCCTACTTAAATTTTATATCTCTGTTTAGACAACTGGGAAACCCTCCCTGGCATGATCGCTCGATTATGCACTGTTGTGGACCCTCTTTGCACACATCCTACTATCGTGTAATTTTCTTTCTGCTTGTGTGTCTATCCCTTGACCCCGGTTGCACATTAGAATTACCAGGGCTGCTTTTAAAATACTGGTACTGGGGCCACACTCCCCAGAGATTCTGAGTTAATTAACCAGAAGTGGGACCTGGGCTTCGGTAGTTATTTATTTATTTTAAAAAATTCTTTTTTGCTGAGGAAGATTCACCCTGAGCTAACATCTGTGCCAGTCTTCCTCTACTTTATGTGAGGGTCGCCACCACAGCATGGCTGACAAGTGGTGTAGGTCTGTGCCAGGATCCAAACCTGTGAACCCATGAACCTGGGCTGCCAAAGTGGAGTGCGCCAAACTTAACCACTGAGCCAAGGGGCCAGCCCTGGGCTTCGGTAGTTTTAAAAGCTCGCTGGATGATTCTAATGTGCAACTGGGGGTGAGAACAGGGCTCCACAGGAAGCTCCGTGGGGCCAGGGGTCCTGTCTGTCGTAGTCATCATTCTAAACCCCTCACTCAGCACTGGAGTGCTCAGGTATTTAATAAATGTGTTGAATAAACAAATGCAGCAGTTTCTAGAAGGGATGCAGGAATCATTAAGAACAAAAATGATGCATACCAAACACACATTGGATAGCAAATTAGTGCTTTTTAAGGGTTTTAGAGAACAATCGCTAACCTGTCCTTTAAAAACTCCCCAATCATTGTGGTCACTTGGAAAAAATGTGTGTAGTTTTGTTTACTTTAGATTTGTAGTAAAAATTACACATTTAGGCCATTGTCACTGCGTGGCTTGCTCCCCTTTGGAAGCCTTCTCTCCTCCCCAGATCCCCTTTGAAGCAAATGCTACACTGTCAGATGCCCCGAAACCCACCTCTGAAAGACTTGTGTGTAATTTAAGTTTGGATGAAAATTTCGTTTTCATTACTTATGCACAGTAAAATGTAATAAAAATTCCCCGGCCAACGTCTCTGCTGTCCTTCTGCTCCAGTGGCTTGCTCCAGTTTTCCTTGTCTCTAGTCTCTTTGCCCTTCCTCTCTTCTCTGAAAAAATAATTCTTTCCAACATCTAGCAGCTCAGCTCTTTCCCTCTGCTCTCATATTCCACACAGCAAGCCTAAAGCCAGAAGCAAGCTGGACAGTGACCATTCACTGTTTGTCCAGTGCTTTCCTGGGGGTGTTCAGGCGCTCATCCTGACCTGCCATTAAAGCCCGTTCTGTCAGGAACCATCCACACAAGCACTGACACTGCACAGGCTTCCAGGAGCGAGGTACCACTCATCTCAGTGCTGTGTCACCCAGGAGGTATGTGGGGAGGGGAGGGGCAGGAGACATGGAATGGGGGAGGAGAATGGAAATTCGCCAACCCCGGGAGAGCTTCTCCCCACACAAGGTCGGATGTAAGACCAGTATAAGCATAAGGGATGGCTTGGGGGGCTGGCCAAAGTCACCCCAAGCAGACATGCAACTATCAACATCCTTTAGCCAGTGACCACCAGGGACACACCTGAAGCTGAATTGGTTGGATTTATCGCCCTTTGCAATGGGAAGAACTCATACCTCGGGGACCTGTGGGGCGTCTCAGTAAGAGGGTATTTGGAGGGCTTGCTACAGGATTTGGCTTGTGTTGTTAGGTGATTTTGAGGAAGGTTAAAGGGAGCCGGGCTTTGCTCTGGATTGGACGTAATTCTGATTGAGCATCCGTATAGTTTGCTAGGGCTGCCGTAACAAAACACCACAGACTGGGTGACTCAAACAACAGAAGTTTATTTCCTCAAAGTTCTGGAGGCTAGAAGTCCAAAGTCAAGGTGTCAGCAGAGTTGGTTTCTCCTGAGGCCTCTTTCCTTGGCTTGCGGATGGCTGCCTTCTTGCTGTGTCCACACACGGCCTTCCCTCTGTGCCTGGGTGCCCCTGGTGTCTCTTTCACATGTCCAAATTCCTCTTCTTACAAGGAGGGCAGTCACATTGGATTAGCAGCCACCCTACCAGCTTCATTTTAACTTAATCACCTCTCTAAAGACCCGACCTTTAAATACAGTCACATTCTAAGGCATAAGGCTATGGGCTTCAACATACGAATTTTGGGGGGACACAATTCAGCCCATAACAGTACCTTAATACATCTTGTATATGCGGTGGGGGAAATGATTGAGGCTAAAGCTGGCATTGATAAAGCAGCAGTGGCCACTCGTTAGCCAGGACAGGAGGATGTCTAGTCCTTTTTGTGGTTTGGACAATGTTCACGTCTTGTCCATGTTGAGATGTGGTTGTGGATTGGTCTTGATTTTGTCTTCATCCATCACAGTCAAAGAATGGCCTTGTCACATGTTGATAGACTGTGAAATTATTAATTTTCAACAGGAGAGCACCACGACCTGGCTGTGGAAGTTGCCAGCTTGTAGCAACTCCAAGGCCTCATTGATAGAGCCAGGCCAGTGCCCAGCTATCAGGGAATGCTTTCTCTTTCTCATGATCTAGGCACACACGGTGCTTGTTAAGCAAATGCAGCTTTGGGGCAGTTACCACATTTTCCCACTTAGAAATTCTGTTGCCAACACTGGGTGACCAAGGGAGTGTGGCAAAACTCTAGTCCCCTTCCAGGAACGCAGGGAACCTGAAGATCTGAAAGTTCAGGAAGCAGGTCTTCTGCTGCTCACTTTGAGCACACACCCTGATGCTGGAGTGCCATGTTGGAACACTGAGAATTCCTTGGCACCCCACTTCACCTGGTGTGTTAGTTTTCTGTTGCTGTGTAACAAATTACCGCAAACTCAGTGGCTTAACATAGCACACATTTATTATCTCACAGTTTCACTGGATCAGGAGTTCAGGTATGGCTTAACTGGGCCTCTGCTTAGGGTAACACAAGGCTGCAGTCAAGGTGTTGCCCAGGACGGGTTCTCATCAGAGCCTCAACTGGGGAAGGCTCTGCTTCTGAGCTCACCTGGGTTGTTGGCAGAATTCATTTCCTCGTGGTTGGAGGACTCATGGCAGCTTGCTTCTTCAAAGATAGCAATGGAGAGACAGACTCTAGCAAGCTTGGCACTACGTGTACATCCCCTCACCTTTGCCACATTCTATTGGTTAGAAGCAAGTCACGGATCCTGCCTATGCTCAGGGAAGAGAATTAAACAAAAGCATGAATACCAGGAGGCAGGATCAAGGGGGTCTGCCCACCACACCTGGGCTGTATGACCATTTTGGGAAATGTGCAGAGTGTTAAGTGATTCAGGACTAAGATGGCTGCAGGTCAGCCAAGCCAGGCAGGGCAAGTCAGGGAGAAGGCACAGAGGTGTGGCAGAAGCCATGGCAAATCCTCTGTGCCCCCTGATACCTTTGTTTTTGAGGAAGATCTGATTTTGGGAAAGAGCCAAAAGGCAGCTGGGGTATAATTTCCTCAGGTGACTGCTATGAGGGGACATGCTTCACAGGTTTGTGTAAATTTAGGAAGCCATTGGCAATGGCACAAAGGAAGAAATTAAGAGTAGGTAGACAGAAGATGAGTTGACGGGTTATCAACTGTACATGAAGGAGAAACAGAAAGGAGCAGGGAAAGGTTTAGAAACATCCAGGTCTGGCAGTGGGATAGACCAAGAACAATACTCAAGTGAGGGAGTTGAACTAGATGCAGAAATTCTGTGCACAGGCAGAGAGGGGGCTATGGGTACATTTAGCATCTCCTTCCCGAACAGAAAAGGGAATCCAGGAAGGTCTTCAGCCTAGATGTCTTTAGAGGGCAGGTGAGGATGAGGCCATGCCAGCCTGCCTGTCACCACGTCTGGGGCAGCACCTTGGAGTGACAGGGGACTCAGAGTGATGAGATTCTGCTGAATGTTTGGACACCGAGTGCCTTACAGAATAAATCCTCCTTAATGATAAGTCTGACTAAGGCAGGGAGTGTAACCACGAGGCCCCTAGAGCCAGTTGGAACAGACCCATCTCTTATCAACAGAGTGATTAAGAATTGTTTTTCAGAACATTTGCACAGTCACGTAGCCAGAGCATGCAGAGAACAAGAAATCTTGACCTGAAATGACCCCGGAACAAAGATTCTTCTCCCCATGGAACCAAAGGACTGGGACATGACCAGAACTTAAAAGTCGGACTCTCATCAGAGGCGAGGGGTCTGTCATCCAGGAAGTTCCAGGGTTAGAATCCCTTTCCCATCTTACCATAAATGTTCAGAACCTTACCATAAATGCTTAAAGCCCACCAATCAAAACCTGTTCTCCCAGCATTTCTGCGTGCCAGCCTGTTTTCCCTAACCTCTTAAATTTCGCCCCCACTCCTGGATCAGGGAGACAGGTCTAAGGGTATGTGCTCTTTGTCTCCTTGCAGATTGATCTTGCAAATAAAGCGACTTTTCTTTTCCTAAAGGCTGATGCTGTGATAAATTGGCTCATTATGCACATTGGGTGGTGAGCTCTTGCTTGGTACCAGAAGCTCCACCTAAAAAATGTTAGAACCAAACACAGTTATCCATACCTGACCTTTCAAACTCAGCATGTGACTATGTTCTGGGCCATATAAAAAGTCCCAAGAAATTTAAAATGATTGAAATTATACAGAGTATCTTCTCTGATTACAATGAAATTAGATTAGAAATCGATAACAAGGTATCTACTTTTTGGAACTCTGTAGTTTGGAAATTTAGCAACATACTTCTAAATTATCCATGGTCAAAGAAAAAAATCACCAGGGAAAATAGAAAGTATTCTTAAATGAATGGCAATGAGAATACAACTTTTCAAAATCTGTGTGATGCAGCTAAAGCAGTGCTTAGAGGGAAATTTATAGCTTTAAATGCTTATATTACAAAGGAAGAAAGGTTTAAAGTCAATGACCTAAGATTCCACTTTAAGAAGCTAGAAAAAGAAGAGCAAAGTAAATCCAAAGTAGAAGAAAGGAAATAATAAAGGTAAGAGCAGAAATCAATGAAATAGAAGAGACAAACAATAAGAGAAAATTAACAAACATTAATCCTCCCCCTCTTCTCTCTAACCCCAGCTGACTGGTTGATAATTCATTTGGAGTGAGGGGAAAGAGTATGAAATAATAGTTAATTCCGTACTTCCTTTTGAGTTCTTCATGCTTTCATATCACAACCAGAGGAGAACGTTTTTGCCAGTAGGTGGCAGCGCTGGCACCTGGAAAACCCGGACAGGCTGCGTGTTGGGTCGACTTGGGGATCAAGATTGCCGCCCGGCTGACGGCTGAGAGGGAGTCATTTGAAGACAGGGGAGCGAGTCAACTCCAGAAAGCAAATCCTCAGTCACACTTAGAACAGGAAAAAGCGATTTTGCAAAAACACCTGAAGTCTAAACGCCCGTGCAACCAAAGCTTGAAAAACTTGTCTCTTTAAAGCCAGAGGTTCTTTCCTGGAGTGCTGCGGCTGGGCTTCGGGGTCTCAGAAAACTCCTCCTCCCATTGTGTGCATATCTGGGCCATCCCACTACCATCCCCTTGGGGAGATCGTCCACATTCTCTATCGGATTCTCAAAATGGACAGGGACTTGAAACAATTAAGGTCGCCTGTTACTAATGCTCCATTAAACACCACTTAGAAGTTAATCACGCATAAGATAAGTGTGGGCTGTAAAGAGAGGCGGTTAAGTGCACTCAGGCCTTGTGTGGGAGGTGGGAGAGGCCGGACTCTGCTAGTTGCTTTTATAATTTTTTTCTTCCTGAAGGACCAACGCTGTGAGAAGCCCCTCAAGGAGTTGGAATCGGAAAGGGAGCGACCACATTTTGCAGGCCTACTATGGGCGCCAAACGAGTTGCCTTTCATAAATGTCCTCATTTAATCTTTGCCGTAATCCATTGAGTTCAGTGTTCACATCTTAATACTATACCCCCAAATCCCGTAAGTGAAGGCGTTTGTGGATCCAGACTTTAAGTGAATGTACACGCTATTCCCCTCTTTTACAGACAAATCTTCCATGCGATTTCCTTTATCTAAGTGAACTTTCCTTTTAAAATAGCCTTTCGTTTATTTCTTTGGTCTAGCTCCTTCAGTCAAGAGCCACCCTCAGAACTGGCAGCATAAACGCAGACGGAAGAGCAGCAGCCAACACGATGTTAGGTTGAACCTAGAAGACAGTCCTGGAACTTCACTTTTCCCTTCTCGCCGGCTCACGAGGTGGCCGGTGGCCCTGGCGGGCTTTGGGCGGGAGAACCCGGGGCCGGGGCTCCAGGGCCGCAGCCGCTCGGGGCGGACGGGCAGCGGGAGGGCTGGGAGGGGTTAGGGCCGGGTCCCACGTGGCCGCGGCGGCCGCAGGGCTCCCCGGACCCCGCCCGGAGGCGGCCGCGCGAACTGCAGAGCTGGAGGCGCAGGGCAGCAGGCGAGCGCCCCGGGGCCCCCGAGCCCGGCGCGCCTTGGCGGGCGCCCGGCGAGCGCGCAGCCCCGCGGCCGCTGGCTAGCCCGGCCGGGCGGCCACTGCTGCCTCACTCCTTCCTCGGCGTCCCGGGCCTCAGAGCCGCTGTGAGGAGGATGAGTCTCTGGAGCTGGTTCCTGCTGCCGACCCTCTGCCTCTTGCCCACGAGCGCAGCCCCTCGGCGCGGCGCGCCCGCCTCCGCCAACTGCGAGCTCAAGCCCCAAGTAAGGCGCGGGTGAGGCGGCCTCCCGGCACCTCCCGGGGGTGGTCACCTTCCGAACCCCGCGAAGCGCCGCGCATTCGGACCCCGAGCCGACTCTGGGGACCGGGCTCCCACTGCGCACGGCGGCGCCTCTGTGCTCTCGCGTCCCGCCGCGGCCCCGGGTCCTGCTTTCCCGCGGGGCGCAGCCCTCCGGCCGCGTGAGACCTTGTCCCCCAGCCCTCGCCAGTCGTCAGCCGAAGGGAGTCCAAGCGGGGTCCCCTGGGTCTCTCCATCCTGCTTCGCAAGAAATCCGGGGGTGAATCCCCGAAGACAGAGGAGGCACATTTACTTTGGAAGTTTGTTCTGCGCTCTCTTCCCTAGTGTTTAATTTCTCCTGTTCTTAGCGAAAATGGTAAAAGCACCCCGCCGCTGCTTGATTTAACCTTCGTATATTCAATGTTTGAGTTAGAAGGGATTTTGGGGAGCTGAAGCCAGCTTCCTTGTTTTACCAATCTGGGAAACTGAGGCTCAGAGAGCGACCTTTGTGGTTCGGGTCACAGAGCGCATTCGCAGAGTAACCGGGTCTGACAGCCTTGCGTTCGCGCACATGGCGCTTCTTTAGATAGTCGCATCAGCGTTTTGAGGGTGAGGGGAACCGGGGCGACGGAGGCCCAGGGACCTGCCCGGCTCCACTCAGCCCTGTGGGAGCAGAAGCCGAGCGGAAACCAGGCAGGTCTCGCGTCTGCGAGGCTGGACCTCTTTCCAGACGAATGTTTCCTTTTCCTGATCAGTTTTCTTACGCTCGGGATTTTCTGTCGCTCTCTAGTCTCTCTCGTCTAAGCGCCGTGGAGGTTGAATTTTGCGAGTTTGTATCGGTGGGTCCGATCTCTGTGGATCCCTGGCCATGGGACGTGTAATTCTAGGCTTGTGCTTCGGGTGGCCTGTGCGCCCTGGGGCGCCGGGTGCCGGCGTTTAGGGGTCAGCCCACCTTCGTTGACACCTGCGCAGCACCCGGGTCCGCGTCCACCTCTGGGTATTCATAATTTTATTCATTGTCCTAACCACGGCAAAGGAGAGGGTGACCTCCCTAAGCCGTTCCTGGCACACGGGGCTGGCCGGGGAGGCGCGCGGTGTTGCTGAGGCGCCCGGGGCTGCTGAAACGCGGGGCTCTCCGTCCAGGAACGCAGGAGGCGCTGTGGCTGCAGAGGGAAGCCTGCACCGGGGAGACCCCAAACTGCTGCGAGGTGGCAGCTGCGTGCTCGTTATACAAAGCAGAAGCCCAGCCTTCCTCTGAAAGCAGAGTGTCTTTCGCTTTGGCAAAATCTATTACCAGCTCGTGATTATTTTATTACAGATGAGTCCTGATAAACTCTCTGCTCTCTTCTTTTGAATTTATCTTCCCGGGTCTTTTATTCTATACCAAACTTTTTGGTCTCAGGACCCCTCTACCTTCTATAAACGTATTGAGGACTCCAGAGAGATTTTATTTATGTGGGTTAACTGAAATATTAGTAAAATGCAAGTTTAAAAAACAATGTTAGTAAATACACAAGCACATAAGCCAATAACCGTCAGAGCGGTGATATCACACGCACGTAGCCTCTAGAAAATTCTGTTTGTACACTTGTGAGAGAATGAGAGTGAAAAAGGAAAATGTCTTAGTATTATTATGAAAATAGTTGTGTCCTTACAGACTGCTTGAAAGGGTCTTGGGGACACCCACAGGTCCCTGGACCACACTTTGAGAATCGCTGTTCTATTGCGTGGGCACACTGTCTTGCCCCTGGGGAGGTCAGAAGGGCAGTCAGTGGCAGGGCTGTGTGCTTGACCTGCGCCTAGAGGGCACTGTGGGTGGGTCCCCAGGGAGTTGGGGTCTTGCGATTGGAGAGTGAAGGTCTGGGATCCAGCGTCCAATCCTTGTGGCAGATTTCTATAGCATTCTGGAGGGACTGTGGCTTGAGAGCCAGCTTGGTTTTCAACTTTAGTTAATCATTAGAGAGTTCTTCTGAGCCACATCCGTCCACAGACACTGCAGGCTTTATCCTGGGCACGGCACAGGTGGAATCTTTTCCTTATCGATATTCAAACAGAACTCTCCAGTGTTCTTCACTGTTCCTGACTGTGTTCTTTACTTGCTTTTTCTTCCCCCAGATGTCCACATGCTTGCACCCATACTTCCCTCTGGCCTTTGCTCATATTCTCTCAACTAGACCCTTCCTGATTGCCTATCAAAAGTTATGTCAACCCCCCACAGCACCTGCCCTCCTGTCTGCCTTCCTGGCTTTATTTTTCTCTGTGTCTCTTAACTACCATCTCATAAAAATTTTTGTTTATTGCTAACCCCTCCAATGTAATCTTCCTTAGGGCAGGAATTTCTGTCTGTTCTATTTGCTGCTGCATCCCCAGCACTTAGAAGAGTGTCTGGCCATAGCTGATGCTCAATAAACGTTTGCTGAATGAAAAGGATACACTAAGCCAACTTACTTTAGTCTCATTCCAGCTGGTCTGCTGAAGAATGGTCTTTGAAAAGTGCAGTTGTCACAGGTCCTGGGATGCTGGGATGGGAGGGGCTGAGGGGTGCAGCTGCTTAGGGACTTAGCCCACATCACACAGGTTGTCATTGTGCTCCTTTGTTCTGTTTCATTGCATGGCTTCCGCACGTGTGTGTTAAAATCTCTGGTAATTCAGCTGATGGAACTTGTAGCTTCTTGTGTCTCCATCATCCATGGCTGTGTCTTTCTCTTTTGAGAACGATTGCAGCAAGGTTTAGAAGGGACAAGTCAATAGGGTTCACTTTTTTTCCTTTTAAGTCATCATAATGTTAAAATACATGGCGTCCTCTAGTAGCATGTGGTGGCCACGGTTACAGTGAAATGGGGCAGTAGAGCAATTTTGTGGGTTTTTGGGGAGGCAAACAGCCCTACCCCTGAGAGTGTCAGTATGAGGGAGGCAGGGCAGTTGCACCCGGATGGTCACTGCGGTGGGCTGGGGGCTCACCAGGGGACAAAGGCAATGTAAGAGCTCCCTGATCAGAAGCCCTGAAGACTCTTCTTCCAGCTTGTGCCCTCCCGGCATCCCCGCGGGGCAGTGTCACGGCCGGCAGGGGTGGTTGCTGGTGCAGAGTGGGAGACGGGGTGCCCCGTTCAGTCAGAACAGGACTGCAGTTACTGAAGAAGCTCTACGAGATGAGGATCACTCTTTAAAAACACTTTAAAACTCCTGGCTTAGCATCCAATTGTGTTATCCTGAAAAGAGGGAATCGCAAGAGGTAGGACCCTGAGGATTTAAAGATGGCAGTGTGGGTTTATCTGGACAGGTCACTGGGGCCAGGAAGGGGAGCTGGACAGAGCCTTTCCAGGTTTGGAGGCAGGCAGCTCTCCTGACAACATGGCACCTACTAGGAGATTAATTGAAAAAGATACGACTCTGAATCTCCAGTAAAGTCTGTCGCATGTTAAGGCTGCATAACGTGGTGTTTGAAACTCCGGGCTCAGCAGCCAGCCTGCCTGGCTTCAAATCCTGGATCCACTTAGCAACTCTGTGACTGAGGATAACATAATAGACTTTTAAGGCCTCCATGTCTCCATCTGGAAACGGCCAGTGTCTTATTTAGCTGTGTGTCCTCCCAGTTCTTCTCTTCCCATACTCTCCTGAGTGGGCATTGGCAGGCTCTCACCCCCACCATGCCACCAAAGTTGTTCTTGTCCAGGTTCCCAGTGACCTCAGTGTTGCTCAGTCCGGAGGTCGGTTCTCAGATCCTCGACTTACTCGGCCCATCGGCCACACTGAACCCACTTGCTGACTTTCTCCTTGAAGCTCTTCCTTCGGTCGGCTTCCTGCTCCTCTCATTTGCCCAACCACCTCGCTGGCCGCTTCTCATTCTCTTTTGCTGGCTGGTCTGCTTTCCCTTGATTTCGCAAGGTTAGACCATTTCTCTCCTGGTTACACGTCGTCCCCTTGGAGATCTCATCCTGTCCCATGGTTTTAGATAACATCTAAGTGGTGACAATACCCTCATTTTTGTCTGTGGCCCAGGCCTCTCCCTAACTCTAGACTCGTGCATCCACCTACCAACTTGACCTCCCTACTTGGTTATCTGCTTGGCGTCTCAACTCAACAGGGCCAGAACCAAACTTCTGACCTTCCCCTCGAATCCTGTTCCACCCCCTGTCTTCTACATCGTGGTTGATGGCAACTTCGTCCTTTTAATTAGCCAATATGTCAGCAGATCCTGTTGGCTTGAGCTTCCAGAATAGATCCAGAATCGGATGATGTCTCGTCAGTTCTGTCGCTGTCACTCTGTTCTCTCACCCGGATTATTTCAGTAACTTCCTAACTGACCTTGCATCTGCCCTCACCCCTCAGTAGTCTGTTCATCACAGCCACCAGAGTGATCCTGCTAACAGGTTAAGTCAGCTCGTGCTGCTCCTCTCACAAAAACCTGTGCTGGTGCCCGTCCTACTTGGCATAAAAGCCTGAGCCCTTCCAGCGGCCAACGAGTCCTGTGTGGCCTGGCCTTGCTCACCTCTGTGACCTTTGCCTCCTGCTTTTTTCTTCAGTCATCCCGCTGCAGTCACGCTGCCTCCTTGCTGCTCCTTCATCACTACGACATTCCTGCCTCAGGGCCTTTGCACTGCTCTTCCTTCCTCCTGGAGGGAATGCTCTTCTCTCAGATAGTCCCACAGTTTGCCCTCTCACCTCCTTCAGGGCAAGCCTTAAATGTCCTACCAGACATTCAATGACCTTCCTGGTCACCCTGTTTAAGACCACATCCCTCCACCACCAGTGCTCCCTGTTCTCTTTGCTGCTTTCATGTTCTCCACAACAGTATCACTAACATTCCCGAGGCAGGGGCCTGTGTTTCATTCACTGGTGTGTTCCTAATGCCTAGAATACCCTAGTGCCTGGAACAGTGTCTGGCACACAGTAGGCACAGCATAAATAATTGTGGAAGAAATAAGTGTTGAACGAATGTAGTAGGATAAGCCAGGTGCAATGCTAGGATGGTGCCTGGCAGCCAGTGAACATTCAATATCAGCCGCTGCTCTGAGCATCGTTATTGTTACTCCGTGGCTAGATGACAGAACATGAGTATTGTTTTGTTTTGTTTTGTTTTGGTGAGGAAGAATCACCCTGAACTAACACCTGTTGCCAATCCTCCTCTTTTTGCTTGAGGAAGATTGGCCCTGAGCTAACATCTGTGCCAGTCTTCTTCTATTTTCGTATGTGGGACGCCATTGCAGCATGGCTTAATGAGTGGTGTGTAGGTCTGCGCCTGGGATCCAGACCTGTGAACCCTGGGCGGCCGAAGCAGAGTGCACCAAACTTAGCCAATGCGCCACTAGGCCGGCCTGAGTATTGTTTTTTAAAAAATCTGAGCAGTTTTCAGTGAAAAGATCATACCGTGACTGTATTTCTAGTCTAACACTGATTGAAAAGGCCACATTAAAATAACCGAATAATAAAATAAAAATGGTACATAGAGATGAACAGACTATGCTTCTGAAGAGAAGTGCAGGTATTTTGGGGTAGGATGGGACATTAGGGAGATTAGTGTATCGGATAAAAACAAGCCAAAGGCACACCACAACGCGCCCCCTCACCTCGCCTCTCCACATACCCCGTGGTCCTGCAGTGTGGGTTTTCCGGGAGTATATTTGTTCAATGTCATGGTCTCCTGATAAATGACAATGAAGTGGGTGCCCATGGGGTCAATGATAGCATTTTAGCCCTTTTGCTGCGTCTCCCAGTTGGAAACCGCTTGGAAGTCCCTTGGTAGACTGCATGGACCTTGTGTGACTAGATCTCTTGCATAGATCAGTGGTCGTCCCCAGTCAAGTCACCATCCAGCACTCCTTTGGTCATCAACTTACCCCCTAAAATGAACAAATAAGCCAGACTAAACCTGTGCTGGGAAGGCCACGTCTAGCGAACCAGTTGCATTTATAGGTCATTATTTTGTTACCCATTTTAAATTGACCAAAGCCACAACTGTCAAACTCAGTTTTTGATTAGCGAGCTTGATCTAATTCTAACCAACCGTGAGAGGTTAGATTACTTAATTAGCCTTGGCAACTGATTTTTGGTAGATGTACAGTTTCCATTTGGCTTTTTAAAGTATTTAAATAACCTGGGGACCCTCATTGTCCCATAAGAGGATGCCTGAGGGCTGCCTGGAGACCCCATACCTGTTTCATCTCTTAATATTAATTCAACCATTGGTAGGTTTGTAAAATTTTTTTTAAAATACATTCTTTCTTTCCTCTCTTCATTCATTTAACAATTACCTGTCTGATTTGTTTATTACCGTAACCTATGGCAGGGGTTATTATCTAATGTTTACAGATGAGGAAACTGAGGTGCAGAGAAATGAAGTGGCTTTTAAAAATCTAGATGGGGGCGCTGAGAAAGAAGCAGAAATTAGGCATCTTTTGCCCAGTTAGTGCATTCTTGAAAAGATGTGTGTGAGAGCAGAACTGTAATTTAAATACTTTAAAAAACAGCCTTGCAGGCTGGGGGCTGGTGAGATAGGCTGTGTTTGGCTTGCGTGCTGTTTAAGAAAATCAAGGCAATGTTTTCCAATTAGAAGATTCTATTTAAAATCAGGATTTCTAGTTTCTTTGAAAAGTCCGTTCTGGAGCACCAGACCTGTCCCCGTGTGGCCAGCAGGGGCTAGGGTCGCTTAGCCAATATCCTTTATGGAGAGTTGTGGGCTCCTTTGCTGCTGACCTTTCCGGACCCATTATCTCACCCCCAGCCCACGTGTTCACCTGCCTGCCTCTGCCTGCATCTGAGTGGTCAGATGGTGTTTTGGTGGAAGATGGCAAGAGGGGAGGTGGAGCCGAGAAGGTCAAAGGCTGTGGGAGGAGGGTCCCTGCTTCAACCAGCTCCACTCTTGTCGGTCTTATATTTTGAGATTCTGTGTCGCCTTTCATTTGAAAACAGGTTGCTGCAGCTTAAACAGTAACACACAACTGCAAATACAATTGATCCTCATTATTTGTAGGTTCCATATTCGTGAATTTGCCTACTTGCTAAAACTTATTCGTAACCCCAGTGCTTATGGCACTTTCACGGTCATGTGCAGACATGCCCAGGCTGTGAGCAATTGGAGTTGCCCACTGTTCACGTTCCCAGCTGCGATCCAACAAATTGATGCTCCACCTTCTTGTTTCTCGTCTCATACCGTAAGCAAGTGTCATTTTTGTGTCTACTTAGCGCCATGTTTTTTGCATTTTTGTGCTTTTTGTAGGTGATTCACTGTTTAAATGTCCCCAAGCATAGTGCTGCTGTGCTGTCTGGTGCTCCTCAGCGCAAGGGGCTGTGATGCGCCTGACGGAGAGCATGCGTGTGTGAGATGAGCTCCAGGCCTGAGCTATAGTGCTGTTGGCTGTGAGTCTGATGTTAATGAAGCAACACTATGCATATATTAGATAAGGTGCTTTTCAACAGAAGCACATGGAAAACAAGGTTGGGTATTGATCTGTTGTTGAAAATGTTGTGACCAGAGGCTGGCAGGAACCCAACCTTGTATTTCCGCCAGGATCACGGGTTCAGTATTTACTAATTCACTGTTTCTG
Source organism: Equus caballus (assembly GCF_041296265.1). Lineage (NCBI taxonomy): Eukaryota > Metazoa > Chordata > Mammalia > Perissodactyla > Equidae > Equus > Equus caballus. The sequence goes on from NC_091698.1 coordinate 35,017,458, forward strand.
GTGACTTTGTAGACCATAACTATGACAAATAATGAGAATTGATTGCAGATTGAAACCCCACAATCCAGGAAAGCTGTTACTTAAAAGGCTACTCAAATTAAGCCTTTTGTAAAGAGAATGTGTTCCAAATCTTCTTTCCTATAAACCTGGATTTTTACATTTCCCGGTTGCCTGATGCGTGGCTCACCCCATATGTATATCTGACCTTTCTACTTGAACTCCTGAGGGCTGCCCTGTGCACTTTTTTGTACAATGTTTCTTAATAAACCGACACTTGATAAATGCCTGTTGTTGAGATTGAGAGACAGTCGGGGCAAAGGACACAATGGCTTGGCCTCAGGTGGGTGTGCCCCACTGCTCAGGACGTAAAACTTCTGGGAGAGAATCCATGGAACACCATCCAGTTCTCTGCTACTTTTTTTTTTTTTTTAAAGATTGGCCCTGAGCTGACATCTGTTACCAATCTTTGTTTTCTTCTCCCCCAAACCTCCCAGTACATAGTTGTCTCATCAAGCCACGCTGAGGCGGCGTCCGTAGGTCCTTCTAGCTCTCTTATGTGGGACGCCGCCTCAGCGTGGCTTGATGAGCGGTGCTAGGTCCGTACCCAGGATCCAAACTGGTGAAACCCTGGGCTGCTCAAGTGGAGGGCATAAACTTAGCCACTCGGCCACAATTCTCTGCTATTGAACAAGAAGTCTGTTGTAGGAAAGAAATGCAATAGGACAATCCATGTTCTAAAGGGACAGGAGTGAACTGTGAAATCAGGGGCTCGTTAGGACCATGGTTTCAACCTTGGCTGTACCTTGGAACCACCAGGGCAGCTTTAAAAATATCACCTCTGACCCCACCTCCAGAGATCCTGATGTGATTGGTCTTGGATGGGACCCAGACATCGGACTTTTAAAAGCTTTGCAGGTGATTCCAGTGTGCAGCCAGAGTCGAGAGCCTCTGCCTTTGGGAATGTTGGGTTTGAGATCGGAAGAAGCGGAGACCATTAGGTCTGCCTGGGAGGAAATGCTGGGCTCCCCAGGTGTCTCTCTCCTGTAGCAGGTGTGAACTTGGAGCCCCTTGAGAATCCCCTCTTTAACTCCTGCCCGGTTCATTGCTAGGGACAAACTCAAAGGTAGTGATTGCTACTGCTTTCTTGTCTTTAATCAACACTTTGATGGAAAAGGGAGAAAGGATGCTGAAATACAGGCTGCCTTGAGGGCTTCTCTTCCTGGGAGGTCAGTCTACCTGGACTCAAAAGTCTAAATCCTATTTTGATAATTTTTCTCCTGCGGTGTGACTTGTCTCTTAAATTCGCCTCTCAGGTTCCTGACCCTCCATATGACATCTTGATGTTGTCTCTTTGCCTTTTAGCAAAGTGGGTTGAATTCCTTCTTGTGGACCATAAAACGAGACCCACCATCTTACTTCTTTGGCACGATCCACGTCCCATACACCCGGGTTTGGGACTTCATCCCGGACAACTCCAAGGAGGCTTTTCAGCAGAGCAGCATTGTGTACTTCGAGCTGGACCTCACGGACCCCTACACTATCTCGGCTCTCACCAGCTGTCAGATGCTGCCGCAGGGCGAGAACCTCCAGGATGTGCTCCCCAGGGACATCTACTGCCGCCTCAAGCGCCACCTAGAGTATGTCAAGCTCATGATGCCCTCGTGGATGACCCCAGACCAGCGCGGTCAGGGTCTCTATGCCGACTACCTCTTCAATGCCATCGCGGGGAACTGGGAGCGGAAGAGGCCGGTCTGGGTGATGCTCATGGTCAACTCTCTGACCGAAGTGGACATTAAGTCCCGTGGGGTGCCCGTCTTAGACCTGTACCTTGCCCAGGAGGCTGAGAGGCTGAGGAAGCAGACTGGGGCGGTGGAAAAGGTGGAAGAGCAGTGCCATCCACTGAATGGGCTGAACTTTTCACAGGTAAGACCCTCTTTGCGTGAAGTACTTGGCGCTTGACTGTGTGGGTGAATCTACTGAATTACAGTATAGGAGATGGGCCAGAAGCACAGTTTATCTAAAATTGTGTTTGCTTAAGAGCGTTATTCTGGGGATTAAAAAATAAGGCTACTAGTCAGTTATGTCGCTTATTTGTGTATTACGACAAAAGCAAACTTGTTTTCTCTTGTCATCCCAACAAATATTGCATGCTTTATTACTCATTTTAATTCAGGTCATTCATTAAGGAGCTGCTTTAAGAGGATGTGGACAGTGTGAATGCTAGACTGGCTATCACGGGCTATGGCCTAGTTTGAAAATGATACTAGCCATGGCCGTTTGAGGTAACATCAGTCCTGTTGAGATCATTGCTGTCCCTCTTTAGGACACTCCCCCCAGGAATTCCTTTCCAAGGCAGAGTTGTGCTCCTCCTAGCCATAGTTTACGGATCCTACCTGAAGGCATTGGCTGACGTTCAAGAAGTTCTTCACTTCTCATAAGACAAGCAATACTTTATTAAAGTGCTGTTGTTTGATTGTTTTGGTGATATTTGTTGTTGTTGATGTTTTAAAGTGCATTAGATACCTCTGGGGGGGCCATGGGAATTTTGTAATATGAAATAACTATTCTTGTTTTGCAAATATTCTTAGTGGTTCGCCTTGGGATATTGGTCCTCGGAATAAAACTCAACTCTCTAGGCGTTAGCAGCTCTTCAAGTGCTGAACTCGGATTGTTATTTAAAGCGTTTAAGGACATTCAAGAGCCTAAAAATAGTGTTCCTGAGTTGATAATGAAATTTTTAGCGAATTTACCTTGCTAAAATTCTCTAATAGTATTAATAAATACTCAGATGCTAAAATATAGAATTTGTTTGGCACATCAAGACTTATGGACAAGATAAGGGACCACTAATTGTCTGCATCCATCTCCTGGGGGTTTTCTTGCATTATTTTGGAAACCCAAAGGGCCCATATTCTAACTTTTCCAATGTTTGCATTTAATACAATATTTTGCAAAAGAAAGATGCTTTGATTTAAAGGCTTATTGAATTTGACCTTACAGGTTTGAAACTTGTGAGCACTTTTATCTGAGCCAAAGCCTTCTTTCATGCTTGCAGTTGGGGGGAAAAAGGCTTGGAAGTAAAATCTTAGCTTAAGCAAGATATCCTTGAAGGAAGGTGTATAGCACTGTCTCTTAAGATAATACTACTAATTGAAGATCATTTAAGATACATTTTAGAGCACTAGTCTTATACACTAGACTGTCATGTTGATTTCAGGACACATTTTCAGGGTTCATGTAGGTATTTAATATTTGTATACTAAATTTCTTACAAGCCCTTGAGTTTAAGCCAGCGAGGTTGTAGTTGTTTAAATTTAGGGGGAAAAATTATATGACTTATTCCTGAGACTCTTTCTTTAGTGTAACTCCCCTGTGCTTCATTTCTAAACAGGAAAATGCTCACAACCTTAGTGTACAGCTCAGTGATGTTTACCATGTGCATATACCGTGTAACTACCACCCAGATCGATTTATTGCACGTTTCCGTCACTCCAGAAAGCTAGCATAAAGTTTTTATTGCAGCATAACTATACGGAAAAGTGCACTTGAGGAATTTTCACAACACATCCATGTGCCTAGCACCCAGGGTGGGACCCAGAGCTGCACCAGCTCCCCAGAAGCCCCCTCACTCCCCCACCCTGAGGATAACCACTATCCTGAAAATCTTGGGGCATCGATTCGTTTGCCTGTTTTAGAACTTCACTTAAACGGATTTACGCAGGATGCCCCCTCTAGAGCTTGGCTTCTTTCACTCAGCGTGACCTTTCCTTTGTGACTCACCCGTGTTCCTGTGTAGACGTCCATCGCTCATTCTCATTGCTGTGTAGAGTTCCATCAGAGTGTTTGGGGTGGTGGTCGATGGAGTCACCTTTTCAGCAAGTCCAGAGTACAGGAAGATCATTTGTATTCGTTTTGATAGAAGACGAGCCGTCACTCATTCCCTAGGGCCCCTGTCTTCTCCTGCCCATTTGAGGAGTGGCTGGTTCCTTCCTCCTTGATCACTGAAGGTCTGGAGAAGGACGCGAGTGGGTGCCTGACTGCAACTGAGACAGGGAGATGGCCAGGCCCCGCAGGAAGGATCCCGAGGCTGCTTTGCCCAGCCAGGTGCAGGGAAGAGGCAGAGAGCAGATGGGCAAGGAGAACCTGAGTCTTGCCTTGGAGGGCTGTCAGCCTGCCTGGGAGGAGCTCTGAGGGCCTGCGCTCCAGGGCTCCCCACCCACCTCTTGAGTTGCAGTGCGGGGGCAGCTTGAGACTGAGGCACTGGCTGAAGCTGGAATGCTGTACTGGTGGTGGGAGAAGCCCCGGATCCAGAGTCAGATGAATTGGGTTAGAATTCCTGCACCGTCACTTTACCAGCGTGTGACTTTGAGCTGTTCACTTAACTTCTCTGAACTTTAGTTTTCTCATCTTTCAAATGGGCATAATAATACTTGCCCTACCCCCCTATTGTCAGAACAAATAAAACAGTAAATTGGAAAACACTTCATAAATACTCCACAGATGTAAGGGGAAGAGAACTGACATACAGTGCCTACTATGAGCCAGGTGTCTGGTCGTTTTACATTTAATCCTCAGAATTTTGCAAGATAGGGAGTAGCATCCCTATTTTAGAGATGAGGAAACTGAGGCTCAGTGGTCTTAAGAAACTGGCCCACGATCACAGAGCTAACAAATGGGGGAATTTGGGTTTAATTCTGGATGGGTTAAAGGTCCTAGTGGCTTTGAGTCTCCAACAGGACATGGTGGTCAGTGTGAGACCCTGGAGTTTTGAGTTGTAGCAGACGATCCTGGACTTAAGTTGTCTAATTCATTAGTCACTGGCTACATATGGCTGGCTCTTGAGCACTTGAATTGTGGCTGGTGTGACAGAAGAAGTGAATTTTAAACTTTATTTAATTTTAAGTAAAATTTAAAAACTGATACTTGATTCATTTACTGGAAAACTTTTAAGTATGCTTGGAAAACTTGGGTATGTGAATCTTCTTTTTCAACTATGAATTTTATAAGATTGAACTACGGATCAGGTATTTCTGATGAAAATTTAGTGTCCAAATTGAGAGTTCTGTGAGTGGAAAATACACAACAGATTTTGAAGACCAAGTATGAAGAAAGCAAGTAAAATATACCATGAATAATTTTTTGTATTGATGGCATGTTGAAATGATAATTCTTTGGATGTATTGAGTTAAATAAAATATATCATTAAATCTCATTTCACCTGTTTCTTTTTCCTTCTTTTTTAATGTGGCTACTAGAAAATTTAAAATTAGGTTTGTGGCTCACTGTATTTCTGGTGAACAGCGCTGATCTAGATTGTTTTTGAATGAGTGTGCCCGAGAGGCAAGTCCACTTGGAGGCCATGCTGCCTGGGATGGTCCCATCACTGTCCCTTTGTCCCTCTGCCTAGTCAGGGCTCAGCTCTGGGGAACCTCTAAATAACGCCCTCTGGTGTCACTGGTCTAGGGTCAGCTTTTCTCCACTGACTTGCGATGCTCTTTGTTTTTAGCATATCTCTTTTACACACACACACACACACACACACACATTCTGTTTCTGGACTTTGCATTTTGTTCCATTGATCTGTTTGCCTATTTCTGTGTTAATTCCACATCTTAATGATGGTAGCTTTATGCTACCTTATAAAAATTTGATAATGCTTTCACTTTCCTTAATGATTCTTAAAATCATTTGGTTTCATTATGATTTTGTTAATTTCTAGATCAATTTGGGAAAAACTGACATTTTCCCTCATGTTAAGCCCTATAATCCAGGAACATGTTTATCCTTTCCATTTATTTTAATCCCCTTTTTTATTTTGTAGAGGTCTTGATCTAGATTTTGTTCAATTTGTCCCTTTATTCATTGTTTTTAATATAAATTTTGCTGGTGTAAAGACTCTTTTCTCATTCTATTTTCCATTGGTTAATTTTTGTATATTAATTTAACCATTTAATTGAAATCATGTATTCTAAGACTGTTAGTTGACTGTCTTGCTTTCTTAGTGACCAGACATATCATTGATAAATAATTATTTGTCTTCACCTTTCCACAGTTTGCCTCTTTTCTTTTTCTTGCCCTAATGTGTTGACTAGGATCACTAGAACAGCATGAAGTGGTAGTGGTCAGAAAGGGCAGCCTCCTTTCTGTAACTTGATTGAGGGTGCCTTTGATGTTGCACCATTAACTATGATGCTGGCAGTTTATTAGTCTTTATGATGTGAGTGAAACATCTTTGAATTTCTGTTTTACTAGGAAATTCATCAGAAGCAGTTGTTGTTGCTATTAGTGGAAGTGGTTGTTGAGTTTTATCAAGATCTTTTTGGGTTTTTTGCCTCTGTTGTGATGTCTTTTTTTATTGAGATATAATTGACATGTAACATCATATTAGTTTCAGGTGTACAACATAATGGTTCGATATTTGCCTATATTGTGAAATGATCACTACAATAAGTCTAGGAAACATCCATCACCACACATAGTTGCAACATTTTTTTTCCTTGTGGTGAGAACTTTTAAGATTTACTCTCTTAGCGACTTTCAGTAATGTCTTGATCTTATGTCTTTCTTTTTTGACCTCTATCCATAGACTTCTCAGTATTAAACCATCCCTGCCCAGCTGGCCCTAAACTTCAAAGACCGGGGTGTGAGCTCATCAAATTATCCCCCTAGCCACCCATTCCTGTAGTCATTTAATCAACACATCTGTTGCATTCCTGCTGAGCACGGTGCTACATAACGATAGGGTGTGATGGGGTTGTTGCTCCCCAGAACCTGTGGTCTTTGCAATACAGGTGCTCAGCTTCTCCAGGGCAGGACTCACGACTGTTTTCCAAGGCACATGCTGGAAACACCATGCTGGTACATAGTCGATGGTCAGAAGCTTCTGTGGGATGAGTGATTGAAGGAGTGTGTAACTTTGCCAGGCCTCTCTCTGTTCTAGATCCTTCACGATTCCATTATTTTGCCTCCTCTTCTCTCCCCCTTCACTTCTCCTCTACTGTTGAGAGCTAATCGTTCCCTTCAGCTATCTTGATTTGGCATCAGGGAAGCTGTCCTGTCCGTGGATTTGATCTTGCCTTCTCGGGGCAGACACCATCCTTACCCCTCCAGGATGGAGTCTAGTTATGACTCCTGTTCATGCCTACTTGGTACTGCTGGCTACCTTGCCATTCCTACGTGAAGGGAGTACATGAGCACAGAGCTGGAGGCTCAGCGATGCAGGGCTCCCCTCACTTCCCTACCCATCTGCACAGGTGGGTTCTCATCGAAGATGTTGGGTTCCCTAGGGAAAGGATCTTCGTAAATCCCATTTCCACAGTCATACGCCACCAGGCATCTCTGCACAGGCTCCAGGCATGGGGCACAGTCTATTGCTTCCTCTGAGGGACTGACCAGAGTGACTCTTGTCTAACCACACAATTCTCCTGCTTGCTTCCCCAGTGATGGACTGGATGTCAGGGTAGGGTGGGGCGGGATTTGAGACAACCTCAGCCTCCTCAGCATTGGAGTCTGTCCTTTGGGACCCTGTCGCATCTAGGTTTGGGGTCTGAGTCATGAGATCCAAAAGCTAATATGAATGCAACCAACAGGTCTGGGTTGCCCTCTGATTTCCAAGTGCAAGGGCTGCATCTCTGGGCTTTTAGCATCCCAAGAGGCAGTTAGTTGGAAGTAAAAGTCCTTTACAAACCCCAAGGTGCTCATTCTCAGGATCTGAATTGCTGTTGGCCAAGAATTGTTTCTTTGTTATTGTTTACTCTTGCCAATAGATGGCACTAACATTTTTCATGTTTGCCTTTCAGCTGTCACTATTCTACTGTACTTTCCAGCAGTAGGTGTCACCATGAGTTCTTGCCCTCTTTACCACCAGGACCCTAAAACTTACTCTCTCAGCTGAAAACCCGTTTTTTTCTTTTCCACAAGGTGAAACCTTAAAACAGTGATTTGGGCCAGGGGACGTACTTCTGGGTCTTATGAAAAAGTGCATTTTCTGAGTCACAGTTTTGGGGTATTGGGGAAGATGGGGATTTTTCTTCTTTGGAGCAAATTGTCTTTAGAGGGGTCAGCCACCTAATAGAAGAAACAGCTGGCCCTCGGATGGGGCTCTGGAAAGCTCCAGGGCAGGCGAGGTGGTGGAGGCAGCCCCTGTCCCCAAACACTCATGATCTGCCTGGCAAGGCAGGGCAAATTCTTAGAAAGATGCTCATCTCTCCAGCTCTTGCTATTAAGGGCCTGGTGAACGGTGGAGGAGTGGGAGCTGGGGAGGTGCTGGCAGGCCTGAGAAAGTCTCCTGAGGAGGGAGTGTCAGATTCCTTGAGGAGGAGGGGACCTGCCAGGCTCAGGGGAGACCTGTCACGGGAGTACCACGCAGTGCCTTGTTTGTACTTTGCAGGTCTCTCTGCATAGTCTCACATGAGGCTGGCAGGTCTTTGTTCCCAGAGGCCCTGCAAGAGTGTGTAGAGACTGTAGGGCTGGCCTGGGCTCCCTGGGCTCTTGTTTTCTAATGTAGTTCTGCTTCTAAGTGCTGCCTCTTGCCAGATTCACACGTCTGATTTGCTGAGGGAGTTCTTGCTCCCCCATCATAAATCCCAATAAAAGCAGGTGGTCTCATCTTTGAAGCTGACCACGATGCTGATGAGTGACTTTTACACATTTTCCATAATCGAAGTGGAATATGCTTCAAGATGGAGATCTTGACATTGTATTTTTCCTGTGTAGGTTTGGTTTAAAATAAAAGCCCAGAAAAAAATATGCGAACTCTCCGAAAGGGAACTGGATCCTAAAATATGGGTAGATTTGTTTGTGAACGTGAGTATCCTTAATAGTGACTGCTTTGAGGCACGTGAGCTGTGTGTGGGCACACGCTGACCCCTCTGCTGGGAACCCTTCCCCATTCTGTCTGTCTGACCAGTGGCTGATCCAGCTTACATATTATTTCCTCTGTGAAAACCTCCCAAGCCCACAGTTGACCATCCATGGTGCTAAGCATCCTTGCGAAAGCCTCTGCTGGAGCCCTGATGACTGCTTCCCCCAAAGGTGTGAGTTCCTCGAAGGCTGGGCCCTGCCCTCTTTGTCCTTGTACCTCAGATCCTAACACAGTGTCTGGCTTGTGGGAGGGGCTCACAAGTGGTTGTTGGATAATGAGTGGACCACTCCAGAAGGTCAGCCAGGTAGGACACGTGAAAGTCAGATATCAATGGGCAGAGCTTGGAAAGACCAGTGGGAGATCAGTGAACGTGTAGGTAGCTTGGCTAAAATGGGACACAACCTGAGTGTGTGCTAATTACTTAAAAAGTTGAATACAGCCTTTCTAACAGCCATGCTAAGATTGGCATCTTAGGGGCTGGCCCCGTGGCCGAGCGGTCAAGTTCGTGCGTTCTGCTTCAGTGGCCCAGAGTTTTGCCGGATTGGACCCTGGACACAGACCTAGCACCGTTCATCAAGCCGTGCTGTGGCAGCAGCCTGTATAACAGAACTAGAAGGACCTACAATTGGAATACACAACTATGTACTGGGAGGCTTTGGGGAGAAGAAAAAATAAAAAAGATTGGCATCTTAGAAGGAGGAGGGTGAAAGGGCACACGTGTGTGGTGATGGATTGTACTTAGTCTTTGGGTGGTGAACATGACGTAATCTACACAAGAATCAAAATATAACGATCTACACCTGAAATTTATATAATGTTGTAAACCAATGTTACCGCAATAAAAAACAAGTTGGCAACTTAAAATTCACATTAAGTTCAATCCTTCCACTTTTATCTCATTCTTTTGCTTTTTCACAGTCTTTCCCAACATATTTATAGAATATTTTTGTGTTCTTATGCATAGGTGGGCGAAGTGCTGCGGTTACTGTAAATGCCCTAGGAGCCCGTGACATCTATTCCTTGAATTAACCTGGTCCGTGCTTTCGCATAGACCATCAACACTGACGTCGTGGGTGGGCACTGTCTTCATAAACTGGAAGTCTGCGCTAGGCCATTAGCTCTCCCAGGGGATCTTCCACAGCATTTCTTTACCGTGGCCATCACTTTCATTTCTTACTTTTTGACCAGGAATGGAAAATTGAATCAACCGTGTGGCTCCTCGCTGGCTGTGAAGTTCACCAGCTCCGAGACGCGGGCTTTAGCTTTGTTTCCACCTGAGAACAGCCTGCTCAGGACTTGAGTCGTCTTTCCTTTTTTGCTTGTTTTTATTTGGGACACATTTCTTCGGCGCTCAGCATGGGCTCGGCCCTCTGTTCCTTATTTTAGGGATTCAAAGACAAAGCAGGGGTTGATCCTGCCTTTCCCTGGCTCTGGGCTGCTCCTCTAATGTCCAAGCGAGCTTTAGAAAACATTAAGTATTTTTGTACACGTGCGTGGACACCACATGTGCTGCTGGTGCTCTGATCTCAGCTGGATCTGCCTGCTCAGCTGCCTTTGGGGTCAAAAGAGAAGCCCTTCAGGGGATGCTGCAGCCTCGGTTCTGTCCCATATCCCTGCCTCCTACCCTTGCGAGCTAGGCTGGGAATAGAGAGCTCCTTTGAACCCCTGCAGCCAGCTCTCCCTTCGTGGACCAGCTCCAGGACACCCCGAGACTCCAGGAATAACTCCCAGCATGTCTGTTTAGGAAGGAAGAAGAGCTCTTCCTCCTCCTCCAGAGAGTCCACCTCCCTAGCAGGGGTGGGTAAGGCAGAGTCTACCTGCTCACAGGGGAGGGGAGAAGGGAAAGGAGACTGGTGGGATTGGGGCCAGCTGTTACCTGGGACCCTCTAAGGAGCCCCTTAGGGTCTCAGCAGGTCAAGGTGCTCTAGGGCCCAGAGATGGAACAAGGGGGCTGCCCTGGACTCGAGGCGGATGTTGGTGATATTGTATCACGTCACGCCACGGACATTATGGCATTTCTTCTCTGTTGTCTTTTCCTCCATCCTTCCTGACATTCTTCCGTGGAGGCCCTTCCCTTTCTATTCACGGTCATTCAGAGCTTAAAAGGGAGCGAGCGGGGCCCTGGTACCAGCTTCCTCAAGGGCTGTGGAATCATAAAATGTGGAATCATAGCCCAAGAGACCCCATCCCTGCCTCCCCTGGCTCCACCCCAGGTGCGGGCCGGGCTCACAGGGAGCCTCTGCTCTTGGGGGGTGTGTTGCATAGGGGAAGTTGCTTGTCACTGAGCAGAATACCAGCAGGTGGGGTGCTGCTGCTGGCTTCTCAGGGAGAGGACAGCTCTGGGCATGTTCTGTGCTGTCTGGGCTTCAGTTGTGTCCCCAACTTGCCTGTGACCAGGCAGCCATGTTTGTGTTTGCAATGGTCACAGACTGGACGCTGTCTGACAGGACTGCTTATATTGCTGACCCAGCCCAGGCTGGAAGTGATTTTGAGAGGCTGTAGGGTGAAAACCCCTACTGGATTGTTCTGTAAACCTAGCACTAGGCAGAGAGAAAGTATGTGTAGATATCTGAGACAATTTGTGACTGATCAGGGTCCTGACACCTGCCTGTGCCCCCTCCCCCTCCTGGCCCCCCTTCCCCCTGCTGCTCCTACCTCCCTTCCTAGATTTGGAGCCTCCAAGATCCTTGTCAGCCTCCTTTTAGGTTCCTGTTCTGACCCTCCCCTTCCCGCTGCACACCTTCTCCACCTGTCCCAACCCTCCCCCCCTTCCCTGCTCTGCTGTGGAGTGTGATAGTTCAGAAAATAAGTGCCATTGCCTAGAAGACAGAAAAGAGAAGCAGAGTGGGAGTCAGCCCTGATGGCCCAGTGGTTAAAGTTTAGCACACTCTGCTTCAGTGACCTGGGTTTGGTTCCTGGGCGTGGAACCACACCACTTGTCTGTCAGTAGCCATGCTGTGGTGGCGGCTCACATAGAAGAACTAGAAAGACCTACTACTAGAATATACAACCATGTACTGGGGCTTTGGGGAGGGAAAAAACAACACAAAAAGAGAGGAAGTTTGGCAATAAATGTCAGCTCAGGGAGAATCTTTCCCAGGGGAAAAAAAAGGGAAATCCTTCATTAAAAAAAAAAAAGAGAAACAATGGTATGCTTCTCAATTAAACAAAATAGGAACATAGAAACAGTGGAGAATGAGAGAGAGAAGGAAATAAGCAGAAGGAGGGAGGATCAGTAAAGGGATTATGAAGGCACGAGACTAGAGTGTTCTTGCTTTTCCAGTCTCCTTCATAGGGGATGCAACAGAAATCATGTTAAATGCCTTTGGTGGACATAAGGGACTGTATTAATTGGTTAAGGCTGCCATAACAAAGCATCACAGACTGGGTGACTTAAAAAACAGAAATTTATTTTCTCTCAATTCTAGAGGCTGGAAGCCTGGGGTGAAGGTGTCTACAGAGTTGGTTTCTTCTGAGACTTCTCTCGTTGGCTTGTAGATAGCGGTCTTCTCCCTGTGGCTTCACATGGTCTCCCCTCTGCGTGTGACTATGTCCTAATTTCCTCCTTTTGTAAGGACAGCAGTCGTATTGAATTAGGGCCCATCCTAGTGACCTCATTTTAACTCAGTTATGTCTTTAAAGGCCCCATCTCCATATACAGTCACATTCTGAGGTATGGGGGGTTAGGGCTTCAACACATGAATTTTGGGGGGGGACACAATTCAGCCCAGAGTAAAGATACAGATTTTGGGAAATGGGGTAGATTTTTGGCATCATTTCAAAGGTGTCTCGTTGCAGGTATCCAATTCAAGGTGAACACCCTTGTGTGCGAGGTGTGTGTGTATGTGTGGGTGAGAGAGGGGAGGGCGCTCAGTAGTGCTGAGTATGCAATGGGTACTGGCATTCTGGTTAATTCTCTTATAACAAAGTCATTTTTGAGGATGTCACTAAAGGATGTCCTCACAGAGCTTTTGGTGCCAGAAGTTATGGACTAAAACGGCAAATTTAGCTGGATGCTTGTTTAAGATACCAGAAGGCTTAGGGTGGAGCCAAAAAGGAAAGAGACGTGAGAACTGCTATTGGTTGATTAAAAATGTCGACCTAGAAGAGTGTCATCTAGCTGGCTGACTTTTAATTTAAAATGGTAGCTATAATCTTTATGTGGGGTGTACTGCATAGCAAATTGACGTGGCAATAAAACTTCTGTGAATTTATCCCACACAATGATTGAGCTAGTGACAGAGAGGTACGTTGGTTATTATCAATTGCAGTGTGATTGATGATATAAAATAAGTAGAAACAACCCATGTGCCCAGCCACTGGGGACTGGTTAAGTTATGGTCTATCCAAGCTGTTGAATCCTGTATTATTAAAGGTGCTTGTGTAGATCATGGATCACAAACTTAAATATCCATAGGGGCTGGGTAGGTAACATGAATGAATGAAGCTGCCTGTGTTGGAAGTGGGGAGTAACAGGAACTGTGGCATTTGGGAGGTGAAAATGCCAAGTATAAAGAGGGCAGTGGCTAGTGGGTTCTAGCCTGTCGTTGGCCATGTGGAAATGTGCGACCAGTGTGGCCAGAACTTCCTATTTTCCTTTTTTGTTAATAATTTGGAAGTGCATTACATAATTTATTCTTTTTTCCTCCAGTTTTATTGATATATAATTGACATACAGCATTGGATAGATTTAAGGTGTACAGCATAATGGTCTGACTTATGTATGTTGTAAAATTATTACCACAAAAAGTTTAGTTAACATCCATTATCTCAAATATATACAAAAAAGGGGGAAAAAATGAGAACTCTTAGGATTTACTCTCTTAACTTTCCTATGTACCCCACAGCAGTGTTAACTATAGTCATCATGTTGTACATTACATCCCTAGTACTTGGCTCATAACTGGAAGCTTGTACTTTTTGATCACCTTTATCCAATTCCCAGACCTTCCTATTTTTTAAATAGAAATCAGAAGTCTGGATTTTTCTGGAAAATGTCCCGGTTTTTAAATGTGGTAATTACCTAAAACAATTAACACATTGTGTGGCACAACTAAGGCTTAGCTGTGAGCAGAATGGGCACCCGTTTCCTACCTCTGATGTAGGATGTTCAGCCTAAGCCAGTGCTTCTCAAAGTGTGTCCCTGGCCAGCAGCATCAGCATCACCTTGGAGCTTGTGAGCAATGCACAGTTTTGGGCCCCATCCCAGACTTCCTGAATTAGAAACTCTGGGAGGAGCTTAGCAATCTCTGGTCTGACCAGACCTCCAGGCGATTCCGATGCACATTCCAGTCTGAGAATCACTGGTCTCTATTCTTGGTTCCTACCCTGGTCCCTGTTCTCATATTGCCTCTGGAAGTTACCTCAGGTTGCAGAAGACTCCTTTTTCTCCTGAATTAATAGCATCTGCCATCCATACCACCATGGGGCAGTTGTTCATTTGCTACCTTGTGGTGGCTGTTGAATGATCAGGTTTACGGTTATTTAATTCTTATATCGATGTTTAACTTTCTATGTGTCTATTTCGTCTCCTGAACCTGCATGTAAACTCCTAGAGAGCAAGGATCTTGATTCACCTCTTATCTATGAGTCCAGCACGGTGCCTCACACATATGATATTTACTAACTGCTGGGTGCTATTTGAAGGTAGTGTTTTCTAATCGATCCATCAGGCCATACTGTCTTAAACAACCAAAACCACAGCATTAACTCTGTTGTTTGTTTCCATCTTTACTCTGATTTTTCCCTGCTTTTTAACCCTCCTGGAGTAACTTTCTTCCCGACACCAGGGCAGGAATGCTGGTCACACAGTAATGGCAGCTTCCCTCTCCCGCCTTCCTGGTGGATGACTCTGGTATGAGAAGAAGTGCAAGTTAAACACACTCCGTGAGGGCTGTGTGAATGTGCTGACAGCTGTGAGGTGCCTGAGGGAGGCCTTCCCTTCCTTGGGAGGAGTAGTTTCCAGTTCTGTGGTGCAATCTTATAGCTTTTCTCCAAACTACCCCTGAACTTTAGGGAGCACCACGTAAACTGAAGAGCCTGAAAATGAAGGGGCCTCCAAGGCCTTCGGTTGCTGGCAGCAGATGTGACCCAGTCAGGTGGGGTGGAGTCTGGACATGGCCTCTGCCGGAGGAGGCCGACTTTTCTCCTTCTCCCTTCTCTGGGGCCATTGTGGTGGAATTGATGCGGGGTCGGTGAGCCCAGGAGTCGAAAGAAAGATTTCTTAGACTCTCAAGATCTGGCAGTAGTGCTCTTTTATTTAGAGAATAGTGTGGAATAGCATGGGGACAGGACCCATGGGCAGTCAGAGCTCCTGCTGCTGCCCTGAGTTGAGGGTTAGGGCTAATTTTATAAGGCATGGGTACGTGACTTATTTTTACTGGAGAAAAGAAAAGATGATGTAAAAAGTCATTAAATGATTTCAGTGCAGATGGGGTCTGGTTATTGTGCGGTCATATAACTTTAGATACGAATCTGGCCATATAGATCGGCATGTAGGTGAGGATGCCCTGGGCTTCTCTCCCTGGGGCGGTCCTAATTCATACCATAAAAAAAGTCCACTGGGTCGTATAGTTTGGCATGTAGGCCAGGTCACCTTGGGCTTCTCTAGCTGGGGCAGCCTTAATCCACATCAGAATGAGTGTGGAGAAATGTGATAGACGGGGGAAAGATATAAAAATATTATTTTCTAAATGTTATCCAGGTTACTTTAATAAACATTTTAGAATTTGAGCTGGGTTTTCAAGGGAAGGCTAAGATTTACACAGGCAGAGGAAACAGAGGGAGGTATTCAACATGCGCCAACAGTGCAGGCCAACTTGGGAAAAAGCACACTGTGCTGGCCCTGTGGTGGCTGGCAGGGCTGGCCATGTGAGTGTTTGTGTAGGGGTGCGATGGGAGATGAGGCTGCAGAGGGCTCGAGTGCGAGGGTGGGCAATCTCGATGTGCTCTGTGGGCAGAGGGGCATCGAGAGCTGTTTTAAGGGAGAGGTGAGCACACACAAAGCGGTGTTGCAGGACATGCACCTGGCAGCTGAGTGTGGGCTGGATCGGGGCTAAGACACCGGTCACTTCTGCGGGGGGTGTGGTCGGAGTTAGCCTCTTGGCTAAGGGCTTCAGCTGTGTTAGCCCAGGACCCTGAGTCATTAGGAGGAAGACCAGAAGTCTGGGAAATGAGACAGCTGGGGAGGGAGACATTTGACCCATAGAGTTGCTCTCTGTGTAGACTTGATCCTGATCATCAGAGTTTGTTGTACAGGGAAAACCTGACATGGATGCTGATCATGGATATTGGAGAAAATACAAAATCAGAGAAAGTCCCGAAGCAGGTTGGACTCTAGAAATAATCCATCCAGTGTGTAGCCATTTAGATGAGCTGCTTACCGCTTATGCCTAATTAGCCCAGCAACAGGTCCGAACGTGGTTATGTTTGTGTGCAGTTAGCTTTATTGTGCTTTTCATTTGGCTCTTCATAGGATTCTTCATAGTTTATTGCTGCAGAAGTTTGTTTGTCTTGTCAGAACTTCAAACAATTTCAAGGAAAGTTACCTTCCAGGGCAGAAGTTAAAAGAATGGAGATTTCTAGGGAGGGGCTGAGATAGTCCAGAAGTGCTTAGCGGAGGCTGTAACTTTCAAGGCCTTGGAGATGGTGAGATTGGTATTTGTTCCTATTGTTACCCCAACATCGTGTGGGATTTGGGGGAACAAGGTGTATTAGTCAGCTCAGGCTGCCATCACAGAATACACAGACTGGCTGGAACAACAGAAATGGACTTTCTCACAGTTCTGGAGGCTCAAAGGACAACATCAAGGTGCTGGCAGGCTTGGTTTCTGATGAGGCCTCTCTCCTCAGCTTGCAGACTGCCAGCTTCTTGCTGTGTCCTCACATGGCCTTTTAGAGAAAAGGCACAGATGCGCATGTGTGGAGAGAGAATGAGCTCTGGGATCTCTGCCTCTTCTTGTAAGGACTCCAGTCCTATTGAATCAGGGCCCCACCCTTATGACCTCATTTAACCTTAATTATCTCCTTAGAGGCCCTGTCTCCAAATACAGTCACATTGGGGGTTAGGGCTTTAACATAGGAATTTTGGTGGTAGGATGGTGGGGTGGGGATGGGGGGTGGTGGTGCACAGTTTAGTGCACAATAGGAGACAGATGTGCTCAGTCAGCCATCTGAAGTCAGGACAGGATGTGGACCGGGTGGGAAGGAGACAGAGTGGCAGGAGACCTGACCAAGGAGAGGAGAAGGAGAAGAGAAGGCTTGGGCGGTGCTGAGGAGATGGTAGGAAGAGAAGAGAAGGCTCTGCCTGGTGTCTTCTTTCGGCTTCTCTCCATGTGTTCTCCTGGTATTCAGGAATTGCCATCATTTAAAAAATGATGCTTTTTTCATGTTGGAATGTCACTGAAGATGAGTTTCTCTGGTCCTCATGCTTGAGTCCTTTTGCTGAGAAGAGCTCGGGTCCAAGTTTTGAGAAGCACTGTTTTCCCCGCTGAAAAGCAAATCTTAATATCCAAAGAAGTGTGTGGAAGCTTTAGCTCCCAAGTCTAGCAGCATCTATTAACCTGACCAAAAAAGGAGCAGGACTTTTATCGCCATCTTGCTTTGAAGGGCTAGTCCAGAATATTCCAAAGGAATAGTCCCCTTTCAGGTAAAGAAAGAGGAGGGATTTCCGAAGAGCGGCTGGGAACGGAGAAAATGAATGAGCTTGAGGAGGACGTCCCCACTGCCTGGATACCTAGGTGAGGTGGGAGAGGCAAGGGCTGGAAATCCTCAAGGTGTCTGAAAAAATTGTCTGGGCAGAATGGTCTGAGGACAAGGGGGACCTACCCTTATTACTCCCCAACTATACTTCAAGGGACAGAATGGCTCTCAAAAGTGAACTAAGAAAAAAGACGCAACAGCCCAATGCCCCAGAAGGTGAGGCCTGCGCCTGAACAGATGTGAGGCCCTTTGTTCGGAGAGCTGGGAGGCTGGTGGGGTGGTGTGGGGCCAATGTGAGCCGCATAATAGGCGGTGCCTTTCATATGCAGAGCAGCCCTGTGATCTGAGGGGGATGAAAGTGCTGGAAAGTGAAGAGGCTCGATGGGGGGCCTTTGTCTTTGACAAAAAAGGCATCTGCCGGACTCGAACCCCCTCGCCCGCCCCTTCAGCCCATGGGCTCCGGCAACAAAGCCCCAAGTGGGACCTGGGTCTCCCCACAGCTGAAGAAGTCTCAGGAAAGAGAAAGAAGCCTGGTTCAAATGTTGGACAGGAGGCTTAATCGATTCTTTCCACAGCCCAGAAAGAAAGGGATAGAGACCAAGGGCCGTGGGGAGGCAAGGGCAGAGTGGGAAGGGAGACATAGTGGGCAGTGGGGGGAGGAAGGGTGGAATTTGAACACTGAAGTAAGCTGGTAATAAGCTTGTTACTTTTACCAGTGAACACAACTTTTCAGAAGATGGTGCAGATGGGGTGAGTATGTGTCATCGGAGGGAAGGACAAGAACATTCAGCTAATAAGACATGATTTTGGGTGGACTGCTAATTTTTTTTTTTTTTTAAAGACAGTATAATAAAAGGCAAGCACTGATGTGAAAGCAGAAGTCCGTCTGTCTTGCTATGTTTTTGGGTATCTGTATAGTCCTCCACTCTACCAGCTGAGCCATCGAAGGGCACTATCTTGCTGTGTTTTTGAAGGGGAAAAGTAAGTCCCTTTAAGTCTTTGCACTGTTAGAAACTCCATGCTAACTGGAGTTTTATCATAACTGTAATAATCTCTGGTGGTTCTTCATTTCTTGCTGTCTCTTACCTTTCTTGAAATCTCAGCCACTGCAAATTAAGAGACTTGAAACAAAGCGGTTGGTCTAGCAGTTTTGCCTAGAGATGAGTATTTTCTGCCTGTGGATGATTTTTGAGCCTATTCTGTGGGGTAGATGTACTTTTTGGCTCTGAGGGTTCAGCCAGTGCTGTTTCAGAGTTGGATGTCCATCCAGGTGTAATTGGCATGGCTTGGGGAGGGAGGGGACAAGCAGAATCATGTCCTATGTAGGGCTGTCCCTTCAGGGGCTGTGGTTTGGGGGAAGGGAGCTCAGTGATTTGGCTCCCCAGTACACCTAGCAGGAGAGAGAGTTCTGAAATAAGAGCATGGTTTTGTGGATTTTTTTCGCCAGATGTGGAAATCGGCCTGACACAGTGATCTCTGGGTGAGGGGCATTAGCTAACAGACAGGGAGGGAGAGTCTGAGGCTGTCTCTGAATCTTCTTACCTGAGGGGCGCTGTTATAACCAGGCTAGGGCACAAATGGGGCGTGTCTTAGAAGGCCCGAGCCCTGAGGGGTCAGCCCGTGCCATAGGAGAACTTGGCTTTAGACTCCCGGGAGAGCTCAAGGCCAGTCTTGCTGCCCATCCTGCTGTTCTTCTCCAGCCTCTCAGTGGAAAGAGCACGAACTTTGGAGGCCAGGGGTCTAGGTTTGAATCCTGGCTCCCCCATTTTCCAGCATTGTGACCTTGGGCAAGATATTGAACCTTTCTGAGTCTGCTTCCTCCTCTGTAAAATGCGTGTGATGAGACAAACATCATAAGACTGTAGTGAGGAATAACGGAGAGAATGTCTGTAAAGTGCCGGGGCCCAGCAGACATTCAGTACAAGTCTGCGGTTACCTTTGCTCTACCACTGCGAGCGGTTGGGCTCACTGGTACCTCCCCGTATGCTCAATACTCCAGCCTGCTGACACGTTTTTACTGCCTTGCTTCTCCTTGCCTCGTTCCATTTCTTTATTCCTAGGCATTCTTTTCAAACTAGCAGGAGAAACCAGGACAGGGTTGGGTTGAATTCCGTTTCTGAACCCACTAGTTCGTCATCTTGCTTGCCTTTAGTCCAAGTGCCCATCTTGGCGGCATTGGTTCAGGAAACAGTCTTGTCTGTGATTGGTTCATGAATGTGGGGATAAGCCAATCAGCACCCAGCATTCCTCTGGCTACTCTTATTGGAGCGGGTCTGAGCATGGGTCCTAAGTTGGCTCAATTAGATGGAGAAAAGAGGGTAGAAGAGAGGTTTTCTTTTGCCCTGGTTGGACCTGAATTTTCTAGTTATAAGGCAGTCCAAGAATTAAGTAGTTACCTTGACCAGGAGAGCCCTGATCTTACTGTGCTCCTCTGCTTTTGGCTCTCTGCTGTGTGAGAGTGTGTTTCTTCAAGGTTTAAGCAAACTTAAGGCTCCGTTCATCCTGGTTACCACTGTTTCTCTAACTGTTCCATCTAAACTTCCCTTTCCTTACTTGAAGTCACCACTTTTCTTTACAGTTTGATCAAATACGTATCCTAAACAGTTGGTTGTTTGGTCTTGTTTTTGAATTGTTCTATAAATGGAACTATGTTATGTACACTCTTGCTGGTTCACTCAACATCGGCCGATATTCATGCATGCTAATGTGTGTGGCCACTATTCATTCTCACTGTTGTATGGCATTTTACTGTTGCATGTGCCACAATTTATCAGGTTTTGTTTTGATGGATGTTTGGGCTGTTTCCAGTGTTTTGCTGTTTCAAATTATTTTGCTATAAACTTTCTCATAGTTGTCTTTTAAAAAACACCTGTGGGGGGCCGGCCCATGGCTGAGTGATTAAGTTTGCGTGCTCTGCTTCAGCGGCCCAAGGTTTCACTGGTTTGAATCCTGGGCACGGACATGGCACCCTCATCAGGCCATGCTGAGGCGGCATCCCACATGCCACAACTAGAAGGACCACAACTGAAAATACCCAACTATGTACCGGGGGGCTTTGGGAGAAAAGGGAAAAATAAAATCTTTAAAAAAAAAAAGCAAAAAAGCAAAACACACATGCTGGAATTTCATTCTCAGATGCTACGGTGTTCCTTTCTATTTCGTTAAACCGTAGTAGGGAAACCTGGAATGACTAGGGGTATTTCTCTCAGCAGAGGACTGCTCCGGCTGCTCTTTAGCCTGCTTCAAAGTTTACTGTCTCCTTGGTCTCGGGAATTAGGTTCCTGTGATCTCCAGTCTCTCGCCACCCTCTGTTGGTTCCGCTGCTCCTCAGCAGTCTTAGACATGCTATTCCCTTCTAACCACAGATGAGACCACTGTATTTGCAGTACAACTGGCTTCTTCAGATTCTTTGAGAGAGAGCCAACCCAGCTGAGTCTCTCACCTGCAGAAGCTGAGCTAGCCGTAGTTCCTTCTGTTGCGAGATGGCCTAGATCCTTCCTGGTGGGGCTGTGGTGAGGGCAGGGGCTGGGTGTACTGTCCCCCTGTACCCAGGGCTGTTCCTAGGGCTGTGGCAGCAAAGTACCGCACACTGGGAGGCTTAAAACGACAGATTTATTCTCGCACAGCTCTGGAGGCGAGAAGTCTGAAATCAAGGTGTCAGCAGGGCCCTGCTCCCTCTGAAGGATCTGGGGGAGAACACTTCCTAGCCTCTTCCAGCTTCTGGCAGTTGCTGGCAATCCTTGACATCCCTTGGCTTGTAGATGCATCACTCCAATCTCTGCCTCTGTTGTCACGTGGCTGTTGTTTCCCTGTGTGTCTCTACATTGTTTTGCTTTTGTGCGTGTCTGTCTGTGTCCAAATTTCTTCTTATAAGGACA
Organism: Equus caballus; assembly: GCF_041296265.1. Taxonomy (NCBI): domain Eukaryota; kingdom Metazoa; phylum Chordata; class Mammalia; order Perissodactyla; family Equidae; genus Equus; species Equus caballus. The sequence goes on from NC_091698.1 coordinate 35,038,899, forward strand.
CCAATCACAATGGATTGGGGCCCACCCTGATGACCTCATCTTAAACTTGATTGTATATGAAAAGAAACTATTTCCAAATAAGGTCACATTCACAGGTACTAGGGGTGAGGAGGAACATATCTTTTTGGGGGACCAAATTCAACTCATAACACCATCTTTTTGATGAGGAGTCCCATCATTGGACCTCTAGCTGTTTCTACATTGGGCTAACTGGCCACACTCCTGCTCCCCTGTGGGGAGAAACTGGTTTCTGCCAACATGCTGGAAGCACCCTCCTAGGACAAGCTTGCAGCACCCTCCGTTCTGTTGATACTCTCTGAGGACATGTTGGCAATACTCCCCCTCCTGCCATGATCATGCTTCTTCCTGGACCCTTGCTGGCTGCTCCTTGTCATTGCTGCATTTCTCTGTCCTGGGCCTGTAGATTTGGTTGCTGCCATACTCACAGCACTTGCTGTAGTCCCTTGCAAGCCCACTCGCTGTGGCTACCCCTGTTGTTACCCTTTTGTCAGGCCCCATAGGTTTCATGACTATATTAGAGTATGTGCTTGGGATGGATACACTGTCCCTTCCATGGACAGAGGTTTTTGGGGGGTGTACATTCGATTCTCTCCCTGCAGCATGAGGAGAGGAAGTGGTTCAGACATCTCAGGGACCATGCAGAGGCTCCTGATCCTGATTCCCTTCTCCATGGAGCCCCATGGCCTGTGCTGAGGGGAGGAGAAATAATTGGTGCAGAAAGGACAGAAAGTGAGATGAGAAGGGTCTGCTCCTCTCACTTCCTGAGATGGAGCAAATCAAGGGCTTCTAAGTGGAAGCACATTTGAGGTCATCACATCCAATCTCCTGTTTGATGCAGGAATCCCCTCTATGTTGTCATTCCAATTGTGACTCAACAGTGCCAGCACCAGGGAGAGCACTATTCACAGTTCCCCAGGGAACAAGCTTGTATGCTGGCAGATTTCGCACTTGTGCTCGTATTTCTACAGGAGAGATTCCTAGAAGTGGGACACGCACATTTTCTGTTTTGATGGCTGCTAACAAATCATGCATGTGTGGAAACACATACTGTATTGATACATATGAAAATGAGTATATGGCAATCGTGGGAGACAGGGAGCTCAAAAAGAAGGAAGGACTTTCTAATAGTTAAAAATGCCCCACAGTAGAGCAGAGCACCTGATTTGGGATACCAAGTATTCAAAAAGAAGAGCTTGGTAGACTGTGGAGAACTCCTGGGAACCTCTCCAAGGTGGCTAGTCCCCCCATGGTGGCTTATTCCAAATGCAATGCATCTTTCAGGTGAGCTTCAGAGAACAGCAAAGGTTTTGCAGGACCCGTCCCGCAGCATGCTGAGCCCATCTCCTTGTTTCTTTGTTGTGTGTTTCCTTGGGCAAAGTGAAAGCTTGCCCAAGACCTCCACTGGGCTCTGCTTGATGTCTGCCACAGACAGAGGCATGCCCACTGTATTCCCAGTTGGGGCAGCCTGGGTTCCGCTGTAACCCTCCACTTGTGGCCTCAAGAGATAAATTAGTTTTTCCTTAATAGGTGAGAAGTCTTCCTATGTATCTAAAGGAGACACCCTGTAGACAGCAGGAGTAGCCAGTGACAAGCTTCAGGCGTAGCTGCTGTTTTGCGTGGTGGAGAACAGAAATCATTACGAAATCGTTACAAGTGTCAAGGGAAGTAACCTGGTTAGCTCTAAGGTCTTGGAGGTCCGTGGCCTCTTCCCCTGGTCCCGTGGCTGTGTGTAGCATGCTCTTCACAGTCTGTGGTTGTTCATGGCATTAGGTGGTGGAGAGCGGGGCTGGTGGGTGCGCTGCCCACGGTCCCCATTTGGACGTGGTTGTGCACATCAGCTACTTTCTCTTTCGTTGATCAGGATAGCTTTGCTCTCAAACATTGGTGTGTCCTTGAAAATAGACTCTCCTTCCTTGTATCCTTGTTGCTGCAGGTCCCATGAGGTGGTGAGCATGCCCACTGTGTGGCTGCTTGGGCCAGGTAAGGCCATAACCCACATTCATTGCTCTTGGTGCCACCTTTTTGCTGAAGGGGGCAGACTGTCGTTCTGGGACGAGGGAGTGACTGTGATGGCCCGTCTCTCTCTGGGGCCTCAACCTTGGCCTAAACTCCCACCAAGTCTTTGTGTTTATCCTCTACTGCCCTCTGTGACCTGTTGCTGCTACATACCCTTTTGTCCTGTCCCCCTGCCAATAGCCACCCCCTCAGGGCAGTGGCTCCATCTTCCTCCCCAAATGCAGCTCCACTTACCAGAGGACAGGCTGACTCTGAGGGGGTGGTGGAGGGGCTGCTGCTATTATTATTATTTTTATAATTATAATAATTATAAATACATCATGCTAATGACTTTGCTGGCCCCCTCCAGGTTGCACAGAATTCTGCTATTTCACCACCTCCGCCTTTCATCCTCTCTTCCTTAATGCGTCTTGCTTTGCCATCAGGTGCTATTAAAGGATTGACAGTGAGTGACAGGGACCTATGTGAAGGCATCTGCTACCCGATAATTTTTCTTGAAGAGAATTTTTTGTCGCTACATCAGCAGGAGTAGCTTGGCAAGATAGTAACCATCTGGCAGGCATTAGAGAGAAATTCTCGGAGCTTCCTGGCGCATTCCAAAAGCTGGACTTGAGAACTTAGAATGTGGATTTCTTTTGAAATGATGTTTTAGATGGCAGTTTCTAGGTTCGTCCACAGAAAGGCTTGTTTGTATGGAAAAACTGTAGGAGCAATACTGTTTCTGAAGCATGCTGGAACCATCTGCCAACCCCCTGACAGCCCACATCCTTCCTGGAGAGGATATGAGTCAGACTCCAAAAACCGTGGTGTGGAGAATTGTGAACTGAGCCCGGAGTTGACTGCAGTGCAGCACATGCCGACGGCTCTCTGGAGATATTTCATATTTGAAAGAGCTGGATGCATTCATTTCTTTAGGTTCTCAGAGCTCTAACCTCACTAAATTCAATCAGTGATTCCCAGCCCTGCCTGCATATTACAGTCACCTGGAGGTGAATGCAGGGGGCGATTCACAGTAGCATAGTTGCAGTTACAGAAGATGCCCACCAAGGGGCGCTGGTGCATGCGCTCATCATGGTTTGCGTGCAGTCATATAAAGCATGGAGCCGCCCTGGATGCACTGTGGGACTGACATGCAGGATTAAAGGAATTAAGCCAGCTACAGAGCAGTAGGTGGGGCATGCCAAGATTCATGTCTACAATGAGGTAGCAGATAATGAGCTGCAATCTGTGGTTTGGGAGACAGTGGCTTAGAAGGTTTCTGGGAAAACGAAGCTGTCTGGGTGTCTGGAGAAGGAGGCTGATCTGAGATCTTGGAGAAATGAATCCTTGTATGATTGTCTGAAATCTTCAACTATAGAATTCTGCCTAGATTTCTCCTTGGTGTCTGCCTGAGTCAGCCTGAGCCCAGAGCAGAGGTCCCAGGACAGCTTTGAGTTGGGGGCAGTGGAGACACCTCTGGGGTGCCTCCAAGGGGCTTCTGCATCCAGCCTGCTTCCTCACTGGAAAGGCTGTGAGACGCCTTAATTTTGTCCCTTCTTGCCCTCAGAAATTCTCTTTTCCTTTTCTGTGATTTGCCATAGTCACTGATGTTGTCTTGTGGATAAGGAAGTCTCAGGCTGCATTTATTTCAGAAACAATGGAGGCTAGTCCTGTTTGCCAAACCTTGGCTCTTTCTTCCCTGACTGTCTTAGCTTACATTTTAAGGCGTAGCTTCGGTATTTGTTCATGGAAAGGTTTTTATTTGACTGCTTAAAGGCCAAAGGAAGGCAAACAAAAAAGTGGAGGCGATATCTACCTACCTGCCAATCAATCATCTATCTGTCTGTCTCTCTGCTTTTACATGCAGAGACCACCCGTGGAAGGAGTTACAAGACACTGGCAGCAGTGACTGTTTTTCAGGGAGGGTGATTGGGGAACAGAAATGAGAGGGAGATCTGTTTCTTTGTACTGTTTGAAATGTTTACCATATGCATGTTAACTATTAAAAAAGAGTAGAGCTGAGCTGGACATGTTTTGGGGGCTAACTTGTGTCCTCCCCCTCCAAATTCTTACCGTGAAATCCTAACCCTCAGGACGTGTGAGTATGACTTTATTTGGAAACAGGGTCTTTGCAGATGATCAGGTTAGGAGGAAGTCATTATGGTGGGCACTAATTCAATAGGACTGGGTCCTTATAAAAAGTGGGGAAATTTGGACACAGACACACACAGAGGGAGAATGCCATGTGATGACTGGAGTTAATTAACCACAAGCCAAGAATCCAGCAGAAGTTAGAAGAGAGGCCTGGAACAGGTCCTTCGCTAAAACCCTCAGAGGGCGCATGGCTGCCAACCTTGATTTTGGACTTCCAGCTTCCGGAAGTGTGAGACAATATGTTCCTCTTGTGTAAGCCACCCAGTTTGATACAGCAGCCCTCACAAACTAATACAACATTGAGAAAATGTTAGCAGACACGCCAGAGAGAAGGAGCGAGTGGAGACAAGGAGGCAGTGGGTGGCAGGGGGTTGGTTAGGAGGAGGTGAGGGGCCGTGTACATGGCCGGGGGCACTCAGCCAGGACTCCGTGCTGCTCCTTCCCCATGGTTCCCTTCCTGGGCGCCTGCCCCCGGCTCCCAGTTGGACATGCTACCAGCTGCACCTGGGCTTTTGGCTGTCCAGGAGGAGTCCTTGTGCCCCACCTGTACACAGGTGTGATCACCTGTTACTGATCCTGCAACGCTAGGAGGCTGGGTCAGTGACAACTCCCAAGCAGGATGAACTGCCTGGAAGAGGCCTCGGGGGTCAACTTAACCCAGTAGAGTTGTTTCTGAGGAATTTGCTAATCTGTGAGTCATACCCTGAAACCCCGTATTTGTCTGACTGGCTCAGACTTTGCCAAGCACAGAAAGAGGAGTAAACTACATAAGAATGACCAACAGTCATTAATCTTGTCAGAGTGTGGGACCTCTAGAGATGGCACGGCAGGTCTCTGAGGACGCTGGGTCTGGACCTCAGTGGTTTTGGTTGGGGCGCGTTTGGGGCCGTGTATTGTTTTTGTGGAGACCTCATGTGCTCCCTGACCCCTGCTCCAGGGCTGTAGAGACTTCCTACAGACCACCAAGGGGTAGTTACCTCCCCTAGCCACCAGGACGGACACCCATGGCCACCCCTGGTGCTCCCCAAAGGATCCCCCTATGGAAGGCACCTCTGGCAGCCCCAGGCGTGGACATTTAGCCAAGGTCTGGGCAGCATAGGTGATAAAGGGCTGCCATCCCCAGGAGGGAGGGCTAGATGGCAGTGACTCACCTTGGGTTGTGTGGTAGGTGGCATGCTAACAGGGGCTCAGAGTCATTGCGAGTGTTTTGGCTCCAAGGAAACTCTTGGAGGGCCGTTTGGCCTCACTCAGAGACTTCTTCCTCAGGAACCCATCTCTGGTCTTTTGCCAAGGAGTCTGATTTGTTTCAGGAAAAGCTTTCCCCCCTTGAACACAAACAGCGCTCCAGAGGGCTGCCCGTATCCCTGCTAAGCCACTGAGGGAGGGGTTTGAGGTGCCTGCCTCCTCGGATGACCTGGGCCAAGCTGTCCCTTGAGGTGCTTCTCCGAGCCTTCCTCTGGCTTTCCTTGAATGCGTTTCACCGGACAGACAGCGAGCACAGTGTCCGGTGCTTGGGATCTGCCAGCGAGCACAGCGGGCCAGGACCCAGCTCTTCCCAGCAGAGAAAATCCAGCCCCTTCCGCCCAATCTCTTAGGTGGGCGCTTGAGGCACATTTCTCAGCGACTTCTCTTGTGCTGGCTTTTAAATTGTGAGATGCGTAAGGCCTTTCAGAAGGAGTTAGGATATAAAGAAGCACAGGATTAAAGCCCCTAGGGTCGTTAGTGAGAAAGTTGCAGCAGTTCTGGAAGGAAAGATGGGTGATTATAGGAAGTTGTGTTGGAGATTTAAAAAGTGTATTTCTGTCTATTTTAGCAACAAAAAACGATTTAGCACCAACTCATGCACAGTTCACTGTTCAAACTTCCTTAAAAGACGTGCATTTATAGTATGGCCTCCTCAGAGGTACTGGGTGACGCAAGGTGACCTCCTTCCCCTCAAGGCAAAGCAGCAAAGAGATGATCTGGGAAGGGTTTTGGGTTGCTTGTGTATGGGGTCCTGGCAAGCCTGAAATCATAGAACAGAAGTTACCTTTGGGTCTCTCTCTCCTGTCCTCCTCCCAGAGGAGGACGTCTTTCTATGATATACCAGCTCCCTCTCCAGTCCTCTTCCCAGATTCTTCTTGATATGCCCCCCACCACACCCCAAGGTAAAATGAAAACCCCAGAAGGGCAAGGATCATGTCTTTCTTGTTCACTACTGTGTCTTCAGTGCTTGGATCAGGAGGCACACAATAACTATTTATTGGCTGAATTAATGAATGGAAGATGGAATGAGTGAATGAACTTCAGGAATGGTTAGTACTATACTTGCTTTGGTTCTGCCCTTTATTAGTTGACACAGAAGGAACTCTCATGACACCTTTCATCATTCATTACACTCTCCTATTCTTGATGATGCTCGGTCAAGCAACCACTCAGTTTCCAGAATTCTAGGCCAACCCAGGATCATGACTGGCATTTTGCTCCCTATCCCGCCTCCCTCCCCCTGTGTCTCCCCTTGCTTCTGTCCCCAGACTTTCTGGTGCTTGAGGACCGCAGGCCAACAGGGAACTGTCTTTGATGAGCACCATTGGTCAAGTCACCGTCCTGATGTCCATCTTCCACCAGGGACCATGTGTAATTCTGAATGGAGACGTATCTGATATCTTGCATCACTGTAATGCACTAACCTCTCCATCAACCATTTTAATGTCCCAAGGAATAGAAGAGTATAGGTGGACGAGGGAAGGGAGATTGGCAGGTGGTATCCCAGTGGCACGACAAGTCCAGGCTTGGATGGTATGTTGAAGAAGATAATTCCAGCTAGTGATAAGCACTGTGGAGAAACTAAAGCAGGGTAATGGGATAGAAACTAATCAGCGGCTGGCAGTGGTGGCCTTTGATGTAGGTGAAGTAAAGCTGCTCTGAGTGCTATCGATGAGCAAAGGTCTGTGGGAAGACCCTGGGTGGACCAAGTGTGCCAAGGGGAGGGAACAGCTAGTGCACAGCCCGAGGCAGACAGCAGACTGGGAATGCCCGCAATTAGGTAACGAATCTCGGATGGTCTGTGAGACAGTAACCAAAGCTTTTAAGTTTATAATTTCATAGGACAAATATGAGAAATGACATATTTATACCAGTTAAACTTTCATGGGTATGAGGAAGAATGGAGGGGTCTTTCATTTTTCTTGGGTTTATTTTAAGGGATGGGAGTTCCCTCAAGGTTGGAGGGTTGTGGTCAAGACTATCAGTGCTCGCCTCTTTTAGATTTTCTACTCCTTCTTAGGCAACTGGGAGGACTACATTTCCCAGCTGTCTTGAGGGTTAGCCAAGGCCACATGACTACCTCTAGCCAACGAAATGTGGGAATTCCAGGCTGAGGCATTTAAAAGCTGGTACGTCACCTCCATGTTCACTTCCTTTCCTTGCTATGGCATCCCTGGAAACTCTATATTGGCATGGTAGTGTCACAGGATAAACGGAACTGGATTCCTGAGGGACTAGATGGATGAAAGAGCCACTGACCTACTCCGACTTTTGGAGAGCAAGCTGTACACATTTGCTAAACCATTGAGATTTCAGATTTCATTTGTTATTGTGACATAGCTTATCCTATCCTGACGAATACAAGGGGAGAATATGGGCCTTTAAGAGAATGGAGGCTTGGTCAGGGCAAACACTTAAGGAATAAGCCCAAACGCAGACCTCCCAAAGCTGGTTGAGGGATAAGCACAAATTAATGTGGGCTTTGGGGGTAATGGGGATAAGATTCCACCCCCTATTAGGCAGTTCTGTTCATTTCTCAGGCTGCCTCCCTCCTCCTCCCATCCCTTTTTACTTTCCTGAGAAGTTTGGTGAGTCTGACTTGCCTGGAAATTGTTCCTGTCTGCCTTGCTGTGTGGGATTTTGCCAGGCTTCTTTTGTGAGTATCCGTCCCGCCTCAGACTGTAGGCCTTGACTTTGTCATTTCTAAAATTTGTTAATTCAGTCAAAATTTATTGAATGTCTACAGTGGCCCGGTCCTGTGTGCCAGATGGTAAAGATACAGGGATGAGTAGGACACGATTGCTGCTCTTGAGGTGACCAAACAGGGCAATGTCATTAGCAATGTGATGGAGTTGTCACAAGATGCTCTGGGCTGAAGGGAGATGGGGTTCACTGTGCCTGACAGTGAATATGGAAGCTTCAGGGAGGAGGGGATTCTCCTGCTGCCATTTTAAAGGACGAGTGTGTGTGCCACGTGGAGCAGGGCAGGAAGAGCCTTCCAGGCAGAGGGAATGGCGAGTGCACAGTCACAGCAGCTCAGTTTCTGCGACACGCTGTGGGCCTGCGTCAGCGAGAGGGTTCAGAGTGTATTGGAGGTGGGCCTTCTTTATAATGTTGGCTGTGGGAGATCGTCTGGGTTACTACTTAATGCTTATTGATTAGTGTTTTAAAGGAGAATAAAGTTTTTCTTGTAAAAAAAGCAAAAGTAAAAAAATTTTTCCAAAAACTGTTAAGTGATTATTTGCCCCTTGACTCAGTGGTCCTGGTCTTAGGAATCTATACTAAGGAAATAATTTAAAAATAGAAAAAACTTTCTGCTTTCAGATGCTCTTGATGGTGTAAGCCATGAAAGTTGTTGCTTTTTCTTTTTAATGAAGACCTTAATATTTGACAATAGAAAGTTTTGCTAAATTATGGCATTTCACGTAAAATGTGAAGCTAAGCAAGACTTTAGTCATGCAAGGAGATTCCTACACTGTCAGAAAGTGCAGAATGCTAAATTTTATATATAATTCAATCAACTGTATAAAGTATAGGGTCAACTGAAAGGAAATGTACTCACAAGTTGTTAAAAGCAGTTGTAACCTGAGTGTTGAAGTTACGGCAATTTAAAATTTCTTTTTTGTACTTTCCTATTTTCTAGATTACCTGCAATGTGTGTGTTACTCTTAATCTGAGTGGAAAAAAGCTTTAGCATACCTTTCCTTCTGACTCCCTTTCTGCCTTCCTCTTTCCCTCTTTTCTCCCTTCTCTCTCTCTGTCTCCCTCTTTTCCGCTCTGCCTCCTTCCTTTCTTCCCAATTTCATATTCCTAGGTATTTAACTTAAGCCTGATAATTTAAATTAGACCACATGACAAAATCCAATTACTGCTACTTGGTGGCAGCATACCTCATGTACAGCATAGTGGTGAAGATATTGGGCTCTGGTATTAGACTGTTTGGGTTCAAATCTCTACCTTCATTTACTAACCTATGTGACCTTAAGCAAGCTATTTAACTTTTTTTTTTTTTGCCTCATTTTCTTCATCTTTAAAGTAGATGTAACAATAGTCACTACCTTAGGATGTTGGGAGGATTAAATGAGAACATAAACAAAGCAATTAGTAGGGTGCCTGGTACATAGTAAGCACTCAGAAAATCGTTAATGTTATTGGCTTAGTTTTGCTTTGCAAACTTCTTTAAAGCTTAGTCATCAAAAGTAAACAAACAAAGCAAAGACAAACGTCCTAGCAAGGTTTTGTAAGCTTCCCATGAACAGGTGAAATGTCTTTAAGGTGAATGACATTTGAATATGTTGAGAAAGGACTGAATAAACAAAGTTCTTCTTTAATCTGTGATGTGGCCCATATTATCCTCCCCAGTTTGCAGACTGGCATGTCCATTAGAATGGGTGGCTCAATCTTCTGTAAATATTAAGAACACCTTAAGAAAAACATTCCAGAAGCAATGGAAACTCTTGGAGGAAGGTCTCTTAGCAACAGGTAAATGGGTTTGTCTGAATGCCTTTAGGAGAACAGCCAAATCCATCCACAGGTATTTGTGAGCCACCCCGCTCTTGAAGACTTGATTTGGATGAGTTCCATGGGGACAGAATATGGGAGACCTTGGCCTGGGGTCTGGCGTGCCTGAGAGGTGGGTCATAATGCCCCCCTCATTTCCCTCCAAAGATTTGTTCCAGCTAATCCAAAATCATTTAGCATTTCCCAGTGGTGGTGGATAGGTCCGAATTGTATGACTTTAGAATCCAGGGGCTCGTCTCTGTGGAAGACTGAGTTCCCTCACTTACACCATAATTTGTGGACATGCACCGGGGCATATCTGCCTGTCTGTCAGCTCATGTCACCGGTAGAGGTGTGGGGGAGGGTGGGAACTCAGTATGGCCCAGAAGGTTCTGTCTCAAGATAGAAGAGTCTGGTCTGTGGATCCTTGGGGAGTTGCCCTCTGGGAGAGGACTGAGGTGTCTCTGACAGAGAGGAGGGGACATGTTGAGAGAAGAGAGGAGAGGAAGGGGTTTTACAAAGAGGGACCTGCCCCCTCCCCCTTTGGTTAGGGCCTCAGGAGAGGGACAGCAATTATTAGAGTACCTGAGGGAGGCTGGGGCTTGTAGGAGGGTGTGTAGCAGCAGGCCCACACCGCAGTGGCCTGTGGGACGCAAGTCAACAAGCTTCGCAGCCAATGAGGAGGAGGAAGTGTAAAAGGAGGAAGAAGGGGACTGCATTATCTCCAGGGAACCGAAAACTCCCTGCTGAAGACCTCATGGTCAGAGCGCTCAGACGGACCCCACCTGTCTCTGTTTCAGCAAAGGAGGAGGGAGTATTCCAGCAAAGGCAGTATCCTGTACACTGATTACCAGGACAGCATGTAGAAAGAAAGCTGGCAAAGGTGATATATCTGTGTCCATACCCAGGGAGAATGAGAGAGAAAATGCCAGAGCATCCTTGGTGTTGTCAGGAGCCTTGTCGAGGGGACAACCCCAGTTCCCACCTGGTGCCAGAATCCCCGCCTTTCCCCACTCTGACCCAGCTCTCTGGTGCCATGGAGAATTCACTGCTTTGTAAAATTCCTTGAATCTGGATTTTCCCAAAAGATGTTCCAGGGAACCCTTCTCTTGTGATGTGTGCCCCAAATAAGCTTAGGAAACACAGCGCACTTCTTCCCCTCGGGGAGAACCACAGTGCACACTGGTGTATCAAAGACTCTGAGAAGGTCCATAAAGATAAAACCTGTTGGATTTTGGGTAGCCCCATTGCCCCCTTTTTTTCCACAATAAGTTCCATTAACAGCCTAGGGATGTAATGAATCCATTAGCTGGCAAATGCTGCACTGATGCTTAGAGAGGACTTGTGTACACTGTGTACATATTCTTGTCCAGTCCTTCATATAACTGAAACATGTTGGTATGTGTGTCCGCCTGTGTGTCCCCAGCCCCGCCCTGCCCCACCCCCAGCTTCTTTAGCTGTTCCTCGCAAGTCAGCTCTTTGGGTCTCCTCGCCTCTTGGTCACTCTTGTGGGAGAATTCCAGGTTGTCTCTGTCCCTTTTAAGGCACTTATCCAGGTGTGATCTGATGTGGGCTGACTTGGGCAGGACTGTCCTCCTTTTCTTTGGACCCCATCCAGGGATGTGCATTCTCCTTTTGAGCAGCTGTGTCCATGTCTTTACATAACGAACACAGGTGAGGCTATTGCCAACTAGGGACAAAAGAAATGAGATGACGGCTAATGAGTGCTGTGTCAGTGAACTTAAAAGAGACCCGTGTTTTCTCCCCTCAGGTCATCTTTGCTTTGAACCAGACCCTCCTGCAGCAGGAGAGCCTGCGAGCGGGTAGCCTCCGGATCCCCTACACGACAGAGGATCTCATCAAACACTATAACTGCGGGGACCTCAGCTCAGTCATCCTCAGCCATGACAGCTCCCAGGTGAGGGCCCTTGTCCTCTGCCCAGCTCAGCACGCATTTAAATCCAAGAATAAAGACGTTACCTGCTGACACCTGGACATCCTGTGTACAAAGGATCGAGGTCATGAAGGACTCTAAAAATAAAATTGGGCAGATTTAGATGTTGAGTGGGATGCTGTGGCCAACAAAGGCGTTCTTCATGAAACAAGAACTGAGAGGGGCATTGGTGAGGGTTAATTGCAGGATCCCAGGCAAAGGATGAAGCTTCAAGGGATTCAAGGCAGCAGGCAGCATGGACCAGCCTTCAGGGAGAGGAAGAGATCTGAGTTTGAGAGCTGTCTGGCTGACTTAGGTAACACTTTTGAGAAATGATGGTGCAAAACTTTGGCTGCACCTTTCAGAGGCTTCTAGGAGCATGATGCCACCAGAAGTGATCATGGTATTCTTACCACATGGCACATAGGAAGCTGAGAATGTCACCAGCATTTCCAGATGTGGGTTCCATCCTGCACTGTTGCAGGACGAGTGTGGCCCAGCTGGTGCAGTGAGTGGACACACAGGACAGACCTTACCTGTGGGCTATCAAGGGGAAGGATGAGGCTGGTCAGGGCTCAGAGGATTGCAACCTCCCTCACAGGGTGGAGGTGGAATGGATATTTGTTACGCTTTTGTCAACATGCTTCTCATGGGACAAACCAGGGCTTCCGCCCCTCCCCCCACTAAGATCAAGTGGAAGTGGCAAGTGCCAGCCAAGCTTCCAAGATAGGGAGTGTGTTGTCTCTACCAATTCATGCAGGAGGACACTGGAGAAAGAGAGAAAGGAGCAGGTGGGTGTGAGCGATGCTGTCCAGGCCTGGTAGCTCTGGGGGCCTGTCCTATGGGAATGTGAATGACTGTAAGAGGTGAGAAATGGCAGCACTGGGGGAGGGACACTGGAGGCTGAATCCAGCATTGCCCCGCAAGTGTCAAAGACATGGTGAGCTTTCCAGAGAGCCTAGAGTGGGAGGAAATAAAACCAAGGCAAGCAAACAAGAGGAATGGGGAGACAACTACATGAAAGAAGGAATAGTAGAGTTTATGGCGGTGATAATTCTCTGTGCACTCTTGGTGGGGGTGGGGGAAGTGGGGAGAGACGTCAAGATCAAATGGGAAATTAAATTTGAAGCTGCCAAAAAAGTTAACATGGGTGGAATGCAAATTCTATGGGCAAATAGTAAGGCTGACGGAGCAGTTAGGGTGAGAATGAGTCACGCCTTTCTCTCCTGTGGCTCGGGCACACCCGTCCTGCTCACAGGTGGTGTAGGGTATTGGGAATGTGCCTGCCATTGTGGATGAGGGCCAGGCTGGCCAGGGCCCAGGGGCACGGGGCGTGGGTCACGTCTGGCATTTAGAAGGTGGAGCAAGGCTGCAGTGGGAGACCACCCCGCATGTTCTGCTGCCCGTGTGGAGAGGCTGTGCAAACGGAGGGCTCTGCTGAAGAGAAGAGATTTCGGGAAATGGACAGGAGAATCTTATACAAATGACGTGATTTTAAAAAGATGATAATGGAGAAGAGGAAGGTTTTTGATTTGAAAATGAAAGAATATCATATCAAGAATATAGCAAAAAGATCTCTTAGCCCTAAAATGACAATTGATGGCTACCTTACAGAGGGTGAGGATTTTTGAAAGGTCTTTGAGCGGCTACTGGAAGAAGGAGAAGCAGGCAGGGTAGATATCCTACTCTATATTTGACTGAGGTAACGGTTAACCTTGCTAAATCCCTGCGTAGAGGAGTGAACATGAGCCCAGGAGAAGAGGTGGGGAGGCCCAGGTTTGGGAAGCCAGAGAGCCGAGGGCGTACCGATAAAACAGTGTGTGTCAGCCTCACCCACACCACGGTGTTGCAAGAATTGATTGCTTTGAGATCACAGTTTTGGTGTCATAGCATTCTCTTGTTAGCCAAAATACTGAAATTGGCTAACACGTGTAGCTGAATCAAGTGAAATATTTGCTAGGAGGGCAAAGAACATTGGAGAAAGCAAGAAGGAGAAATAGGAATTGGAGAAATAACGAAAATTTAAACGTATGGGATTTATAAAACAGTCGAATGTTTGTTTTTTTAAAAGATTGGCACCTGAGCTAACATCTATTGCCAATCTTTTTTTTTCCCTTTTCCTTCTTCTCCCCAAAGCCTCCCAGTACATAGTTGTATATTCTAGTTGCAGGTCCTTCCAGTTGTGCAATGTGGGGTGCTAGGTCCGTGCCCAGGATCCAAACTGGTGAAACCCTGGGCCGCCAAAGCAGAGTGCATGAACTTAACCATTTGGCCACAGGGCCAGCCCCAAAGTCGAATGTTTATAGAAATTCCATGTATCTGGTAGTAGAATCAATTACTGATTCTAAACTAGGTAACTATGTAAAATTATTTTTATAAAGAAAGCATATGTGAATCCAACAAGTTAAAACTATGATGTGCTGTCCCAGCATTTTAAATGGAACAGAAGGACTGTTTTAAGTAGCTTAAGAGTTCTTTCAGTGTTCTTCACTTGATATCTTTTCACCTGGGTTACAGAGAATGATGTTAGAGTTTGAACGGTAGCAGGCAGGAGACTCCAAGCATGGGGTGTCACTCTTTATTTTTCTTCTCACAGCGTCTTGACTCTCTAGGCTGGGTGATTTGATGCTCAAATTAAGCAACTTCATTAATAACTCTCTTGCCCTTTTGTTCTCCTTTATTTTGGTGGAGGTTCCCAATTTTATTAATGCCACGCTCCCACCTCAGGAGCTCATCACTGCTCAAGAGATCGACAGCTACTTCCGCCAGGAGCTTATCTACAAGCGGAATGAGAGGATGGGGAAGCGAGTGAAGGCCCTTCTGGAGGAGTTCCCTGACAAAGGCTTTTTCTTTGCCTTTGGAGCTGGTGAGTTGTAGGTTCCCTCTGATTGGACTCTGGGCTCTGATGCGTCTCCCATGGGGCGGATGCTGGGGTGGGCCTCAGATAGAAGGTGAGATGAATGACACCTTCTTTGACTTATTTCAGTTGCAAAGTGGCTCCAGCTGGTGCCTGAGTATCCAGCGTGGTTGAAACTTTGCTGGACGGGCTGGTGCATGTGACATCAGCTCTCTCTCCACGTGGGACTCCTGATGCACTCCCCAGCTGGAAAGGCATTTCTCTCTCTTCTGAACTCAGCTCTTACTCCCAACTTCCTTCTGGTACCTTTCACTTTTTTACCTTCCACTAAAATTGTGTGTCTTCTCTCTCCTATCTGACTATGAGCCTCCCAAGTGTAAGGCCTGGGGTTCCCACATCACCTATTACTAACTTTGACCATGAACGTGGAGGCAGATGGGGAAATTATTATCTTTTGTGTTTCTTTGAGCAATTCGAACCCAACTTTGCAGCCTCTGGAATTAAGGACAGAAATGCCAGAGGCTGGGTACTGTGCAGAAGGAGCATTTGCTGGCCTTAGGCTTTCTCTTTTCAATTCTTCCACTACTTCATAAACTTGGACAAGACACTTTGCTCAGTTTCTTTTTACCAGTAAAATGAGGGGTTGGAGAGAAGCACTTCTGGAAGGGCAGAGTGAGTGATCCAGCATGATCTCCTGATCTCAAGATCCTTAGCTTAATTACATCTGCAAAATCTTTTTTTGGGGGGGGGAACCATTAAGCAGCCTGCTACAATATCTGAGAATGAATTATTGTAATCCCCCATACTAACAGAATAAAGAACAAGAACCACAATGATCATTTTAATAGGTGCAGAAAAAGTGTTTGATAAAATGCAACTCTTTCATGATAAAAACACTCATCAAATTAGGAATAGAAGGGAACTTCATCAGCCTGTTAAAGAATCGCTATGAAAAACCCACATTAACATCACATTTAATGATGAAAGACTGGATGCTTACCCCTAAGATGAGGAACAAGACAAGATGTCTGCCCTCACCACTTCTCTTCCACATTGTGCTGAAGGTTCTAGCCAGGGAAATCAGACAAGGAAAAGAAATAAAAGCCATCCACATTGGAAAGGAGGAAGTAAAACGTGTCTTTTCTCAGATGATGTGATCTTGTATATAGAAAATCTTAAATAATCCACAACAAAACCATTAGAAGTCATAACCGAGTTCGGGATACAAGGATGCAGGATACAAGATCAATATACAAAAGTCAGTTGTATTTTATACCCTGGGAATGAATAATCTGCAAATGCAATTAAGAAAGCAGTTCCCTTTACAACAGCATAAAAAAATACTTAGGGCTGAACTTAACAAATGAAGTGCAAGATGTACAATAAACTAAGAATCATTGAAAGAAATTAAAGAAGACCTAAATGAATGGAAAGACATCTCATGTTCATGGATTGGAAGACGTAATAAATATGGTAAAGATGACAATAGCCCCAAATTGAGCTACAGATTCAATGCAATCCCTATAAATCTCAGCTGATGAAAAGGTTTTAAAATTAGACAGTAGTGATGGTTGCACAACTTTGTGAATGCTACAAAAATCACTGAATTGTATGCTTAAAACAATTTTTTTTGCCATTTTTTTTTTTTTTGGATGAGGAAGATTGCCCCTGAGCTAATATCTGTGCCAATCTTTCTCTATTTTGTATGTGGGATGCTGCCACAGCATGGCTTGATGAGCAGTGTGTAGGTCCACTCTTGGGATCTGAACTCGAGAAACTTGGGTTACTGAAGTGGAGTGCAGGAACTTAACCACTATGCCACTGGGCCGGCTACCTGAATTGTATACTTTAAAAGGATGAATTTTACGTTATGTGAATTATATTCAAATAAAGCTGTTATAGAAAAAGTGAGGGGTTGGGCTCCTATATCCTGTTTGTTGAAAAGATCTATGTGAGACAAACGGCAGTCTCTGCCTTCTCTAGTCCCCTGTGAACCTGTGTGAGTGGTTTTGCTCTTCCTGAGTCCTGTATTCCATGGTTGGATTGTGCACTTGTGCTGTGTTGCACTGAGTTGGTGTCTGGCCTGTCTCAACAAATGACTTTCTCTAACCAAGCTGTTAGCCCTTGCTCTGCAGGCACCCCGACGGGTGTCAGACCCCAGATGCCCCCCTGGCTTATCCGCCTGGTGGGGGTGATGGTGGCCCTCCATTAGCACACAGGGTCTGTGGCTTTGTCCCAGGGCTGTGCCAGGTTAGGGAGGATGGAAGGTTCCGGGTGCTGGAGCCTGCAAGAGCTGGGTGCTCAAGGCTGCCCACCTCTGAGTGTAGGCTTTGGCCTTTCACTCATACTCCATTGATCTCTCAAAAGCATCCCTGATGTCCACTGTTGGGATAACGCGGCCCTGGGTGCAGGGGACAGGCAGACGCTTGGAGATGACAGCTGCCCATGCTGTGGTGTGTTCTGGGCTGGTTCGAGGCTGAGCAGCAGTTTGACCAGCGGCCTGTTGGCGGGTTGGACCTGAGCAGTTTGGAGGGCAGGCCCTCGGGATGGGGATTGTGCAGACAGATGGCACAGGAGAGACTGTGGCGCCTGGGCGGGCCTGATTCTCACGCACAGTTGATCATATTGCTGCACAGCTGGACGGAGGCCTCGCAGCCCCCGGGCGCCGTGGGTGTCAGGAGTGCCCTGGAGCTTGGCCGAGGCCAGGCCATCTTCCCGGGGCTGCCTTATCCACCACGAGTCCGCGTCTCTTCGTGCCTTCTGAAGGCTGAGTTGACCAGAGGGAACTACAGACAGTCAGAAATTGCTCCCAAACGCTTAGCCTTGGCAGTGTAAAATTTAAAAAGCCGTGTGGTTAGCAAACTTTTAATTGTAAAGTGAGGATAATCCAAACCTGAAAGCTCCAGAGCTTTAAAATCAAACAGCAACTTTTCTCATGGGGATCTGGAGATAAAATTTAAAGGTGAGGGGCTGGCCCCGTGGCCGAGTGGTTAAGTTCACGTACTCCGCTTCGGAGGCCCAGGGTTTCACTGGTTCGAATCCTGGGTGCGAACATGGCACTGTTCATCAAGCCATGCTGAGGCAGCATCCCATGTGCCACAACTGGAAGGACTCACAATAAAAATACACAACTATATACCGGGGGGCTTTGGAGAGAAAAAGGAAAAATAAAATCATTAAAAAAAAAATTTAAAGGTGAGAAACAAAGCTCCCCTTTGGAGTTGGAGGAAAACTGAAGTCAAACAGAAGAGCTTGGGGCCATAATGAGAAAGCATGGCTGATAGGGACTCTTCGTTCCCTCGATAAATATCTTTTTCATTCCTAATTGGTTGAGATTGTGGACACTGGAGCCAGACGACCTGGGTTCAAGTCGCAGTTTGCTTCATCTCTCTGTGCCTCATTTTCCTAATCTGTAAAATGGGATAATAATTCACCTACCTTATAGGGTTGTTGTTGGGGTGCTAAATCATGTGTAAAGGATGAGGACAGTGCCCCGCATCTGCACTGCCTAATGCGCAGTAAACATTAGCTCCTTTTATGATGGTGATTACTCCCGGCCCGTGGGCTTGGTAAAGGCTGGGGGAGTGAGGGTGGCGACACAACTCTGAGGGCCTCCTGCCCCCTCTCTCCTAGTCCAGGCAGAAGCTACACGCGGGTTTGCTGCACTTCTGCAGCGGGGCTAATCTGGGCCTTGGCAGTGTCCCTTTCATCTGAGTCATCAGTCTTGTCCCTCCTCAATCCTGGGGTCATCGAGTCTGTCGACAGTTGGACCGAGAATGTAGCAGAGCCCAGGATCTTCTGCTTCCCACGCTCCCGAAGGCTGCTCCGCGTTCACTGCGCTTCTCAGAGCTGTGGAGTCAGGACAAGGGAGAGGCTCACAGACCCACTGTCGACCTCTCCTGCAGTTTGGGTGTTTCCTTATTTGCTTTCCCAGGCTCCTTCCGGCTGGCGAGTATTCAGTTGTTAAAATTGCGTAGACCCTGGAGCAAAACGGCCTGGGTTTAGATTCTGCTTGGCTGCTTCTTAGTGTGCGAAGTCCTGAACCTATTTTGCCTCTAATGTTCTGCTGGATCAGAGGATAGGGTGCTGCAATTTAATTAGCCACTTAGGACATTAAAGTGCCATAAACTGTCACAGAAAGGGACATTGTGACCCCAGAGGATCATGTCCATTCTGAGCATCAAAACCTGAAATGAAGTAAGATGAATTCCAGGATCTACCCTTGGCCTTTAAAATATTTAAGATTCCAGTGTAAGCTTCTCTGGTTGATCTTTGCTGCTTTTTATTTATAAGGAAAAAAGTGAAATAAAATTCAGGTTGAGGCTTCCAGCTCTGGTGGCTTCTGTTAAATGGAGGTTTTTATTGTGCATTTGTAATTGTGTGTAGGACAGAAGGGGGCGTGGGTCTCAGAGGTGGTTAGTTTATACACACGAGAATGATAGGACTGTTAGCACTGGATTCAGAGGTGGAAGGTTGGGATTTGGCGTCTAGGCTCTCCTCTTAGCTGTCTGACTCCAGGCAGCTCACTGCACCCTTCTGAACCTCAGTGTCCTCATCTCAGAAACATTGCTTATCCCACCCCGTCTGCCTTGCAGGACTGTCGGGAAGCCCAACTGCAGAAGCTCTCTGGAACTGTATTCAGCTGGAGAGATGGGAAGGGGGTTGGCAGGGTTCTTTCTCGGACCGGGGTGTGTGTTTGGGGAGCATGTTTAGTGGCCATGAGAGCTGCCATATTTCTGATCATTTTTCTTGCTGCAGGTCATTTCATGGGCAACAACACGGTGCTCGATGTTTTGCGGCGCGAAGGCTATGAGGTGGAACACGCCCCCGCTGGACGACCCATCCACAGGTAACCTTCCCGCGCTTCTGTCCTGGTTGGGGAGCAGCTAGGGGAGCGGAGACCCCCACGGGGATGCCTGGGGGCCAGGGTGGGCTGTATCCCGAGGGTCTCCAGAGGGCCCCAGCATGGCCATTACCCCCCGGCCTGGGAGAACTGGCCACTAAGTGGACACTCGGCTCCCGGGTCAACTGGCGACCCTTGGTGGCCGGGGCTGTGTCAGACATGGGTTGTGTGGCCGAGCACTTTGGGCAGCAGAGGCCACACTGGCCTTTTCCACAGTCCTGGGGGCCCCAGAGGGGTGATTAGGCTCAGTGTCCTTCGACCTGGGCATTCGGGAAGTTCTAGGGAGAGAGATGGTGGAATCAGTCATAAGGTGCAGGGACTGCCTGTCAGACCCATCTCGGGGCAGGATGGCGGCCCTCCTCCCGGTCCCCTCTTTGTCCTTGGAAGATCCCCCTTCACCTCATGTTGTCTCGAGCCAACTCCTCTCCCTATGCCCTCACTCCGGAGGGTCTTTCCCCAGAGTCCAGTTTGCATCCCAGGAGCCATGACTTTCCCAGTCTCCCTCTCAGTGGGAAAGCTTGGCTACCTGTGGGCTAGTCGTATCCCCTGCCTCTCTCCACACCTGGCATTCAGTGTGTCAGTAACAGAGTTCTTCACATAGCACTTTCTAGTTCACAAAAGCCCTCGCCTGAGACTTCTCCTTTTCTACCTTCACCGGGCCTCCGGTTTCCTCCATTAAAGCCTCTCTCGGATTTGCCCCTCTTCTCCATGCCCCTGGCCTCTGCCCTCTGCCCTCTGCTCCCTTCTGTACCTTTCTGTGAGACTAATCTTGTGAGTGTCCCTTACTCAGAAACCTTCAGTGACTTCTTATTGTCCTCTTCCAAAGTCCAGTTTCTTCATGCTGATGTCTCAGCACCCAGACTACATTTTTCCGGCACAGGCAGGCTTCTTGCATCAGAAAGCCTTCTGTCCTTGTCGCTGCCTCTCCACCTTCGCTGATGCTTGTTCCCCTGTCTGAAGTGCCCTCCCCTCCTCCCCTGTCAGGGAAACTGCTGCCTCTCCTTCCGTCAGCTCAGCTGACTGCTCAGGTCTCCATCCGTCTCTCTCTCCTGTTCTCCTCCAGCTCTGAAGGGAGAACCCAGCTCTTAGTGGTTCTCTGCTTGTTTTGGGGGGACTGTGGGTCTTCCCTCACCCGTTGGACTGTGTACTCCTGGAAAGCAGGGTGGGCTGGGTCCCCTGACCCCTTCTCAGGCCCCAGCCCCAGGCTGACTGCCTGGGCTGGGGTTTGGCACACTATCCTTGGGGTGCTGGAAAGGGCCCCGCCTAAGAGTGTGTGTGCGTGTGTGTGTGTGCGTGTGTGTGTGTACGTGTGTGTTGATGGTTGCTCCCAGCCTCCCTAATTCTGCTCTAACCCTGACGCCTGCCCCTAAGGGAAAAGAGTCAGGAATCCATATTTTTAAAATCTCTTCCTGAGCTTCTGATGCAGAGTGAGGGGTGAGAACCAGTGCTGTCATCACACTGGGCTGATCACACTTCCCAGGGGAGGGAAAGATCATTTATTGATCGATTGTCAGGTGGGAGCCGGTTCATAGGGCCTCTCAGTTAACCCTCAAAACCAGCCTGTGAGGTGACTGTTTCTTCTCCTTTACGGATGAAGAAACGAACAGTCACCTAGCCAATCAGAGCCGGGATACAGCTCGGACCCCTCCGCCTGCACAACCCTTTTCTTTCTGCCTTTTCTTCTCCCACTTTGTACCTCCCAGCCCCTTCGTCTTTGTTCATGCAGTTTCCTCTGCCGGGGACTCATTCATTGCCCCTGGCCCTAATTCCATCAGAATCTGTGAGAGCTGGCACAAACGTCACACCTTCCTCCCTGCTCCAGCCTGGGGTCTGCCTCTTGCATGATCCTGAGGAGTTTGGTGTGTGCTTCTGCAGGAGCTGTCCTGACAGCCGGCACACAGTAAGTGCTCCATTAGGTAGTGTCTAAGAGTTTCTAGTGGTGAACTTACCTACAGTGCTCCTAGGGGAGGGGAGGGAGCATGACAGCTGCAAAGGAGCTCCTGTTCAGGGAGAAGAAGGGGCGCAGGGCTAAGGGCCCAGAGTGGAGGAAATGCCCACAGTGAAGGGGTTGGCGAGGACCAGGGGCGTGGCGGTGGAGATCCCTGCTTCCTTCTTCCCCTCCTCAGCAGCCATGTGATAATCCTTGAGGGATGATTCAGATCCATATGGAACTTGAATCCAGGGCAGGCTGGTGTGGGTGGGGGCAGGAGGGCTGCTAATACTCGGTAGGCCAGTACACCGAGTATTACTACTGTACACACAGTAGTGTGATGACAGCACTGGTTCTCACCCCTCACTCTGCATCAGAAGCTCAGGAAGAGATTTTAAAAATATGGATTCCTGACTCTTTTCCCTTAGGGGCAGGCGTCAGGGTTAGAGCAGAATTAGGGAGGCTGGGAGCAACCATCAACACACACGTACACACACACACGCACACACACACACGCACACACAGAGATGGGGTGTATATTGGGGTGAGGTGAGGGCAACTGGCAGCCACTACCCTCCACCTGAGAGCAGGCTGGAATACACAGGAAATGCTCCTGGCTATGAAGCTGCCCTTCCCAGGGCAGAAAAGAGGAAGGGATGGGGGTCCTGTTGGGCTGGTCCTGAGGATGTAGACAGCTGCCCTTCTACTTTTCCCAGGCTAATGGATGCCGTATTAGTTTTTTCCCTGTACAAATTACCATAAACACAGTGACTTCAAACAACACACATATATTATCTCACAGTTGTGTAGATCAGAAGCCTGTTGCAGGTTGCACTGGGCTGAAATCAGATGTTGGTAGGGCTGTGGTCCCTTCTGGAGGCTCTAGGGGAGAATCTCTTCACTGTCCTTTTCCAGCTTATGGAGGCTGCTCACATTCCTTGGTTTGTGGCCCCTTCCTCCATCTTCAAAGCCAGCGACATTGCATCTCTCTCACCATTCTTCTGTAGTCACCTCTCCCACTGACCAGAGAAAGGTCACTGCCCCTGGGACCCTTAAGCCTGTGTCTGAGCCAATGTGAGCATCTGTCTGTAGGATCTCTCCCTGGAGATTACAGTGACACTAATCTATACTCTCTCTATTTTCTATAGTGAGAATGTTATTTGAAAATGGCACTGAATCCTTGTTGGGACCCTGGGCAAGTCACTTTATTTTCCTCGGACCTTGGGCAAGTCAGTCTTCAGTTTCCTTAACTGTAAAGTGGGCATTATGATTTCCTAGGACATCTCAGTTCTGAAATATGAGAGAGACAAAAAGCAGGAGTAAAGTTAATTTCTTCTGGATACTGCCTCCCTCTCAAGGGTTATTAACTTGCTTCTCAAGGCCTGGCCTTGGCTACTTGGAGTAACTGGGCTGAGGTCTTCTTGGATCTGTCGTGAGTTGAACAGAATCAAACCTGTGATTTGCCCCACTTTGGAGACCCACTGCTTAAAACCATAGAGCCCTAGTGAGTTTAAGGTCATGCTGCTTGCTAAGTAAAAGCAACAGACTTTTTTGAGTGCCTACTGTGTATCAGGGCCTGTTTGGGTTATATGAGGTCAAGGATGACACAGCCATGTCATCCAAACCCATGGCAGAGGGCCTGGGCTTGGGGGCTGCCTGGTCATCTGCTCCTGAATCCTCTAGGAAGCCACCAGAATCTTGGAGATCTTCAGGTGGGGCACTTTCCCTCTGTAGGCCCCAGTTTCTTTGTTGGTAGAATAAAGAGGTTCATCTAAGTGGTGTCACACTTCCATGCCAGGCATTATGCTGGGCTCCAAGACACTGATGAATTCAGCAGGTCCTGTCCTCTAGGGGCCTTCTAACTATGACCATCTGTTTCAGGGATTCCAAACTCAGGTTCAGAGTGGGGGCCTTTTTTCTTTCTTTGCCATTTGAGAAAGTCCCTTCTTTTACCTTTCTTTTTTTTTTTTGCCAAACTTGGGTCTTTCTCTTTTTCATCTTCTATGTCTTACACCTCCTTCCTTCCTCATACAGGGCCATGGATACTAACTGCCCTCTCAGGTTCTGGGGCAGATCTGAGACCTGCTTTCGGCAGGTGGGCGGTTCATCAAGGTGAATCAGAGCAGAGTGACTGAGTTCTTACATACGCTGGTCTGCTGCACCCACATTGTTGGAGGATGCACATGGCACATCACTGCTCCCCTTCCTCAGGCCGATGGAGCTCCAGGCCCCTCACTGCCTCCATCAGGAGACGATGGGATTGGGCTCTAGTGGCTGGGATTCTTTTCTTACTGCCCCACCCCCTAACCAAACCCTTGACGAAAGTCCTGTTGTAGGAAAAAATTTGGTCCTTCTAATGCCTTCTTTCCTCACTGGAAGAAGTTTTTCTGGGGACTATAGTCACCTTTGTGGGAAGGATAGAAGCAAGTTTGAATTTCTCACCAATTGTGAAAAACACATTCCTTCAGGAAAGATGGTTTATGGTCAGACCTGGGGTAAGGTGGTTAGAAGCCAGCCCTGTGAACACTGGCAGTCCTTCACCTGGGGATGGGGTGGCTGCCAGCAGCCAAGGAGCCTCTTTCTGAGTAGAGCCCTTATAAGGGGACAGGAGGAATTAACAGGGTTAAGGGCTAGTTCAATTCTTCTAACGAAATGGCATTTAAACATTTTTCACCTCTCTTTAAATGCTGTAATCTTCTGCGGCTTTCTAGATAGTGGCGACCCATTGCTATGGAAAGGATGCCATACTGTATGACCCTCCTCCAAATCCATCTTCCTTCCACCCCTGTTCATAGAGAGAAGAGTGACAGTCCCTCGTCTCCCTCGACGCAGCCCGCCTCCTCTGCCATCTTTGCTCCGGAAGTGCCCGCCCCGGAAGCGCTGGTACTGGAAGCGGGGTCTGCTGTGCACTCGCTGTTGCCAACCCATGTGTCCCTGCCCGGAAGTGCCGACCTGCCGGTGGAGGCTGAGCGGAAGTTCAGGAAAAAGCGGAGGCGGCCGCAGCGCAGGCAGCAGTTCAGGCAGTTCAGTGACCTGTGGGTCCGACTGGATGAGAGGTGAGGAGGTTGGGTTGGATTGGGGTGGGGTGGGGTGGGGTGGGGTGGGGTGGGCGGGGCCAACCGGGAGCCCATCACCGACGTCCGTCCTCACCCTGGCAATATGGGTGGGGAGCAGCTCACGAATACCCGTGACGGTGCTTAAGGGGTGGGGTTCAAGGCTCTGGTAGGGGTGAGCGCCCCGCTCATGGAGCAGCCTTTCCCTTTTCTCACGGTTCTGGGTACCAGTCTTCCGTCCACTGTAATAGACATGAATCCATATTAAAGGTAATTGCTTCAACATATTTATCTCTGTTAAAAAACAAATGGTGTTGGTGGTATGCTGGGAGGGCACAGATGGGTCTGTTAAAAGTGGAACTGAGGCCAGAATAAACATCGTAAAGGACTTGATTTGCCAGCCCTTTCTCCCCTGCAGATCAGGGAGAATTTCATAGTTTTGCAGAGCTGGAAGCAGCTCTGTAGAAATGGGCTTGTTCAGCTCCCACATCTTACAGGGAGCCACGTGACCACTGGGAAGTGGATCAGAGGTGGATGGAGGAGCCAAAGGTGGTGACCCAGCCTGGTCTGCAGGGATAAGGCTGCTGGAACAACTGCACCAGAGAGGCCTGGGACCCAGGAGTCAATTCAATTCGGTCCAGACTTACTGAGTTCCTCTTAAGTGCCTGCTGCTGTGTTGGGTGCTGTGGCTTTGGAGTGAACCAGACAGCCATTGGCCCTCTGCCTTCATGGAGCTCACGGTCTGGGGAGGAGACTGGAGGAAGGACCTTTTGGCTGATGCTGAGTAGAAGCCTGACAAAGTGGAGCTCAATAAGTAGACATTCTGAGTCTGGATCAGGAGCTTCAGGGATCCAGTGTCTGCATAGGTGCTTCATGATAAATCTTGAATGAACAAGCAAACAACTGAACAAGGAGGGAAAGGAGTTCCAAGCAAAGAGAACAGTGCGAAAGCCTGGTGTGGGGAGAGTGAGCAAGATAAGGATAAACCAAGATAAAGTAGTTCTGGCTGGAGCCTGGGAGGTCAACAGGGAGTCGAGTGAGATGGGCCCAGAAAGATAAACGCGGTGGAGTGACTGCGAATGTCATGCTGAGGGAAGTAGGGAGCCACTGAAAGGTTTGAAGGAGGCATCCGATGTGCTGTGGGATTTGGACTTTTAAATGGACAGAAGCTGGCAGCCAAATGGGACATGGAGAACAGGGACAGATCCTCTTGGTCTTCATGTCCCCCAGGGTAACTGAGGGTGGCTCTTCAACCATCCTTCGCTGATGGCGGAATAAATCGACCCATTTAGTACTTTTTCAGTCTGGGCCATTTCCTTTCAAGGCGGCCATGGAGTTGGGCACCTTATACCTGAGCTGAACTGAGAGGACGGGCCTGAGGTCATGGGCCCCACAGCTTGTACTGTCTTGACCTTGGATGCTTGCGTGTGTTCACACCAGACCTGGGCTGGAGTTGGGGAGACAGCCAGAGACCCAGGGAGTTCTCCTCGTGGCTTGGCTGTACCTGTGTGTGTGGTCAGTGAGGAAAGACCCCTGCCTGAGATTGCCCAGAGGCTAATGATAAGCAAATCTGAGTTAGGCCTTCTGACACCTGGAGTTTTTAATAATCCTTGAACCTGGAACCAAACAGCCAGGGGAGAGTTGCCCAATGTGCCAGTCTTAGCGGCTGTATTATTTGGTTTTGTCGTAGCAATGGTAACAAGGGCCAAAGACACAGGAAACCTATTAACATACTAAGATCCATTCCTGTCTTTAAAGAAGGGAGACGAAAAGAAGCTTTGTGGCCATTTGGGGCCCTTGGAGTATCCAGTGGCTCCTGCTGTGCCCTGAGACTCTGTCTTTTTCTCCTAGTGCTGTGGTCCCACAACTCCAGGTCCCCGTTGTGGACAGGCACATCACTGCCGAGCTGCGGCTCCCTCGCCATGGGCCTTCCCGCCACAGCCAGATGGTGGCCAGCAGTGCCTGCCTGTCTCTCTGGACTCCTGTGTTCTGGGTGCTGGTGCTGGCTTTCCAAACAGAGACGCCCCTTCTGTAACAACTAGAGAAGCCAGGCCAAGACCCTGACCCCTTGGACTTGAAGGAGAGCCATTCCTGTACTCCACACTCAGGTTTGGCCTTGACAGGCCCAACCCAGGAGAAGAGACTCAGAATAAAAGCCAGTGTGGATTCTTCTCTTTCCCAGGAATGCCTTTGGGTTATCCAACAATGTTTGGGGTAGGTGTACAGTTTTGTAACATAATGAGTTGTATGAAAAGAATTAATTGTAAATGAATTATATGAAAATAATTAAATACCTTTTTTCATGTAGACTTTTCCCCACAAAGTGTATATGTCAGGCAAACAACCTTTTTGCTCACACCCTCTGAGTACTGTCACTGCTTCACTCCGGGGCCTCCCTGCAACTTCGGATCCCGACCCTTTTTTCCCTCCTGCTGCTCTTCGACCTGTTCACTCCTGGTTCTGGATGCAGG
Source organism: Equus caballus (assembly GCF_041296265.1). Classification (NCBI taxonomy): domain Eukaryota; kingdom Metazoa; phylum Chordata; class Mammalia; order Perissodactyla; family Equidae; genus Equus; species Equus caballus. Next base: position 35,065,961 of record NC_091698.1, read on the forward strand.
GGCGGTAAAGGCCGTGGGACCTTTGGTCTGCTCCTCTCTATTCAAGGTCTGGTGAGTAGGGTGCGTCCCGCACTCACAGGTGCTTTCAGCACATCTAACGTGTGAGTGTCTCACCCACGTGCTGGACCGGGCAGATGGGTAGGCTTTGTCAGAGGTGTGCTGCAAGAAAGTGGTTTTCAGGCACTCCCCCGACCCGTCTTGTTATTTATTTATTATTTATATGTCCACGTCTTTTCCAAATGAAATCTTGTGGGCAATCTCTGTATAAAGTGAGTAAGAGAAGAACTGCCCCAGCCGAGTCTGAAATGGGGACATTTAGCCCCGCCCAGCTGATCTCCAATGGCCCACCTTCCGCTGTGGCTCCAGACCAGGGTTGCCCACCCGTGGCAAGGTTTCTTTATGGTCCTCCTGGGCCTCCGAGCCGCTCACAACCCAGAGGGTCTGCCCAGGACTTGGGCGGGGCCCAGAAGAAGTAGATGTGTTTGTTCCTAATCTGGTTTAGGGTAAGCTTGATGGCCTGAGCTTGCAGCTCTGTGGCCTTCCCTTCCTTTCCAGAGACTTCCTTGTGGGTTCATTCTCAGTCCCGTTGAGGGCCCAGAAGATCATTGGCATCTCACTGAAAGGTGGTGTGATGGTACTCAGGATCCGTGTCCACGCCCCCTTGCTCTGTTCTGCACCCCCTGTATTGCAGGGGTAGGAGGGTAAACTTTCCCAGATTCCGTTGATGCTGTGATTGAGAGTCTCTTAATGAGATACTCTTATGTGAGATTTAGAAGGCAGAGGGGGCAGGAGACCTTTTTCTTCAGTAGTGGTGGCAGGGACGTGCAGGCTCCAGCAGACACAAGTTTGTGCAGCGGCCTGGCTCGCTCTGCGTCCCACTGTTGAGTCAGCTGCTTCATGAGCCTGGTGTAGTTGTGAGTAGTTTCCTGCAGCTTTCTGACCTCGGATTACAGCTGCTGTGGTGCGTAATGTCAGCCCTCTGCCTTCTGCAGCTGTAGCCGTTCCCGTGGCTGAGTAAGCAGCTGTTCTGCTTGAAACACCAATGGTAGTTCCTGACTCCTGTGCTAACTCTAACTAATGGAAGTGCTCCCTTCTCTTCTGTGACCTCAGTCTGTTCCTCACTTTGATAGTTACGGGGATGAAGGTGGACAGACAGAGGTAAACCGGGAGGTAAACTGTGGCTGACCCAGTTCTTCCAACTGTCTGTAAGGGGGTGGTGTGACTTTCTCCAGAGGCCCATATCCTAGCTGGGCAGTTCCCAGGTTCTTGGCTCATGTTATGGCCAAGGAAGCACACAGACTCTTGTTGGCAGGGCTGACATGAAATGGCTTGCCACAGTGTGGCTGCTCCATCGTAGCACTGACCCAACAACCTGTGCTTTTGAGGTGGCAGGGGCTCACGTGCACCCGGCTGGTTTTCACACAGGTTCATCCTAAAGTGGAAGGGGAGAACTCCTCTCCCTGGGGCACAACCAGCCTGCACTTTGTGAAAGCACAGATTCTTCTAAGGATTGTAACAGCCCCACAGAGCGGGGGCACTAGCTCCGTGGGCCAAGGTCTTGTTATCTTGCTCATTGGCTCCCAGTTGTTGTGGTCGCTGCATCAGCCTCCCATGTGTTGGGCTCTAAGCCTTGATCTGTTCTAGAAATGGAAGCACCCGGGGCCGTGTGACTGAAGTGTGCATTGGGCCTTTTGTGTTAGGAAGTGCTGAGTTCTGACTCTGCCCAAGGAGCGCCCAGGTTACTGATGGGAAGTTCCCTGGCTCTCACCTGGGGGAGGAGGAGCAGGTTTGAGAGATGGGTGCTGAACCTAGTGCTTTCACATTGGGGCTTGAATTACCAACAGAAAGAGAAACTCAAAACACTTTATTTTAGGTTATAAGAGAAATAAAAGCCACACTTACTACCTTTAAGCCAGATCAAAAGTAACACTATTTTGCTCACATATAAATTATGCAGACTCTTTTTCTCCCATCAGGAAAGAGCTCTGGCCCATTTCTTTGCCAGCAGGTGGCACCTTTTCATTCATTCAGTTGGCAGAGCAAGGCTGATCCCTTGGCAATCCAGTAGTCTTTGGACCGCTTGGAGGGTAAAAGGACGGTCACCACAAAGTTGGTTGAATGACCTAGTTAAGGGAAAAAAAGGGTCGTTACTTACAGAATAACCCCTTGATACAAAGAGCATTGTACTACGAGTCAAGACACCTGGGTTCCAGACCTGACTCTGCCTCTAAAGATGGTGGGCAAATAGTCCTCTACAGATTTCAGTTTTACACTATAAAATAAAGATGTTACAACAAATGATCCTTTAGGACCTGTCCAGCTTTGGCTTTGTGTAACCTTATGAACTCTATTTCAAGTTCTCTGCAGTCTGACTCTGGGGGCATTGGATTAGAATTCAGGTCTGAGCTTTTAGTGGGACTCGGGATGCAGTTGGTAGGTTGGGCATCCATTCATTCGTCCATCTGTTTGTCCATCCATCCATCTTCTATCTATCCATCCATCTTCTGTCCATCCATCCATCCATCCATCCATCTACCCTTTCTTGCACCCTGCAGTTAGGCCCTGGGGCTCCTGAGATGACTAAGCACAGTCACAGGTATTTTGTCCTTAGCTCTGGGACATCTGGATTAAGAGGTTACTTTTGCAGTTTCTTTGTTTTGGGTTTGCGTGAGGAAGGACCCGGGTGAGAAGAGGGTCCTTCCCTCAAGGTGGGAGTTGCATTTCTGGCACTGCATCCATAGCAAACTCCAGCTGTGGAAGCTGGGGAAGGTGGTGGTATCTCCAGCAGAGAGTGCCTATTTCTCCCATTTCTTTACCTTTGTATGCCATTTCCTGCATGTGCCTTGGCAGGTGCTTGAGTGACATTTTATAGTACATATGCACTATATATATATTATATATACATATTATATGTATATCTCAAACCGTTAGTTTGATTCAGGATTTAAATAAGGTTCATGCCTTGCAGCGGTGATGTCTCTTACATCTCTTTCAATTGGTGGCTTCCCCCTCTGTTCTTTTTGCCACTCCCTTGAAACAACCAGGCTGTTTGTCCTGTAAAGTTCCCCACAGTCTGGATTTTGCTGCCAGCATCTGTGTGGCAATTTTAAACATGTTCCTCTATGCTTCTAAAGGGCCGGTTAGATCTAGAGGTGTGATCACATTCAGGTTTGAGTTTTTTGGTAAGAATACTTCATAGGTGGTGTGTACTTCCATCAGGAAGCACCTCGTGTCTGATGCTTTTCTTTTTTGGGATATTAGCAGCCATTGATGATTATTACTGAGAGCCATTATTTCATTAGGGTTGATAATTTTGAAATTTAGTGATGATTAAGTCTGTAGAATCCATCAGTGATTTAATTTTTGTATGTGATGTGAGTTAAGGATCTAAGTTTGGTATAACCAATTCTCCCAGCACCATTTGTGGAGGAACTTCTCTGTTCCTGACCAATTTTAAATGAGGCTGCTATTATATGTCAAGTTTCCGCATACACACAGTGTATCTTTAGGCTCTCTATCTAGTGCATTTCATCTAAATAGATGTATTTTGTGCCAGTGCAACATCGTTTTAATTTCTACCTTTTCTTGGTTCCTCTTGCCAGAAAGACAGAGTTCCCGTTTGAATTTTAGTCAATGATAAGACAAATGACTCAAAAAGTGGGCAAAAGATTTGAACAGACAGTTCATCAGAGAAGACAGAGAAGACAAGAAAAGACGGTCAATGTCATTAGTCATTAGGGAAATGCAAATGAAAACCACAACGAGATACCACTGTTATTTATCTACCTATCTATCACCCAAAATTAAAAAGATGGCTCATACTAAGTGGTGGGGAGGGTCTGGAGGAAGCGGACCCCTCACCCACTCCTAGAGGGACTGCTGGATGGCCACTTGGGAAAACAGTTTGGCAGTTTCTTAAAAAGTTAAACATATACCTAACATATGATCATTCTGCTCCTAGATATTTATCCAAGGTAAATGAAAGCATATGTCCACACAGAAACTTGTACATACCATTATCAATTAAACAAATACCTGTTAATACTTTAGATTTGTCATAGGAGTGGGAGATCAAGGCATGTGATAGGAGTGTCTATTTTAGTTTTATTCTCTATGTTACCCTTGGAGAACAGACTTTTTAATTTTACTTTATTTTTTATTTTTTTTAAATATTGGCACCTGAGCTAACATCTGTTGCCAATCCTTTTTTTTTCTTCTTCTCTCCCAAACCCCCCAGTATGTAGTTGTATATTCTAGCTGTAGGTCCTTCTGGTTGTGCTGTGTGGGACGCCGCCCTCAGCATGGCCTGATGAGCTGTGCTAGGTCCACACCCAGGATCCGAACTGGCGAGACCCTGGGCCTCTGAAGCAGAGCGCATCAACTTAACCTCTCCGCCACAGGGCCAGCCCCAGAGAACATAGTTTAACTAAAGATTTTATTAGACCAATAAATATTTATCATCAGTATCTATATTCTCCATTCAAATGAGGAAGAGTTTTTACTTCTTTCTGCCCTGCCCCGTCTCCCATATTTCTATCATTTGGAAATTTATTTACAAACTATTAAAATCATTTTTATGGTCAAACTTTTCTTTTTTTATTGACTTATTGATAGGTTACAATCTTGTGAAATTTCAGTTGTACATTAATGTTTGTCAGTCGTGTTGTAGGTGCACCACTTCACCCTTTGTGCCCACCCCCCACCCCACCTTTCCCCTGGTATCCACTAAACTGTTCTCTTTGTCCACATTTTTAAATTCCTCCTATGAGTGGAGTCATACAGAGATCATCCTTCTCTAACTGGCTTATTTCACTTAACATAATTCCCTCAAGGTCCATCCGTGTTATTGCAAATGGAATAATTTTGTTCTGTTTTGCAGCTGAGTAGTATTCCATTGTATATATATACCACATCTTCTTTATCCATTCATCTGTTGATGGGCACTTAGGTTGCTTCCATGTCTTGGCTATTGTAAATAATGCTGCAATGAACATTGGGGTGCATAGGACTTTTGGAATTGCTGACTTCAAGCTCTTTGGATAGATACCCAGTAGTGGAATGGCTGGATCGTATGGTAGTTCTATTTTTAACTTTTTGAGAAATCTCCATACTGTTTTCCGTAGTGGCTGCACCAGTTTGCATTCCCACCAGCAGTGTATGAGAGTTTTTATGGTCAAACTTTTAACGGTTTAACTGTGTGTGTGTGTGTGTGTGTGGTAAATAGAGGGTCAGTGGTGACTAATTCAGAGGCTTTGTATGTCCTTTGTATGTCTACGGCTGTCTTTATTACGCCTTCCCTCTTGGATGATAATTTGGCTGCTTTTGCATTTCTGGTTCAAAGTTGTTTTTCTCAGCCCTTTGAAGATGTTTCCCTATTTTTATATGCACTGTTTGGCAATGAGATTCTCAATCTCTGGAATTTTAGTTTCAGTGTATTAATACATTTTATTTCTTTGCTTTGAGGATTTTCTTTCTTTCTTTCTCATAGTCCTAAGTATCACTTTGATATATCTCTGTTTCTTTTCGAAATTTGATTGTTTATTTCTTTATTTATGTTTTAAAAAGTCATCCCTACGACTTTGTGAGATCTGGTAATTTGAGGACTCAAGTGTCTCTTCAGTTCTGGGAAATTATCAGCTGTTATTTCTTCAAATATTATCACTCTTTCATTCTCTCTACTTTCTCCTTCTAGATTGCTAGTATAGTAGATAAATGTTGGAAATTTTGACTTTTTCCACAGTATCACTTTTTTTTAAATTTCGTTGTGAGGTATTTGGAGGGATTTTCTCAGTGCCTTCCCTTTGCTCACCCTTTAGCCGCCTGCATTCAGTTCTTTAGCTTGTCGGTTGATAATGGCTTTTTTTTCCTATCTGGTTCCTTTTTTCAGGGCTATATCTCAGTTTCAGGTCCACTCAGATTTCCCTTTTGTTGGCATCGCATTCTATTCATTAGTTTATTTTTAAATCTCTTTTCTATGATGAGTCTCGATGGATTTGGTGAGAGATAGATTTTAGTGTCTTCTTAGTCCATCGCTTTAAAATTAGAAGTCACTGCCCAATGAACTCTATTTTCTACTTATAAGACTAATAGAGGCAAGCATTAGTTTTATAACATCAATCCACACTCAGTATTAAAAGAAACAAAATTTACAACATTTCTAAATTTGTATGTTATAAGTGTGGCCTCATCTTAAGCGTAGCTAATTTGCTCAAGATCCGCCTTTGCATATTATAGGTTTCTGTGTGGACTTTGATTGTAGTTTGCATTTGGTCATTATTTGTACCAGTCTTAGAATGTCCTTACCTGTGGTTGACAGTGTTCCTGCCCGGGCCCCTGTTTTATAAAGTGGGGAGTGGTAAAGTGTTGGGTTTGGCTCATAATTTTGTTGAGGTTCAAAATGCACCACAGGCAGCATTGGATTCATCTGTCCGGGCAATGCATCTTCTATCACCATCTCATTATCGTCCCATCGAGAAGCATCCATGAACATTCCATGAACAAGTACGCCATCCTCAGGAGAGGGCAACTGAAAGATACCAGAAATTTAAAGGTGAGAAGAGGAGAAGGGGATCAGCAGCTGTGGGATGTCTCTTGCGTCCCACATCCTCATCAGTGAGTTAATTATAGATTGCTGTTATTTCTCACATTCCAGGGAGGAGAATATGGAGGCTCTGAAAGGTAAAATTACTTGCTTCTTATTTTGACACCAAAACTCATACTCCACCAAGATGTCTAATAGGGGATAACCCTGGGAAACCCATTTATGGGCTTCAGACTATCGCATATCATGATATTATGACCTCTTCCTTCTCATTTTGAAGCAGATGGGATAAGAGGGCTGTGATTATCATCTTTCTTTGTTCAGTTAGGTCTTTCAAGGATCTGGGTGCCTTCCTAGCAGATGGATTATATATCTGCAATAACATTTGCAGAGTGCCTATGGAAAGCTCCTTTTTTTTTTTTTAAAAGAAATTATGCTCAATTTCTAATGTTTCTATTAAAGGAGAGAGAGAGAGAGGAGAAACAGGGAGAAGGAGAGGAGGGGGGCGGAGAGAGAGAGAGAGCGAGAGAGACTCTGCCCTCAATGTCCTGTGATCAGATGTCACCACTGGTGTACAATTTCTGCCAATTGTGGGCTTCTATGTCCCTCTTCCTTAAACACTGAGTGAATTTGGCCAGTTCTGGGGGCAAATTTTGGATAATTCAATAGTTGGAGCTTCATAGCTGCAGGCAGAGGATCAGGCAGTGTAGACATAAGAATAAAAGGATAGTAAGCTCTTTTGGGCTGGTGGTGACCTTCTAGTGTCCTGGACTTTGTCTTTTGAGCGCAATGGGCCTTCCTGTTTTGGAGGCTGCTATGTACGTGTGTGCACATTTGCCTGAGTGGAGGCTGAAAGCGTCCTGCTAGCCACTTGCCAAGCCATGTGTGGGAGCCACGTGGGCATCCACCCAGAGGGAGTGCCTTTTCCTGAACTGCACAAAGGCAGCAAAGGGGCTAACGGCGGCCCTGCTTGTGTGTAACAGAACTAGAGCTGTCTAAACAGTCTCTTGCAGACATTTGCTGGGAGGACCAGGAGACAGGCCAGTTAGACAACTTGAGGTCTTCAGAGAAGGCAGAGATTCTAAGGCATTGTCATGGCTCAGTGCATACGACCCAAGTGGAGATGTGGTGTGAACGGGGCAGGGTGGAGGGACAGAGGCCCGGCAGTCACTGTAAACTTCTGTCCATCAGAGTCAGCCTATGTGGCAGACAGAATGTGCCAGGCACAGAGCAGGGCCAAAATCCTGCACCATCCTGGAAGGCCTCAGCGAGGCCTGCTGTACCTGGCTGGAGTTCTGCCCTCCTGACTAAGAAGGGTCTCCAAATAACGAGGAGTGCATCTCTAAATTTATTTTCCTCTTACTTTTAAAAATAATTCGATGCTAAAACAAATTTCCTTAAGGATGTAAGCCTTTTTATTATCATTTTAAGATACAGGCAATTCAGAGGCATGGGGTTATAGTATTTCATAGAGTAAGCCATGAATATGGGGTCAGTCTGACCTGTGTGAGTTTTTGGCAATCAGATCTGAGTGGGGTGGATACGGATGGAATTACCCAGGAGCAATTCCTACTAATACCATGATATTTTAAGTTTAGTAAAAGCCATTCAACCCTACCTACACTGATTGGTTAGTGTGAGTACTTTATTGGCAAGAGCAATCTGGAGCAGATCTTTGATCTCATGGCACCGATAGAAAACTATATTTACAAGGCTCACTGGGATGGACAGGTGCTTTGAAGCAGATGCTCCCCTCCCCCATCAATATCTCAGCGCATCTAAGCTGGGTGCTCAGGTCGGCAGTGGTTCTCGTCCCTGGCTGTCTACTGGAATCACTAGGGGGGCTTTAAAAAATAATGATGCCTGATGTAAGTGGGGTGATTCTGATATAATGGGGTATAGCCTGGGTACTGGGAGTTTTAAAAAGTACTGCAGGTGATTCTAACCTGGGGTCAGGTTGAGAATTGCTGATATTCTAGAGCAGTGATTCTCAAACTGTAGGACTTGTTAAAACACAGGTTTCTGGGCCCCAGCCCAGAGTTTGTGATGCGGTAGGTCTGGAATGAGTCCTTGGAATTTGCATTTCTGACAAGTTCCCAGGTAATGCTGATGCTGCTGGTCTGGGGACCACACTTCGAGAACCTCTGCTCTGGCGGGTGTAAACTATGTAAGCAGAGTTTCAACTGCTTCCTTAGTGCATTCCTATCAGTTATGTAATGTATGAAATTAGCATATCACTTCTACTAGGAGACAGCTGATAAATTCAGCCTATAATAATCGTTATTTATTGTGGGCACACTAAGGTGCCAGTCACATGACATCTGCAGTTTCATTTACACTGCCCCACAACTATGAGATTGGTGGCGTCAGCCCCATTTTATGGATGAGAACATCGAGGTGCAGACGTGTTAGTAATTGCTCTAGTACACACAGCTGGCGAGGGGGGAGTCAGAATTTAAACTCTGGCCTGCCTGCTTCTGAAATTCTTGCTTTTAACCTCTTACGATAGTGCCTCCACAAGGAGAAAGTTACTGTAGGTATCTGCGATATGGTGATCAATAAGAAAAACATATATTTGGTTATTCAGATGACCAAAATATATTTCTCATATATATTTGGTCTTCGTCCATGGTTCCTGACTCCCAGCTCCCAAAACCCTTGGAATTTCCTGAGCATTGAGGGTGATAAAGATGTCCTTTGTCATGTTAATGAAGTCACTTTTGGAAAGCACCTAAGGTTAGGGGCCGGTTGCCAGTGGAGCCACCCCTGTGATTAGAGGGTTGGAACTTTGTCTCAACCCCTGACCTCTGGAGAGGAGAGAGGGGTTGGAGATCAAGTTCAATCACCAATGGTCGATGATTTGATCAATCATGCCTGTGTAATGAAACCTCCGTGAAAACCCAAAAGATGGGATCTGGAGAGACTCTGGGCTGGTGAACACATAGGGATTCAGGGAGAGTGGCACGCCTGCAGAGCTGGGAGCTCCATGCCCTTTGTCCGTGCTTTGCCCTATTCACCTCTTCTATCTTGCTGTTCCTAAGTTATATCCTTTTATAATACACTGGTAATCTAGTAAGTAAGTAGTTTCTCTGAGTTCTGTGAGCCACTCTAGAGGGAGAAGCACAGGTGACAACTGCTGTCTGAAGTTGGGAGGGACAGGGACAGTCTTGTAGGACTTAGCCCTTAACCTGTGGGATCTGATGCTGTTTCTGGGTAGATAGTGTCAGGATTGAGTTGAACTGTAAATCACCCAGCTTGCGTGTGAGAATGGCTTGTGGGTGTGTAAACCCCCATCTCCCACCCCACATTCAAATTGGCTTTAGAACCAAGTTAGTATCTAAAGAAATAAAACAGTATTGCTTTAAAAAATATTTCAACAAATCAGACTAATTTAAGCAGTTCTTATCTAGTCATTGCTAATTGGGGAGCTTGTCTTAGGGGTGTGAGTCCCATCCTGCCCCTCTGGGAGGCAGTAGGGGAGGGGCAGGGGAGGTTGGCTGAGATATTGAGCGACAGTGGGACAGAAGCTGCTTTGGTGTAACAGTAGTCATGGGGAGAATACCTCCATGTCCATGGGCAGTTCTTGTCCAAACTGGACTGTCTTGGCAGCCTCTATAACTGCAGCTTGATCCCGATAGGTAGGAATCATGTTGTACTTGAAATTCAGCTCGTCTATAGGCAAATTGTATTTCCGAGCATGATTTTGAAGAGTTCCTGTAAATAGAAAACCAGAAAGCTGGGTCCTTCAAACGAGGCCGCTGCTCCTGAACTTGGCCCCCACTCACCCCAAGGCTGCTCTAGCATTAGGGAGCTTCCTCTCTATCAAGAAGACCCGACCATTAACACCTTATTCTGAATCAGTTCACAGAGACAGGGAGCCTGCAGGGGGGATGTTGGGCGCGGTGGAGCCAAGGCAGATACAAATTTTGGTCTTGGCTGGAAAGAGAGGGAAGAAGGCCAAGTCTGAAGTGCACTGCTCTGCCAGTGAGGATTTCAGAGCCCAATCTCCCCAATGTTAGAATCTTGCTCAGCTTGTCCTGTATGTGCTGTTTATTAGGGATTCAGAATGAGACAGATTAAGGGCTCAGCTGATTAGCGTCTAGTGGCCCAGAGGCCCTGGTCCTCTCTGGGCTCCCAGCCTGAATTCCCAGGGCTGCTGGAGGGACATCAGGAGTATTTTTTAGAGGGAAGGAAGCTGTTCAGAGTTGGGGCCAGAGCAGGTGGTGTCCTTGAGCAGGGGTCACATGGGGCATTGGGGGCACACTGTTTGCGTTCACAGGGGCAGCAGTGCTGGCACTTGTGTCACCTGAGAGGGGCAGGGATTAGGTTGTAGGGGGAACATCTGCTATTTCTGTCATGCTTTTCCCCAGCAAGCGGGGAAGAGCTGGGCCTTATTGGACTGCCCTATAGACAAGAGCGCCATAGTTAGGACATTAGCAGCCATGCCACTTTCCCAGTTCCTAGAAACCCATCATGTAACAAACCATCATCTTTCCTGTGGGATTTTTCTAGGGAAAGCACTGGTACCTGTTAGAAATCCTTGTGGAAAGAAGAAACCGGAGATCCAGAAGGACTTAGGCTGTCCTCTTTTGAGCCACAACTAAAGGAGAAACATTATACCATAATGTACTGTTTTTCTGAGATGGAGTTTGTCATTTAAATCAAAGTCATATTTTGGAGGACCTCTCAGGAGGCCGTATCTGATCCAGTCCCAAGTTAGTCACTAGCCCCATTCTTACTCCCTGCTCTGTCCCCCTTCCCCACCCACTAGCCTGACCACCACCCCAGAACCTGGTTATTACAGAGAGTACAGAAGAGGGAGACAGCAGCAAGGTCACACCTGGCAGTTTGGACCCATTTCAGATTTGTTCTGTACCGCACAGTGGGGTCCCATGAACTAGATCTGAAATGCCAAGGCCTGGAATTAAACTGGGATGTGAGGATAAGGGCCTAGGGCAAACTACATTATAATCAGCATAAGACTTTTAAAGTGATGCCATTCTGGAAGTTTCTTTTTCTTTGGACTCAGACGATCCCTCAAAGCTGTCGATATTTTAGTTAGCTAGGGCTTCCTAAGGACCTCAGGGCCAACCGTGTTGCTAGATTCATCAAAACCCAAAGAAGTGCATTTTCTTACGTCCACAAATGCAGTCCTCAGAATAAGGTCTTTGACCCACGATCCCAGTGGCTTCAGGGAAGGGTAGGCTGTGTTGGACCACAGAGAGGGAACCTGGTTGTTGAGGAAACTGTTATACACTTTTTCCATTTCTTCAGACATCACCACAAGTCCAGCAATGGCTTTGTTGAGTGTTTCTAGAGAAGTCTGAAAGAACAAAAAAGGCTTGCTGCCCCACACAGATGTAATTATCAAGTGGGAAGGACACTCAGTTGTGGTGGTAGGTACTGCCTTGGGCTGAAAGGCCCACTTGCTGGGTTCCATCCTCTCTACACACCATCTGCTGGGCTGGACCCTCCAATCTTTCATGCATTTTTACCACATGTGACCATGGAGTGTAAAACCTGGGGGTGGGGGACCATTCAGGCAGGCAGTAGCATAATCCAATGAAGTGGAAAGAAGGGAAGGAGGAGAAATATCCACAGAAGCCTAGAAAAAGTCCTGTTCTCCTCCAGGTTGAAGGAAGAATGGGCCTGACGGTTAGTGATTTGGGAACCATGGAGCGGGGCTGAGGATGTGGGAACTACCTCATGCCACTGGCCAACTCAGCCCGGGGGTGCTGGCAGTCCCAGGAGTTATGGCAGAAAGGGGAGATTCTTAGATCTGACCAATCTTTCAGCGGATACCAGACAGTCTCCTAGTACTGGAAACACTACTTCTTAAGACATGCCCTTTATCCTCCCCTCACTTCAGCAGAAGATAGAGGCAGGCAGTGGTTCTGAGAGACCTTGGGCCAGCAGCCATGGGAAGTACAGGGTCATATGTGCCGCCTGGCTAAAGATGAAGGTGGGGCATATAGACTGGATGGCCCTCATGGGTTCCAGTTTTGTGAAAAGGACTGCCATATACTTGGAAAATACTATAAGAAGATGTTAGAGGCCAAATTTATGTTGATGCAAAAAATAGGTTCCAGGACCACACGCACATAGTGCTAGAGATAGGGAGGATGTGGATGAAACAAGGCTGGTCATCCTTTTCATGGAGTTATTCCCCTCCTCCTATCTCTTTTCACAAGAGGCAGTGGTATAAAAAAGCAGACGCTTAATTAGATTTGCCCTTAGGATCTGAGGAACCATTTGCAGCAGAGTGCAGCAAGGAGGCCCTCAGTCAGGGCTGAAACGGTGGCCTACCACAGACACTGGGAATGGAAAAAGGTAGTAGAAGATATGTTCAAAATGTGGAGAGAAGGCTGAAGTCAGAGAGATGGAGGATCAGGCTGCCAGCGCCTTCTAGGTCTGCTTCAAACAGACAGAGGCTGCATTGTAGCCGACTCTGCAGAGGAGGCAGCCAACAGACAGGTGCGTTTGATGGGAGAAAGTGCGCCCCAAAATGTTCTCTCCTATGGCTAGAATCCTGAATAATAGGATGGCCTCATCTCTTCCAGGTTCTGCCCTGACTCACAGTTCTGTAATGATCTGGAGGAGAGTGAGCTCACCAAGATGGCAGCCCCAAGGCCCTGGGAGCGGCTGCCTTGCTTGGCCTTCCTTATTGCCATCCTGGTACTGCCCTGCTGTTTCCCGGGGGAGGTGAAGGTGAGGCTGGGAGAGAGCCAGGGCAAGGCAGGACTGGGCAGAGGTGAGGGTGAGGAAGGGCTCTGGTGCAGGCCCAGCGCGTGGTGGTGGCCACCACCCCTCCCTCAGTGGGAGTGCTCTGCTGTGATTCCTGATTGCCTTGTAGGCTGCCTTTCCCTGGACGCCTCCGCCTTCTACTTCCATTAGGTGAATGCCTCTATTATTGGGGGACATTATTGTTTGAGCACAAGAAATGACCATGGGGAGGCCTGAGAGCCAGATTTGTTCAGTTGCACATTCAAATATTCATGGACTATTTAGTATGTGTCAGGCACTAGAAAAACGGATGAGTAATATAGCAGTCCACCTTTCTTCAGAAGTTCATTTTCTATTGGGTGAGCCATACTCATGGAGGGGTAATTACAAAACAACGTGGTAAGCAGAGTGAGATACACAGACACCGGAAATGATAGAGCCTGAGGAGGGGCTCCTAAGTCATCCGGTGGTGGAGGTAAGGACTGGTGTTCCAGGAAGATTTTATGGAGGAAGTCACATTCAGACTTGTCTATCTTCAAGTGGGTGAAAGGTCATGATGTGGAAGAGGCAAGAGATAAGCAGCATCCATCTCTTCTTCCTTTGAACAATAGTACCTCCTTAGTTTTAGCTGGGCACAGAGCAATCCACCCAGAGACTATATTTCCCAGCCACCCTTGCAGCTGGAGCGTGGCCATGTGACTAAGTTTTGGCTAATGGGATGCAAGAAGAAATGATGTACGCAACTCGGGATCACATTTTTATGAGGAAGTTGCTTTCCCTTGGCCCTCTGTTTCCCTCATCCCACTGACTGGTAAAAAGGGCCAATTGCGGCAGCCACCTTAGATCCAGAGTTGGAAGTTACCTGTTAAAGCTGGAAGAGCCACCCTTCCAGCTGGGGTCCCTGGAGGAGCTCACAAAGCAAGATTAACTAGACAGGGCTTTCTCTGGGCTGTTCGCGGAGAGAGAAGTGAATTTCCATCTTGTTTTGGCCGCTGTATTTGGGGGTCCTTATCACAGAAGCTTAATCTGTACCCTGATTCATTCAATACAGGAGGTGATAAGCCCTGAACTGGATACCTGGCCTGCTGACACTGATATATATCTGACCAGAAGCCTTAGTCCCACGTTGAGGACTTCATATATTCAGCTGACCCAGTGTCTGCCCAGTCCACAAGCCTAGGTATTGCCAGCCAACCAGCAACATTCGGAGACTTTGTTTTCCTAATAGGGGACAGATGGTCTTTGGCTTTGAAAGATTAACCCCAGCTGTCCTCTCCAATCTTATCACTGAGCCTTGACTCTGTGCTAGGTATTTGGTCCCTGCTTGGCAGTAAAAGTTTTCCTGTTAATGCTCAATATTTGGTCTCTAATAGTTTTTGTGTTTCCCTTATCAAAGTTAGGCACAGAGAATCCAGGAAGGCCTTCAGCCATCATTATAAACTCGGCCATCCAGAGAGAAAGCATTCCTGCGCAAAAGACAAAGGACCAAAGAGTTGTTCTCAAATTTTAGTTGCATTGAAATCTTCTGGGGGGGTTTATTTAAAATTCATATTCCCAGGCTTTACCTCAAGGAATTCTGTCTCAGTAGGTCTGGTGTGCGATCAGGGAATCCACATTTTGAACGTGCAGCATAGTGAATTCTCATGCAGGTGTTCTGTGGCCCACACTCTGAGAAACTCTGGTTTTTATAGTCTTCATAAAGACTATGTTATTAGCTGCAAACTATACATCAGGAAAAGCACTGAATCTCTCTTAATTGATTGCTTAGATGCCTGATCAAATTTCTAGAGAGTCAATGGTAATGCTAAGAGTGTAAGTTCGGATAATGAGGAGACTGAAGATTTGTAATGTCACATATTGACTAAGCCATTATTAGAGACAGGGAACACAGCCTTGTAGAGAAGGGTGAATTCAATCTCAGATAAATTGGGTTTGAAGAGTTGTCAGCATATCCAAATGGAAGTACATCCAAAATGGCTGAAGTGATGGGAATGGAAAATTCATATTATTAGACAATTCTCCCCAAAGCTTTGATACCCCATAGCAATGATGGCAGTGAGCGCTCATACATGTATTAGCTTCAGCAGATTGTTAAACCGGTCCACTTCTTGTCCAAGAACGGTGGTCAGCGAGTTGAGGCGTCCTTGAGGATCCTTGACGAAAAGGCTCTCAGAAGCACTCTCCATTTCTAGTTTTTCTGAAACACACACAGCTGATTCCTCAGATCAATTATCATTGATTTCTGTCCTCATAACATTGCTATTGTAATGCACTTATCTTAACCTTTCTTAAAGCCAACTTCTCTCCCGTCTGGGTCAAGGCTGAATGGGGGTCAGGCCATGCAGACGTCAGTGGCAAATGCTAGCCGGACAAGCAACTACTGGGGAGACAAAGGGCATCCCTGAGACCAGAGGTGCCAGGGACTCTGAGTCTTCTCCTCTGCCATGCAAGTATGTAAGCCTCACTTTTCCCTGCACACCTGCTTAGCATCTCGAAGATGAGGGGTTAGGGGTGGGAGATTGAGAGATGGGAGAGACTTGGCATTTGTTCCAAGTTACTGAGCATTACTCAGAGGGTCTGACTGAATTATTAAACAGGCCCGTGGTTCAATCTGGATCAAAAACTTCACTCTTCTTTTTTCCTACAGTCCAGCAAATGGAGGCTCATATAAGCTATAAAAAATGAAGGAACTGCATTTTCCTTGCATATCTGAGCAAAGCGTGAGCGAACGAATGGCTCTGAAATACATATACCAAACGCTTCTTGACCACTCACATTTCGGCTGCTGTCGAAGAGTCACACAGCAGTGGGAGTTAGTCCAGTCTCTTGTCCATCCACAGTGCTGCGCTCCCTGTCCCTGGTCTTCTCTCACTCCCTCAGGGCCATCCCAAACCCTCAGTTCTCTCGTTGAGCCATTGTGTCCCTGTCCCCTCAGTCTCAGCAGATGGCATCGCTGATCATTTCACAGTGAAAGTATCAGCTTTATGAAACTTAGAGAGGACAACCTCCCAGGTGTCAATGGAACTCTAAGAAACAAGTACCTTGTCTCTCCAGCCAGCCAGCTGTCTTCATCTCTTTTCCACCTACCCCTCCATCTTAGTTTTATTAAAAATTGCTTCCTAAAATAACTCAGTTTGCTTCAACATCAATGGAACTTTCTATGCAAGTAGACATTCTTTTGAGGGCCTGTTTTAAGAGGCAGATAACTGGCTTCTGAGGTCCCACAGCCCCCTTTCTTCTGGGGGCCTTAAGAGTATTGGCAAGACTCAGTCTGTGATACTGTGATGTAATAAATATATATTTTGGTCTTTGTCCCTGGCTCCTGGCCAGAGCTCCTAAAACCCTTGTAATTTCCTAAGTGATAAGAGTGATAGGAGCATCATTTTTTATAATACTTGGTTTTTTACCCAGGCTCCTAAAATAGCTCCTGAGAAATGAAGGTGAAAGGAGTGTCTTTTGTTATTCAAAATAAGCCTTTGACCACAGCTGAGATTATGTTAATGAGGTGAATTTTGGAAAGCTCCTAAGGATGGGGGCTGGTTGTCAGGGGAACCAACCAGGTGATAAGAGGGTTGGAACTTTCAGCTCTACCTGTGACCTCCCGGGCAGGGAGAGAGGCTGGAGGTTGAGTTAACCATTAATGGCCAATGATTTCTCAGTCATGTGGGTAAACACCCTAAAGGAAGGGGTTTGGAGAGACTCTGGGTTGGTGAATGGATCCACCTGGAGGGTGCCTGGAGGGTGGTGCACGCTGACTCCACGGGACAGAAGCCCCTGCACTAGGGACTCTTCTGGACCTGGCCCTATGTTCCTCTTCATTTGGCTGTTTATCTTCATCCTTTATTATATCCTTTAAAATAAACTGGTAAATCTAAATAGCTGTTTCCCTGAGTTCTGTGAGCTGCTCCAGCAAATTACTGAACCCGAGAAGCGGGTAGTGGGAACCCTCGATTTAGAGCTGGTCTTCAGAAGAGCACATCACAACCCGAGACTTGTGATTGGCATCTGAAGGGGGGGGGGGCAGTCTTGTGGGACTGAGCCCTTAATCTGTGGGGTCTGTGCTAGCTCTGAATAGTTAGTGTCATAATTGAATTGTAGAACACCCAGCGGGTGTCCAGAGAGTTGGAGAATTGCTTAATGTGATGGAAAACACACATTTGGCGTCACAAGTGTTGTGCATAGAGAGAGAAACAGTTTAGTTTCACAATAGACTGAGAAATCTAAATCTAAGTCACTTTAAGAAAAGTGTGAAAGTAGATCTCTGTGATAATTCAGGAAGATTCCCCAGAAAACAAGGTGAAATTAATTTAGCTATTTCTCGTAAATGGAGAAAAAAATGAAATGGATTCTAGAGCAGGACTGTGTAACAGCACATCTAATGGTGATGAAAATGTTGTCTGTGGTGTTCACTTGAAATGTGGCTGGTGCAGTTGAGGAAATGAATTTTAAATTTTATTTAAATCTAAGTTTAAGTAGTCACATGTGGCTGGTGGCTACTGTCTTGGCCAGCACAGGTCTAGAGTCAATAGGAAGCTCAGGAAAAAGTCTGGTTAAAGTTACACTGGGCTGGAAATCAACTTGCTTCTAATGCTTCTGGCAGTTGAGCCGTGGAGGTGCTGTAGCTTCTAGTCTATAAATGGAGAGCTCCACATAAGAGCTCTCTACGTAAAGAAAAGTCTACATAATAAGCAAATTTGGACACCTGCTTGTCACTCAGCTCTCTGAGCTTATTCCTAAAAGTCTCGTTATATACAGATGCCAAGAATTATTTATTACCTGGAACTCTGGTCTGGACAGAAGAAACAAGTTCTTGGACAATTTCATCATTGCTTTTCCCCTCTCCACCAGAAGACGACCTTGGCTGAACCTCAAGTATGGTGTTGATTAAAGTGTTGGTCTCTTTGTACTGTAACGGTGGGAAGAGACAGAACAGTGAAGACTCAGATTCTCAGAAAATAATTTGCAGCACATATGGTTTACTTATAGAAATCATGCTAGTTGTCAAAAACAAGGACATTATATTTTTTATGTTAAAGATAGAGTTGGTAAAATTTGCTCATTGGAAATGCACAGTACATAGTTGTCAGTGTTATATTTAAAATTTTTTGGTTGAACAACAATGTGAATGTACTTAATCAGCTGTGTACTTAACTGTATACCAATCAACTGTATACTTAAAAATGATTAGAATGGTAAATTTTGTGTTACATATATTTTACCACAATGAAAAATAGTCAGGGCCAGCCTGGTGGCGCAGCAGGGTTAAGTTTGCACGCTCCGCTTGGTGGCCCGGGATTCCCAGGTTCGGATCCCGGGTGTGGACCTACCTACTGTCCCATGCTGTGGCAGTTGTCCCACATATAGAGTAGAGGACTATGGGCACAGATGTTATCTCAGGGCCAATCTTCCTCAGCAAAAAGAGGAGGATTGGCAGTGGATGTTAGCTCAGGGCTAATCTACTTAAAAAAAAAAAGGCCAAAAATTTTTTAGCTAGCCATTTAAAAGGCAGTTATAAAGATGAGGAAAAGATAATGAGAATGCGGTTTTAGAACATACTTTTATTTAAATAACATATTTCTTAATTAGAAAAAATATGGATTATAGAAAATTTAGCAAAGAGAAAAGTATAAAGAAAAAATATTCATGATCCTGCTTTCCAGAGATATAACTTTAGTTTTCATCCACTTGGATGTTTTCTGTGTATATGTGCATGTAGTTTGAAAAAAAATTGAGACCATACAATTTATGTAGTATTCATTCTGTTTCAGTTTAATGAACATCTTCTCATATCACTGAAAAATCTCCATAAAACATGTTTTAAGTGATTGTGGGGCACTAGGCGATGTGAATGCACCATAATGGATATAGTTGTTTATCTGCTTTTTTGAACATTTCTAGTTTTTAGATTTTATAGAAGTCTGTGAAGAGACTATCTGTATATGAATTTCACCCACTATCTTTGAAATTCTTTAAATGATATATTATCAAAGGAATATTTTAAAACTGAGTATTACTACATTGATTTCTGAAAACATTGTGTCAATTTACATCCCAAACAATAGTGTATCAGACGACCTGTCTTTCTGTATCTTTGTAAGAGTTGATATCATTCCTTAAGAAATCTTTTCAAATTTAATAGGTAAAAATAGTTTCTCATTGTCCTGCACTTTGAGGATTAACAGAGTTAGACACTTTAAAACTGTCTTCACGGGGCTGGCCCCGTGGCGGAGTGGTTAAGTTCGCGCGCTCTGCTGCAGGCAGCCCAGTGTTTCGTCGGTTCGAATCCTGGGCGCGGACACGGCACTGCTCATCAAACCATGCTGAGGCAGCGTCCCACATGCCACAACTAGAAGGACCCACAACGAAGAATATACAACTATGTACTGGGGGGCTTTTGGGAGAAAAAGGAAAAAAATAAAATCTTTAAAAAAAAACAAAAAACTGTCTTCATTGGCCATCTGTATTACATCTTTATAAGTTATTCATGTATTTTACATGTTTTTGTATTTTTTATTATGGATGTGTAGGAGATAATTCTATAATAAGGATAGTTTTTTCCCTCATTTTTTTGTGGTAAAATACACATAAAATTTGCCATCTTAACTATTTTTAAGTGTATAGTTCAGTGGTTTTAAAAACACCAATAGGGGCCGGCCCGGTGGTGCAGTGGTTAAGTTCGTACGTTCTGCTTCTCGGCTGCCCAGGGTTCGCCCAGGTTCGGACATGGCACCGCTTGGCACGCCATGCTGTGGTAGGCGTCCCACATATAAAGTAGAGGAAGATGGGCACAGATGTGAGCTCAGGGCCAGTCTTCCTCAGCAGAAAAGAGGAGGACTGGCAGCAGTTAGCTCAGGGCTAATCTTCCTCAAAAAAACCCCCCCAAAACAAAAAAAACACACCAATAATATTGTGCAGCCATCACCACCATCCATCTCCATAACTCTTTTCGTCTTGTAAGACTGAAACTCTATACCCATTAAACAATAACTCCTCATTTTCCCCTCTCCCCAGCCCCTGGCAACCAGCATTGTTCTTTCTGTCTCTATGATTTTGACCACTCTACCTCATGTAAGAGGAATTATACAGTATTTGTCTTTATGTGGCTGGCTTATTTCACTTAGCATCATATCCTCAAGGTTCATCTATGTTGTAGCGTATTGCAGAATTTCCTTCCTTTTTAAGGCTGAATAATATTCCATTGTATGTACACACCATTTTTTGCTTATCCATTTATCCATTGGTGGACACTTGGGTTGCTTCTGTGTTTTAGCTATTGTGAATAATGTTGCTATGAACTTGGGTATACAAATATCTGCTCTTGTCCCAGCTTTCAGTTCTTTTGGGTATGCACCCAGAATTGGAATTGCTGGATCATATGGTAATTCTACTTTTGTTTTTGAGGAACTGTCATACTGTTTTCCACACTGGCTGTACCATTTTACATTCCTACCAACAGTGCACAGGGTCCCAATTTCTCCATATCCTTGCCAACATTTGTTTTTTCCTGTTATTTTGATAGTAGTCATCTTAATGGCTATGATGTAGAGTCTCACTGTAGTTTTGATTTGTATTTCTGAAATGACTAGTGATGTTGAGCATCTTTTCATGTGCTTATTGGCCATTTGTATTTCTTCTTTGCAGAAATGTCTATTTAATTCCTTTGCCCATTTTTGAATCGGGTTGTTCTTTTGTTGAATTTTAGGAGTTCTCTATATATTCTGGGTATTAATCTCTTATCAGGTATATGATTTGAAAATATTCTGTGGGTTCCCTTTTTATTCTGTTGATAGTGCCTTTGATGCACAAAATTTTAAAATTTTTACCAAGTCCAATTTGTCTATTTTTTCTTTTGTTACCTGTGCCTTTGGTGTCATATCCAAGAAATCATTGCCAAATCCAATATTGTAAAGCTTTTGTCCTATGTTTTCTTCTGAGTTTTATTGTTTTGCTCTTACATTTATGTCTTTGATCCATTTTGAGTTAATTTTTGTATTTGGTGTCAGGTAAGGGTTCAACTTCATTCTTTTGCATATGGATATACAGTTTTCCCAGCACCATTTGTTGAGAAGACTGTCCTTTCCCCATTGAATGGTCTTGGCACCCTTGTCAAAAATTATCTGACCATATAGGTGAGAGTTTATCTCTGGACTCTCTATTCTGTTCCATCACTCTGTGTGTCTGTCTCTAGGCCAGTGCCACATGGCTTTGATTACTATAGTTTTATTGATTTCTAACTTTATCCCATTATGCTTGGAGAAGATACTTTGCATAATATCCATCTTTTTAAAGCTATTGATACTTTATTTGTGGTCTAACATGTGATCAATCCTGGAAAATGTCCTATGTGTGGATAGTTAACTTTTTCTTGGTTTTGTTTTTATTTTGGTTTCAAATGTTTTGCTTTGTCATTTGTCTTTTAATTTTCTATGATTTTGATATAGTCACATCTATTGTCTCTTTCTAATGTGATTTATTTTTTGATTGCTTTTTTATGCTTAGAAATTCCTATTCTAAGGTCAGTTAAATATTCTCAATGTTTCTAGATTTTTCTTCTATTCAGAAACATAGTATTGTGCTCATGTATATTTGTTGTAACCTCTTAGAAGTTTCCTTTATATAGCTCTCACACAGGTCTTGTGAGGGTAATTCTTTTGGTGTTTCATGTTTAGATGCCTGTGTGAAATTGTGTATCTAGAATGGGTGGTGGGATGTTCCATGGTATTGTCTAGGGCCCTCCAGATCTATCCCTCTCCAATCTCTAGTCCTTGGCTTTGAAACCCAGTCACAACACTCATCATGCACTTACCTGTGAGAGGAGCTCAGAACCTGGAATTTTAGATCTTGATTGTTAAAATTATATATTACATGATAGACAGTCTTTCAGACATTACATTTGACATAGTCATTATATCTTAAAGACATATATGAAATTATTTATCTAATGCTATGGTTAAATAGTTTGATTTTCTTGCTCAGTGCCAATCACTTAATATTATGACTTTTCCATTTTAGTTCTTGACTTCTTGGTTGGATGGAAGAGTCTTGAAACATTTAGTGCAGCCAGCCTGCTGTTACTTCCTATGATAATAACTGAGTTAGAGACTTCTAGTGAGCACCCATTCCCAGTTCTCCTCTCCTTTAGGGCATAGCAAAGATTATTGTTTCTTATACCCTTGCAGGTAGGTGGGTCACATGACTATTCTGGCCAATGAAATGTGAGCTGAAGTGATGGTGGACTGTGTAGACTGAGGCAGTGGAAAAGCCTATGCGTAATTCTCTAGTCTCTCTCCTGCCGTGCTTCAGTGAATGAAGGGGCCATTTGTTCTAGTTAATGCAGCTACAATATAAGTGCTTCTGCTAGATTAAGTCCCTGAGTGATTGTGTGGAGCAGAGCCCCTCTATCAACCTACCAACACAACTGTTGAATTAAGCCATTGGGATTTGAATAATTTTCTTGCTGCAACATAAGTGAGTCCATTCTGACTAATATGGTGGCCCAGCCATACCTTTTTTGGAGGAGGCTGGGGATGGAGTGGGCTAGATGCCACCGTGACCTTCTTCTTATTATTGTAGCTCCAAACTTGTGCCAGAATATGTCCAGGCATAGCTTCACTTTTTTTTTCTTTTCAGCATAGCAAAAAATTGTTGCTCTTGTTTCTTCTTGTTTTGTTGAATCTCTTTGCACTATCTTCCATATCTATTAACATCTCTCACCATTTTCTGTTTTCGGACATTTTAATCTCCATTCTGGGAAGCTTATTAAGTTTGCTCCCTACACCACATGTGTGATAATCTGTATACCAGTTCTGGTCTTTAAGCCTCCAAAGTAGTTTTTAATTCTGTAGTAGTAATTAATTCCAAAGTAATTTTTAATCCATGGTATTTTTTGTTTCTTTGAAATATTTCATTCTCACACATCTCAGAGCATCTTTTGTATAAACATGTCAGCCTGTTCTCAAGTTCTGGCTTTTTCTTTCATACAGGCTGGGTCTTATGACAGGTCTGGTTTCTGCAGCAGTTGATTTGCAGAGGGTAAGTCTGCATCTTCTGGATGGTTTTCTGTCCTTTATTCTTCAGTATGTTGGGTTTTTTTTCCCTATTTACTCAGCTTCTGTTAGTGTTTTCTTTCCATTTACTCAGCTTCTAATGAAAAAACAGATAATAGATCTTTGTTTGCCCACAGACAGTTTATGTAGATGGCCCTTGACTTATGCTCATTGTTTTCTTGGCAGGCAAATTTCTTCCTTGTATCTCCAACTGATGTGCACAGGTCAAGGTCCAATTTTCTTTACTAGTTTCTAGTAAGCATCTATGTAAGTGTAGTTTGCTGGGCTAAGGAAGGAATCATTTATATCTTTTTTTTTGGCGAGGAAGATTGGCCCTGAGCTAACATCTGTTGCTAATCTTCCTCTGTTTTGTACTGTAATGTATTTTGTATGTGGGACGCCACTTCAGCATGGTATGATGAGTGGTGCAGGTCCATGCCCAGGATGCAAACCAGCGAACCCTGGGCTACCAAAGTGGAGCGCGTGAACTTCACCACCATGCCACCGGCTGGCTCCTATCTTTTGTGTAAAGACTCTAGTGATGGCACAAGGCAGAATTATCTAACCTAAACCAGTTAAAGCAAAGAAAGTGTTGGCTGTATGTTGGCTCATATAGCTGGGAAGAAGAGACCACAACTCGCATGGTTCTCAGGCATGAATGGATCTAATGCTCTCTGTCCTGTACATGCTTGGTTAGTTCTCTCATTCTTTCCCTATGGCAGATGAGCTTCTTCTCTGTGATGAGGGGGATGTGTGGAGGTATGAGAGATAAGGCCACAGACAGCTGCAGATGTATAGTCTCCCAGCCAGTGATTCCAGAGGCAAGAGAAAGCCCTTCTCCAGTCCCAGCATCTGTGTATACTATCTCAGGAAATGACTCTCATTCACCTAGCATGGGCCATGTGCCTACTCCCTGGACCAATTCAAGTGGCTAGGTGATGGAGTGCTGCCTTTGGCCAGGCCTGAGTCGCATGCCCACCTCTGTGAAGGTAAGGGGGTGGTTGGAAGTCTTACCAGCATTTCATGGAATGAGGAAGGGGCAGTTGTTCCAAAGGGAAGAGGTGGGAGTAGGGCATATGCTATCCCAGAGAAATGGAAGAAGGAAGGCTGGACAGAAAAACATACCACGCTGCTCACTACATGCCTGCCAACTCATTCTCAGTCATTCTGAACCAATGGAAAACACAAAAAACTACACTCCCAGGTACACACTGCCGAGAATGTGACCTCTGCCAACAGTGCTGCATTTCTCATGGGATGCAGCAAGTCTTAGCACATCCACACTCCCTTTTCCCTTCTCTCACCACCCCCAGCACATCCCCCCAGCTCAAAGCCAACAGTCAGACATGAGTGAATATTATCACTAGGTTTGGTCACCTCTTTTTCCTCCTGAGAGTAGAATAATGAAAACCAAGCTATGTTATTCTAACTCCTTGCTGAATAGCAAAGCAATTTTAATGGCAGAGAATATGACATAAGGTGTCAGAGCATTGACCTATTGGCTCTTTCTCTGGAAGTTACACTGTTGTTTGGCAAGGATTCCTTGATATCTAGGCAGACTTTACCCTCTAACACTTGTAGGGGCAAAACTTAAGTTGAAAAGGAAGATGATTCCCTTCAGCCTCGTGAGGCCAACCTAGTCCCCAACCTTTAGAGTATTCCAGGGCCTCCAGGGACATACCTCATTCCATGGCTTTGGGTCACTCACAGATGCTTGACCATGGCAGATGATGAAACTGGAAGGGCATGAAGTGCATGGTCATGGGGAGCCTTGAGTGCCATGCTGAGGAGCTTGGACTGCCCTAGGGTAAGAGTGCAGCCTCAGAAGGTCTTAGAGGAGTAAAATTATCCAGTTGCTCTTTGGACCCACTGCTGTGGTCTGGTATTGTGACCTTGAACCACGCTTTTAAAGAACGTTGTCTTAATTCATCTGCCTTGTATATTTGTTATTGCACTTTTATAACCTAATCATCTGTGAATCCATAAACCTTTGTGTAATATGATACAAATATGCCAGCATGGAGGGAGAAAGGCAAAAGAGAAAGAACTCTCTGGATTATCATCCATATTCCTATGTTAACGGTGGAGTAGCATGTAGATTATGGACTAGGCAGAAGGCTGGGGGATGGAGGTAGGTGGCCAGTGACAGGAAAATGCATGGCAATCCTGGGATTCTGTGAAGGATCCGGAGGGGACAGGCTAAATTGGAACCAAATGCTGAAGTTGAGGTGAAACATTCATTTTATTTGTTTATTTAAAAATATTATAATTTACAGAGCCAGTGAGGTGAATATTGATGCTTAAAATTTATATACATAACATGAATATGTATTTTAAGTTGACAGGTCACATACCTGGAAAACTAGGTTGGCATTTTCATGCATTCCAAATATTTCTGGGTCATCTATCAAAGGCAGATTTTCAATGTAGTCCTTAAACTCTTGTAGGCTGTCAGCCAAGGGTGAAAAATAGATGCCTGTTATTGAAAACACAGAAGGCAAATATGTCTCAAATAGACTAGCTTTGTGCCGCCAAGGTTGGTACTTCTCTGCCTGGTTCCGATGGTCGCTACAATCACTGCCTCCCCAGAAAAGGGATTGTTCTTCCCATCCTCCTTGCTGTCACTGCTGTGTCTAGTTTCTTTACCTTGAGACTTTGAGCATCTGATTAGTGTCCTACCCTTTTCAGGGTGTCTCCTCCAGAACATCTCAAGACTCTGAGAATCCAGGGATGTGCTGCTGAAAGGTGTGCCTTGTTAAGGGCTCCAGCTTTATACCACTTTGCAAACACATTTAGGCAGGATACAACCAACTTTAAAGCAGAAATAACTCAAAGTGGTTACTGCACAATATATCTCTTTGTGTTCTTACTACCAGACCCGCTTTAGGGGTCAAGCATGGGGATGGGGTGGGCGTGGGGACTGGGTTTTGAGGAATGGACACAGAGAGCTCCTGGATGGAAAACTGAGAGATGCTGTCAACAACTCCTTGGAAAAAACATTTTCCTTAATACTGAAATGTCATTCACCTGATTCAGAATACTTATAATCCACTTCTAATGTTTCAGGAGAAAAAAATCTTTTCAAGACAGTCCGAAGGCATCTTTGATCCCAGGTGTCTGTAACTCTGCCACCATATGTAATTTCACCTGAAAAGGAGTTTGCATTTGAAAACATATTATTGTTTGTTCTTATTGAAATGCATACCCAAATTCTAATAGGTTTATTTATATACTAATTTTTTGGTACTGGAAGTGGAAATACCACATTGGAGTTTCCTTTTACTACCCCCCAAAATGAGAGTAAAAGTCAATGTTTACAAAGTAGATATAAAACTAGTATACATAACCTACCCTAATTATTTTGCTTTTCTCAAATAACCAAAACTAAAGCCACTGAGCTCTATTTAAATGTTTCTTCCTTCTTTCTGTGTTTTGCTTCAAAATAATGATTTTGGGTCTTTTCCCATCATTGACTGCAATATTCTAAAACATACACACTTTCCATGAAACACAGCTTCTTTTTGAGGCCAGTGAGTAAAATGGAACCAAAACATTTACATCAAGGCTTCCAAACTCTGTACATACCTTGTAAATTGTTACTATTAAGCTAAGGAGGAAAGAGATCCAAGGTGAAAGACACAACTTGCCTGACAGAAATTATGTCATGGGGAATTAAAAAATATTGGTATCTCCTCTCTCTTTCCACAGAAAAGCTACTTTCGGCATACTCCATTGTCATCCCAAAATTACAAGTAGGAATGCTATCTATTCTGCATTGGAATGGTATCTATTGCTGATATAATTCCTTGGAAAAATTCCAGATCCATTGCTACAATTCATTATTCACCACTGTAGTGTTCCTGGAAGGATTTTACCTATGATTCTACATTGTCAACTTCTGAATCCTTTAACTATTCATCCATTTTCATCTCCATCTCTTCCTTTATGTCCGGAAGAAATTTTTTTCATTCTATTTCAAGCTGAGATGGTTGGTTGAGAGAAAGTTATTCCAGTCTTTGGAGCCTCAATAATATATTTCTTCTAAGATAGCAATGTCCTTACCTGCACCTCCCATAGGGACACCTATCTTCCCTCTCCTCTGGTCAGTCTCTTTGGATCAGCCACTCAGGGAGAGTGAAGGGGAAGTGGGTCAAGCAGCTGAATCTCTTTATTATCAATTCTAAGAGGGAGGGAAGAGATGTTGCTGTGCTTTCCTGGGAATATGCTTCAGTCACCCTCCATGAAGTCTTGGAATGCAAAGTGGGGTTAAATCTTTGGGGTAGGTCCATTTAGCCTGGGCCTAACTTGAAGCTCCTCTTGGCTCTTTGGGGCTGGATGGGAATGTAAAGCTCAGGTTCTCCAATTGCATGATGGTGTCTGGGAATGAGGATGGCCAGGAAAACTCATACTCCAGTAGTTAGTCAGTGGTGAGAGGAAAGAGTTACCCTAAAGTATATTGTTCTAAAGAAAAGTTTCAAACCAAAATATCTGCATTTTGAGAAGCAGTAAAAAATATTTTCCTTATAAATCATCAGACTTAGTGCTTCTCCATCTAGATTTTTATCCTTCTTTTTGATCAGACTGAATAAACAAGGAGAGCTCCCATTTGACTCAGGGGAGAGGACTCACTTTTAGGCAGGAGTCTTCTGGGTTTGATCTTCCCAGAAGGGGGTCCTTGGGAGAAGGGTGTCCAGAATACATGCCCACCACCTGTCCTGGCCACCACATCACAGTTCCTGGGGGTCTCAGTGCAGATCCACTTGTGGTGGCTTCCCCTTCTCTTTTTCTCCTCTCCCCACAGGCTGGCTCAGGCATGGCCCAATATAAAGTGGATAGGCCTTAGGTTTGACTTTGCCCATGCCCACTTTGAGCTCAGATCTGTCTCCCAGACTTATGCATTGCTGTAGCTCACGCTATAAAGTTATAAAACTCCCCTGCGACCTCAAATACCCTCCCATATTTAAAGCCTCCTCAGTATTTCTCTGTTTATTCTCCCTTCTTCTAGTCTCCCCCTGATGTTGCTATATCCTCTTGTTCAGTCCTTCATCTTGCTTTTATTATAGCTTTATAAATTATTGCATCTCTTCCCAGCCTCAAAGACTGTAATTGTCAACTACTGCTTACAAGGTAGGGCCAATTTATTAACAACACACACAGGCCTTCCGGGACGTGCTCCCAGCTTACCTTTTTAAGTTTTGTTGAAGATAAAGCTCCCCTCTATACACATCTCCTCTTCATGCTATGTTCCAGCCCTACGGAACTACTCACGATGTCTACAGTCAGGCCACACCTCGACACGGCTGGGCTTTTAGCATCTCTGTTCTCTCTGCCCAGTGTGCTCTCTGGCCTCTTCTCCCTGGTGAGCCCAGCTGACTCAGCACCCATCTCAACCTGTGCCTCCTCAGTGGAGCTTTCCCAGATTCCTCCAGATGGTGTTACTTGCTCCTCCTGAATTCCCACAGCACTGTGCATACACTTCTATTTTGGCAGTTATCACGACATATTATAGTTTATTCATTATCTCTGCTCTTTACACCATGAGTTTTTGGTAGGCAGGGACAATGTTATTTTTGTATTTCCAGCATCTATCATAGTAGTACTAATAAGTATTTTCTGGATTAACCCATAAATGACTACCCAAAATCATACCATTAGAAAATATCATCACCTGGATAAAGCATTGCCTTTTTTCTCCTATTCTTTGTCTTTAAAAAAAACAGCTTTAATGAGCTATGATTTAAAAATCATAAAATTCCCGTAAAATTTACATGTATAATTCAGTAGTTTTTAATTTATGAAATTGTGCGATCATCACCACAATCTAATTTTAGAACATTTCTATCATCCCCCAAAAGAAATCTTGTGCCCATTTGCAGCCACTCCCAATTTCTACCCCCTGTTCCATGCAATCACCAATCTACTTTCTGTTTGTATAGATTTGCTTTTTCTAGAAATTTCATATAAATGGAATCATACAACATATGGTATTTTGTGTCTAGCTTCTTTTACTTAGCATAAAGTTTTTGAGGTTTATCCATGTTGTAGCATGTAACAGTACGGTATTCCTTTTTATGGCTGAATAATATTTCATTGTATGGATATACCACATTTTATTTATCCGTTCACCAGCTGATGGACAGTCAGGTAAACTTTTTGGCTATTATGAATAATGTTGTTATGAACATTTGTGTGCAAGTTTTTGTGTGGATGTGTGTTTTCGTTTTTCCTGGGTATATACCTGGAAGTGAAATTTCTGGTCTTATGGTAAGTCTATAAAAATTTTCCAAAGCAGCAGCACCATTTTACATTGCAAAGTACGAGGGTTCCAATTTCTCCACATCCTTGTTACTATCGACTCTTGTTACTATCTTTTTTATTGTAGCCATCCTAGTGAGTGTGAAGTAGTATCTCATTATGGCTTTAATTTTAATTTTCGTGATGACTAATTGAGCATCTTTTCATGTGCTTACTGGGCATTTGTATGTCTTCTTTAGTGAAATGTCTATTCAAATCTTTTGTCCGTTTTTAATTGGATTATTTTTCTTCTTCATGTTGAGTTGTAAGAGTTTTTATATACTTTGTATGCAAGTGCCTTATTGATATATGATTTGCAAATATTTTCTCAGTCTGTGGCTTGGCTTTTTACTTTCTTGATGGTGATTGTTGAAGTATAAAAGTTTTAAATGTTAATGAAGTCCAACTTATTACTTTTTCTTTTATTGCTTGTGCTTATTGCGTCATATCAAAGAAGTCATTGCCTAACCCAAGGTCATGAAGATTTACTTCTATGATTTCTTCTAAGAGTTTTATAGTTTTAGCTCTTACATTTAGATATATCACTCATTTTGAATTAATTTTTGTGCATGGTGTGAGATAAGGATCCAAATTCATCCTTTGCAGATGGATATCCAATTGTTCCAGCATCATTTGTTGAAAAGATTATTCTTCTCCCATTGAATTGTCCTCGCATCTTTGTTGAAAATCAATTGATCGTAATATAAGGGCTTATTTCTGGATTGTCAATTCTGTTCCATTGATTTATACATCTATTATTATGGAAATACCACATTGTCTTAATTATTATAGCTTTGTGTAAGTTTTGAAATTGGGAAATTTAATTCTTCTAATTTTGTTCTTTTTTCCCCTCAAGATTGTTTTTTCTATTTGGGGCCCTTTGTATTTCCATACACATTTTATGGTCAGCTTGCCAATTTCTGCAACAATGCCAGCTGGAATTTTGATAGGGACTGTGTTAAATCTATAGATCAGTCTGGGCATATTGTCATTTTAACAATATTGTGTCTCTCAATCCACGAGCATGTCATGTCTCTCCATTTATTTAGATCATCTTTATTTTTTTCAGCAATGCTTTGCAGTTTTCAGTGCACGTCTGCACTTCTTTTGTTAAATTTTTTCCTAAGTAGTTTATTCTCTTTGATGTTATTGTGAATGAAATTTAAAAAATATTTTCTAATTGTTCATTGCCAATGTAGATAAATGAAGTTAATTTTTGTGTTTTGATCTTATATCCCACAACATTGTTGAACTTGTTTGTTACTTCTAGTTATTATTATTTTTTTGTGAATTCCTCAGGATTTTCTATATACAAGCTCATGTCCTCTGCAAATAAAGACAAGTTCACTTCTTCAGTTCTAATCTGGACACATTTTATTTCTTTTCCTTGTCTAATTCCCCTGGCTATAACATGCAGTACAATGTTGAATAGAAGTAGTGAGAGCAGATCCATCTTTGTCTTGTTCCTTTCTATCCTTTTAAAAACACAATTGGTTCCACAGCAGTAGAGATTGAGGTAACCTGAAAGGTGAAGGGTTAGGAGTGGGGGAAGGGAGAGAAAAACTAGGCAGTAGTAAACTCAGGGTAAGTAGAGGGTGCCAGAGAACAATTCTGTCAACAGCACCATTTTGTTAAGCACTCTTGGCCCCACACCAGTGGCTAGAGGCACGAGTATAATTCCGGATTCCAGGCCCACCCTTCCTGGTCCACCCTGGGGACCGGTCCTCATCCATTTTCACTGTTGTTTCGCTGCCCTCTGCTCAAATGTGTTTCAAGTTTTCATTTGCCTTTCAACGTTCTAGATCACCTGATACCTCTCTGCTGTTCCCCATTTCCCTTACTCACCAAGGAAAACCATCCATTCCCATTCTGCCCTTTTTCAGAGGTCTCTCCTTCCCCCATTTCCCAGTGCAAATCTCTTCTTTGTTACCTGGGCCTACGTGGTCAAAGTTTGATCTAATTTTGGTAGTAAGAGCCCACGTGGCCACAGTTAATATTTGCTAAATATTGTAATTCCTGAAATATTTTTTCCTTTTTCACAAGTACACCTGATTCAACAGGTATCTACTGGTCAATCAATGTTCGGATTCTTCTGCATTTAAGAGCACAGGCTCTGGAGGCTAGAGGCTGGGTTTAAATCTTGGCTCCACCACTTGTACACTGTGTGCCTCAGTTTCCTCATTTGTAAAACAGGGATATAATAGTTCTTACCTTATAGACTTATTGTGAGAATTAAATCTGCTGATTCATGGGAAGCGCTTAAAACAGAGCTTGGCATGTAGTAAGAGCTGTATAAGTTTTTGCTATAATTATTTGAGAAAACATCTCCCCCATTTTCTATGTATAAATATTCTCATACTGTTCTTATCATGGTCTTATCTTTACAAATGGAATAGCAGAAATCATCACCACCACCATCAAACCCTGGGAGAGGACACTATCTTTGTATGGGCCAGCTGGGCATAAACCAACAACTGTGTGTGGCACACAGCTGGATGCCCTGGCTGTGTGGGCATACTGACCAGTAATGTAAATCAGCGCATCCCAGGGGATCTTTCCTTCTTGACAGTAAAGGTTGAGGTTCAGTAAAGCACATTCTCTGTCACTGTCATTAAATTCATAGCAGATATTCCAACCAAGAGGGCCAAACTTTTTTCTCTCCTAGAATGGAAAATGAAAACAGTCTTAAATAAAATTTCATAAAATTAATTTTGCGTAAAATGTTGAAAACTCAAAGGTTTTTATTGAAGTGGAGCATCTTCATTCTGCAAAATCGGTTAAAATCACGCAGTTCAGCTTCAGCTACGCTTTCACCAAACAGGGCAGGCACCTGTTCCTCCAGTACTGGCCCTGCTGCCATATTTCCAAAAGAGAATTTGGCATTACTGGAAATGTGACAGACCTGTCAAAAGAGCATTTGTTCTTCATGGTAAAATAAAATATTTCCCCATCAAAGTAGGAAAATCCTACCTAGAGTGTTTTGATATAAAAATACTGACACTGATCATCCATCTGGTGGAGAGAGCTACCACCTACTGGGCTAAGGAGTCTGTCCAGCAGCCGGGCTTTTCAGGCATGGCATGCTGTGCTGATTACATACTGACTTCTCTATGGTGACCTTTTTTTTGTAAAACTAGTACACAGAACCATAATCCTTGTTTCCTGACTTCCCATAGTGACAAACTTCCCTCTCTTTGTTTTCTCCCTATCCCACCTTAATTTTTTAATTCTAAACTAATGATTATGCCAGAGGATTGGTCCTGTGTTCCCTCCTCGTGATCTTAAAATTTCTCTAAATCTTAAACCACCTCCTCATCTCAGCTGCTTTTGTGAGTGGAACAAGGCCCTCACACCTGGAGCCTCTAATCCCAGCCTCTCGGATCTCCTCCAGGACCTTGTTTACTTATTTATCTCGTATCTTGCATCTTTAATCTTTGTTTTTTCTTTACTGATCTTTCTCTGTAGATCACACACATTTGAAAACCAGGCAGCCAGTCTAATCAAGACACCATCTAGAGATATGTAGTCAAAGAGTCAGAATTCAAGTTCAAGGCCACAGTTTGGGCACCAGACCACAGCAGTGAGGTTTGAACAAAGGGAAGGAGAAAGTAGCGCAGAGTTGAAGGTCATCTTTCACGGGACTGGGGGCTCCAGGCACAGGGAGGAAGCTGGTAAGGATGGTAAGCCCACTCAAATAGGAACAATGAGGAGCATTGCAAGAAAAATGAGGACTTGGTGACCTATATAATGTATATGTGTAAAGAAGGAAGAATAAAAATAATCCTGAAATTTTGATGGTAAGTGATGGAGAGAATGGGACTGCTGACTTCAGAAGTAGAGTCTCAGGGTACGGGGGGAAGCAGATTTTGGGAGTGAGGCATAGCTGAGGAAATCAATGTGACACTTTGGAACTTAACCTGCTGCATTCATCCAGGTGATCGTGTTCTGCAGTCAGATCAGAATATGGCTGGGAGGCGAAGCTGTGAGGTGCTGAGGCAAGGGAAGATCAGAGACTGAATTAAAACGACTTGGGTTCAGACACAGAACGGGGCCTTCAGCATTTCACAGTGCTATTTGTAAGCTTTCATTTAATTCTCTTTATTTTTAACAAAATAGACTGTCTTGTTTCTATTAAAAAGCAGAATTGAGTGTACCTGAATAATTGCATGGAAGAAACAAATGCCAAATATTATTTGTCTCCATTTTCTTCCAAGTATATTTTCTTCAAAAAATGAAGGTGTCATTTCAGTAAATGCTCGTCTGATATTTGCACGTAAGCCTTTTGGAGGCTCGTTGGTTACCTGGATTTAGATGGAACATGCACGGCAGAGAGGGTGATTTTATAGATCTGCATTATTTCTAAGTAACACATACAGACTGAAGGCATTGAGAGGATGGTGAGAACTGATGCCCGTGGGGCATTCCTGGCAGGTGTGCACCTGCTCTGTATCTTGCTCAGCCTCAGTCTTGGGAGAATAGGGCCTAGTGGGGTCCTCAGACATTGAGTGAGTGAACCATCTGCGCAAGAACCTCAGACACTTCCATTTGGTGTCCATTTTTCTAAACACGGGGCATAAAATATGCTCAGGCCTTCTGCGTTGGATTTCCCAGTCGTCCCAACATATGGTATCATCCCATACTTTGCCTTGATGACGTGGGGCAGGGAGGGAAGAGGTGGCCCTTATTCCTGAGTAATCACAAGCAGAGGCTTCCCTCATATTGGAAACTTCCAGCACTGAAATCCAGCAGCCTGTAGGCCTTCCTGTCTCTCAAATGCTGAAATATTCTTTAAACTCTGGGAGAGGTTGTGTTCTCATCACTCTGCATCCTTGACATTTTTTTGTAGAGAGGAAGAGGGAAAGAGTTGAATGACCAACAGGACTAGGGCATGCAAGGATGGGCAGTGGCGTGGGAAATTGTTTCCCTGCTGGCTGTCAGTGAAGGGATACTGACTTCCACGCCTCCCCACCCCCCACACTCCCCTTGGCTGCACAGATTGACACGGTCCCACACAGGCCTGAGCTCCCTGGACCCACTTGGTGGACACTCTGAGACCAATCATTTCACATCGTTCCAACCATATGCATACATTACCTTGACCGAATTTTGAAGAACTGTAACAGGAAATGTACTACTAGGCATGGAACTTAAAAAAAGTCGGAAGGTGTCCCTGATAACAACATCTGTTTAAAACAGAGAGAAAACAATATAAAAGGAAAATGTTTAACTCTTAGTAACACTTTTTTAAAAGAAATAATTATTATAGGGTAGCAAAAAAAAAATGCTGTAAACTCCATTTAAAGACTAGTATATCATTTTAAGTATGTTGTATATGTTCTAAAATGGAGGTGGGAGAATCTTTACAGAAACTCTTCACACAGGAGAGTTTGGCAATCTAAACGCTGGCACATTTGAGGAAAGAAATTAGGGACATGTTAATTTTCAATCTTGATGGAGACATTAAGGGCCTTCCCTCAGAAATGGAGAAAATTTTCAATAGAAAAAGAGGACAGTTACTGCTAGTGCATTTATGCTCATGAAGTTTTTTTTTTTTTTTAACCATTCTATTTAAGGCAGATTGCATGAAAATGGTCAGAAAGCCCATGGAGAAGGAAGGGATTTCTCCCCTCTGCAGAGAAGTTGTAAAGGTGACCAAGGGAGCAAGGATATGGAGAGACCTCACACGTAGCATCAAGAAATTAAGTTATTACACTTAGTTTCTGAGCTGTGGACGGAGAACCTAAGGAAGAGCGAGCTCATTCTAGGTTCAAAAAGTCAAAGCAAAGTTGGAAGAATCATTGTTTCCATCACAGGAAGACACAGACATCATTCAAGGGTGACTTTTTTGGTGCTGGTTTTTAAGTACATATTATGGTGTTGCTCCAATATGCTGGGCTTGCTCCCTCCCTGTGGTTGCTTCTGCTTGGAATGCTCTTCCTTTAGATTCCCTCACTTTCTTCAAGTCTTGGTCACATGTCACCTTCTCCAGGAGGTCTACCCTTCCTCCCTACCCCCATTCCATCCTGACCTTTCTGATCCTCCTTACTCTCCTTTTAATTTTTTCCAAAGTACCGACCACATTCTATCATACCGTATAAATTACTTATTATATGGGTTATTTATTGTCTGTCTCCCTCACTAGAATGTAAGCTCTATGTGAGTAGATATCTATGGTTCTTTTGTTCACCGAGATACCCTAAGCATCTAGAACAGTGCATGGTACAAGGTAGGTTCTCAAATATTTGTTGAATGAATGACTGAATTAAAGCTGAACTTATGCTGAATTTATGCTTCTTGGTTTATTAATCTAAATTTACGGGCTACATTAAAAAGCCCAAGTTAAAAGTTCTAGTACAATTCTAGAGCAACACTAAAATTGCTGCATGGTAAAAACTATTAGGTACAGAAGTCAAACGTCAACCAAAGTCTTAGGGCTAATGATTTCACTAATCAAAAAACTAAAGAATGAAAAAGGCCAGGTTTAGAGAAGCATTTTTTTTCATACTTTTCATCTTATAATTGCAAAAGCATCAACAATCTTAACCTTCACAGACATCATAGAAATTTAGAGCTGGAATGGAGTCTTAGAAATCAGCTTAGTATGAGACTTCTAGCAGTGATGCTATGCAGTCATTTTTATAGCTGGGGAAACAGGCCCAGCGAGGAGATGAAATATGCACAGTCAGGAAGTGGTGGGGGCAGAACTCTACTCGGGTCTTAGAATTTCGAGTGGAGAGTTTTTGCTGCTTCTTTCCTTTCTTTTTTTTCATTCACTTTCTTCTTTCAGCTTATTACCTGAATGTATTTTATACTGGTTCAAGTTAAATATCAAAACTCAAATGGTTAAGTTAATAAATGATCGAAACAAGGGCCAGAAGCTTTAGTGAGCCACAAGCACTTAAAATCCACCAGTGACTTCACCTGCCTTCCACAGCCCATCCAGCCTCCTTGGAGAATTGGCTGAAACCAGCAAACAGCCATTGATGATTAGGTGTTTTTCTTTTTTGCAGTTAGTGATTATAGCTTTTAGCTGTTTAACCCACGCATTCTTAACTGTGCTGTTTAGGCAATATGCTATCTGACTCCCACTACGTTCCTATAGATAAGGGTCTCCCTGGAGCCTGGGTCACCATGGTAATGACTGCTTTTCAGGAATCAGAACCCCTTTGTACAGTTCATGCTGGTTGAGAACACCAACCTATCAACTGGGCCTGAGCAGATGCCCGATAAGTGACCTTTTGACATCAAGAGGCTAAAAACTCTTCATCATGCTAACGCTGCCATTTTGTGAACATGTGTCCTATGAAGAGGCGTGAAGTCTGACTATGCTTGTGCAGATCACCAATTACCTCACCTCTCCTCACCTCCAATCATCTCTCTCCATACTGCAGACCACCTTGCCCCCTACCCCATAAATGTCCCTGAGTCCCCATTTTCAGGGAAGCAGATTTGAGACTCGTTCTCTCCTTTCCTCACTTGGCTGCCTTGTGACTCAAACCCTCTCTCTGCTGCAATCTCATCGTTTTGGTGATTGGTTTTTTGGGCGACTGGCAAAAATGAACTGGGTTCCGTAACATGACAAATTCTCTTGTCGTGGTCATTGTGAAGCTGAACGACGTCTCCATATTCTGAAGTCTCATGTAGTACCACTGCAGCAAATTGCTTTTTAGAGCCTTCTTTAGCAGTTAAAAAAAAAATTATAATCCTAATTATCAGGGACGCCTGGACAGTAGTGAAGACTTTCTTGTCATTTTTCTTTAATTATTTAAATGGAATAAGTCACAGGCCCAGCCAGAAGCAGGCTGTTTCTTGTTTGCACTGCGAAAGAGCGGAAAGGGTGGAGATTCTGGATTGTAGATGCTAATGACTCTTTATCCTTGTTGGAAGCAGCCGGCAGAAGGCAGGGGCGTGTGTGTGGGTGAGGGGAACGTGGGGGTGACCAGCAAGTGAGGGGTTTTTAGGCGAAGGCTGTAAGCCCAGGCTTTGGCTTGGTAACCAATGTCAGCTGGCCACTCTGTAAAAGAGCAGCTCTTCACCTTAATAGGCAGCAGTAAATAAAGTCACTTGCAAGACAAGCTGCATAGCTCTCACCTGCCCAGAAAGCTTTCCGTGGTCAGGGCACAAAGGAAGATCCCAGAGAAAGGGCTCTGGATGTCCTAGGTTGATGGTTCTCCCCAGTGGCCTCCTGGCAGAGTGGTGAAGTGGGGCCCAGGCTGTTTATTACCAATAATACAGTTCCTAAGGTTTCAATTCGTTTTATACTAACATTTAAAAATGAGTCGATTCTAACTCCACTTCTCTCTCTACACCCATTAGTTAGTGGTAGCAACTTTGAATAATGCTGGGCACACTCCTGGAGTATGTGTGGCTGTGAGGCACATGTGAAGGTTGGTTGTCATGTGGGTTACAGAGGATAAAAAGTGGTAAAACACTACTCTAGGGAATTGATGGTAAATTGGACTTTGTTCCTTAACTTCTCTCATTCTACAGTGAAATATTTAATTTGCTTTCTTTGTCCTAAGTCCCTTTTTTGATGTCTTTTTATCATGCCTATGTGTAATCTAGTTTGAATTCAAATGGCTCCCATAGAAGGCAACAGGAAATAGAAATGACCCAGTGGATCACACCCTCAACTTGCAGTCTGAAGACCTGTTTTCGAATCTGGGTTGTATAACTTAACTAAACCTCTCTAGGTCTCACGTTTCTCCTCTTTAATATAGGGAAACACAATGTCTGCAATAAAGAATTATTGTAAGGATTGGATTCAACAAGAAAGGCCACATAAAAATGTTGTTATTATGCAAATGCTATGTGTTCAACATACTTAGATCTGTGAAGGTTTTAATTAGCTCTTCCATTGCCAACATCCAAGAAACAGCAAGATGACAGTTTTGCAGAAATACCCAGTTTCCTGATTTCATTGCATCTTTGATCATTTTTTCAGCAATGGGTCCTTGTCCTTGCCCCAGTGAAATTGATTGCACGCTGAATTGAATAACAACAAAAAATGCTGTTTTATGTTATTTTTAAGCAATGCAATTATTTAGAAATTTAAAGATAGTAGACTCTTGCCTAGATTCTGTACACATTTCAAATCCTCATTCTGATAGAAGTGCAAATATTTTTTTCTTATTTTTTTGTTTATAAGGACATTTTTACTATAACATACATACAGAAAAGTACAAAAAATATACAGCTCTGTGAATTATCACAAATGAACACCTGTGGTTGAGAAGAGAACTTTGCTAACGCCCTAGAGACATCTCTCCTGTGCCCTTTTCCACTCCAATCATTTTCCCTTCCTCCTTCCTAAAGGTACCCATTATGCTGACTCCAACACTGTAGATCAGCTTTTAAAAACTTTCAAAAAATTGAAATCCTATATATATATATATATATATATATATATATATAAAAGTACACAAATCATTAGTGTATGGCTTAATGGATCCTCCCAAAGTGAATGTACACATGTACCACCACACCAGACAAAAAAAAGAACATTACCAGCATCCTCCCAATCAGTGTCCTTTCTCATTCTCAAAGGCAACAACTATTTTGAATTCTAACACCATAGATTAATTTTGCTTGTTTATGAATTTTATATAAATGGAATCATATATATATTTTTTGTATTTTGTCTGTTTCAATCAACATTTTCTTTAGATTAATTCATATAATCATGTGTCACTGTAGTTCATTCATTTTCATTGCTGTATAATATTCTGCAGTATGATTATGCTGCAATTTATTAATCCATTCTGCTCTTGAAGGACATTTGGCTTATTTCCAGTTCTTGGCTATTACATACAATTCTCACACATATCTTTTGGTATACACGTGCACTCCATTTTGTTGTGTATCTTCCAAGGAATGGAACTGCTATTTGACAATGTGTAATTTTTTTATAAAATCGAACTGTTTTCCAAAGTGATGCCACCATTCCTCACTTCTCCCAGTAGTAGATGAGAGTACTTGTTTTTCAGTACCCTTGC
Organism: Equus caballus; assembly: GCF_041296265.1. Taxonomy (NCBI): domain Eukaryota; kingdom Metazoa; phylum Chordata; class Mammalia; order Perissodactyla; family Equidae; genus Equus; species Equus caballus. The sequence continues at coordinate 35,105,560 of NC_091698.1, forward strand.
TAACACCTGGTGGATGTATAATGGCATCTCACTGAGGTTTTAAATTGTGTCCCCTTTTCATAGGTTTATTTACTGGCCATTTGGCTATTTCCTTTTATATCTCTCCTCCCTCCCTTTTTTTCTTTCTATTGGGTCACCCGTTCTTTCCTCATTTCTTTCTAACAGTTCTTTATATTGGATATAAACCCTTTGTTATCTTTTTACTCTCTCTATAGTCTTGCCTTTTCCAGAATATCAAATAATTGGAATCATACAGTATGTAGCCTTTTCATATTGCCTTCTTTCACTTAGTAATAGACATTTAAGGTTTATCCATGTCTTTTCATGGCCTGATAGCTCATTTCTTTTTAGTGCTGAAGAATATTCCATTGTTTGGATATGTCACACTTTGGACTGAAGGACATCTTGGTTGCAATTTGGCAATTATGAATAAAGCTTCTATAAACATTCGTGTGCACTTTTTTGTAGGACATAAGTTTTCAACTCCTTAGTAAGTTACAAGGAGTGTGATTGCTGGATTGTATGGTAAGGTAAGAGTACGTTTAGTTTTGTAAGAAAACACCAAACTATTTTCCAAAGTCCCTGTACCATTTTGCATTCCCACCAGCAATGAATGAGAGTTCCTGTTGCTAGTATGCATTAATACAATCTGTTTGTATGTCCAGTAACCTTGATAAATCCATTTTTAAAATTTTAAGATACCTTTATCAGAGTAAAAGAATGTCCTATTCTGGTTTTCTCTTTCTAAGAAATGATTTCCAGATTCTTAGTTTACTAGGATTTTTTCCCCCATGATTGCATGTTGAGTTTTAACAAATACTTTTTCTCTATCTATTGAAATAATAGTTTTCTTCTTTATTTAAAGGATTTTTCTTGCTTATTCTTTTAATGTGGTGAATTACATTAATTTATTTTCAATATTTTAACCATCTTGGCATTCCTGGAGTAAACCCAGGATTGTGGGAAGGTTTTTTAATAATGAATTTAATTTAAAAATTATTGGACTATTTAGATATTCTAATTATCCTTACCAATATTTTTAAGTTGTGTTTTTTGAGGAATTTTTATATTTCATTAAAATTTTCAAATTCATTAGCAAAGTTTAAAAAAAATATATGCCATGAGCATTCTACTGTCTGCTGAGCTGTAGTGATGGTCGCTTATTTGTTCATGACACAAGTGTTTGCATCTGTCTCAGCAGTTTCAACAGGGATTCATGTTTTATTAAACTGTTCAAAAAACCCACTTCTGGTCTTTTGAATCTTGTCTACTGAATGTATATTTTCTATGTCATTAATTTCTGCTCTTAGCTTATTATTTTTCCCGTCTCGTAGAGTTTAATCATTCAATTTTAGATTGCCTTGTGTCTAATAGATGCATTTAAGCCTATGCATTTCCCTCTAATCCTGGCTTTAGGTGCATCTCACAAGTTTTGATATGTTACATTTTCACCATTATTCTGCTTCATATATTTTTAAATTTCCATTTCAATTTTTTCTTTGTCTGAAAATGGCTTAATCTCAGTTTCATTTTTAAAAGAATTTTGACAGGAGTAAAATTCTACGTAGACAGTAATTTGTCTTCAGTACTTTGAATATGCATCTTCTGGCTTTCATTGTTTCTGCGGAGAAATCAGTCAGCAGCATACTTGTATCTTTGAAGGTAATCTGTTTTTAATATTCTCTTTGTCTTTGTTTTTTCTGCAATTTACTGTAATGGGTCTAGGCAGAATTTTTTGGGTTTAGTATGCTTGGTATTTTGTAAGGTTTGTTTAATCTGTGGATTGAAGTCTTTTGTCAGTTTTGGGAAATTCTCAGCCATTGTTTATTGAAATATTACTCTGCGCTCTCTTCTCTGAGACTCAAATTACACCTTATAAGATCTTGTTACTCTCTCTGGCTCTTACTCTCTTGTCTGTCTTTTCTCTTGTTTAGTCTCTGCATACTTTTCACGTATGAAATTGATGTATTGAATTCTTAATTTCAGTTATATGCTTCAATGCTAGAATTTTATTTTTAAATAATTCCACTCCTCTGCCAGTTTTCTCAATCTTTCATTTCTATGAATATTTTAATGTTGTTATTTTAAAATCAATCTCATGTGTCCATTATGAGGATACCGTGTTCTCTGTTCCTACTGTGTATTGGTTTTCTTGTTTTTTAAACATTTATTTTTCTTACTAGTCTTATGCCTTTTGATGAATCTCTTTAGAGTGGCAGCCCAAAGTAAGAGGGGTTTAACAGCTTCCTCCACTGTTCAGTTGGCTCTGGGCTCCAGTTTTGTCCCTTTAATCAATCAAAAGTTCTGCTCATCCTCTCAGTCTCTCTGCTTCCTCATCTGAGGCCTCTCCCTGAGTGCAAGGCGCAGTGTTCTGGTGTTCTTCTCTCCCTTTTTTTTTTATTTCCAAGGCAGATTAGCCCTGAGCTAATATCCACCGCCAATCCTCCTCTTTTTGCTGAGGAAGATTGGCCCTGAGCTAACATCTGTGCCAATCTTCCTCTATTTTTTGTATGTGGGATGCTACCACAGCATCCCACTTGATAAGCGGTGTGTAGGTCCGTGCCCAGGATCTGAACCAGTGAACCCTGGGCCACTGAAGTGGAGCGTGCAAACTTAACCACTGCACCACCGGGCTGGCCCTCTTCTTCTCTTGCATATTCTCCACTACTTTATTCATTCTTCAAATGTCTAGAGTTTCTAGTTGTTCTTAGTCTGAGTTCTTAGTCTGATATTTCTGGAACCAGAAGTCCTTGAATATGCAAACATTTATTGCTAAGTGCCTGGTTACTGCATCCCACTGGTTTTTGATATGTAATTTTTTTTTCCTCATCTACTTCCACTTATTGGAAAATTTCTATTATGATTTCCCTTTAACAGACAAGTTGTTCAGAAGGGCATTTTTTTTGTTTTCCAAATATTAAAAAAATTAACTTTTAAGATTGATTCCTAAGATTTACTGTGGTCAGAGAATAAGTTTTTCTTCTTTTTGAAATATGTGCCTTTATTAGCACATGGTTAATTCTTATAAATGTTCCATGTGTACTTGAAAATCTTACATTTTTCCTGTTTGTTGAGTGTAAAGATCAAAGTTGTTAATTTCACTATTAACTTCATTGTCTGAATATTTTATATGCTTACCAATTTTGCAACTTTTCTGGGATTCATAATAGTTTCTATTAGAGATGTGTTGAAAATTTCCACATTAATATTGATTTATCAATTTCTCTGTGTATCAATTTCTCCAGTTTTTGCTTTATGTATTTCAAGCTTTGTTGGTTGTGTACAATTTTATAATTGGTGTTTCTTGTTTGTGGGTTTTTCTGTATATCATATAGTTTCTCTATTCACCTGTAATATATTTTTTTTCCTCAAACTCTGTTTTGTGATATGCATTGGAACTGTTAACAGCTTTTTATGGGGTTACTATTTGCTTACTTTTTTTTTTTTGAGGAAGATTCATCCTAAGCTAACATCTGCTGTCAAACCTCCTCTTTTTGCTGAGGAAGACTGGCTCTGAGCTAACATCCTTGCTCATCTTCCTCTACTTTATATGTGGGACACCTACCACAGCATGGCTTGACAACCAGTGCCATGTCCGTACCCAGGATCCAAACCAGTGAACCCTGGGCTGCCAAAGCAGAACTTGTGAACTTAACCGCTGTGCCAGTGGGCCGGCCCCTGCATACTTTCTAATATCGTTTGCATCTCTTTTTTTGTAACTTCTTGTGCTGTTTTTGTATTGTATATGCATTTTCTAAGTAGCATATAGCTGAATGTTGTTTTTAAAATCCAATTTGAGACGGGGCTGGCCCTGTGGCCGAGTGCTTAAGTTTGCGTGCTCTGATTTGGCGGCCCAGGGTTTCTCTGGTTCAGATCCTGGGCATGGACATGGCACTGCTCATCAGGCCATGTTGAGGCTGCGTCCCACATGCCACAACTAGAAGGACCCACAACTAAAATATACAACTATGTACTGGGGGGATTTGGGGATAAAAAGCAGGAAAAAAAAAAAGAAGATTGGCAACAGTTGTTAGCTCAGGTGCCAATCTTTAAAAACAAACAAACAAACAAAATCCAATTTGAGGGCCAGCCTCGGTGGCCTAGTGGTTAATTCAGTATACTCTACTTCAGTGGCCTGGGTTCAATTCCTGGGTATGGCCCTACACTGCTCTTTTAGCAGCCATGCTGTGCTGGTGGCCCGCATACTAAAAAATAGAGCAAGTTGGCATGGATGTTAGCTCAAGGAGAATCCTCCTCAGCAAAAGAAAAAAAAATCCAATTTGATCATCTTTATTTTTTCACAAGTGAGATATTTACAATTATTTAGGTATTTGGATTAATTTCTACTCTTTGGTTTGACTTTTTGGTTTACTGTGTTTTATCTTTGAATTTCTTTATTTTTCTTCTTCTTTCCTATCTAATGTTGAATTAGAATATTGCACTACATATTCTATTATCCCTCTGCTGGTTTGGAAGCTATAGATTATACATTATTATAGTCTTTTCTCTTAAAATTTCAAATATCCATTCAACCAAAACTTTTCCTAAGGCAATACAGAGTTATTCTGTACTTGCTTTTTCCTCCTGAATACAATAAGAATTTAGGACACATTAACTACCTATTAACATACTTCCCCATTTTCTGATTGTTATTTTGAATTCTTTTATCTTTAATAATTACTATGAAATATTTAAGATATACAAAAGTCATAACGTTAATATGATGGGTATCCACATACCCACAATGCAGCTTTAAGAAATAATACGTTAGCTACATGATCTGAGCCTGCGGCCTGCCCCTCCCAGTTCAGGTCTCTCTCATTACCCAACCTTCGCTTCCCAAGGTCACTGCTATCCTGGATTTGGTATAATTTTCCTACCTTTCTTTACAGTGTTATTGCAAAAATATGAATTCCTGAACAATTTATAATATATATGTTTAAAAATTTTACACAGTTTCTCATACTTCTCCAATATTATGTAGTTTTTCTGCAACTTAATTTTTTTGCTTGATGTCAGTTTGTGTGATTCATCCGTATTGATGTACATAGTTCTAGTTTATTCACTTTCAAGGCTGTAGTGTATTGTATTCAGTTTTGTGACTATACCACAATTTATATAATCATTTTTCTAGATGGACATTTTGGTTGTTTCCAGTTTTTTTTTGTTATTACAAACAACTTTTCTGCAAGTGTTTTTGAACATGCTCCTTGCACACGTGAGCCTGATGTTGTTCTAGGACGCTGGTCCAGTAGTGAATTGCTGGGATACAGGGGCTGCCATCTTCAGCTTTAGTATACTGCCAACCGCTCTTCAAAGTGATTTTAACCAACTTTTCACCCCCACTTGCAATTTGAATGTTTCCATAGCTCTGTATCTTTGCCACCATCTTGCCAGTTGGATGAGTATGAAATGATATCTATTTCCTTATGGTTTTAATTTGTTGTTTGCTAATTACTACTGAGGTTGGACATCTTTTCATATGCTTATCAGGCATTTAGGTTTCCTTTTCTGAGAATTTCCTGTTCATGTTTTTTGTCTTTATTCCCTTTGGATTGTTTTCTTTTTCTTTTTAATTCACAGGAGCTCTTAAAAGTTGTATATACTAATTCTTTGTTAGGATTTTAGAACCAAAGGCAAATGTGTAGGGCCGTTTGATGGCTAATTTTATGTGTCAACTTGACTGGGTCACATGGTGCCCTGACATTTGGCTGAACATTATTCTGGGTGAGTGTGTGGGGGTATTTCCAGATGAGATTAACATTTGAATGGGTAGACCAGGTAGATTGCTCGCCTTCATGTGGATGGGCCATGATCAGTTGAAGACTTGAATAGAACAAAAGGCTGAGTAGGAGGGAGCTTGTCCTGCCTGACTGCTTGAGCTGGGACACCGATCTTTTCTGCCTTTGATTTCAGACTGAAACATTGGCTCTTGGTGGGCCTTGAGCCTGCTCGCTTTCAGACTGAAACTTATACCATAAGTTCTCCTGGTTTTGAAGCCTGGAGACTTGGACTGGGACTGCACATCGGCTCTCCTGGGTTTCCAGCTTGCCGACTGCAGATTTTGGAACTTCTCAGCCTCCATAATCATGTAAGCCAATTTCTTATATATAGGATATTATACTATATACACACCATATATATATATATATATATATATATATATATATATATATATATATAATCTCCTATTGCTTCTGTTTCTCTGGAGAAGTCGGACTAATATAGACTACAATCTCCAAATGAACATATGGGGTCCATCATCTTGTAACCCCCAGTCCAGGAAACAGGCCAGACCAGCCACTCCATGCAGGGGCCTGTCGGGGCTGGAGATGACCTTGTAGATATGAAACCCCTCCTCTCTCCTGCCGCCCTGTGGTCTTGTGCACTTTCCTACCCATCTGGACACCATCTTGGGGAGGATTAGGGGAAGAAGGAGAAGTCAGGAAGACTGAGTTTTTATGAGAAAGAAACTAAACCAGCCTACGCTGTAGACCTTTCAATGAGAAGAAAATATAACAATGCAAACGTGCAAGTTTAAACTCCCCCCTGGCCCCTGTCACCCAGCAGAGCAGAGGCTCATGAGAAAGATGAGATTAATAATACAACATGGAGAGCTAAAGAATTTTTTGCACATTTGCCTAGGGAATAAACCACAATCCTTTTACTGTTACATTAAAATAATGTCTTAAATAAATGTTTTAATTACTATTCCACTAGATTATTATACTTTAACATTTAAAAAAGTCTTCCCTTTGCTCAACTGAAGTTTACATCTGCTTTTATGATTTTTGATCCCATTTTAAGAACATACATGGCTAAATATTAATGTATCTTCATTTATTTAGTAAGGGTACCTGAATTTAGGAATTCACGCTCCACAGAGGAAAGAAAAAGGGCAAATTTTAACAAGGAGATGATCATATGAATTATTTAAAGTGCACAATGTGCCCTCACCGTTCGGAGTACCCGCTGTCGCGGGCAAACCTCTGGAACGCGCCCATAGGATCGGAGCCTGTGCTTAAGATAAACACCAGGGGAGTGTTGTATGACATGTCTTGATACAGAGTAGGCAGGTCCACAGGTGGTGTCTCTATAAAGCTTTTTCCAAGATTTTCTATCACAAAGTCTGTAAGAGCAAACACGACCTGAAAGTTGAAAAGAAAAACATTAAAAAAAGTAATATGTTGGATTAAGCCCCCTCATAATTTTCCCTTATTCTCCCCTGCATCTTCTCAGAGGGCGCTGCCCTGTCCTGCACTCACTGGCTCTTGATTAGGCATATTTCTTCCTATAGGACAACTTGGTGGATTTGTATATGACATAACTGCTCACAGCCATGGTTCTCATGACTTCACTGAGCAAGATGAACTATGGGATGAGAAGAAAGTCCCTCATCATTCCATCCGTCTATAAACCTGTTGTTTCCCCATCCTTGCCTCCTTCTGACCCATCCCTCTCGCATTCTCATGGACTTTATTTTCAGTCCTTCCATTGTCTCTTTCTGCATTATCCATCTCTCCCTCTCTCCTCGATCTTCTGACCATCATACAACTAGTTCCCCTCCCAGCTACTATTGCATTCCTTTGCTCCTCTTGAGAAGCCAGCTTCTCAAGATTGCTCCCGGCTGTGAGGCGTTATGGCTAGAATGTGTTTTTTCCTCTCAGCAGAAAGGTATTTCTGCCTCTTTCACCTTAGTCAGTGTTGTTCCTTGTGGTTTTTTTTTTTTTAATCCAGTTTCCATTCTCTCTCAGAGGTGATTGTTCCACAGGTAGTTGTAAATTAGTCGTGTCTGTGGGAGGAGGTGAGTTCAGAGTCCTCCTATGCCACCATCTTCCCAGCAGTCAAGCCAACTTCTCAGAAGAATTGACTCCATATACTGTCTCCAATCTTCACCTCTCATTTACTCATCAGTCTCTTCTGACCTTTCTTGGGAAGCAGCCTCAGCCTTAATGATTATAGCCCTGCCTGGCCCTTTCCTACACCAATGTGTTTCCTGCACGGATCCCACCCTAGCCTACTTATCCTAGTCCTGTGCTTGCAGACCTTGTTCCTCTCTAGCCTTTATGGAGCCTTTGCGTGAGATAGAAAAAGGTGTTCCTTCTTCAAGGTACTTGTGCCAGAAAGCTGTCGTGATAAATATACAAACCTAACCTACAATATCTACAATGTGAATGGCACAGTGCACATCCTGCGCAACTGTAAGCAGCAGCCCTGCTTTAACGTTAGCCCTCCATTAGATGTTGACATCATGCTGTCCAAATGAGCCTCCCCAAGTTTTTGTTGTTGGTGTTGTTGGGGGAGGGGGCATCTCCACCTGGTTCAGGGCCATGGCCTTGGACTGCACCCTTTTGTGGCCAATCTGGGAAAGGTTGTTCACATGCTTGCCCACATACGTGAGGATATATTATGGTGCTAACTATTAAAGGTGGCATGGTCCAGAAAGGACAGCCCTGCAACAGGGCCAAGGGAGTTGGAGCTTAGTTCTAGCTGTGTCACTGTGACTAAGTATAATTCTAGCATCAATTTCTTTTTACTTTTATTTAAAATATTTTTGATGATGTGAGCTATTTATTTGCTTTTTACTTTGACAAAAAGTGCTCATAGAGTTTACAATGACTGACAACATTCAAAGCACCAATAATTTATTTCTTGGGGCTGTTACATACATATAAAAGTGCTAACACACTTGTGAAATGTTTTTGAATTAAAAAGTTGGAGAGGGGCCAGCCCAGTGGTGTACTGGTTAAATTTGGTGCACTCTGCTTCAGTGGCCTAGGTTTGTGGGTTTGGATCCCTGGCATGCACCTACACCACTCATCAAGCCATGCTGTGGTGGCAACTCACATACAAAATAGAGGAAGATGGGCAAAGATGTTAACTCAGGGCCACTCTTCCTTATGCAAAAAGAGGAAGACTGGCAACAGGTGTGTTAGCTCAGGGCCAATCTTCCTCACCAAAAAAAAAGAAGGTTGGAGAAATATTTCTCTTATAAACAGGACAAATTGCCATTAATATTATATAGAGAGCTATGTTTCCAGTGGCTTTATTAATGAAAGGTCATAAGCTATTGGTTACATGTGCAATTTCTCATATGTATGAACTGCTTTTCTTTATGAACCATTTCAAATATGCAGAAAAGAAATTTTCATAAAACACACCCTTAGTTAGGCTCTAGGCTACCTCGTATACACCCAGAAAGACATATATCAAGAACATGGTTAAGTACATAGAATACAGAAAGGAGATGTATCAGTTAAAGCTAATAGAGCCAAAGTTTTCTGTGAATTAGCAGGTAGCTCCTGTCTTTTGATTTGGCCTAGTGCTATTTGTCTCTCTTGTAATGTGTAATGTGCACAATTCTTAGGTGGAGGAAGAGGCTGTACCATAGAAGTGAGTATATACGCATGCCAGCCCAGGGCTGTGTGCCTCACTGCCAGTGCTAAATGATCCTCCTCACTTTCATACTAAGTGGCTAGGAGTTCTCTGCTGTTTCCAATAGTGCATTAATGATCACATCCATATAAAAGATAATGTAACAACTCCTATCTCATTCACTCAGCACAGAGGCTTCTTGGATTCTAGTTATTCTAGTCAGTATAAGTGAATCAGGCTTTCTTCTTGATGTTGAACCCATCACTGATGTAATGGCCTGAATAGAGAGTGGTCCTTTACGACTGACAACACTGCTGAGCTGATAGGAGTATGGAAGATTTCCTCCTTGGCATTTCTTATCAGTTCCTCAGCTCCAGCTTCTGTATACTCTGTATCTAAAATATCCTCACTTTCAGAGTCTTTATCAGATCCCATTCCATCCTAGAATGTCTTGTTATCCTGTAGCAGTCTTAACTCTAGTTATCTGGGGGTCTTTTTCTACGTGCTGTCTATACCATGCTCCTGTAGGTTCCTGGATAGTATCCACTGACTTGCTTGCTCCTCATGTTCTTTCCATATCACATGGCTGGAACTGATCAACTTCTCTTTGTGACCCTTCAGGAATTTTTCTGTTTTATTCTCATCAAGATCTTTATGGCAATAATGGCAAGAATTTGCTGTGGAAATGCTTCAGATTTCTCATATCTCTATGATTAGAGAGTCAGGTATTTCTTGAAGATCACTCTCTGCAAATCCCATGTCTGGGTTGCAGGACCAAGGAATGTGGAGTCTCCTCCCTCTTTATCAGCAAGTCCTTTGCTAGGAGCTCCTCTCATTTTCCTCTTTATAAATTGAGTTTCCCAGTTCTGAAATATGTGATTCCATTATGTTTTGCTTAGAATGGTTTTCTTCGTCTGCTGCTTGATCCTTCTCACAGTCTTTGGCTGAGTCCCTCAGAGCAGTTTTTAGTTCATCCTTCCTATCAGAATTCATTGGGCATTCCCATAGGGAATTCCTGAATTCCTGTGAATACTTTTTTGAAGGTATTGATGGGCTGATAGTGCACAGATTCACTGTTGAGAGGCTCTCTGTGCTTAGGAATTCCCTGCCCAGAAGAAGGGCTGGTTTTGTGCTTTCATTGTAATGAGATGAAAAGCTTAAATATTTGGGAATAATGACCCCTGCTCGTCCTTCATTAGTGACCAAACCTTATTTAAGCTATAGTGTATTAGATGAAGAATAAAGACCCTGGGTGGGTGGCAAATTGTTTTAATTATAGAACACATGTGCTTACACTTCTCTCCATCACACTCAAGTTCTTTTTTTTTCTTTTGTGGCAAAATACATATAACATAAAATTTACCATCTTAACTATTTCTAAGTGTATAGTTCAGTGGTATTAAATACATTCACAATGTTGTGTAACTATCACCACTATCCATCTTCATGCATATTCAAGTTCTTGAGCCCTAAAGAAGAAATCAAGAGAATGTTGGCTGGAATAATAAGGTGTTCTTTTCCTTGCAGAAGGTTAATGGATAGGGATAGGTCATTAAACTTGTTTTGGGAACTACAGTCCTTCAAACTTAGTAATAACAGTTGTACATTTTGTAGGAGTATTATCAGCAAAAATCCATCAAGGTAAATTTCCTTCCTCAAGTTCAGTCTTAGTCTTCCATGATTTATTTAATTTTTCTGTGTATTCTTCCAGCTGATCCAAATAGTGACTTAAAAACTCTTGAGATCAAAATGGTGGTAGGGGCGTTTTCTACAATCTTTCCCCTAAAAAGCGCTGATTTTGACAATCACTCATGGATGAGAGTGCCTTTGTGAAAGTCTGGGAGTCCAGCAGAGAAGGTCCAGCACACCATTAGGGAAAAAAAAAATCCCAAATTGGACACACTGGGGAGGTGAAGAGGAACAGTTTCACTTTACTCGCTATAAGAAAACACGGAAACACAATTCAGTGAAATCAGGAAAAAAATACCTGCACAAAATGAGAAGTTTAATAGAGATAAAAATCACAAAAAAGAACCAAACAGAAATTCTGGAGCTGAAGAATACAATGAATGCAGTGAAAAATGCGATAGAGAGTATAAACAGCAGACTGAATCAAGCAGAAGTATCTATGAAGTAGAAGACATGTCCTTTAAAATTATCCAAGTCATAGGAGAACAGAGAAAAAAGAGTGAAGAAAGTCTGTGTGAACTATAGGATGCCATTAACAGAAACAATTTATGCATTATTCGAGTCCCAGAAGAAGAGAAGGAGAAGTGGGTAGAAAGTTTATTTAAAGAAACAATGGCTGAGCACCTCCCAAATCTGGGGTGAGATTTAGACATCTGAGTTCATGAAGCTTATAGGTTCCCCTAAAATTTCAATCCAAAATGATCTTTTCCAAGACATGTTATAATAAGACTGTTTAAGATCAAAGACAAAGAGAAGATTTTAAAAGTAGCAAGAGAGGAGAAAACCCCTCACGTACAAGGGAACATAAGGCTGTCGGTAGATTTCTTAGCAGAAACCTTGCAGGCTGAGAGAGTGGGATGATATGTTCAAAGCACTGAAAGAAAAAAACTGCCAACCAAGAATACTTTATCCAGCAAAGTTTTCCTTCAGAAAAGTAGGAGAGATACTTTCCCAAATGAATAAAAGCTGAGGGAGTACGTCACCACTAGACCTGCCTTACAAGAAATGCTGAAAGGAGTTCTGCAAGCTGAAATGAAGGAATGCTAATTAGTAACGTGAAACCATAAAAATATAAAAAACATTGGTAAAGGTAAGTATATAGTCAACTTCAGAATACTCTAATCTTTAATTATGGTGTTGTGTTAATCACCTAATTCTAGTAAAGGGTTAAAGGATAAAGTATTAAAAACAATGATGGCTAAAATAATTTGTCAAAGGATACACAATATAAAAAGAAGTATAATGTGGCATCCAAAAAATAAAATGTGTGTGTGTGGGAAGGGTAAAGTTTTTGTATGTGGTCAAAATTAAGTTGCTATCAGTTTAAATAGGATGTTATATCTATAAGATGTTTTATGTAAGCCTCATGGTAACCATAAAGCAAAAAACCTACAGTAAATAAACAAAAGATAAAAGTAAGGAGATCAAAGAAAATCACTAGAGAAAATCATCACTTCACAAAGAAACATGGCAAGAGAGGAAGAAAGGAACAAGGGAACTACAAAATAACTGGAAAACAATTATTAAGATGACATTGGCAATTCCTCACCTAACAATAATTACTTTAAATGTAAATAGATTAAATTCTCCAATCAAAGGGCAGAGAATGGCTGAATGAATTAAAAAAATAAGACCCAATTATATGCTGCCTATAAGAAATGCTCTTCAGCTTTAAGGACACACATAGGCTCAAAGTGAAGGGGTGGAAAAAGATATTCCATGCAAATGGGAAACCAAAAGACAGCAGCAGTAACTATACTTGTATCAGACAAAATAGACTTTAAGTAAAAAAATTGTAACAAGAGACAAAGAAGCTCATTATGTAATGATAAAGGGATCAATTCATCAAGAGGATATAGTAATTATAAATATATATGACCCAACATCCGCGCTCCTAAATATATTAAGCAAATACTAAAAGTGATACAATAATAGGGGACTTCAATACTGCATTTTCAACAATGCATAGGTCATCTAGACAGAAAATCAATAAGGAAACTGGGCTTGAACTATACTTTAGACCAAATGGACCTAATAGTCATACACAGAACATGCTATCCAACAACAGCAGAATATACATTCTTCTCAAGTGCACTGCTGGTGGGAGTGTGAAATGGTTAGTTTCTTAAATGGTTAAACATAGAGTTACTATATGACCCAGCAATTTCACTCCTAGATATATACCAATGAGAAATGAAGACATATGTCCACACAAATATCATACACAAATGTTTATAGCAGCATCATTCATAAGATCCAAAAAAGTAGAAACAACCCAAATGCCTATCAACTCACGGATAGATAAATAAAATGTGGTATATCCATAACAATATAATATTATTCAGCCATAAAAAGGAATGAAATACTGATACTTGATACAACATGGATGAACCTTGAAATCATTATGCTAAATGAAAGAAGACACACAAAAGACCACATATTGAGTGTTCCGTTTATATGAAATGACCAGAATAGGCAAATCCATAGAGACAGAAAGTACATTAGTGGTTGCCAGGGGCTGGCGCTGGAGCATTGGGAGGTATTGCTCTGGGTGTGGAGTTTGTTTTCTGGGTAATGCAAAGTTTTAAAATTGCACAACTCTGTGAAAATACTAAGAGCCATTGAAATGAACATCTTAAATGGGTGAATTGTATGATATGTGAATTATCCTTAATAAAGGTACTAAAAAAACTCTTGAGGGTCCTTTTTATACATGATCAGAGAATGTCTGTGACAGCTAAAGTGCCATTTAAAAAATTTCCAAGTAACTCTTGCTTGGTCTCTGTCACAGGGATCTTTCTTAGCAAGCAATTGTGCTAAGCATCCCATGAGAATGTTGTGGGGAATTTTCTTCCATGGGATAGCTCACTTAAATAATCAGCACACAGTGGAATTGACAACAGAAGCTTAAAATTGCATTTATATAACTGGTGTTTCCCAAAGTGAAAAAGCCTTGCAATTGTTGCTCTGAGTATGAAGATTTCATCTCGGGTAACTCTGGTAACACTGTGGTTTTTCAACAGAGAGAAAACCTGGCTCTCAAAGAAACTGCCAGCTTCCTGAGGCAGAGGAAGCCTGGGCTGAAACACCAGAACTGTCAAAGTTAGGGCTTCTGGTGGATCTAGCCTGGTAAACCAGTGATGCTGCAGCTCATGAATAAATACGCTCTGAGGTCCTCATCTCTCTGACTGCATTGAGAGTAACTTTTTCTCCTTATTTATGTTTAATCACATTAAAGTAATGGTTCACAAAGTGTGGTCTCAGGATCAGTAGCAGCAGTGGCACATGGGAAGCTGTTAGAAACACACATCTTTTGCCCCTAGCCCAGACCTACTCAATCAGAAACTCTGGTGGGCAGGCCCTGGGAATCTGTGCTTTAACAAGCCCTCCAGATGACTCTGATTTACACCAAAATTTGAGAACACTGGTATACAGGACTTTTCTTAGCTTTGTTCTGTGCTGATAAATTATTCTCTATTAGGCAATCTTTATTGGTCTCTGAACTAGATGATAATTTCTTTTTTCTCCTTCTAGTTCAAATTTCTAACAACCTTGTCCTGAGAGGTGTCGATAATGTTGATGGCAAAGAAAGAATTGTCAGAATGACAGGCATTCTACTTCCTGATGCAGTTCTAATGAGTCTGCCACCTGATTTACTTAGTTTTTGAAATGAAGTTTCATCTTCAGGTCCAAACATGCCATTTCTGAAGGAGGCTGAATTTTCATGCAAGATTGCAGTATCTCACACAAGCCACTGTGTTGGAACATCCTTTTTATCCCAAAGGAGCAGTTGACTACCAAGTAGAAGCATTGCATACCCAACAGGCTCTGTTCGTGAACAGACCTGGGAGCAACAGGCCGGTTACCTTGAACTCTCGCATCACAGAAAACTTGTCTCTGGTCTGTCTTTGTTCTAAAGCTTCCTCAGCTTCTCTTCTTCTTTGGGTAGGGAATCTAGATCTTTGGAACTTGGATTCTTTACTTTGGAACCCCAATTTCCTTAGCAAGTCATTCTCTGGAATCAATACCAGGGTAAGGGTTGTTCCTAAATGCCTTAATGAGTGTATGTAATTGGGAGGAGGTGTAGCTAGCATGACATAATATCATCATGCTTGAATCCTCTCTTCAGGTGGTTTTGTTGGTGGTCTTGACTGATTCTGGCCCCTGTCTTCTCTGGAATGCGTGTCGAGCTCTTCATTTCTGAAACCTAATCTATATTTTAGACCCCTCCATGTTGATTTGTAAAGGAAGTTTTGTTTGGTAGTTTAACACAGGTAAGGTTTTTGGTAGAATGCATTGATAAGAATTTTCACTTTGTTCTCTGTGAATTTGATATGACTGCATCTGTCATTTCTAACTTTGATCACATTTGGAGAACTGTCCTGGGACATGTTGCAGGACAGTCCTGGTGTTAGGAGTAAAGACATTTTTTGTTATGAAAATTTCAAGCACATGTAAAATTAGAGAATAGTGAACCTGATGTTTCACCCAGCTTCAACATTTATCAAGACAAGGCCAATTTGGTTTCATCGATACACCCACCCACTCCCCACTCCTTAGGATTATTTTGAAGCAAATCTCATGTGTCATATTATCTCATCCTTAAATACTTCAGTGCATGTCTCTACAAGATAAGGACTCTTTAGAAAACATATAACCACAGTACCATAATCACATCTAAAAAATTAACAATTCCTTAATATCATCAAATATCTAGTCAGTGTTCACTTTTCCCTAATTAAGTTATAAATGCCTCTATATGTGTGTGTTTCAATACAGTATGTTTAATCAAGATCTAAATAAATATTATACACAGAGATAGATTGAATCTCTTCTAATCTATACGTTTCATCCTTCATCTCCTCTTCTCTCTTGCAAAACAAACACATAAAATATGTTGTTGAAGAAACCAGATAGTGTGTCTTGGAAAATTTCTCATACTCTTAATCTCTTAAGATATAGCCTCAATGTCTTAATCTTTAAAACTCCTCCTCCTTTGGGGCTCTTGTCATTTAGTTATTCTTTCATTTTTGTCAGCATCTAACCTGGTAGCCACTGTTCCATATTCACTGAAGACTTTCCACTCGGCTCGTAGCCTTCCTCTTCATTACACATCTATTCCAGTGATTTGTAAACTGTGTCCCAGACATTGTCTTGCCACCATCTGAGGTGACACAACCTAAGTTCAGCGTGCATGTGGTCATCCAATATCTTAACCTTATGGTTCCTTGATCTTTAACTCCAGTGCACATCATCCCATCTCTTCCTCAGTCACCCACACCCATGGCCACCCTCAGGACATTGTCATCACTTGGAACTATTCATTAAAAATTTTAACTCAACTTTGATCACAACCTCTCCCATCCTTCTAGCTCTGCTACACCTCTTGTCCAACTCTGTCTGCTTCTAAAGAAATATTCAACGCTTTTCCTTTTCTCCCAGTCTATTAGCCCTTTCCTAGATTTCTTCCTCTTTCCAGAACTACTTTTACCGAGAGTCTGAATGGCCTTGCATCCTCTATTCTTATTGCTTTTACCCATATATCAGGTCAACCCCACAACCTCTTTTCTGTGTTCCTACAGAGATTGCAGAAAATTCTGCAACATAGCATCATTATCTCCCAACTAAGCTTTGGCTTTCTCCTGTTAGTTCTCTCTCTCTCATTTCTCATAGGAACAACCTCCATTTTTCTCTAGTGCCTCCTGAAACTCATCACTCAAATTCTCAGCAGATAATATAACTCCTTTATTATTAATGAAATTGGGGATTATATCTGTATATATAAAAGCTGGAACTGCCTGCAATGCTTCATTCATTCTGTTAATAACTTTTGCTGTATCAAAACTCTATCCCTCCTTGGTTTTGATGTTACTTTTTTCTCCTAGTCGTCTTCTTGCCCCTCTGAATATTCCTTTTCATGGGTTCCTCATCCTTTCTTTCTTCCTTTTAAAAGTCGCTGCTCCTCAAGATTTCATCCTTTGTCCACTTGTCCTTTTATTCTATTATGTGCCATTTCTCTACGTTCCCACAACTCCTGTGGTTTTATTTTCCAACTCAGTTCTGATAATTCCCACATCTATTTCTTTTTTTAATTTATTTTTTTTATTGCAGTAACATTGGTTTATAACATTATATAACTTTCAGGTGTACATTGTAATATATTTCAAATTCTGTGTAGATTACATCATGTTCACCACCCAAAGACTAATTACAATCCATCCGCACACACGTACCTGATCACCCCTTTTGCCCTCCTTCCTCCCAACTTTCCCTCTGGTAACCACTAATCCAATCTCTGTTGCTATGTGTTTGTCGTTGTTTTTATCTTCTACTTATGAGTGAGGTCATACGGTATTTGACTTTCTCTCTCTGACTTATTTCACTTAGCATACTGCCCTCAAGGTCCATCTGTGTTGTCACAAGTGGCCGGATTTCATCATTTCTTATGGCTGAGTAGTATTCTGTTGTGTATAAATACCACATCTTCTTTATCCATTCATCCCTTGATGGGCACCTAGGTTAATTCCAAGTCTTGGCTATTGTGAATAATGCTGCAATGAACATAGGGGTGCAAGTATCTTTATGCATTTGTGTTTTCAGGTTCTCTGGATAAATACCCAGCAGTGGAATAGCTGGATCATATGGTAGACCTATTCTTAATTTTTTGAGGAAACCCCATAATGTTTTCCATAGTGGCTGCACCAGTTTGTTTGCACTCCCACCAACAGTGTACGAGGTTTCCCTTCTCTCCACATCCTCTCCGACACTTATTGTTTACAGTCTTGTTAATTATAGCCATTCTGATGGGAGTGAGGAGATATCTCGTAGTTTTGATTTGCATTTCCCTGATAGTTAATGATGTTGAACATCTTTTCATGTGTCTGTTGGCCAGCTGTATATCTTCTTTGGAGAAATCTTTGTTTAGATCTTTCGCCCATTTTTTTTTTGGTTAATTTTTTTTTATTAAGGTTATGATAGTTAACAACCTTGTGAAATTACAGTTGTACATCATTATTAGTCATGTTGTAGGTACACCACTTCACCCCTAGTGCCCTCCCCCCACCCCCCTTTCCCCTGGTAACCACCAATCAGTTCTCTTTGTCCATATGTTAGCTACCACCTATGAGAGGACTCATACAGAGTTCGTCTTTCTCTATCTGGCTTATTTCACTAAACATAATACCCTCAAGGTCTATCCATGTTGTTGTGAATGGGATGACTTTGTCCTTTTTTATGGCTGAGTAGTATTCCATTGTATATATATACACCATATCTTCTTTATCTAATCATCAGTTGCTGGGCACTAGGTTGGTTCCATGACTTGGCTATTGTGAATAATACTGCTATGAACACAGGGGTGCATGGGACTTTTGGAATTGCTGATTTCAGGTTCTTAGGATAGATACCCAGTAGTGGGATGGCTGGGCCATAAGGTATTTCTATTCTTAACTTTTTGAGGAATCTCCATACTGTTTTCCATAGTGGTTGCACCAGTTTCTTTCGCCCATTTTTAAATTAGGTTGCTGAGATATATGAGTTCTTTGTATATTTTGGTTATTAACCCCTTATCTGATACATGGTTTGCAAATATCTTCTCCCAGTTGTTAGGTCGTCCTCTTGTTTTGCTGATGGTTTTCTTTGCTATGCAGAAGCTTTTTAGTTTGATGTATCCCACTTGTTTATTTTTTCTATTGTTTCCCTTACCCAGTCAGACATGGTATTTGAAAAAATGCTGCTAAGACCAATGTTGACGAGCATACTGCCTATGTTTTCTTCTAGAAGTTTCATGTCTTACATTCAAGTCTTTAATCCATTTTGAGTTGATTTTTGTGTATAGTGGAAGATAATGGTCTACTTTCATTCTTTTGCATGTGGCTGTCCAGTTTTCCCAACATCATTTATGGAAGAGACTCTCCTTTCTCCATTGTATGTTCTTGGCTCCTTTGTCGAATATTAGCCGTCCATATATATGTGGCTTTATTTCTAGGCTCTCGATTCTCTTCCACTGATCTGTGTGTCTGTTTTTGTGTCAGTACCATGCTGTTTTGGTTACTATAGCTTTGTAGTATCTTTTGAAATCAAGGAGTGATACCTCCAGCTTTGTTCTTTTTTCTCAGGATTACTTTGGCTATTCAGGGTCTTTTGTTGTTCCATACAAATTTTAGGATTCTTTGTTCTATTTCTGCGAAAAATGTTGTTGGAACTTTGATAGAGATTGCATTGAATCTATAGATTGCTTTAGGAAGTATGGACATTTTAACTATGTTAATTCTTCTAATCCAAGAGTATGGAATATCTTTCCATTTCTTTGTGTCTGCTTTAATTTCCTTCAACAATGTTTTACAGGATTTGGTGTACAGATCTTTTATCTCTTTGGTTAAGTTTATTCCTAGGTATTTTATTCTTTTTGTTGCAATTGTAAATGGGATTGTATTCTTAATTTCTCTTTCTGTTACTTCATATTTAGTGTATAGAAACACAACTGATTTTTGTATGTTGATTTTTAGTCCTGCATCAAGACTGTATTCATTTATTATTTCTAAAAGTTTTTAATGGATTCTTTAGGGTTTTCTATATATAAAATCATGTCATCTGCAAATAGTGACAGTTTCACTTCTCCTTTTCCAATTTGGATCCCTTTTAAGTCTTTTTTCTTGCCTGATTGCTCTGGCTAGGACTTCCAATACTATGTTAAATAAGAGTGGTGAAAGTGGGCATCCTTGTCTGGTTCCTGTTCTTAGAGGGATAGCTTTCAGTTTTTCTCCATTGAGAATGAAATTAGCTGTGGGTTTGTCATATATTGCCTTTATTATATGGAAGCATTTTCCTTCTATACTCATTTTATTTGGACTTTTTATCATAATTGGATGCTGTATCTTGTCAAATGCTTTCTCTGCATCTATTGAGAGGATCATGTGATTTTTATTCTCCATTTTGTTAATATGGTGTATCACATTGACTGATTTGTGGATGTTGAACAATCCCTGCATGCCTGGAATAAATCCCACTTGATCATGGTGTATGATCTTTTAAATGTATTGTTGTATTTGATTTGCTAGTATTTTGTTGAGGATTTTTGCATCAATGTTCATCAGTGATATTGGCCTGTAATTTTACTTTTTCGTGTGGTCCTTGTCTGGTTTTGGTATCAGGATAATTTTGGCTTCACAGAATGAGTTAGGAAGCTTCCCCTCCTCTTCAATTTTTTGGGGGAGTTTGAGAAGAATAAGTATTAAGTCTTCTTTAAATGGTTGGTAGAATTCACCAGGGAAGCCATCTGGTCCTGGACCTTTATTTTTTGGAAGGTTTTTGATTACTGTTTCTATCTCCTTACTGGTGATTGGTCTATTTAAATTCTCTATTTCTTCTTGACTCAGTTTTGGAAGGTTGTATGATTCTAAGAATTTATCCATTTCTTCTAGATTCTCCAATGTGTTGTCGTATAGCTTTTCATACTATTCTCTTATAATCTTCTGCATTTCTGAGGTGTCCATTGTAATTTTTCCTGTTTCATTTCTGATTTTATTTATTTGAGTCTTCTCTCTTTTTTTCTTGGTGAGTCTAGGTAAAGGTTTGTCAATTTTGTTTATCTTTTCAAAGAACAAGCTCTTGGGTTCATTGGTTTTTTTCCTATTTTGTTTTTAGTGTCTATTTTGTTTATTTCTGCTCTGATTTTTTTTTTCCTCCCTTCTGCTGATTTTGGGCTTTGTTTGTTTTTCTTTCTCCAGTTCCTTTAGGTTCACTGTTAGATTGTTTATTTGGGAGTTTTCTTGTTTGTTGAGGTGGGCCTGAACTGGTATAAACTTCCCTCTTAGAACTGCTTTTGCCGTATCCCATAGATTTTGGCATGTTGTATTTTCATTTTCATTTGTCTCCAGATATTTTTTGATTTCTCCTTTGATTTCTTTATTGACCCAGTTGTTATTCAGTAGCATTTTGTTTAATCTCCACATATTTGTGGCTTTTCTGATTTTCTTCCTGTAGTTGATTTCTAGTTTCATACCTTTGTGGTCAGAAAAGATGCTTAAATTTATTGAGACTTGTTTTGTGGCCTAATATGTGATCAGTTGTGGAGAATGTTTCATGAATATTTGAAAAGAATGTGTATTCTGCACTTTGGGGATGGAATGTTCCATATATATCTACTAAATCCATCTGGTCTAATGTGTCATTTAGGGCCAATGTTTCCATATTGATCTTTTGTTTGGGTCAATGTGTTCATATTGATCTGTTGGTATAAGTGGAGTGTTAAAGTCCCCTGCTCTTATTGTGTTACTATTTCTCCTTTTATGTCTGTTAATAATTGCTTTATGTATTTAGTTGCTCCTATGTTGGGTGCATAGATATTTATAAGTGTTATATCCTCTTGTTGGATTGTTCCCTTTGTCATTATGTAGTGCCCTTCTTTGTCTCTTGTTATGGTTTTTGTTTTAAAGTCTATTTCGTCTGACATAAGTATTGCTACCCCAGCCTTCTTTTCTTTGCCATTTGCATGGAGTATCTTTTTCCATCCTTCACTTTCAGTTTGTGAGTGTCTTTAGGTCTGAAGTGTGTCTCTTTATGCAGCATATATATAGGTATTTTTTTTTTTTTATCCAATTAGCTACCCTGTGCCTTTTGATTGGAGGATTTAGTCCGTTGACATTTAGCTATTGATGAATATGTATTTATTGCCATTTTGTTACTTTTTTCCTGGGTGTTTTAGTAGTTCTTTTCTGTTCCTTTCTTCTTCTCTTGCTCTCTCCCTTTTGGTTTGATGGCTTTCTTTAGTACTATGTTTGATTTCCTTTCTCTTACTTATTTGTTTATTTATTAGAGGTTTCTGGTTTGTGACTACCATGAGGTTCATATATAATATTCTACATATATAGCAATCTATACTGAGTTGATAGTCTCTTTAGTTTGATCTCTTTCTAAAAGCTCTACTCTTTTACTCCCCTCCTCCCACATTTTATGTTTTTGAAATATCTAATCTCTTATTTTGTGTGTGTCTATCCATTACCCTCTTATGATTGAAATAGGTAATTTCAGTACTTTTGTCTTTTAAAACCTTCATATTATCTTCATAGGTGGTTGATCTGCTACCTTTACTGTATTTTTGCCTTTACCAGTGATTTTATTGCGTTTTGTAAAAACTAATTTTCTTATTCCTATTTGTAGTCTTTTCTTTCCCACTTAAATAAGTTCCTTCAGCATTTCTTGTAGAATTGGTTTCTTTGTGATAAACTCCTTTAATTTTAGCTTGTCTGGGAAACTCTTTATTTCTCCTTCCATTCTGAATGATAACCTTGCTGGATAGAGTATTCTTGGCTGTAGGTTTTTTCCTTTCAGCACTTTAAATATGTCATGCCGCTCTCTTCTAGCCTGTAGGGTTTTGCCTGAGAAGTCTACAGTTAGCTCTGTGGGGTTTCCTTTGTATGCCACTTGTTGCCGTTCTCTTGCAGCTTTTAAGGTTCTCTCTTTATCTTTAATTTTGGACATTTTAATTATGTGTCTTGGTGTGGGCCTCTTTGAGTTTATCTTGTTTGGTGCTCTCTGTGCTTTCTGTACTTGGATGTCTGTTTCCTTCCTTAGGTTAGGAAAGTTTTCAGCTATTTCTTCAGATAGATTCTCTGCCCCTTTGTCTCTCTCTTTTCCTTCTGAGACATCTATAATATGAATATTAGTGTGCTTGATATTGTCCCAGAGTTCCCTTAGACTGTTCTTGTTCCTTTTAATTCTTTTTTTCTTTTATCTGTTCAGCCTGGGTGATTTCCTCTAGTCTTTCGTCCAGCTCACTGATTCGTTCTTCTGTATCATCTACTCTGCTATTGAATTCCTCTAGTGAATTTTTCATTTACAGTATTGCATTCTTCATTTCTGATTGGTTCTTTTTTATATTTTCCAATTCTTTGTTGACATTCTTACTGTGTTCATCCAGTCTTCTCCCAATATCAGTGAGCATCCTTATGAGTTTTTGTTTGAACTCTTTGTCAGGTAGATGGCTTATTTTTGTTTCATTTAGTTCTTTGTTCTGGGGTTTTGTCCTGTTCCCTTGCTTGGAATGTATTCCTTTGCCTCTTCATTATGCCTCTTTCTCTGTGCTTATATCTGTGTTTTAGGTGAGTCAGCGGTGTCTCCTGATTTTGGAGAAGTGGCCTTATGTAAGAGACACCTTTTGAGGCCCAGCAGTGTTGCTTCCCTCTCATCACCAGTATAAATGTTCTAGGAATGACTCCTGTGTGGGCTATGTATGTCCTTCTGCTGTGGCAGGGTTGGTCTTACTGCAGGTACCCAGGGAGTCTAGGCTTTCCCTCCCAGGCCAACTGTTTGTAAATCAGGTTTGGGAAGCCCCAGTGCAGTTGTCTGCAAGGCCTAATAGTACACTCCTGTTGCAGTTTTCTATTAAGTGAGCAGGCCCCCAGTGTGCCTGGTTGCTAGGCTCAGGGGCTTACAATTGCTATAGCCTCAGGGCTGCAAGGTTATTGTCTACTCTCTTAGGACTGCAACTGAGTGGGGCTGGCCCCAGGCATAGGAGCACCCCATTGTTTCAGGCTTTGGAAGGTGGGTCTGATCCCCTTTGTGGCTGTTTATGAAGCACAGGTCTTTTGCCACTGATAAGCCACACTTCCCACAGGTCCACACACACTGTCAACACAGTCCTGGCCTATACCCACTTCCCAAACCCCTGGAGCGTACCCAGTCACCCCACTGCAGAGGCCCTGACACTCTCCACCAATGCCCCCTAGAGTTCACCTGATCCTCACGCAGGTCCTGACCTACAGAAGCAGACACACTTGCCTGCCTGCAGGGGATTGAGGTACCCAGTCTGTGCAGGCCAACAAGTAGTCTGAGGGCTTGCTGTTGGGTGAGGCCAGTCCCTAGGGTGGGCTACTTGCCCTGGCTGAGCTGGATTAAATCTGTGCTCTAGTGTGTGTTGCAGACCCCTGGGAAAACAGGCCAGGGGAAGAACTCCAATGGCATCTGCCCACGTCTGTGTCAGCACGCCTGTACTAGGTCACAATGATGGCTGCCACCAATGTCTCAGACTCTAGAGAGGTCTCACCTCTCACTGAGATGCAACCAGAACCTACCAGGTGAGTCTCTTTTCACCAAAGGATTGTGTACTTTTCTTTCTGGTGATTTTAGGTTGCTTTCTGAGATGGGTGAATTTGTGCACGGGTCCTTTAAGAGCCAGTTTTTTTTGGTGTATGTCCAATTGCTTTTCTGAGGGTATTCCCTGTCTCAGCTAATAGCCAGTGAATCCAGATATTATGAGACTTGTCTCAGTTGTGCTGAATCTGAAGGATGCTTATAGTGGTAATGTGCCCCCACTTAGGTCCCTGCTCTTCCAGGGAAAGCTGTGCACCTTAGGGTTGCTCCCCACCAGCCAGCTGTGAAGCTCCACAGCTTGTGAAGGTGGGTTTTTTTTCTCTCCAGAAGGAATTTCTGCCTCTTCCACCCCAGTCAGGACTGTCCCTTGTTGTGGGGATTCTTTTTATCCAGTTTTCAGTTCTCTCTCCAGGGTAATTTTTCCAAGAATAGTTGTGTTCATGGGAGAAGGTGAGTTCAGAGTCCACCTATGCTGACATCTTGAGATCTCCTAAATCTCTATTTCTAACTCATATTTCTCTCTAAAGTTTCCTACCCATGTATTAATGGGTCTCCAGACTGCAGTCCACTCTGATAGTTGGCAGGCACTGAAGACTGAGTGACATCTTTCTCTGAAATGTTTCCCCTTTCATATTTGCTTAGTTATTAATATACCTGTCTCCTTTGGCAAGCAGAAACCAGGAGCCTCATCAGTTGTCTCATCTCCACATCCCCCTCCATCAATCTGCTACCCACATCCCCCTCTTCAAACTACTACCTCTATCTAATTCAGGCTGCCATAATTTCTTACACAGACTACTTTAACAGTCTTCAAACTGGTCTTGGTGATTATGGTTTTGTTATCTTCAAATGCCTTCTTCCCACTGCTGCCAAGATCTGAAAGGCCCATCAATTCTCTGCTAACACTCTCCAGCAGACCCCTGTCTTCTCTGGCAGAGAGCACAAGTTCCCTAACGGTGTCCACTAGGATGACCAGGTTCTGGTTGGCTCTCCAGCCTTTTCTTTCATTATTTTCTGTGTAAAACATTATGTTTTATTAATAACATAGAGTCTCTGTTTCTTAGAACCATTCCCCAAACTTGGCCATTGTTACTCTCTAAACAAGTGAATCTAATCAATTCATGAATCATTACTGGCTGGTGAACTTTAGTAGAAATAATTATAACACAGTTTTTTAGTTAAAAAAATCCTACCTTTTCTTCCTTACAACATTTAATCAGAAGTAGCTTATGGAAAGAACTTAATTCTGGATGCCAAGAATCATGGATTGTGGCCTCCTTTTCCTGTGTTGTGCTTTTCTCTTCCTCCTTCATTTTAGAATAGACTCCCTCTTCCTGTGGGTTAATGTAAGTCTCAAAAGACCCTGGAAATATAATTTTAAAAGATGCTTTAATTAAACTTGTTTTGATTTTGAAATTAAATAAACATATTTGGTAATTAAAAAATCTCTACATTTACTATCAGTCTTTACCACAAAGCTAAATATATTAATTTCCCCTTACCCAAACTAATTAACAAGTAAAGAATTTAAAATTGGATCAGACAGCAAATTCAACAGGAAACCACTTTCAAAAAGCAAAGCTAAAAATAATAACAGAGAGGTTAAAATAAAAGGATGCATTGGCTCACATTAATCAAATGTGAACAAAAAATTGAAGTGGTAAGAATAACAGTGGATAAATTAGAGTTTAAGGCAAAGATAATTAAATGGGACAAGGTAGGTCAGGTTATACTAATTAAAATACAAACCCCATAATAAAAATGTAATAAAATGAAACTATATGCTCCAGATAATAGCATAAAAATACATCAAATAATCAGTGCTGTAGGTAGAAGAAAAAGCAGAAAAAAACATAATAGTGGTAAGTGGTAGGATATAACACACAATTATCAGCCCAGGACAGATGAAACAAATTGAAAATTTTGCCACATATAATTTGAACAATATAAATAATATGGGAATAAATTGACATATATACAACTTTACGCCCTAAGAAACAAAATACATTGCTCCCCCTGCCCCATGGAATATAAGAAGTTGGCTTGCATCTCATGTGAGCGTTAGGATCCTAGTTAGCCCTTACAATGGTTATAACATGGAGTAAGAATTAGCATTGACATTCCCATAGGTACAGAGTGCACGCTGTGCTGTACGCCTCTCAGCAAGCCAACACAGCCAGTGCGTCCTCCAGTGATGAAACAGGTTCTTTGTGTTGAACATTAGGCAATATAGTTAGCTTACATTTCAAGCTAGAAAACTACTTTCTCCAGCTGGTCTGCTGGGGCTCTCCTCTGAGGGCTTAGTAATAGCAATCAAAGAGCTGCTGACAGAAATTTATTGACATTTAAGACCATGGCCCTGGAGAAGTGTGCACCTCTGCAAGACTTCTAATTTCTATATGGAATATAAGCAATTACATGGTGTGAGACCCAGGGCACAGCACTCCACTGTGCTCTTTAGTTGAAGGTGGTTGTATTATTCTGAGGACCAGGTAGTAAAACCATTTATTCCAAAAGGAGTTCTTTTCTCTCGAGGTTCTCATTATTTATTGTATAATCACTGGGGCTGTGGCTAATAAGACAGGATAAGACAAACTATTTTAGATAACTCTCAATTAAAGAGCATGAAGCACTTAGAGACCATCAAAGACAAAAGATTGAGGCAATTAAGAAGCTTTTGAAAGTAAGAACGACACTGGAATTAATTATTAAACTTCACCTGCAAAGATCTAAAGCTCACTTTTAGAAGACAAGCCATTCTATCACACGTGTACAAACCTTCACAATTCTGTAGGGTTTCTGGAATAAACCTTGAAATTTAACAAATGAAAGCAGGAAAGTTGTTTTAAATTGCTGGAACTTTAGTCCCAATTGACAGGGATAACATGGTGCCTTTTGTCCAAACATGATGAGTTGGTCCCAGAATTGCTTTGCCTTTCAGCCTCCTCCCTTCCCTCTTTCTTTGCCTCCATGTTTACAAGGCTCCATCTGGCCCTGCTTGCTTCGGATCTGCCTCTAGCCATCCATCTCTAGGCTACTCCTGTGGTGGTTTTCTTTCTGGCTTCTACCTCTGCCTCTAACTGTCTTGTTTAAGTGGTCCACAATAGAGAAACATAATTTCTATTTGATGCATTTATTGAAGAGCATTTTATTTTCTCTAGTCTTTATTTAGAAATCAAACAAGCATAAGAGGATCCCAGAAATTCTGGCCCATTTATACTTTAAACCACCACACTTACTAGGTTTACTCAGTTAAATATATATTCATAATAGAAGTATAAGAGTAATTACTGAAAAATAGAAATAGAGCATAGAACCTCAAATCAGTAGAGGGGGAAAGAAAAAGAATATGCACAATATATCTGAAGGCAAGAAAGAAGAAAAAAAATAGAGCAGAGCAGAGAAAAAGCCTTCAAAGAAAAAAATCCCCACAAAAGAAGATGGTAGAGGTCAGTCCAAATAGATCAGGGTCTCCTAGCCTCTCCTCTACTGACATTTTGGGCTAAGTGGTTATTTGTTGTGGAGGATTGTTCTGAGCATTGTAGGATGTTTAGCCACATCCCTGGTCTCTAGGTACCAGATGCCAGGAGCACTACCTCGGTTGTGGCAACCAAAAGTGTCTTCAGACATTGCCAAATGTCCCCCGAAGGACAAAATCTTCCCCACTTGAGAGCTGCTGAAATAGATCAACAACCTTAATAAATATAATTGGATTAAAACTTGTCTGTTAAAAAAGAGCGACTTTCACACTGCTTAAAACAACAAAAATATCCTACCCTGAAAACATGATGATGACACAAAAGAGTTGAAAATGAAGAGTGAATATATAGAGGGAGAACACCAACCAAGATAAATCTGTTGTAAAAAATAGCATTAGAAACATATTATAAGGAAAAAAACACTATTCAGAGTAAAGAGGAATATTATTTAATAAAAAAGGAAAAATTTACTAGGAAGATAATAATCCTAAACCTATTTGTATGTAACAGTGTAGTTTCACAAGATAGAACAGGAAAAATTCCAGAATTACGAAGAGAAACTGCCATAGTGGTATACTTTAATATGCCTTTCTTAGAAACTGACAGATTAAATATAAAAAACAGTAGTCAAATAAACACAATCAATAAGTCTGATGGACCTTGAGGACATTATATCAAGTGAAGTATGTCATACAGAGAAAGACAAATACTGTATTATTTCACTTATATGTGCAATCTAAAAAAAAAAAATGAAACCAGAAATCCAAGCTCATAGATACAGAGAACAGATTGGTGGTTGCCAGAGGTGGAGGGTAGGGGGTGGGCAAAATGGGTAAGGGGAATTAAAATGTACAAACTTCCAGTTATAAAATAAGTAAGTTATGGGGATGTAATGTACAGCATAGCAACTATAGTTAACAATACTGTATTGTATATTTGAAAGTTGCTAAGAGAGTAGATCTTAAAAGTTCTTATCAGAAGAAAAAAATTCCGTAACTATCCACAGTATGGATGTTAACTGGACTTATTGTGGTGATCATTTCACAATATAAACAAATGTTGAATCATTATGTTGTACACCTGAAACTAATATAATGCTGTATGTCTAATATACCTCAAAAAAAAAGTTAAACAGGCCAAAAAAATATATATAAGCTTGAGCTAAAGGTCACATATGGAATCTTGCATCCAAGAAATGACACATATGGAACCTTTTTTTATAAACTGAAGTTTATGTAAATTACAAAGAATCAATTTCATGCAAAACATGAGTATAGTTTCCATAATATAATTAAATTATAGAAATAAAAAGTCCCCCCAAATCCTAAATGCTTTCAAACTAAAAAGTGTACTTTTAGAATTGAAAGGGCTACATAGTAAAACTTGTGGGGGAAAATCAACATAGAATGTTATAATTCAGGGCAGTCATTACCTCTGGGGAAGTCGGCAAGGGTCCTGTGAAGGAACATGAGGGGATTCTGGGAGGCTGGTATGGTTTAGTTCTTGGCTCAGGTGGTGGCTCATAAGTATAGCTAGTTTTTGATAATTAATCAAGTTGTACAATTTTGATTTGTGCAGTTTTCTGAATGTATGTTATCCTTCAATTAAAAAGTTAAAAAATCCTATGGTATGCAGCTAAAGCATTACTTTGAGGTAAATGTATCCCCTTAAAATGAGTATAATAGTAAACATTGAAATAGTGAAAATTCATGGGCCAAGCATTCAACTTAAGAAACTGGGAAAACAAGTAAATCATAATTTCTTAATAATGAAGACATTTCCTAGTGAAAAATATTGATATTGCAGAAGAGTTAAAGGAGACATTAAAATTAGGATTCACAAGCTTGTTTACAACCCCCCATAGCAGATCCTTTTTGAAATATTACCTAAGCGTATGGGAATAGGATGTAACAGTATATATTTTGTAAGTCCTTTAAAAACTAGAAACGATTCTTCTAAGTCACAGCACGCGAACCATGTGGCAGTAACCAGCCAGGGAACTTCAGGCTTAGGCGGGCGTTCCTATTAGAAGATGGAAAGAAAATGAATAATAATTCACAAAGACAACCACAAAACATGCTTTCACCTTGTCTAAGTGAAAAATCAAGCTCTTATAACATGTTAAAAATAACCATTTACCTAAGACAAGTAATAAGATATGGTGAAATAGAAATGATGTTGAATCACTTCTACCTGTAGACCTTTGCACAGAAGTGTAGCTGATGGAAGCATTTCGGGTTGACTTTTACAGAAAGCAGTTGATCTGGTGAAGGATTAAAATTAAATCTATTAAATCTACTTCCAGCCTGTTCTCCACACCACATCAGTCTCTCTCGACTCCCCCAATATTGTCATGATTAATGATTTGTTTTTTCTAGAGAACTAGTCTTCAAATCAGATTCCTGGAGGTGAGAACATCTACGGGAATGCTGGACAGATGGGAAGCTGTGTGGCAGAGCAATATCAGTAGCGAGAGACGTGGCATCTCATTCCAGCTGGGCCCACTGTATGTCTAACCATCTGATATATTCCTAGCAAATTTCTGGGAAAGTATTATGCCATCTGGCAATATTCCACAAAGCATGTATATGTGGGTAAACAGTTTGAAAAGAGACAGAGAAACAGCTGTGATTGTAGACTGAAAACTACTTCTTTGAAAATTTCATGAATATTTTCATGAATGGCTGAAGTTCCATACTACATTTTTCACCAGCTTTATTGAGATGACATCTGAATATCAAAGAGAAATGAAAACGTGCAATTCATTCAAAGCATAGAATACAATGTATTTTAGTAAATTCAGCAGATATGTGCAACCATAATGACAATTTTAGAACATTTTATCTCCTCAAAAAAAACCCATGTATTGTTCAGCTATTACCCTCCTATCTGCTCATGCCCCCCAGCCCTAAATAACTACTGAAATGCTTTCCAGATTTTCCTATTCTGGATAGTTCATATAAATCAAATTTTATAATATGTAGTTTTTTGTGACTTTCTTCTTTCACTTAGCTTAATGTTTGCAAGGTTTATTCCTGTTATGGTATGTTTCAGTACTTCATTCCTCTTTATGATTGAGTAATATTCCATTGTATGGATATACTACATTTCACTTCTCTACACATTCATTTATGGACATTTGGATTGTTTCCATCTTTTTGGCTATTATGAATAATGCTGCTATGAATATTCATGTCCAAGTTTTTGTGTGGACATATGTTTTCATTTCTTTTTGATATATAGCTAGGAGCGGAACTGCTGGATCATATGGTAATTCCATGTTTAATTGTTTGAGTTGCTGCCAGACTGTTTTCCAAAGCAGCTGCACCATTTTTCATTCTAGCCAGCAGTTTATGAGGGTTCTCATTTCTCCACATCCTCACCATTACTTGTTATTATCTGTCTTTCTGATTCTAGCCATTCTAATGGGTGTGAATGGTATCTCCTTATGGTTTTGATTTGCATTTCCCTGAAGAATAATGATGTGTGAGAGTCAAATAAAAGCATGATGTCCAACCTCCCAGTGATACACTGAGGCTCAAATACTGGCAAACAGGTGCAGATGTCACGTCTGCAGTGCCAAGGGCGAGGCTCAAGATTGGCAGGACAGAGCCAACAGTTTAGAGTGGGCCTGAGATGGAATTGCAGGCAAGAGTTGGGGGTTCTGTGGCTCACTTCTATGGGCCACTAGGTTTGTGGTACGTGGGTGAGTTAGGCCAGTTTAAGGGGCTGGAACAAATTAGGCAAAATGTTTGAAAGTGAAGAAGGAAACTGTAGCAGAACTTGTAATAGAGTATTACAAAAGGCAATGATCAAGTTATATTACTTCCTGTGCTATATAATGAAAGATGTGTCCAGGCAAGAGAGGGTCAGGGTTTCACAAACAGCATTGCCAAATCTGTGAATTACAACTTTTATTGGATTTTAACTCTTCATATTTCTAAGATGGCCAACTTTTCAGAACATGTTCACTTCTACTAGCTCACTGGTTACTCCCAACATCCCTTTTGTATAGATGAGGACACTGCTGAATAAAGATGTTAAATATTAGGGGCCAGCCTGGTGGCGCAGTGGTTAAGTTCGCATGTTCCACTTCTGGTGGCCCAGGGTTCACTGGTTCGGATCCCGGGTGCAGACATGGCACCGCTTGGCAAG
The DNA here is from genome assembly GCF_041296265.1 of Equus caballus. Lineage (NCBI taxonomy): Eukaryota > Metazoa > Chordata > Mammalia > Perissodactyla > Equidae > Equus > Equus caballus. The sequence continues at coordinate 35,137,350 of NC_091698.1, forward strand.
CCATGCTGTGGCAGGCATCCCACATATAAAGTAGAGGAAGATGGGCATGGATGTTAGCTCAGGGCCAGTCTTCCTCAGCAAAAAAAGAGAGGAGGATTGGCAGTAGATGTTAGCTCAGGGCTAATCTTCCTCAAAAAAAACAAAAAAGAGGTTAAATGTTAGCAACATTACACAGCTCCTGGAGGCAGAGTGAAGCTGTAGTCTGGGCCTCCTGACCCCTAGCGCCCTCCCCACTGGGCCACACAGCCAAATGTATAAGCTTCAGCCACCGTGGAATATTGTTGGGTACAAGTGGGCTCTATCTAGAATAACATTTACAATCTAAACTTGAAACAGGTACCTTTTCTAATCCTGCAGAACCTCGGAGAAAGAAATTCCATTCGGCATCAGTTAAGTTTCCTTGCTGACGCATGATCTCAACACAGAGCATAAAGCTGTAGATGAGTTTATGTTGCTCAAAAAGTCCTCTCGAGATGTTGACATAAGCAGTTAGGAGAGTTTGTTCCAGTAGTATCTCCATGCGCTGCTGTAGATCATCTGACCTTGTAGAAGTTTCAATTGTCGTATTGAACAACTGTGTGAAAGAGAGCCCTGTCAGTGTCTCTGATTTAGTTCAATTTCTGTGAAGGAAAAGAGAAACCTCTGCTCCCTCCTCCCCATATTCAGTGAGTAAATAGCAGTGCAGGAGATGAATACTGTGCTATGAAAAATCCAGAATTCATCCCAAATGCATATGTGATATTTATTTTCTGCACTCCCCTTTCTCTCCCCAGTTTTTAGACATGGACCAGTGCCAAACTCCTGACAACATTCACAAGGCATTATCTTGATGTGAGACAGAAAATGTTGGAAAATGGAGGTGAGCTGGCAGAACCAGTTTTTTTATATCCTCATCTCAGATTTGATAATCACTGTGGGGTGAGAGATGTAAGGGCAAGGTAAGGTCATATGCTCTTCTTGACACTTCCTCAAGATAATTCTTAGGGTATGGGAAGAATGTGCTAGAATCTTCTTTGAAATTTAAGAGGAACCAGTTTTAAAGGAGACTTCCACCCTGCTTCCTACATGGAAATTTTGAAAGCAGGCCTGCTGCCCCATGTTACAAGGACATTGGAAAGGCTGCAGAGATGGTGGCATTGGGGGCTTAGGCATGAGAGGGCCAGAGCTAGCCTTACCCATTTCCTGCAACTTTCAAGTAGCACGAGAGGAAGATTTAAAAATTCCCAAGAGGGCCAGCCCTGGTGGCCTAGTGGCTAAGTTCAGTGTGCTCCACTTTGATGGCCCAGGCTTGGTTCTGGGGCACGGACCTACAACACTCGTCTTTCAGTGGCTATGCTGTGCTGGCAGCCCACATACAAAAAGGGTGAAGATTGGCAACAGATGTTAGCTCGTGGCGAATCTTCCTCAGCAAAAAATAAGTAAAATAAAATAAAATAAAATAAAATAAAATAAAATAAAAATTCCCAAGAGCTCCAAGCTGTGTGAGGAAGCTGAGCAGAGCCTGAACTCGTAGGCCTGCCTGGGAGCCATGGGGCAAGGGGATCTTGCAGCAGAGACTGGGGGAGTCTCATGAGGGACTAGAGGGGCATGTGGCTTCAGTCTCAGAGGATCCACAGCATAAAGGCAAAGGTGTGAGGTGAGGCAGGGTCTGCGCAATCCCTGGGCCACCTTGAGAGGGATCAAGATGCATTGCTCACGGGGAGATCAGACTGATCCAAACAGACTGGGAGCTGGAAGCCTGCTGAGGACCAAGGCAGATCAGGGTCAAGAGTGTCCTCCACTCCTCCCCACAAACAGTGCTGTTGTGCAGGCTTCCATGTGCCCACCCCTCCTGCTAACACGATGGAGTGGAAAGGGAAAGAGCCTGACTGTGTCGGTCTCCTCACTGAAAGATAGGCCTCCATTCCCCAAGGGTCAAGAGGCTTGGAGCAAGCAGACACTTATTTTAGAGACTTCAGAGAGCCCTTGTTTTTCTCCCCAAAGTTTGGTGGACAAAGGGTCCTGGAGTTGTTACTTTAATACACTCAGAAGAACAGAGGATTGAGCTTTCTTTAACATCCTGACAAGAAGAGGAGAGGTTAAAGTCCAGTGAAATGTGAAAAGTTTGGTGCCAGTATAAAACATGGTGAATCTTGACATAGCCTAAATAGTTTCAGTGCAAATGGAATTATAATGGGTTTGGTGGAGGATGTCCTGGGTTTCTAGTCTCCCTTCCAAACAGCAAAAGTCCAGTGTTTTGATGATTCATCCTATATCCCTTTTTCTGTCAGCCCAAGGTATTTTCAGAGCATCTTCATTTTTATTTCTTTAAAAATTTTTTTTTTATTTTTAAAGATTGGCACCTGAGCTAACAACTGTTGCCAATCTTCCTTTTTTTTTTCTTTTTTCTCCCCAAATCCCCCCAGTACATAGTTGTATATCTTAGTTGTGGGTCCTTCTACTTCTGGCATGTGGGACACCGCCTCAGCATGGCCTGATAAGTGGTGCCATGTCTGTGCCCAGGATCCGAACTGCGGAAACCCAGGGCTGCCGAAGCGGAGTGTGTGAACTTAACCACTCGGCCAAGGGGCCGGCCCCTTCATTTTTATTTCTTGAAGGAGATTTAAGAACCTTGGATGAGAAAAGTGTTATTAAAGTCATTTAGGTAGAATTAAAGGATTTGCTAATCCTTACTTTGCTTGGTTTAATAACTGCCAACTAAAGGAAGGGAGCAGAGATGTGAGGGCGGCAAACCCTGCCTTTAGGAACTGAGATTTGACCTCAGTACAAATGGCTTTTAAAGGCCGCTAAGCAAGTGCAGACCTTGTTGGGAGAGAGCCCAGGTGCATCTGAACAGCACGCCCCTCATTTCTCTGAATTCTTCATTTCCGTTCTCTCCTGCAGCTCCTATTGCTGCTGGGCCCATAACCACATCAAAAGTACTAAACAAGACCTTGAGAGGAAAAACCACACTTAGTCTAGTGTCATAAAAATTGTTCGAATATTTCAACAGCTTTTTTATGGAGAGGCAGAAACAGCCTCTTCATTCGTGAAACACTCATGAAGTGTTCTCTGGTGCTAAGCACCCAGGAGGGGAAACAGGGATGGGTGAGGCTTCATTCCTGCCTTCTGGGAGGCCAGACTCTGGCAGGAGAGAAAAGCCCAGCACCACGGCAATGTGGTGTAAGTGCCATATGAGGCGTATCGAACGTGTTGGATAAAAGACTGAGGCAAATCGTTTGCTACTCCCCTCACTGGGAAGTGGAGTCTGAATCCCCTCCCCTCGAGTCTGGGCTGGCCTCAGTGACCCACTTGACCAAGAGACTGCAGCAGAAGCAATGACGCATGACATCCAAGGCTTGGTCGGAAGAAGCCTCGCAGCTTCCATCTTGGTTTCTTAGAACATTTGCTTTGGGGAGGTGCTCTCTTGGAACCCAGCTGCCATGTTGTAAGAAGCCCAAGCCACATAGAGAGGCCACTTGTAGGCCATTGTTGACAGCCCAGCCATGAGAGTGAGCCATTTTGGACATCTAGCCCAGTCAAGCCTCCAGATGACGTCAGCCCCAGCAAGAGAGATGACTTCTCTCACTGGACAAGATGGCAATTCAGCTGGGGGAGAGGGCATTCTAAACAGAGGGAGTGTCATAAAGATAAAAGCATCCAGGGGCCGGCCCACTGGTGAGGCAGTTGAGTTTGCACATTCCACTTCAGCAGCCTGGGGTTTACTGGTTTGGATCCCGGGCATGGATCTATGCACTGCTTGTCAGGGCTAATCTTTCTTCCCCACGCCCGAAAAAGTAAAAACCAACCAACCAACAAAAAACAAAAGGTAAAAGCATCCAGTGAGTCTAGGGAATGTGAATGGATCAGTTCGGCTGTTGCAGAGGAGAGTGGGAAATGTGGCTCAAGAGACAGAACAGGGACAGGGTGGAAGTGGCTTTGGTGTGTGAACTGTGTTTGATTGGCAAAATCCATTTAGGACCCCATGTATGTGGAGCAGTGTTTTGAAAACACTCGGCCTAGGCTGGCCTGGCTTCCAGTGTGAAAGCCAGCATTGACTAAAGGTATAGAGGTTTACAATAGGAAATAACGATGTGTTGCAGGCAAAGAGGATATGTTTACAGTTCTCCGTTTTCTATTGTGAGTGGTGCATATGGAGAGGCCTTTGTCTGTTGAGTTGTGTTATGAGTGTGAGCACAGATCTTTAGAGAAGCGAGAGGGAGCTAAACTGCTCTGCACAGGAAAGGGAACAGTATAGACAAGAGGGGAATAGGAGCCCATAGATGGGAAAACTGAGCCAGAGAGGCTGTGTGTGGGGTGGGCTGGGAGGAGGAGGCCACTGGTAGCTGGGAGGAACTCTGGAGGCGAGCAGAGGGGACCAGCGAGGATGCTTGGTCAGTTTTGCTGTGTAATAAGTGCTGTAAACTGTCTCCCCTGGACGTCTTCAGGCTAATTACCATTGCTTGCCAAAGTTTGGTGACATTGAATTTGCTTTTGGGAGATATAGAATGCTGCAGCAAAGAGGATGAGGGGCGAAAATATCCTACACATGAGAGATTAGATGAAATTCAACTGTGAAGATGAGATCAAGAAGAGAGAACACAAGTAAAACAAGAAAGTCTCACAGTAGTACAGTGAAAGCAGGAAAGGGACAAAGGAGAGGAGACTAGGGCATGTACAATTCTTCTAAATAAAAGCCAGGGGTGGGAGGATAGCCTGTTATATAAAAAGTTCTGGGAAAAAAAGATACAGCAGCCAATTTGCTTAAGGTCAGTACTGTCAGAGACTTGAGCTACAATACAGAAAACTCCAAGAGTGGAGAGGAAGCTGGATTGTTACAGAGAAAGTATAAAGAAACAGCATGGAGCTGTGACTCTTAAAAGAAAAGAAAAGGGCAGGCAAGAAGGAAACAGCAAGCTAGTTAGTCGAGGAAGCCAAGAGAAAATGAAACTCGGAAAAAAGCTTTCTTTTCTTCCCCTACAGAGTGTTCTGGACATGCTGCGCACTTGAGTCTTTAGGAAGCGCGGCAAGTGGGGCCACTCTTGAACCGTAGTCTGAAGCCAAACTCCTGGAGGATTTAGCTGATAACTAGACTCGGGCCTTGTCTGAGGCAAAAAGTGACTCATTAGGGTTTAAAAGGAAGCCGAAGAGAGAAAGTTCACTACCACCACCCACCACCACACTTACCTGTTTAAAATATTTTAGTGAATACTGATACATAGGATCTATTTCGGAGAGGCTGGCAATAACAAAGTATATAACAGAGCCTTGAGTGGCGACTGGACGATACTTCTCACGAGCGACGTTTATCATCAGTTCAGTGGATTCTGCTTCCTTCAGCCTGGTTTTAATGGCACCAGAAGTGATCTGAATAAACATATGAAAACAAGTTCTTTTGGATCTGTTTCAAATAAATGGTAGGATTTTTGGAATATATCCAGTTAGGTCTAGGAAAGAAACAAGGATATGATGAATTAGTGATTCTCATGAGGGGGTCCCCAGATAGAATGACTGAGTCTCAGGATTCACTGACCTTCTGACTGAGCTGACCTCCTTTCCTTCCAGAGGGGGAATGGGCAAATGGCAACAGGCAGTACAAGTAGGCCCGAAAAGATTGGAGCAGTACTTATCTGAGACTGGAATCAGATTTACTTCTGAAATGCAAACACTAACACAGCTCTCCCAGTTGCTCCCTGACTGCCTTGTGAGCAGTCCTAAAATGACCCAGGGTACGCGCGTAAGGAAGGAAGCTATGAAGGGAGAAGGGACACTGATGATACTGCCCAAAAGAGGGGGCTAGAGAGAGGCTGGGAGGAAGTGGTACCACATCCCATTCTGGAATAACAAGGAAGACTAATAGTCTCCTCTTTCTTTCCCTCGCATTCCCAGGTGTAGACATAAGGAAACCCGCGGATAGAAGCTGTTGTTTGTGAAGGGTTATAAACCTAAGAAGTTGGAGACATTTTCAAGGTCTCTTGCTATTCTTCTGGTTTTCTGTATTTTGGGTTTGTGGCTCTGGGGAGCCTTTTGGCCTATGGGCTTTCCAGGACTCCCTTCTCAGTCTCTCTAGATTGCTGTCTGTCCCTGTCCTTCCATGTGCCCCTACTTTTTTTTCAGCTGTGGATAGTCATAGTTTGGGAGATCCTTTTTCTCTAGAAAGTCAGAGGGTCTAGGGCAGAGATGATGAAAAATCGCTATGAGAACTGCTGTTCAATATTTGCCCTATTGAAGGGAGAGCTGCAGAGACCATCAGGTTTCTGCCTAGACCCACGCTGCCCAATAGACACATAATGTGAGACATATATATAATTCTAACTTTTATAAGGTTATTAAAAATAAACAAGTGAAATTAATTTTAACAAAGTATTTTATTTAACCCAATATATGCTGCTATATATCAATAAATAATTGATATAAAAATTATTGAGATGTTTTTACTTTTTTTTGGATTAAGTCTTTGAAATCTGGGTGTGTATTTTACACTAACAACACACCTTAATTCAGACTATCCACATTTCAAGGGCTCAATAGGCAGAGTGGCTAGTGGCTGAGTCTGGACTGTCCACCCTAGCTCACCAGGAAAGGGAAGGGAGGGACTCAGTGCGGAAGCTGTGTCCAGGAATCAAAGGCTCAGACTCTCCCTGTATTGATGCCTTAGGAGCCTGAGGGGGCAAGAAAGGGTAGAGGTGAGTGGGGAACTTCAATCTCAATACTGACTTCAAGTAAAGCTTTTACATATGAGCAGAAAAAAGGAAGTGGATATGGGAGCAGTTGGATAATGGAAACCTACTTGCAAACAATCCTTTATTCCTTGGGGAACACAAGGCCCTGGTAACGAAGAATCCAGGGCTAAAGAGAAAGCAAAGCAGACCATTTTCTTCTTTTGGCTAGAGAATATTAGACTCAACCGAGGTTGAGTCTAATGACCACTTACAGACATTGTGACCTAGAGACTCATGGCTTTAGCAGTGGTTAGGGAATATGATACGTATTTTTAAATGAGGGTTCTGGGAAGGTAGAGGAGTATAAACTATAGGCAGGAAGTGGCAGGAAATGAAGCCCAGGAGAATCAGTCCTATCTCTACCCTATAGAAAGGATGTCTCCAAGACAATGCCTTGCAAACGGAAACCAGCTTACAGATAAAGATGGCAGTCAGAACATGTGTCTGTCTCTACTCTTTACTGAAACCATGGTAAAATTATAGTAAAGGGATTTTTTTGTTGTTGTTGTTGTTGAAAGATTTTATTTTTTCCTTTTTCTCCCCAAAGCCCCCCAGTACATAGTTGTATGTTCTTCGTTGTGGGTCCTTCTAGTTGTGGCATGTGGGACGCTGCCTCAGCGTGGTCTGATGAGCAGTGCCATGTCCGCGCCTGGGATTCGAACTAACGAAACACTGGGCCGCCTGCAGCGGAGCACGCGAACTTAACCACTCGGCCACGGGGCCAGCCCCAATAGTAAAGGGATTTTTAAAAGTAGTGTAAACCCACAAAGATGGGACGAATGGAAGAGGAAATATCAGTAAAATTTCGAGAGCTGGAAAGCAGACAGAAGAGAGGTAATGACTTAGCAGACCCAGGAAAATGGATTCCTAAGCCAGCAAAGGGGAAAGTCAAGGACTCACTTAATTTATAAGACAGATTCCTGTTGCGTAGAACTTAACAACCTAATAGAAGAGATAAGACATGTAATTGGATAACTATGACATAAGGTAAACAGTGACAAGTGCTGTATTAGAGGGTAGATAAGGTGCTACAGGTGTTCCAAGAAGAGATTAATTCTAGCTGGGAATACCAGGGAATCTTCCCAGAGGGGGTGACATTGATATGAGTATATCATTGTTCCTTTCAATTATATCGTGTCCTGGGTCTTTACATTACATGCTTCATTTAAAAAACTCAGACGAGACAAGAGGAGCAGTTGTCTACAGTTTATCACTCTTCCTTTGGTTGGCAAGGGGCCCTGCTAGCCAGGCACACTCTTGTGTATGCCCCTGGTGGCCCAGATGTGGCCGCCACTCTTGCTTTAAAAGACTTTGCAGGAACTCCAAGGCTGTAGTTGTAATTTTTGAAGTAACACACATTTTATAAATATTAAAAATATTTTACTTGCCTTTGAATCCTGGAGTGTGTCAATAAGTTCTTCATTGTCCAGAATATTTCCTTCTGATGTAAAGAGCATTCTCAGGATTTTCTCTTCGATGGCTTTCAGCTGGTTTTTATCAGTGTTGATCCTCACAATGAGCTTGTTTCTTTGCTCTTCTAACTCGGGTTTCTCAAGTCGCACCACATCACTAGAACCAAAGTTTGAATACCCAAATTATGTCTTTGTCAGTGCCCTGAAGTTACTTCTATTTTTCTTGCCCCATTTCTCATTGTCCTTATTCGGAACACTCCTTAGCTGTGTACTAATGCCACTAGCCAGATCCTCATGCACAGGGCCCCTCTTCTGCTGGGTTTACACAGTGGCTATTCATTGAAAGACATATTGGTTCTGATTCTTCATCTTGTTCTTCAGAGACCTGCATCCTACCATGGCTCCCATAGCTTCTACTCATCTTCTCTTAGGAAAACCTGCTCAATGCTTGTTCTCTAATTCAATTTCTGCCTCTAATGGTTGCTTATGCCAAGCTGAAAATGGTGTCTGGAGCATTCTTTTCCTACTGACATGGGAGATTCTGAAATCCCACCACCTCCGTGAAACAATTCTTGATTGCACCTAAAAAAGGGGCCTCACCTCCAGCTCCACCCCTGTCTAACATGTGAACTTACGTCCCCTCTCACTTGTCCTTTCAAAATTTGCTCCCAGCTCTCTGTTTGCAGGAGCTGATCTTTTTCTTTGTCAAAATTTCCAAACAAAATAATAGGAAACCTTTGCCTCCACCCCCCCCCCCCACATACTTTTTTTACCTTAACAACTGATCCTCTAGGCCTGATTTGGTTACAGTGAAATTGATGATGGTAACTTTAATGCACACCTAGAGGAGAAGCATAGAGTACAGAAAGATGCTCAAGCTCAGATTAATAAAATAAGAAGTGCTTTCTTTATTAGAACACGGCTCATTATTACCTTGCTGGAGGTATCCCAGCTCTAACTGTGAACACAGTCCCCATCCAAACACATACCAAGTACACTGTGTCTTACAGAATCTTAGCATGATTTTTCCTGCCAATATGAGTGACACTCTTGTTCCTCAAATGCCACAGTTTTAGAATCCTACATGGTGTTCTAGGGAAAGATAAGCCAGTGAAGGGTTAGAAACAGGGTTATAGTGTCAACAGCTTGGGTTCAAATTCCAGCTGCACCCTATAGAGCATGTAGGATGTTGAACAAGCCATTCACCCACTCTGCGCTTCAGTTCTTGGTATTTAAAAATTGAGATAATAAGGGGCTGGCCTCGTGGCCGAGTGGTACAGTTCGCGCACTCCGTTGCAGGCGGCCCAGCGATTTGTTGGTTTGAATCCTGGGCGCGGACATGGCACTGCTCATCAAACCACGCTGAGGCAGCGTCCCACATGCCACAACTAGAAGGACCCACAACGAAGATATACAACTATGTACCAGGGGGCTTTGGGGAGAAAAAGGAAAAAAATAAAATCTTTAAAAGAAAAAAAAATTGAGATAATAATAGTAGCAACTCATGGGGTATTTGTGAAGACTAAATGAGGTAATAAAATCACTTAGTTACAGTGACTTGTACATAGTTTGTCCTTGTTAAAAAGAGCTATTATTGATAATAGTGATAAATAAATAGTGAAAAATATGAAAAACATATTTTTCTCATCATAGCACTTTTATGAAAAATTGTTGCTATAGCATAATATTATGACATTATTGATATGCATGTCTACAGCAAAAAAAATAAATATAATAAGAGTATTTGAATGTCATGTATTTTCCATATGTTATTCTTATTTAATTTTCACAGTAAATCTTTGAAGTGGGCTTTATGTCCGCCTTGTGGTTGATTGACTTGAGGATCCAGGAAATGGAATAATGTAGCCACAGTCACAGAGCTCAGGTTGGGTAGGGTGTGCGCTGCTCCCCGCTAAAAGTTAAATAAGTGAGAAATCGAAGATCGTAAGTCGGCACATTGGTCATTTTTCTAATCTCTATAGTGGAACTTGGGAAATGAGCTCCGGCAGTGGCTGTGTAATTAAACCTCTGGAGGCTGACAAGGAAAACTCTGACCTAGGCTGTCAGTCTTATTCAAGAAGTGTGTCAATTTCACCCAACAGGAACGCGTCTAGAGAAGACAGGAAGCTATGAGAAATTCAGCAACTAAAACGAACGTGACACTATTTGGAATGGTATATTCAAGGATTTTTTTGTGGGGGGTGGAGGAGTGAAGTTCTGACTTGTGAAGTCCCTTCCCTATTTGTGAGGTCCCTATTAGAGAAGGGGAGGCCTGCTGGGCCTGGAAGACCCTGCAGAGTGAGCAGCTGTGTCTGGAGCTGTGGCAGCCCTGAGGGGCTGCAGGGTAGAATTGCCTCTTGGAGCCCCTGTATGCAGGAAGGGAGAAAGGACTCCCAGCCGTCTTTATTTTTGTTGCAGCTGCCTTGGGCTCTGCAGCACAAGAGTAGGGGTTCTTCTGGATCCTGTTGTGGCTCAAGGACATGAGTATGGAAGTGGGGTTCACATAGTTTCACAGAGTTCTCACAAATAGTCTGAGAGCGTGAGGAAGGGCCAAGATGCCCATCCCCCAGAACACATTGGATGTTTGAATCATGAGTCTCTAATGTTGCCAGTCACCAGAGTTTTCCACGCAGGTAACCTCTTTATTTGGGGCTGTATGCTGTGGGCAATTGCACAAACACTGTCAGGTTCCCCCTTCTTCCCCCCCCATAGACTCTCAGTTAAGCTCTGATTCATTTATCCGCCACAATAAGAGGGGCACAAATGGTCTTGTGCTGACGGAGGGAGAATGATTAGAAGGCAGTGGTGCCCTGTGTTGTGAGGAGCAGCTGTGGACCAGGAAGGAGATGGTGAGAGTGCTGATGAGGTGCACAGGGTAGTGAGACAGGGCAGTGGCCTGGGGACTGAGTGGGGAGGGGTTTGAGTTCCAATTAGATGGTGAGCAGAAAGTCTACTGCAATCAGAGTCAGGACTCAGAAGAGAAGCGAGAGCGGGGGATGGTGGAGGAAGGGAGTTGCGAAGGGGCAAGAGAGAGCTGGGGGAGAGTTGTTCCCTTCCAGTGGGAACCCACAAACTTCACAGACACATCACCCCATAATAATCCACTCAGGCTGGGAATTCCAGACCAGCAGCTCATACCTCAGGCAGGTAGTGGGGATTTGGCAGTTTGGTTGTCATATAGAACCTAAAGTTTTTATCATAATCAATGTCTGAGTCTCCAAGGCGAATGAGCAGTCGTCCACCACTTATGAAAGTCTGTTTCAAAAGAATGGGTTCCAGAGCTGGGTCCAGGGTTTCCCTAAGCTTAAAAATTAAAACAAAACAAAAAATACGAAAAACAAGCCGTTAAGATAGATGGCATCAACTTCTCAAAATTTATTTTGCACGAGCAATTTTTCGTGGTCTTCTAGATACTTCCTAATGTCCTCTCACTACCTGTAACAGTGTACATTTTCCAGTGATTATCTTATCAATAGTCTAAGGAAATAAGAACATGTGAAGGCAATACATCTATTTAGACTAATCTTGTGCACTATTCATCCCCATGAGAAAGAAGCTAGGAAAGGAGAGTCACTGGAGGGTGGGCCCTCAACAGGCCCAGGCACATGAAGATCGGCTCACTTTCATGGCTGTTCTAAGTCAGGACTTGGCAATTTATAGCCTGCGGGCCAATTCTGGCCCTGTGTGGCCTTTTTTTTATGGCCCTTGAGCTAAGAATGCTTTTTACCTTTTTAAAGGGTTGTAAAAGCAAACAAACAAAACTCCAAAACCAAAACAAAGAAGAATATTTATTCAGAGGACATTTGTTCAGAGAATATTTTACAGGGACTGTATGAGGGCTGAGAAAACTCAAATATCTGGCTCTTTACAGAAAAAGTTTGTGGAACTCTATTCTACATGACAGTTTTTTTTCCCCCTCAAAGCAAATCTGATTGTTGGTAAGAATTTGTGCATGCAGACATTGCCAACAGACCCCATGACAAACATCTTTATGTCAGTAGGTATGGGATGGAGGCCCATGGCCCAGGAGCTGTCAAAATTTGATTGTAATCCATAGTTAACAAATCTATTTCACATTATGACATGGTAACTGACCTTGTAAATAAAACGAAAGTTTGAGATAAAATTTCCCTTACTACCCATGATACAATTTTGTGTTTTTAAAATTCTATTCTATTTCATTAAAAAATGCTGATAGAGATCAACTCATTCAATTTCACACCTATGAATGGCTGGAGACAAAGTGTGAAAATATCACCCTACAAATGTAGAAAGCGGCTACGTCTCTAACGCTAATGACTGCAAGTCACAGAAAGCAGGAAGGCGGGTCAGAGTGCCCTGTTCCTGGCTGGGACCCTGACCAGGGGTCCACCCCCATCTGAAGAGCACTCAGCTTCAGTTAAAAGGCTCTGCTGTCCAGGGGCAGACTATCATGGAAAGCCTTTTGTCCCCTGCCACGAGAGAAGAAATTCTCTCAGAACCTCCCATGCCGTGAAGTAATCAGGGGTTTAAGAATCTAGTTCCAGGCTAACATGACTGTGCCAAAGATTTTGGGAGACCTCACCCTCTCCTGTAACTTCAGAGTTTGAATGAGGGCCCAGGGCCCATTACAGAACCTTACCTGTGTTGGTCAAGGCCAGAAGCCACACATGGAGGCTTCTTGTGTTCTTTGTAGCTCGACTTGGGAGTGTGGTAACTTGCTGTGGACTTTCTAGACAGTCAAAGCTGCTCAGACTGTTTATTTAACCTTTCTGTGCCTCAGTGTTCTCATTGGTAAAGTGGGATAATAGTAGTAACTACCTTGTAGGGTTGCAGTGAGGATTAAAGAGTTAACATATGTAAAATCCAAGAACAGTCTGGCATGTAGTGAGCACTCAATAAATGGTAGCTAGTGCTAATATTACTTACTATTCCAGACACCATGCCAGTGCTGCAGCTCAGCTGCCCCATGACAATGCTCTTTTTGGGCTTCTTGCCACTCTGCTGAAGCAGAGATTCTTCTAGGCATGGTTAAACTGAGACTCAGCTTACAGCCCAGGCTTTTGCTTACTCACTGTTCTCTTACACAAATAGAATGGTAAATTAGGGAAAGAACCACAGTTATTCACCAATCTCTTTTGTGCCCAAGGCCTTTGCACATCCTATTCCCTTTGCCTGGGAAGCCCTTCTCTCTGAGCTCTTCACGTGGCTGAGCTCATCTTATAGGTCACAGCTCAAATGTTGCAATGCAGCTACATTAGTCCCTCAACCCTGCTATTGGCTATGCTGCCACTGGGCTTGTTCCTTCAAAGCCTTTGCCACAAGTTCTCTTCTTCCCTTCCCTCTCGTTTCCTCTCTCCTTTCTCCCTTTACTGTCTCTGTCCCCAACTAGACTGTAAGTTATTGAGGGCAAGAACCACATCTGTATTGTTTGCCGTTGATTCTCAATGAATGTGTGTTGAATGAATGAATAACTTCAAAAACATCCACTCTTGGAGTGATTCTGAAGAAATGGAGCACTTAGACTCAACCAACACATTAAAAAAAAAAAAAAACCCAAAAGTTCATTTTTATCACATCACTTAATCTAATTCTGACCTTATGTTTAAGTAGCAAATAATATTTATACCCACTGGAGTGTTTTACTGGTTTCGCATCGTTAGCGTGTGTAGACAGTCCCTGATGGCACTACTGCTAACCATCAAGAGCCATGATGAGGCCTGAGCATCAGCAGTGTCAGAAAACAGAGCCCATCCCACTCAACACCAAAACAATGTCTGGAAACAGGAAAGTTCGTGCAATCAACAGATTGCTCCCCATATCAGAGTGTATTGTTCAAGGAACAAAGCAATTGGTTTGACCAATTTGAAAATGGAGCTGACTGGTGTCTTTAGCATGATACAGATATGGCCTGTATAGGATTCCGGAGATGATCTTAAAGTTGGGAACTAACACGAGAAAAGAAAAGTGAAATGCAAACCTCTTCCAGTAAGACAGGTAAACCAAGTCGGATCGAATTTTCAAGTGTGCGTAAGAAATTACTATCTGTAAGCTTAATGATCTTTAACCCACTTTTGCTTTCCTTGTTCCTTATCCAGCGGTTTGCCTGTATAAGAAAGCACAGAGCACATCTGCTTTAGAGTTTTAGAAATGGCCAGAAAGTGAAAGTTTTTAGAGTGAGGTTTAGAAATTTTGTTCAATTTAGAAACAGTTTTGAAAGATAAAATAAAAATACCACTCGCAGCAAATAAAACCACTTTTTAAACCCAAAGTTTGGAATTCTTCCTTTATTCAAATTTGGAACAAATGAAGACAAGACCCATCTAGGGAAAAAGCCCGTGTTTCAGGTCTTCAAGCTTGTCTGCTTTGCTTTCACAACGGCTGCCTTTTCTAAACCCCATTTAGCACAGTCTGATCCATGGACTTAGGAGGTGTAAGACGGGATTCTGTAAATTCCAGGCAGGCTTGCCCTCAAATTCGTCATACTGTGACTTCATGCTGACTCCTCAGACCTTTTAGGAACAAGGACTGTACAGGAATGAATTTCTGCTCCCACAGAAAACAGGGAACGAATGGTCAACCCCTAAACCAAACCAATCCAAATCAAGTATGCAGAGCACCTGGACTCTTCCCTTTCTACTTTCCACCTCCACCAAATGAGGGACCCGGTCTAGAAGACTTCTAAACTCCCTTCTAGGTCGACATCCCTAGGGTCTTACAAGATGTGAAAGTCCACTTTGACAATTTATAATAGCACAATATTAGGCAGAGTTAATAGGCTGCTCTTTAACTGAAGCATTAGTTACACACCTGATCTTGGGGATCAATCATCAAAGGCCACCGTCTCCCTTGAGTAACCAAAATGCCATTTTCCGTTGATATCATGTCACGGGGCAGCCCATCAGTGTTCCACTGCCGTATTTCGTAGGGATCGCCAAGAATGTTAATGAGACTGAAGGCAGGATCGATTGGGATCTCCAGAGACTGACAGTCCTGGATCCAACACTCTATAAGCTGTAGAAGGAGGAAAGCTTACTTTTTTAGGCTCAGGAGCACTCAGTAAATGAGGATACACGCAAAATGTTGGGTTAGGAACAAGTCCTACCGGTCTTCATAGGCATTCTGGCATCAGAACACGAGACACAGGAAGCGGACTGAAACTATACTATTAACTAGCTGTGGCTTTGGACATGTTAGAGCCCCTGTCTGGACCTCAGTTTTCTCATGTGTAAATGACAAGGGCTGTCACAGTAGTCTTCAACCAGGGGTATATTACCCCTCCTGGGAGAGTCTGGAAGCACATGGAGAAGTTTCAGGTTATCACAATGACTGTGGGTCCTACTAGCAATTAGTAGGCGGGGCAGAGGGATGATAGCATCTTACTCCTTCAATGAGTGGTACAGTCATGCATAACACAGAACTGTCTGTCCCGCAAGAGCAACTCTGGCACATCATGACCCCTGAGCTCCTGTAGAGTCTATATGAGTCCTATACTAACTAGGGTTTATAACTCAAGGACAAGGGCGAAACACTTTTAGGAAGGCATTTCATAAAAATGGCTTGAAAAATCTCTCCAAATAATTTAGTTTCCTGCACCTTCTCATTGCCCAGCCCTTTGTAGCAGTCTCACCAATTCAGAACACTTTGTCTCGGCTGACTTTAGATGTCATTTCTGATCATAAGGGTGGGGGACTCCCTGTCCCTTTTTCTTCCCCCAGGTTCTTGTGCTGTGTAGGAAAGTGGTGAATAACTTTCTAAGGCAGCAAAGGAAAGGGAGGAATGTGGTAAGGGAAGCCTAGGGTAGACTGTCGCTGGCTGACGGGGGAGGTGGCGGGCTGTGGAATGTTTAAGTAAGTTTCCATCATGGAGAACCTCTCCCTCTATACTCAGAAGAATGTCATTCCCCTGTCCTCCCACCACAGTTTCAGCTGCTTCTCACCAGTCCTTATAGAAAGCAATTTACTCACCGACTGCCTGTACTGGGCTGTGAAGGCCCCATAATAGGCGACACAAGCTGCTGCTATGAACACATTCCCAACGATATTTCCTATTTCCTCATGGGATTTCTGGATGCTTTCTTCCCATCGAACTTGCTCATCTCCTAGCGCAGCTGTCAGCTTTCCAGCACGCACCAGACGTGCTTTCGTTAGGGCCATAGTCTTGGCTGGACAATTTTAAGAAAATCAGGTTATGTTATTCCATAATTGCCTAAAATATAAGAAGTTTATTCACCTACTTCAGTTTATAGTGGAATTAGCATTACTTAGCTAATGATGTCAATACATCTCTATGATAGCTCACGGCAGGTCAGCATTATTTCCTATTTCAGAACCAAGTCCAAGTTTGCCTCTTCCATGCAAAAAGCTCCTTTTTGATACTCCATTACTCTTGCTGAAGATGGTGTTCTTTCCATGCCCCTGTAGTATTTATTTTCTGGATCAAATTCATATGCTATTTTGTGTTATAATGCAACGTGCTCCAACAAGCCTTATTCAGGTATAGAAGTTGAATGTATACAATATGCAGTTCTTCTAATTTTATACCAGAAGGCTAATGCAATCATCTAATGGAAATATGCCCTACACATTGGACAGCAGCTGAGATCTGGCTGCCTGAAAACTCCTACTTTTGAAAATAAGGCATTTCATGACCAACATAAGTCTTATGAGTTACTTACCCAGACTTTCTTTCTCATTCACACCTTTGTCATATTCATCTTGTAAGGCCTGTATTTGACCTTCCACGTTTTTTAGTAATGCTTGCTTTTCTTTCAGAGTAGCCATAGTAATATCAAGTTCAGCCTAATAAAAATCAAGTAAATATTTAAGAATAGGCCCAGAAAAGGTTAAATTTTTCCATTTATAATAGATTTTCTAGAAAAAAAGCATTTATGTTCTCTTTTTCATGTCCTAAAAGATTTTGATATAATATACAAAGTTAAAGCAAACATAAAATAGAGTAAAAATATAAGAGCAGAAGCAAACAGAACAAAACAAAACAAAAACAAAGTCCAGCAAAATAAATCACAGAAGGAAGAGAGAAACAGATGTGGCAAGCATTTGGGATGAATTGGTTACTACAATGGATTATTAACTTTAGATGATGAAACAAATTAAATATTCATGCAATAGTAAAAACTAATATTTCCTAACTAGTTCTCTAGAGTCCATATGCAGCCTGCTGCCTACTTCTGTACAGCTATTGAGTTAAGAATAGTTTTACATTTTTAAATGGTTGGGGAAAAACCAGAAGAATAATATTTCATGACACATAAGATATGAAATTGGAATTCCAGTGTCCATAAGTAAAGTTATATGGGAACACAGCCATGTTTATTCATGGATGTATTGGTGATGGCTGTTTTTGTGCAGTAACGGCAGAGTTGAGTAATTGCAACAGAGACCACATAGCCAGCAAAGCTTAAAATATTTACTCTCTGGATCTTTACAGAAAAGGTCCGCCGACCCCTGCTCTATAGCCATGGCTCTTTTGGTAACCTGCTTCACTAACTGATCATTCTTTGTTCTGCTTGGGACATCAGATCTGATTGTGGGTTAAGCTGGTTTTAGAACGTTGGATGACACCATCAAGCGTGGGAGTATTTAACAAACAGACATATAAGAGCATCAGATGCTAGAGGTAAAAGGCGCCTCAAAAATACCATAGGCCTGGGGGCCAGCCCGGTGCCACAGTGGTTAAGTGCGCACATTCTGCTTTGGTGGCCCAGGATTTGTCAGTGTGGACGTGGCACCGCTTGGCAACCATGCTGTGGCAGGCATCCCACATATAAAGCAGAGGAAGATGGGCACAGATGTGAGCTCAGGGCCAGCCTTCCTCAGCAAAAAGAGGAGGATTGGTGGCAGATGTTTAGCTCAGGGCTAATCTTCCTCAAAAACAAAACAAAACAAAACAAAATAACCCATAGGCCTGATGGTATAAATATATTAAGGATTCATTTTCCTTTTATGTTGGAAGAGGGCTGATTTTAGAGGTCGTTTCTGAAAAACTAACCTTTGCCAGCTGTTTTTTAAAACAAAAGCTAATTTTCAAGAGCACTGTTATGATGTACGTTGCGTAGGTCACAGCAGTGTTATAAAGGGAGGCTGAATGTTAATGATCGTGGCCTTCACTGTAAAACAGCACAACGCAGATGATGTACCTGTGCAGCCCGGAGTTTCTGTCTCTTTGGTTCGACTTCTTTGACTACCCGAGAGTACAAGTCCATTGCTCTCACCCACATGCACATGGATTTACATGCTTTGGACACTTTCTCTACTTTTTCAGGCACGAAATCAGGATTATTAATATACTTTTGAAGCTTTGCCAGGATTTGAGGCTTTATGTTTTCCTTATCATATTCTAAAAGTCTTCTTAGAAAGTTAGAGTCACCAAGAAGTTGCTTTGCTGTTGGCCAATCAGGCCTGAAAGACAGACATGAAAGTTAATAGCATTGTAATAAAATAATAGAGGAACAAAAGAAATGTCTTCCTCTGAGAACACTGAGAAATTATTCCAATAAGCGGGTAGTTTTCATCTCAATACCATAATCCCAGTAATTGGCAGTTATGTGCATCACAATTCATGGGGAGACAGGTAATTGGATGACTAATGTTCCATACAACCCGGTTTTGGTAGAGAAAGAATTATAAAATCATCAAGTTTTAGTAATGTAAGCTGTTATAGAAATAATAGTTTTATTTTTAAAATGCCCCAGGCACTCTCATTTTTACCCCCTGTGCCTTAGTTTAAATCCTTAAAATCTCTTGCCAGGACACCACAATTACCTTCTAACTGGCTTTACGTCTCTCAGTCAGCCTTGCCCCTGTGAACTTTTCCAAGTTGGACTTTCTCAAACGAGAATCCAATTAGGTCAAAACTGTGCAGCGGCTCTCAATCCCCTCGGGCCGGGGCTCTCCATCTGTGCTTTGCAGAGCCCCCAGACCCCACTGAGGTGCTGGCCGAAGGGTCTTAGGGAAGCCTGGCAGGGGGGTGCTCTGGGCCCTCCACCCTTGCTCTGAGTTGTTTTACATAAAAACTTTTCTTATAATTTTTTTATTGAAGAAAAGATTGTATTACTAAAGAAAGTTTGAAAACAACATATCACCAAGATGAAACCTGAACTGCTTAGCACAGCATACAAGAGCTTTCATGATGCAGTCACTGCCATCCCGCCCAGCCCCATTCCCTTCCATGAGCATCAAAGGTCTCTGAGTTCTCCCCATGGTCCCTCTTCACCTGAACATCATCTCCAGAGAAATCTGCTCACACCTCCTAGGAGCACTCTGTTCTCGGAACTTCTAATATTATGCAACTCTCGCATGCCTTAAAATTATCATTTTTCATATCTGTCTCCCCAGTATACTGTAAGTGCCTTGTAGGGAAGAACTTGATATCTTCCATCATCTAGCACAAACTAGATGTTCAAAAAAATGCTTGTTGAATCAGTTTGTTGAATGACTGACCGGATCAATGAGAGGGTGGAGAAGAGAATGAAAACATAAATGAAAATAGAGAAAAGCAGCAAAGGAATTCCACCAGGCATTTTGGTGATATATGATTCTGAACTACTCACTTGGCATTCAAGAGGATGGAAATTGCTTCCATAACCGTCATGACCAGATCTGGGGGCTTTGTAAAGACTCTGATTTCAGATATGTCTGCTTTATCTAAGGAATCCAGGGCTTTATTAGCAGCATCGAGTGCAGGCAGAGCCTCTTCAAGGTCTCTTTGAGCATCATCAGCTATTGCTTGGGTTTCTTCAGCTTTCACTTTTGCTATTGCTTCCTCTTCTTGCACAACGTGACGGACCTAACCATTGAAATACGACTGCTTAGGTGGTCTCAATATTTGAATTTCAATGTTTAAAAGCAAAGCCAATAATAATGAGTCATATTTGCCCCGTTGGATTAGAACAATGATGAAAGAGGATTAGCCATATTACATTTTATGCTATCCTTTGTCCATCTCATGCTATGTTGATAGAATAATGGAGACAAACTCATTAGAAGAAACAGTTCTTCTTAGGAGAAGAGTAGCTGCTTTATATTTGTGCGTGGTACTTTTCTCACAACTCTCTCTGTCCCACTCATTGGGTTCACTCATTCTCAGGGAGAAAACCAGGCTGACTTACTGAAGGGAGACTGTTTACAACTTAAAAGCATTGATAAATCCATCTATTACTTAATTGTTTGAATGACATAGAACCCAATCATATGTCATTACATCTAAGTGATCAGTTGATGATGGAAGCCTTCTCACCCAGAATGTCAGGTAATGCAGCGTACCTGATCAGCATTTTCTTGATCCACCGCCAATTTGTCCATCAGGGCTTCAACGTCTTGTGATTTTGTCAAAAGGACGGGTTCCAAAGCTGAAAGATCCAATTTCATTTTATCTACTAGTACGTTGGTTTCTAACAGCTTGGTGAGACCATTCTTCACCCGGTCACATGCCTAGATGACAATGAAAATATCTATTTTAATGAGTATTATACACTATAAGTTTATTGACATCTCTTACTCATGTACTAGAATTTTACATCTACAGAATTGGTAAATCAGTTTATAATACTTAAAATTGTGAATGTGCAGAAATCTTCAGGTAACAGAACTCTAGGAAATGGCCATGAGATTGACCACGGTGGGCTTGGATCCATGCCCTCTGGCCACAGCAGTGGGACATAATTGGACTGTGGGCTCACGGAGGGCCCACGTTGTATTATTTTTATTCCCTGTGGTAGCTTGGTAGCATGTTGAAAGAATGAGGGACAAGTTCAGATAGGAATTCCTGGAGGCCACGGCTCTGGAAACTTGTTTCCTCAAGATGGGTCAGCAGGGCTGAGAAGCCCCAGGGAGACAGTGTCCTGGGTACTCAGCTCTGGTTGATGGACCTGAACCCTACTTCCCAGTGGAGGGAAACTCTTGACTAGGGGCATGGGGTGGTATGTGGTAGAGGAGGCATCTGGGAGTAACTGTGTTTTGAAGGTGAGTCAGAAAGCTTGGTTCAAATTGGCAGTCAAAATATTTGTCAAGTTATTTTACAAAGCATGTATTTATTTACCAGGTAAAAATCCTCAGAAAAAGATTAAAAATATCTAAATGCTAAATACTTCCATCTTTACTGTGTTTAAAATATTGAAAGTTTTAGGTCATCGTGTTAATAGCTTGATGAGGAGGAGGATGATGATGGCAGCCAGTATTTTCTGAGCACTTCATATGCATCAGATCTGTTCCAAGCATTTCACAAACAGTATCATATTTAAATACCACAACAATCCAAGAGATAGATAGAAATATTTTGTTTGTTTGTTTGTTTTCTTTTGAGAAAGATTTGCCCTGAGCTAATATCTGCTGCCAATCCTCCTCTTTTTGCTGAGGAAGATTGGCCCTGAGCTAACATCTGTGCCCATCTTCCTCTACTTTATATGTGGGATGCCTGCTACAGCATGGCTTGATAAGTGGTGCATAGGTCTGTGCCCCGGCTGTGAACTGGTGAAACCCGGGTTGCTGAAGTGGAGTGTGCAAACTCAACCACTGCGCCACCAGGCTGGCCCCAGATATAAATATTTTAAACCTTATTTTCTACTAAGACTTAGAGAAGTTACAAAATGTGCTGAAGGTTGTGCATCAAGAAAGAAGTGGAGCCTAGGTTGTACATAGTCTGGCTGACACCGGGGTCCTTGTCCTCAATGGGAACCATTGACACATGTTAGACCACCAAATCCCATCTCTATTGCTTAACAGAAAGTTTTCCTTCTTATTAAATACTGCAGAGATGACTAGTTCTCTACTTAACTTTGATGCTGTTGCAATGTCCATAGCATTCTACTGAGTCAAGGACACTTATGTAAATAATAGAAGACAAATATAA
This sequence comes from Equus caballus, assembly GCF_041296265.1. Taxonomy (NCBI): domain Eukaryota; kingdom Metazoa; phylum Chordata; class Mammalia; order Perissodactyla; family Equidae; genus Equus; species Equus caballus. The sequence goes on from NC_091698.1 coordinate 35,159,311, forward strand.
ATATCAAGGAAGAGGAAGGCCTCTGGACCGACAACAGGAGACAATTTTTGTCATATTGTAGGTTGTCAAGAGCACATGTCAGGGTGGAGAGGGCTCTGGTATGTAAGATGGCACATAGATCTTCCACTCATTCTGGCAAAAGTTTTGAGTTCAAGCAAAAAAAACCAAGTTTTTCATTGATAATATTAAACTTACTGAAACCAACTGCTTCCTTTTTTCATGCAGCATAGATAGGTAGAGATTGATGAGTTCCAAGTAGGAGGTGGGCGTTGTGTAGTATCGTCTCCGGAGCTCCATGTAATAGCGTTCTGCCATATTGGAGACACTCAAGTGAACATTCACACACATGAGGGAAAGCTTTTCTTTCAGCTCTTCACTTCCAGCGTCCACATTTGAGAAAAATGTCTTTGATACAGAAAGAAGTGCTTCTCTGGGCCACTGTAATGAAGACATAATTTGGAAAATCTGTTGCTCATTTCCATAATGTATAATTTAACAATTAAGAAAAATGGATTTGTCTGGAACTCTCCCTTGCCTTGTCTACTCTTTCACATAGTTAACTTCTGCTCATGTCTATGATGTTTAATGGACTGAAGGGCTGTGTTCATCAGAGAGGGGTGTGGGTCTGCATTTGTTATCCCCAGCACAGTGTCTGTCACATAGAAGTTGTTCAATAAACATTTGTTGACTGAATGAATAAATGACTGAATGTCTTTAGAATAATTCCATGAATAAAATCACATACATGATGAGAACCGCATCTGTTTACCTCACTCTGTTTATCAGGCAGTTCAGATTTCAGGTCCGTTATTATAATTACTGTCTTGCTCATGTCAGCTTCCTTGTTCCTCTCTTGTGTCTTTGAGCTCACCTGAACCTTAGTCAACTGCAAATCTCTGTTACTCCATGCCTGCAACTGTGTAGCTGAGCGTGGCTGGAGAAAAATGCACAACCATGCTGACTGGCCTCACTTTAAACTCATGACAGCTGGCTTGAGTGGGTTCTTACAGCAGCCCAGAAATGTCTCTACATTTTCTAATACATCACTTTTGTACTCTCCTAAGTGAGTATTTCACACCCTATTCTACTTCCTCAGACTGCTAGCACTTCCTTTTTCCTCTTCATTCTCAGCTGATGATTTTGCTTCCCACATCACTAAAAAAAGAAATAGAAGCAATGAAAACAGAAATTCAGTGAGCTCTCATCCCCACATCTTCCCATCTACCTGCATCTATGCTGATATACTCAGCCTTCCCTCCTGTTACTCTAGGGTAAGCTGTGCATGCTCCCTGCCCAGGTCAGCTCTTTCAGTGATGCCTTGATTCCATCTCTTCTTGCCTATTCAATGATATTGGTCCAACAACGCTTAATCTGTCTGCTGCACTATCCATATACTTCTCTTTTATGGACCATTTCCATCAGCACACACACATATGCCATTTGTGTTTCCCACTTAAAAATACTTCCCTCTTGACCGCACATATCTCTCCAGTTATTACCTATCTCTCAGTGTTCCTTTGGGGCAAAACTCCTTGAAAGAGTTGACTATACTCACTGTCTCTGATTCCTCTCCCCTTTTCTCTCTTGAACCTTCTCCCCCATCGCTTCACTGAAACAGCTCTTGTCAAGATCACTGATAACTTCTACACTGCTAAATTCAATAGTCTCCTCTTCCTTTATAAATTCTGTTTTGCCTTTGTTTCATGATTATTTTATCATCCTTTATATATGAGTAAATTCCCAGCAGACTTTAAAGCTAATGCAAGTACCCTTGAGTTATTCTTGGATGATGTGTTACCCCTTTAAAAATAAAGCAAGTCTAACTTCTCAAAGAGATAGCCTGGAATGTCACCAACCTGGACAAACCAATCAATGGTGCAGCAGTTCACAAGGGATGGAAACATCCGGCACCGGGATCGAAAGGCCTCCCCAACAGGGCTCATGCAGAGGACAATGTGCAGCTTCTGACGGACTTTGCTGATAAAGTATTGAAATACCTGATAGAAAAAAGGTATATTTCAATTTAAAATAAGGGTGAAGCATGGTTCAACATCTGCGAATCAGTCAATGTGATAAACCACGTTAACAAAATGAAGGATAAAAATCGTACGATCATCTCAATAGATGCAGAGAAAACATTTGACAAAATTCAACAAGTTATGACAAAAACTCTCAACAAAGTGGGTACAGAAGGAACATACCTTAACATAATAATGACCATATATGACAAGCCCTCAGCTAACATCATATTCAATGGTGAAAAGCAGAAAGCATTTCCTTTAAGATCAGGAACAAGACAAGGATGCCCATTCTCACCATTTTTATTCAACATAGTATTGGAAGTCCTAGCCAGAACAATTAGGCAAGAAAAAGAAATAAAAGGCATCCAAATTGTAAAGGAAGATGTAAAACTGTCACTATTGGTAGATGACATATATCACATATAGAAAATCTTGAAGACTCCATCAAAAAACTGTTAGAACTAATAAATTTAATAAAGTTGCAGGATACAAAATCAATACACAAAAATCTATTGCATTTCTATACACCAACAGTGAACTATCAGAAAGACAAATAAAGAAAACAATCCCATTTACAATTGCATCAAAAAGAATAAAATATCAGGGCCAGCCCAGTGGTGTAGTGGTTAAATTCATGTGCTCTGCTTTGGCAGCCCAGGGCTCATAGGTTCAGATCCTGGGCATGGACCTAGCACCACTCCTCAAGCCATGCTGTGGCAGTGTCCCACATAGAAAACAGAGGAAGATTGTCACAGATGTTAGCTCAGGGCCAATGTTCCTCACCAAAAAAAAGAAAAAAAGAAGAAGAATAAAATATCTGGGAATAAATTTAACCAAGGAGGTGAAAGACCTGTATATTAAAAATTGTAAGACATTAATGAAAGCAATTGAAGAATACACAAATAAATGGAAAGATATTCTGTGCCCATGGTTTGGAAGAATCAATATCGTTAAAATGTCCATACTGTCCAAAACAATCTACAGATTCAATGCAATCCGGATCAAGATTCCAATGGCATTTTTCAAAGAAAAGGAATAAATAATCCTAAAGTTTGTATGGAAGCACCAAAAAACCCCAAATAGCCAAAGCAATCTTGAGAAAGAAGAAAAAAGCTAGATGCATCACACTCCCTGATTTCAAACTATATTACAAAGCTATAGTAATTAAAACAGTATGGTTGGCATAAAAGTAGACACATAGATCAATGGAACAGAGAGCCCAGAAATAAAACCACACATATATGGTCAATTAATTTGCAACAAAGGAGCTAAGAATATACAATGGGGAGAGGATAGTATCTTCAATAAATGGTGTTGGGAAAACTGGACAGTCACATGCAAAAGAATGAAACTTGACCACTATCTTACACCATACACAAAAATTAACTCAAAATGGATTAAAGACTTGAACACAAGACCTGACACCATAAAACTCCTAGAAGAAAACACAGTGGTAAGCTCCTTGTCATAGGTCTTGGCAATTATTTTTTGAATCTGACACCAAAAACACAGGCAACAAAAGCAAAAACCTGTAATTGGGACTACATCATACTAAAAAGCTTCTGCACAGCAAAAGAAACCATCAACAAAATGAAAAGGCAGCCTACTGAATGGGAGAAAAATGTTTGAAAGTCATGCGTCTGATAAGGGGTTAATATCCAGAATATATAGAGACCTCATACAACTCAATAGCAGAAAAACAAAAAATCTGATTAAAAAATGGGGAGAAAACCTGAATAGACATTTTTCCAAAGATGATATACAGATGCCAACAGGTACATGAAAAGATGCTCCACATCATTAATCATCACCTCACAGTGTTAGAATGGCTGTTATCAAAAAGACAAGAAATAACAAGTGTTGGTGAGGATGTGGAGAAAAGGGAACCCTTGTGCACTGTTGGTGGGAATGTAAATTGGTGCAGCCACTATGGTAAATAGTATGAAGTTTCCTGAAAAAATTAAAAATAGCACTACCATATGACCCAGCAATTCTACTTCTGGGTATTTATCTGAATAAAATGAAAACACTAACTTGAAAAGATATATGCACCCCATGTTCATTGCAGCATTATTTACAATAGCCAAGATATGTAAACAGCTTACATTAAGTGTCCATTGATGGATGAAAAGATAAAGAAATTATGGTGTTTACACACACACACACACACTCACACACACATTGGAATGTTACTCAGACATAAAAAAGAATGAAATCTTGCCATTTGCAACAACATACATGAAACTTGAGGGCATTATGCTAAGTGAAATAAGTCAGACAGAGAAAGGCAAATATTGCATGATCTCTCCTGTGTGTGAAATCTAAAAAAAAAAACCCAAACAAGCTCATAGATACAAAGAACAGATTGGTGGTTGCCAGAGGCAAGGAGTGGGGGGTGGGGTGGGAGAAATGGGTGAAGGGGGGAAAAAAGCAAGGGTAAAGTAATTATGGAAACAAGTGTTGGCTAATGCATTGGAGACTACCAACACCAAATAAAAAAATGTTAGTGTAGTAGATGTGTAAATTGTTTTGTTCAACGCCAATTCCGACTCTTTTTTCTCATGCAATCTGGAAAGATTAAAAAGATATTTTGCAGACTGCATTGCAGCTAGGGTTCTGGATGTGATGTAGGTCCTCCTGATTAGCATATTTAAGAAGACTCCTTCAATAAAGTGGCGAGAGGTATTCATACAATTTGCTTTGGAGTAGACAACGGTTGGAGAGAGAGACAGGGTGCAGGGCAACCATTTTTGCAGGTGTAGAGCCTGGCAGAAGTGGCAGGGACTTGGAAACACTATCTCCGGATGTGGCTCCTTGTTTCCGCTGCTTCCTGACACGGTGAGGGACGAATAGCTTTGGAGCTGGCAGCTGCAGCAACAGCACGCTGATTGGTTCAGCGGTTTCCTGGCTCGGCAGGAATGGTTGTGGCAGAGGCAGCAGCTTCCTTGACCATTGATTTCTACCATGTGCATTTCATATTCGTTCCGAGGAATTCAGCCTGGAATCCCTTTCTTTGGCCCTCCCAATGATTCTGCCTTCGTCCAATAAACCCATTTCTGCTGACTTTAGCTGAAGTTGACCCTGCTGTCTGTACCTATAAGCCCTGACCTAGCAGTAGAGGAAATTCTCACGAAAGGACACAGAAGGGAAGACATGAGAAACAGTGGCCTAAAAAGTTAAAGAAGGTGCAGAGAAAAGGGAAAGGATGGGGTGGTCAAATAGCACAAATGGAATCGAGCACAGTGTTGGAGAAATATAAGTGGACAGCAGCTATGTTGTTCCTGGCAGGCGGGGGGAGAGAGAGAATGCATTTCTGTATTAGTTGTGCCATAGCCTTGCTAATAGGCAAGGTAGTGAAAAGTGGTAGACTTTTGGTCTACCAGGTAGGGCACTGGGTAGGGTGTGTGTGTGTGTGAAATAAATTTATGTTTAAAGAAGGATAAGAGAAGGTGTCCAGTTTGGACAAGACAATGACGTTCATGGGACAGCAGGGTTTCTGTTTTCTGCTTTCCATAGACCTCTCTGGAAGTCTGCTGAACTAATGCTTTGAATGTAAGAAATAAAATATGTACATAGAATTACAAAGAAAACCAATTATATTAAAAAGAAAATCTATCTATGGATTCCTAAGGGGATTTGTGGACTATTAAAAAAAGGCTAACACAACTTTTTGTTTTACAAAGCCATACAACCGTTCTGCATGTCCTACCTCATCTCTGTTCCCCTCGGAAATTCCTACTTCTTTTGCTCTTGGTCTGGTGGCTGCTAAAACCTGCTCCAGTTCATCCTTTTCAAATAAATTAGGCACCTCACCTGAGTTCAGGATGTTATTTATATCTTCCAGAAACTCTTCCACTACAATCTGTAGAAGAAAGAAGAGCGATCGTTGTCACTCACTCAACCGTTTTACAGTAATTACATGTAAATTATAAAGCAAACGTTTAATCAGAGTTCACATTGAGTTAATTTTATCTTTAAGAGAAAAGAATCTTAAACATTAGATAGAATCTTAATAGTCTAACATAGCAAGTACATTGATTTTTCATTTTTCCTTCTGGTTTTGTTTCTTAAAAGGCCTTCATCTACATGGTTTAAGTCATATGTGCAAGCATTTTATATTCTGCCTCTTTCAGCTAACATTTTATCATAAATCTTAATCCATGATTCTGTAGACTACTCATCATATTTATAACCATTATGGGAACATAACACACCATGAGCTGACGTGCCCATTTACGGAGATGTAGACGGTTTACAGTCCTGTTTACCTTATAAGCATATTCAGGCCTGTAGCTTTTCTCCCCAGTTGGATTATTTCCTGGGGATAAATTCCCAGGAGTGAGATTAGCAATTAAAGTGCATGAATATTTTCTGGATTTTGAAGATTTAAAAATTTCCCATTCAATTCAAGTATGACTTTATTAGCCTTTAACGTTCATTTTTTTAAATTTGGGGAGTGCAAATGTTTCCTTTGGGAGAATTTAATTTGCATTTCTTTGATTATTAGCAGGGGCAAATATTATTTCACATTTGTTAGTTTCTGGTAAAAAACCTTTTCAAACACCGTAACTATTTATATAGCGGTTTACTTTTTTTTTTTAAGATTTTATTTTTCCTTTTTCTCCCCAAAGCCTGCCGGTGCATAGTTGCATATATTTTATTTATGGGTCCTTCTAGTTGTGGCATATGGGACGCCGCCTCAGCATGGCTTGATGAGCAGTGCCATGTCCGCCCACAGGATCCGAACCAGCGAAACCCTGGGTGGCAGAAGCAGAGCACAAGAACTCACCACTCGGCCATGGGGCCGGCCCCTAGAGGGGTTTACTTTTAAATTTGAATGAGTAATGTTCATATTATGAAATAAACCTTTTGTCTCTAATAATTGATGCAAATATTTTTCAAAGAATCTATCATTTATCCTTTCGTTTCAGTTAACTTTTTAATTTTATAAAAGTTTGAGTCCCATATAGTTAACTATGACAAGACATGTGTTATTTTATTTCCTTCATTTGGAACTTTTTGTTTTCCTTGAATTAGCCTGGAATACTTGTGTCTGTTAATTTTCCTGAAGAACAAACACTAGTTCTCTTTGTTCTAATTTATTTATTTCTGCTTCTATCTTATTATTTCCTTTTGTACGTTGTTGTGGTGCTTCCTTGTGACCTTTATTTTCCTAAAGTTTTAAGTCAGCTAATATATACAGTTTCCAATTTTTGATTCAAATCATAGATTTGACCCTGAGAACTGTTTGGTTGCAATCCGTAAATATCTGTTTATGTTGAGTTCATCTTCCCTCTTCTCTAAAGAGAGATTTTGATTTTGACGTTCTTGACTCAGGAATTCCTTCTATGAATGTTTTAACGTCCTGGGCCACATCATTAATTTCTCCTTTGATTAAAGCTTGGGTAAAGGATGTTATCAGTACAATTTATGCTTTTTTGAATTTATGGAAAATTTCTTTGATCAATTTTTGTAAACTCTGATGAATTTTTATAAACTTTCAGTAATAGAAAATATTTGCTTTCTCTTTAAAATGTAGCATATAGTCATTAATTCCAGTTTAGAAATTATATTCTTTATATTTTCTAAACATACTTATTTCTACTTTGTATTTGCTAGAAATAGCAAATTAAACTCTATTTTTAACATTGTGTTTCTCTCGATTTCTTCTCACATTTATAATAGTTCTACACACATATACACACACACACACACATCCACACCCATAAATTTTAGTTATTACGGTTATGTTTACTTCTCATTAATATAGAGCATTTGAGATTGATGGGCCTTTCAATAGAGTACAATAGCTTTTTGTTGTTTAAAGTGGAGCAAGACAATCTGACTTGATCCTCGGAGCTTTAACAAAGTCCTTTTATATTAACTTGCTTAACTTTTAAAAGCAACATTAAAATTCTATAAGAAAGATTTCAATTTTAGAATAATCAGAAACTATAGATAAACAAAAGTAAGAAAATATAAAAAAATCACTCACAATCCCATGACCCAGACATTTTATAATTGTCTCAACGGCTGATCTGTTTAGATACACATTAAACCCAAGAGCCTGTATCGTACACAATTTGTGTATGTGCTGTGATGTACACCTCTTCAGAAACATTTTCCATCTTAATTAATGTGTATATTTTTACAAGATAATTTTTAATTTTTTACAGAGTGCCCCATTATGTGATTATATCATAATTTGCCTATGTGACTCTTATTGGATATTGAGACTATTTCAAATTAGCTATTATTTAAAAATACCGCAGTAGATATTCTTGTATGTACACCTTTGTATACAGCTCTGATTATAAGCAAGAGAAATTTAAAGCCTTTATCTCCATATTGCCAGTTACCTTCCAAAAGGGTTTTGCTTCATAATCTATCAGTGAGGTCTGAGCAAGGCCACTTTCCCTACACCTTTGACAACACTAGATCTTATGATTTTTAACCTTTATCAATGTGCAAGGCCAAACCCGGTCATTTATCTTTACTTAAATTTTTTTGATTTCTGGTGAGGCTTCAGGTGTTTAAAACTCTTATTTTTTAAAGGAAATTCCTATTTACATTCTCTTGCATTTGTATATTTCTTCTACTGGTGTGCTTGTCTTTTTTCACTTTTAAAAAATTTTATTTATTTTTTCCAGCTTTATAATTGACATATAACACTGTGTAAATTTAAGGTGTACAATGTGTTGATTTGGCTGATACGCATATATTGAAAAATGATTACCACTATAGTGTTAACACCTCCATCATATCACATAATCACCATTTCTTTTTTTATGGTGAGAACATTTAAGATGTACTCTCTTAGCAACTTTTGGTATATAATACAGTACTGTTAACTATAGTCACCATGCTGTACATTAGGTCCTTAGAACCTAATTCATCTTATAACTGGAAGTTTGTATCCTTTGACTGACATCTCCCCATTTTCCCATCCCCGAGCCCTTGGTAACCACTACTCTACTTTCTGTTTCTATGAATTCAGCTTTTTTAGATTCCACATATAAGTGATATCATATAGTATTTGTCTTTCTCTGTTGACTATTTCACTTAGCATAATGCCTTCAATTTTCATCCACTTTGTTGTAAATGGCAAGATTTCCTTCTTTCTCATGACTGAATATTTCACCATATCTATATATATGTACATAAACATACCATATCTTCTTTATCCATTCATCTGTTGACGGATGCTTAGGTTGTTTCCATAGCTTGGCTATTGTGCATAATGTTGCAATGAATGTGGGAGTTCAGATATGTCTTCAAGATCCTGTTTTTACTTCCTTTGGATACATATCCAGAAGTGGGATAGCTGGATCACATAGTAATTCTAGTTTAATTTTTTGAGGAACCTCCAAACTGTATTCCATAGTGGCTGCACCAATTTACATTCCCAGTAACAGTGCACAAGGGTTCCCTTTTCTCCATATCCTTGCCAACACTTGTTATCTCTTTTGTCTTTTTGATAACAGCTGTGGTAGGTTGTGTTTCTAGGCTTTTATCATTTCTTCCAGGTTATCTAATTTGTTGGCATATAATAGCATGAGGTGGTATCTCATTGTGGTTTTGATTTGCATTTCCCTGATAATTAGTGATGTTGAGCACCTTTTCATGTATCTGTTGGCCATCTGCTTGTCTTCTTTGGAAAGATGTCTATTCAGGTACTATGCTCATTTTTAATTGGATTATTTGTCTTTTTGATATTGAGTTGTATGAGTTCTTTATATATTTTAGATATTAACCTCTCATCAGATATATGGTTTGCAAATATTTTTCCCATTTCATAGGTTGTCTTTTCATTTGTTGATTGTTTCCTTTGCAGTGCAGAAGATTTTTATTTTGATGTCATCCCACTCATTTATTTTTTGTTTTGTTGCTTGTGTTTTAGATGTTATATACAAAAAATCATTGCCAAGACCCATGTCAAGGAGTTTTGTTCCTATGTTTTCTTTTAGGAGTTTTATGGTTGTTCATCTTACATATAAGTCTCTTATCTATTTTAATTTTTGTGAATGGTGTAAGATAGAGATTTAGTTTCATTCTTTTATTTGTGACTAATCCAATTTTCCCAGCACCATTTATTGAAGAGACTGCCTTTTCTCCATTGAGTATTCTTAGCTCCCTTGTCAAATATTTGTTGACCAAATATGCATGGTTTTATTTCTATGCTGTCAATTCTGTTCCATTGGTTTATGTGTCTGTTTTTATGCCAGTACCATACTGTTTTAACTGCTATAGCTTTACAATATAGCTTGAAATCAGGAAATGAGATGTCTCCTACTGTGTTCTTTTTTCTCAGGATTACTTTGACTATTCGGGGTCTTTTGTGGATCCATATAAATTTTAGAATTGTTTTTTCTACTTCTGTAAAAAATGCCATTGGAATCTTGACAGGGATTGCATTGAATCTGCACATGGCTTTGGGTAGTACAGACATTTTAACAATATTGATTATTGCAATCTACAAACATGGGATATCTTTCCATTTATTTGTGTCTTCTTCAATTTCTTTCATCAATGTCTTGTAGTTTTCAGTGTAGAGATCTTTTAACTCCTAAGTTAAATTAATTCCTAAGTATTTTATTGTTTGTGATACTACTGTAAATGGGATTATTTTATTTCTTTTTCAGACAATTCATTGTGAGTGTATAGAAACGATATGACTGTGTATGTTAATTTTGTATTCTGCAACTTTACTGTATTCATTGATTAGATCTAACAGTTTTTTGGTGGATGCTTTAGGATTTTCTATATATAAAATCATGTCACCTGCAAATAGAGAAAATTTTACTTCTTTGTTTTCAATTCTGATGCCTTTTATTTCTTTTTCTTGCTTGATTGCTCTGGCTAGGAATGCCAGTACCATGTTGAATAGGAGTTGTGAGAGTGGGCACCCTTGTCTTGTTTCTGATCTTAGTGGAAAAGCTTTCAGTCTTTCACCATTGAATATGATGTTAGCTATGGGTTTGCTATATATGGCTTTTGTTAATTTGAGGTACGTACTTTCTATACCTAATTTGTTAAGAGTTTTTTTTTAAAATCATGAATGGATGTTGAATTTTGCCAAATGCTTTTTTTTGCATCTATTGAGATTATTGTAGGATTTTTTTTCTTTCATTCTATTAATGTGGTGTTTCATATTTATCGGTTTACATATGTTGAATCACCTTTGCATCCCAGGGATAAATCCCAGTTGATCATGGTGAATGATCCTTTTATTTAATTTATTTATTTATTTGAATGATCCTTTTAATGTGCTCCTAATTTGGTTTGCTAGTATTTTGTTGATATTTTTGCATCTATATGCATCAGGGATACTGACTTGTAATTTTCTTTTTTTGTATCCTTTTCTGGCTTTGGTATCAAGGTAATGCTGGCCTTGTAAAATGAGTTTGGGTATTCCTTCCTCTTCAATTTTTTGGACGACTTTGAGAAGGACTGGTGTTAATTCTTCTTTAAATGTTCAGTAAAATTCACCAGCGAAGTCATCTGCTCCTGGACTTTTCTTCATTGGGAGATTTTTGATTAGTAGTTCAATGTCCTAATTAGCAATTTGTCTGTTCAGATTTTCTATTTCTTCCTGATTCAGTCATGGTAGGCTGTATGTTTCTAATAATTTTTCCATATCTTCCATATTGTCCAGTTTGTTGGCACATAGTTGTTCATAGTACCTTCTTATGATCCTTTGTGGTATCAGTTGTAATGTCTCCTCTTTGATCAATAATTTTGTTGATTTGGGTACTGTCTCTTTGATCCTTTTAGTCTAGCAAAAGGTGTGTTAATTTTGTTTATCTTTTCAAAGAAACAACTTGTAGTTTTTTTATTCTTTTGGATTGTTTTCTTGTTCTCTTTTTCATTTCTTCTCTAATCCTTATTATTTTCTCCCTTCTGCTAAATTTGGGCTCAATTTGTTCTTTTTTTTCTAGTTCCTTGAGGTGTAGAGTTGATTGTTTATTTGAGATTTTTCTTGTTTCTTAATGCAGGTGTTTATTGCTATGAACTTCTATCTTAGAAGTTTTTACTTTATCCCATGAGTTTTGGTAAGTTTTGTTTCCATTTTTGTTTGACTGAAGACACTTTTTTATTTCCCCTTTAATTTCTTCTTTGGTCCATTTTGATTCTTTGGTTGTTCAGGAGAGTGTTGTTTAATTTTCATGTATTCATGAATTTTCCAGTTTTCCTCCTGTTATTGATTTCCAGTTTCACACCATTGTGGTCAGAGAAGATACTTAGTATTATTTCAGTCTTCTTGAATTTGCTAAGACTTGTTTTGTGGCCTAACATATGGTCTATCTTAGAAAATATTGCACGTGTGCTTGAGAAGAATGTATATTCTGCTGTTGTTGAATAGAACATTCTGTATATGTCTGTTAGATCCACTTGGTCTATAATGTTCAAATCTGCTGTTTCCTTATTGATTCTCTGTCTTGAAAATCTATCCATTGTTGAGAGTGGAGTATTAAAGTCGCTAGTTATTATTGTATTGCTGTTTATTTCTCCTTTTAGCTCTGTTAGTTTTTGGTTTATATATTTGGGTCCTTCAAAGTTGGGTGCATAAATATTTACAACTGTTATATCTTCTTGGTGGATTGACCCATTTATGATTATACAATGACCTTCTTTGTCTCTTTATACCATTTTTAGTTTGAAGTTTATTTTGTCTGATATAAGTATAGCTATCCCTGCTTTCTTTGGGATACCATTTGCTTGTAATATCTTTTTCCATCCCTTCACTCTCAGTCTATGTGTGTAATTAAGGCTAAAGGGAGTCTCTTGTAGGCAGCATATCATTGAATCTTGTCTATTTATCCATTAGCCATTCTGTATCTTTTCTTTTTCTTTTTCTTTTTTTTTTTGGTGAGGAGGATTTGCCCTCAGCTAACACTTGTTGCCAATCTTCCTCTTTTTGCTTGAGGAAGAGTGGCCCTGAGCTAACATTTTTGCCCATCTTCCTCTATTTTATGTGTGGGATGCCACCACAGCATAGCTTGATGAGTGGTGCAGGTCCGCACCTGGGATCTGAACCTGCAAACCTGGGCCACTGAAGCAGAGTGCGCTGAGCTTAACCACTATGCCATGGGGCTGGCCCCCATTCTGTGTCTTTGGGTTAAAGAATTTAATCTATTCATGTTTAAAGTAGTTATTGATTGATAAGGACTTACTATTGCCATTTTATTAATTGTTTTCTGGCTGTAGATCCATTGTTCCTTGTTTCATATCTTGCTGTCTTTTTTTGAATTCAATGTCTTTTGGTATCAGTCTGCTTTAACTTTATCATGTTCTTTTGTGTAATTAGCACAGGTTTTTCCCTTGTGGTTACCATGAGGCTTACATAAAATATCTTAAAATTATAATACTCTATTTTAAACTGATAACAACTTAACTTAGATAGCATTCCTAAACTTTACAGTTTTACTTCTCCTCTCCCTCACATTTTAAGTTATTGGTGTTACAGTTTACATATTTTTTTCTATTGTGTATCCAGTAACAGATTATTGTAGCTATGGTTACTTTTTACCATGTTTGTTTTTTAACTTTTAAACTAGTATTGTAAGTGAATTATGCACTACCATTATCATATTACAGATTGTAGCTTTGATCATATATTTACTATTACCTTGAGTTTTATGCTATCTTTTCATGCTTTCATGATAGTAATTAGCATTCTTTTAATTCCACTCAAAGAACTCCCTTTAGCACTTCTTGTAAGGCTGGTCTAGTGGTTTTGAACTCCCTCGGCTTTTGTTTGCTTGGGAAAGTCTTTATTTCTACTTCATTTCTGAAGGACAGCTTTGCTGGGTATAGAATTCTTAATTGACAGTTTTTTCTTTCAATTTTTTTGAATATATCATCCCATTTTCTCCTGTTCTAAAAAATTTCTATTGAGAAACCTACTAATCATATTATGGAGGTTCCCTTGTATGTAACTTCTCTCTTTTCTCTTGCTGCTTTCACAATTCTTTGTCTTTGACTTTTGAAAAATATAATTATAATGTGTCTCAGTGTAGCCCTATTTGGGGTCCTTTGGGCCTTTGGGTTCTGGACGTCCATTTCTTTTCCCAGGTTTGAGTATTTTTCAGCCATTATTGCTTTAAGTATACTTTTTATCTCTTTCTCTTTCTCTTCTTGTGCTGGAATTCCCACAATGCAAATAGTGTTTCTTTTGATTGTATCTCATAAGTCTTGTAGGCTTTCTTCACTCTCTTTCATTCTTTTTTCTTTTTTCTCCTCTGACTGGATAATTTTAAATGTCCTGTCTTCTAGGTCATTGATTCTTTCTTCCACGTGGTTGAGTCTCTCTTTTGAAACTCTCTATTGAGTTCTTCAGTTCAGTCATTGTATTTTTCAGCTCTAGGATTTCAGTTTGGTTGTTTTTTACTGATGGTTTCTATTTCTTTGTTGAACTCATTTTGCTCATGATTTTCCTAATTTCATTTAGTTGTCTGTGTGTTCTTGTATTTCACTTAACTTCTTTAAGACGATTATTCTGAATTCTTTGTCTCCATCCAATAAATCTCTATTTCTTTAAGGTCAGTTATTGAGGTTTTATTAGTTTCCTTTGGTGGTGTCATGGTTACTTCATTTTTCATGATCCTTGATTCCTTATCTTGGTATCTGCACATTTGAGTAAGTGTTCTCCTCTTCCAGACTTTATATGTTCATTTGTAAGAGACAGTTCTTCACTGGTCAGCTCAGTTTGGGTTTCTGGACCTGTCAGTTACTGGTAATATCCTTGAGCAGGTAGGATGAGGCCATTGCCTAAGCTCTGATGTCACGGATGGTGCTGCTGGCTGAGAACAATTGGATGAGACTTCTGACTTGGTTCCCTTCCCAGGCAAGGCTATAGGATGGGCTCTGTGCTTGCCTGGGTTCTCTGGTCAGGCTTCCTAAATGGTGGGGACAGCAGTAGGTGGGGCTATGAATTAGCTTCCCTGCCCTGGTGGGACAGCAGGATAGGCTCCAAGGCCTGCAGGCTTGTTGTTTGTGGGTCTAAATCAGGCAAGGCTGTGCATGGAATTCTCTGGCCAGGTGAAGCCATGGGTTTTGCTCTGCAAATGCAAAAAGCCATGGGCTGTGCTCTCTGTTCAATTGCCACTTTAAGCAGGGCTGCTGGATGTGCTATGCAGCTTCCTCCATGCTTTGGTTAAGTTTTCTGGTTGGGCGGGCTGAGGGCTGTATTCAGCAATGGGCAGGGCTATGAATTAGTTTCTCTGTCTGGGCACAGTGGGAGGCAAACAGGTCCAAGGCCACTAATGCTGTTTGTTTGTGGTCTTGACTGAAGCCAACCTGTGCATCAAGTTCCCTGGATAAACAGGGCCACTGGCTTTGCCCTGGGAGCAATCAGCTCTGACTGCCAGACTCTCTGCTTGAGCCTGTTTTTGGTCTTGACTCAATCTGATCAGCACCCCAAGTTCCCTGGCTGAACAGCACCACTGGCTTTGTTCTGAGAATGATCAGCTCTGCCTGCTGTACTCTCCACTTGAGCATTGCTGGGCCTCACTGCTTTCCAGGTATTCTGCCCAGGCTTTCTGCTTGGGCAGGGCTAGGAGCACACTCTGCAGTGAGTGGGACTATGACTCAGTTCCTCTGCCTGGGTGGGGGTGGGGAGGGTGGCAGACCAGGCTCCAGGGCTTGCAAGGCTCTTCATTCGAGGACCTCAAATCAGGCCGAACTGCACACTGCTGAGTTCCCTGGTCAGGCTGCATTACCGTTTTGGCTCCGCAGATGAGAAAAGCTACTGGTTGGGACTAGTACTTGAGTGCTCCAGGTAGAAACTTAGTCTGCAATGATCCGAGTGCTGGTTGTTGCAAGTACCCCCCTTCTCTGTCACAATCAGGTTTCCAATGGTCAAGCTAAGGGGAGACCTCTTTGGTGTGGTGCTGCACTGGCTTGGGGGGGAGGCGGGCGCAATGTGGTCAGCATGAAGCTGCTCCTCTTACCCTTCTAATATAGTCTATCTCTGTCTCTGTGGTGCAGTGGGTGCTTCAGCCTCACCCCCGTGTTCTAGGATTTTATCAATTTTATCTAGGATTTTAACTACTCATCTTGTCCATGAGTAGTTGTTAGTTGTTCTTGTGAGGGGGAGCTAACTCGGGACTAACCTACATTGCCATCTTGGTGCTGTCACTCTCTGTCATTTTGTTCTTGCATTATTTTCCTGATATCATTAAATTGTTCATTTGTATTCTCTTGTAGCTCTCTGAGCGTCTTTAGAACAATTATTTTAAACTCTTCGTGGGGTAATTTCTGAATCTTCCTTTCTTTGGGGCCAGTTACTGGAGGTTTACTGTATTTCTTTGGTGGGGTTATGTTTCCCTGAATCTTCATGATTCCTGTAGCCTTACATAGGTATCTCTGCGTTTGAAGCAGCAGCCACCTCTTCCAGACTATGGACTGACTTTGGTACGGGAGGGCTTTCACCTGCAGGTGGGGGCACGCTAGGGCATGCTGTGACCCCAGTCTAGTGGTACAGGGTGCAAAGGGCAGGAGTGTGTGGTGGCACCGGGTCTGGTGGAGTGTTATGTCTCTTAGGCTCAGGCCACTGTATTGACAACTATGTGTACCTTGGCAAGCACTGCAGGGGGTCCACAGTGGCTGCAAGGGCCACTGCAAAGGTCCTCAGTGGCACCTCCAGGTCCGGTGGCTAGGGACCAGGGCAGGCATTAGTGGTGGCCAGAGCCAATGGTGTGCGTACATTTGGCTATGGGTCCCTTTTCATTTGTACAAAATATTTACATATGCAGATATAAACTCACTGCATGTCACAGATGTTAAAAATATTTTCCCCATTTTATTATTGTATTTAATCCCTTTTATAGTGTTTTAAAAATGAAAATGAAATTTAAAATATTTATGCATCAGATCTATCACTTTTTTTATCCCTTGGCTAATTTATATAAAAGTTTATTTTCCCTAATGTTAAAATACCCAAGTATAGTCAATGTGGAAAATCTTCTATAACAGAGTAAATTAAAGATCAGTTAAATTGGTAGTTGTAGACATAGATTTAATCCTATTTTAATTTTAAAGTTAATTTTACCCTAAAACATAGCCATTATTTTTTCCTTTTCTTGAGTAAAGTGTATTTCCCTAATTGATTTTACTTACGGAATTACTGTCTTATATTTACCTGTACAGAAATAGTTTATTACCTTCTGCTATCTATGTTCTTCTCCTCGAAGAGAAGTTAAAACCTTTCTCATCTCCTTAACCTTTGATCATATTTACTTACTTAGAATGCAAAGGGGAAAACAATAGTTGGTACAATAAATAAAAATGAATTATCAAAGTCTTTTACAAGGTCCAAGAGGTCTGTTATCAGAGGGAGCGATTCCCTGAACTACGTCATGCAAACTGTTGGAGCACACGAGTGACCGTCACATCGGGCTTTTCCTGTCTTTGCTCTTTGGCTGTTTAAATATGTACCTGGGTGTCCGTGAAGAGGAAAACCATATTCCTGTCGTCTACACCAGCCAGTTTGTACAACTTCCTCAGGTCGTCATGAAAACTGTCATAATTATACCCCCGGCTCAGTTCAATCTGCAAACACTTGTAGCCACAGATGTGAGCCGCAAGTCTCGTGAGAGACTGCTTTCCTGTGCCTCCGACTCCAACCAGCAGGGCGTTGCCTCTTTCCTGACG
Organism: Equus caballus; assembly: GCF_041296265.1. Classification (NCBI taxonomy): domain Eukaryota; kingdom Metazoa; phylum Chordata; class Mammalia; order Perissodactyla; family Equidae; genus Equus; species Equus caballus. Next base: position 35,176,986 of record NC_091698.1, read on the forward strand.
AATCATGCGGGCAATTCTGCAGGAGGCAAAGCAGAGAAGGATTTATTTCTTGTATGCAGACGTGGGTGGCTTCTGCTCAGAGGGCCTGCCCCGGAGTGGAAGGCTGGTGGCCAGTGGGGTGTCGTTTCTGAGCAAAGGCCACAGGGAAGAGCAGGGTGTGTCTGAGGTTCACACTGGGAGAACAGTACTGCTGGGCTTTTCCTTGTTTTCATCTCGCCCCCATCTCCTATAGGCTGTGGGCCTCGCTCATGCAAATTTAGAGTAAAGTTTCTGCTTCCTTCTTCAAAGTGTGAAGGATTTTGTCAGGAACACTGGCTGATCTAGGCCATCGCTTAGATTAACCCTTATATTGGGAAGTCCAGGTCTCCATTTATAAGGGTGAGCAAGCAGAAAAATCGCCTAGGAAAAGACCATGCAGTTCAGAAGGAGAGAGGAACGGGAATAGTCTGAAATGGATTTACTATAAGATAGCGACAGAAGTTTAAACATTCATGTTCTGATTCATATTAACAAGAATTTAAAAAGCATTATAATCATGACACTAGAGCGGGCACTCAGAAAGGGGAAAACATCTGAGTTTAGGAAAAATTGATTGGAGATGGAAAATCTGACTACCAAAGTGAAAACCTCAGTGGAAGATGGGCCTTGCAAATAGGATACTGTGGAAAACTGAACGGGTGAATAGAAGACAAAGTCAACGAACTTACTGAGAACTCAGAGAAGAAAGACAATGCTATTAAAACGATGAGAGAGAAAACAGAAGGTAAGGAGGACAAATCTAAGAGAAACAAAGGCATCCCAGAGGCCACATCATAGGAACTTAGATGGAGAGACAAGAGAGGGTAGAACTGATACAACAATGACTGAAATTAGAGAAGAAACCCCCATAGCGGAGCCCACGCATCTCCAGTCACCGAGGATCAGGAAAGAAGACCAATGAGGAGGGGCAAAACGCGGAATATTTTCTAGAAGGTATATAAATATAAAATAAAATATATGCGTGTATATGTATGTGTATGTATATATGCATATATGTATCATATATAAAATAGAAAGCAATATTTTAGACGTAACTGAAAAGTCTGTGAGCATCTAAAATGCAGATCTAATCGATTACTCCCAAAGGGACAAACGATTTTAGTCTGGCCTCAGACATCTGTTTTACCAGATGATATTCCATCAGACAATGGTTAGAGAGGGAAAACTGTCAGGTTATTGCCCAGAGAGTAAACCACTCGCAAAGCCTTCCTGAAAGAGTCCGTGAAGATATAAAGAGAAGCACAAATAAAACTTAAAATCTCAAGAAGGGAGAAGGATGTTAGTATAAAAGTGAGCAGTATGTATGAGAGTCAAGTCCACGTACAGTTAAGATGATAAAAAGGAAATGATAATGTCAGTAAATTCTTCTTAAAAAGAAGATACAAGTGTAAAAATAATTTCTTTTTTAAAATTATTATCACCATTTCCTAAAATATCAGACTGGGTCATCAGAAAGTAGGAAATCATGGGAGAAATGTAACAGCAGGTTTATTTTCTCTCTTTCTCTTTTTTATAGGAATTTATCTATCAATCTGTCACCTATCTATTTGACTATCTAGTTTTATTCACGATGCTGATAACTAGAGAAAACAGAATTCAAATATTTTAAAATGATAATGGCTTTATTATTTTTTTAATTATGAAAGTAAAACATGGCCATTGTAACCAATGAGAGAAAACCATTGCTAACCCTTTACCACCTGTAAGCAGCCTCATGAGGGCCTGGATGCTGTCCTGTTCTCTATGAGAGCAGCGCATAGTTCATAGTGGGGGCTTCATAAATATTTGTTAAATGAATGTATGTGTGTTGACTTGTATGTGTCTATTTACCAAAATTGGATTAAACTCTACACCACATTTTCTTTTGTGATTGTTTTGCTAAATGATGTATTAGGGACATTCTCATGCTAGTAAATAAAGCAACAGATATACCATAATTTATTTAGCTAGTTCCCTAGTGATAGACATTTGGTTCTTTTTATGTTTTTATTATCATATTAACAAAATATTAGAAAACAAACAAACCTTAAAGCTAGCTGCAAATAAATCCTTTCAGATTGTAAGAGAGAGGGGGGTCCATGAAACAAAAAAAGACATTACATTAAAAACAAACAGAAAATAATTTAGGATTGCATAAATGTGGCTGTTAAAGCCATGTTCTAAAATAATATTTAATTATATATAGGATTGTGGAGGCAAATGTAATGTAAGTGTTAAGGGCATAATGTTTAACTATATATGCCATAATAAATTTTGTAAAAAAATATATATGCTTATAAATATATTTGAAAGCACCATACAATTTTAACAATGGTTGTTTCTGGATGAAGAGGTGGAATTATGAATAATGTTTTTCTAAATTTTCTATAATGAGCATGTTTAGTATATAATCAGAAAAATAATCACTATTTAAAAAAATTATTTGATTGAGGTGACATTGGTTTATAACAATGTGTAAATTTCAGGTGTACATTATTATATTTCAGCTTCTCTATAGACTGCAGCATGTCAATACACCACCAAAAGTCTAGTTTCCATCCATCACCATACAAATGAATCACGATTTTTTTTTAAAGAAAACAAAGTAGGTGTGTTTCTGCCTTGTAGAAAATATAAAGCTGCCTTCTACACAATATTTCTATCATTAAAAACATCTTGGTGATATGAATTTTTATAAATAAAATTATATTTATATAAAAAAGGAGAGAAACATGTCAGCTCTTACTCTATCTCTGAAATTCGGTATACTTTTATCAACTCATCTATATTGAAGTAATCAACTTCTAGAGACCTTAAAAGTTGTGAATTAGAGAACCCCGATTGCAGAGTTTTTATGTCTCTCATCTTTGGTGGCAGGGGCAGGAGCTGTGTGTTGGGAGCACAGAACAGGGAATGTGCGAGGACTTGTTTGAAGTGTTCCTTCAGGACGAAGCATAGACTGCTAGTCACTATCAGGATCTTCTGAAGTAAGTATCAGACCTGCACGTCCGTCTCCTCCATCTTCGCACTCTCTCCTGCCCCTCAGGCGAGTCTGCTCTCTCTCTGCCCTGACTGCCTTGATGACACGCTCTGCTTTGTCTAGAACTGAAGTCAGCAAACTGCCTGCTTTTTTTGCTTGTTTTTAACTTTTTATGGCCTATGAGCTAAGAATGGTTTTTAGGTTTTTTAGATGGATGACAAAAAAATCAAAAGAAGAGTAAGATTGGGCCGGTCCAGTGGTGTACTTGTTAGCTTCACGCAATCGGCTTCAGCAGCCCCTGGGTTTGTAGGTTCGGATCCTGGGTGCAGACCTAGTGCTGGTCATCAAGCCACACTGTGGCGGTATCTCCCATAAAACAGAGGAAAATTGGCACAGATGTTAGCTCAGGGCCAATCTTCCTCACACACACAAAAAAGGTAGAGTAAGATTTTATGATATGTGAAAATCATATGACGTTCTAACATGAGTGTCCATAAATAAATTTGCATTGGAATATAGCCATGCTCATCCATTCTCTATTGCAAGTGGCTGCTTTTGTGTTACAACGACAGAGTTGAGTAGTTGTGACAGGGACTGTACAACTCACAGAGCCTAAAATATTTAACTGTCTAGCCCTTTACAAAGGAAATTTGTCTGCTCCTTCCCTAGGATCCCTTGCCAACTCCTCCCCTAGAGAAACTAAGACCCACGGCGCCGTTTCCATTGCTGGCTTTCTATCACATTGCACATCAATAGAAGACACAGAAGATCATCTGTTTGCTTATTTCTCTTCAGCTACCTGTGTGAGTATAAAATTGAAGGCTGAATGGATATGTAATAATATTGTTATTTTTTCCCGTAATGCTCAAGTGTTCTACAGTGGGTGAAATATTGAACATTTTAAAAATCTTGCATTTTATATGTTACTCATTCCTTGTTTCATGCACATTATAGTAATTTGATTATTTCCAACTCAGATTATTGGAAACAAATGACTTGTCCATTCTACTTCCCAGTGTTACTTTTTCTGTCAACTTATATAACAATGGACAGAAAACTCCCTCCATTAAGAATTCTGCAAAATTACTTTTTTTTCTAGTATAGTTGGCAAGAGATGGCTTTCCTAATTAGTAGCTGACATTATAAGAGATCTGGTCTATTACCCTTGCAGTGTGGTGACAACTTTGGGGGCATGTAGTGGGTAGAAACTGCCTGGCGTAAATTGCCCTTTGAAAGCATAGGCTCTGAAGTAAATTTTTTTTTTCTGAGTCAAGAAGGCTTTTATCCACTTATCCTATGCAAAAAAACCCCACCAAAACTAAAATGTCACCAACAAATGGAAATGTAGTATCTGCTAAATTACTGAATATTTAGTAATTGTCCCATAACTCTTGTTCGTAATGAAGCCCTTTCTGTTGCAGGTCAGAAGTAGGTGTCTGAGAGCTCTTACTTAAACAAGTAGAAATTTGTTTCCACTGATTCCTAACTACTGATCCTCTCTAGAAAAAAAGAGAGCACAGCTACATCGTTATTCACATGGCAGTCCTTTGTGTATCTGAAAACCAAATCTCTTCCATTCTACAAATGGTTTTTAATTTCCCCCTGTAATATATTAAGCAAACCTTGAGTAGCCCGGTGATTCTCTTTCACAAAAGTAAGAAAGATTATACATACAATGAAGCCGACTTTGCCTATCATCTGGTCTATTCTCCAGGAAGTTTCTCAGACCAGAGTATGGCTATTATTTTTTTCTTTGCAGGCTTAGGGCCTGCTTAAGCTATGGGAATAAAAGTTGTCAGGAGACAGCATGTGGGGATGTTGGCAGGGGGCTGATGGGAAACAAGTGGTATCTTGACAACCCAATGACAAACTACTGTATGTTGTAGTACTTGAGCTGTGACAAACATAAAATCTTGAATTAGAGTTAATTAAACAGGAGAAGCATAGAAAAGGTGAAAGACTTGATTTGCATATGGTTTATAGCTAAAAATCCTAGGGATTTAATTGTCAATCTTGAGGTCCAAAACTAAAAGGTAGTTGACAAGGGAAAAAACAAAGCCATTAAAATCTTGCTTTGGTGGTAGACCATGAGAAATCCTGTCCTCACACACAATTTACACTGCTTATTCCACAGAATACTATATCAAATCTGGGTATCACATTTTAAGTGGAACATTGAAAAATTATAAAGTGCTCAGTATGTTGAAGGCTGGAAATAATCTCTAACAGGCAAGAGTGAAAGATCTGGGATACTTATGCCTAGAGAAGATAAAGCTAAGAGGAGCCTGGTAATGACTGTCAAGAATTTGGAGGGCTGTTATGAAGAAGAGTGGATCCATTTTGGGTGGAGGCACCTGCAGCAGAGTTAGAGTCAAAGCATTGGATACAGTCCCCAGCCTGCCACACATTAGCTAGAGGACTTTGGACAATTCACCTATCTCCCTGTGGCACACTGCATTGTCTGAAAATGGCTGCAATAATACTTCTGGTCCTACTTGTTCTTTGACTCTATCAAGAGAAAGCGTCTCTGACCCCTTCTTGTGAACCTAGGTGGGCCTGTATGACTCCTTTGACTAATAGAGTATGGTAGAAGTGATGCTATGTGACTTCCAAGGCTGAGTTGTGAAAGACCATTTGGCTTCTGCCTGGCTCTCCCTCTTGAGGCATGGGCCTTTGGAGCCCTGAGCCACCAAGTAAGAAGCCACCACGTCAGAAACTCTGATGCTGCCATGCTAGAGAGACACATGCAGTCTCCATGGAGGCAGAGATGCGCCAGGCACTCCAGGTGCTGTCTGACTCCCACTTCATGAGAGACTCCAAGAAAGAACCACCGAGGACCATGAAAGATAATAAAAAAAGGAAGCTACTGAGTCTTACCATGGCTAATTATGTAGCAACAGACCACTGGAATATTCTCTAGGCCTTATTTTTAGAGAGATTATGATATTGAGCCATATAGAGGTGTTATGACAGTTAAATGAGATACTCCATATATCATGGTTTTATATTTACACTGAGTGCCACTATTATGACTGCTCCACAGGATGAAGCTGGTACCAGGAGTCACAGGGAGGAGATTTTGACCTACCCTTGAAGGGTCATTTTGACACTTGGGATAGTCCAAGAGGACACAAGCCACTTCAAAAAGTGATGTGTGCCCCAAGGATCCAGATATGGAGGATGGATACCTAGGTGTCAGGAATGTCCCTCAAAGGATACTTGCAATGAGTAAGAGTCAGATACATGAAATCTATGACCCTTGGATTCAACTTGTTTTGCTATAATCTTGAACCCCCCTTTCTCTGGGCAGGCATGCAGTCAGCCTTGTTATACTGTACGTGTATCTCTGAAAACCACCTTAGATCCTTTCTTCTAATAGGACAGAACATTTAAAAGAAACAAAAACAATCTATTAATATTCAGACAAATTAATAACTCCTAGGATTCCATAGAAAGTTCATGCCATATATATCTAAAATATAGCAAAAAATAACCTTTAAATTATAGCAAGATTTGCTAATTGACTTGCAATTAATCCATCTTGTTAACCCAAGGATGGTTACTAATCCATCTTGCAATCTACTTAAAGAGTTTTGTACAACTTAATCCTTACCTTTTTAATACAAAAGAAATTCGATCAATGCAATATTGGGCACTTGATAGCATTATACCTTGAAACATGTTCGATAGCATCCTGGAAGAACACCAGCTTTACTTCTTTGGGATTTATGAGGTTATAATCATCAAGATAGTCCTGTAGAACATTTGCAATTTTCTCCATATCGGGCATGTCATCATAAATCCGATCAGTCTTATCTGCTCCAAACTGTATGATGATTTATGGAAGAGAGACCAAATTGGATTAGTTCTGATATATAGATACACATAACATACAGAACCTTAGGAGGCAACGTTATTTGATCTATGGTGCTGTTTAATTATTTACTTATACATATGCTAACAAGGCTTTCAAACCAAGGAAATGGGACTAAGAAACTCAAATTTTCACAGATAACTGAAAATCCGTTTCATTACCTTCTTCAGGTGGTACATTGGAATTTCAATAATCTTTGCAATAAAATTCACACAGGAGCTCAGGAATAGATTTTCAGTTTTTCTCACTATAGGTTTCACACTTTTGCTCTAAGCCTGTTGATATCAGAAAAGCTAAATGGGTTGAAACCTATGCATGGCAGAATGTTATGGTCATAAAAAATTATGCCAGAGCTATATGTAGTTGTTACACAGCAGCCACCTAATTAAAGAAACCATTGAGAATAAAATTTCATGCACATTATAGGAAATTGAGTTCCTATTCGAGGTCTTGTTTGGACCTATGGATGGTGTATTTTTCTTTGCTGTAGCAACTGCCCCAGGGGCATTTTCATTTGGAAGTATTGACTAAAATACATATAAGAAATGCGAGAAGAGTCCAGCTGTTCTTTTTCCTTTGCTTTATTCCCCCATTTGATAATAATATCACTTGAAACAGACAGGAAACATAATCACCATCTGAAAACAAACTTTGGACTTTGATTTTAATAATACATTTAAATAGACACATTTCATACAAATAAATGGTTTATCTTTTTTATTTTTCAGGGGTTACCAGGGTGGTGAGGTAGTGCGTACTCGTAAAGATAAGTTCATTCATTTGTTTACCTAGCATTGATTGAGAGCCTGCTATATAGCTAGCTCGGTGTGGGGAGTTGGGGATTTAGGGTGAGCAACAGCCAGGGCCCCTGCTCTCTTGGAGACACTAGGAGTGTTGTACCCACGCAAGAGTCAACTTGATAAAACAAGACGGCTATCTGTCAACATGCGTAGGGTGGGTAGATGGAAGACTTATTCTAGGCAGATCTAGAGGGTAAAATTAGAGCTGGTGTGTAGATGTTATTAGGGGGGCAGACTTGAAGAGCTTAATATAAGGAAAATTTTGCTACTAAATAGAGCCCACCTGAAATGAAGAGGGCAGCACTGCTAACTAATTAGCTTCCCACTACTGGAAGCTTTTGAGCAGACGCTGACCAGCTCCACAGAATACAGTGAGGGGATTCCAGGCCTGAGGTAAGAGACTAAATCTCTCTCCTTCCTTCCAAATCGAATACCTGATGGGTCTCTCATTCAAACTGTTATCAAAATGGATGTAACTAGATCAGGAGTCAGCAATCTTGTTCTCTAAAGGGCCAGATAGTACATATTTCAGGCTTTGCAGGTCATACGGTCTCTGTTGCTGCCACTCCACTCTGCCTTGTAATGTGAGAGCAACCATGTAAATAGCACTCAGTCAAATGGGCGTGGCCGTGTTCCTATAGAACTTTATTTACAAAAACGGGTGGTGGGTGGATTCGGCTTATGGGCCATAGTTTGTGGACCTCTGGTTTAGATCTTTAATCACAGGTGCAAAGTTTTTCTAGAATATGAACCTGAACGGGAAAACAGTAAATGCTTTATAATCTTCAAATAGAGTCAAGTTGATATAACATACTTGCCTTAATAAAATCTCCAAATATGATGGGCCTGGTCAAAAAATATTCTAGGCCAATTGCAATCCCAAAATGTTTATCTATTCAAAAACAAAGTCAATTTTTAATATAATGATAAGCTTGAATGCAATATTTTATATACAGAATAATATCAGCTGTTACTTTGCTTTGAAGCCTTAATTAGTATAAATGAAACTGAGAGAAAGCCATGTTAACCATATCACTTTAGTTGATAATCCCCTGGATTTAAAATTAATAATAATATTCATAAATATTTTATTAAATAATAGATATTGAAAATGTATTTGATAAATAAAAGTAGTTTAGAAATATCCTGGCTTGTTATCAGACAAAATGCTGTTTCTCCTGCTTTCCCTCCTCTACTTAAAATTCTATACTGAATTAAAAATATTAACCTTTCCTAAATTTCAATAAAATGATTTTTATAATATTTCATACATTTTTATATGTTTGAATCATTGAAGAGAAAAACTTTTACTCATGAATGACTAAAATTCATTTGGCTTTACCTATATAAGCTCATTTTAATTTTCCTTTATAGAAACCAAATTGCTTTTCTATTAAAAAAAACGACTAAATGAAGATTGATACTTACTGGCCATTTCTGTCAAAATAACATGGAAATAGTGCTTATCTTCATTATTAATCAAACGATCGTGGAAGACCCTTTGACATTCATGACAAAAGAGTCTAAATATCTGTATTTCTTCTCTTATTGTTCCTGGATCGCACTGGAGGATACCTGTTTTTTAAGAAAAGGAAAAAAGGAAAATTCTGTATTTGTGGAATATCCAGTAATAGTTTAATTAACTAGAAAAAGCCTTAAGTCCAACTTTGTCCCCACACTACTAGAAATGGGTGCTTCCCCAGGGGATGTATACGTATAATAATCGTGACCTCATTTTTTGAAAGTAAAACTGGGACATTATCTGACAAAACTTTTTTCTTGCTCTGTGCAGTTTCTTTAACTGAACATAAGAAGTGGTCAGACTTCACAGAATAAGCAACGTTCATCTCGTTATTACTCTGGGTTGCGATACGTAAAGTGAGGAGTGTCACCTTTCTTTAATACATATATAGATACGTTCATTTAGCAACTTTTTCCCTCCTGACCTTTACACTGTTTTCAAAACACGTTTCCTCTCTTCTTCTTCCCCAATGTTCAGACCTCACCAAATGCCCCTGGTCCTTCTGGCTTCTACTCAAATTATTCTGAGCACTCTTTGTATTAATATAAATTGTAACTGAAAACACAGTTCTAATAATTTCAAGTTACAGCGAAAGCAGTGATGTATAGCAGTCCTGGAAGTGTTCATTCTCCACGGGGACCCTTCGCGTGGGGCTCCTCACACGTGCAGAGGGGTCAGGGAGTATCTACTAGGCACAGATACACACAACAGACAGGGTGCTCCGTACCACACAGTACGTGCCATCCATTGCTGCTTTGGAATAATAGAGAATTTCTATAGATAATGATGTCACATTTTTTTTGGCAGCTCGAATCGTGTGTGTGTGATATACACGTTTCTTGAAATTCTTAAAGTTTTAATTATTTTCAGCTAATATTTGTAGAAATAAGGGCATTTCTAGGACATTTTAATGAAATGTGGGGACAAGGGGAAAGATATTCAAAGTTGGAATTTCCTGGGTACTTTATGATATATCATTGTCAGAGATAACATGGATCTGAATTTTGAGGCTCAGAAATTATCTAAAAAATAGGAATAGAAAGACAATTGGGAAGGATGATAAATAAATGACTAGATTAGACAATGTCTGGGGACCAGGAAGTGAGTCCAAAGCAGTTCACAAAGGAAACAAAGCCACGTTCCAACGTTTTCTAGGAAAAGTGAGTTCATGAATCCCTGGACTAAACTGCTAAGCCAGGAGGGTGAAATTTTAGTGGAGGAGGAATACAAGTTATTGTGTCATCCTATGGCAGGGATGGTGTGCCAGCTTCAAGAGTCCCCGGGCTCTTGAAGGGGGAGGAAGGCTATGGGGCAGGAAAGAGAAAAGGGAGTAGCGGAGCCCTCAGAAGGAGAGTTGGAAAGAGCAGGAACCTGTGGTGATGACTGAGCGTTAGGGAGGGGCAGTCAGGGCGGTCAGGGTCCTTAAAGCCAAGCCTCAGCTCCGGCCATCGGCCATTATCTCCTAGTTCATTCCCAGCCTTGTTAATATGCAGCAGATGTCATCTCTGTTTGGCAATGAATTAGATTTTGATGAGGACAGAAAAGGGAGCCGGATTTCAGAGAGCCCAGTCATCGCTCTACATGGAAGTGCTCGATGGTTTTCACTTACCGCTATTTCATGGATATTTAAAATATATTTATATACTTTAGTTTTTTAAATATTTATTGAGAAAAGATATTAAGAGTGGTGTAGAACCAAGAGAACTGGATAGGGAATCAGCACTGGATGGGGACAGAGCAGATCACTGAGCAATTGAGTTGCTGTCCTTGTGCACAAAATAAGGTGAGGACTATGGAAAACAGTATGGAGATTTCTCAAAAAGTTAAAAATAGAAATACCCTATGACCCAGCCATCCCACTACTGGGTATCTATCCTAAGAACCTGAAATCAGCAATCCCAAGAGTCCCATGCACCCCTATTTTCATCGCAGCATTATTTACAATAGCCAAGATGTGGAACTAACCTAAATGCCCAGAAACTGATGATTGGATAAAGAAGATATGGTATATATACACAATGGAATACTACTCAGCCATAAAAAAGGACAAAACTGTTCCATTCGCATCAACATGGATGGACCTTGAGGGTATTATGTTAAGCGAAATAAGGCAGACAGAGAAAGACGAACTCTATATGACTCCACTTATAGGTGGAAGTTAACATATAGACAAGGAGAACTGATCGGTGGTTACCAGGGAAAAGGGGGGGTTGGGGGAGGGCACAAAGGGTGAAGTGGTGTACCCACAACATGACTGACAATAATGTAAACTGAAATCTCATAAGGTTGTAATCTATCATAATCTTAATTAAAAAAAAAGAAGGTGAGGACTTGGTCTAGGTACTGTAAAAACTTTCTTTTAGTTCTGACATTCTATGACGTTCATTCATTCAGCGCCAGGCATGATTCTAGGCACTGGGGATGCAGTGGTGCACTAAACAAACATCCCTGTGGAGCTAACACTCTATTGGGAGAGGCAGAGACATAAATATGTATGCAGATAATTATCTAGGAGAAGATTTCAGGCACTAAATGCTATGAAGGGACACAGAGAGGAAGAGGAGGAGGTGACATTGGAGCAGGGAAAGTGAGTCATGTGGACATCTGAGGTAAGAACATTCCAGGGGAAGTGTAGAGGCCCCTGGGTAGGCCTGATTTCAGGGCCAGCAGCGAGGTGGCAGCAGCAAGGAGGAAGGTGGTAGGCAATGAAGGCTGGGAGCCGCTGGGTCCAGATCACTCACAGCCTCCGTCCCACAGCAGGTGATGTGGAATGCAGCCCTGGGAGGATCTGAACAAGGGGTACCAACCTCCATGCGGAATGCAGATCTGGGTTTAAGGTGAGGAAAGTGGGCAGCCTGGAGGCAGGAGACCAGAGAGAGAGGAGGCTCTCACTGTTAGAAACCCCGGTGAGACCTGATGGTGGTTTGGGCTGGAGTGGTAGTGGATGGAGTGGTGAGAAATGGTTATATTTGGGATTCATTCTGAAGGTAAAGCCATCAGGGCTGTTGATGGATTGGATGGGAATCATCAAGGAAAGAGAACAATCAGGGAGGCTCCAAGGCTCGTGGCCAGAGCAAACAATGGTAGTCCCCTCAGCTGGGGCAGGGGTACACATGGCCAGCGAGGAGGGATAAAGCAAGAATTCAGTTTTGGGTGTGCCAAGTTTAAGTCCAACTGGATCTCTAAGTGAGCTCATTGAGAAGGGAGTTGGATATACAAATCAAACACTAAAGGAGAGAGTGAAGCTGGCGGTAGAGATTCGAGTATCATCTCTGAACAGATGGCATTTAACACCATAGAATTGACTGAGATTACAGAGGGAGTATGTGTAGGTAAAAAAGAGGACTGAAGACGGAGCCCTGGGCACCCCAACATTTTGAGGCATGGAAGAGGAGGGAAAGCCATCAAGAGAGAGGGAGCAGCAGCAGCCAGTGAGCGAGGAAGGAACCCAGGAGAGTGCGTGTCCTGAACACCACAGAGGGAAGGGTTTCAAGAGAGAAGGAGGAGAGAGTTGTTCCAAACACTGCTGAAAGGTTAAGGACCAGATGGACAACTGACCAGTGGGTTTGGCAAGATAGAGAGGTGAACTCGGAAAGAGCAGTTTAGTGCAGGGTCAAGTATAAAAGCTTGACTGGAGTATATTAAAGAGAGACCTGGAGCAAGTATGGAGACAGCGACGAGAGACCACTCTTTAAAGGGTCTTTCTAGAAAAAGCAGAGAAAATGGTGGGGAGGTAGCATCAGAGGGATAGGGGGCCTAAAGAAAATTATTTTTTCAGATGGGAGGGATTACAGCAGGTTTTTATGCTGTTAGCAGTGATCCAAAAGAAGAGGAAGCACTGACAATGCAGAAGAGAGACGGGAATTATAAAAGCGAAATCCTTGTGTAGGCAGGAGGGGATGGGATTCAGTGCCAGAGGGAGTACTGGCCGGTGACAGGAGCAGGCACAGCTCAGCCACTGCAGTGGGAGGGAAGGCCGATGCAGGTTGTCTGGGAGATTTGGAAGATGAGGCAGTTCTGGCTTGATTGCTTCTATTTTTTCCATGAAATAAGAAGACTGGTCATCAGCTGGGAGTGAGAAAGGGAGGGGATGCTGGCAGCTTGAGGGAAGCTGTGAAGCAGTCAGCCTGGGGTGGGGGTGGAGGGTGACTTGAACAGGGACACGTAAGGGGATTTCCAGGCAAGTCACAGACGCCCATGTACATCCAATTCTACTCAGCGGTTTGGGGGTAAGTGGAAATGAGGCGAGGGTGCAGGTCAGAGAATGAGGGTTCCGTACACTACCTTGCACACATTTGGATAAATCCCTCAAGTTAAAGACATAATGGGACTTGGCCGGTGTTGGCAGAAGATCAACACTCATTCTGTTATAAATCTCGACTGAGGCTTCCACAATGTTTGAGGCAGTTTGCTTTACAGCTGGTGGGAAGTCGCTCAGGAAGCCATTTAAGATGGCCTAGAACCAGAAACACAGTATGAGAAGGTTAGATTTTTCTTTCACCAACAATTTATCTTTCAAATAGTTTAGATTCGGTGGTACTTTTTCTAATAATAAGTAGAAAGCCAAATGCCAATGCAAGGACATCTGGGTGTTAAACTCGTGTTCATTTCAGAGTATGTTCTCAAGAATGGGCTCACTCCTGCTTCGTGTGATTCTCTGGTGACGCCTGAGCATCATTCCCATCTGACCAGTGAACTCAGCATGAACTTCCTCTCAAGAAACTTAGACTCCTGCTCGCCGTGGTCTAGAGGGTCTTCATGGAGTGCCCCAGCTCGTCTGGAAAGGAACTGAGGTCCTCGCTCTGATTTTTATGGGTGAACGACCAACAATTCCATAGACTTTCATCTTCACGTATATTCAAAGTGGGACTTACTCTTAACTCTGAACGCCCCAGCCTTCAGCTTCCCCATCTGAGTAGATGGCCCCACCCTCCGCTCAGATCAGGAACTTGGAAGTCTCTTTTGACACCTCCCACTGTCTTTCCTCCATGATCAATCTTGGACACACCACTTGAATCTGTCTGCTTGCCTTTGTTTCCCCTGACATCACTGCATTCCAGCCCCCGGTCTTTTTCATCTGGGCTTCTTCACTCCCTCCTTCACTCACTGGCCTCTCCATTTCTACTCCTGTCTCCCTCTGTCACCTTTAATCACGCAAATCAGGCACTGCACTCCCGTCAGTCCATGCTCTGTCCCCAGCCAGCCTCCTCACATTACCTTCTCTCCCTATCGTTCACTGTGTCCCAGCCACACTGGCTTTAACACTCCATGCTCTCTCCTCCCTCAGGGTCTCGCATATGCTGTTCCCCTCTCCCACTACCCGTTCCCACATGGCTGTCTGCTTGGCAGAGTCTTTCTCATCCTTTGTGTTTCAGGATACACGTCATCTCTTCAGAGAGGCCTTCCCTGACTGCCCAGTCTAAACTATATCTTCCCATCAGTCTCTGATCTTCTCATATATAACTTGCCACAACCTGAAAGTACATATCTATTAGCTAGCCCCTACCCCCAGTTGCTTGGGAAAATCATTATCAACTTTGAAATAGATAAAGTCCCATCACCATTACCTCATGGAGTTACTCATGGGAGAAGCCACCAGAATGTACATCAGCGCTTGCAAGTCAATCCTTGTGACTTTAGATTTGGGGCTCATAATGAGATATTTTGAAATGACCTGAAGTATTTGTTTTCAATGAACTTCCTGTATTTGTTTTAGCAGCATATGAAGACTGTCTATCTTTTGGAGGTGCCGCTTCCTGGGCCCTCAACATGAGTTTAACATTCTCCATATTGCCTTTATTTCAAGTAGAACCACTCCAGTATATATAAAATAAAAATTTTACTATGTATATTATATATACATTATATATATGAAAAAAATTAAAATTCCAGTCTGTTTATTCTCCACCACACAAATATACATACAGCTATGTATATAATAGTTCATTCATCTGTCTTTTGTTTTGTTTAAATGTTTTAATGGCCACAGGTATACTCCTAAAGTGTGAGGTGGCTAAAAAAGCTAATTCTTTTCTTTTTTCAAAGATTGGCACCTGAGCTAACATCTGTCGCCAATCTTCTTCTTCTTCTTTTTCTTCTTCTTCTTCTCCCCAAAGCTCCCCAGTAAATAGTTGTATATTTTAGTTGTGGGTCCTTCTAGTTGTGGCATGTGAGATGCTGCCTCAGCGTGGCCTGATGAGCAGTGCCACGTCCACGCCCAGGATCCGAACCTGTGAATCCCTGGGCCGCGGAAGCGGAGCGTGTGAACTCAGCCAGTTGGCCATGGGGCTGGCCCCATTCTTCTGTTTATCATCTGTCTCCATGGTGGAGGCTCCATGAGGACAGGGATGGCATCTGTTTTGTTTAAAGTGACATACCAATGTCTGGCACATGGTAAATGCTCAACAAATATTTCTTTAATGAATGAATGAAGGGCTACTAAACTGATGTTCATAAGTTAAAATTAGCATGTCATTATGTTTACTGAGGACCACAGCTATTTAAAGCTCTTCGCATCTTTGCAAGGCTCCTTCTAAGAATATACACAGAAGATAGAGCCAGAAATCCCCACAGTTTTGGGGAAGGATGCTTTGGCATTAGAATATTAATAGTATTTTCTGGAGTTGATCATGGTTTTCAATTACTGCTGTTATATCTTTCTAATTAGAAATTACATCTAATTCAGTGACAATATTATCAGTTTAATTTGCTGTGTTCTCTTTAGTTTATCCTTAGAGTGTATAAATGACACATATTTTTGGCATGCACTAAGATGTGCATGAATTGTGGTTCAGGGAAGAGTCACCTATAACCACACACAATCCAAGTCTGTGCAAACCACGGCCTGTCAGTGCTGTGCTCCCTCTTCATATGTGGCTGCTTAATTTACAACAGACTCTCAGAGCAAGTACAGTGATATTACTGATTGCTTTAGAACTAATACGTGATTAAAAACATTACATATATATATATATATATATATATATATATATATATATATATATACTATAAACATACTCATATATAGTACTTAGACTCATTGGGTTCTTTTATAAAGTAGAAATCACTTTATATATGTTCCTAACAACAAATTGAATGTAACTTATTGATTTTGCTTTCCTTCAATTCTCAGTCATCCCCAAATTCTTTCTCCTCCACACAATGACAAAGGACAGGAGGGTAGGCTTGGGCTTCCTGGGCCCTGTTAAGAAGGGTTGTGATTAAAAATGAAGTTTGGGACCCGTGGATTTAGAGTTAGTCCTTTTCTCCTACAAGTAAAATACCCTGTCTACTCTGGTAATGAGGAAAATACACTTCCCCACTGAATCTAGTCCAACCCAGTGGTCCCCAGAATCTCTTAGTTTTGCCTCATTTCATTTCCCTTCCCACACACAGCTCGTGGGAGTTTTAAATAATAGCCTCTAAGTTAGAGTGGGAAGAAACAGTTCCTGCCTGTTTTCAGCTGTGATGTACTTGCTGGGTGATGTTCCTGTGAGTGACACATTCCTGTGGACAAGACAATCCCACAGGCAGAGGGAGGAGGCTGAGGGTCAAGCCCAAGCTCATTTCTGGGATCCCAGACTCCACCTTTTCCTTCCCACCCAAGAAAGCATTTTGGAATGATTAGAAGGACATTTTTGTTGGGATAACTTTTCATTTGCTTTAATTTATTCAAATATGAAATAATTAGCAAATTCAGTACTTTATCCTCAGGTATAAGTTACTAGGGACCCCCCTCACGACTGCCACATCACAAAGTGTGTCGGGATAGCATGGTTGGGAATCTCTCACTTCAAAATATACACATAAAGGTTCTCCACAAAAAGGAGGGGAATTAAAAGTCTTCTAATTTCTGTGTTGGTCCCTGTTACCCACTTCATGTCTTGTTCTATATTTGGTACTTAATTATAGGAGATAAGCTTTCATCATTTCATACTCTAAAGTCCTCTCCAAGAGATTTTCAAAATGTGGCAGTTCTTATATATCATTTTGGCATCAGCTCCTAAACAACTTATTGGATCTACTTCAAATTTATTAAAAATAATTTCCCATGGATGTAAGCTATTTCAATATGAAAACTACTTTCCATGTACTAATGGTTGAGTACGTGCTGGCTCCGTCCTTTCTCTCCTCTAATAGGGCCTCATTGGAAGGAAACGCCGATGCTGGTGACTGCAGAGGTCACTCACTCCTGCGTCACTGGCCCCCTGGCTCCTGGGTGATTGCCACCAAAGTCGGCTTCTCCAGACCAGCCACCCTACTGTCTCATTCTACCTGTATGTCCACTTTACCATTTCCTGCCTCTGTGACTGCCTTCACACACGTACCGTCTTTTCCCAGGATCCAGTCTCCACTGTCAATTCCCATCCTCCAGAGCTCAGCTCACAATCTATCTCCTTTAAGCCGACTTTGCCGATTGGTTATGGCATGCTCGCTCCAGTCAAGCTGCTTCAAGTTCTCTCATCATTCATTTCAAATAATGACTCACTGATTGAACACTCTTACAGGGCAGGCACAGGTATTCTCCCCACTTTAGGGTGACGAAGTGGCCCCTTAAGGAAGTTCGTACAGGCGGGAGAGATATAGGTGGTCCTTTTTGTTGGAGGTGGTGGTACAGTGGAGGCAATGGTTTCTGAGTTAGGTGTGTTGAGCTTGAGCTTGTGGGGTATCGAGGGTTGTGTCTGGTGGGCAAGTGGACACACAGACCTGGAGGTCAGGAGGAGATGAGCATGGTGGCAAGGGCTAGGCGGTGGGTGAGATCTGCTGAGAACTGTATGTGAAGTGCTAAGAGGCAAGGGCCCAGGACACAGCCTTCCTTAAAGGTCGGGGCTGTGTTTTGACAATTTTTCTGCATCCCTAAAAGTATCTCTGAGACCACAGACACAGAAGGCACTGGTGCAAACGCCCATCAGCAATGGCCCAGATGCCCCTGTGCTTACCTGGTTTCTGCTCAGGAAAGGGACACATGGGCTCCCTAGAAACACAACAGACTGTTTTGATGGTGTTTTGACTGTGGGAGTCTTGGAACAAATATGTTTTCTTTTCCCCCCTTGCTTAAGTTTAAATCCACGCTCACCTGGAAAATCTGTTTCAGACTGTGCTCCGAGGGCATCGGGAGGCACAGCATACTGAAGTGTCTGATGAAGCGGGGGGTCACAGGGTTGCGGCCACCGCCTGGAGGTGCACACGCTGATACAATCGTCACGTCCTGTGTGGGGAGAAATCCACTTGGGTCACCCAGCAAAGAAAGAGATGAGCTCTCCCCACCCCAATGGCAGCAGTGAGAACCAATAGTCTTTGAGGACCTACCATATGCCAGCATTGTATTACGTTTTCCTACAAATTATCTGACTTAATCTTCACAACAAACTCAGATCGCTATTGTCATCCTTATTTTGTAGATGAAAAAATCAAGGCCCTGGATGGTCAAGTTGCCCAACCTCACTCAGCTAACTCATCTACCTTGTGTAAATGCTCCTATGTAAAAATTTAATCTTAAAAAATTATAAGAATTTGTATCTTAAGTTAAAATATATTCATTCAACAAATACTAAGTATAGTCAATCCTTGTTATTTGTGGTAGTTGTGTTCTATAAAGTTGTAGTAACGCTGAATTAACGCACACTGAATCACTGCTCCTAGGGGAGATATGGTGTTGGTTAGGTTCCTGCAAGCCTCTGGGCACAACATTTTCATCAACTGATCAACACATGACATTGCAGTTGCCTCTGGCCTTGCCTCTCCTCTAGCCCATCCCTCCCCTGCAGCCAAGGGATCTTTCAACAGCATTTCCTTCAGAGGCTCTCACAACTTAGAGGATAAATCCACATTCCATGTCATGGACCATGGCCCCCTTGGGCTGACCTCTGCATCTCATGCCACTTTGGTGCTCCCATTCCATACTGCTGTGGTGTTCTATATTCCCTGCTTCTGTGATACAAACTGCTGCCTTTCCTTGCTTTGCCATGCTCTGCCTGCAAAATCCTGTTCCGACATCACCTCCTCTGGGAAGGCCTCTCTCAGCCTCAACCCAGCCCCTACCCCTGCCTCCTTCTTGTCTCCCTCCACTCATAACCCTGCATTATAAATACATGTCCATCCATCCTTTGAAGCTGAGCCCTCCGGCAGGCAGGGTCTGTCTCACTTGTCCACAAATCTCCTGAATCAAGTGCAGCAAGAAAGACTGAATGAACAAAATTACATATAAGAAAGCGAAGCCATATGTTGTGGGCTGAATTGTATCCTTGTCCCCAATCAGGTCGAAGTTCTAACCCCTAGGAGTGACTGAATTTGGAGATATGGTCTTTAAAGAGGTAATTAAGTTAAAATGAGGTCATTAGGGTGGGCCCTAATCCAATAAGGCTGATGTCCTTATAAGAAGAGAAGATTTGGACATAGACGGGAACGGAAAGAATACACGGGGCGAAGACTTCCATCTGCAAGCAAAGGAGTGAGGACTCGGAAGAAACCAACCCTGCTGACATCTTGATCTCAGATTTCCACCCTCTAGAATTGTGAGAAAATAAATTTCTGTTGTTTAAGTCACTCAGTCTGGGGTACTTTGTTATGGCAACCCTAACAAGCCAATATTCCATATTTTCTTGCTGTTTAAATTTAAACATGCAGATTAATTTAAAACCTAAAGTAACCTGTATTTCTTTCCAAAAGAGTTTGCTTCTGTCATAAAATCCATGGAAATCTTGATACTGCCGAAGTAATTCAATTGGAGGCTGAGAGCCATAGCGATCCAGTCTGGGCATGTTTAAGTCATCAACAAAAATCACAACTCGTTTGTTTCCTGGTGCTCCTGGGGAAATAAAGTGAATTTAACCTAAGAATCATGATTTGCCCTTGGAAAATGTAAGACAAAACTTAGGTAGGTGTTTGGACTCAGTGAACACCTGTAGGTCATAATGAGCTCAGTTCTTCTCTCGTGAGTGAGGAGGGCCCCAGAGGAGTCCTGCCTCGAGGAGGAGAGACCTCCCTCTGGCCCCATCCAGCCCCTGCAGGGAGATGTGGACCTGGCCCACATGTCCACACTGTCAATTGGTCCCTCCCCTTCACTCTCAGAGGTGCAGGATGATGTGAGCTCTCCTGTTTGGTCTCGACCTTTCTCAATCCCAGACACACCCACTGTCTCCACCAACTGTGCAGCATGAGCATGGGCTGAGGAAGGCCATTTTCTTTTCACGGTAGGAAGCAGAAGAATACCAAACGTTTCCTTACATAAATGCCATCTCACCATTCTCTACAGGGAAAACAGGGCTGGATATTCAAAAGCATCCTTATCACATCAGGGAAATCCAGTTGACAGTGGAGCTGCACAATGCCATATTTAACTTAAAGAAAGTCAATATACACACTCCTCAGAAAAAAAGAATGAGTGATAACAGAGAAAAGAGAACAATGCAAGCAGAGGGGGTGACTCCACCCACTCTGGAGTCATTGACAATTCCAAAGGAACTGAGACAAACTCAGTGTCCCGTTCCATCTTCCAGTCCCTGGAAGCTAAGTAGCAGGCTAGGGAGTAGGGAGGGGGGAACTCGAAGAGAATGATTCATAACAATTTGGGCCCCCACCAGAAAGACTTGCATCCATTGCTTTGTGCCTACCTGAGCAGGAAAAAGAGCAGAGAGGGGACAGTGAAGCAGCTGATATCCCCACAGCTTGGTGCAGCAGGCCCTAATAGATGACGGACAACGTGGAAGGCAGCTGAGCTTGAGCTCTGGCTGTTCTCCACACAGGAGGGCTGTGAGCTTGGCAAGTGGACCCCAGTAGCAAGGACTGGGGGATGTACCCCTGGAGGGTGGGACTGAGTGGGGGCTGAGATCCTGATTCCCAACCTCAGGGAACCTTCTAGTGGGGAGGCCAATGCTTGTCCTGTGCACAACTCTTGTGGGAGCCCTTCAGAGAGCCTGCTCCTGGAAGCCTGCCACACAGAGAGATGGACAGTCAGTGCCAGCCAGATAAGCAGGGACGATCCACACAGAGACCCATCTAAATGCCAGGTAGGGAGAACTCTTGTCCTTTCCTTCTCTTCCCATCACAACACACCGGAGCTTCCTAGAGGGAGGGTGGGGAAGAGTAAAAGAGCACCCATGCCCCCTCCACCTCCAGCACCTCCAGCCACAAACCTGGCTTACGACAGAGGAGAGGAAGAGCTTTACATTGGGTATGAGATTGAAGCTTTACATTGGACCAGACTCAAAATAACTGCGAGTCACGCTATTTATCTAAGCAGTTAATAAGGGAGCGTGAGGGGGACCCCACAGAATCTGGCTGAGAGCACCGACTGAAGGAAAAACCAAAACAGTTTCAAGCTTATTCCCCGCTGGGTTCTGATAACTCAAGCACCAGATATAAAAAGGTTTGTCTGTCTGTTTGTTTTTAAATAAAGTGAATTCAAGGCAGAGTTGAAGGTAGAGCATGGGTGGAGAGAGGGAGAGCCACGGAGGGATGGAGACTGAGGATGTTCTGGGTGACCGGTGACACTAGAAATAAACTACTTGCTTGCTAACAATAAGATATCTAGATGTATAGCACAGAAAAAAATACTGTTAACAAAATCAGCTTTACAAATAAATTAAGTAAAAAAAGAATCCCGTTGTAATTTTATTACATGTACTGTTTTTGTGATTTATTAGCTTATTAATAAACAATTTGTGTGAGAGAAATGAAAATAATTCTTACCTAGAATATTTTTTCTTTTTCTTTCCAGTTTTGACTCAATGATCTCTTGTGTTCTTGCAGATGAAGTTTGAGCAGAAAAATTTAAATAAACAGGAACATAGCCAGCTGATTGTTGAATTTTATTTAGCAATCCTTTTGCAATAACAGACTTTAAATTAAAAAAATGTTAATTAACTTCACATTCAATATATATCTTTCGGTTGACTATCTCAGTAATAATCCAGTACAATGAGTAAAACACAGGATCAAGGGGCCAGGCCGGTGGTGTAGTGGTTAAGTTTACACGCTCTACTTAGGCGGTGCAGGGTTTGCGGGTTTGGATCCAGAAAGCAGACCTACACACCGCTTGTCAAGCCATGCTGTGGCAGCACCCCCACACACAAAACAGAGGAAGACTGGCACAGATGTTAGCTCAGTGACGATCTTCCTCACCAAAAAAAACACCCAAAGCGACAACAATAACAACAACAAAACAGGATCAAAGGAGAGAGGTTAAAGCCAGATTGAAACGTCTGCCTTTCTCTTCCTGGAGATTCCATTTAATTATATTTATCAGAGCCAAAGACATATTCTAATCACCTCTATCTCAGCAAAAAGTTTTTATCTCAAGTTTCAAACCAAAATCCATCTTGGGTACTATTCAAGTCAATTTGATAGCAAGAGTCACAGAAGGACTCAAAATTTTTTTAGAAGTAATTTAGAGGGGGAAACAGCGAATCTCCATTTATGTAGACTCCCCTAAAACCAAGAAGACCAAACAATCAGCATTTCCCCTAGACTTTTTTCAAACACCATTGCTGCGTCAGGTAGAAATAAATGGGCGGGAGGGGACATACTTCACCAACAGTCTCTTGGGGACACAAACTGCATTGGCCAATTCCCATCCTAACCTGTGCAGTGGCAGCCCCAGAAACTCCAAGGGATACAACACAAAAGCCCCCAAAAACAAAACTTTCGTCCACAGGGTTCTCTGGTTTATGTGATATTGACACCAAGGATTTATTCAGAAACTGGTAAACTTTGGAGTAATTCCCAAGATTGATATAGATTCAGCATAGTTACGTTCTTCCTGGAAAAGATGATCAAAATTCAAAAGAATTTCCCCTGAGAGGCAATGTATTATCTCTGAGGCTTACAATCCTCAATCCGTCATGCCCTCATTGGACAGACCCTCTTGTTTGATGTAGGTTTCCTACCTTGCCAACTCCAGTTATTCCGGTAAACAACACTGAATGCTTGACTGCCAGTAGTTTTTCCATTAGATACCCAAAGCGCACGGTGTCAGTTGTGGGGACGAGCATTTCAAAAAATGGAACCTCTCGGCTGTACTTGAAGGTGGGTATAATTCGTTCCCAGGGATCCAGCCTTTTGGTGTCGAAGTCCATGTGAATGCTCCACAGATCGCCAGAACTGGGAAGCTAAAGCATAAAATAAAACTCCACTTTCAATAGGATTGACACACGCAATAGAAATATTCACACAGAAACAAAGGCAGTCATAGAAGATGAAAGGATTTGGATTTTTTTTCTTTGTAGAGAACAAGTTGTTTAGGTATCAGAGTAATTTTTTAAGCACAGTCATGCACCACAATGAATGAAAAAAATCTGATATATTGATTATATTAAAACCCCATGTTAGAATTGTATAGCATTTTCAATTCAATTCAACATTCAGGGGCTTACTCCATGCCAAATACTGTGCTTAGTGCTGGGAGCAGATGCTGAATGAGATCCAGCCTCTGCCTTCAACGACCTTAAAATTCACATGGCAACACAAGGACATCAGTTAATATACATGGAGAAATAAGGGTTCTAAAGGACTTCAGTACAATCACAAAGGAGGGATGGCTCATTTCTACTTGGAGGGGAGTTGTGGTGGTGGCTGGAGATTTAGGAAGGTTTTTAAGGGGTAGTGATGCCACAGTTCAGACTTGAAAAACAAGCAAGAGTCAGATGGGCAAAGAAGGGATGCGATGGGGATGAGGAAGAAAGGATCAGGGTTTAGGCTCAGAAAACAGGTTGGGAAGGCTGGAGCCATGGAAAGTGTCATGCATGCTGGGAACTATGAGAACTATGAATTACAGTGAGAGATGAATCTGGGAATACAGACTGGCACTAGGTTATGAAAAGCCCCATTTATTAAAGTAAAGAGTTTGGAGTAAGAGATAAGTGAAGAATTCTAAGTAGGTGGGTGACATGATTAGACTGCATTTCAGAAGGTTCAATCTGGCAGCTATATAGAGCAGTGGTATTTCAAGCTTATTTGACAGTGATTCTTAATAAGAAATCCATTTGACATGGTGGCCTAGTACTTACATATATATGTGTATGTACAAATATGTATAATATTTACCCCTATTATCTGTAATCACTCCATTTTCTAGTCTATTCTTTTTTCTTTCTTTCTTTCTTTTTGTTTTTGCTGAGGAAGATTGGCCCAGAGCTAACATCTGTTGCCAATCCTCCTCTATTTTGTATGTGGGTTACCACCCGATGAGTGGTGTAGGTCCATGCCTGGGAACCAAACCCGGGCCTCCCAAAGCAGAGTGTACTTAACTTAACCACTAGGCCATGGGGCTGGCCCTCAACTTTTAAAATGTTTCAGGGACTGGCCTGGTGGCACAGCAGTTAAGTGTGCACATTCTGCTTTGGCGGCCCAGGGCTCGCCGGTTCAGATCCTGGGTGTGGACATGGCACTGCTTGGCAAGCCATGCTGTGGTAAGTATCCCACATAGAAAGTAGAGGAAGATGGGCATGGATGTTAGCTCAGGACCTCAGGGCCAGCAAAAAGGACCTCAGCAAAAAGAGGAGGATTGGCAGCAGATATTAGCTCAGGGCTAATCTTCCTCAAAAAAAAAAAAAAGTTTGAGTTATAACGCTTTTTGTCAGATTTTAAGAATCCAGTTTGAAGTTTTTACATACGTAAATTTCAATGTAACCACCCTTGGATCATGAAATAGAATAGATCATGTCCAGCACCTCAGAAAGCTCACTTCCTCCCCTTCCCTGTCAATACCAGCCACACATGCATCCTCCTCTGAGGTAAGTCACTAGTCTACCTGTCTGGTCTCTTTGTCCACCCTTGTGCTAATACCACACTCTCCTAATTATTGTTGCTTTATAGTCTTGAATTCTTGAAGTCATGTAGTTTAAGTCCTCCAAATTTGTTCTCCTTCTTTAAGACTCTCTTGGCTATTATAGGTGCCTTACATTTTCATGTAAATTTTTTAATGGGATTGTCAATTTCCATAAAAATCTATTGGGATTTTGTGATTGGAATTGTCTTGAATTTTCAGAATATACTGGGGAGAACTGACATCTTAATAACATTGAGTATTCTAATTTATGAACATAGTATATCTCTCCTTTTATTTAGATCTTTTAAAATTTCTCTCAGCAATGCTTTGTAGTGTAGAAGTCTTTCACATCTTTCATTAGATTTATTCCTAAGTATTTGATATTTTGTTACTATCATAATGGTATTGGTTTAAAATTTTATTTTTTGACTTTTTGTGGATCTTGTATCTAATGGCCTTGCTACTTTTTTTTTTGTAAAGATTTTATTTTTTTCCTTTTTCTCCCCAAAGCCCCCCAGTACATAGTTGTATATTCTTCGTTGTGGGTCCTTCCAGTTGTGGCATGTGGGACGCTGCCTCAGCGTGGTTTGATGAGCAGTGCCATGTCCGCGCCCAGGATGTGAACTGACGAAACACTGGGCCGCCTGCAGCGGAGTGCGCAACCTTAACCACTCAGCCACTGGGCAAGCCCCATGGCCTTGCTACTTTACTTATTAATTCTAATCATTTTTTTGTAGATTCTTTAGGATTTTCTACCTATTCAGTTGTGTTTCCTGCAAAGAATGACAGTTTTATTTCTTTCTTTCCAAAGTTTGTTTTATTTCTTTTTCTTGCCTTATTGCACTAGCTAGATCTCCAATATAATGTCGACTAAAAGTTGTGATAGTGGCTATTTTATTTTTAAAAACTGAATTCTAACTCTTTCAACTGATTTCATGACCAATTAATAGATTGTAACCTGTAATTAAAAAAAAACACTTATCTAGAGGTGAGTTAGACAGGACTGGAACCACGGCAAGGGAATAATAAATAGGGTATTTTAACACACCAGAAAACAAATGAAAAGAACGTGAGTTATCCAGAGGTAATGAGGACAAAGAGAAGAGGACATATTTGTAAAAAAATAATTAAAAGAAAAAATTCACTCAACTTAGTGTTTCATTGGCTATGGGAAGGTTAGTAAAGAAGGAAGACTCTATAACAGTCATTGGGTTCTAGCTAGTACTGGGTGGCTGTAAGACCATAAATTGAGACAAGGAATACAAATCCAACAGGCTATTCATTTGGGATTTGCAGACAGAAGTAGGAATCCACTTTCTCATCTGGACTCTCTCCTGTTATCCAAGCAGCATTACCACTGCCAGGACAGGGGCTGGCACTATCCTGCTAAATATCCTCTGGTCATAATCCATCAATAGCTTCTCATTGTGCCCAAAGGGAAAAGCCAAAGTCCTTACAATGGCCCATAAGGCCCTACATGTTTTGCACCCCTGCTATCTCTCTGACCTCATCTCTTACTACACTCTCACTTGGTCATTCTGCTCTGACCTCACCAGCTTCCTTGCTGTTTCTCAAAATTGCCAAGCAATTATTTATTGAGTAAAGGCCTTTGCTTTTCTTCCTGACTGAAATGTTTTCCCCCTCAATAATCACTAGCTCTTTGACTTTCTTCAGGATGCTGTACAAATTTGACCTTATTAACAGAGTTTTCCTGACTACCATATATGAAGTAGTACCCCACTGTACCTTGGCTCTCCCTATCATCCTTACCCTGCTTTATTTTTCTCCCTAGGACTTACTGCCACCTGATATATTGTATATTTGTTTACTGCTGACTCCCCTCAATGTGATGTAAGAACAGTGAGATTAAGGACTTTAGTTACTTGCTTTAGTCCCAGTATCCAGAAGGGTGCCTACCATGTAACCAGTTTTCAGTAAATATTTGTTGAATTGAAAACTGAATATTTGCTCTGGGCCATCTCCTACTGCCCTTTATGACCCCAGATCATTTCCCTTGACCCAGAGGAGTCTGTCTCTCTGTCTCAGATTCCCAATGGTCCTGTTCTGGTCCATCCTGTCCAATTATGATACAATCATTTTGAAGATCCAGCAGAGTTTCATATCTACTAGAAGGTCCTCATCCATAGGGCTTAGCTTCTTGACTTCAGGAATTTCTTTTCTTTTGGCAACTTTTTGTTTTGATATAATTTAAAACTTGCAGAAAGGTTAAAAGAATGGTACAAAGACCTCCCATATATTCTTTACCTTTATTAACTGTTCACATTTTGCCCCATTTGCTTTGCTATCTTTCTCTCACTCTATGAGAGTCAGTTGCATACGCTATTCCACCTTACCCTAAACACTTAAGTGCGTGCTTCCTAAAAAACAAGGATATTTTCTTATATAACTACAGTAAAATAATCAAAATCAGGGAATTGAATACTGATATAATGTTATTATCCAATTTACATTCCATATTCAAATATTGCCAATAGTTTTAATAATGTCATTTTAGCTATATTTTTCCTGGTCTAGGATCCAACCTAGGATATTGCATTGCATTTACTTATATCTGTTTAGTCTCTTCATCTGGAAAAGTGCCTCAGCTTTCCCCCATGACAGACATTGTTGAAGAATACAGGCCAGTAAATTTTGTAGAAAGCTCATCAGTTCGGGTATTCCAGGTGTGTCCTCATAATTAGGTTACACATTTTTTAAAGGAATACTTCAGAAGCAAGGGTGTATCCTTCTCACTGCACCATATCAGGAGGCACAGGTTTGTCCTAATATTGATGATGTTAAATTGATCGCTTAGTTAAGGTGATGTCTGCAGTTTTCTTTACTGTAATGATACTATTTTTCTCTTTGTAATTAATCAGTAATTTGTAGGAGATGCTTTGAAACTATGTAAATATTGTTTCTCATCAAACCTTCACCCACTAGTTTTAGCATCCACTGATGATTCCTGCTTGGATCAATTATTACTACAATGGTTGCAGAGTAATGACTGTCTAACACCATCATTTCTCCTATACAGATTAGTTGGTATTCTACTGTAAGGAAGAGATCATTCTTCTCCTCTATTTATTTATTCACATATATTTTGATTATCAGTATAGATTCATAGATTTTCATTTCATTCAAGGCTTATAATCCTGTACTATTGTTATTTATTTTGATGCTCAAATCTGCCCAGATTTGGCCAGTGGGAATCCCTTCAAATTAGCCCCTGTGTTCTTTTGACATGTGTCATCATTCTCCAAGCACTTCTTTATTATCTGACATAAGAAGATGCTCTAGGCTCATCTTGCACTTTTCCTGCCCCAGTCCCGGAATCAGCTATGTCAATATGAAGCTTTAGTTCCTTTTCATGGAGAGTAGTATTTAGACATTGGCATACTAGGCATGCTCATTGCTGCTGGGGTGTCATTTCTTCTAGTTCCTCTCACCACGCGGTTCCTCCAGGAACACACAGTGCATTCTAATCTTTCTCCTTCCACACTTGCAGATCCCTTCTTTAACAGTGAGAAACCTGGTTGCTATTGTCCTCAATATATTTATTCATTTGCTCAATCTTAGAAGGTATAGAGAGTAGTTTCATAATTGCCAAACTATAACACTGTGAAGAAATAAATTTACTAGCTAGAATTCAATATTCATTTATAGTAGGGAGTTTTTATATACTTTTACACCATTCTCTCTTCATATGGCTGGAAGAGGACTCCTAAAAATTTTAGTACCATAAATGTTATCTATGGTTTAAAAAAGTGAGTAATTTTAGAAACCCTTTTAGTGAAGAATTTATATTTAAAGAACTAAAGCTTTTAAAATTTTAGTCTTGAAATTGAATTTTAATGACTCAGAGTGATTATGTTAAAGTTAAAATTAAAATTATTTGGCTCTTACCCTGGCATCAGGATTATCATCAAATTGTGTTCTAATAAATGTATCGAAAGAATCCCAGTAGTTTTCAGTTAGATTTCCACCCAAAGACCATAAATAACAGAATACAAAAGTCTGACACAGTACAGTGTTCAGTTTTGTT
Organism: Equus caballus; assembly: GCF_041296265.1. Taxonomy (NCBI): domain Eukaryota; kingdom Metazoa; phylum Chordata; class Mammalia; order Perissodactyla; family Equidae; genus Equus; species Equus caballus. Next base: position 35,205,991 of record NC_091698.1, read on the forward strand.
TGCTCCTGAAAGAACAAAGAGAAAGAATTTTAATATCTTATATGTTAACCAAATTGCAAAGTCTAAGGACTGTTTTCTTTTGTTCAGACTCCTGCGTTTTTAAAAGGGCACAGGGTATGTTTCTCCTACTTCATTCAATGGTTCACAGAGTGACGTTGTATAGCAGTCCATGTTTAAATACTCCGATGAGAAAATGAATGGCAAGAAGTAGGCAGAAAAAAAGCTCAAGGCTGTCTTTCAACTGACTATTATAACTTTGTTTATGCTGCATGAACAGATTTAAGCAGCTACTAGATAGACACATATTGGGAATGTGTTGGAGACTGTAAGGGAATTTAAATATGAGTAGGGGAGTAAACTATAGGCTCTCTAAAATTCCTTCCAACTTTAAGACTCTATGAATCTACACAGTCATTTGTCCTCCAAAAAATTACTTTGAAAATCAGATGATCCTATTACACAAAATTTAGAGTTATTTATTTGCAATGCATCTACAATGATCTCATTTTCCTAGCTTCATAGGAGTAAGAAAACTCTTCATACCATTATCAAATTAACTCCATCTTTCCCAAGTATCAAAGACTCCAGCAAGCAACAGAGGGTAGTAACTTTGCTGATGTCCACTTGTGGGATTGCTTGGCTGCATTTTTTATTGATAAAATTTAAACCATCATCAACATAACGCTGGAAAAGATTCAATATATATTCTCGGGTTTCTTCACTCAGCTGAAAATGAAACAAAGAATATTTTAACAAGACCAGGTGAAATATATAATTAAGTTTAGAAACAAGTTAGTTCAAACACATATTGCAATATATCCTGTGACTTTTACACTAAAGCATGTAGCACCACAGATATGAAACAAATTAAACTTAAAAAAAACTTTCCATGACTTGGAAGGGACACACGGGAGATTCTGGGTAGCTGATAATGTCTTACATCTTGATTTGGTAATGGGTACACAGATGTTTCTTTTATAATCATTTGTTAAATTGTCAATATATATTTCATGCTCTTCTATATTGATGATATCTCTCACAATCAAGAACAATGAAAAAGAACAACTATAAAAAGAAACATTTAAAACATCTTTGTAAGGTAAGGAATAATTCCCAAAGATTTTAAAAAGAATGTAGCCCCTCTCACCACCCCTATTCAACATTGTACTGGAAGTCTTAGCTAATGCGATAGGACAATAAAAGGAAATAAAAAGTATAGAGATTGGGAAGGAAGAAAAAAATTGTCTTTGTTTATAGGTAACATGATTGTCTATGTAGAAAATCCCAAAGAACTGACAAAAAATTTCTAGAACTAATAAGTAGTTATAGCAAGGTTGCAGGATACAAGGTTAATATGCAGAAGTCAATTGCTTTCTTATATACCAGCATAAGTAGAATTTGAAATTAAAAATGCAACACCATTTACATTAGCATAAAAAAAGAGAAATACGGGGCTGGCCCCGTGGCCGAGTGGTTAGGTTCGTGCGCTCCGCTGCAGGCAGCCCAGTGTTTCGTTAGTTCGAATCCTGGGCGCGGACATGGCACTGCTCATCAGACCACGCTGAGGCAGCGTCCCACATGCCACAACTAGAAGAACCCACAACAAAGAATACACAACTATGTACCGGGGGGCTTTGGGGAGAAAAAGGAAAAAATAAAAATCTGTCAAAAAAAAAAAAAAAAAAAGAGAAATACTTCGGTATAATTGTAACAAAATATGTACAAGATCTACATGAGAAAAACTATAAGATTCTGATGAAAGAAACCAAACAAGAGCTAAATAAATGGAGGGATATTCCATGTGCATGGATAGGAAGACCCAATATTGTTAAGATGTCAGTTCTTCCTAATTTGATCTATCGATTCAATGCAATCTGAGTCAAAATATCAGCAGCTTACTTTGTGGATATCAACAAACTGATTCTGAAGTTTATATGGAGAGGGAAAAGACTTAGAATACTGAACACAACATTGAAGACGAACAGAGTTGGAGGACTGATACGATCTGACTTCAAGACTTACGGTGAAGCTACTGTAATCAAGACAGCATAGTTTTGGAAAAAGAACAGACAAATCAATGGAACAGAATAAAGAACGCAGAAATAGACCTATACAAATATAGTCAATTGATCTTTTGACAAATAGTGCTGGAACTGGACATCCACACGCAAAGAGAAAAAACAAAAAAGAAAGAAGAATCTAGACACTGATAGGCAGAAAAAAAACCAGATAAAAAAGAAAACAGAATCTTGACACCAATCTTACACCTTTCTCAAAAATTACCTCAGAATGGATCATAGACCTAAATGTAAAATGCAAAACCATGAAACTTCTAGAAGATAACGAGGAGAAAATCTAGGTGACATTAGGTTTGAGAATGAGTTTTTACATACAACACCAAAAGCACAACCCATGACAGAAAAATTGATAATTCATTAAAATTAAAAACTTATGCTCTGTGAGAGATATTGTTGAGAATGAAAAAACAAGCCAGACTGGGAGAAAATCTTTGCAAAATACATGTCTGATAAAGAACTTGTATCCAGAATATACAAAAAACTCTTAAAATTCAACAATAAGAAAACAAACAACCCAACAAAAAGTGGGCAAAAGATTTGAACAGACACCTCATCAAAGAAGATATACAGATGGTAGGGCTGGCCTGGTGGTGTAGCAGTTAAGTTTGCTCATTCTGCTTTGGTGGCCTGGGGTCTGCTGGTTTGGATCCCAGGCGTGTACCTACGCACTGCTTATCAAGCCATGCTGTGGTAGGCATCCCACATACAAAGTAGAGGAAGAGGGGCACAGATGTTAGCTCAGGGCTAATCTTCCTCAAAAAAGAAAAAAAAAGATTTACAGATGGCAAATAAGCATATGAAAAGACACTCAACACTATATATTAGAGAACTGCACATTTAAACAACAAAATACCACTACACACTTACTAGAATGGCTAAAATCGAAAACACCAACATCACCAAATGCTGGTGAGGATGTTGGAGCAACAAGAATTCTCATTCATTGTTGGTGGGAATACAAAATGGTACAGCTACTTTCGAAGACAGACTGGCAGTCTCTTACAAAGTTGAGCATAGTTTTAACATATGATCCAGCAATCGTACTCCTGGATATTTACCAAAACGAGTTGAAAACTTACATCCGCTCAAAAACCTGCACGTGCATGTTTATAGGAGCTTTGTTTATGATTGCTAAAAACTTGGAAGCTTTGAGATGTCTTTCAGTATGTGAATCCATACAATGGAATATTATCCAGCACCAAAAAGAAATGAGTTATCAAGCCACAGAAAGACACGGAGGAAACTTAAATGCATATTACTAAGTGAAAGAAGCCAATCTGAAAAAGCTACATACTGTGTGATTTCAACTATATGACATCCTGGAAAAGTAAAACTATGAAGACAGTAAAAATATCAGTGGTTGCCAGGGGTTGGGAAGGAATGTGGATGAATGAATAAGCAGAGCACAGATTTTTACGTCAGTGAAAGTGTTCTATATGACACTATAAGGATGGATACATGATATTATGCTGTTGTCAAAACCCATAGAACTGTATAAGGCAAAGAGTGAACCCTAATGTAAACTATGGACTTCAGTTAATAAGAATGTATCAATATTGTTTGATCAATTTTAACAAATGCACCACACCAATGAAAGAGGTTAATCATAGAGGAAAGCATATTTGGAGGAGGGGGACTATATGATAACTCTATATACTTTCTGTTTTAAATTTTTCTATAAACCTAAAACTGCTCTAAATAATAAAGTCTAATAATGAAAAAAAGTGAATTCAGGAAGGTTTAAAATCCATAAATCTTATGGTATCCCATGATAAATTCTCAATTCTGAGAATTATTTCCTTTAATAAGGTACTGTAAGAATAGACTACAATATTCTTAAAATGATGCCTAAGAATGAAGAAAACAATAGTTTTCTGACTCATCTTTGGAGGGGGAGAGGCAGAAAGAAGATGGATTTCTTGGAGTGGGGACTGGGATGGGTGAAACACTTTAAAAGATTGCTTATTAAGCTAAGGTAAAGAGAAATCCTATTTTAGGATGGAGAGGGTACAGAAGACAATATGGAACTGAGTTATTCTGAGTAATAATGTAATAGCTTTCCTTCTTTGGGTGGAATAGTACCTCTGAGGTTAGAATGTGTCTTGGGTCACGGACCTAAGATTGCGTGGGAGGTAAACTGGTTTTCTCTTCTCTCTGGCTCTCAGAGGTATAAGGGGCTCCTAAAATCTAAAAACAATGACAGTTAGTGCCTGGTTTTATATGTTCTTTTCCTTCTTTGTGATTCCCTCTCATTATCCCAAGTCTTTTTTTTTTTTTAATGCCCCAGCCTGTTCTACCTGTGTGTTGGGGGACTCAAGGAAGTGGTTTGTGTTTGTAATTGAGAGGAACCAGTTTGGGAAGAAGCCAGGCAGGACAGACAGCAACCAGAGGGACTAGGTACACAGGCAGGCAGGCTGAGGTAACAAGTAATGAGGACAGATTTAGGGATCATATAAACATTCCTGGAGGATCCCAAGAATTCTTATGGGGAGAGTCTAGGTACAATGCTGTAATTCCCTCAAACAAGCACAATGAGGCTTGTTGCTATGTGGGCACTCAAGAGCAGTGTGAGCCCTGACAGATGGAGATATGGTGGGAGTATCTAGTTGCACTTACTTTTTTAGAAATACCTTTCATCCAGGTTTTAACATAAGGCATCCATTTCAGTTCTTCAGGATCCACAAACACCATTCCACATCTACTGACTGTTGCAGGAGAGGCAACCTTTAGATCTTGCACCTAAAATTGAAGAAAGTTGAACAGGAAATAGCTAATGATACTTCCTTATTCCTCCAACCTCAATGTTAATGAATTACACGTTTAAAGTTTAAGTTAACACTGAAAGACTTTACATGGAAGAGAATGGGAGAGCTGCAAGTAATCAGAAATGGAGAAGGAAAGTCAAGTGAGTCATAAAGTGAAAAAAACCCCTTGAGTACAGGAAGATACATCAAATCTTTATGGGAAAGTATAGGTATTTCTTTTTCCTTCTCTTTGTTTTTCTCTTTTTTCCTTTTTCATTCTTGTATCCAATACATAGCACATAGTAGGCATTCAGGCAGTGTTTGATGAATGAATACAGCAGGGGTGGTATCTTCCATAATATTTTGTAGATGAATTTGGTCCACATTCTTCTTCCAATCCCTTCACCAAATACTCATACCATAGAGGGATAATTTGTTCATATTAAAAAATTATTTTTTGAACTTATAAAGCATTTAAAATCATTTGAAGTCACCATTATATATATTAACCACATCCAAAGGAAAAGAAACAAGTGCTGGGGAAGCCAGCATTTATTGTATTTCCTGTTTATAGTGAGACAGGAACATCTGAGAGACTTTGGTTGTCAGGACGGACAGTCTATTACAAAAGGACAATTTGATAAGTATTTAGTATGCAAACAAAACACCATAGTAGGCCTTACAGATAGCAATGATACATCAATAAGAGAAAAAAAATTAATGATGTTATGCCAATCTAACGAATGACTTCACGCCACAGTAAGGAATATAACATTTACCTCAAAAAGCATGTGGATTTGAGGTGTGAGTTTAATCCTCTCACTGTTAGCCAGGCAAAGCATCTTGTTATCATCCAACACCGTATTCATATTTTCAATCCAAAGAGCATCTACTGGCCCATCACTGATGATCCATTTATGGTCTTCTGAAGTATCATTCACAGCTGCTCGGACACTTAGTGCCATCAAACCATCTTTCCACTCCAAGGTTATGTTATTAACTTCGCCATATAATTCACCCATTGTAATTGATTTAGGATTAAGAACATATGTTTTAACTGGTTGGTAAAAGGGATTTTCTATACCAAGTTTTTGCAAATTCCCCAAAGTTTCTGCTAGTATTTGGTAAACTGTGGTCTTGCCACCTCCTGTTGGCCCGACTAACATAACACCATGCCTTACCAGCATAGTTTCATAGAACTGTATCACTTTTTTAACCATACATGTCTCAGGCTGAAGATTTTGTCCATTCATGACATCTATGATTGTTGACTGCAATATACCATAATCATGTTCTGGAATTTGGACTCCAGGAAAAAGGTCAGATATGATTCCACTGAAAAAACAAAAATAAAATCAATTAGGAACTGCTGGTCACTGATATTTTCCCATATTTGTACAATTGATTAAACATTATTATGAGTCTTATTTTTCTCATTGATCTTTTCTTCTGAACATGCACAGTACTAGTCTGTCCTATGTGTTACACCAGAATCTATCTTTCTCTGATACTGTATGATTTTGTTTGTTTCTTTTACAGTAGACCAATGTTCTTAAGTATATTGGGAGCATCTTGAGGTAAGGAATATCTCTTATGTTTTTGTATTGTTCACAGTATGTGGCATAGTACCAAACATATAGGAAGTGATGAATTTATCCGTCTATTTTAAAAGTTATATTTATATATCTCAACTTTTTCCAAAAGGATTTATGTGTGCTTATAACTATATATGGATATTCAAAAAAATAAGATGGAAATAGAAGTAGAAAACTAGTACTACGTAAAAAAGGGAGTAAGGGGGAAATTGACTGTTTCTGTGGGGAACAATTAATATGGGATGTTTCTATTGATAAAAAGGAAGCTAAATCCTACCTCACGCTATATACACAAATGCATTTGAGATGTAGTAAAGACCTTAACATAAAATGGCAACAAAAGTACCAGATGAAAATCTAACGGATGAATTTTACAACACTGTAGTAGGACAGTCTGTCTAGGAAAGACAAGAAATCTACAACTGTAAAAAAAAGTTAATAAAGCGAAAAAATAAAAACAAGCAAAAAGCGAAGTTTTGTGAGAAAAAAGGCTTTATACATAAACTTAAAGATTGAATGACAGAGAAATATTTCCAATTTTTATATCAGATAGTTTATGAGTTCCTACAAATCAATAAGAAAAAGAGTACCACAGAAAAATGCTCCAAGAATACTATCATAAATGAGTAATGAGCACAAGAAATGATGCCCAATGATACTAATAGTTAAAGAAATGCACCTTAAAATAGGCTATCACTTTTGGGCATTTTCATAAAACCATTATATAAATGTAAAATGTCTTTGGAGGACATCTTGATAGAATCCATCTAAATTAAAAATGTCCATACCCTATGACCTAGGGAACTTACTTCTTAGAATCTCACTTACAGAAATATCATAAGTGTGCAAAGATAAATGATTAGGAATTTTCATCATTGTGTTCTGCCAAAAGGGAGCAGACAAATGTTCTGGAAAACAGTGGCTCTGATAGAGGATGAAGGCAAAAGGAATCCCCAGTACAGACATAAATGGACATCCCAGGATGACTGTTGTGCACCAGGGATAATGAGCAACCAGTCCAGATTAGAGCAGCAGGACAGGAGGCTCCAAGGAGGCAAATTCATTAGAATATTTTGCATAATTGACATTTTTTTTTTAGGAGATTTACACCCTGGCAAAATTTGGAAATGAATTAGTGATAGTTTTATAGGAAAGTAGGTAAACAATTAAAAAATAAAAACTAAGTATTAATAAATGCAGGGAAAATTAAAAGCTAGATAATTTAATAAGGGAAACAGCTCAGCTGTGGATAATATTTATATAGTTATAATAAATGATGGAAACCCTGGATATTTATCTCAAGTTATTTTGAAATATGACTATACAGAGAGGATGGGTGGAGGGCAAGAGGTACATATGCACATTTTCATCTCCCTTTTAGTAACATAATAGGTAATATCTAAAACTGAAAAATCAAGAAATGTCATAAACGTGGTACTAAAAAATATGGAGGGAAAGAGCAAAATATCTACATAAATAAATAAAAATAAATAAATAAATAAACGAATTGGAAAATGAGTGCTTTTGGGAAGAGGGAGTTGGTGAGGGCAGGGGAGCATTGTTTTTCATGAGACTAATTTGTGACACTTTTATTTTTAAACTACACACATGTATGACTTGAGTAAACATAAAACTAAATAACAAAAATGGAAATAGATAAAAGCAATCACATTTGTGTTAATCCTCAAGTCTGATTTTTTTGGGTCAGGAATTTCTCCTAGGTCAGAAACTTGTAACCAAATGCTAATTTGTATAGCACACAGCCTGGTGACCGATATTTTGAAAAAAATAAATACTTGGATAGAGGCTAAAACTTTACCATCTTTATTTTAAACTAGTATTTCTTAAACTGCAATAAGTATCTCTAGAAAAGAGGAGAAAGTTATTACCTTGTTAGAGACGATGTAATTGGAGATAAGACTGGTACCTCTACACGGTAGCTGTGCTTTATTCTGTAACGTCTAAAAACTTACCTGAACAGAATAGCATCATCTGTTAGGAATTTTGGTAAGTTGGAATCTCGTAAAGCTCTTATCAACACCACATCTTCACTTAGGTCTGGGTTCTCTCTTTTTAAAGACCTAAATTTAAAGGAATAATTCAGATGACATTGCGAGAACATAATACTGAACATGATTTTCCAAACCTGTGTGTGGGTCAGGGGGATTCCTCTTGCAAAAAGCTGCGGAGGGCCCTCCCCTGTGGATTTCTGCTGGAGGTGAGGATCATTTTCCCCTGCACGCCCAGGGTCCCTCTCCATCAGAGCACATGGATAAGTCAGGCACTGGCTACACAGCCTTGAGCAGAGTAAGGAAATTTTCAACCTCCACCACCAATCCAGACTTTATCCAGCCTGAATTTACAGTTCCCTGAATACATCATTCTGGTTCACTGCCCTGTGAGTTCCTTTTCTCTCAGCCCAGAAGGCCCTGCTTTGCTCTTTTGGCAGCTTCTATTTCTCCATCCAAAACCCAGACCAGTTAGTCTAGAAAGTTCCTCTATGCCTGCCTTGATGAACCTTGGGCACAGCTCTATGGTTGCCCTCCCCACACTCTATCCGAGGTGACCGGTTGTTTGTTTGTCTTGCCCACTGGGCTGTAGCTGTGTTCTTTGAGTGCAATTGTCTCTGAACTCCTTACTATCCCTGGTCCTTAAAGGGCAATCCTGTAAAGAGGAGAAGTACTGTATCTGGGAGGTGAAAAAAGAAAGAACAGAGGGTGGAGAAGGGCATGGAGGTTTGTGCAGAACCCAGGGATACAAGAACCAGGCAGAAGGGGCCCTGGATGTGCACAGCTGGAGTCAGTGAGTCATGGCCTGAGAGGAAGGACTACGGAGAGGAGAGATTCCCTCAGAGATCTGGACAAGCTGGGGATTCCAGAGGGAGGCGTTTCAAGAGGTTATAGAGAGAGAAGATGGGGCCTGAAAAGAGGCTCTTGCTTTACTAGAAACTAGAAAGAAGCTCAGTCTTGGATCATACTGTAAAGACAGAGGTGAAGTCTAGGACATAAGCTTGGACTGAAGATGGAACAAGAGAAACTGAAGTCTCTCTTTATGCTCAGGCTTTGTCAGGTGGTGACAAGTATGACTTAATTACTGTATATGCGCAACAAACTGTATGCCTTTTAAGCCTAATCATCCTATCTTATAGTAGTGAAGGCTTTTGTACACTAAAACTCAATGTATGTGATGAGATCAAGGGAAATGAAAGTTAGCCAAAGCCTAGGCGAGACTCAGGTTCAGTCTGGGGCCAACCATGTTGGGTCTCACAGTGAAGAACTGTCATGGGATGAGGAGAGAGCCCCCATTTCACTGTGGCATGGGAGTAACAGGGTAAGAATGATGACCACAGCAGCAGCTAACATTTATTAATCACTTACTATGTTGCTTTAAGGGCCTCTGTGAATTACCCATTTAAGCGTTTGATGACACAGTTTGGAATTTCACTCTTGCCCACTTTGGTTTCTTACCCAGCCATGACCAGTACAGATTTTACAGCTCTCATGCCGAAGTCGTAGTGATCCTGCTGAGAGAGCTGTTCACTGCAAAGCTTGTACATCTGAGTCATTTTCCTTGCTAATATTTTACTGGATTCAAATCCTTCAGAATATAGAATTACCTAGAAAAGCAAAGTATAAGGCAATGTTTATTCTATTGATAACAATATATTAGCATAATACCAATGTATTAAAAATCTACTTTGGGCATTACATCTCTCCAACTTGTTATATCATTTCACAAAGAAACGTAGACTGAAGGGAGAAGGGTCTTCTGTGCCGTAAGAAGGTGGAAGGTGGGAGGTGGGCTATCGTACGGGGATACCTGGGCACTGATTCTGCTTTATTTCTATAGATGAGGATGTAGCCTTGGCGACATTTGGCTCAAGGAGCAGCAGAGCCAATTGTTTGAAAATGTCCAGTTTAGATGGTGTTATAAGGCCTGAGTACAAAAGCAAGAATTGAGCTTCTCCAATCCAATAGGAATGCCACCCTTGCGGACAGGATCAGAGATGTCCATGTGCTTCCTGGAGGCTCCCTGGAAGTCAAGGGAAACTGCAGATTTGCAGCCTCTCCCCTGCCCTAGCTGGCTACCTTGCTTCCGACAAGTTTCTGTGTGCTTGGTTAAATAAATCCATGATGACAGTGGAGGTGAGTGTGGACACTTCCTTGAATTCATAGTCTACTCGAATCATGGCAGTTGGCCCCAGAATCAGGAGCTGAAATGATGCAGTCACTTCTTACTGGTGTCTGTTTGTTTATTGCTCTATTACCGCCTACTAGTACAGTGCTCTGCACACTGCAGGTCATTAAAAATATTTACTGACAACAGACCTTGCTTCATTCCATCTGTCACAACAATAGGAATAGCACATATAAGACTGGCCTTTTAAATTTCTCCAATTAGTTACTGAGTAATATGACAATAGAACAAAGCATGAGATGTGAAGAAAATGTTGAACTGAGTTCTAAACCTGGTTTTCTTCTTACCAGCTTTGGACAATGAGGAGGTCATTTATCGTCCCTGTCCACAGAGGGTCTAGAAGGAAGACAGCACCTGCCTTAACTGCCTGCCACCCCACAATGCCCACAGGGGGCACCGGGGGACCCATAAGCTGCTGGAAGCATTATACTAATAAAAGTTGTCATTTTTCTAAAGATAGGATTTGGCATGGTCTATTCTATTCTTAGGTAATTACTTTTACTTCATATAGAAGAATATCTTAAATAAGCTGTTATTAAAGGAATTTATTAGCCACAGGGATAATCTGTGCTTTCTGAGAAATTCCATCCTAAAAGGGGTAGTGTCTCTTGTTATGAAATGCAGTGCTGAGCACTAGGGGCCTTCTGGAGTCCTAAAAACACCTTATATTTTGGTCTGGGTGGTCACACAGGTGGATACACGTGTAAGAATTCACTGAGTTGTACCATTATGATCTGTGCACCTTACAATATACAAACTTTACCTCAGTAAAAAGTGCCAAGAAAAATATTAGAAAATTGAAATACATTTGTTTGTAGCTAGCAAAGAGAAACAAAAACCGGTTTAAATAGAAAGATTCCTAGATAGATGGAGAAAGAACAAATACAGTATAATCTATTAATGATTGCTACTTTCGGACTAAGCTGATACAAGACTACAAGCCCACCCCTGCCTGCCCACAGTGGTTAGTATTGCTCCTAACCAATATCCTTTGACTCTAATAAAAAATAATGCACAAAGAGAAGTGACAATAATACAGTATTTTTAGAATGAATTCAGACATTTTAATTCCAAGAGATGTACTGATAAACCCCAATGAACTGGTTAATTAAACTTCTTGATTCATTCCTGTTTTAGGAGCCTCCTATATTCCAGAAACCAGTCTGGGCAAACACACACACAGAGAACAAAGCATTCTACGTGATAACAATCATTTCCACGCTTATGAGCCAACAACAACGTACAGCCTTGGTTATGTGAGGCATATATACATGCCAGAGTGCATTCATAAAGGAATCTTCCTACCTCAATAAAATCAAATGGTGAATAAAAGAAACAAGCTTAAACTTTTGCTGCTTTATGATATGAAGCTCACCTCTGCAATCAAGGCATAATTTGGAACCATCATCGCGAAGGGTCTAAACAGGGCTTTCAAATTGTCTGGCAATTCGGTTCTGCCTGCATAGCCAGGATTCATTGTGATGAAGGCTGCACAAGTCATGACCAACTTTATTTCCCGCCCCTCAAACATGAATCTAGAGAGCTAATAAAAGGAAAGAGAAAGTATAAGTTAACACTTCTCCAGACATTTGTAAATTCTTTCCCATAATTACTACTTGAGTACAAAGTGTGTGTAATGGAGCATTCAAACAAAGACTACTGAATCCTGCTGTTGGACAACAGGAAACGTTTTTCTCCTAATTCTGACCTACCTACTCCCAGTCTCTTCTGGGCTCAGTGTTTTGTGCTCTCTGCCTCTCTGCCCCTGCCTTGCCCAACTTGTCTCTTCCTGCCTGGCCCTGTCCTGTAATCTTCTGGGCCTTAACATCTTTTGTTGAAACTCCTCAATTCAACTTAGACTTAACGCCACTAAACCTTCTCCACCCCCACTTTCTGGTATTCCCCAAGAAAGTCTAATCTGACCTTAGTCCTTGGGTGGTTGAGGCCCCACTGTTACAGTTATTGGCACCACCCCTTCACTTTTATTCAGTAGCAAACACTTGTTGAGCATCTGCTGCAGGTGTGGCAGAGGGTTAGACACGGAGATAGAGAACTGAAGGAGACTCACTCCTGAGCCCTCGAGAAGCTCTCGAGCTTGCTGTGTGGAGTCAGACCTGGAAACTGTGACCACGCAGTGTAATAGATGCTACAGTGGAGGTGTGTGCAAGGCCCACAGGGAGCAGAGCTCACAGGAGGAGCAGGGAGCCTGCTTGAGCCCTGAAGAATGAGGAGGGGCGTTTCACATAGACAAGCAGGGGCAGCCATTCCAGTCAAAAGGAGCAGGGACAAGAAGCAGCAATGCATGGTCAACAATGACCAGCTTATTCACTTCACTAAAGGGTAAAATTCTAGGAGGAAAATGTAAGTAGGCTGGGGTCTGAGCATCAAGAATCTTGCAGGCTAGGCTAAGGAATTTAGATTTTTGTCCCATGGGTGGGGGGAAGCAGAGAAGAATTTTGAGCAGAATGATAGGATCAAAGATGGTAGTGGAGAGGTTGGACAGACTCTAGATAGGGAGGTCAGTAAGGAATTATTATTGGGGAGCCAGCATTAGGGGGTTATCACTGGGGATGAGAGGCATCTAGCAGATACAACTAAATGGACTTGGTCGTGGCTTAGATTCTGGGGTTGATAGTAATGGGGGAAATTCAAGATGAATTCCAGGTTTCTAGCTGGGCCACTGAGTGAAGGCACTACTATCAGACATAAAGAACATGGGGGAAGACCAGGATGGAGCTGGGGAGATGTGTCATAGCCTGGAGGAGAAAATGCTGGATAATACAACTAGAGACCTGCTGCTACTCAATGGCTGTTTGTGCTATTCAAACCTGTACATTTCTGAGCTTTAGTTTCTTTGTCTATTCCTGGGGATATATTTCACTCCGACTATTTCATCTGGCCACTGGTAAAACTGAGGGTGAGGTTTGATTAGTCTCAGATGTCATCCTACCTTCCTTTCACCTCACATGGTTGCCTCCAGTTGGCAATGCTTCAGTCCTTCCATTGTTCCTTTTGTCCCTTCTCCCTTACTCCTCATGCTTTGCTCTCAGCTAATTGCTCAGCAAGGTGATAATTACTTACAAATTATGCTATATCCGGGGGTCCTTGCATTTAATACAGGTCTCCCCAGAGGATGTGGGAGGCAGGAGGGTATGTAGTTGAAGGAAATCAGACTTTAGGGTCACATAGATTTAGGTGTGTATCTTCGTTCTTTGGTGTCCTCAGAAATATTTCTTAACGTCTTTGAAAGCTTTTCACTAGTAACCTTGGGAAAATGCCATTTACTTCACAGAGGTTTGGTGTGAAGATGAAGTAAGTGTAAAGTACAATTATCTGTATAATTTAACAGCTCATTAAAGTCCAATTTCTGCTTTCTTTTTATTTGTTCTATAATTTGCTTTTTTTGCAGAGGTGGTGATAAAAATATTTAACGAGTCTTTAGCAGGGCACCTGCCAATGAGAATGGCCCCTTCCCCTAGAGCTAGAGCTGAGCCCAGAGGCCACCTTGTTGTGCCAGGATGAACCCTTATGGCTGGATCAGAGGAGGTCTTGGATTCTTCAAGAAGGGGCCAAGGTAGTGGAGGGGGACCCTCCAGGGGCTCGGGACACTGGCTATTTAAATATTCAACCCTGGCAAGGCTGTCCTGGTTTGTACAGGCTGAACATCAGTCTGCCCTTGGGGATCTCACGATCATATCTCAGAAGGTCAACACGGAGTAGCAGGGACTTGACCCCATCCTGCACTGCCATCAGCTTCTCAATACAAAACCCTTTTTCCAGGAACATGTTCATACGGGCTAAAACAAACTTTAAAGAGTGGGGCCACTTTAGTCTCTTCATCTGATCCTGCACTCCTCAGCTTTTCCAGTCCGGTGAGTTCTGGAGGAGCCAAGGGCACCAGAACTCCTCTCCCATTTTGCCACCAGTACTAGACTGAGCCTGGGGGCCATGATGATGGCAGTGGAGTTCAGAAGAGGGAGCATTAGAGAAACTTAGCACAGAAGTAAATGTCAAAGGCAAGAACATGAAACCTGAGGAGGAAAATAGGAGGTGGAGGAGAGAGTACAGGGTGTGGGTGCATCTATTATGTGTGTGTGTGTGTGTGTGTGTGTGTGTGTGTATGTGTTGGGGGTTGGAAGAAGAGAGTTCCTTGAGGGCAGGGCCTGGTCTCACCATCTCTGTATCCCCAGGTCCCAGCACAGTGTCTGACATACAGTTGTTTCTCTGAGTTGCCTGGGTGAGAAATTAATTCACCCTACTCAGTCCTGTTGCTGTAGTACTCACTGATTACATTGGAATCATGGAATAGACAAGCTGAAGTTAGCATTGTCCTTCCTAAAATGCAACATGCTATGAGTTGATTACAAACTTAAGAAATGCTACTTCTATAGGCCACTGCCCAGTGCCCTACCTTTGCAGCTTTGGCGTTCCTAATGGTAATGAGTTGCTGTGCGATGACTGACAAAACTTCTATGTCAATTCGATTAAATTCATCAAAGCAGCACCAGGCCCCCGACTGTGCCAGACCACTGAAGAAGCGCCCCATCATCTGAAAGCAAAATAATGCCACTCAACTTTGTATTGCATGGTTATACTTCTTTAAAAGTTATATTTTGAGCTGAAATATTAAAAAGAGGCAGTATCTGCAATAAACAATCATTTTATGGGAATACCGGGCTCTGTCAGAAGTTAGCCCCTTTCTATAAGAGGAACTATCTTTTTGTCTCTCTCTACATGATTAAAGCTAATTTTTATTTTTAATAAAATGACAACCTGATCAATTTTCCTGCTTTTTCATAACCTTCACTCACCTGTGTAAATACTCGACAGGTGCTCAAAGAAACAAACACATGGAATAGACACGCTTAAGGACTCAGAAAAAAACTTGAAAAATTTAGCTAATGGAAGCTTTCGTTGTCTTTACAAGGTCCTATAGATGGGAGACAACACACAGCAGCTCCTGAGCACAAGCAGAGCAGCACAGCTCAAGGTGCTACTTCTTAATTTCTTCTACAGCCGAATTCTAATGGTGGAGGAGAATGAATATGTACTTGTGGCCATCTAAAGTGTAAAATTTCTTTAGAGGCTTGAGCTTTGGGTTAAGCATTTGTACAAAGACAGCCAGTCGATTTCCTTGCTTTGCTTCTGCCTTTTCTCTATAAAGTCTTTCCCCTAGCTCTCATCAGCGGAGGGCTCCTAGCCACTCTGCTTTGATGCTGCCCAATTTGAATTGATTTCTACTCAAATAAAATCTTAAAATTTTTAATATGCCTCAGTTTATCTTTTAACACAGCCCATGGGTTTAGAGGTATGGTCGCCTGAGCTCAGCTTGCCACTTAGAATCCCACTTCTGCAATGTGAAATGTGAACCTGCCCTTTTCTTGGCAAGGTTACAGAGGGAAGGCCCTCAAGCTGCGACTGCTGAAGAGGCAGCTGACGCTGCCCTCGTCCTGCCCTGCCCAAGTCACTCAACATTGTTCAACTCTTCTTTGGATTCTGGGAGATATCCCACCATCCCAACATCCTTTCAATAAGTTCATTTTTTTGCTGTTGCTTAAAAGATAAAATAAGATTATTTATGTATTTAGCAATCTAACCAAATAAAACTACTTTAAACAAGCAAAATAAAATACGAGAATATTTAAGTGGAAAACAGATGTAGGAGTTTGGGAACAGAAATATAATGATAAATAAAGAAGGAACACAAGAAAGTTTTACTAAGCTGAAAAGACATACATTTCCTGATTAAGAAGTTCAGCAAATGCCAAACAAAATGAATGAAGAAAATTGTCTCATCTAGATCCAGCCTGGTAAAATTTCAGAACCCAAGGCTCAAGAGGAAACCCTGTAATCTTCCAGAGGTAGTGAGGAAGTAACATAGTATTCACCCCCCAAAATGTGTTAAGCTATTAACAGTCTGATCCTTAGCAAAACCGATGCTAGAAGACAACGAAGTAAGCCTTTTGAAGTCATGAGGGAAAATGATTTTAAACCTGTAATTCCACCTTCTACCAAATTATCAGTCAAGTAGATGGCAGTCCTGGACGTCTATAAACTTAAATGGGAAAAAAATTTGCTCAAGGAAGTATTCCAGCAAATGAAAAAGAAATATAAGAAAGAAACAAAAATGAGACATAAACAGCGGCAGCTGAGCAGGCTCTGGAACAGTTTTTCAAACTGGAGTGTGCATCAGAATTATTGGGAGGGCTTGTTAAAAACCCTCAGATTGCTAGGCTTCAGTGCCAGAGTTTTCGATTTAGTAGATCTAGGATGGGGCCTGATAATTTGCATTTCTAACAAGTTGTCAGGTGATGCTAATGCTAAAGAAAGCTGAAAAAATTTTTTTAAAAACTCCATTAACCCTGTTGCTTGGAATATTTTCAGAAGAATGGCAGAGGGTTCATGATTATGTATTGATCATTCTCTATGGGTCCAATTATTTCATTAAATCGCACTATGAATAATCCTTGATATTGTTCCAGTAAAACTCCACTTACAAAACAGGTGGCCTGTGGTCTGTAGTTTGCTGACCCCTAAAGTATCAATTACATTTAATGATAAGAAATTTAAATTTTTATTTATTCTTATTTATACTCCACTTTGCTCCATAAAAGATTTATTAAACTAGCCTTTAAAATTATAGAAATATCTTCATGTGAAGAAATTCAAACTGTACAGAAAGATCCAAAATTAAAAGTAAAAACGTCCCTCCCTGCTCACATCACCCAAGTGACAATATGCTTTCATGCCGCAACAGCAGAAAGAATTGATAAGATGCAGCAGAATCTCTATGGTCTACAAAGCCTAAAATATTTACTCCTTGGCCTTTTCCACAAAGTCTGCTGACTCCTGCTCTAGAGTCTGAGATTAAATGAATCATGTGTATCCTGTGACTTTAAGTGTCTCATGGCACACACTCATGCCGGTGGGAGTGCACATCTCCCAGGAATGACATGCCACACAGGGCCACACGAGGTTGCCCTTGGGAACAGAGTGAAGAGCCAGGGGCAGTGGGAGGCAGCCTCTGTAGTATTCAGAGGGTGGGTGTCCCTGGTTCCTGTGGGAGGATGTTATAGCCTTGTTTGAATAATTCTGCAGGTTGGCAAGGAACTGAAACCTGCCAGGGATAAGCAAGAACTGTGCCTGGACCTTTTGATAAGAGTGGTTTGACTAGGGGACCATAGGCACAGAGTTGGGAGGGGAACTTGCAGTTAGGCCATTTGAGGCCCTCTTGATTTTACCAGATGTCAAAGCAACACATAATATTGAGCCTTAATTTTAGACCAAATATCACATACAGATATACCATATTTTGTGTATCCATTCATTGGTTGATGGACATTTGGGTTGTTTCCACTTGTTGTGTGGAATAATGCTTCTATGAACATTTGTGTTTTTGTGTAGACATATATTTTAATTTCTCTTGGGAATGAATATACCAAGGAGTAGAATTGCTGGATAACATGGTAACTCCAGGTTTTACCTTTGAGTAACCACTAAACTGTTTTCCAAAGTGTCTGTACCATTTCACACTCCCAACAGCAGTGTATGAGAATTCCAATCTCTCCATATCCTAGTTAACACTTGTTATTATTTGTCTTTTTGATTATAGCCATCCAAGTAGAGGGAAGTGGCACCTCATTGTAATATTGATTTGCATTTCCCCAATGGCTAATGATGTTGATCATCTTTTTTTATGTTTATTGGCCATTTGTGTATCTTCTTTGGAGAACTCTCTTTCAGCTCTTTTGCCCATGTTGAAATTACATTATCTATCTTTTTATAATGGAGTTGCAATAGTTCTTTATATACACTAGATTCAAGTCCCTTAGCAGATATATGATTTGCAAAATTTTTTCTCCTATTTTGTGGACTGTATTTTCACTTTCTTAATTCTTCTTTTGAAGCATAAAAGTTTTTAATTTTGATTATATCTGGTTTACCTATTTTTTCTTTTGCTTGTGCTTTGGTGTCATAACTAAGAAGCCACTGCAAAATCCAAGGTCACGTAGATTTACACCTACATTGTCTTCTAAGAGTTTTATAGTTTTAGCTGTTACACATTTGGTCTTTGATCCATTTTGGGTTAATTTTTATATATAGGGTGAGGAAGGGATCCAACTTCATTCTTTTGCATGTGAATATCCAGTTGTCCCAACACTATTTGCTGAAAAGACTACTGAACACTGAATTGTCTTTACGGTCTTGTCAAAAATCAGTTTACTGTAAAAGGTTTATTTCTGAACTCTTAATTCTATTCCATTGATCTATATGCCTGTCCTTATGCCAGTACCACACTGTCTTGATTAGTGTAGGTTTGTAGTAAGTTTTGAAATTGGGAAGTGTGAGTTTACCAACGTCACTTTCTATTTTCCTCCAAAATTGTTTTGTGAATTTTGGGTCCCTTAAATTTCCATAAGCATTTTAGGGTCAGCTTGTCAATTTCTGGAAAGAAATCAGCCAGGATTTTGATAGAGATTACATTGAATCTATAGATCAATTTGGGGAGTACTGCCCTATTAACAATATTAAGTTTTCTGATCCATAAAAATGGGATATCTTTCCATTTATTTATGTTCTTTTTAATTTCTTTCGACAATGTTTTATAGTTTTCAGAGTGTAAGTTTGCACTTCTTTTGTTAAATCTCATTGTAAATATTTCATTCGTTTCGATACTATTGTAAATGGAAGTGTTTTCTTAACTTTATTTTTGGATTATTCATTGCTACTATATAGAAATAAATTGATTTTTGTATATTGATCTTGTATCCTGCAATCCTCCTGAAATTTGTTTATTAGTTCTAATAGTGTGTGTGCATGTGTGTGTGTGTATTCCTTAGGATTTTCTATATATAAGATCATGCCAACTGTAAATAGAGATAGTTTTATTTCTTCCTTTCCGATCTAGATGCCTTTTATTTCATTTTCTTGCCTAAATGCCCTGGCTAGGACCACTAACACATTGGTGAATAGAAGGGAGAATAGACATCCTTGTCTTGTTCTTGATCTTAGGTGGAAATCATTCAGTTTTTCACCAATAAGTAGATGTCAGCTGTGTGTTTTTCTTAGATGCTCTTTATCAGGTTGAAGAAATTCTCTTCTATTCCTCGCATGTTGAGAGTTTTTATCATGCAGGTTTTTGGTTTGGTTGTTTTTGTTTTCTTAAGTCAGAGCTCACAATGATGCTGGTCATCAGGGTTGAGAAGTGGCCATAGCCAGCTCATCAAAGAGTTTTCAGTGGTGTTCAAGGACTTCCCAGCCTGGACCATTGTTTTACAACAGTGACATGAGGTGTCAATGGCACCAACAGAAGCCAAAAAGAAGGAAGCTTTTCTCCATTAGAGTGATTTTGTGTAGTCTGCATCAGCCCTGTTGATCACCCTGAAGTTATTACTTGCTGAAGTGGCATAAGAGGTAGGACTCCAGGAAGGGGATAAAGACATTTTTTGATCAAGGTTGGCTCTAAGGGCTTGGATCACTTAATTGTAATATTTATAAAAGGGACTTTATTTTGTTCCCTATGATGATTAAGCATGGTGTACAGGTTCCCTTAGTTTTAAGACTCAGTGTTGCTAAGAGATTTGATCTTAAAAGTTCTCACCACAAGAAAAAAATTCTGTAACTATACATGGGGACAAATGTTAACTAGACTTATGGGGTGATCATTTCACAATATATACAAATATTGAATCATTATGTTGTACATCTGAAACTAATATAATGTTGCATGCCAATTTTACCTCAACAAAAAAAATCAAATTAAAAAAATTATATTAAAAAAAGACTCAATGTTAACATATTTGAGGCCTATGGGAAGCTCCTTTCTTTCCCTTCATGTATGCGTCCTGGAAGTCCACCAGGGGACCAAGTCTAACTGCCAGCATCCTCTATGCATGCACACTGATGGCTGATTTGTCCTTCTCTTGTTTCTGCTCCTGGAGGACGCTCTTGCCACCACCTTCCCGAATGGTATGGATGAGGTGGGGGTGGCAGAGTGTCTTCTTTCCACTAAGAAGTCTTCCTCCTCCGTGACGTTTTGACTGGGAAGTTGACAAGGACAGCTTTTGTCTTTTTCTGAAGATCCTCTTCAAGAGACACTCAATCTTCCAAATTAGGAATTAACATGCTAAAATAGCAGTTCCCAAAGTGTCATCTGCGGATCCCTGCAAGTCCCAGAGTTTTTTCTGGGGGGTCTGTGAGGTAGAAGTATTTTCATAATAGTACTAAAATGTCATTTGTCTTTTCCCCTCTCGTTCTCTCATGAGAGTACAGAATATGAAAAACTAATTGATACGTCTTCAGTTTCTGCCTTGCAAATAATCTTTAAGAAGCTGAAAGTTGTCAAGTTTTGGTGTAGTTTCAAAGAATATTGACAATTATCTGAAAAAGTTATTAAAATATCTCTCACTTTTTAGAGTACATATCTGCATGAGGCTAGATTTTCTTCAAATACTTCAACCAAAATAACATATCTCAACAGATTGAATGCAGAAGCAAATAAGAGAATCTGGCTGTCTTCTTTATGCCAAACAGAGATTTTCAAAAATATAAAACAGTGTAACTCTTCTCACTGAATTTTTCGTTTGGGAAAATAGATATTTTTCACACAAAATGTTTATGCTAATGTAATGGATTTATTGTTATTTTAAAACAAAAAATATTTAAATTGCATCAGTTTTAACTTCTAACATGGCAAATATCAACAAATGTAACCCATATATAAACACAAAAGCTTTTTGGAGGTCTCAATAATTTTTAAGAGTGTAAAGGGGTCCTATGATATTGAAAAATCTCACCATGAATTCTTGCCTCCTACATATTTCATTTTCAATACACAACTCTGAACTGTTCATCTCTTCATGTAAGCTCATTCCTTGTTCCTAGATTTCCCTGTGATTCTACCTTTTGTCTCATCTCACTTCTTTCTACTTAACCATATGAACAGATTTTTCATTTTATCACCATTGGACACATCCTCCCTGAGGCTTGATTCTTACCTGGACTATACAGACCACCTCGTGTTGACTCTTCTCCCTTGCTCTATTTATTCCACTTTAACCATCTCATGCCCCACTGGTTTCCCTTGCTTGCTATCACCGCATTCTCTCCTTCTTTTATCATGGCATGGGTCAAGTAGAGAGAGACACACGAAACATTTAATGTTAGGGTTCAGATATTGGGACTGTACCTTGTAGTCCAAACCATCAGAACAGTTAAAGACCACACACTGGATGGCAAGGGCTTTTGCTAGGTCTTTGGTCGTTTCGGTTTTCCCAGTGCCAGCAGGACCAGCTGGCGCACCTCCCAGGTCAAGCTGCAAAGCCCCCATGAGGCACAGGTAGCAGCGATCCTGAAGAAATTGATAAACTGTCATTATTGAAGGGAACGGACTCTAGCCACAAATTTATAAGTCCTGTCCTTTCTACAGGAGGAGGGTCATTATTTTCTACCAAAAGTTTTGTAGCAATTGAGATCCAAGCACATAACTAAATACCGCAAATCTCTACTTCACAAAGATGTAGACATGGCAAATCCTTTCAAGAGTTAATGTTAGATGAAACTTTTCAAGACTGTTTTGATAAGGAAGCACTCTTGGGTCAACACTAATCTCAGTGATCAGTCACTTACCGTGAGAGGAGTAATAACTAATCTGGGGCATGCACCCAAATATTCATAGCCATAAGTGTACTGAGAGAGCGCCATTCTAGCTACGCAATTATCCAGGTCTACATCCCAATAATAGCGCAGTTGTCTCTGCCAGTCAAAGGATTCGACTTCCTCTACCTACGTAAGTGATAACAATGATACACATATTAGACACACTAATTTCAGAGAGAAATATATGATTTTACTTAAATGAAACAGTTACCTTGGCTTGAACAAGTTCAGTGACTATGTCTCTTGCATGTACATCAATAGTAATTAAGGCCGTTAGGATGTTTCTGTGTAATTTAGGAAGATTGCCTCGAACTATTGCAGCCAGGGCATTTAACCTCTACAAATTAAAGGAAAATTTTTGAAAAGTGAACTGTCAAAAATTAGCTTACATATATATTTTTTACTATTAAATTTGGAGCAGACATTTGCCAAGTCTAATTTTAAGAGTCTCTAATTCTGTGACCAAACAGGACAACGGTTTAACTTTTTAATTCCTATAAGACTTCTATGAAGTACATACTATCTTTAACCCCATTTTACAATAGAAGAAACTGAGAGTCAGAGAGGGTAAGTAACTTGATGGCAGTCACACAGTTATGATGTGGCAAAAAGGGGACTTGAGGAGACATTTGTCTCAAGGAAAGCCCTGCTCTTGACCACCACGTGATGATTTCTCCAGAGAAGACCATTCTCCTCAAAAATTAAATGTGAGTAAGGCATCACTCCTCATTTTCAGGGATAGTTTTTTCTGTGGTAATCAGAAAACCTGAGCATTTTAACCAAGCCAATGACTGAATGAAAGCACTTTTGATAGACTGAGCCCCTGCTTCTCACCTAAATGCCTAAATCTTTTTCAGAGAAGAGCAGTGCCTCTGAAGGCCTTGACCTGCTGGGCTGAATTTTCACTCACTGACCCTGATTGGGGGCCACCTCCACAGAGAGGTCAATGGGGCTTTCTTTAGAAAGTCTTTTCTCTGGGGATCTTTGACGTGGAATTCTATCGAGGACCTTCATGTGAGAGTTTTCTCTTATTTCAAGAAAGTTGTTACCTCCTTTTCTGCTTTTCTTTTTAAAGATTGTCAACTGAGCTAACAACTGTTGCCAATCTTTTTTTTTTTCTTTTTCTCTCCAAATCCCCCCAGTCATAGTTGTATATTTCAGTTGTGGGTCCTTCTAGTTGTAGCATGTGGGATGCCGCCTCAGTGTGGCCTGATGAGCGGCGCCATGTCCGTGCCCAGGATCAGAACCAGCAAAACCCTGGACCGCCGAAGTGGAGCACGCAAACTTAACCACTCAGCCACCGGACTGGCCCCCCTTTTTCTGTATTAAGGATCAATCTTTAAAAATGCAGCATTGCTTGGAAGTAGAATTGAATTTGGAGTTAAAGATTAGGCATAGCTGTAAAATGACATTTCCCAACTGTAGCTTAAAAATTCTTGTAGAACGGTAGAGTCTTTCATTTATTTGTTATTTTATTGATAGCTGCCTGAAGGTTCTATAAAATAGTAGAAAAGCACGTCTTGAGCCTAAGAATAGAAATGTCATGAGTCCTGGGGTTTTCCTGGACTGAATAAACTTCTGTGAGAGATATCCAGGACCTAGTAAATACAATTTCTCCTTAAATGGTGCAAATCATTATAATCCTGACATTTTCCTTTTGAATTGTTTTCTCCTCCTATTTTTGTAAGTATTCATAAAAATATTGCACAAATACCAAGGTAGTATCCCTAAGAAAACTTGAACATAAGTGGTTTTAGTGAGAATCCCAAAGCTTTAAGTCATGTCAGAGCATTAAAATTTCTAAAATACAGTGAACTTGCATTAACCGTGCTGAGAAAAACAGCTGAGACCACCCTGCACAGTGGTATGTTCAATGTCACCCCGTTAAAAATCTCACCTCAAAGTTTACTTTTTCAAAAGCTTCCAGGGCCTCTACACGATTGCCATTTTCACTTTCCAAACACTCTGTCAAATCGCGGCACCACATGATTTGAGAAACGGTCAGGATCACCTGCATGGAAACATCTTCCTGAAGTATGTGATGCATCTCACCAAAAAAGGATTCAGAGATGGAAACTTAAGAAGTGGAAGTTACTTGAGAAGGGTGGCCAGCGATCACCCAGGTTGTCCTCGGTTTCCCCTGATAGTCAGCGATGGCAGCTTTGCACAGGCGGCGCAGAGATGTGAACATGGCTTCCTCCACTTTACCAAGCCACTCCTCCACGTTGCCTCGGGCTTTGAGGCCTTTGCCCAAGCTAACCTAGAAGATAATCAGAGCAATGATAACATGGCTCATGTGGGACTCGTAGGCTGCACATTCTCTGTACTTTCAGAACAGAACCTGTGCTACTTAAACACTGGAGCCTGACCACAAATACTAGAACTTTCTATTGATATTCCACTGTATACCTCTTTTACCCCCCTCTACTTATTGCTTTATTTTACTGCTTCTCTTTGGAGTCAGCTCCTGCAAAAAGAAGTCTACGTGCACTACATGAATTCCTTCACTTTCTTTTCCTACTTGCTTCCATCTGAATTTTGGCCCCAACCTCTCCTGTAAACCTGTTCTCATTATGGTTATCAATGTTCTCCCAATTGTTAAGTCCAATGGACACTTTTCCGTCCTTCTCATATTTATTTCTTGGACTTCCAATGACCTGCCTGCCCTGTTCATCTTGGTTTCATGCATCTGTTCTTCTTCTACCCTCCCTTTAAATTTAATGTTTTCCCTGGATCCTAGGCTTGGTCCTTCTCTTTCTCTTCTTCTGCACTAGTGATGAGCAAATTCTTTTGCATGAGGATCAATTCAGGACAAATAAAATATTTATGGGTTCCTGACCCTCCCATAGATACCCCACTGTGCTCTAACTGGACTGCAATGCTTGGCATTTCCCTGCACAGTTCCTCTGTGTGGAATGCTCTGCCTCCCATGCCTCCTCTCCATCTTCCTTGGCTCTCCTTGTGTGTGTGTCTGCGTGTGTGCGTACCACTCTCCTCTGTGAAGTCATGTGGTTCCCCATCATCTGCTAATGCATTTACTTGCTTGGTGTTTGCCGTATACCAGGCACTGTGCAGTGTCCTGGAGACACCATTGATAACAATGACAACTAACACTTTCAAGGCACTCACTGGGTACTGTTCTAAATAATTTACACACTTGAAAATCCTCAACATCTCATTAACCAGGCACTATTGCTAATCTCTGTTTCATAGATGAGATTGAAGGGGTGGGACTTGAGCCAGGTGGTATGGCAGTAGAACCAGTGCTCTTAACCAGTCCACTCTTGTGCCTCTGGTGGAGAGTTGAGTAAGACATGGCAACAGTTTTCTCCACTCTGTTCCCAAGAACAGAGCACTTGCCTCTGTTATTGTATTTACTGTGGTTTTCTTCAATTGTTTGGTTGACTATGTCTCCATTAGCCTTTGAGCTCTTTGAGGGCAAGAATTTTATCTTGGTTATCTTTGAGACTCTGAGCCAGCAGAGTACCAGTATGTAGCAGCACCTGAATGCTTAGAGTGACAATGAATAAACCTCTACCTTACACTCTAGAAGAGTAACAAAGTTTATCTGTAAAGAATTATAAACAAAAAGCACCTTACCCTTTCTCCCTCTGGTGATAGCATTGCTAAAATGTCATTGGTATAAACCTTTTCTGGCTCTCCATCCATACCAGGAATTTTTCCTTCAGTGGGAGGCATGAGAGCAAATTCAAGCTTTGAAATGGAGTCAAAGCATTTCCTCAAGTGTGGCTGCACAGCTTGGGGATTTCGTGTTTGGGCCAAAATCTCCAGAAGTTCATCATTTGATAAGAAGTAAAATCTGGATTAAAGAAAATAATTAAACTATAACTTGAAATTGAAGCAAATCTTATATAGACATGAAAGGTAAATCCCTTAGCCACATCTCTTCTCTATCCACTAATGTCCTGGACCTTGAACCCATTGTTCCTGTGTTTCTGGGGAGGCCATGTGTCTCTAAATATGATTGTAGTGGAGATTAGTGTGGGTGCATATCAAACAGCTAGAATTAGAACCTGGTACATAAAAGATAGATACTTTTCATAAAAATTATAAAAATGCTAGCTCTTGCTACGATACTGATTTGTTCACATGTCTGTTTCTTGGCTTTGAGCCCTTAGACTGAAGATACAGTATTTGTTTTCCCTAGAATCTAGTCCAGTACCTCACAGGCACATGGTACTCAATGTATAAGTTGTTGAATAGATGGATGGGTCGTTGTGGGAACTTTATTTGGTTCTGTGAATACACACATGTGGGCCATGCTGGTGCAATCCTGTGAGGGATTTTCTTAGATCCTGCCCATCAAGGCCATTTGGAGGCATAAAAAGACCCTTGGAAAAGAACCAGAGAAGAAGCACATCTGGATGCCCAGGGATGAGGGAGAGGGATGAGGGCCCAGCCTTTTACTTCTGTGGAGGGAGCTGTCTATGAGAGATCCCTCAGGACTGGAGGTAGGAGTAAAGAGCCCATGGCAGGCCCCACATGGGAGAGACGGGCAAGATGGGTACCAGCCAAGTCAGCCATCTCCTGCCACTTTGCCTCTCATCCCTTCCATGCCCCAAACCTGGGGACCCCAGAAACCGAGGAGGAGGTGGGGAGGGTTGATTACCACACATCCTCATCGTCATTAAAGCCTTCAGCCCTGCCCCAGGCTTGGGCGGGGGCAGGGGGGAAGTTTTAACTTTGAAAGAAGTTCAGAGTTTTGATTATTACAGATCATTTACTGGGTTAATGTGATGAGGGATTTTATTTTGGAATATTTTCTGAGAATTACCAGAAAATTCATGAGGCCTCTCAAGATTTTGTCCAGCGGCAGGAAGAAACTAGATCTGAGCAGGGAGTGCAGAGGCGTCATTGTTAGAAGCAAAGATGATTTGGTTGCATTCTATCAGTCCTGCTTCTTTAACGTACCACGTACAGTAACAGTTTGTCCCCCTGCCTCTTTTTCACCCAATGAAGCAGACAACTATAAAGACTGGACCATGAGCCCTCTGAGACCAGGAACAGTATTGTATTCAGCTTGTGTCCCTAGGACCCAACTTGGTCCGTGGCTCGTAGTAAGTCTTCATTAAGCCTTGGAGAGTAAAACCAATGCCGCATGGAGCCTCCTGACCTAATAACCATTGCAGACCTGGTTGGTGCAATTCTAAACAAAAGGAAAAAGAAAACCTGATGATTTTTGGTATTCAGTATTATTACAGGTAAATTTGTGCCAAGTTTCTTCATATATCAAAAGCAGTGTATGGATTTTCTCTGGGCTTGGGAAACTCAGGCTGGGAACCTCTGATTTAAGAGTAAAGTAGACAAAAGGCACATTCCAAACCTCAAATTCTTCCATCTTTTTCCATGTTACCTGAATGAGGTTTCAGTAAGATTTGTATCCACTCTTTAAAGCCTGACTACTTCTGTTAAAACTCAACCAAATCTTTTGGATCTTGGATTTCCTGTGCACACACATACCCTGTCCTGGTACCCAGCAAAACCTCTCTCAACTAAGCAACCCAGAGAAGCACCTAACCCTGGCTGCCTCAGTGCTTGTCCTAGGACAGACCCAACAGCCATTTCCTTAACAGCTAACAGGAAAAAAATCCATGAAAGATGAACCATTTTGATAATGTTCTCTGTGTTATGGTACAATGTGCCCCAGTGACTGAAGTTAGGAGCTTTTGCTCCCATCAAGTGGTCATATTCTCGTCTCATATAACCACCTCGTAATGGCTTATTTATATGACTGTCCACCTGTTAACCATGAGCTCCATAAGGGCAGAGATCTGGCCTTTCCTTCTTTGTATCTGAGCAGTGAGCATAATGTTTGCTGTGCTTTTAGAATGAATAAATGAGTAAAACATTTCATTTGGAATTTGCGAAATGATCTCTTAGATGACTCCTACAGTGACACTCGTGGCCGCCAATTAAGCTAAAGAAAACTGCTCAGGCGAAACAGGTCTCTCTAACTTTTCACATACACACCTGTGGACACAGGCACACATGCAGGCACAAAAATACACACCCAAAGGTGAAACAATGCTGCAATCAAGAATCCTTCCAGTACCTCAGGCACTTACCCACTTAAACCTTTACCAAAGACTGTATCCTTATCCTTGAGACTTACACTCCCCAATCAAGATACTAGCTGGATTGCCATTGTCACATATCTTTCTTGTCCCCTCTCTGGTTCCCTGATGCTTTGAAGTTATGGTTTGTTTTTAAGTATATTCTTTTAAGTTAATGGATAGTTTTAATTACTACAAAAATATCATAGGTAGCTTTATAAACCTACCTTGGAAAGATAACTCTTTTTGATTCTAAATATGCCTCTAGACACTTCTGAATTTGGTCAAGTAATGCATTATTATTTTGAAAAGTCTCCAGAAGTCCTGTTCATTGAAAAAAAAAAAGGCATTAGTAAAACTGTGTTAAAATAGAGAATATAATTTTAAGTGGACATAAAATATGACATTACCGTTTTAAAAGCTTTGATTTTATTTGATAAAAGAACAGTATAATAAATTAAAATTTAGGGGGGGTTGGCTAAGATTGTTGACTATTACTTTTAATAATAACAGTAATTTAAATATTAATTTTAATATTTACCATAGATGAACAAAGATTTACTTTGAAACATTTTTAGCTGGCATCCCCCACTTTTGGGGGCTGGGAACACACAAACCAAAACCAAACAGTTGCCTTCTCCTTGACCCTCCAAACAAAGCCATTTTCTGAACACTAGACACTCTCTGTCACTTTCTTACTCACGTCTTCTGTTTCCTCCGCCATCCTTAGATGCCAACGGCAATGGGATCCTATTTCTTTATCACTAAACTGTGGCACCTTAAGACGCAAGATTTATGTCTCACTTAACTTTGAAGTTCTGGTGCCTATTGCGGTGCCTGTCTTCCCCCTCAGTCCAAGAGTCAGATCCAGTCTTTACCACGGTGTCCGACGCTCAATGTGATCAATGACTCAATCTAATCCCAACCTCACAGCCAAGCACACTCACCTCTGGCCTCACCTCCTAAGCCCTTCTCCTCGTGCACTCCACTCCAACCCACTCTGGCTTCCTTGCTAACAGTCGTGTGAGCCAAGCGTGCTCTCATCTCAGGGTCTTTGCCTTTGTTCTCTCTGCCTTTGACAATCCTCCCTTAGATCCACATATATGTCTCATTCCCTTTTTCCTGCAGGGTTTTGCTCAAAAGACCCTTTATCAAGAAAACCACCCATCACAGACACACACACATCACACACACACACACACGGCAGCCCTCAGTTACTCTCTAGCCCCTTTACTCTCCTTAATTTTTCTTCATAGCTTTATCGTCATCTGAAATGATATACACAGGTCCGCACTTCTTTATCTGAAATCCCCAGGACCAAATGTATTTTGGAATCATATACTTTTTTTAAATTTAAAAGTTACATGATATAACAAGCCCAGTAGGAACTGGGGCAGCACTCTGTAATCAAACACATTAATATTTTTGCAATAAAAGTTTTGACTATGCCTATTAAGTGGATGTGGTAGGCAGAATAAAGGTCTCTCAGAGATG
Organism: Equus caballus; assembly: GCF_041296265.1. Lineage (NCBI taxonomy): Eukaryota > Metazoa > Chordata > Mammalia > Perissodactyla > Equidae > Equus > Equus caballus. The sequence continues at coordinate 35,235,831 of NC_091698.1, forward strand.
TCCATGTCCTGATCCCCAGAACCTGAGAATACGTTAGTTTATATGGAAAAAGGAACTTGGCAGCTGTGATTAAGCTAAAGATCATGGGATGGAGAGATTATCTTGGATCATTCAGTAGGCCCTGTGGCCTTACAGGGGTCCTTACAGTGGGGAGGCAAGAGGGTCAGAGGCAGAGTAGGAGATGTGACGACAGAAGCAGAGCTTGGAGTGATGCAATTGCTGGCTGGAAGGGGACCAGAAGCCAAGGAATGTGGGCAGCCTCTAGAAGCCCCAAAGATGTAAAGTTTTCAATTTTATCATACCATATAGTTTTTCCTTTCTGCTTCATCTAAGAGTCTTTGGCCAAAGAGCATAGCCCAGCGGGCTGCCTCTGCTTGGCAGGGACGCTCTTAGGGGTATTCACCAGGATAGGTGATGTGCTGCCATTTGCAGAACAACAAGGCAGCTTTGATAGAAAGCATGAAGATCAATAATCATGTACGAGGACCCAGAAAGACTTTGATTCCACATTCTTAAAAACACAACTTATTACAACACATTTCAACCTTGAGATTGGAATTATAATTAGTGGTAATATTTTTAACTAGTTTTAATGAATTAATTAAAAATAAGGGGTGGGAATTTTTATGGTTATGAGTCTGTGCGAGCTTTAGCAGCATGTGTCAACCGAATGTAAACATATGTCTTGTAGTCAAAATTGTGAGATGGAAGCATCACTGATACTCTGTGGCAGCATCCCCAAATTATAACAGCAGCAAAGAGAGGCAGATTCTTGTGTGCTGAAACTATGAACTAAGCTGAGAGATGATAACAATAATAAGAATAACAATAACAATTAAAAGTACAGTGTTCAATTCATATTGCTTAGCAAGGGTGTCATACAATATTTGTCTTATACTACAAATATTCCTGGTCATCAATGTTGACTGGAATCAAGGGTTGAGTGTACCACATATTATGAAAATCTTATAGGTGATCAACATTTTAGATGATTATCAAGTCTTTTTGTTTGTTTGTTACTAAAATTTTGTTATACCTGGTTGAGTGGCTGCTCGAAGAGCATTAGGCAGCCGGTTCACCTTTCTCATGATTTCTTTCCATGACTTATCCACTTGGAGGAACATCTTGGCCTCTGCGGGCAATTGTCTCTGAATATCTGGAGCATTAAAAATACTTTCTAGGTAGAGCCAGTTTCTCTGGCAGTTCAGCCACTCTTCCTAGGAGAAAAATATCAAATTTTAAACCCCAAATTGAAAACATAGTTACATTAAAAATAATTAAATGGGAACTTTTTTCTTTTGGGAGCTTCTCACAGGTCCTTTAAAATAAAACCTCCTTAAAGGGTCCAAGACTCACCCCAGCCTGCTTTCAACCCATTCTTCTCTGAGTTATGATGAGTCCACCGTGCGGTAACCAGAATGGACTCAGAGAAAGAGGATTAAAATGCCCAGAGGAGACAGTCTAGATGGGGAGACAAGATGCTTTCTTAAAGAACTCTGAAGGGTTGGGAAGGGGTAAGTTTAGTGACTATTTCCAAATATAGAGAGGGGTATCAATAAAAGTGGGGTTTTTTTTGCCTCAATTATGTCTATATTCTTCCCTCTCCCCCCTTTCTTAAAAAAAGAAATATGATTCATTTTCTTCAATCAAAAAAGTAAAACCTGCTTGTGATGGAACATGTGGTAAATACAGAAGACTGGGAGAAAGAAGAAAATTACTCATTGCGTCTCTTCTTAGAGACAATCACTGTTAATCCTAGACACCAGAAATGCAGGGTCAGAACTAAAGTCTGTGGACCTCCCCTATCCTTTGTGCCCCCGGCCATTACGTGTGTAGGCCCAAGGTCCGTGAGAGAGTTTCTCACCTCTCACCCCAGACTTGGGGGTTATGCCTAAACACTAATGTTATGTCCACTCCCTGGGTTATCTCAGGTCTCACACTTTCGACACAGTTAATTCTCTGGAGGTCTCCACTACTCAGCACTGACTTCTTTTAAGGACCCTCTTTGAAACCATGTCCTTTACTTGTCGTCCCTCCCTTCATAGGGCTCAGCCATCAATACAGAAGGCTGGAAAAGGTGTCCATTGAAGAGGAAGGATACTTGAAAAAGTTCTCTATGAAACAAAGCTGGAACAAATTGTCTTTTCCTACCTAGTGCCTTTATTATTTCCTAGATAACTTTTCATATTAGAACATATAGCCACCTAATCAAGCTAAAAATCTGAAGTCTAAGGAAGAGATTGGATGGAAGCAAAGTGAGATAAACGTAAGTGGGTCTTTTGTTTTACTACAGGATAATCTGAGGTAGAATAAAATAAAAAGGAGGTGTGTGCCACTAGGAAGGGTACCGAGGAGACTTCAAGCAACAGTGAGTGTTTTTCCAGTAAATATGAGGTTGTTGTAGCAAGACTCTTAAGGTGACCCCCAAGATCTGGTGCTCACACCCTTGTGTGATCCTCTCCCCCTGAGTGTCGGCACTGCCTGTGATGTGCTTCTAGCCATACAGAGCATGAAAAAGGTAACAGGATGTACATGGCTATGTGTACATTACACAAGACTGTAACATCTTCCCTGGCAGGGGACTTTCTCTTTCTTGCTAGATTGAGGAAGCACGTCATCATGTTGGGGAAGTCCACAGGGAAAAAAACTGTGGGCCACATGTAGGAGCTGAGGACGGCCTCTTGTTGACACCAGCAAGAAACTGAAGGCCCTAGTCCCACAATTACAAAGAAATTAATTTTCCCAACACTTTCAACCCAAGAGAGCTTGGAAGTGGATCCTTCCTTAATTGAACCTCTGATGAGAACCCAGTCCAGCTCACATCTTGACTGAAGCCTGTGAGACCCTAAGCAGGAGACCCAGTAAGCCATGCCTGAACTCTTGACCCACAGCAACTGTGGGATAATAAATGCATATTGTTTTATGCCATGAAGTTTGTGGTATTTTGTTTCACAGCAACAATAACTAATACAAGGGTGATGATAATAACATTAAGCTGTATAATAATTTAAAGAAGAACTCAATATGTTTAATATGTTTGCATTTTCCTTAATATTCTGAATGTAACAAAATGTAAACAAATCTTACATCTAAACTATATAATATTTAAATGATTGAACAAATGATTTCTAAGGTCCTGTGGCTCTCTATTTCTCTGAGTCCACGAATTGACATTATCCTTACTCACCAGTGTTTGATTGAATAAAGCAAGTTGTTTCTGCCATTCATCCACTCGAGTTTTCAGCGGACCAACATAACGTGATGAGGCAATGGTTGCGATGTTGATGGTGCTGTCATCAAGAAGGACCTTTAAAGAAGAGAGAAGAAAAGAGATGCAACATCATCTGTTTGTGCTTTCAAAGCTAATTACAGATTTTTAATGCCAAGAGTCCATTTAAAAGCCAACTATTTGAATGAATAGCTTAGTCCCACCTACTGTTTCCACTCCATCCACTTCCCCTCCCATTCCTTTCACTATGGCTTACAACCCACTGCGATCTTCTCTCAATGGACTTCTAATTGCCAAATCTTGGCTGTTTCTGTAATTATTAGTGGCACAAGTTTTTCTTTGGTTCACTCTTCTCCTTTCTCCTCCTACTTTTAGGTATCTGATATCTTCTTTACATCATTTGGTCATCCAGGCTTCTATTTCTCAAAGCACTCAAAACTTGCAAAATTAGCTGTCTTCTCTATCCAATGAATCATCACTTTCCCTCAATTATCCTGAGGAAGAGGGAAACTGAACTCATTCATATCAAGCTCTGAATGATGAGAGGCAGTTTTCTCTCTACTCCCCCTTACACTACAACAACTCTCAGACAACATGTGCATTTAAAAAAACGTAGCTGTTAATCTAAAGGGTTTTAATTGCTCTATTTAAATTACAAAATTCCTAACGGCAGAAGATCCATCACCTAGCATCACTTGGCCTCATACTGACTGACTTTCATCCTAGCTCTGCTCTCCCATCTGTTTGCTCAGAGTGATGTCTGGTCTTGCTCTTCCAACCTACATCTGGCAAAGCCACTTCATCTCCAGTTCTGGCCTGGGTACACCTTAATAGGTCAGGACTTTGCTTTTCAAATTTGGCCTTAAAACCCAGATCCCTTTGCTAAACAAAAGTGCCTTTGGATTTTAAGTCACTAAGACTATTCTAGACATGTGGGTTAGATTTACCTTCTTTTGTTGTCATAGAGCATGGCCATCTCCTCGCAACCTCAAATAATTCAGGTGAACTTAGCTTCGAAGTGTGCCGTAAACCTGAAATGCTTATTCATGTTTCTTTGCTCATTTAAATGGTTTGAGATGCCCTTCATTCTCATCTATGTCTACCAAATTCCATCTGCTCTTTCAGGTGTAGCACGTCCTGGCTGGTCTACGAGGGATTCTCTGATCACCTTAGCCATAAATGATCTCTGCTGTTCTAAATTCTTCAACAGTTATCAACTATAGGGTTATAATTCTTACATATATATGCCACTTTTATTGCTTTGCTAAATATTTCATGTACAAGCATTTATGTCATATTTATGTCATTATTCATATTTTGCCCAGATTTTTTGTTACTTAGTAACTCTCATATTTCATTCCTTTACCCTAATCTCCCATAGAAGATTTAGGAGTAGCTCTAGCCAGAACCTTTACCATAAGTTTTCAATAACCCAATTACCCACCTGTATGTCGTCTGTGCCGCCTAGGATAAATACGTCCTTGGAGTCCCGGTGAGGGAGAACCACAAATTCGGTTGTTTTCCAAGAATCCTCCACCTTAGAAATAGTTCAAGTCTTAGGATATCTGAATTCATTTGTGTTTAGGCACTCAATAAATGCACGTGGAATGAAACAAGTGAAAATTCCATAACTATCCCATTCTCCTCCTTACCGCTTTTAAAAATCTTAAAATCCTCTTCTCGGTTAGATGACACTGATCTGCTTAATTTTATTGACTAATGTTAACACATATGAATAACTAGTGATACTTTAATGTGTATTCCCTACCACTTTATGCTTTAATTAAAAGAAAAAATTCTTTTTACATAGGTGATTGGTAGATATGTGTGTATTTTTAGGGTAAGGAGGTAAGCATCCTAAGTAGGATAGTCTTCTCAATGTCTTTTGAAGTATTTCACACAGTTAGCCTTTCCTGGTTGTTTGAAAGATAACATATTTTGGTATAAAATATCTTCCTTAATGTGAGGCTCTTTACGTAGGCAGGCAGATTTCAAACTTTGTTGCCATCAAGTTCCTGTTGGGGTATAAGCTAAGTAGAAAGAGGATACTTATAGAGGTGGTAACAATAATGATAGTAAATGTAAGGTAGCAATGGAAGGATGACCAATAATGAGAGAGTGGAAGCTTCAATGTTAAAAATCCATCCAGATAATCCAAAAGTTGGTGATCTTCATGCTGAATATGAAAACCTTTACATTCCCTGATCTTCAGAATATATATTTTTCAGATTTACCTTTTTAAGAATTGTTTCTAAGGCAGCTTCTCCCGAAGCCTGTCCAGATATATCCTGGATTTCTTGGCCAAATTCAAAAACATGCAGCTCAGAGAGCTTGTCCAAGGTTAATGGAACGTCAAGGTCCACCAGGCTGGCATCAACTGTTTGTTCAATAGCTGCCCAATGTCTAGGCTTCAAAGTTGGGTTCCTCAAGTCAATGATAACTGGAAGCTGGAAAACAAACACTCTCAGAGGCACCATGCTTTTTCATCTTAAAAACATAGGCCAAGGCTTCTGGTTTCAATTTGGAAAAGCAGAGAGCTGGAACTCTTTACACTTATGCTTACCACAAAGAAAAAGCTGGACAAACTGCAAATTAATGGCTTGTACTGAACCATCAGAAAACTGAGGTTGCAGGGCAACTAACTAACTTAAAATCTGGGGGGAGATTGGTACCCACAGGTTTCTCCTCAGCAAGAAACAGGACCTGAGACTTTGCTGACTCAGGAGAGATCCTTTGGGTTGCCATTTAAGCAAGTAAGAAGATTCAGCTAAATTTTAAAAATAAATTGCTAAAGACTGGGTATAGGTTAGCATGAGAATGTGGAGTCCTTGGGAGCTACAAATATGGAGATGTTCACAGGGATGATTGGCAGAATCCTAAGAAAGCCTTCCTTATGGTGCTGGCTGGGGGAGGGAACAGCAGCCACTAGAGCAACTCCAACCAACCCATCTCTCCTAGCTTTCCTCCAGAACAAAAGACTTGATGTCAGGGGAGGGAACAACCAAAACTGTCACCTTAAGGTATTGGTGATAACTCATTGTAGGTATCTGTATATAGCTGTAGAAATAGAAGAGGAAAACAAAAAAAGCTCTACCCATGGGAAAGGGACAGAAATACATTCTAGGCTCATTACTCTAGCTTGAGGAGGGGCAGGAACACCAATGAAGGTAAGAATTCTGAGGACAAGGGACACAGCGACTTGCTAAGACAGCAGCCTAATCAGACCATGAGGGAATGCCCCTTCTCACCTCTCTCACCAGGCTAACAAGTACTGAGTAAAAATAACAGTGGAATACAGCGTGGAAAGCTGCAAGAGACAGATTCTCTCTGGGCCCAAGACAAAAGGAGGGCCCAGGGTCGGGGGGAAACAAATTTAAAAAATGACCTTTGGCAAATCAGCCCAAACCCTAAACATGAGGCACCACGAGAACAATTTGAAGGCTGTAGTATACTGAGGGTAACCGCAGCAACACCAAAACTCAACTCCACCCAGTTCCTACTAGATTCAACATAGCATGCCACACAAAAAGCCAAGTAAAAGGATAACTATTCTCACCTCCAGACATAAAAATTATTTTCTTCAGTATCTACTGTACTCAGTATGTACTGTACATAAGATATCTGGCTTTCAAGCAAAATTTAAGAAGTATATTAAAAGACATGACAAATATACATCCAAGAGACAAAAAAAAAAGTCAGAATCAGACTCAGATATGATATGTATATTGGAATTAACAGAGACTTTAAAATAATTGTGATTAATATGTTAATGGCTCTAATGGAAAAGGCAGACAACATGCAAGATCAGATGAGAAATGTAGTAGAAACATAGAAACTATAATTAAAAATCAAAAAGAAATGTTAGAAATAAAAATGAGTAAGAGAGAGAATGTCTTTGATGAGCTTGACACAGCGAAGGAATCAGTGAACTTGAAGACAAGTGAGTACAATTCCCCAAACTGGCAGAGAAAAAATAGTGAAATGTTCCCTTAAAAAAACCTCAAAACAGAACATCCAAGAGCTGTGGGACAAAATAAAATGGTCTAACATACATGCAATAGAAATCCCAGAAGGAGAAGACAGATAGAAAACAGAGTGGAAGGAGATAGTTGAATAAATAATGGCTGCATTTTAAAAAATTTTTATTATTTATTTATTTTGAAGAAGATTAGCCCTGAGCTAACATCTGCCGCCAATCCTTCTCTTTTTGCTGAGGAAGATTGGCCCAGAGCTAACATCTATGCCTATCTTCCTCTATTTTATATGTTGGGTGCCTGCCACAGCATGGCTTGATAAGCGGTGCTTAGGTCTGTGCCCAGGACTTGAACTGGTGAACCCCAGGCTGCTGAAGTGGAGTAAACAAACTTAACTGCTGCATCACCAGGCTGATCCCATGCACTTTTTTCAAAATTAGAGACAGGCATCAAACCACAGATCCAAGAAACTGACAGAACACCAAGCAGGATAAATACAAACTATAAACAACAACATACACCTAAGACAGATCACATTACAAATTGCCAAAAACTAAGAAAAAGAGAAAATCTTGAAGGCAGTCATACAAAAAAATACATGTTATTTACAGAAGAACAAGGATGAGACCTATGTCAGGCTTCTTGTCTGAGACCATGCAAGCAAAAAGTTGATGAAAGGATACTTTTAAACTGCTGAAAGAACAAACAAAACCTGTCAACTCAGAATTATACACCTAGTGAAAATGCCATTCAAAATAAAGGATAAAGATCTTTTTTTTTAAAAAAATGTAGAGAATCCATTGTTAGCATACCTACTCAATCAGAAATATTAAAGGAAGTTCTTCGGGCAGAATGAATATGCTGAGTCAGAATCTTAAGTCCATACAAAGAAATGAAGAACATTGGAAATGGAATAAAGGTAAAATAAATTTTATTTTCTCTCTCTTTCTTTTTTAATGATTGGCACCTGATTGGCATCTGTTGCCAATCTTCTTCTTCTTCTTCTTCTTTTTCTCCTCCCCAAAGCCCGCCAGTACATAGTTGTATATTCTAGTTGTAGGTCCTTCTGGTTGTGCTATGTGGGATGCCACCTCATCATGGCCTGATGAGCAGTGCTAGGTCCACACTTAGGATCTGAACCAGTGGAACCCTGGGTCTCTGAAGCAGAGTGTGCAACCTTAACCAGTCGGCCATGGGGCTGGCCCCCTTTCTCTCCATTTTTATTGTTCTAAAAGATAACTATATAAAACAAAAGTAGTAGCAATATATTGCGTTTGCAGTATATGTAAAAGTAAAACACATGACAGCATTAGCACAAAGAATGAGAGGGAAGACTGGGGAGTATACTCTTATGAAGTCTTTATACTACGCATGAAGCAGTATAATAGTATCTGAAAGCCAATTTGAATTAATTGAAAATGTATATTTTAAATCTAGGATAGCCACTAAAAACAGCTTAAAAAAGGTATGAATAATAACTCCATAGAGAAGATAAAATAGAATCATAAAACATATATAATGAAATCAACAGACTAGAAGAAAAAGAGGAAAAAGGAAATAAAGAACAAATAAAATAAATTAAAAAAACCAGTTAGCAAGATATCAGATTTGATCCAACCATATCAATAACACTTTAAATGTAAATGGTCTCAACATACCAGTTAAAAGACTTTTTGATCAGATTGGATAAAAAAAGCAGAAACCAATTACATGCTGTCTAAGAAATCCACTTTAAATATAAAGACATGGGTAAATTAAAAATAAAAAGACAGAGAAAGTCATATCATACAAACACTGAAAGAAAGTTGGACTAATTACATTAATTTCAGACAGTGAAGACTTCAGAACAAGAAATCTTATCAAAGATAAAGAGGGAAAATTCATAAATGATAGAGGGGTTAATTCTCCAAGAAGAAATAACAATACTACATATGAATACTTCTAACAAGAGAGCATCAAAATAAACGAAGCTCCACCATCCTGAGATGCAGTATTTCATAAATTATTTGGAGTTTTTTGTACAGAAGATTCGTCTGTTTTCCTTTGTCTGTCTGTCCATCCATTCACCCATCCATCCATCCAGTTGTTCATTTATGCCAATATGATCTCATGGATATTTATTTTATGATTTGGGTTATAATGCAATACTACATGATTTGTTTGCTCAAATCATTACAACTTTGGCCACTGAGAACCTCTTCAGTTGACTTCTGTGTCCCTTTGATATATTCCATCACTTTGCTTTTTGAGCTCTTCCTTACTTTTTGGCACTCCAAGATGCTCCAGGTTCACCCTGTTTATTCCCTGAATGATCCCTAGAAGCAGCCATTTCTATAAGGATCCCTGATTCCTTTTATTGGAATATGGTATTAAAAACCAAGATATGGACACAGGATACGCTTCCTGCTTTGGGGTTGTTGTTGCATCTAGGACGTAGAACATAACTTCACTCCTTAAGTGTAGTCTGTGCCTAGAGACTTCTTTTCAAAGCGTATAGTATAGAAAGTGGGGTAGTAACTTTATACTGGAGACAAATACTACTTCAGCTGTGTGATCAAGCTTAACATCACTGGTGATAAGTCATGTTGCTAGCATGTACCTTTAATAAGATGTGATAAGAATGATACTTTACCTCTGTGGTCTTCCTTGCAAGAATCCATGATCCCAGTCTAATCATGAGAAAAACATCAGACGACCCCAAATTGGGGGACATTCTACAAAATACCTGACTAGTACTTCTCAGAACTATCAAGGTCATAAAAAAAACAAGTCTGAGAAAATGTCACAATCGGGAGGAGCCTAACAAGACAAGACATCTAAATGTAATATCTATCCTGGAAGGGATTGTGGGATAGAAAAAAGATATCAGGTAAAAATAAGAAAATTCACATAAAGTATGGACTTTATTTAATAATCATATAGTGATATTGTTTCATTAGTTGTGACAAATGTATCATACTAATGTAATGTGTTAACAGTATTGGAAACTGGATGAGGAGCTTATGAAAATCCTCTATATTATTGTTGCAACTTTTCTGTAAGTCTAAAACTATTCTAAAATTAAAAGGTTGTTAAAAAATGAATGAGGCAAAAGCTGATAGAACTTAAAGGAGAATTAGACAAATCTACAATTACAGTTGGAGATTTCAACACTTCTTTCTGAGTAACTAACAGAACAAGTAGGCAGAAAATCAGTAAGAATACAGAGGACCTGAACAACATCATCAACCAACTTGACTTAATTGAAATTTATAGAAAAATCACTGAGCAATAGCAGAAGACACATTCTTCTCAACTGTACACAGAAGATTTAGCAAAATAGATCATATTTTGGGTTATAAAGCAAATCTTAGCAAATGTAAAAGGACAGAAATCATAAAAGTATATTTTTTGATGATAATAGAATTAAAGGAGAAATCAATAACAAAAAGATATCTGGGAAAATTCCTAAACATTTTAATAATAAAAAATACACTTCAAATAGGCCATTTTTCAAAGAGGAAGTCTCAAGGGGTATTAAAATATATTTTAATATATAGGAATTTTCCCTAAACATTTTAATAATAAAAAATACACTTCAAATAGGCCATTTTTCAAAGAGGAAGTCTCAAGGGGTATTAAAATATATTTTAATATATATAAAACTAAATTAAAATAAAAATACAATATATCAAAATTCATGAGATTCAGCTAAAGCAGTTACTAGACAGAAATCTATAGCATTAAATGCTTATATTTCAAATCAGCAACCTAAGCTTCCACCTTAAGAAACTCTGAATAAATTAAAAATTAAATGTAAAGTAGGGGCTGGCCCCGTGGCTGAGTGGTTAAGTTCGCGCGCTCCGCTGCAGGTGGCCCAGTGTTTCGTCGGTTCAAATCCTGGACGCGGACACGGCACTGCTCATCAAACCACGCTGAGGCAGCGTCCCACATGCCACAACTAGAAGGACCCACAACGAAGAATATACAACTATGTACTGGGGGGCTTTGGGGAGAAAAAGGAAAAAATAAAATCTTTAAAAAAAAAACTAAATGTAAAGCAAGTAGAAGAAAGGACATAGAATAGATTAGAGGAGAAATCAGTGAAATGCAAAAAAACAAAAACAAAAAACAAAAAACAAAACAAAGAAAGGAAAGCAATTAACTCTAAACCCAGCTCTTTGAAAAGGTCAAATTGATAAACCTCCAGTAGGAAAAACTAAGAAAAAAGGGGAGAAGATACAAATTATCAACATTAGCAATGAAAAAGGGGACATCACTACTGATCCCACATAAGTTAAAAGGATAAAAAGGAAATGTTATGATCAACTCCACATCTATAAATTCAACAATTTGGATAAAGTGGACCATTTTCTTGAAAGATACACTATAAAATCCCCTCAGGAAGAAATAGGTAAGCTGGATAATTCAATATGTATTAAAGAAATTCGATTTCTAGTTAAAATCTCTCTAAAAAAGAAAACTTTAATCTCAGATGGTTTCACTGGTGAATTTTACCAAACATTTCAGGAAGAAATAATACTAATTCTATACAATGTCCTCCAGAAAATAGAAGAGGAAGGAATACTTCCCAACTCATTTTATGAGACAGCATTACCATAATACCAAAACCATACAATGATGTTATAAGAAAAGAAAATGAAAGACCAATGTCTCTCATGAATATAGGCACAAAAAATCCTCATGTGATATTAGTAAATTGAATACAGCCATATAAAAAAGGATAATACATCATGACCCAAGTGAAGTTCATCACAGGAATTCAAGGCTGGTTCAACATTTGAAAATCAATTGGTATAATTCATCATGCTAATAGAAAAGAACTCATATGATCATAGATGCACGAAAAATCATTTGATCATTTTCAACACCCATCTATGATTAAAAAAAACTCTCAGGAATCTACGACACTTTCTTAACCTAAAATAGGGCATCTGTAAGTAAAAAATGTATGGCTAACATCATACTTAAAAAGAGACTCAATGCTTTCTCCTTAAGATCGGGAACAGGGAAAAGATGTCCTTTCTCAGCACTCCTACTCAATATTGTACAGTAAATCTTGGCCAGTGATATAAGGCAAGAAAAAGAAATAAAAGACACACAGATTATGAAGGAAGAAATAAAATTGTCTCTATTAACAAATGAAATGATTTTCTACATAGAAAATTCCAAATAATGTAAAAAAAAGCTTCTTTAAATTAAAAAGTGAATTTAGTAACATCATAGGATGTAGATCAATATACAAATGTCGGTTGTCTTCCTATATACCAGCAATGAACAACTGGAATTTGAAACTAAAAACAATATAGTTTAGGATAACATAAAAAATAGTTATAAATCTAACAACATATGTGCAGAACCTGTACTGAAAACTATGAAACTCTAATGAAAAAAACAAAAGAAGACCTAACTAAATGGAGAGATATGCTGGTAATAGATCGGAAAACTCAATCTTGTTAAGATGGTAATTCTCTTCAAATTGATCTATAGATTCAACACAATGCCCCTAAAAATCTCAGCAATTTTTTGTACACATTGACAAGCTAATTCTAAAATGTATATGAAAAGGTAAAAGAATTAGAATTGACAAAACAATTGTCAAAAAGAGCAAAATTGGAGGACTTACACTACCTAATTTCAAGACTTACTAGCAATAGTTTTCAAGACAGTGTGGTATTGGCAAAAGAATAAGACTTACGGAACAACAAAACAGAACAGAGAGTCAAGAAATAGACTAAACAATATAGTCAGATGACTTTGGACAAAGTTGCAAAGGTGATTCAATGGAGAAAGGATAGTCTTTTCAAATAATGGTGCTGGACCAATTGGATATTCACACATAAAAATGTAAATCTTCACACATATCTCATCTTGTATGCAAAAATATCTCAAAATAAATCAAGTACCTTAATGTAAAAAAAGCAAAACCATAAAACTTCTACAAGAAAATACAGAAGGAAATCTGTGTGACCTTTAGCTTTTGCAAAAAGGTTTTAGATCATCCACTAAAAAGATAATCCATAAAAGAAAAATGTATAAATTGGATTTTATTCAAATTAAAGCCTTTTGCTCTGTGCAAATCTCTATTAAGGAACTGAGAAGAAGGCCAGTGACTGGGAAAAAATATTTTCAAGTTACATATTTGAAAAAGGACTTGTATCCAGATTATATAAAGAACTCTTGAAACTCAATAATAACAAAACAAACAACCCAATTAAAAATCAGGCAAAGATCCAAACAGATATTTCATCAAAGAAGATAGATGGATGGCAAAGAGACGTAAGAAAAGATACTCAACATCATTAGTCATTAGAAAATGCAACTTATGACCATCATGGGATACTACTACACATTAATTAGAATGGCTAAAATTAAAACCAAAGCAAACCAAACAAAAAAATCTCCCTAATGATATGTAAAGAAGTCACTCAACTGAACTACAAAAAAACAAACGATCCAATCAAAAAATGAGCAGAGGATATGAACAGACATTTTTCCAAAGAAGATATACAGATGGCCAATAGGCACATGAAAAGATGCTCAACATCACTAATCATCAGGGAAATGCAAATCAAAACTACACTTACATATCGCCTTACACCCATTAGAATGGATATAATCACCAAGACAAAAAATAACAAATGTTGGAGAGGTTGTGGAGAAAAGGGGACCCTCATCCACTGCTGGTGGGAATGCAAACTGGTGCAGCCACTATGGAAAACAGAAGGGAGATGTCTGAAAAAATCAAAAATAGAAATACCATACGACCCAGCTATCCCACTATTGAGTATTTATCCAAAGAACCTGAAATCAGCAATGCAAAGAGACTTATGCACCCAGTCTAGGTTCACTGCAGCACTATTCACAATAGCCAAGATGTGGAAGCAACCCAAGAGCCCATCGACTGATGATTAGATAAAGGAGATGTGGTATATATATATATATACACAATGGAACAATACTCAGCCATAAAAAAGACATAATCATCCCCTTCGCAACCACACGGATGGCCCTTGAGGGTACTATGTTAAGTGAAATAAGCCAGACAGAGAAAGACAAACACTGTATGATTTCAATTATTTGTGGAATAGAAACAAACTTATGGACAAAGAGAACAGTTTAGTGGTTACCAGGGGGAAGGAGGTGGGGGGCGGGGAATGGGTACAAGGGGTGAAGGGGCACATTTATATGGTCTCTGGGAAATAATAACATACAAGTGAAATTTCACAATGCTATAAACTATTATGACCACAATAAAAATATATATATATATAAACTAATCAAAGTATGCTCTTCATATATGCCAGTTTATTGTATGTGTGTCATACATAAATAAAGCTATTAAAGTAAAACCTTAAAAGGACAGAAGAAAAACCTCCCTAATGATAACAAGTGCTGGTGAGGATAAGGAACAACTAGAATTCTCATACATTGCCCATGGGAAGGCAAAATGTTACAGCCCTTTGAAAAACTGTTTGGCAGTTTCTTATAAACATACACTTGCCATACCACGTAGTATTTCCACTCCTAGTTATTTATCCGAGTGACTTAAAAACTCATGTTCACACAAAAAGCTGTTCATGAATGTTTATAGCAGCTTATTAATAATCCTATAAAACTGGACATAATCCAAATGTCTTTCAACAGGTGCATGGATAAACAAACTGTGGTGATCCAGATAATGGAATACTACTCAGCAATAAAAATTAAAGAGCTATTGAATTACAAAAGAATACAGAGGAATCTTATTTTTTAATATTCTAGTTCACAGAGTTGTGCAACTGTCACCACTATCTAATTTTAGAACATTTACATTACCCCAAAAGGAAACCCATACCCATGAGCTATTACTACCCATTTTTCCTTCTCTGCAACGCCTGGTAACCACTAACCTACTTCTCTCTCTGTTCTAAACGTTTTATATAAATGACATCACATGCTATGTAGTCTTTTTGCGACTGGCTTAGTATAACCTTTTCAAGGTTCATCTATGCTGTAGCACATATCAGTACTTCATTGCTTTTTATTGCTGAATAACATTCCATTGTATAGATATATCACATTTTGTTTATTCATTCTTTAGTCGATGGACATTTGGGTTTTTTCCGCTTTGGGCTATCATGAATAATGTTGCTATGAACATTCAGATACAAGTTTTTGTGTCAACATATGTTTTTAAGTCTCTTAGGTATATACTTAGGAGTGGAATTACTTGGTAATATAGTAACTCTATGTTTAACATTTTGAGAAACTGTGAAATTGTTTTCCAAAGAGACTGTACCACTTTATAATCCCACCAGCAACAGATACAGCTTCCAATTTCTCTAGATCCTCACCAATGCATTATATAATCTATCTTTTTCATCATAGCCTTGGTAGTGGGTGTGAAGTGGCATCTCATTGTGGCTTTTATTTGCATTTCTCTGATGACTAATAATGCTCAGCATCTTTTCATGTATCTTCTTTGGGGAAATGTCTATTCAAATCCTTTGCCCATTTTAAAGGGTTATGGGCCTTTTTATTTTTGAGTTATAAGAGTATGTTATATATTCTGGGTACAAGTACATGGATGCATCTTAAATGCATTTTTCTAACTGAACAATGCCAGACCCAAAAGACTGCTTATTGTGTTGTTCCATTTATACCATATTCTGTAAAAGGAAGAACTATAGGGATAGAAAACAGATCAGTGGTTGCCCGGGGTTGGGATTGAAGGAGGAGCTGACTACAAAGGGAAGCACGATGGAACTCTGGGGGGGATGGAACTATGTCCTATGGTACTGTCATGTTGCATAGATGACTCCACCCATTTGTAAAAACCCATGGAACCGTATACCACAAAAAGTGACTTTTACTGTATGCAAGTTTAGAAAAAATCAATCAGGATTTTGAAGGAATGCAAGATGGAATGAAGACTGTGGTAAATGAATTAGTTAAGACCATATGACATAACCACACTAAGAGAATAAAGAAGAAAGAAACTGATGTAAGTTTGGAAAAGTGTCCTCACTAGATATTATAAGGCCAAAGGGGGAAAAACTGTGCAAAAACACCTTTCTCAAGGGGGAAAATTTACTTCTCATTGTGCCTGAAGCTTTGCTTATTTTTCCTACCCATGTCTTCTTTTAGTCTCTTATCTCATCTTTGAAAAAAAACCTAGAACCACTTAGAAGGATAAAATCATTTCCCTTTTTCTTCCCATTTCAGGTACTGGTTTAGTAGTGATGGGTTTCAAAGAGCCAGCCCAGCACACCAACTGCCAGGCTTCCCAGCCTTCTTCACACCATGGCACATCTGGAAAATGGCATATTTGTTTGGTGCAGTGGTGTAAATGGATAAGCCTGCCCTAGCCTCATCTGGTCAACTAAGGGCTGAGTGGATCAGTATCTTGGCACACCTAGAATCCACTCCTGCACTATTTCCCCTACTGCTTAGGAAACTCTTACTCTGAATGCCGTGTCTAACCAAGGTATTCAGTTGCATGATTTGGCCAGATGAAGACAGGGATGTAATCTGTGCCTCTGCAAAAACTGAATTTGTCTTTTCTTTCTTCTCTCTCTGCAAAGCCGACTAACTCAAACAAGGAATTCCTGACTTTGGTCTCATTAGCAGCAAGCAGTAACTGATTGACCTGGAGTTTCTGAAATAATTTCTACTAAACTTACCTTTTCTTTCATTTTTTCCACCTTGCTTTTTAGCAGGGGCACTACATTGTTTGGTGGCAGGCCTTTTTCCAATTGAGTCACAAATTTGGCATACTTAGAAACTTGACCGTTTAGAACTTCTGGATCCAGGCTGTCAAATTTGGACTATAAAAATTAGAGGAAAAAAACGCAGAAAAAGAAGTTAAGACATATGAAAAAGGGCAAGCTTGAAATAGTAAAATCTTTTACATTACTCAGATTTTCCAGTAGTTCTATTGTTGATGCAAGTCAACTCTACACTTTCGGAACGGCTTTACTTATTAAGATTGCTAACAGGGCATCAGGCATCACTTATTTCTTTCTTTCACGTCCTTCTCTCCCACATCATCAAACAGTATTTCAATCCCTGTCATTTATTCCTGGGGGCTAACCCTTGTAAGGATACAAATAGTTAATTTTTACTTTTGCTCACTAGAAATTTTTCACCTAGTAGTCTCTTATTATTTGATTATGTACCTCTTAATACAAAAGATTTAAAACACCAATATATGCATGTATCTATCAATATATTTCTCAGTTATATAAACATACAAGTGTACACATATATTGACATGTCAGACAGGACATGGACTGAAGGTAATAGAAAATTTGTAGAAATGGAAAGATAGTCCATGCTCATGGATTGGAAGAATTAATATTGTTAAAATGTCCATACTACCTACAGCAATCTACAGATTCAATGCAATCCCTATCAAAATTCCAATGACATTTTTCACAGAAATAGAACAAACATCCCCCAAATTTGTATTGAACTACAAAAGACCCATAATAGTCAAAGCAATCTTGAGAAAGAACAAAGCTGGAACCATCAATTCCTTGATTTCAAACTGTATTACAAAGTTGTTGTCACAAAAACAGTATGGTATTGGCATAAAAATAGGCACATAGATCAATGGTACAGAATAGAGAGCCCAGAAATAAGCTCATGCATACATGGTCAATTAATTGACAATAAAAGAGTCAAGAATAAACAATGGGGAAAGAACAGTCTCTTCAATATATGGTGCTGGGAAAACTGGACAGCCACGCGCAAAAGAATGAAACTGGAGCACCATCTTACACTATACACAAAAACTACCTCAAAATAGATTAAACACTTGAATGTAAAACCAGAAGATATAAAATTCCTACATGAAAACATACGCAGCAAGCCTCTTGACATCAGTCTTGGTGATGATCTTTTGAATCTGACACCAAAAGCAAAGGCAACAAAAGCAAAAATAAACAAGTGAGACTACATCATACTAAAAAGCTTCCTCACAGCAAAGGAAACCATCAACAAAATGAAAAGGCAACTTACCGAATGGGAGAAAATATCTCATATGTCTGATCATATGTCTCATAAGGGGCTAATATCCAAAATATATAAAGAACTCATGCAACTCAATAGCAAAAAAATAAACAATCTGATTTGAAAATGGGCAAAGAATCTGAACAGACATTTTTCCAAAGAAGATATAACAGATGGTCAATAGGCACATGGAAAGATGCTAATCACTAATCATCAAGGAAATTCAAATTGAAACCACGAGATATCACCTTATTTCTCTTAGATGCTAGAATGGCTAGTACCCAAAAGATGAGGAATAACCAGCGTTGGTGAGAATGTGGAGAAAAGGGAACCCTTGTGCACTGTTGGTAGGAATGTAAATTGTTGCAACCACTACAGAAAAATATATGGAGATTCCTCAAAAAATTAAAAATAGAACTACCATGTGATCCAGCAATTCCACTTCTGGGTATTTATCCAAAGAAAATGAAAACACTAATTCAAAAAGATACATGCACCCTCATGTTCATTGAACATTATTTACAATAGCCAAGACATGGAAACAACCTAAATGTCCACCAGTGGATGAATGGATGAAGAAAAGGTAGTGTATATATACAATGGAATATTATTCATCCATAAAAAAGAATGGAATCTTGCCATTTGTGACAACATGGATGGACCTTGAGGGCATTATGCTAAGTGAAATAAGTCAGGCAAATTCTGTATGATCTCACTTATATGTGAAATCTAAAACAAAACAAAAAAAGCAAGCTCATAGATACACAGAACAAATTGATGGTTGCCGGGGGTGGGGGTGAAGTGGGTGAAGGGGTCAAAATGTACAAACTTCCCATAATAAAATAAATAAGTTGTGGGGACATAATGTACAGCATGGCGACTATACTTAATAATACCTTATTACATATGTAAAAGTTGCTAAGAGAGTAGATCTTAAAAGTTCTCATCATAAGAAAAAAATTTTTTTCTAACTATGTATGGTGATGCATGTTAGCTAGACTTATTGTGGTGATCATTTTGCAATATACACAAACATTGAATCATTATGTTGTACACCTGAAAGTAATACATGTTATGTGTCAAACGTCTCGATACAAAAAGAAAATTCGTAAACCTTCGTTTTCCTTTCTTTTCTAGATTCAACATTTTCTGACCCCTGCTGGGTCTTTTCTGCGCATTTCCTACAGGGAATTCATCCCACTTTGGAAGCCACTGTTCTAATCTATGGTGGTAGTCAGAAAACTCTCTTTCTTCTTTACTCCTCAGGAACATTTTGTGTTTCTGAAATAAGTGATAAATGAGTTATGCAAGAGCATTTAAAATTCTCTGATGTTACAGCATATACTTGTTTGTTTTCTATTTTCTCCACCAAAAGATAAGTTCTGTGAGGGTTTGGACTTTGTCCTTTTTATTCTCCACTGGTATCCCCAGTACCTAGAACATTCTCTTGGAAACATTTCCTGTGTCACTGTTGTTTACCTCAGATATGTGACTTCTAATTCTAGGTATCAGCACAGGGAGACTGAATGAGAAAGTGTAAAACAGTATTTGTGAAGATGATGGTATTTGTAACATGCCCATTACACTTGAAAGTACAATGGTCATCTCTTCTGCCTCCAAAAAGGCTGGCCCTTGTTAAGGTTTGACTTTAAGGGTAGACCTTACAAAGCAAACTCTTTGGTACTTGGCCTCTTTACTATTGAGCCTCAGAGGAAGTTCCTAGATCTCATTACCCTGATTCTATTCTAACACGGTGAACAAAATGGCCTTCTTTTTATTTAAAGGAAAAGAAGAACAGAAACCTAAGCTAACAGCAATCTAAAGCATGTAGACCACAAACAAAATCCTATGATCCTCAAGAACACTTGGGTGTAGTGTATCATAACAGCAATGTGTTCAGAAACCACAAAGCAGTTAAATGTCGTGCAGTGCGTCCCTTTGATGCTCCCTCACTAAATGGAGGACCCAAGAAGCCTGCTTTACAATAACGCATTCTGCTCTGTGGCATATAGTGACAGAAAAACCTTGGTGCATTTCACTGGAAAGCTGATAATAATTCCCATAAGACTATAATATTGCATATCTTACTGAAATTAAGAGTATACCAGATTATTAAAAATCGCAATTCATATTATTAGGATTTTAAATTGAATTAATACAAAAATGATTTAAGAATTGAAAGCCCTTTTTTTTTTTTACCTTTAACCATTCTTTTTGGAGTTGATCCCATTCAGACAAAGAATCCCACAGCAAATGTTTGAGCTTCAATTCAGCACTAACTTCTTCCAAAGCTTCAAACTTGGACACTTCCACCTTTAAAAATATAATAAACAAAATGCATATTTAGTTTTCAGATATAAAGATCCTATGTTATACTCCTGTTAGTAATTCTAGATACAGTGACTAATTAGTAGAATACGGGTGGGTCCTAAATGGGGAAAGGAAAGGAGAGAGAGAAACAAATGAAAAAAAAAAAAACCAAATCACAAAACCCCACATATATTCAAATTTCCATCTGAGTGACAAAATGTAACTTTTTATATTTCCTTAGAATTTAAACATTCTTCAAAGACATAAATATTAAAAGAGTACTGTGGGCATTCTTCCCCCAGATGGATCATACATGTATACACATGCCTGGATGTTTTTGGGAAAACAGATGAGTCTCCAGAGGCACCGATTTTCTTTAGGACGTGTGTACTTAAATGATAGATGAGGGAGAAGATGTCTGTGTGGTAGCTGGTGGAGAGGATGAAGAGATTTAAGATGGAAAGGACAGCTTGGTTTCTTACGTCTTTATAACCCCATGGGCTGTATATAAACCCTATAGAGAGAAAGGTCACAAGAAAATCTGAAGAAGCTGTTTTCATGAGAAGCATTTTAAGACTGCCTTGGTTTAGAGGTGGAGAAACCTCCAAGGGTTTGGTTGCACAGAAATTGTGAACTCTGTGAGCTCTGTGATAAGCTAAGACTTTGAACATTCCATCCCACAGCAGCAGAAAACACATTCTTTTCAAGTGCACATGGAACTTCCCTAGGATAGATTGTATAATAGGTCACAAAACAAATCTTAGCAAATTTAAGAAGACTGAAGTCATACCAAGTATCGTTTCCAATCACAATTGTATGAAACTGGAAATGAACAACAAGAGGAAAGCTGGAAAATTTACAGGCACGTGGAAACTAACACAATCCTGAACAACCAATGGGTCAAAAAGGAAATAAAAAAATAACTTGAAACAAATTAAAATGGAAACACAGCACACCAAAACCTATGGGATGCTGCAAAGGCAGTTCTGAGAGGGAAATTTATAGTGATAAAAGTGCATATTAAGAAAATAGAAAGATCTCAAATGAACAACTTAACTTTACAAATCAAGGAACTAGAAAAAGAAGAACAAACCAAGCCCAATGTTAGCAGAAGGAAGGAAATAACAAAGATCACAGTGGAAATAAATGAAATAGAGAGCAGAAAAAAAGAATAGAAAAGATCAATGATATTAACAGCTGGCCTTTTGAAAAGACAGATAAAATCAAACAAACCTCTAACTAGACTAAGAAAAAAAGAGGGAAGCCTCAAATAAATAAAATCAGAAATGAAGAGGAGACATTACAACTGACACCAAAGAAATATAAGTCTCATAAGAGACTACTATGAACAATTATATGCCAACACATTGGACAACCTAGAAAAAATGGATACGTTCCTAGAAAAATACAACCTACCAATACTGAATCAGACAGAACAGAAAATCTGAACAGACCAATAACAAGTAAGAAGATTGAATCAGTAATCAAAGACCTCCCAACACTGAAAAGCCCAGGACCAGATGGCTTCACTGGTGAATTCTACCAAACACTGAAGGAAGAATTCATGCCAATCTTTCTCAAACTTTTCCAAAAAAACTGAAGAGGTGGGAATACTTCCAAACAAATTTTATGAAGCCAGCATTATCCCAACATTAGTGATCTAGTCTTGTCTTCACTAAGAATTAGAAATAATTTCCTAGGCCAGTTAGGTCTTCACTCCTATCCCCCAGATGACTGAGGGCTGCAGAAGGAAGGCTGGATTTGAGGTGATCATAAAGGAAGAATTAGTCAAGTACAGATACGGAATGTGGAAGGACGGGGACACACTTCTATTTCAAGCTCTGGCTCAAGCAATGCCATTCTTTGTGACCCAAGGAATGCCCACCTGTTAGTTGTAGCTTTTTATCAAGTTTTTCCTCCATACCTCCCTTCCTACTTTCCTATCTTGCAGGTCGGTTAACTCAACCTGGGTACAGCTTTGACCCTAGTTCTCTCATGCACAAATCTCCTGCCTGAAGTATTGCACTTGAGTGCCAAGCTCTATCTAGTGCCAAGCTCATTATTTTGGAGATTGCTCCAGCAAGCCCTGGGCTCTGGAGTGGACACCTTCTCAGATCACTTTCCGGCCATCCATCTGGGGCTCTGGAGGAGTCAGGTGCATTCCCATGTGAGATCCAGGCACTCCTCCAAGACTTTAGGGTCACTAATAACACCTTCCTCATGGCTGGTGGCCCCTGGTTTTGATCCTAGGAATATTTTCTTTTCTATTCTCTTCTCTTTTTGGTCTCTCTAGTAGCTGTTCAGAGCACTTATATCTCTTACCTATCTCTCTTCATTTTTTTTTGAGTGATATCTTTTAACCTTTCAAACCTACCCTTTTGGATCCATCTATTCCTTGGCTTAGCCAAATTCTATTCTTTCATCAAATTGGCACATCAAACTAGGACAAATCAGGCAATATTCATGGAATCATAACGTGCATGTGAATGTAACAGAAGCTTGAATATTACTTAAGAAGGTGTAGAGGGGTTTAATTGATCACATTGAAAAATCCACATATGTTTTAACAAAGAAACTATAATCCTTTGTCTGAGGATTTATTTCTAACTCACAGTGACTTTTTAATAGGAAAGATATTTTGTCTCTCATGTACACTAATCTTTAAACACTTCAAAGGCAGGGAACACATCATATTTGTATTTCAGACTGATATAGTACGATGACTAGCATATAGGTGTGACTGAATCATTGAATGTTTACAGTCTCATTGCTGAAAGCGCTTATCCATCAATGCCATTTCTATACACACATTTTGAAAACAGATGCGTAGAGCTGTTATTACCTTAAAATTCTTCTGATAGGATTTAAATTGAAATGCGCGTTTTTGAAGATCATCTAGAACCAATTGCAGATCATTCAACATGACCTTTATTTTGTCTTGATCAGCATTAATATCCAAAATCTGTGGATCCTGTAAAATTAAGATAGTTTTTGATTAGTCATTCTTCTTTTTTAATGTAGACCATTAAATTAAATGAATTTATAAACATTTCAAAAAATACTTTTTCTAATTCTCTTTTCACTCTGATTTTTAGAAAATATGTTAAAATGGCTGCTTTTCCTAAATTTTAAAGTAATGCATATACATTCTAAGAAGTACAGAAAAGTATAAAGAAGTGTCATGGTAATAACATTGTTTTTAAATAGTACCTAATTTATTTTCCCTTATCCACTTTCATTTCCCACACTTCAACCAACATGACTTCAGGTAAGGAGACGTAAATGCAATAGGAAAGAGAAGGAAGAGGATATGATATAAGGAAAATTTCCATTTTACAATAAAGAAAATAGAAAGCCCTTTGATTTCTGAGAGGGAGGAAGAGAGAAAATAAAGAATAAATGATCAGACATAAAATTTCCAGCTGACCTCTTGGGGTTGAAACCCCATCCAGTGAATGGGAATGGAAAAGCTCAGGAGAAAAGTAGAAACACCTAACTAGGTTTGGGAAAATCTGAGAAATTGGAAGCCTCTGAGAATTATTATAGCCACAGCTTGGGGAGGCCAATCTCTGATTCAGCATGGCCCTGCATTCAAAATGGCAACATGCTGTAAAGTAGAAAAAGCGAAGGGAAGTGTCCAGGCAGAAGGGGCTTGTGTTGACATTCTGGTGCTTCACGGCTTGGTGTGGTATGTGGGGACTGTGAAGTTCTCACGTGCCTTGATTCTGGCAGTGGGAAGTCCTGCAAGAACTGGTAGAGCAGAATTCTGAGGTCAGGATGAGAAAGGCACAGATTACTTGATTGTAGACTATGGCAAAAATGACGGCTGTGGCAGCAGAGTCTAGCGTGGTACCTAAAGAACTAGGAAGGACCCTTAGCTAACAGCTGCCTGGGACAACCAGGCCCAGCCCAGCCAAACTGCACCAGAAGCACCATGGTCCACAGGGATTTAATCCCATCCACCCGGAGGAAATACAAATTTCCCCTTATCAAGCAAGAGGTGGGATGGGATGGTGGCAAGGGTGAAGAAATACCTAATAGGGAGTTTGGATCTTAAATTGAATTAAAATCTATCCCAAAGAGACCAAGGTAGAATGAAATAGATATTTCAAACAGAAATAAATTGTAATCATCAATCGTCACATTTAGGTTTTTTCCTCCGACTTCCGCCATCAGCAGGAGTGGTGGTCTTGACAGCAAGATGATATCATTTATGGAAATAATGAAGTTGCAGTTCTTTGCTCAAGAGTGGTAATGAATTAATTCCAAATCCTCTATAAAAGCAGCACTTGCTGCAGAGAACACTGGCTATCATTTTCACGCATGTGGATCACGTTTTTTAAAATGCATGACTACACAGAAGGCACTAGCTAGCACTTTTGCTCTCTCTATTGATCTATCTGTACAGACAAGTATTGCTCCTAAACAGAGAACAAGGATTCATACTTTTTAATAGTCTGCGGTGTCTGGAATACAGTACAGAGTACAGCAGTTAATAGCAGACTTTTTTTTTTTAAAGATTTTATGTTTTTTCCTTTTTCTCCCTAATGCCCCCGGTACATAGTTGCATATTTTTAGTTGCGGGTCCTTCTAGTTGTGACATGTGGGACGCCACCTCAGCAGGGCTTGACGAGTGGTGCCATGTCCACGCCCAGGATCTGAACTGGCAAAACCCTGGGCCGCAGAAGCGGAGCGCGTGAACTTAACCACTTGGCCACGGGGCCGGCCCCTAATAGCAGACTTTTAACCATTGGAAGCAGACTGCATAAGCTTGAATCCTGGTTCCTCCATTTGCTATTTGTGTGACCCTGGGAAAGTTACTTAACTTCCCTGTATCTTGGTTTCTTTCTCTACAAAATGTGAATAATAAAATCTTATAGGTGTTCTGAGAATTAAATGAGTTAAAACATGCAAACATATATAAGAATGTTCCTAGAAGCATTATGAATCATTGTCAGAAACTGTAAACAATCCCAATGTCCAAGAACTGTGGGATGGATAATTGAATTGTGGCATACGATGAAATACTGTATAGCAACAACCGTGGATAAACATCCACATACAGGAACACGGATAAATCTCAGGAATGTAACAAAATCCAAAAAAGGGCATACTATACGATTCCACTTAACTGAAGTTCATAAACAGGCTAAACTAACCTATGGCATCAGAATTCAGGGTAGTCGCTGCCTTTGGAGAGGAAGGAAGAGTTAGTGAGCAGAGGGGACACTAATGGTACCAGTAACATTATAGCTCTTTACACGAGTAGGGGACACATGGATGTGTCACCTTATGATAACTCATTGTACAGTTATTACAGTTATGTACAGTTTTCTGTGTGAAAATACAAAAATACTTCAATGTGAAAGTAAAAACAATGCCAAGTCCTTAGAACAGTACTTGACACATGGTAAGTACCCAATAAATGTTAGCTACTTTTACCTTTTCATGGCAATACATAAAAATGTACATTGTAATCTTTAACGTCTGCATTGCATTCCTTTGAGCTAATGTACGCTAACACATTTTATTAATCCACTGTTGATGGACATTGAGTTTTTCCAATTTTTCAGATTTAATTATAACTTACATGGCTTTATACTTCTGTGATAAGATTTAGTCAATATTAATAATAAAATAGTGGATCATTACAAAATCATATTTTAACATATGCTTCAGTTAAGAAAAACCCAGATGTCTATGCCAAATTCTTAAAAAAATTCCCCTTGTATCTTTTGTATAGTAAAATTGGTGCAAGTTAACCAAATACTCTCCATTAACATTTATCAACTTATACTTTGCATCTTCCTAAATGGGAATTTTCTAATTTGTGGCTAAGCAAACTTCAGAATTGTGACAATAGTTATAAAATATGCTAACAAGTTGTAAAACACTCATTTAAAAATGATAAATACAAGCTAGGAGAAAGAAAATTCAATATTACATATATGCTTTCTTCGCTATGGTCTGGAATTTATTCAGTACTCAGAGGTTCAGAAACAGTTTCAATTTTAAATAGCAGCTCAAAGACATTGTTTATTGATTAGAATGAAACCATAAAAACAAAAAGTTAAATCAGATTAAAATGAAATATGCTCCTTAAATAGTTTAATTAAAATGTAATAGTCAAATTTTTCATAGATTATTTTTTAAAAACCCTGTGTTGGCTTACCTGTGCTTGCAGCTTCACTTCGTTCACTTCATTGCTTAGCTCTTCAAGATCTCTTCCCAAATGCAGACAAAATTGCTTAATCCTTGTTTCCCTGTCACCCACAGATTTATCAATGGCATTCCGAACAGCTACAATGGACGGCTTCATAGTAGCAAAAACAGCAAAGTCTTCAGGAGGTGTGGGAACCTGGTATTGTTCAATGAGCTTGTACATTTGAACCACTACATTCGCTTCCTCTTCAAGGCTTTCGATCTAAACAGAAACATAGTTGCTTGTTAAATATATCAGAGTCCTATTATACCCTTTAAATTTTGTCTAATAGGAGACAGATGCTGTGCACCATGTGGCGCACCATGAACATCACGCTGTGAATAGCCAGCACATGAGGAGTGTGTTTAATGATGCGATCAAACTGGCTGAAGCCTGCTGGGTGATAAATACAGCCATCGCTACAATACAGGTAATCAGACCCGGGAGTACGTTGTTCAGAGCTGAGCACAGTTAGTACTACTCTTACAAATGTTTATTTCTCTCTCTTCTCTCTCTCTCTTTTGCTGCCTAGTGGCATTAAACAGTGCCAATATTTAAAGTTTTCAGACAGAACACATGCTGTGAGGATGCTCAGTTGTAATATCTGAGCTTCCAGGCATGTGTGCTGAGCAGTGATTGTTCCAGAGCAGGCCCCGAGGTCTGGATAGGCCATCATCCTGGCTGCATGTTCCCCACTATCCTTTAATAAATGCTTTTACTACTTCCAACTGATTACGAAACGCCTTCACTTTGATGTCCTACCTTCAGTGGACAGTGTCTTTCCTAATTTTGTGGCAATTTGGGGGGAACCCACCTCTCCTCCACTCTGCCACATGGTTTTAGAGGGAGCAGCCATGTTCACACAACTCGACCCGACCTCCCAGCCCTAAGCTGAACCAAGCAGCATCATATCGGGACCTGGTGAACCCAGCTCAGTCGACCTCTCCGTTGAACGTGGGGAGAGTTAGACTGTAGGTGCTGGCTGAGACCATTTGCTTTCACATGGAAACAAGCAGGTCCTTAACATGAGAAGATAAATGCACAGAGGCTTTTGGAGAACTGGTTCTCAACCTTTAGCTTGCATCACAGTCACTTGGAAAACTTGTTAAAACACAGATTATTGGGCCCTTCCCCTGAGTTTCTAATTCAGAAGGCCTAAGTTGGGGCCCGAGAACATGTATTTCTAACAAGCTCCCCAGTGATAGTGATGCTGTCGGCTTGGGTCCACACTTTCAGAACTCCTGTTCTAGAGAGGAGCAGAGATGAGAGATGGAAAGAGAGATGCCTTTTTGGTTTCCCTACCCTCCTCTAGTCCCTACTTCCTGTCCCTTTTAAAGGCTATCTTCTCCATGCCTTTGGAGTCCAGAAGACATCGCCGCAAACTTAGAATAAATATTCTTATTTTTCTAAGATAACTACATGAGTTTTTGTTACCTTCAACCAAAAGTGTCTAACACCTTAAACAAGTTATAAACAGAACTAAGTCTCTGTACACCAAGATCTGTTCATCTTCCTGTATCTCCTGTCCTTGAAGTAAGCATATGTCCAGGTTTTTCTGGAAGTGTCCTGCTTTACACTGATTGTCCCAGCATGGTGATTAATAGTGTCTCTTTCGCTCTCAACAGTGGCCTGGTCAGAGAACAATTATGTGCCCTGCCCTACCTACACTGGTTCATGATACTACTCTCGACCTGCTCCCTATAGAAAGATACCCCAGAGTGATCTCGGACTTCTCTTGTCCTCTCATCCAGTTGCCCACTAAATCCTTTCAAGTCTACTTACTTAACAACTCTAGAATCCATTCCTTCTCTCCTGTCCTTGAAAATAGTGCTTTAGCTACAGTTCACCACTTTCTCCACCAAACCCCCTTTCTCCACAGCATACCAACTGCCCTTGTCCTGCTGCCTCAGGTCTTTGCACACGGCTTTTCCTCTCCCTGGAAGGCCTACCTGAATAGATGTACTTTAGGACATAGCTTAAATTGCCCATCCTCCGCAAAGCCTACTGTGACCCATAGGCAAGAATGACCACAAACCCCCAGTCCTACAACACTGTCTTGTACCTATACCCATTGCATAATGACTATCTGCTTTCATTTAGGCTCTGAGCTTCTTGAAAGCAGGTTTACTCATTGTTATAATCCTTGCACCCTGCTAAATAGGTATTCACTAAATTTTCTGAATGGATGGATGAGCTTCCAAAAAAAGCTGTTCATTTGTGGAGAGCATCTCTTAAGGGAAACTGCTTCCCCGACACATCACCCAGCAATGTACAGATAACCTCATGGAGATGGGACTCAGTCTGGGTTTTCTGCATGGCACATCAACTCTCCTGTTCTGGAACCTCCGAGTGAGTACAGTCTAACTTCTGCAATGTGACCTTACCTTCCTGTCAGAGTTTAAATAACAGGATGGGGGGAGGGTGCTGAATCCATTTATTAGCTTTTAAGAGTTAACACTGGAATAGAGAGATTCTCTCTTGGTGATTGGCTAGACCCGCAATGTAACCTGGAAGCCGCTGGTGGCCACGTTTGCTGCTATGGGATGAAGCAGCAGAAGCAGCCTGTCTGCAGATGGAGAGAGGCAAAGCGGACCCTCAGAGAGATGCAGTGGGGACAGATGGAGAGAGAGGATTGCCTGGGTTTCCTCAGCCTTCTCATTCCTGGTTCTGGAAGTTCTTAAGCCTGCTTACACTCTTGATGAAGGGGGTGGGGTTCTATAAAATACTCTTGAATCCTTAAATAGGGTCCTTATTTTTGGCCTAAGCTAGCTCATGTGTGTTTTGGTTATGTGTCCAAAGAATCTTAATGAATAGCATAAATAATAATAATAATAATTGGCATCTTTAGACTCCTGGTATGATGTATGAGCAAACCTGAGGGAGAACGACAATTATCTGCCCTTTTATGAAGGTGCTGTTTCTTGAAATGAGAAACGAAATTGTTACTTTTATAGGCACGTGGGATAGACTTTAAAGCAGTACCCCCTTATCCATGGGGGATATGTCCCAAGACCCCCACTGGATGCCTGAAACCGTAGATGGTACCAAACCCTATAAATATTATGTTTTTTCCCATACATACGTACCTATCATAAAGTTTAAATTATAAATTAGGCACAGTAAGAGATTAACAACTAAAAGTAAAACAGAACAATTATAATAATACACTGTAATAAAAATTACCGTAGAGCTTAGCAACCTCAGAACACTTTTTTTTCTTTCCTTATTAAGTCGAGAACTTTCACCTTTTCACTAAAGGAGGCACTTTACATCTTCTCTTTGGTATATCCAAATTGCCGGCATCACTACTCTTGCACTTTGGGACTATTTTAAGTAAAATAAGTGTTCCTTGAACACAGGCACTGCCATATCACGACAGTCAATCTGATATCTGAGATAGTTACTAAATGACTAACGGGCGGGTAGTGTAGACAGTGTGGATCTGCTAGACAAAGGGATGATTCATGTCCTGAGTGGGACAGAGCAGGACAGTGTGAGATTTCATCATGCTACTCAGAACTCACACAATTTAAAACTCATTTCTGGAACTTTCCATTTAATATTTTTGGATTGTGTTTGATGCAGGTAATTGAAACTGTGGAAGGCAAAACCACAGATAAGGGGGGAATACTGTGCTATTAATTCTTTTACTACAGAACAGACTATCCAGGTGTTAATCACTTATGTCACCCGGTTTATATTTTTTTATTTGTAACATATCTTTAATTTCCAGATATATTAAAAAATAATTTATCACTATTTCAAATGTCAATTTGATATGAATGAAAGCTTATGAAAAACTGACTATTGAAACTATGTAAATGCTAGATTGCCTGCCACAGGGAAAAGCTTGAGATGAGGAAACCAATTTCCAGAGAGAAAGAAATAAGGAAGACAAAAGACTGTGTGTGTGTGTGTGTGTGTGTGTGAGAGAGAGAGAGAGAGAGAGAGAGAGAGAGAGACAGAGCTGGCCCCATCATTTGTGTCACTTGAATCCCCATATCTACTGTTCTCTCCCCACCCCCACTTCTCTATTTAAGCTAGTTTGAGTTGGGTTTTTTCATTCATAAAGGTAAGGTTGCTGACTATTATGCAAATATAGGTTAAAAGTGAAGACTTCCATTGTGACTCGTCTCTAGATTACAATTCTATTACCATTTATCACAAATAAGAATCGAAATAAACTGTGGGTGAGGACATTGGCTTTGTGGTCAGAGATCCAAATTTAAATTCTGGCTCTACTCCAAAAAAGCTCTGTGATCTTGGACAAAATAATCTACCTTAGTCCCCTTTACTCATCTGCAGAATGAGAATAAAAATTATCTATACTTCTTAAGTTTTTGTGAGGATTTAAAACGTAATGTGTGTAAAAATTTTAGTGAAAAGCCAGACTAGCGGTAAGGGTTTGATCAACATTAGCTGTCGTTGTTGCTGTGATGTAGGGCATCCACTTACTTTGTCTGAAAGTGTTTAGGATGTTTTGACAGATGTTTCTTGACCTTCAGTTCCTCAATTTCTTTTATTTGTCTTTCTTATCTACCACAAGATCTGGAATATTGAGTTATATAAGAATCAACTCACCCTTTCCTGAATTTCATCAAGAAATACTAAGCTGTTAACATATTCTATGGTGGTCGTTGGAATAAATTCAAGTTTATACTCTGCATCTTGTGCCTCAGAGATAATAGTGTCCACTTTTTTCTTGCTTTGACGAGGAAGCATAAAATTTAGCACCTAGGAAAGAAAAAAAATGTGAATCACAACTACTTGAATATTTCCATTTTATTACATATTTTAGATAAATCCTAATTGAATGTCTGTTAAGTCAGCAGGTACAGGAAACTGCAGTATATATGAGGGGCTCGTTTTGTTTTTGGTGAGGAAGTTTGGCCCTGATCTAACATCCATTGCCGATCTAACGTCTTGCCCATCTTCCTCTATTTGTCCATATGTGGGATGCCTCCACAGCATGGCTTGACAAGTGATGTGTAAGTCCATGGCTAGGATCAAAACCTGTGAACCGCAGGCCACTGAAGTGGAGTGTGTGAACTCAACCACTATGCCACTGGGCCCGCCCCTGAGGGGCTGCTTTTTCACATTAAATCACTGCTAGTTGAATAAACCAACAGGAAGGGCAGGTTTTCAAGATCATTTTCAGAACAAACTAGATTGTGCAGCTTATTAAAAGTTTTCCTAAATGCTCTGATCTCTTGTAAGCACCCTTTCTACTACTTTGCCTTATGTAGTAGACATTGCGGTGCCCTCCCCAGCATCAATTCCACTCCTTTCATGTTGGATGGTAGCATTGTGGTTTGGGAAAAGTGACCTCTCCTTCAGAAACAAAGATGGAGTCTGACTGATCATTAGGCAAATTATGAGTATGGCTTCCTTTGGCCAAGGAGATTGGATTAGGGCAGACCTCTGACCTTCGCTGATCTAATCAGATAGAAGCCCAGGACTTTTGTTTAAGGCTGAGAGGGATGTGTGCTTGGAATCTCAATCTCTCTTTCTTTCTCTGTCTGTAAATAAACAAGGAAATAATGAGCCTATGGAGCTTTTGACAACCATTTCACAAACGTGAGGGAATGCTAGCTTTAGGATGAAGCTGGCACATCAGGAGGCTCAGTATAGACAATGAAAAACATTGGGTCCTCAGTAACACAATTGGGTCACTAGACGAAACTCCCTGATACCCATCCGCCCTTTGGTCTTTTTAGATGCATAGTCCATAAATTTTCTGAATGCTTAAGCAGTTTGAGTTTTCTTTGGTTTGGTAGGTAGTAGTGCTCAAAAATTTGTTGAAATTGAATTGAATTTGCTCCAATTATATATTTTTTTCCTTTTTTAACAGGTGAAGAAGCAAAGCTCTAGAAGAAAGCCCAATGCCATACAGCTCATTAAGGACAGAACAGATCCTGGCACTCAGGTCTGCAGTCTTTTATACAGCTCTGTCTCTGTCATCTACACTAGGGTTCAGCAAAGGTTTTCTGTAAGGGCCGGATAGTAAATCTTTTAGATTTGCAAGACATCATCTCTGTCACCACTATTCCACTCTGCCCTTGTAGTGAGAAAGCACCCACAGGCAATACATAAGCAAATTGTCATGGTTGTGTTCTAATAAAACTGTAGGTACGAAACAGGTGGCAGGCTGGATTGGCCCGTGGGCTCGTTTCCCAGTCCCTGTTCTACACCGTCGCCTCTCTGGAGGGGTTTGATTATACATAGGTCAACTCCGGCTTCAAAGGAAGGCCCGAAAGTTACTATAGAATGAGTAAAAATTTCCTCAGCTCTACAACTCACCAAAATATAGTCAGATATTTAGGGACAGTTTCAGATCAGGAAATGATCTCCTAACTTGATCTCAGTATCCTAGAATCAACCAGCATTCCCACTAGACACTAAATTGTTACAAGCAATCTCTCTTCTGCAAGAAGCTTTGAAGTACTCCAACAAAGGAAAAAGGAGTGGGAGTCAGAGGCTGGTCTGAGCGAGGCCCGCAGTCCCCTCCCTTCCCTCCTCTGAAATCTGACTGTGCTTGGGACAGAAAGAAGCACGTGGGACTTTTCCTAGCAATTAATTTTAGACTTACGTTAATTTTCAACATCTGCAATATTAGAAAATAAAGATAGTTTACTTGCGGTAGAAAAATAAAAAAATAATTGTAGAGGCCATAATTGCAATTTTTCCTAGTTCATAGTTACCTCCAAGCATCGCAAAGGTGATGGAATTAGTTTTTCTTTTAGCAGCTTAGTGTCAATGAGCAGCAATCCCACATTTCTGGTGGGTCGTAGAGCTACCACATCCTTGTGCTGTCTGTGATATTTTTCCAGTTGTTCGCTAAAGAACTGAACATCTACATAAAATAAAGCATAAAATACATCATATCAAATTTTAAGGGATCATTATAAAATACATTAAAAATCATGGCAGTAATAAATTTATATATGTATTTGTGTAACTATCCATATGTAGAGTACCTTGTATAACTTTAAAATTTTAATTTGTAATGCTTCACATTTTATTCTTGTAATAAAGAAACCAATGTTTAATAATTAAGTATGTTTTAAAATAATAATTAAATATGTAAATATATTTCTGGCTATTAAGAGATGGCAGATGAAAATAACTTGTAATTGCATTAGAGGCCCTAGTCTGGAATGGACTAGATTGTAGAGTCAGGTTGGTTTGAAGTTGGGCTTAATCTAAGGGTTCTCCTATGTGGCACCTCAAAGTAAAGCATTTTGAGGATATTAACAACAAAAGTTTGAATCACAAGAGATCAAGCATAGCTAAAGTGATGCCCACTCCTCTTCCCAGCACCTCTCTGCCAGCCCTGCTCCCCAGCCCATGGTTAAGGCCTTTGGCAGTAGCACCTGCCATATGCCGCCGTTGCATTTTGATAAGCTTCCTGCCTCTCTTTTCTCCCTTCTCCAAGCTGCCTGGAACAGTGGAAGCACGATTATTCCTGAATACACTTTCATCATACTGTTGGTCAAAAGCAGTTCTTTCTAACTCACATATGATACTAAACTACTCTGCTTGTCTTTCAAAACCCTGTCTCCTCTGGGCCTTTAAAATGTAGCTCAATTTATTTCTAATTACTTCCTCTGCTTGGGTCAGGTGGATTTCCTTACTACTGCTCCCCGTTCTCCTATAACCCTCCTGTACCTCCCAGAGTTTAGGAGTCCAGGCCAGTGTGCTCCAAAGTCCCAGCCAACAAATAGTTAATACCTGCAAGACCCTGGTTCTAGCATTGAGACAGAAACGACAAACCAAGGCAGGACTAGATTAAGACCAATTTAGGAGTCTGGTGACCTCATCCAGTTGGGAACTTGGCGAGGGGTCAAAGTTATCCAGTGTGATGAATGTGCTAGCAGGAGACTAGGAGGCCTTGGGCTCAAGGCTATGAGTAGAAGATCTAAGTGATTAAAACCGGTTATTTGGGTTAGGCCTACTTCCTGTGCTGAAATGCCAGGCTCCATAGCTTACTGCCACCGTGGTGGTGTGCCATAGCATGTGAGGCACTGTGTCTGTCAGTCCACTCCCGTGCAGCACACACTAGGTCTCAGTGTGACACTGCTGGTGAAGAACAGTGGAACTAGACTTGTCTCATTTTTGTGTTTTCTAAACTCATGCCCCACTTTGGTCTCTCTAACAAGTCAACATTTTGAAAAAAAGGGTTTGTTTCAGAGTTAAAAAATTCTTATGTCTTAAGGGACATAAGAATTGGACACAATGCCTGCTCTTGGACTAGATCCTGGGCTAAACCAACTGCAAGCTGCTTTATTTTGGGAATTTTGAAAATGGACTAGACATTGACATTAAAAGATTAGTTTTTTATATGTGATAATATTACTTTGGTTCTGTAGGAACATGCTTTTTAAAGATGCATATTGAAGTATCTAATTTAGAGATGGAATGTTTGATTTACTTTAAAATAGCTCAGCATAATAAAAATAAAAAATGGAAAGGAATACATAAAAATTTATAGAAAAAACTAGTGCTGGTTCATGAGGCAAAGTAGCAAAGTAAACTTTTTTGTGTACATAAAAATAAAGCAATAAAGCCAGTTCATCAAATAAAAAAGGATATAAATGATAGGCTTCACATTTTTAAATAGGAATAACAAATAATATATACTTAATTTTCATAATCATCTAAGAACTTCCTGCCCTGAATTTTCACTTCGGTCTTGTAAACTATTTTATTTTTTTGAAGATAATGAGTTTAATAAAATCATTTCCCCTTTGGTCTAATTTCAGGACTAAGAGTTGTTCATTCACACCCACCAGGTTGAAATATGGCTGCAAAAACAAAGAGAGACTTGAATTTCTGAGATAGGAAAACACGTCTATAAACATTATTTGAAGGATGTAGAGGTAGACATTCCTTTCGACTCCTCCCCATATACAGGTTATCTAGCCTTGGCGCTGGACAACTTCACACTGGAAAATAAGCCATTAGGGAGGCATTGCTCCCCAAAATGTCCTAAAATAAGACAGTAACACTGAGAGAAGCCAAAGAAAAAAGTAATTCTACAGAAAATAACCTAGAAATGAACAAACTCTTGTCTTTTGTCAGGTCAACTATTTTGGGCCACCATTTCTGTCACCATACACCACCAAGCAGAAACCCAGAATACTATAAACCTCAGTATCCCTATCAAGAATAATTAGTAAAGACAAATGGAAAACTTACCAGGTTCTTGAAGTTTAAGAGCTTGTAAATAAAGACTTTCATTTTCCTTAAAGAATATCTGGAACTTTTCAAATGTAGCTGCATATAATTGAGCCGATTCAAATGCTGCCTGTATGGTTTCCTAAATGTTATAAACAAATAGACAAATACAATTTTATTTTTCTTGAGCAGAATTCAATTCAATATAACCAACCAACGAACCAATCAAACACAAACGCCTTCTCTGTGTCCAACAATATGCTCTGACTGGGGGATACATGAGTGAAGGAAGATACCATCCTTGAGGACAAGGAGCTGTGAACAGATTTTCTTATGAAATTTAAAATAATACATCTTCAAATCTGACTTTTGAAGAATTGTTCCTTATGACTCAAAGGAAGCACATTTGTAATTTTTTTAGCTTCATGGTGAACTTATACATCACTAGTAAACATATGGCAAGAGACAATGTCTGTTTACTTTCCCAACTGCAGATTTTATGTCTTAAAGTGCTTTTGAGCAAAGGCAAAAGTGTTCAGCATATCTACAAAATGACTTGCTTGATCTTGCTATCAATCCTCTGTACTGGCAAGTCTCTTATTCCAATATCCTTCATGATTTGCCCTAATAAAAACCTTTCCTTTATCTCTCTTAAACTTGGCTTCAACCTGCCCTTCCCCACAAAGTTTTTTCAAACCAAAACAGTAATTTCCAATCATTTCAGCCCCTTTAATACCTATACCAATACATACTATAATATTTCAATGCCTATGAAAGGCTGCGAGGATCTGTTTGGTGGTGGTCTTGGTCCATGACTCCCTGGCTGTACTCCATAAACTTCCCTTCTATTTCCTATCAAGACTTTTTTCAATGGACTGCAATTTGTCCCAGAGAAGATCAATGGAATTGCTCATTCCCAACACATCAATGCCAGGGTAAGTGGCTCAAAGTCATGCTCTACGGATAGTGGCTAGTAGTAGAAAATTTAATTACATAGAATAACACATACCCTATATGGCTATATTTAGTTGTTCATTCATTTATTTCCTTTTAATAGGTTCTTATATTTCTTCCAGAATATTTCTGCTGTTTATTTCTTTACATTAAAGATTGAGAGGAAGAAACTACGTCAAACTTGTATCTCCTTTGAGCTGACTTAGAGTCTCTGATATGTGATCATGCAGGTGACAGAAAAGCAAAAGGAGGCCCATAAATGGAAAGCTCCACCAACATGTTCAAAATATGATTTGAAACCTTTGTATTTTGAAATAATTTCTGATTCACAGGCAAGGTGCTGGAATAGTACAAAGAACTCCATGTATCTGTCACCAAAGTTTCCTAAATTTTAACAACTTATCACATTTGCTTTATCATCCTCTCTCTCTCTATATTATTTTACTCTGAACCATTTGGGAGAAAGTTGTAGACACAACAGACTTTAACCCTAAATATTTCAGGGTTTGTTTATTAAACACAAGGACATTTTCTTACATAACCATAGTTCAATGATCTAAATCAGGAAATTAAAATTGATATTAATATTATTATCTAATTATAGACCTTATATAAATTTTGCCATTTGTCCCAATAATGTCTTTCATAGGAAAGAAAAAAAGATTTTCAGATCCACTATCCTATCCAGGATCATGTATTGCATCTTATTATATCTCTTTGGTTCCCTTTAATCTGGAACAATTCCTCTAACTTGCTTTGTCTCTTATGACCTTTACATTTTCAAAGAGTGTCTCATTTGTGTGTGTTTATACTTCCTAATGCTTAGATTCAGTTATACATTTTTGGCGGTAATACCGCAGAAGTGATGTATGTTCTCAGTGCATCATGTCAGAAGGCACGTAAGGTCGATTTGTCCCATTACTGGTGATGTTAACACGTTGATTAAGGTGGTGTCTGCCAGGCTTCATCACAGCAAACTTACTATTTTCCCCCTTGAAATCAATAAGTATCTTACACAGAGATGCTCTGAGACAATATCCTGTTTCTCATCCTACTTTTGTATACTCGTGTTAGTGTGTATCGAAGATTCTTTCCTTTCTGAGGATGAGTAACTTCATTTCATTATCCAAAATACATTTACTTATTTTCTAGAATACACAGAAAGTAGTTTCAGAATTGCTAACACACTAATACCACTGTGAAAAACAGACTAACTGGAATTAAATATTTGTTATAGTTACAGTTGTTATTAGCCTAAGGGTATATGGACAAAATAGTGTGTTTAGTTACTTGGTTTAGTTTTTTTCCACCTTCCTTTCAGTGTGGCTATGCTATTCATTTGAAATACATTCAGCTTCATTTGTTTTGGTTTGCATCCTATTTTAGGGTTTTGCTTCCCACTCGTTGATTTTTTTAGAGCTATACTAAAACGCAGAGTCAGGAGACTGTCACTCCTCCCATCTTCTCCACTCTGTACCCCCCATCCTCATTCTTTCTACCCCATTCCCACTCTCTCCCCTAGGCAACCAATTTCCTCAGTTTCTGGTTTATCCCTCCCCCGCCCATATTTTCTGACATAAAATGTTGCATACTATAGATATTCTTTTGTGCTACGCCTTTTTCACCTAACACTATAGCCTGCCAATCACTCCATATTGGTTAATAGCTATTTTCCTCATTATTTTGTTCAGCTGCATAATATTTCTCTGTGTAAACGTACCATAATTTATTCAATCATTCTCCTATGTATGGCTATGTTGGAAGTTTTCAATATTTTGCAATAATAACAATGCTGCAATAAATAATCTAGTGCACACATACTTTTGTATTCTTGCACATGTATCTTCAGGGTATATCTTTAAAGGTGGTATTGCTGGATCAAAAAGGACATGCACATGTAGTTTTGCCATATATTGCTAAATTCTGCTTCATCATTTGCATTCCCACAAGTAAAGTGTGAGAGTGCTGTTTATCCACAGGTGGTGCCATACTTTCACTAATCTGATAGTTGAGAAGTGC
Organism: Equus caballus; assembly: GCF_041296265.1. Classification (NCBI taxonomy): domain Eukaryota; kingdom Metazoa; phylum Chordata; class Mammalia; order Perissodactyla; family Equidae; genus Equus; species Equus caballus. The sequence continues at coordinate 35,274,691 of NC_091698.1, forward strand.
TACTTCAATTTTGTTTTAATTTGCATTTATCTTATGAATGAGGTGGAATATATTTTCATATGCTTAGGTGCTATTTTTTGGTGAATTTTCTCTCATATGTTTTGACCATTTTTCTTCCTAGTTTTGGTCTCCTCCCTCTCCCCCATTTGTAAGAATGTTTGTGTATTAGGAATATTAGCCCTTAGCTGTGATATAAGTTTTGCAAATATATTCTATATTCTCCTAGTTTGTAATTTATTTTAACTTTGTGATTTTTTTTGCCTTGAAAAGTTTAAAAAAAATTTTATAGTCAAATTTATCAATCCTATTATTGCTTCTGGATTTTGAGTTATAATTACATTGGCTTTCCATTTGAGTAAGATTATAGAATTCAGCTATGTTTTCTTCTAGTACTTGTATGGTTCTATTTTTTCTTTTTACTTTTAGAGCCCTGATTCAGTTATTCTTATGTACAAAGTGAAATATGGATCTAATTTTATCTTTGCTCAAATATCTAATCAGTTGTCCCAGAATTATTCTGAAAAAGTCCGTATATGTCTCAGTGATTTGAGATACCATGTTTTTCATACTCATGCATTTGGGTGTATTTCTGGACTTTCTATTCTCTCTCACTGGTCTTGTAGCTATTCATGTGCCAATACCACACTCTTATTAGTTATACAGTGTTTATATTTAATATTTGGTAAGGATAGCACACCTCATAACCTTTCTTTTTTCAGTGTTTTCCCACTTTCTTGCATATCTATTTTTACATATGTGCTTTGATGAGGATTTTAGGCTGGTTACTTTTAAAACTGCAGATGAGAAGCAGGCTCCGAGGACCGGAATTTTGCTTGCCCTTTTGAGAGACATTTGCACTTGTGAAGGAAGGGGGGATGACCTTGTAGGGACCTGAAATTGGCCACCCCAGGATATGTCTCTTTGGCATCGGGATTGTTTGGGGCTGATTGCTTTTATAAACTGGGACAGGGAAGGAGGCTCTGGGGAATGGAACTTGCCCTTGTTGGGACACATTTACATTTGTAAGGTAAATCTCTATCTGTAAACGGTGCCTCCCTCTCTGTACCGGGAAGAAGAAGAGAGATGACCTTATCCCTAGAAACTCTTAATGGGGAAGGCAAGAACTTAAGTTGGTTGCTGTCTGGCAATCTCATGTAACTGATTTAGGGTGGTGGCTTCTAACCTTTCTAACCTTTACTTAATCCGATTTGATTCTTGTTTAAAAGTCATGAGATCACCCAATGTCCAGACCCCACCTGCACTGATACCATTTTAACTTTTTTCATGTTCTTTCCTTTGTCTTGTAAAGAAATGACTCACATACCCATGCCTTATAAAATTAGCCCTAACCCTCAACTCAGGGCAGCAGCAGGAGCTCTGACTGCCTGTGGGTCCTGTCCCCATGCACCAGTTCTGCCTGCCCATGGGTCCTGTCCCCATGCCAGCGGGGGCAGCAGCAGCGGCTCTGCCTGCCCATGGGCCCTGTCCCCATGCCAGCGGGGGCAGCAGAAGCGGTGGCAGCAGAAGCTCTGACTGCCCATGGGTCCTGTCCCCATGCTATTCTATTCTCTAAATAAAAGAGCACTACTGCCAGATCTTAAGAGTCTAAGAAACCTTTCTTTCGACTCCTTGGCTCACCGACCCCGCATCATGCTTTACTATAAACTTGTCTAGCTCCATGAAAAAGCTTGCTAGGATTTTTATTGGCATTGTGTTAAATTTATAAATTACCCTAGGAAGAACAGACGTCTTTATTATATTGAGGCATTCTGTCTAAGAACATTTGCCCAAGTCTATTTTTCCAGAAGCTTTTAAGAAAACCTTTAAGTTTTCTTAATATAGGGTCTTAACACACTTATTAGGTTTATCCCTAAATATATTACCTTCTTTGTTGCCATTTTGAATGAGTTTTTTTATACTAGGCATTTTCAGCATTCTAGAACAATTTATGTAACAACACGAATAGCTAGTCTTCAGACATTTGATAAGATCCCCCTTTGACGCCATGTGGGCCTGGTGCTTTTAACAGCACATTCTTTGAGAACTTCCTCTATTTCTTCTGGGGAAATTGGTAGCCTTTTTGTTTTTAATGTGGGTGATTTAGACCAACATATTTCCCTAAAAAACTATCCATTTAACCTAGGTTTTCAAATTCATTTGGATAAATGTCTGCAAGGTAATCTCTTATGACTTTTTTTTTCTGTTTCAATGGTTATTTCCTTGTTATTTCTCATTGATTGTGTTGCTTAGGGCTTCTATATCCTTATTTTTTTTCCTACTTGATCTGTCATCCTAAGAATGGAATGTTAAAGTCTCACATTCTATATTTCTATTTACGTTCCGTTGCATCTCTTGCATTATAAAAGTGTTTCCTGTGCCATTTACCCCTTTCCCATTGTTTACATTTACCTCGACACCACTGAACATCCCTTCACTGTTAGCCTTTCTGAATCACTTTGCTTTGCATTTCTCTCTTGAATACAACATACCATTTGTTTTGCCTTGTGAGACAAATTTAAAATCTTTTTCTTTTAAAAGATGAATTAAATGCATTCACATTTCGTTGTTTTATTGACATATTTGGTCTCAAATATATCATATTGAGCAAATCAATTGAGCAAATCAAATATATTGATTTGCTGCTTTTTACTGATATTCTTTAATTCTCACTTATACCTCTAAATCAATCAATAAATGTATTCTACTTTCCTCTTATTCTCTCCCTTCTCTTTCTGTTTTTAAAGGTGCATTATTTCTACTTTATTAGAACATACAACATTTGTGTATTAGTCTCCCCTCCTTGTCTCTACCTATGTTTTAGTCTTAGATAGATCTACAATTAAATTTATTAGTCACCATTAATTTGTTTATTAAGAGAATATTTTTAGAGAAGTTTTAGGTTCACAGCAAAACTGAGAGGAAAGTACAGAGATTTCCCACATACTCCCTGCTCCCACATATGCATAGCCACCCATTATCTACATCCCCCACCAGAGTGGTACATTTGTTACAACTGATAAAACTACACTGATACAGCGTAATCACTCAAAGTCCATAGATTACATTATGGCCCACTCTTGGTGTATGGGTTTGGACAAATGTATAATGACATGTATCCATCATTATGGAATCATACAGAGTATTTTAACTGTCCCCCAAATCCTCTGTGTTCCACCTATTCATCTCTCCTCCCTTGGCAACCACTGATCCTTTTACTGTCTCCATGGTTTTGCCTTTTCCAGAACGTCATATAGTTGGATCTTACAGTGGATGATATAGTTGTATGATATACATACATATAGTGTATGATATAGTTGGATCATACATTTACACTTTTTTTTTGTTTGTTTGAGTAAGATTCTCCCTGAGCTAACATCTGTGCCAATCTTCCTCTATTTTGTATGTGGGTCACTGCCATAGCATGGTTGCTGACAAGTGGTGTAGGTCTGCACCCAGAAACCAAAGCTGGGCTGCTGAAGCATAGTATGCTGAACTTAATCACTAGGCCATGGGGCCAGCCCCCCATGTCTGCACCTTTTGAAGTTGTCCCACAGTTGTCCTTTGGATAGCCTATTCTGTTCTTTTTTGTCTTTCTTCTCTTTGCTTTGGTTTTCAAGGATTTTATTGATATATCCTCTAGCTCTGGGATTCTTTCCTTGGCTAGATAGAATCTACTAATAAGTCCATTAAAGAACAGTCTCCATTTCTATTACAGTTTTATTATCTCTAGCATTTCTTTTTGCTTTTTTCTTAGGATTTTCATCTCTCTGCTTACATTGCCCATCTGTTCTTGCATGCTACTTATGTTATCCATTAATGCCACTTAGCATATTAATCATAATTGTTTTAAATTCTGGGTCTGATATTTCCAATATCCCTGCCATATCTGGCTCTGATGCTTGCTCTGTCTTCAAATTGTGTTTTTCCCTTTTTAGTATGCCTTGTAACTTTTTTGTGATAGCAGGACATGACACACTGGGTAAAAGGAACTGCTGTAAATAGGTCCTTAGTAAGGGGATGGTGAGGTGTAGGGGGAGGGCAAAGGTTCTATAGTCCTATGATGAGGTCTCAGTCTTTTAGTGAGCCTATGCTTCTGGACTGTGAACCTCATAAATGTTTCTCATTTGTCTTCTCTCCACTTCAGTGAGACAGAATGGCTAGAGTAGGCTGCAGTTGTGTATTTTCCCTCCCCCAGGTCAGTTAGGCTCTGATAATATCCTAGCAGGTTAGGCTCTGGTTAACTAGTTTCCCCTGAGGGCTGCCCTTGTTAAGAACAGAGTGCTCTGGTGTATTTTAAGATGGCTCCTTTCCCCCTCCCCCTGCTGGAAGCATGAGGGGATTTTTCTCCAACATTTACCACGGGAATGTGGTTGAGCTCCTGGAGGTAAATCTCACAATATTGATTGGGTCCCCCTGGAGTTTTTAATTCTCAGAATGGTTCACACTGTGCCTCCAGCAATTCATCAATTACAGTTTAGGTTTTCCTGCCCTGGCACTGGTTCCCATGGTGGTTTCTGCTCATGAGTCTCTGCTCTCAGAAGCCATGAATCCCGCTATTCACCTGTCTCTCCAATCTTGGGGGCTGCAGTTTGCCCTGTATCCTCACCTCTCTTACAGATCCAAGAAGAGTTGTTGATTTTTCCATCTGTTTAGCTTTTTACTTTTTGTTAGAATGGAGTGGTGACTTTCAAGCTCCTTACACGTGGAACCGAAAACAGGAAAATCAGTTTTTTTGCCAAAATTATCTCTTGGTTACATGAAACTCATTCTCACTCCAGTTTTGATCACACAAACCACACAAACTCCTGATCAGTACCCAATTCCCTAAGTTTTTGTATTTTTAAAACTATTTTTCTATAGCCTTGATAGTTGAAGAACTAGGTTGGCTAGATAAAAATTCTTGATTCACACTTTCTTCCCTTGAATTTCACTAAAAAATGGTATTCTTTTATTGCCTTGCTTTATATGTGGTTTTTGAGAAGTCTGTTGCCAGTGTAATTCTCTTACTTTTGTAAGTTATTTGATCATTTTGCTTTGAGACCTGGAGGAATTTTTCTTTAGCTTTAAAAGCTAATGGTTTTAAGAGGCTATATCTCAGAGTTGACTGTTCTGAGTCAATTTTCCAAGGTACTCTCTAGGTTCTTTCAACAGATAGATTCAGGTTTTCTCTTCTTGGACTATAGTTATAACCATTTGTTCTACCCTTTGTTTAGTTTTTCTTTTTCAGAGACTCCAAGTATATGTGTGTTATTTCTTCTTTATGTGTCTTATGTTTTAATTATTTTCTTTCTGTTCCTTTTTACTTATATCTCTAGCTTATTTTCATTCCCTTGGTTGTTTTCCTGTCTTTCTCTTATACTCATTATTTTTTCCTATCATTTTTCTAGACTAATTATTAAATTTTCATTTTCTTTTTTGCTTATTCTCTCTTGGGCACCATGTAATTTAATCTTCATTTCTGAGATGAATTTGTCTTTTTATTCCCATTTCTATTTTGAATTTTGAATTCAATGTGATTTTGCACATATTCAAATGGTTGTTTGAGGATATTTACTTCAGTAAATATAGTGGCTTTTATTTCATGGGTTTTTGGGAGGAAAGGGAAGGAATATTCATCAGCTGTTTTAATCTTCACTCTCTGTTTTCTCCTCATAGTAGATTTGCATATACTTAATATATTTTAATTTCTTCAGCTCATAGATTTGGAGTGATTTATAAGATTTTCCATTTAAGGGCATTCTGTGCTGTCAGTGTAGAAATGTGCAGATTATTTCATTTTATTTTTTGGTGATGGGGGAACTTTGATTTTTTGGTTCTTTTTTGTCTTGCAGGACCTTAACTTTCATTAGTTGCTTTATTTCCCCTGTACCAGTCAATGTTCAAAGAATGCCTCTTCTCCATTTTTAAGTTTATTTTCTCCTCTAGAAGGGATTCCATCTTGAATAGCTTGGACTTTTAAGTCCCTTTCCTGTAGTCAGTGCTCTGATGTACCAAGACTTTTTAAAAAATCATTTTACCATTTAGAGATTAAGTGACATTCCATTTAAAGATAAGAAAGGAAGAAAATATATTGCTCCATTTCTTAAAAATTGAGAATATTATAAGATAGTTTTAGTAGGGGCTGGCCTTGTGGCCGAGTGGTTAAGTTTGCGCGCTGCGCTGCAGGCGGCCCAGCGTTTCGTTGGTTCGAATCCTGGGTGCGGACATGGCACTGCTCATCAAACCATGCTGAGGCAGCGTCCCACATGCCACAACTAGAAGGACCCACAACGGAGAATATACAACTATGTACTGGGGGGCTTTGGGGAGAAAAAGGAAAAAAAATAAAATCTTTAAGAAAAATAGTTTTAGTAAAAGTAAATATACCTTTATTTGAAGGATAATTGTGTGAAAATTCTTATCATCATCAAATACTGCTGATAAGCTTGGACCTGATCCACAGGTTTTTTCTTCAAGTTTGTTGTTAATGTAAGGGCTGGTAAAAGCATCAAAATACGTATCAGGCACGAGATTAGGAACTGATAATACAGTGTTTTGAAAATGATTAATTGCACCCGAAATACCATCCTGTTAGAGAGAAAAGCAGAAACATAAATGTGAACACATATACGGTTATATTTATGAATATTTTTGAATTTTCTGAAAGGGTAAAATAAATAAGAATAACTCGTTCAGTCTTGCCAGATACTGTGTTGATACTGAGTATATGACAAACCAGAAGACACAGCCCGGTCTTCAGGAAATACATCTTCTAATTGAGAGAGAGGAAGATAAAAAATTGCAACACATTATATTTGAAGTGTAAACAAAACACAGAAAGGTCATAAGCGAGGGAAGGCCAGAGTATGCCTAAGAGAATCAGGGAAAGTTTAAAGGGTGGGTTAAAAGGTTATATTCTTTGAGCAGTAATTTCCATTCTAGGAATTGATCCTAAGAGAAAGAGTTAGATATGTAAATAAAAATTCCTCTTCAAGGACACTCACTGAGGCATTACTTATAATAAAAACCAATAGGAGAAATATCTTAGTGTTCAAAAACAGGAGTGTGGTTAAGTTATGGTACACTTTAACAACGGAAAACTAAGTACTCCTTCAAAATGGTGTCTCCAAAGACTGATTAATGACATGGGACAAAGCTTATGATATACAATGTTAAGTTAAAAAAAAGAACAGGATAAAACTGGTGTATAATACCCATTTTAAAAATGTATATATAAAATCTCCTGGTAAGTTAGATATGTTGGTATATTAGTATGTACTAAAACAAAGTTAGAAAAAACATATAGAATGTTAAAGGGTTATTTCTATTTCTGGTACATGGGATTAGAGATGATTTTAACAATCTTTTTCTGTGTTTTTCAAATTCTCTTCAATGAGCATGAATTAATTTATAATTTATAATAAACACAAAATCTAATTAGAGAAAATGAGATAAAGAGAAGGTACTTGTTGAAATGAGTCTTAATAGATGAGCAGAAGCTTGTCAAGTATACACGACAGGAGTGCAATCCTTGTAAACCAATGTGTGAGAGGCCTGAGAGGGCCACCAGGTTTGGGCGCTGTCAGTCGTTTAGGCTCTGGAGCATAAGTGCCAGGGTGGAGAAACAGGACAGGATGCGGCCGGCCCTTCATGAAAGGCCTTGTGAGTGATACTGGGGTCCAGTGTTACCCCACAGGCTAGCGTTCCCCAGATTGTGACCATGGACAACCCTGAGGATAAAAGGGTCCCAACGTCAGATAAATTTGAGAAGAAACCTTGGGTTAAATAAAGTTAGAGGGGATTCTTCTCCAGATCTGCTAAACAGGATTTTTCATATTTGTTAATATGCAAATGCATATCACAACCCGTTTTCCTCCTAGAATGCCTATCAACATCTCACAGAGCATCCTTTGAAAAATGCTAGTATAGGCAATGGAGAAATTTTTTTTTTTGGTGATGAAGATTGACCCTGAGCTAACATCTGTTGCCAGTCTTCCTTTTTTTGCTTGAGGAAGATGGTCCCTGAACTAACATCCATGCCAATCTTCCTCTACTTTGTGTATGGGATGCTACCACAGCATGGCTTGAAGCAATGTGCAGGTCTGTGCCTAGGATCCAAACTGAAGAACCTCAGGCCACCACAGTGGAGCATGCAAACTTAAGCACTATGCCACTGGACCAACTCTGGCAACGGGAAAATTTTAATTTTATGGGACATGATCAGATTTGCCTATGAAACAATCTCACTGTCAGCAATGTAGAAAAGGGATTAGAAGGAAATGAGGCAGGCAGATCAGAACAGACTATTACAGCAGGCCAGGTGAGAGATGATGAGGTTCCCATTGAGAGGAGGAGCAATTAAGAGTTAAGACACAGGGCTTGGTGACTTGATCTCAAAGAGGTAAGGGAGAATCTAGGATGACTCCCAGACTGCTGGCCTGGGCATGTGGATAATGCCTTTCATTGAGATGGAGATATAGAAAAGGAGAGAGTTTTGGAAGAAGTTTCTAAGTTCAGTTTATATACAGCATGTGAAAAGGAGGGAGCCCTGCAGAATCCCAACAATCAAAAGTCAGACAAACAAGAGGCTCTGAGAAAGAGGAATGAAAAGGAAAAAATGTTGAAACAGGAGTAAATCCAAAAGAAATTAAACCAAGGGGGGTTTCTTCTTCCAGAGGTGGAAGCAGTAAATACAGTCTAATGCACGAGGAGGTCTGTCAAACACAACAGGAAAGAAAGGAATCGAAAAATGTATATTGGATCAAGTATTCAGAAATGCTAGGTAACCCAAGCAAGAACAGTGTAAGATGTCAAGACTTAGGTATACAATTTTCCTTTCGACTAAGCTCTATACGTGTGTGTGTGTTTGAAACAACTAGATAAGGATGATTGTTAAGACTAATGACCAAAATAATTGTGAGAACAATTAGAAATTCATGAGTGATACTCCTGTTTATCCTGCTATTGGCTAGTTTTGTGTTACACGAAGTAAAATCTTTCGTGTGATGTGAACACGTGAACATACTGATTATGCCCAGAACTCAGCCTGTAACTTCACTTACATAACTGGGCAGGAGGGCACATGAGAGCCCAGTGCCTCTCTGTGTGGGGGCACCTGAGGGAGGCTCCAACCACAGGGACCTCAGCAGTCTGCTTGTCCTTGTAAATATCCTAAAATAGCCTATCTGATAAGTTATAGAATCATAAACTGCCAGAATTAGAAGCAACCTTAAACCTCCTCTGCCTTCTCATCTTACAGATGCATAAACTGAACACTAGAGAGATAAGTGGTTTCCCCAAGGTCAAATAGTTCATTAGTTATAAAGCCAAGACTAGAATCTAAAGATCCTGATTACTACTACTTCTGTGCCACAGTATACCAGCTAACAACAGAAAATATGGACTCTGATTGGTTTGCTAGTCTATGCATGTACACAAATGTGGAAGGCAGAATTCTAAGATGGCCCCAAGATGCCCCTGGTGTACATGCCCTGTATAATCCCCTCCTCTTGAGTATGGGGACGGACATCTGTGAATATGGTGGGATTCCACTTCCATGATTACGTTGCTTTACGTGGACAGTCGAGGAAATGTTGCAGGTATAATGAAGGTCCTAAATCAGTCAGCTTTGAGTTAATCGAAAGGTGATTATCTTGGGTAGAAGTGACTGGGTCAAGTGAAAGCCCTTAAAAGAGGGACTGAGCCCTTCCTGAAGGAGACTCTCCAGCTGGTCTTGAAGCAGCAAACACCCATACTGTAAACTGTTTACAGAGTTGGCCCCATGCGAGGAGCTGTAGGTGGTTTCTAGGATCTAAGGGTGGTCTCCAGCTGACATCCCTCAAGAAAACAGGGACTTCAGTCCTAAGCTGCTTAGAGATGAATTTTTCCAACAACCTAGGGGAGCATCGAAGTGGATCCCTCTCCCGTCAAGCTTCTGCGGAGACCTCAGCTCAGCTGATCCCTGAATGGGAGCCTGGAGAGGCCCTGAAGCCGAGGATGAGATAAGCAGCACCCGGACTCCTGGCCCACAGAAACTCGGATATAACAAATGGTTGTTGTTTTCACATGAATAAGGAGAACAGATTAGTGGTTACCAGAGGGGAAGGGAGTTGGGGATGGGTGAAAGAGGTAAAGGGGCACATAACTCTGGTGAGGATAAAACCTAGACTATGGGTGGTGAGCACGATGCAGTCTATACAGAAACTGATATATAACAATGTACCCCTGAAATTACACAATATTATAAGCCAATGTGACCTCAATAAAATAATTGTTAAAAAATTTAAAAATGGTTGCTGTTTTAAGCTACCAAATATGTGTTAATTTGTTACACAGCAATAGATAACTAAAACAACAAAACACTCTCAGATGCAGCACGCTTAAAAAGATTTCAAAAAAGGTATTTACAACTTAGTAATTTCTTGGACTCTTATTAGAGAGATGCCCATAGTCAATTCTAAATTTTGTATAGAACATGTTCTCTTTATGGTATACCCTACCAAGGCCCTAATCTGTCTCAAAGAAAATGTGCTAAACTTTCAGATACTTTTTATGTGTGTGGGATGCTGTGCACAGAACAATGCTTTCTCTTTCTCATATGATCATTTTGGACAAGTGACAACAGCAATCCTGCCAGTCATCCAACAGTAGAACAGTTGCTTCATTTTCCAAAAAGGTGTTTATACACGGATGTTATATGAAGAAACACATACCAGAAAGTCTTCCAAAGAAGGCTCAAAGAGTAGTGACTGGACTGTCAAAATCAGTTCTGTGAGAAACATGGGGATGAGCGACTCATCTTCTTCCTGCTTTTCCACCACAGGGGCCCCCTGAAATGAACACATTTGCAGGTTATAAAGATGTAAGTACCCAGGTGCAAAGAAAAAACTCTGTATTCCAAGAGGCATGCAAACTTAAGCTTGTACAATTTGCTGATTTTATAATGTTGGGATGTCTTTCAAAGAATATTGCCATAGAAATTAAAAAATAAAGGCAAATGTTGAAAGACTGTACAACAATGTAAAACTTTTCTCTTCGTAAAAACACCACCAACAAAATGGAAAGACAAACAACAAGCTGGAAAATACACCAGTAATGTATATGGCAGATAAAAGGCTGATAATATATAAACAAAAATATACTGGATATACTCATTAGAGGTATACACTAATAATATAATAATTGATACTTAAACAAAAATATGCTACAACAGAAATGTACTTAAATGGAGAAATGGGTAAAGGGCACAATCTGACATTTCTTAAAAGGAATATACAAATGATTGATCAACCTCCTCCTTCTCTTCCTCATGATACTTTATGCAGAAACAACATTTAGGGAGTATTTACTGTGAGCCAGGCAGTGCTAAGGATTCGTGTAATTCCCATGCCAACCATGTGAAGCAGGTATCGTTATTACTCCCAGGAGAAAATAGGATCTGGAGAAGGTGAGACATTTCATCCAGGACACACTGGTTAGTAAGCAGCAGAGCAGAGCTCACCAGCGGTGACCTGAACTCTTATCACTGTACTGGGGTGGCAGTTAAAGGAACATAACATTTAAATGCAGCAGTATACCACTTTACATCCATCAGATTGACAAAGATTAAATGAATGATAATATCTAGTATGCGTGTGGGTAAATGCTCACTCTCAAACATTTCTAGGAAGGTTGTAAGTTGACACAAAACTTTCTGGAAAGTTATGCCTCAGTATCAAAAGCCTTAACAGGTGAGCATATTTCTGACCCAACAATTCCACATCTAGAAATTTCTTCTAAGGGGAAAAATCAGAGATGTGTGAAAAATGTATAGACAAGGATGTTCTTTGCAGCATTATTTGGAATAGCGGAAAAATGATCAATAACAGAAAATTATTTATAAAACGTATAGTATGTTTCTATGGGAGAATATTTTACAGAAAAATACATATTGACTTGGGAGATTTTTCACAGTACATTGCTAAGTGGAAAGAGCAGGTGATAAAGTAGTCGATAAAGTATGAAACTGTTTTCCCTTTGGAAATAGTTATCTTTGGATAGCAGACAATGCTTTTCTTTGTACATTTCTGTGTTCAAATCTTCTGCACTTAGCATACATTACTTTTATAATTAGATGTTACTTTTCAAATGTGATAGAATTTGGAAAAAGGAGGAATTGAGAATAGAGGAGGAGAGAAAGTAATGAAAAGGAGTATGCAACTAAAATTCAGCTTTTGGAGAAAAGGGAAACTATGGCAAAGAGCATCAGGCCTTGGATTAGGGTTCCTGGGGAGGAAGTTGAGATGTGGAGGTAGGAAGCTTGATGAAACCAGGTCAACTTGTTTTGCTTTATTTTTAGGCAGCTGGCATGAAGCTATTATCCAGGATGGAGCTGGGGAAAGCTTATTGGGAAACGTGGATTGAATTAATATGATTTCTCTCTTAGCTATGCAATAATTAGAAGGCACAGTCAAATTTGTACTACTTCACCTCACACATCTCAAATTACTGTGTCCCTAAGATCAATCCTCCCAAGAGGTTATTCACTCAAAGCTCAAAGATTTGCTTCCATGATTTGCTTCTTCTCATCTCCAAATCCTTGTTTATCTCTTTCATTTATACCACCTTCCCTGCTTCTCTCTGCCAGTTCATGCTCACGGTGACTCCCAATTGTAAGCTTCTTGGGGGAAGGATCCTGTCTATGCTTTTCATCATTATAAACCCAACACTCAGCAGAAGGATTGGTACCTACTAGATACTTAAGAAATATTTGTTGAATGAACACATAAATAACCTTTAGCAAATTCCTAGGAGAGAGACAGCAACATTTAGCACAGTGGATGTTTTCTCTATAATTAGATACTCGTTGATATGCTGATTATCATTTTGCCATTTTATATGTGCATGGTAGGCTCTGATTTTACTGTGAAATCCTCTAAGCATTTCTCCCGTTTTTCCAGCACACAGAAAACAGCATAATTCATAGTGTATAGTAAGCACTCCTCAGTACATGCTGACCAACAAACTTTCTTAATTTTGTCTATATAGACCTTTTTATCAGTGACTTCAGGCTTTTCTTCAGTAATCCATTTCTGAATGACATCTGCTGAAGGTGTTCGTTTGAGCTTGTCAGTGAGATAATTCAAAAGAGAGTTAACAGAATTTACTGTCAGGACGTGCATTGTGTTCTCAATTAGATAGTCATTTAGACGGATAAAGCTTGAAAAGAAAAAAAAAGACAGCTTCAGTTTTCTGTATTCCCTACATATTTTCAAAAGTGACTCTAGAGCCAGTATTTAAATTTTAAAATATCATAATTTCTCTTTGAATTTCCATTTATATTACAATATCAGATGTTTATTATCCAGAAGAGTTGTTCTTAGACATTTTTCAATTTAAAACAAAAATATATTCAAATACAGAGCCTCAATTTAGCTAGGTGTTCTGACTACTCAATGAGATATTTAATGTGCAATAAAGTTGTTATGGAAAAAGCGTCTAGTTCATCTAGCCAAAAGGGCTGTAGGATTTTTTTAAGATGCTTTAAAGAAGAAATCAGTGAGTATATAACATCTCTAACTTACATTCTAATGGTAAAAGTGTGAAATCTTTGCTATTGAATAAATGTTATTAGGGAGCAATTGCTAACCCAAAGATGCAAATTCTATGTTTCCTTACTTGAGTGCTTAGAATGCAGATTGAGTCAGCAAGGTATTTAGAATAACTTTTTATTCTGTTTAAGTGGAGCCCAGGAGCCTCTAGTACCTGTAGACCTGTGACAGTGGCCTCAGGGACTGCTTCACTGACTGCTGTTGTGACACAGGCATTATCATGTTATCTCATATCTAAATAGGTGCACAGTTAAGATTTACTAAGTAGACAGCTATAAAAGTTGGATTAAGTCAATGAGCACTGAGTAGCAATAATCAGTGTTTTATGGCGCCACCTACAGCTTTTCAGACAACGTTTGGTGATTTTGTTTGCAAGAGTTATTTGCAGTGATGAGGTTTTAGAATGTTGTGAAATCCAAACTCTGGAACAATGTCAAGATCCAGTGGGGTAAGCCAGTGGCAGAGCTAATCCTACTGAGGGAGAATCCCCTGGAGAGACCCTGGAAGCAAGACTTTCCTCCCTTGTCTCTCAGCTGCACAACCTTGGGGAGACGGCGGAACTGTGTGTGGCAATGCAGTGCCTATAGTTCTGTAGTGACCAAAGAGATGGAGCAGGCACTCCAGGTACACTGGAGGCCCACAGATCTCTGTGTGCCTGACTTCTTATCACAGCCTGCCCCATGCTCCAGGCTGGGCTAGAAGGAAACAAAGCCTTAGTGATCAAAGAGGAGCTCTTGGCCTTGGTCATGCCCTCCACTCTCTACCAGCTTGTCATTCCCACTGGCTGCTTTGCTGGGTGGCAGTTGTAGGGGCAGGTTTCTGGGGCATGCATTCAGGTTACCATGTCCTTCAAATCCCTCCTCACTACTAGTGAATCCTGTGATGGAGGCTTTAATTTTTGATGAAACTTGAGAAGGATGATGCTCTAATTCTTCTTGAAAGAAAGAATAATCATTTACCATGTCAGCCTCATGCAATGATGCCTCTTGCTGGCCTGCTCTGTGTATGTCATTTTCTCAGAGTCTGTGCAAGCAGGCAACTCAATGACATTTCCATCCTCTGGCATGTTACAATAAGCTAAGAACAACAGAAGACGCAACAATAACAATTCTTGTGTAAAAATTCCATTGCTTTCAATATGGATTAAAAGACAAGTAAAATTAAAAAACAACAAAAATGCTTTGGTTCATGAGATATTTCCAACTCCAGAAAACAGCCCAGTTATCCAAAAGAATTCCACATCAAAGGATTTCAACTCAACAAAAGACTGTAGACAGTTTATTAACATTCCCTCTAACAGAACTGGATCTGTGGACCATACCACTTCTTCCCCAGGAACACTCTTACCCTCCTTTTGCACCTGCAGTTTATCCAAACCATCTGGGGCCAATCCTGAGATCCATCCAGTCCCTTAATTTTAACAAACCTATTGTCCCTTCTAGTAGGTTGCACATACCTTTAAGCAGAGAGGCCCCGAGTCTGCTATAAAATGCTTGTGAAATAAAGATTCTGTAACCAGTTTAGAAATGCTATACACAAGCAGGGGCAATGCAAGGAAAATGCAGTATTTACTGTCTTTCCCTCTCTACAATATACATTGAATTTATAACCTATCGAGCAAAAGTTTAGAAGAATAGAAAATTAAGATCATTATTTAAACTTAGGAAAAGCAGAATAAAAACGAGTTAATATTTTAGAGAGCCACCACTTCTGATCTATCGAAGTTCTCTCGCCTTCATACCCTCAACAACATCATACGAACAATCATCAGGAATGAATCCCGCAGCACGCAGAGCAACTCGACAAGCTTTCCTGACCACAACTTTTGCCTCGTTTCGAAAGTCTTCTAGGCGCTCTGTCACCTAGGCATTGATGAATATGCATAATTAGTGGTACCAAAGCAGCAATAATAGGAAAAAATCTTGGAATTTATAGACAAAATTCCTTACCTCTTCTAGCCGTATGACTTGTGCGAGCTTAAATTCTTGCAGGGTGTAGGTGTGACATTTTTCAATATAACAAAGTCCCATAAAACTCAGTTGATAGCACAATTCATTTATTTTAAGAAGAGCTGGTCGCAGATACTGAATGAAAATAGGAATTTATCATTATTTAGTTAAAAAAAAACCTCTGTCTTTTAAAAGTATAAAAATGTTTGGAAAGCAGAAAGGTTATTAAGAAAAAAATAGCTCTGTACGTTAACTTTGTCTAAAATTTACAAAGCACATACTTTAAACAGGGACACTTCTGAAATTTTGCTCTAAAAACATTCTTTGAATTATCAGATTTAATTTGTCTGAATTCCTTTCTTCTCATTTTGACAACATGTCTTTTAGCTATGAGATTGAGGGCAAGTAACAGAGGACTGGGCAATATCTTACATTTCACTAGGTTTGGCTACTGGCTACTAAAAAATTCTTCCTGTTACCTTAAGGATTTTGCAATGTCCAGTCATCATGATAATGTAGGGGCCCATCTATTGATCTAAGAGGCTATGACATAGAACCAAGACAAATTTAACTTTAAATTTTCAGTGGGTAACCAGTTGCCGAAAAGAAAATTAGTCACTATTAAGAACCTATCTTGCAATGAGGGCTGGGAGAATGAGTGGAAGTATTTGTAAAATTATGCCTCATAAAATTAACTTAATCTTTCTCTTTGCCACCATCCTAAGTCAGAGTTCTAGGCTGTTGGCTTTGAAGGCACATATTTTAAGAATGTTCCAAAGCCATTCACTCTTACAGCTCCTAATCTAATCAAAGGAGAAGTAGTACGTTATATTAAAAAAGTTAACATTAATTTATTTGTAGGTGACACCAATTTATATGTTATATACAACACATTACTGGACTCTTTTCTAGGATTTTCCAAAATAGGACAAACAACAGTTATTCACACCCACATGAAATAGTGCTTTAATTATTTATTCTAAGTATAAATAAAGGAAAGTTATAATTAGCAAAGTCCTAAATGAAGAGAGAAATGAGAAAACATCTAGGAAGTCTATAGCCCTTAAGATTCATCTCTTGGGGGGATTTGTATGATTTATAATCATACAATCTTTTTTAAGGAGCAAAACTTTAGAGGCTAAGTCTATAAATTGAAATAAGATGCTAAATAAATTAACACGAGATCAGGAGTAGGGATGAGAATGTAATCAAAACAGGGCAGTAAAAGCAAGGAAGTCTAGGATGCTCTGGAGAAAGTCCTTGAACCAAAAATACAAGTTCTATTCAGTAAAGGGATAAAGAGCAAGGATCCAATGAAAGGGGCCGGCCTGGTAGTGTAGGGGTTGAGTTTGCCTGCTCCACTTCTGTGGCCTGGGGTTTGCTGGTTCAGATCCCAGGCATGGACCTACACATTACTCATCAAGCCATGCTGTGGAGGTGTCCCACATACAAAATAGAGGAAGACTGGCACAGATGTTAGCTCAAGGACAATCTTCCTCACCAAAAACAAAAAAAAAAAAGGAAGGATTTTAATTACAAAGGAACATTCAAATTAAAATAAACAAATGACAATGTATGAGTGAATGTGAAAAACTGCCTGAAAGCCTGAAAGCATCATGTATAACAAAATTACATGTTATTAGAAAACGAGCAAAATCATCAAATACCGGGCAGGTTAAAATCATGTGCAGCATTAAATAATATTGAAAAATTAATACTAAACACACACCTACGTCTAGAGAAAAGTGAAACCTGGAAACGTAGGAGACTAGAAGGCACAAAAAGGAGGCATAGTCTTAGATAGCTTCACTGGCGAATTCTACCAAACATTTAAAGAAAAATTAATAGCAATTCTTCATATACGCTTTTAAAAAAGTAGAAGAGGGAATATTTCCCAACTCATTCTATAAAGCCAGTGTTACCCTGATACCAAAACCAGACAAACACATCACAAGCAAAAAAATTGTAGACCAATATTCCTTAAGAAAATATATATATGCAAATATCCTCAATAAAATACTAGCAAACCAAATCTAGCAATATGTAAAAAGGATTACACACCATGACCAAATATGATTTATCCCAGCAATGCAAAGCTGGTTTAATATCTGAAAATCAATTATTGTAATAAATCATATCAATAGAATAAGGGGCAAAAAACCCATGATAATCTCAATAGATGCAGAAAAAGCATTTGACAGAATCATCATGGTTCTATGGTAAAAACATACAACAAACTAGGGATAGAAAGCAACTTCCTCAGAACATCATACTTAATGGTGAAAGACGGAATGCTTTTGCTCCAAGATCAGGAACAAGACAAGAATTTCTGTTCCTGCCACTTCTATTTATCAGAAAGTTCTAGCCAGGGAACTAAGGCAAGAGAATTATATAAAAGTCATTTAGATTGGAAAGGAGGAGTAAAACCATATCTCTATTTGGAGAGGACATATTCTTGTTCATAGAATATCCTAACGAATGCACACACACACACATACATACACATACCGCACCCCCCCCCACCCCCCTGCAACGAAACTATTAGAGTTGATAATAAATTCTGGAAGGTTTCAGGAAACAGGCTCAATATACAAGTATTGCTACATAGAATACATATATGTATATGCACATACATACATGTATACATATGCTATTTATATATATTCTATATATGTACTATATATATAATGAAAAATCCAAAATGAAATTTAAGAAAACAATTCCACATACAATAGTCTCAAAAAGAATAAAATATTTAGGAATAAACTTAACAAAAGACATGCAAAACATATACTCTAAAAATTACAAAACATTGTTGAAAGAAACTTAAGAAGACTCAAATAAATGGACAGGCATTGTTGTATGTTCATGGACCAAAAAAGCCAATACTGTTAAATGGCAATACTTTCTAAATTGATCTAAAGATTTAAAGCAATCTCTATCAAAATCTGAACTGGCATTTTTGCAGAAATTGACAAACTGATTTTAAGATTCATGTGGAAATTCAGGGGACTCACTTTCTAATTTCAAAACTTACTACAAAGCTATAGTATTCAGGACAGGGTGATACTGGCATAAGGACTGATACAGATCAATGGAATAGGATTGAGAGTTGAGAAATTCTCACATTTACGGTCAATTGATTTTTGACAAGGGTGCCAAGACAATTTAAGGGGGAAGGAATCTTCTTTGTGACAAATGGTGAGGGACAACCGGATAGCCACATGCAAAAGAATGAAGTCAGGCCCCTACTTCACACCATAAACAAAAATCAACTCAAGATGGATTAAAGAACTAAATGCAAGGGCAAAAACTATAAAACTATTAGAAGAAAACATAGGAGTAAGTGCTTATAACCTTGGACTAGGCAACAGTTTTTTAGATATAACACCAAAAGCACAAACAGCTAAAAATATAAAAGGATAAAATGGACATCATCAAAATTAAGAATTTTAGTACTTCAAAAGATGCCATCAAGAAAGTGAAAAGACAACCCACAAAATGGGAGAACATTTTTGTAAGTGATATATCTGATAAGGAATTTGTATCCAGAATATATAAAGAATTTCTTACAACTCAATAGTAAAATACAAGTAACCCAATTAAAAAATGGGCAAAGTATCTGAGTAGAAAGTTCTCCAGATAAGATAAACAAATGGCCAATAGGCACATGAAAAGATGCTCACCATATTAGCCAACAGGAAAATATAAATCAAAACCACAATGTTTTTAGATACCACTTCACAACCAGAAGGAATCATTCTAATGAAAAAGACAAATATAATGTTGAGAAGATGGAGAAACTGAAGCCCTCATATGCTGTTGATGGGAATGTAAAATTATGCAGTGGCTTTGGAAAACTGTTTTTCAATTCTTCAAAAGGTAAAACACAGAATTACTGATAACCCAGCAATTCTACTCCTAGGAATATATCCAAAAGGAATGAAAATACACGTCCAGACAAAAACTTGTACACAATGTTCATAGCAGCATTATTCATAATATCAAAAAAGTGGAAGCAACCCAAATATCCATCAATAGATGGATAAATAAAATACATATATCCATACAATGAAATATTATTCACCAATAAAAAGAAATGCTATGCTACAACATGGATGAACCTTAAAAACATTATGGTAAGTGAAAAAAGCCAGTCACAAAGGACCATATATTGTATAGTTCCATTTATATGAAATGTGCAGAATAGGCAAATCAATAGAGACAAGAAGTAGATCAGTGTTTGCCTAGAGCTGAGGTAGGGGTAGGGAAGAGTTGGGAGAAATAGAAAGTGACCACTAATGGGTAATGGGGCTTCTTTTTGGAGTGATGGAAATGATCTAAAATTGACTGTGTTGATGGTTGATCAATTCTGTGTATATACTAAAACCACTGAATTGTATACTTTAAATGGGTGAATTGTATGGTACATGAATTATGTTTCAATAAAGTTTTTATAAGGAAGAGTAGGGCACGGGTGCCAGTAAGGTTGGTTACTAAAAAAATCATAAAAAGAAAAATTTCAAGGACAGCTCCACTTTTATCCCTTCAATCTAGTCTAGGGGAATCAACCCTCCTAATTAACTATTCTTAGATATAAGGCTTGTGCTAAGTGTATGGGTAACCATAACATTGAATCGATTTTTAAACCAATGCAATAGGTCTGTTATTTAGGTCAATCTAAGATTGAAAAGAAAGAGGACTTTCTAGTCTTCTAGGGCTACATTTAAGAGAAGATACAAGGCCAAAGCACCATTGGTATGAATGGTGGACAGAGAGAATGACAACTTTCAGCACATAAAATAAGACAACAAGCCTTAGAATTGATGGAGGTAATTTTAGAGACAAATGCAGGAAGTACTATCTTACATACCTAGTAACAAATTTATTAAATGTCTAGTGTCCAAGACATGGTAAGAGATGAAAGGTGGTAAAAAGGCAGTAAAATAGGTTCAAATGACTGATGGATCCTTAATGAAATTACGGTCTAGAGGCTGAGTTTGATATCAAGAAGGACTAGAATATTTTCTACAACTCAGAATGCTTGATGGGATGGATGACCTGAGATAGTACATCTTATATATATTTTTGCACTATTATCTATGTTAGCCATATTCCTTCAATGTTCCTTTATTATATGACTGACATCTTAATAATGATCTTTCCAATTACCATATGCAAAGTGAAGGAAATGACCAGTAAAAAGCCAGCTTGAGGCTTCTGACTTGAGAGGGTGGTGACTCAGAGTCATAGAAACAGAGAGCTGAGGACTCAGTCCTCTGAACATGATAGTAATGATGACTCCAGTTCATTCTCAGGGGCCACATAAAGAATTTCTAATGCAAGTTGACATTCAGTGAGTGAGTAGAGATTTTAAATATGGCCACACACCATTTAATAGTTCTTTTTCCATGATTACCTCATCCTCCAAAGTAAATATTAAAATTTTCCCTACCGTCTGAATCCCCGGTAGAAGACATGATATGATACATTGGGAGGTATTGGCCCATGAAAACAAGCCCCCAAATTATTTTGGACCATGAAGTCTAGAGTTTCTCAAAGGTGAGAGGAGGTAATAGGGGTTGCCAGCCTACTCTGTTCAAAAGGATACACAACTTCCCTCATCAACAACAAAGCGGGTCATGAATCCAAACCTCTGGGGCTGCTTCTAATCAAAGGAGTCCGGTGCTACTCTCTTCTTATACGTTTGCATTTTGCAAGCCTCGTTAAAACATAGAAACCCCACGAGACTGCCAGACTCTTAAATGACAAGACAGGATGAAAATTGTGAATTCTCAAAGAAAGATGAAATATTTTATTTCAGGGACAGTCTATACCTACACCTGCAATATGTTCACACTTTTTTTCCCCCTGTAATTCTTTTAAAATAGGATTAGTAAATACCTACTTGATTAACAATGAACAAATTTTTTTGTAGAGCTTTTCTACATCCACTGATTTTCTTGGAACGGACATTCTTCTTCCACACGTTAAACGCCTTCCATTTCCGGAAAAGTGAAAATATGGGAATCTTAGTGAGTTCTCTGTGATACAGATATTCTTGTTCCCATCGATCGAGTTCGATGAATTCAATGTCATCATTATAAATGTGCGTCACTGCCTTTTTGCTAATAGTATAGTAGTCATTTTTGTTGATGTTCTCATAACTCACAACTCTAAGATCAAATAAAAATTGAGGCAAGTGAATAAAGTATTGAATACAAAGTTAAACAATTGCATTACTTTTTTGTTTTAAAGAGATAAAACATTTATGGAAAAAAAACATTATTTAAAATTTTAAAAAATTCAAACAAACTACTTTTAGATCAAATAAACTACTCAAGAAAAGGAGGGATACCTGCTTTTTAACAACAAGCGGACTTGTTAGAGCTCTTAAAGATTTCACAACCTTGGCAATATGCTCAATAATTTCAGTTACATGGTTTTTACAAAAACAAATCAATTAGAGATTTTTAAAATGTAACAGTCCTATATGAAAGCTATCTGGAAATAAGTTTTTATTTATTATTAACTCTTTAGAAACTATTCAATAATAATAGTGTAAAAGAGTTTTATACTACTCAGTATTGACAGAATTATGGGAAAGATCAAAGCAAGAAAATATGAATTAGATAAGATTAGAACCAAGATCCAGCTTAAGCTAAAAAAAAGTCCAATTTATCATATAACAAAATAATCATTATTGAGAAATTGTTTATTTCAAAATATCCCTTTTTCAGCTGTCACAAGGGCATTCTTCAACCTTATGCACAATAGGAAACAGATCAAGCAAAGAAGAAAAGCAAGAATGGGATAAAAAAAGGAGTAGAAATATGAGACGGAGCAAAGTAATGAGAACAGAAAAGGCTGATTCTCTAAAATTTCTTAAAATTAGAACTTGCCTAAGGCACAAATGTATTTTCTGTAATTTTAGTGATAACATTGAAATGTTGGATTCAACTTAAATATTCAATAATAGAACAAATGTGAAATATATTATGATATAGCAAGTCATTAAAATATATTTAGGAATTTAGGAAAATAAAATTTATGAAGAGTCTACAGTAGTTTAGAATAATAAGATAAAGGTTAAGTGCAAAAACAACCCCCCCAAATTGTTTCTGTGTTAAAACTATGCAAAAATTATATGTACTATCCAATATTAGACAGGAACACTCCAGTGGAAACCAACTGTTTCCCACATCTATGTTCTCTTCTAGTCCTTAGCTCTGAACCTGGAGATCATGGTCCTTTAGCACAGCTTTCAGGTCATCTGTGAAAACCCTGAAACTGTTGTACGTAAATAAATTTATGTACAAATGTATAAGTTTTTAAGGAATTGAAACAAAATTCTCATATGCTTTGGGTCTGTTAATCAAAAAACTAAGAACCACTGAAATAAATCATTTTTAGTTTTTAATTTCTATTTTTGTTTTAATAAAACTAAGTAAAAAAACATTTTTAAAGTTAGGGCACACAGGACCAGAATGAAAGCAAACCAAAACCCAGAACTGCTTCTGTAAGCACACAAGGGACGCTGGGGGCTGAAGGTGCTTGGAGGGCAGAGAGTCTGAGAGCTAACCCTAAGGGCTGTTCTCCCCTTCAGTGCTGTTATGGAAAAACTGCAAGCTGCTCAGCTTTAACCTGATTCCACTACCTGACTTTTTGCCTGTGTTCTAATTAACTCACATCAGAAATGTCTAGAAAAATGCCAGGTATTGCATGTTCCTGGTGAGGCTTATGGAAAACAGTTTTTCCTTTTGTATTTGTCAACAGCTAATTAAGACATTCTTGAAGGGATTCCCTCCCAAATGTGAAATTTCAACTTGTCTCTGAAACTGTAATCAGCTTCAGATGTTTTATTAACAACAGTCATAAAACCAACCAAACAAGAACGAACAGCTCACCCCAGCCCTGGTGCACGTCTGGAAAACTTGCTGTGTGGATCTATCTGCTACTAAACGTTCTTCTAGAAGGGGACAGGTGTGGTCCACGATGTTGAATTTTAACTTATTGATTGTGAGTGCTACTTCGAAATCCTTTTTATTTATATTTTCCTACCTATTCAAGATCCTCATTCTCAAGGCCGTAAGCCTTTTCCTCTTGTACACATCTCTACTCTCCATAGAGCAAATGAACACACGAGAGTCTTTTTCAAAGATTGGATTGCTAGCATCAAAATCATCTGGGGTGCTTATTAAGAATCTAGATTTCCTGGTAGAACGCAGAATCAGAATCTTTACACATGGGACTCCCATATGTAAGACTCTAGTTTAACAAGCTCCCTGGGTGATTCTGATGCACAATAATGTTTGTGAACCACTGAACTTTATTTGAAAACAAACAAACAACAACAACAACCGAGTGCTGACAGGTGAGCTCTCTCTGGTACCTTCACTTGGAAATCATCATCCTGTGTTAACCACACCTGAGTGTATCTCTCATGCTCTCCTCCAAACAGAGATGGAGAGGTTTCACCTCACTTTTTTCTAACTCTCCCGGCTTTTGGCTACTTTTCCTCTGCATCTAAAAATGTGTAGAACTTCTCTTTTACTTGTAGAAAGTTTTTCTTCACCCTGGTGTCCATTGAACTTGAAATCCCACGTCTTCTTTCCTCTCGTAAACTTCCTTTATAATGGCGTGTTATCAGTTGGCCATATCCTCCCCATCCATTCCTTCTTAAAGTTTCCGAAAACCAGTCTTGTTTCTCACTACTCTAATGAAATTATGCTCTCAAAGATCAGCAGGGACTTCCTTCAAGCCCAATCTAGTTGGTAGGTAGAAGGGGCAGCAGGATCAAGAAGAGCTTTGCAAAATTAAGAGGGCCTATGCACAGTTCTCTGCAATCCTATTCTTAGACTTTCCAGTTCAGTACTGAGGGATTACCCCCGAGATAAACCCCTTGGACTTCTGTGCTTCGTTCTGCACACTCTGCCGTTTCAGGAGTTGTGCTCATCCATTTCAGAAGTTGGTGCACCACTCCTACGCTGACGACTGCCTAGTCAGCATTTTTCGGCATTGGGGATTCAGCCTCAAATTTCAGCTGCCTCCTAGATAGTTGCTTTGAATGTTTGTTCCATCAAGGCCTTTCTTTGAGGAAATAATCAGAAAAATTAGGCTTCCTTTAAGACCTAAAAAGAGAACTTCATTTGTTCAAGTGCTGTGCTATAAAATTCCTACTTTGCTAACAAAGAAGATGACTTTATGATCCAATCAACTAAACAGAGACCCTTGGATAGGTGACGAATCAAGCTGAGATGAATGCCTTGAATAAAATTACATTTAACTACGCTTTACTGGGGGGGAAAACCCTGTAGTGTTTTCTTGCTGTTTAATGTAGAATCAAGGAAACCCTCATTAAATTATTTTACTGTAGAACCGGTCTCTCTCCATCTGAAATGAAATTGACACTTCAAGACTTCTATTAATTTCTAAAAGGATGTGTCATGTGGAGTGAGAGAATTTCACGGCCCTTGTGGTAGATCATAAATTGTCCTGTCATTGGCCATTTCAGATATAATTCAAAGGAAACCTACTGGGGTTCTAAAAAAAATTATTTCTCCTATTAGAATTCCTTGATTTTCCAAAACAGTAAGATCTCAGTGTGATTTGTTATTTAAAACAGCAGCTCTGTCTGTTGTTACACCTTGCTGTGACTGAAAATGCACTGCTCATCTTTAAATCAGTTCACCAGCCGAATGCAATCCTGCGCCACCTAATGACATCCAGTCAGTGACGAACCGCGTGTTCCACGGTGCTCCCACAAGATCAGTACCATACAACCTAGGTGTGTAGTAGGTTGAACCATCTAGGTTAGAGTAGGCACACTCTATGGTGTTTGCACAGTGATGAAATCGCCTAATGATGCATTTCTCAGAACGCATCCCTGTCTTTAAGTGACACATGACTATACTGTCTCATGAGACCCTTCTGCTCAAGAACTTTGAATAGCTTCCTATCACTTACATCATTAACCCAAATTATTCTGCCAGGTGTTTGTGGCCATCTGCTCCTGTCTCATATTGGTTCCTCCTCTGTCCACACAAATCGCCCTGTCTAGTCAGGCTGGTTTCTTTTTTTTTTTTAAAGATTTTATTTTTTTCCTTTTTCTCCCTAAATCCCCTCAGTACATAGTTATATATTCTTCGTTGTGGGTCCTTCTAGTTGTGGCATGTGGGATGCTGCCTCAGCGTGGTTTGATGAGCAGTGCCATGTCCGTGCCCAGGATTCGAAACAACGAAACACTGGCCGCCTGCAGCGGAGTGCAAGAACTTAACCACTCGGCCACGGGGCCAGCCCCCAGGCTGGTTTCTTGATCATGAACATTGTAGGCCGTGCTTGAATGCATGCATGTGTCCTTGTCCACCCTGTTCCGTCCTCTCATTTCTTTCAAGTTTCTGACTTCTACAAGCAAGAGAGTAATTCCTTACTTGCTTTAAAGTAGTGGGGTGGATTAGATGAGCTCACGTGGCCCTACTAAAATCTAAGTTCTCTCAGTTTCATTACTATACAGTTTTAACTGTCATGATTTGAACATATTTTTTTGACAAAGGTAAGCAAGCAAGTGCCTGGAAAGAAATTAGCCATTTCCTGAGTTCTGCATTTATAAACCTCAATCTATACGATGGTGGTCAATGTCATGATTCAATGTGACTCTAGATCTAACCTAAACTGGAGAAAAGAAATGGCTTGTTTTGCTTCTGGTTTGATTAACCAGAAATGGTAAGATATCTGATAAGGAACTCCTTTTTACCTAGAAAGTTAAACAAAAATATAACTAAGAGGAAACTTCCAAGTTTCTTCAATAAGAAAGTGCTCTGGGGCCAGTACTTCTCAATGTATGGTCCTTGGAGTGGCAGCAGCAGCATCACTTGGGAATTGCAAATTCCCAGGCCCCAGTCCAGACTCACTGAAATCATAAACTCTGGGGGGTTAACAATCTGTGTTTTAACAAGTGCTTTAGGGCTTGCTTGAGAACCATTGCTCTAGGTCGACAGTGTGCAACTCTGGTTGAATCTTGGAATCATCTGATGAGTTTCATAGAAATGTTGTTGATCAGGCTCCACCGCAAACCAATTAAATAAATCTCTGGGAGTGGGGCCTGGGCAATTTTAACTAGCAGCCAAGGCTGAGAACCACTGCTCTAGGTTCTTCAAATTGTTGTATGAAATGAAATCATCATACACCAGATTGTCATGGATCCAGAACAGTGCCAAGGTGGGTGTATGCGTGTTTGTGTGTGTGTGTGTGTTTGTGTGCATTTGAAGGAAAGGTAGGGAGACAATCTAAAGCTGAGAAGTTTTGATGATTCCCAGTGAAAATCCTAAGGGTCTATAGTGTTTCCACTTGCTGACTTGACTTTGACTTATTAGATTTAAATTTCTTCATGGCCTAGCCCAAGAAAATTGCTATTGTGTTAGGTAACCTGGTGAGGTTTCTGATAATGTGGCTCCAAAGTGATCTGTTCCTCATTACATAACATATACACCTCATTATAAAGTTTTTTATAATTATGACCTCACATGTAAACTAGAATGCTGCCATTTTAGAAAGTTCCAAGCTGGCATTTCTGTGTGTTTTCTGTTCTAGCACACTAAACATGTAATCTAACTGAAAGGACAGAATACCTTTAGTTTGAAATTCTAAAAGCTGCCTAAAAAAAATACTTTTAACATAACAGGCCTAGAAACTACCTGAGAACTGACTTGATCACTTAGAAAGTAATATGGCCTGAGCCTAGCGCAGATGTCTATATGGTCCTAAAAGCCCAAGTCATGTAACTAGGTTTCACAGAATCCTAATCCCAGCAGATACCACACAAGAAAGGGTTCCCTGGTTATGCAGGAAAGAAATGTGTAAAGAGCATTCTGTATTTAACTTAAGGTTTCTTAATCTCGGCACTATTGACATTTCAAGCCAGGTAATTCTTTCTTGTGTGGGGCCATCCTGTGCACTGTCAGCTGTTTAGTAGCATCCCTGGCCTCTTCCCACTTACTACCAGTAGCACCATCCTCTCCAGTTTTTGACAACCAAAAATGCCTGCAGACATCACCAAATGTCTCCTGGAGGGCAAAGCCTCTCAGGAGGAGAACAAGTGATTCAACTTAATGTTTCCCAAATTTACATGATCACAGAACAATTCTTTTTTTTTTACCATCCATCTATTAAATCACTCAGTCTAACGTTCCTGGAAATACACTTTGGGAAACGCTGACGTAGAGAAGACACTGTGTCCTTTCTTTGGCTTTCCATGGATGATAAGATGCTTAGGACTTGGGGAGGACTCTGCCATCCAACCTGACTTATCCATTAAATTCTAATAGCTTTAAAATCGACATTGCACAGAAGATTAAATTATAGCATTGAAAGATGCAAGCATCAGACATTATTCTGAATTTCCTATCTGCAAACCACAAAAAAATATCAAATCGCAAAGTTCTTAATGTATCTACTCAATTGTCCCATCTTTCAACTGTGGAGAGTGCCTCTCTAATGGGACTCTTTTGAGGATGAAATAGATATACAGGAAGCACTCAACACAATGCTTAGCACAGTGTGTGACACAAATGGCAGTAGTTGTCATTATGAGGACAAGTACATTAGGCACAGTGCATGAAAGCTCGGGTTCTTAAGTACAACTACTTGGGTCTGAATCCCAGCCCCACAATTCGAGTAGCTGTGTGAAGTTGGTCAAGTTACTCAACTCTGCCTCAGTTTCCTCATTGGTACAATGGATATATCGATACTACCTACATTAGAGAGTTGCTATGAGGATTAAATGAATTAAAGAATTTGGAACAATGTTTTGCATATGCTACGAGTTGGTGTTTGTAGTATCATGTTACAGTACTCACCCATTACATTTCAAAGACTTGGTACCACACTATGGCCTTATAGAAACACCCACAGTTTCTTCTCAGTGTGATCAAGTTTCTATTTCAATGACCAAAACAAAAAATAGCAAAACATGGACGGATATAATTAATATAATAGTGAGAAGAGAGTTTCCATAGACAAATGGAAAAAAATCCCTCACCTGCTAGGGAAGGAATTGTCTGACACTGACAGTGGCTCCTTTTACACCAGCATGAAAAATAAATACTTAAATATTGCCCCAGCAGGGGATCATCTTAGATTCAATTAAATGTTCAGACTCAAGATTTTCATAGACTATATTTGGCACCCATCTACTTAGAAGGACATAGGACAGGAACTACTTCCTGCCAGCAGAGCAGCAGCAAGCCTCCCTTTTCCCTGGGAGTCTCTGACAATCTAAAAGCTACCCGGGAGCTATCCTCTCCCCAGGTGACAACTCAGATTCAAGAAGATGAGATCCACATTGGGTGGGTGTGGAAACTATTCTGGCTTAAAAGTCTTATTACCCACAGGAGCCAATATCTCTGGCAATAACTCTATATGCATAGATTTCAGGGTTCCTGCAAGAGACATGCCCAGAAAAAGACTTGCTGCACTATTGCAAGGCCAAAGCTCCCCATCAGGTGTTTACCATTCATTTTTAGTTCCTCCCAATGCAGACACAATTTAGCAATCAGGGATCATTTTTATCATAAGCAGTGTTGCCTAGAAACAATCGACATTCTACTCTTATTAGGTTACCAGGGGAACAAAGCTTCAGGGTTAACCAAAGGTCAGATACTCACGCAAGAGAAAATTGGCCTAAAATCCTCTAGGGCAATGCTGCCCAAACTTTGCATGTTCTAACACACCCATACAATGGTAACATTTCATAAGGAACACTGGTATAGACGTTAATTACCATTTCTTTATATTATAGTAAGAAAAATAAAACACAAGGTATTCAGGGAAACATTCAATATTGAATTTGGTAAAACTTCCAAATAAAATCTAGCTCATAAGCAACCACAGCGGTGACCATAACTTTTTTGAGGCAGCTACTTGCATTTCTAACCAACATGATGAATGGTCTGTTCAAGTTCTTGATAGTCACCACTGCTGAGGAACATTGTTTATGGAAGTAGGAGACAGCAAATGGCAGATGTTGATTTATTGCTTTGTCTCTCACAGATGGAAAACCAGTTTCCCATTAACCAGAATCTGGATAACTTATTCTGTTGAAATTATGCACCAAAGGTAAGTCTAACAGCTTTTCCTTTGATAAATGCAGTGTTGAAATTTCTTGTGATAATGCAAATTGATTTAAAATCTAATCAAACATTTCCATATGATGCATTTCAGAAACAATGGTGAAGCTTGCTCTCACAGACAGATGTTACTCTGTTTGACTTAATAATATTTCTTTAGGGTTTACATTCATAACAATGACTCAAAATCACTAGAGAACCATTTTAAATATCACTTTTCCAGAGATGAGTTTTTGCTTTGAATTCCTAATCTTTGTTAGTACGTGTTAATATATTTTCAGGCAGCTCTTAAAATTTTTTATTAAGTTCATTCAAGTGCTCAAATGTCAGTTAAGTAACCCAGTTGTGAAACCAAGAACTATCCTTCACTAAATCTGCAACGTTGAATCATTTGCAAAATGGAACTATTTTCTCATCTAGAGGGACCATGATAGAGTAAACATTGTAGAAAAAAACACATTCAATGTATTTTACTACACTTAAACACTATGTGAAGACATTAAATTTTATGGTATTACTTTTATAAGTTTAGTATAGCATGTCCTCATCTCATTGACCCAGTATTTACTACTTTTAACTTCCAATTTAGGCGCTTCCAACCATGTGGCATCCAAATAATTGTCTTTACTCATTAGGTTTATAATAGTTAGAGTTCAGGCTACAGAGGAAAATTTAACATCAACCCTAAGACGTGATAGAATAACAAACAGTGATTCCAACAATATCTTCTTAAAGGAAACCTTGCATATTACTATCAAGCATCACTATTGTTAGTCAAAAAAATCAAAAACAAAAAATAAAACATCAACTCAATTCTCCTAGTAGAAAGGCTCACTAGCCTAGAAATACAGTTAATTTCCAAAATGGAACAAAATCACAGTTTCCATACTCATCTTCATGACTTCACCTTGTGCTGGTAAACAGATGTGAATCAATTTCATATTTGGCCAAATGTGACTCCTCTTATAACAGGGAATGAATATCACAAATGGCACTCCTTGATATCTGGGTTATTGGATGATGTTTTTAAGAAGAGAAAGCTACGAAAACATTTCACATATTAATCAGTAAGGGCGTTATAAAAAATCAGCAAATAAACCATTTTTTTCCATCAGTGTCCATTTAAGACTCATAACCTCCTCTCCAAAAGCTTATAAAGAACTAGAAAAAGAAGTAGTAAGGTAGTGGTGGAATGACTATACTATTAAAAGGATTTTTGTTTTTACGTCAAAGGGCTTTAAAGTCCATTATATATTAATTCTCCCATCTTAAAACAAGCTATTTCTTACATCTTAAAAAAACCCAACAACATTCTTGACCCTAATTCTCCCTTTTTTTTTCTTTGAGGAAGATTAGCCCTGAGCTAACATCTGCTGCCAATCCTCCTCTTTTTTGCTGCGTAATACTGGCCTTGAGCTAACATCCGTGCCCATCTTCCTCTACTTTACATGTGGGATGCCTACCACAGCATGGCTTGACAAGCAGTGCGTAGGTCCACACCCGGGATCCGGACGCTGAACCCTGGGCCACCAAAGCGGAACATGCGAACTTAACTGCTCTACCACCAGGCCGGCCCCCCAATTCTCCTTTTATCTACCACTCCATTCCTCTTCTATCATTAGCATTCAAAATTAGCATGTCCAAACCCAAACTAATATTTTTCCCTGACAAATCCATTCCATCCAATCTTCTGTGTTTCAGTTAACAGCAACTCTACCCTTCCTCTTGCTCAGTCAAATGAATCACAAAGTCATCTGGACTCCTTTCTGGTTGTCCACCTTGCATACTGTCCATTAAAAACATCCTGTTGGCTTGACTTTCAAATTATTTCCAGAATTTCACCTACTTCTCTCCACCTCCACCACTACCAACTGCTGCATCTCTCACCTGAATCATTACAGCCTTCTAATCAGTCTTCCTGTCTCAACCCTTGCTCCTCAAAAGTCTATTCTCTATACAGTGGCCAGAGTGGTCCTTTTCAAACTGTAATTCAGATCATAACACTTTGTTCGAAATCCTTCCGCGGTTCTCCATTTTTCTCAGAGTAAAAGCTAATGTCCTTACCAGCAAGCCCCTTGGTGGTCTGTTCCCTTGCTCTCATTCACTCTACTGCAGCCACACCAGCCTCCTCTTCGCTTCTTGAATGTGCCAGGCATGCCTGGGATCTTTGCATTCACTTTCCTGCTGTCTGGAATGCTCTTCTTCTCTCTTCCCACCAGCACATAATTCACTCCTTCTTCTTCAGGTCCTTGTTCCAATGCCAGCTTCTCAGTGAGGCTCACCCTGACAACCCCAGTTAATTCACAACCTCTTCCCCAGAACTCCCAATCCTCTTTGCTCTATTCTATTTTTTTCTATAAAACTTATCACTTCTAGCATTCTATATAATTTACTCATGTATCATTCCCTCTACAAAATGTAAGCTCTATGAGGACAGCAATTTTGATCTGATGGTTCACTAATATATCTCTGGCACAGAGAACAGTTCCTGCACAGAGTAGGTGCTCGATTCATTATGCTCAATGATTGGATTTTCACATGCGTCTCTGTTCTTTCTGTAAATTATGTTTCACTCTGTTAAGCTCTTTCAGATTTATAATAAATGTATCATTTTAAAATTTATCAAAATGTTTTCCTTCTCTCCCCCTTCTCCCCAGCAGGAGAGCTGTCCTGTATCTGACTCAACCAAAACTACAGTGCTAAGTAAGGAAGAATAAGAGAATCCCTAGAAGGTCCTTTTATCTTCCTAACCAGCAGAAAAAGGAGAAGGTAGCTCAAAGAATTTGGTGGCAAAGCTAAACTATTATCAACTTCAAGGAAAGACCATTTTAACAACTGCTGTCAGCCCAACTAAACAGCAATGGAGGAAAGCCAGCATCATCTTTAAGTCCTACTACCTATTGTGATTAACTTTAAAACAATTCACAGACTCCCATTTATGCAACTCTGTATCAACAACAAATGTGTGTTAAGCAAGAGTACAGAGAAAGTATGTGTGGTGTGTGTGCATGTGTTATTAATCTATATAAATATCCTAAGTGATCAAGCTCATTTTACTCAAAAAAAATCCTTATTTTTACTCTATTAAGAAAAACTGAAATAACTAAAACAAATCATGCACCATCTAATTTTTATACATTGCCATCTTCTTTTCTCAGTAATCACAAAATATCAAAAATATGTTTGTAATACTGATTAAAAGTAAATGGCATTACATGATATAAACAAATGAGAAACACAACAGCATACTACTCCATAAAATAATCAATGTCTGTAAATAAAGGAAAGATAAATGGAAAAAATAAATAAAATTATTGTGATTAAGATTCATTTATCACTGGGGTGATAATCAAAATTATATTTGATTATATTTATTATTAATATGCAATCAATTACAGATAACATTTACAATCTTATTTGTAACTTTTACTGTTAAATAAATTCCTCCATAAAAGATAACTTACTTCAGGTTATATGTATCGTATTCAATGGAAGACCTTGACACTGCAGGAACCATATAAAGAAATCCAAGATGTTCATTTTCACGTATTATTTTAATGATTTGCAAGGGATTACAAATGTTGGCTTTAACAACTTCCTCCTGATCGTGGAAAATGTACGTAGGGTAAATTGAGGAACTGGCCCTGTAGAGACCTCTTCTTCCAATA
Organism: Equus caballus; assembly: GCF_041296265.1. Taxonomy (NCBI): domain Eukaryota; kingdom Metazoa; phylum Chordata; class Mammalia; order Perissodactyla; family Equidae; genus Equus; species Equus caballus. The sequence continues at coordinate 35,307,999 of NC_091698.1, forward strand.
CTGGTATGTGGCACTTTAGGAGGAGTGGGAGAGAACACCTCAGCAGAGGGCTGCGGGATAGAAACAAAGGCAATGTTTTTAAAAAATGAGTTTTTGCAGGAAAAAAAGCTATAAAAAAGTGACAAAACATTAACCTCAAGGACTAATTACTATACTGCCTGAGCTGTCCAGGGCTCAAAGGCAAGCATTTTGGAACTGAAAATTTCTGAACTTTTGTTAGGCAGTGATGTTCCCTCTTGGTACTCCCTATCCAGATGGCCATCCCCTTCCCACAAAATAGCCCAGCATCAGCTCCCATCGCCTTCTGCTCTCCTTTAACTCATTGTTTATTACATCAAAATACTCCCTGCAGGAGCTCACCACTCCTGGCTCTGCACATGATCCTGACTGTGGCCTCTCCCCTCCATCTCCTCACCTTGTTCTGACAACCTTGATGCTTCTCCCTGAGTGAAATCTTAGACAGCTGTTCTCGTAACTCGTAATAACCTACTGTTTTTGTGAATGTGAAGGGTGATTCAGTATTAGAGATCAGTATGTAATAGCCTTGGAGAAGCATTGGAGTTATTAACTCAATATTGCCTGTCCTGTAGACCAGTGCTTCTCACATTTAAATGTGCATATAAATTACCCGGGTTAAAATTACCTGTTGAAATACAGATTCTGTCAGTCTGTCTGGGGTGGAATCTGAGATTCAGCATTTCTAACTTGCTCCCAGGAGATGCGGATGCTGCTGGCCCACAGACCACACTTGGAACATCAAGGCTAAGTCCCCAACGTGGTGAGCCTTGCTCGAATCCCCGGGTCCCCCTGTCTGCACTCTCAGTGCCACCTACACTCCTTTGTTCCTTCTCGATAAACTTTGGGGCAATATCACACACATTCTCTCTCCCGTTGAGGAGGGTGATAACTGTGTTTGGGGAAATTGGACACTGACTCCAATGGTCATCGCCTTGTCTCTCTGACAGTACCAGGGAAACTGGTTTTAAGATAAAAGAATCGCCATCACAGACCTGCTTTGTTGAATAATTGATGTAAACATATAAATGATATCTTTATTGCCTGTTAGCATATCTAACAGAGGTTGCCATTTCTACAGGAGATTTATTACCACCAGCTCTGTGGAACAACTTCCCCAGAAAGTTTGTATTCACAGGGATCCTTATTCTCCAACTCTGATTAAACATACCCTGTTGCATAGGAGAATCCTGGTGAGTTCAGAGCTGAAGGGAATACATCTTTTAACTCAAAAGATAAAATGTGCTTCTTTCACCTATTAGCCAGGGATAGCAGCAAGGGCACTGTTTTCTGATGTAAAAGAACAGGCCAAACCAGATACTCAGAACCAGAGAAAATACACATCGCCTTGTCCCAATGTTTCAACAAGGGCTGTAGTCAGCTTTAATATTTTTTTGAGGCTAGACTATTAATATTTTACCAGAAAATGCATTTATTTTCTTTATTATGCCCTTCGAAAAGTTTTACTGCATTCTAAGTGAAAGATTTCTTCAACAATGGGCCTACACATTTTCATCTGAGTACTTATTTCTAATTATGCAACTCAGTGGGAAGACGTGATTCAATCAATGTAAGTAGTCGCGTAAGTTCAGATTGGCAGGGTGTAGGGGAGGATAAAGGAAGCATTTATCCATGAAGTGTAGAACACCTGAGTACTTCTCTATGATGAATCCCCAGTCTAATTTGATAAGTCAATCTTCCTTAATTACCAGAAGCAAAGCCTCCAGCTTCCCTCTCTTCCTCCTTCTTTCTTTCCTTCCTTCCTTCCTACTTTCCTTCCTCCCTTCCTTCCTCTCTTCCTTCCTTCCTTCCTTCCTCCCTCCCTTCCTTCCTTGCTTCCTTAATCTCCCAGGAAATCCTCATTGTTGCATTTCCATTCTAAACTCATTTTGAGAAATCAATACTCAGAAAAATGACCCTCTTCTGAGAATAAATACCCTTCTCCTTTTATATGGGATACCCCGTTTCTTCCACATGTCTCTTCAACCTTTAACCCTTTACTGAATTCTTCACTTAGTTACAGCTATAACTAAGCGTAACCCATAACTTGACAATCCTTTTCAGTGCCCTCCCTTCATTCAGATGCACATACAATTTCTCTCCTCTTTAAAGTCAAGCTCTTGAAACCCACTTTATACCAAATTAGTTAATTTATGGGCAATCAGATCTTTCCTGGCCCTACTTAAGATAGCTTGTTCTCTCTTTCTACTTCACAGAAACCAAATTAACTGAAATTAGCAATTTCATACAATTTATCCTACGATATTCCTCAGGACAATCTCACCCAAACCCACGATGAGCCTCCTTCCAGTTGGCTTCTCAAGCCCACAACTCTCCCACCTTGTCTGCCTTATTAACTTTCCACTCATTCCTCCAAGGCTAGTGCAATTCCCTAGGGTAGCTTTTCCTCCACTGACCACCCCCTGACCACGGTGTGAGCATCCCTTCTCTTCAGTTTTCCATTATTTGGTACCTTAAATGACCAATGAGAGCTCTTATCACACCTCACTGTGCTTGAGAGTTCACATGTCCATCCACCCACCTCCAGATTCCGAAATCCTCGAGGACAGAGCTTGTCCTCAACTCTTCATTTCTAGCATTCTAGCCCAAAGCCTGAAAGGTAACTAGCACTGAAATGTCTAACAAGCCTCGAAGGAGCCTCTCAAGAAAAAGCTCAGAGAATTCTCGGCCCTATTGATATTTTTCTTGTGGATGTGTCCTCTACATTTTCTTCCTCTTCTGTTTCTTTGTTTAATTATCTACAGGTGTTCATATAGGTGATTACTCCCCAGAGCTACTATTTACTTATTCCTTGCAAGGTAATTTCCCCACTCTCCATCTCTCACCCGTTACAGAAGTTGTCTTTCTAGCTGGTTCAGTTTCTATTTTATTACCCTTCACCAAGTTCTTCAAAGACTGACATTCTGGGGAATAATGATAAGAATTTCATAAAAGTTATAATAACATTCAAAACACTATTATGTCTTCTTTTAACATATAAGAGAAGATCAGAAGACACTGCACAGATGTCGAAAGTTTCCTTTATGATTTTTCTCTACTGTCCAAATTTTCCTCAAACAGGAAGAACTGAGAAATACTGTATTCCTCAAATCCATTATGTAATCTGATAAAAAAAGATTTTGCCACTATTCTTATGAGTTAAATGCATGTTAGCAATGCTATATAAAACGAGTATTAAGTTAAAAGGATCAATTAAGCACTTTAATACTATACCTTTTGTTTTTTCACTGCACCTGGATGGTCAGGAAACCCGACGAATGATTTGGTAGAACTTCTTTTCTTAGGGCTTCCTTGAGCTTTTAGGATTCCAGAAGTCATTAACTGAAGTCGATTCTGGTCATATACATATTCTGGCTTCTTATGATCTTGGTAGACTTTTAGCACTGGCTTTGGGGAATAAGAGACATGTTAATCTTTTTAACACTCACGTGTACCTGTCTTACGCTTCACTCCCTTTGGACTCTATTCCTGTTGGAAATTGATCTCCCTGGACTAATTTCCCATCGGAGCCACAATCAGTGCAGCAGCGACCACCATTGCCTGTCCACGGCCTACTGCTCCACTAAGACTTTTCTAGTTGGTTTCCATTAATTCTTTACTTTAAATACCAATGAATACTTTTAGGAATAAGGTTATAAAAGGGCTCAGGGGCATGAAGTCATATATCCACTAATTGTGCATTACAACCCCCTACCATCCTCTAAAGCAGCTACTGTGGGAAGGAGCATCCAAACCTCCCACACTACCCAAAAGTCATTAATCACTTCCCATAGCCATAACTGATTGGAGATCTAAAAAAATGGTGACAATATTTTAGGCTAATCTAATTTCAAGTTAAGGCAGTAAAAACCAGCTTTCAACATAATAAGCTAAAGAAATGAATTCATCATAATGGTTTTAAGTTTCTAAGCATTAGGAGTTTAGCATGATAGTTACTTTCTTATATACTGGAGTGAGAAAAAAACCTTGAGGATAAGTACAGGAAACAGCTGTTAAGGTTTCAGATATGTGTAAATTATATTTGGTTTTGGATAAAAATCCCTCTTGCATCACTCCCTGAAGACAGGAAAAGACTAGCTGGTGCTACAGCGATGGGGGTAGAGGGATCTCAGTTATATAATGGTGTGGAAAAGGAATGCAGACCAGAATAACAAGTTAAGCCAGGGAGAAAAGCTTTTGCACAGCAAAGAAAACCATCAACAAATTGAAAAGGCAATCTAGGGCTGGCCCAGTGGTGTAGCGATTAAGTTCCCACGCTCGGCTTTGGAGGCTGGGGGTTCGCCTGTTCCCATCCCAGGCCTGCACCTACGCACTTCTTATCAAGGCATGCTGTGGCAGGCATCCCACATGTAAAATACAGGAAAATGGGCACAGATGTTAGCTCAGGGTTGATCTTCTTCAGCAAAAAGAAGAGGATTGGCGGTGGATGTTAGCTCAGGGCTAATCTTCCTTTGAAACAAAAAAAAAAAAAAAAAGAAAAGAAAAGAAGAAAAGGAAATCTACAAAATATGAGAAAATATTTGCAAATCATGTATCTGATAAGAAGTTAATATCCAAAATATATAAAGAACTCAGACAACTCAATAGCAAAAAACCCAAACAATCTGATTAAAAAATGGGCAGAGGATCTGCACTGACATCGTCCCAAAGACACACAGACAGCCAACAAGTATATGAAAAGGTGCTCAATATCCCTAATCATCAGGGAAATGCAAATCAAAACCATAAGATACCAGCTTATACCTGTTAGAATGGCTATCATCAAAAAGAAAGAACAAATGTTGGCAAGGGTGTGGAGAAAAGGGAACAAAGTGCTATGAATATGCAAGAACTCAGGGAACACTGCTCCCCTCCTTAGGGAATCTACTAGAAAACAAGCTTCAGACAACCAAATTGACCAGGGAGGCACCAACATTAAAGTGAGTGGTAGGTGATGAAAAAGTTCTGGAAATGAATGGTGGTGATGGTTGTACAACATTTTGAATGCACTTAATGCCACTAAATTTTACATTTAAAAATGGTTAAAATGGCAAATTTTATGTTAGGTACTATTTTACCATAATAAAGAAATGGTGGTGGGCATGCAGTATGCACTTAGCTGTGTATGGCATGTAATGACAAAGTCGATACAGTACAGCTATCAAAAACAGGACAGTTTGTGAAGAGTACTTGAAAATTATAAAAACTCACTCATTACCTTATAGCAATATTTCTTGATTTAGGACAATTTTGCAAAATTAAAACATTGTCTGGCAATGTCTGAAGACATTTTTGATTGTCAGGACTTGGGGGATGCGATTGTTAATTCTTCCAATCCATGAGCACAGACTATCTCTCCATTTCTTTGTGTCTTCTTCAATTTCTTTCAATAATGTCTTATAATTTTCAGTGTACAGGTCTTTTTTTTCTTCTTTAAAGATTGGCACCTGGGCTAACAACTGATGCCAATCTTTTTCTTTTTTTTCTGCTTTATCTCCCCAAACACCCCCTGTACACAGTTGCCCATTTCTCCTTCAGCCTTTCTTATCCCTCATATCTTCCCTCTGCCACATGTATTCCACTAACATGAGATTCTCTCTTTGCTTCTGTTTGGATAGTTACAGGTGTACTGACTTCCCCAACAGCAACTCTCCCTGATGACAACTTTTGGGACAATGGGCATGGTTAAATTCCATAGCCACATAACCAACCATGGATGCCGTCTTAGAAACCTGTTGGTTAACATGGTATCAACCTTACTCTGTAACCATAGGAGTCCATGTATATTCTGCAGGGTTCTTCAACCAAAGAAGGTACCTGTACTTACTGCTCTATAGGGAATAATTTTTCACTATCAGAATAAGAAAATGCATTTAGTGCTCAGAATCAGGATTGTTCCCCACTGCCCCAGCCTCCCCACCTCACTTAATGGTCACACTGCAGACCTGCAGGGAATCTTCTATCTTTGCCTTACCTTAGTAGTTTTCAATCTTGGCTGCACGTTGGAATCATCTCGGGAGGTTTAAAAATGTATATATTTATGGCCAAGTCCTACTGCTGGGAGATTCTGATTTAATTGTATATCTTAGTTGCAGGTCCTTCTAGTTGTGGGATGTGGGACGCCACCTCAATGTGGCCTGACGAGCAGTGCCATGTCTGTGCCCAGGATCCGAACCCTGGGCTGCCACAGTGGAGCATGTGAACTTAACCACTGGGCCACGGAGCCGGCCTCTCAGTGAACAGGTCTTTCACTTCCTTGGTTAAATTTATTCCTAGCTTTTTTTTTTCCAATTGTAAATGGGATTGTTTTCTTGATTTCTCTTTCTGCTAGCTTGCTGCTAGTGTACAGAAACACAACTGATTTTTGTATGTTGATTTTGTACCCTGCAACTTTACTGTATTCATTTATTATTTCTAATAGTTTTGTGATGGATTCTTTAGGGCTTTTTATATATAGAATCACATCATCTGCAAATAGTGACAGTTTTACTTCTTCCTTTTCAATTTGGATGATTTTTATTTCTTTTTCTTTCCTAATTGCTCTGGCTAGGACTTCCAATAGTTGAATAAGAGTGGTAAGAGTAGGCATTCTTGTCTTGTTCCTGTTCTTGGAGGGATAGTTTTTAGTTTTTTACCTTTGAGTATGATGTTAGCTGTGGGTTTGTCATATATTGCCTTTATTATGTTGAGGTACTTTCCTTGTATACCCATTTATTCAGAGCTTTTATCATAAACGGATGTTAGATTTTGTCAAGTGGTTTCTCTGTATCTATTGAGATGAGGCTATGATTTTTATTCCTCATTTTGTTAATATGGTGTATCACACTGATTGATTTGTGGATGTTGAACCATCCTTGCATCCCTAGAATAAATTCCTCTTGATCATGGTGTATGATCCTTTTAATGTATTGTATTTAGTTTGCTAATATTTTGTTGCGATTTCTGTGTCTCTGTCCATCTGAACATTGTCCTGTAATTTTCTTCTTTTTTATTGTCCTTGTCTGGTTTTGGTATCAGGATAATCTTGGTCTCATAAAACGAGTTAGGTAGTGTTTACTCTTCAATTTTTTTGGAACAGTTTGAGAAGGATCTGTATTAAATCTTCATTGAATGTTTAGTGGAATTCACCAGAGAAGCCATCTAGTCCTGTTTTTTGGGAAGTTTTTGATTACTGTTTCAATCTCTTTACTAGTGATAAGTCTATTCATATTCTGTATTTCTTCTTGATTCAGCTTTTGAAGGTTGTATTGATGTGGGATCGGTGAGCCGAGGAGTCGAAAGAAAGATTTCTTAGACTCTCAAGATCTGGCAGTAGTGCTCTTTTATTTAGAGAATAGTGTGGAATAGCATGGGGACAGGACCCATGGTCAGTCAGAGCTTCTGCTGCCGCCGCTTCTGCTGCCCCGCTGGCATGGGGACAGGGCCCATGGATAGGCAGAGCAGCTGCTGCTGCCCCCGCTGGCATGGGGACAGGACCCATGGGCAGGCAGAGCTGGTGTGTGGGGACAAGACCCACCGGCAGTCAGAGCTCCTGCTGCTGCCCCGAGTTGAGGGTTAGGGCTAATTTTATAAGGCATGGGTACGTGACTTATTTTTACTGGAGAAAAGAAAAGATGATGTAAAAAGTCATTAAATGATTTCAGTGCAGATGGGGTCTGGTTACTGTGCGGTCATATAACTTTAGATACGAATCTGGCCATATAGATCGGCATGTAGGTGAGGATGCCCTGGGCTTCTCTCCCTGGGGCGGTCCTAATTCATACCATAAAAAAAGTCCACTGGGTCGTATAGTTTGGCATGTAGGCCAGGTCACCTTGGGCTTCTCTAGCTGGGGCAGCCTTAATCCACATCAGTATGATTCTAAAAATTTATCTATTTCTTCTAGGTTTTCTGATTTGTTGGTATACAGCTTTTCATAGTAGTCTCTTATAATTCTTTCTACTTCTGTGTTATCCATTGTAATTTCTCCTCTCTCATTTCTGATTTTATTATTTAAGCCATCTCTTTTTTTTTTCTTAGTGGGTCTAGCTACAGGTTTGTGAATTTTGTTTATCTTTTCAAAGAACCAGCTCTTAGATTCATTGATCTTTCCTATTGACATTTTAGTCTCTATTTCATTTATTTCTGCTCTCATTTTTATTATTTCCTTCCTTCCACTAACTTTGGACATTGTTTGTTCTTTTTTTTCTAGTTACTTTAGTGTATTGTTAGATTGTTTATTTAACATTTTTCTTGTTTTTTGAGGTAGGCCTGTACTACTAAAAATTTCTCTTAGTACTGCTTTTGCTGTATCCCATAGATTTTATGTCATATTTTCATTTTCATTTGTCCCCAGATATTTGATTTCTCCTTTGATTTCTTCCTTGACCTAATAGTTGTTTAGTAGCATACTGTTTAGTCTCTACATATTTGTGACTTTTCCAGCTTTCTTCTTGTAGTTGATTTCTAGTTTCATACTGTTGTGTTCTCAAAAGATGCTTCATATGATTTTAATCTTATTAAATTCATTGAAACTTGTTTTGTGTCCCAACATATGGTCTATCCTTGAGAAAGTTCCATGTGCATTTGAGAAGAATGTGTATTCTGTTGCTTTTGGAAGGAATGTTATATATTTATTGTATATATATATATACACATTACATATATATGTGCATATATACACACACACACACATTAAGTCCATCTGTTCTAATGTTTCATTTAAGGCTTATCTTTACTAGTTCACTTTCCTTACCCCTTTTTATTTTGTGAGTTTGTTACCAAATTTAAGTGGTTATAGTAATTTTTAACGCTTTTTTTTCCTTTAATCTTTATGTTATAATTAAGTGCTTACCAACATATTCTGGTATACAGTTGCAATTTTCTGATTCTGTCTGTCTATTTATCTCCTTGCTCAAATTTTTGTGTACCGTTGCCTTTTTGCCTTAGGTAGGAGAGCTCCTTCAACATTTCTCGTAAGGCAGATCTAGTGGCAATGAACTCTCTCAGCTTTTGTTTGTCTCGGAAAGTCTTTATTTTTCCTTCATATCTGAAGGATAACTTTGCTGGTTGGAGTATTCTTGGTTCAGTTTTTATCTTCCAATATTTTGAATATACCACTCCACTCTATCCTGGCCTGTAGAGTTTCTGCTGAGAAATCTGCTGATAGCCTAATGGGGAGCTCTCTTGTAAGTTATTGGTTTTTATTTCCTGGCTGCCTTTAATATTCTTTCTCTGTCACTGACTTTTGACAATTTTATTATGTGTTTTAGAGAAGGTCTTTTTGCATTAAGATAATTGTGTGTTCTATTAACTTCATGGATTTGTATATCTAGTTCCTTCCCCAGGTCTGGGAACTTCTCAGCTATTATTTCTTTAAACAAGTTTTCTGCTCCCCTCTCTCTCTCTTCTCCTACTGGGATATCCATTATCCTTATGTTGCCCTTTCTAATGGAGTCAGATAGTTCTCATAGAACTTCTATATTTTTTAGAATTTTGGTTCTCTCTTCTCTCTGCTTGCATCATTTCTAGGTTTTCATCTTCAAGCTCACTAATTCTCTCTTTCATAAGGTCTGCTCTATTTCCAGTGCTTTCTAATGTACTCTTCATCTCATTTATTAAGTTCTTCAGCTCCACAATTCCAATTTGGTTCCTTTTTAGAGTTTCAATCTCTTTGGTAAAGTATTCCTTCTGTTCATTAATTTTATTCCTGAGCTCATTGAACTGCCTTTCTGAGTTTTTTTGTAGCTCATTGAGTTTCTTCATGACAGCTATTTTGAAGATCACAATCTTCTATGACTTTATGTTTGGTTTCTAAAGAATAACTATTTCCTTTTTGTGATGCCATGTTACTGTGGCTTTTCATGGTGTTTGATGAATTATTCCTCTGCCAGTGCATTTATCATAGCAAACACTTTTCTTATTCAGGGATGGCTTTGTTTCTTTTGATTCCAACTATTCAACCAATTGATAACTAAAGGCCTTTCTTTTGTTTTTCAGTAAGTGGCGCTATAGCATCAGTTTTTGGTTTCCCTTACCTAATGGCCTCTGCCTATATTTGAGGATTGGCACTTTCTACCCTCCACTGTCTCTATTAGGGGTGTTGCAGGTACCCTCACTGTCAATGCCTGTGCCTTTGGAGACAACTGTTGCCAGTCTCACTGTGGTCTCCGGCTTTGCCACTAGGGGCACAGGGATGGCAGGTGCCTCTGCCACATCTGGGATCATCTGGGTTGCAAGCACTGCACTCATGGTGGGAAGAGGGGGAGGGTAGGAAGGGAGCCAGTTTCACAGAATGCCACTTCCACTGTTGCCTGATTCCCTGTGGCCACAGGCACTGCCCTAGTCAGTAAGCTGGAGTCATGTGTATGCCTCTGCTGCTGTCTTGTTCTCTGTGGCTGCAGGAGCCACAGTTGGTGGGAAGCCATAGTCATGTGCATGCCTCTACTGTTTCTATGGGGCTCCTCTATGTGCTCCAATCCATCCACCTTTGTATGTACACATGTTTGGATCTCTCCAGCATTCTTGTGTGTTGGGCAATATAGCCTTTGTTGAGTTATGGATGTTTTACTCATAGTTTGAAGAGTAGACTCAAAGGGAGTATCTCACACTGGCATGATGATGACATCACTTAAAAATAATTTTTAAAGTAATTTTTAAAGAAAAGTATTTAAGAAGCCACTAGATAATTTTATTTTTACAACCTGGCTAAGTGGAGGGTCTAAGTATTACATAAAACTCAGAAGATATGTATTCAACTACATAAAAATTAGAAATAGAAACAAAACTTAAAAACTTTTATAATGCTAATCACAGATAAAAGGCTTATTTTCCTAACAAATGAAAAGCTCACAAAAATCAAATCAGTAAGAAAAAGACTAACTACCCAACTAGAAAATAAGACACGAAGATTTGCGTATTCAAAGAAATATGATGACTCTTAAACACATGAAAATATGTTCAATCTTATTCAAAAAAGAAATGCAAATTAAAACTACTCCGAAATACCATTTTTCTTCTTTTAGTGTAGCAACATTTACTACCCCAAATTACAAATGCACATATGTTTTGACTTGGCAATTCCATTTCTAGGAATTCTGCCTACAGATATAATCTCACATGTGTGAAATGACATATATACAAGATTATTCATTGTAGCACTGTTGTTGTAAAAATATTAATTTCAAAATCTAATATCTATAAATATGAGGCTTAATAAATTATGGTGCATTCATCTATGATAGAGTATTATGAGTCATAAAAAGACTTGATAAAAAAGAACTTTTGAACTGATATGAAATGATCTCCAAGCTATGTGTTAAATGAAGAAAGCAAGGGGTAGAAAGTTTGTTTAGTATGCTAGCTTTAGGCTTATACAGCATAATACATCTCTGAAAGGACACACAAGAAACTGTTATTTTTGGTTGCCTCTAAAGAAGGAAACTGGATGGATGAGGGACAGAGGTAGAAGTAAACTTTAACTATATAAAGTTATCTTTTTAAACGAATTACTTATTTACGAAGGATAAATTTTAAAGTTTGTATGCAGGAATAAATATCTAAAACAGAAAAGAAAGACATAAAAAACAGAATAGTGAGGAAGAAGTTGCCTTCCACCTGTTAAAACGCAGCCATTGATATCAAAACATGTGGTTAGATCAGTAGAGAAAAGAAGCAAGATTTCATAAATAGATTTCACTCTATATGAGAATTTAACACATGATCAAGGTGGTGTTTTAATTCAGTGGGAAAAACATGGTGCTACTAAAGCATTTTGAAGAAAATAAAGTTAGCTCCTTCCCTCAGATCAGATTCAAAGAAAATTTCACATGAATGAAAGATTTAAACGTAAAGTGCAAAAATAAAAAATAGTAAAATGGAAGAAAATGGGGGAAAATGCTGTCAACATGATGAGCATAAAATGATGATCAATGAAACATAGATAAATGTGGAGAAAATGAAGTAAAATATAAAGAGAATGCTGCAACTCAGATAGGAGGAGCAGAACTCAATTAACTCTAATCACACAGAAAAAACTTCATTGCAAGCTGCACAAGGATGCTGTCTCACCCATCCACATCAGGCAATGAAAGGGTGAAGGAGATTAGAGTAACATCTGGGTAACGGTGAAAGTGAAATTTAGTTTAGGCAACACATAAGCATTCTTTGAGAACCCAGTTCCTAAGTAAAATATGTGTCAATTAAATAAAATTATACATATATAGGGGCCAGCTCAGTGGCATAGTGGTTAAGTTCGTGTGCTCTGCTTTGGTGTCCCAGAATTGTGGGTTCAGATCCTGGGCATGGACCTACACCACTCATCAAGCCATGCTGTGGTGGTGACCCACATATAAAAGATACAGGAAGATGGGCACAGATGTTAGTTCAGATCCACTCTTCCTCACCAAAAAGAAAAAAATAATACATATATAGATTTTTTTCTCTTCAACTAAACAATACCAATCATAGGACTCTATCCCATAAGAATATAAGCACTAGTACAGAAGGATAATATGATGATTTTGCAGGACCATTGTAAATATTCGCAAAACAACCTGCACGTCCCAAAAGAGGAGAATGATTTAACAAATTGTGGAATATTCATGCAATGGGATACCAAGCAATTATTAAAAATAATGTCTTATAGAAATATCATCTGACTTTGAGGAAGTTCCACAATGTATCTTTAAGTGTAAAAAGCAAGAGAGTACTATACTTATAAAAGATTTATAATATCTATTAAAAAAACAGTAAATGTCCAAATATGTATTTTTTAATGTGTTTTTTTCCCCTTTTCTCCCCAAAGCCCCCCAGTACATAGTTGTATATTCTTCTTTGTGGGTCCTTCTAGTTGTGGCATGTGGGATGCTGCCTCAGTGTGGTTTGATGAGGAGTGCCATGTCTGCGCCCAGAATTCAAACCAACGAATCACTGGGCCGCCTGCAGCGGAGTGCGCAAACTTAACCACTCGGCCACGGGGCCAGCCCCCTAACGTGTTTATCCATCTGTATAAAATTGTTCAAGCATGGAGAAAGGCAAAAAAGGATATACACCAGATTGTTGTTGATGTCAGATACCATAGAAAAGGGAGTCAGAGATTAGAGAACTGGAGATAAGGGAAAAATGTAAAAGAAGAAGAGTAGGAGAGAAAAACAGAGAGAGAGGGAGGGAGGAAGGAAAGGGGGAGGGAGGGAGAAAGGGAGAGGCAGGAGGAGGAAGAAGGGGGATAAATGGGTAGAAGGAGGAGAAGAAGAAAAAAAAGAGGGGAAGAGAGAGGGGAGAGAAGGGATGGCAATCATAAAAAGATGTACATAGTGTTAATTCTGTAAAAACAAATCAAATGAAAGTCACCCGCACACTGGAATCAGTCACTTGAATACTAAGCTACTTTCTCTCTGCATGGTGAAAATTCAGGTAGTTTTCCCTTTATACCTTAGTATTTTTTATATTGTATGAATTACTGTATTCAGGGATTATTTATATTGTTCCAGTCACCTATTAGGACATAACAAACTGCCCCAAACTTAGTGACTTAAAAAACAACATTTATTTTGCTCAAAAATCTACAATTTACACAGAGTTCAGTGCAGACAGCTTGCCTCTGCTCCATGAGACATCAGCTGTTTCCCCAGAGCATGGTGCAGAGCCTGGCACATAGTAGGTACATAATAAACATTTCATATACATGAATTTATTGCACTGATGACAAATAGAACAACTTTAATCATCAAGGATTAATAGTACATTTTTGCCAAGTGAAGGTAAATATGTTAGAGAGAAGTAATGTAAAAGGTTCCATACTAAGTCCACAGGAGAACAATAGTAGGGAGCTGCTGACATCCCACACAACAGGTACTGTGGCCACACTGAACCCCCAAGAGGAGGGCAGCAGCTGTCAGTGCCACACCCACTTGTAAACACAAGTTCAGAGTCAACTCAACAACATCCCTCTCTCTACATTTTTTGTTAATTTAAATTGTATTGTGTGTGTAGTTTTCTTTGTATTTAAAATGTTAATTTATTGAAAATTCAAATTAATTCGTAGGTTAATAATTTTTCACATAAAGTAACATTATACTAAAAATAACAAATCAGCACTAGGGAGCCTCAAAAAATGTTTTCCTTCAAAAGGAATCAGTACTTAAGTTTGAGAAACAATAGAATAAGGGTTAATATCCATCATATGTATTTTTAGAAACCTCAAAAACTGATAGGAAAAAGGTAAATAATCTAATTTCAAAGTGGACAAAGGTTATGAACAGAATCCACAAATAAGTAACATACATGCCAATGAATGAATGAAAATATACTTACTTTCAATAATAAGATGCAAATTACAAAATGTAATGCCATTGTAACCTATCAGTCTAGCAAAAATAAAAGAGCTTCTAGCATCAGGTTTGGCAAAGATGTGGGTAAACAGGCCCTCTCTGCAGTGTAGGAGGAGAGGCAAACTGGTTAAACCTTAGGGCGCAATGAGAAATGTTTTTCAAAATTAAAAATGTACATATTCTATGACTATAAAATGCCACTTCGAGGAATCCATATCTATGTACAAAGGCAAGACCATTCAATGCAGCAGTATCTATAATAGCAGCACAAGAACAACAACAAAACAAGAAGGAAATAACCTAACTCCTATCAACAGGAGACCAGTAAATGAATACTATATTATGACACATCCATGCAATAAAACACAAGGCAGCTGTTAGAAAAGATACCTCTGTACGCACGGATTGGAAAGACTACATGTTTAAGTGAAACAAGCACTTTGAAGATCAGTGTGTACCATACAATCTTACTTTAAAGTTAGATATGTTTATACACACACATACACACATATATATTTGAATAAACATATAAAGCAACCTGAAGGGCAACCACTAACAAGTCGTTAATGTCTGCGGGGAGGAGTGAGAACTTTCACTCTGTACTTTATGCACTTTCATTGCTCCTTTACATGGATTTATAACTATCCAAGGGCATAAATGGATTCTTAAAATTAAGTATTTTCAGATCTGCACAAAATTGTTCAGGACACTAAGTTGAAAATAATAAAACTATGTATATTACTCTTACTGAAGTTTTCAGTCTTAAATACTACCCTAATATCTCAAAGAACCTTACATAGTTAAGTATCAGTATTGCACAGAATCCTAGGGAAGATTGATCTGCTAGAAAACTTTGTTGGCCACTGGGTCCCCCCATCTCAAACAGTGCTTAGAGCTCAATATTTTTTGAGTAAATGATTGTATTTACAACTTCATAAACAAGTCTTAACTTTTAGGCTTTCGTTCCTTCTTTGTTAATTAACAGTGTAGAAATTTCTTCCATCCCCCAAAGCAATTTTGCAACTTTCTAACTTTCTCTGTAGCCAAAAGTGACTAAAATGCTGGTTTTCGCACTTACCAGAGGCTCTAGTTTTATAGGCTGCTGTCGTTTTCTTGTCCTCTGTTGAGCTTTTGTAGTGTGCCTAAATATCAGGAATTGTGTATCTGTCTCATCTTCTGTGGGTACTACAAAACTCAGTCTTCCCTTTTCTTTTATACTATTCAGTCTTGTAAGCACAGGGTTTTCATCCCGCTCTTGGATATTTTTCAGGTTGAAGGCACTCTCTGTGGGGTGAAAGGCCATCTTCACTCCTTGAAAGCGTAGAGTCAGGAAAAGAGAAATGAAAAGTAAAGCAAAGGACTGGGGAAGTGGGTCTAGGTGGGGACTTAAGGACTCCAGAGAGCTGCTTTTGCTTTTCCCCAAAGAAAATCCATCAAAGTTACCGCATTCTTCCTAAACTAAGGACTTGAACCAGAGCGATGAAAATTAGGAACTTTGCCTGGCCTTCAAGAGGCCCTTGTAGCTGGGGTGGAATCCAGGAATTTGCATTTCTAACAAGTTCTTGGGTGATGCTGCTGCTGCCACTGATTTGGGGACCACACTGGTCTAGACTTGGAAGGATGAAGAGAAATGCAATCAGCATTAAGACCAATGTTTCTCACACTTGAGTACGCAAAATATCTCCTGGGGAGCTTGTTCAAAAGGCTAGCAATTCTAATACAGGCAATCTGAGAAATCCAGCCTATGTACTCATGAAGAAACCAAAGGCAAAAAATGAACTGAGGGCTAACTCCTAAAGCAGTGCTTCTAGAGCTTTTATGTGCATGAGAATCACTTAAGGAGCTTGTTAAAAATGCAGATTCTGATTCAAACACTTTGAAGAGCAAGGTCCTAGAACACCAGAACTAGGAGCCTTGTGATGGTCTTCCATCCTCACCACCACTCCCACTCCCACCCCACCAGATGGGTAGAGATACTTCTCTTTAAAACTGTATCATAGTCCATCGTGTCTTGAACCAGGTGTCCGCAGGCCTAGGTTTTAGTCTAGATCTGCGCTGGCCAATCAAAATATAATGCAAATCTCCTATGCAATTTTAATTTTTCAAGTAGCCACATTCAAAAACACAGCGAAAGGAACAAGCGAAATTAATTGTAATAATGTGCTTTCTTTAACGTATCCAAAATATTATCATTTCAACATGTAGTCAAATATAAAACTTAGTAATGTGATATTTTATTTTTTGTTACTACATCTTCAAAATCCAGTGTGTATTTCACATTTAGAGCACATCTCAGTTCAGTCTAGCCACATGCGGCTAGTGGCTACCACATTGATTAGCCAGGCCTAGATCTCACCAGTCAGTGGGAGATCTCTTGATATCTTGATTCAAGAGATCTCTTGATATCTCTTGAGTCTCTTGCTATCTCTATTGCTCACTTTCTACCCCTCTAAAATGATAGGTAGGTAGTAGGTGATCACTGAAACGCCTTTCCATTGACTTTCTCTGCCTCTCTGAGCCTTTCCTTAAGTGCTCGGAAAGCTATGCTAAGTCTCTGGCCTCGAAGTGGGAGCCCAGCCCCACAGCTCCATCCCGCAGCACTCACCAAGTCAGCCTAGAGCAGCCGCCGCCGCCTAGGGTCCCCAGAGACAGAGCAAAACCAGGTCTGAGAGTAGAAAGCTAGTTGGGAATGTTTCCCGTTGCCTAGCAGCCACAGGCCTCCAGCGACGGCCCTGAGCCTGTGAGCGACCTGTTGCCACTGGCAACGCATCACCAACCGCAGCTCTAGGTTGAGGAGCGCGCCGGGCAGTCAATCAATCAATGTCTCTGGAACATTTCCTACGTCGCTGGTTGGTGAAGAGCAGGCTCTCGACCCGCCCGCTTCCGCCTTCGCGCTGGGACCCGAGCTCTGCCTAGGCAGGTGGGCAGGACAGCTAAAGGAGACGGTTAGTTCAGTTTGTTCCTTGCATTATCAACCGCCCAAGCTCGTTGTCCCTTCCTCCTCCTGCAGGAATCCCTTCTGTTTCCTCTCAAGAGGTTTAAGACTGACTTGACGTTCCCTTTAACCAAACTTCCTCTGGTTAGATGAATCAAGAATCTCTGGAGAGGGAGGTGCGTTGTGTGGACTGTTCGGGTCCCACTCTCCAAGGGAGCGACCGTCCTGCGCCTCTGTCCCACCCACTGACCTCCTCCCAGGAGTGACTCTTAAGGCGCAAGGAATGTGGGTTCTTCTTGCCTTCTAACTTCACCCTATCCTTTCAACTAATGTTTTTTTTCCACCTGAAAGGTAACCTGGTGTCAGGCATAGCACCAGCCATGTTATCCCCGCGCCCCATTTACCAAAGCAGATCCTGGATCTTGTTCTGGCGCTTAGACCTAGTTAAGTCCCCGAATGACTGCTGCTAATGCTGTATGGAGGCGACCCCACGGAAGCCTAGTGCAGGTTGCTTACTGAAGATGCCTTATCCTAATTAGTGATCAGGGGAAGTAGCAGCCTTTTCATGCCTTGAGGAAATTTTATACCAGATGGCAGAGTCCTGGTTTTCGACCTCCCCTCCAAAATGAGATAATCACCCCAGGAACCCATTATCTTCCTTTGCTCTTTTGGTCCCTCTTGTTATACTTTGATATACTTCTTGCCTTGGATGCCAAGCCCTCTGTGAAGTGCTTTACATATCATACTGACAACCTGTGTTTTCTCAGTCTTCACATATTCAGGTATGTATTTTACTTGCTGAGTATCATGCCCCCTACAAAGTAGAGAATCATTACAATAGAACTGGAATGGAGATTACAGATCACTTAATCCAACTTCCCCGTTTGATTAATGAGAGAATTGAGACCCAGAGAGAGAGCAAATGTTTTACTCCAGGTCAGGAAGCTAGTCGTGGCAGAGATGAAACTAGAATACAGGTTTCCTAATCCCTAATCAGGAACTGGAAACAGCAAGGGAGTAACTTCAGTTTAGAAACAATTCAGAAAAACCTCGACTGTAGATATAATAAATACTAATTCCCCAGAGATGAAAGGTATAGGCAAAGCCAATCAATGAGAGCCAATAAAATATAATAATTTATATAAACTAGTGATGAAAAAAGAAATTCAAAGCCAGCTCAATATGTCAAAGTAAAAAATTATAATAATATGCAATGTTAGACACATGGAAAAAATACATTTCATTTCAGATGTGCAGTGAATATTGTCATCTGTTCCCTTCAAAGTTTATGTGGTGGAGATGAAGGCTATTGCTCCTCAGTCACAGAATTTCTCTCTTAGTAGATGAGGGAAAATGTATGCTAATGTTACCTTATGCACCTGAGAGCATTCTAAGAGCCTAGGAGAGTGGGAGGTAGAAGACATAGACACATCGACCTTTATGAATATTTTGCTAAATTGAACACTACTCATCAAATCTCTCCAGGCTTATTTTTTTTTTAATGTGGCAAGATGTCATCTTCATTATCAATGGAATGTGTACTAAATCAGTGCAGATAGACAAGAGCTTCGTGTATAGCCTGTTGATTTTTTTCATAGTTCCTATAAATAACAATAACTGTCACTATTTATTGGGTGCCCCTATGTGTTAGGTACTGTGCTATATACTTCGCCTTCGTTCTCTCAAATACTTCTAACAAACCTGAAATTCCTATTTCATAGCTAAAGAACTAGACTATGAAAGGTTTACAAGAACTAAGTTATGACAGGTCTTATCTTTAACAGTAAAAGTAAAAATGGTTCAGATTTACTGAGTATTAAGGTAAGATTTATATGCTGGGCTCTTTATGAAGTGCTTTTACCATTACGCTAGTCGTTGCAACAGCTTTATATTATTTTGGAGGTATTGTAGTACCTACTCCACCAAAAGGGAAATTGAGGCTTAAAGAGGTTATGTGACTTACCACACACTCCAGAGGTGGTAAGTGACAGAGCTGAGATACAAATTAAGATCCATCAACCTAAATAGTTAAATTTCTCTAACATTTGAGAGCAAGGATATTGAACCATGGAATTCTGCTTTGTATATATGGTGGACAATATTCTGAAAAGTTCCTGAAGCAAAGCCCCTATGTATTTGGATAAACTCAAGGCACATTGTTTTAACTGCATTGCTGGGCTCACAAGAATAAGGGAATCTTCAAGGGTCAAAACAACAATGAATGAAACCAGAGTGATAAGCAACATGGAAGCCGCGGCCACCTTGATGGCAAATGCCCATAGAAGGAACATACAGCCCTGGGAATTAATACTGAGCAGGGATAGAAGATCGGGCCTTGCTTGAATCTATGTAAAATGGAGGAGATAAATTTTAAATTGCAATACACATCTAGGACTCTTGGAAGGACCATTCCTTCAGTAATAGGTTGGACTAGAAAAAAGCTGACAGTGAAGACAGCCTACAAGAAAACAAGTAGGTTTCTACCTGCAGCTCCAGATGGAGAAAAATGTTAAAAATATATTAGTCTCCCCTAAGAATTTGAAAACATAAGCTAGCTCTCACCAGCTCCAGATTTTGAATTTATACTACCTATGTGGTCTGGAAAAAACCCCTGAAAGCTACTAAGAATATTCATCAAAAGAAAGGCATCATCAACTCTGACCTCTCGACATTCTCACAAGTTGGGTTCAGCCAAATATAAATTCACAATAAAATTACCAAATATAGAAGAAAGCAAGCCACCACTATCAAGAGTCAGCAGAACAAACAACACATTTAGAGGGCAAACAAATTAAATATTAGAATTATTAGATATAAAATATACCATATATATATATATAAAATGTTCAAAGATAATAAAAGATAAAACTAAAAGGTAATTATGGGAGGACATCAGCAAAAATGGTGGAGTAGGGAACTACAAAAGTTCATCCTTTTACAAAAGCAGTGAATAAGACTTTAGAAACTTCAACTGAAAAGTATAAAACATTGTTGAAAGAAATGGAAGAGGACATAAAGAAATGGAAAGATATTCTGTGCTCTTCTCTTGGATTGAAAGAATTAATATCGTTAAAATGTCTATACTTCCTAAAGAAATCTCTACATTCAATGCAATCCCTATCAAAGTTCCAACAACATTTTTCACAGAAATAGAACAAAGAATCCTAAAATTTATATGGAACAACAAAAGACCCTGAATAGCCAAAAGATTCCTGAGAAAAAAGAACAAAGCTGGAGGTATCACACTCCCTGATTTCAAAATATACTACAAAGCCATAGTAACCAAAACAGCATGGTACTGACACAAAATAGACACACAGATCAATGGAGCAGAAACAAGAGCCCAGAAATAAACCCACACATCTATGGACAGCTAATATTTGACAAGGGAGCCAAGAGCATACAAGGGAGAAAGGAGAGTCTCTTCAGTAAACGGTGTTGGGAAAACTGGACAGCCACATGCTAAAGAATGAAAGCAGACCATTATCTTACACCATACACAAAAATCAACTCAAAATGGATTAAAGACTTGAATGTAAGACCCAAAACCATGAAACTTCTCGAAGAAAACATAGGCAGTACACTCTTTGACATCAGTCTGGGCAGCATATTTTCAAGTACCATGTCTGACCAGGCAAGGGAAACAAAAGAGAAAATGAACAAACGGAACTACATCAAACTAAAAAGCTTCTGCACAGCAAAGGAAACCATCAACAAAACGAAAAGACAACCTAACAATTGGGAAAAGATATTTGCAAACCATATATCAGATAAGGGGTTAATATCCAAAATATACAAAGAAGTCCTACAGCTCAACAACAAAAACCCAACAACCCAATTAAAAAATGGGCAAAAGATCTGAAGAGAGATTTCTCCAAAGAAGATTCACGGATGGCCAACAGGCATATGAAAAGATGTTCAACATTGTTAGCTATCAGGGAAATGCAAATCAAAACTACAATGAGGTATCACCTCGCTCCCGTCAGAATGGCTATAACTAATAAGACAGGAAACAACAAGTGTTGGAGAGGATGTGGAGAGAAGGGAACCCTCGTACACTGCCAGTGGGAGGGCAAACTGGGGCAGCCACTGTGGGAAACAGTATGGAGCACCCTGAGAAAATTCAGAATAGATCTAACATATGATCCAGCTATTCCACTGCTGGGTATTTATCCAAAGGACTTGAAAACACAAATGCATAAAGATACATGCACCCCTATGTTCATTGCAGCATTATTCACAATAGCCAAGACTTGGAAGCAACCTAGGTGCCCATCAAGGGACAAATGGATAAAGAAGATGTGGTATATATACACAATGGAATACTACTCAGCCGTAAGAAATGACGAAATCCGGCCATTTGTGACAACATGGATGGACCTTGAGGGTATTATGCTAAGTGAAATAAGTCAGATGGAGAAAGTCAAATACCATATGATCTCATTCATCAGTAGAAGATAAAAACAATGACAAAAAAACACATAGCATTGGAGATTGGATTGGTGGTTACCAGAGGGGAAGTGGGGAAGGGGGAAGGCAAAAGTGGGGGATTAGGCTCACATGTGAGGTAAGGAACTATAATTAATTTTTGGGTGGTGAACATGATGTAATCTACATAGAATTCGAAATATATGATGATGTACATCTGAAAGCTACATAATGTTTTAATCCACTGTTACTGCAATTAAAAAAAAAAGACTTTAGTAACTTCAAAGACTTCAGTGGGCACACAAGACAAAGAACAGTCTTTTAAAATATAGTTTCGAAAAGTCAATAAACAAACAGCTACAACTCACAACAAGCAGCAACAACAATTCCTGAGGAGAGAGGAGAATCTGATTTTCAGAGTTACCATATTACAAAGACAAAATGTCCAGTTTTCAACAGAAAATACAAGACATGCAAAGAAACAAAATAGGGTCCATTCACAGGAAAAAAGTTAACAGAGTAATAAATTAAGATGTTAATTATAATCCACAGGGCAATCATTAAGAAAATAAAAGAAATATAGTAGAAAAATGAGAAGTGAGTCAAAATTGTACACTACAAAAATGTCATCTTAATGCAAAAGAAGGCAATAATGGATGAACAAAAAATATATGACATATTGAAAATAAACATAAAATGGCAGAAGTAAGTCCTTCCTCATCAGTAATTACATTACACGGATATGGATTAAACTCTCCAAAGAAAGAAATTGGCAGAATGGATAAAAAACATAATCTAAATATATGTTATGTGCAAGAGACTTACTTTAGATCCAAAAACACAAAGAAGCTGAAAATGAAAGGATGGAAAAAGATACTCTATATATATCCTAACCAAAAGAGAGATGGAGTGGCTACACTAATATCACACGAAATAGACTTTAAGACAAAACTTGTGGTGAGTGACCAAAAAAGACATTATATAATGCTAAAAGAATCAATCCATCAAGAGGATATAACAATTATAAACATATATTCACCTAACAATGGAGCTTCAAAATACATGAAACAAAAATTGACAGAATTGAAGGGAGAAATAGACAATTCAACAGTAATAGTTGAAGATTTAATATTCCACTTCCAATAGTGGATAAAACAACTACAGAGAAGATTAAGAAGAAAAAAGAATAATACTTGAACAGAAATATAAACCAAATATATCCAAAAAATATCTATAGAACACTTTACCCAAAAAACAACAGAAAATGCTTTCTTCTCAAGTGTACGTGGAACATTCTCTGGAATAGAACATATCTTAGGTCAGAAAACAATTCTCAATACATCTTAAAGATTTGAATAATCAAACTATCTTCTCCAACTGCATGGGATGAAATTAGAAATCAACAATAGAAGGAAATCTGGAAAATCCACAAATATGCAAAAATTAAGCAACATATTTAAACAACCAGTGGATCAAAGAAGAAAGCACAAATAAAATTAGAAAAGGCTTTGAGGAGAATAATAATAAAAACATATCATACAAAAATTTATGAGATGAGGCAAAAGCAGTGCTCACAGGGAAATTTATATCTGTAAATGCCAACATTAAAAAAGAAGATCTCAAATCAATAACCTAACCTTCCACCTTAAGGAACTAGGAAAAGAAGAGCAAACTAAACCCAATGAAAGAGAAGAAAGGAAATAAAAGGTTAGAATGGAGACAAATGGAATAGAAAATAGAAAACAATAAAGAGAAATGAAACCAAAAGTTGGTCTCTTGAAAAGGTCAACAAAATTGATGCACCTTGAGCTAGACTGACCAATGAAAAAGGAGAAGAAACTCAAATCACTGACATCAGTAATGAAAGTGGACATTACTACTGACCTTACAGAAATAAAAAGGTTCATAAAAGAATACTATGAACAATTAGACACCAATAAATTATATAACCTAGATGAAACAGACAAATTCCTAGAACACACAATCTATCAAACTGACTCAAGAAGAAATAAAATATCTATATAGACATAAGAAATAAAGAGATTGAATCAGTAATAAAAAACTTACAACAGAAGATCTGGAACCGTAAAACTCCTAGAAGAAAACATAGGTGGTAAGCGACTTTTTATCAGTCTTGGCAGTGATATTTTGGATATGACACCAAAAGAAAGGCATCAAAAGCAAAAGTAAACAAGTAGGACTATATCAAACTAAAAAGTTCCTGCACATCAAAGGAAATCATCAACAAAATGAAAAAGCAACCTACTGAATGAGAGAAAATATTTGCAATTCATATATCTGATAAGGGGTTAATATCCAAAATATATAAAGAACTCATACAACTCAATTGCAAAAAACCCCAAACAATTCAATTAAAAAGTGGGCAGAGGATCTGAATAGACGTTTTTCAAAAGAAGACATCTAAATGGCCAATAGTACGTGAAAAGGTGCTCAACATCACTAATCATCGGGGAAATGAAAATCAAAACTACAATGAGATATCACCTCACACCTGTTAGAATGGCTATTATCAAAAAGACAACAAATAACAAAGTGTTGGTGAGGATGTGGAGAAAAGTAAACTCTTGTGCAGTGTTGGTGGGAATGTAAGTTGGTGCAACCACCATAGGAAATAGTATGGAGGTTTCTCAAAAAATTAAACATAGAACTACCATATGATCCAGCAATTCACTTCTGGGTATATATCCAAAGAAAATGAAAACATTAACTTGAAAAGATATATGCACCCCCTTGTTCATTGCAGCATTATTTACAATAGTCGAGATATAGAAACAACCTACATGTCCACTGATGGATGAATGGATAAAGAAATTGTGTGGAATATTGTTCAGCCATAAAAAAGAACTATATTGTGCCATTTGTGACAAAACGGATGGACCTTGAGGGCATTATGCTAAATGAAATGTCAGACAAACATAAATACCATATGATTTCACTTATACGTAAAATCTAAAAAAAATACCCCCAAACCAAGCTGAGAGAACAGATTGGTGGTCATCATAGGCAAGGGATGGGGGTGAGCAAAATGAGTGAAGGAGATCAAAAGGTAAAAACTTCCGGTTATAAAATAAATGAGTCCTGGGTATGTTAATACAGTATGGTGACTGTAGTTAATAATACTGTATTGTATATATGAAAATTGCTAAGAGAGTAGATTTTAAAAGTTCTCATCATATATGGCCTTTATTATGTTGAGGTATTTTCCTTCTGTACCCATTTTATTTAGCGTTTTTATCATAAATGGATGCTGTATCTTGTCAAATGCTTTCTCTGCATCTATTGAGATGATCACGTGATTTTTGTTCTTCATTTTGTTAATGTGGTATATCACGTTGATAGATTTGCGGATGTTGAACCATCCCTGTATCCCCGGAATGAAACCCACTTGATCATGATGTATGATCTTTTTAATGTATTGTTGTATTCGATTTGCTAGAATTTTGTTGAGGATTTTTGCATCGATGTTCATCAGTGATATTAGCCAGTAATTTTCTTTTTTTGTGTTGAGATTTCTCCAAAGAAGATATACAGATGGCCAACAGACATATGAAAAGATTCTCAACATCATTAGCTATCAGGGAAATGCAAATCAAAACCACAATGAGGTATCACCTCACTCCGGTCAGAATGGCTATAATTAACAAGACAGGAAACAACAAATGTTGGAGAGGGTGTGGAGAGAAGGGAACCTTTGTTCACTGCTGGTGGCAGTGCAAACTGGTGCAGCCACTATGGAAAGCAGTTTGGAGTATCCTCAGAAAATTAAGGATAGATCTACCATATGATCCAGCTATTCCACTACTGGGTATTTATCCTAAGAACTTGAAAACACAAAGGCATAAAGATACTTGCACCCCTATGTTCATTGCGGCATTATTCACAATAGCCAAGACGTGGAAGCAACCTAGGTGCCCATCAAGGGACGAATGGATAAAGAAGATATGGTATTTATACACGATGGACTACTACTCAGCCATAAGAAATGACGAAATCCGGCTGTTTGTGACAACATGGATGGACCTTGAGGGTATTATGCTGAGTGAAATAAGTCAGAGGGAGAAAGTCAAATACCATATGATCTCACTCATAAGTAGAAGATAAAAACGACAAAAAAAAACCCAACATAGCATTGGAGGTTGGACTGGTGGTTACCATTGGGGGAGGGGAGAGGGCAAAAGGGGTGATTAGGGTCACATGTGAGGGGATGCACTATAATTAGTGTTCGGGTGGTGAACATGATGTAATGTATACAGAATTCGATATATGATGTACATCTGAAAAAAATTAAAATTAAAATAAATAAAAGTTCTCATCAAAAGAAAAAAAATTGTAACTATGTGTGGTGATGGATGTTAACTATTGTGGCATGTATTGTGGCGATCATTTCCCAAGATATACAAAATCAAATCATTACGTAATAATTATATAGTAATGTAATGTACTAAGTGTCACTACTGGTAAATTTAATGTTATGTTTATTTCAACACACATACACACACTTTCAGTGGATGGATTAAATAGCATATAAAACATAAGTGAAAGGAAAATAAGTGAACTAGAAATTAGGTAAGGAGAAACTATCAAAAATGAAGTACAGAGAGACTGAATGATGGAAAACACAAAAGACAAAGTAAGATTCATAGAGGATGCTGGGAGAAGGTCTAAACTGAGTTGAATTTCAGTCTAAGAAGGAAAGGGAAGAGAGAATAGAGCAAGAACAATATTTGAGAGATATTTTCAGATAAGCCCTTATCTGAGAATTTTCCAGAACTGAAGTTACGTTAGATTTGAACTTGAGGTTAATACAACCTGTCTGAGATGATAATTTCTGGCAAAATTAGACATGCTTGAATTCATGGTGTCCAAATGACTGAGATGCAGAGTCTTGACTGAATGGATCTCATGGCTACCGGGCAGCTGAGTCATTTCGAAAGATTCAAGAATTGTAGACCAGGTGTCATGACTTTTAGCATTTCACAAGACTTTTACACAATTCATGTCAGCTGTTTCTGTTTCCCCGTTGTGATATGCAATACAACCTTTTCACTAGAAAGGTCTGTGTGCCTCTTTGGTGACAACAGAGAAGATAAAAGATGAGACTGTCCCATTCTATAGCTAATCTAGTCAGTGAGGAAAAACCCAAGGGACTGTGGTGGTTTACAGAAAAAACAAGTAGAATTGGGTAGTGGGCAGCTGCTGAGATGGGACCCTGGGACTGAGCAGTGCACAATGCAGAGAGCTCTTGCTTATCACCCCGCCTTTGAACCCTCTGCCCAAGTCTCTTAAGGAGCAAGATGCCTTTGGCTTCACTGTCTGGATGTTTCTCACAGCCTCAAAATCACCCAGTATAAAACCAGTTTCTCTAAAGTTTGAACACTAGCAGACTTCTTAAATAAAAAAATAAATAAATCTTTAGATTTAGAATTTCTGGATCAAACACACGTAAAAAGATGCAAACAAATGCTAGTGCTTTATACACAGTAACAAGTCTTTTTTGAGCATATTCTGAATAAGGAGTAGGTCTCGGGCCAGGTAGCTCTGAAAAGGCTAGGCTGAAAGTCTAAATACCAGATGATGACCAGTGATGGTGCCAAAGGAGCAAAGTTGAGACCACTGTTAGGGTCATAACTGGTGTGAGCTGGGCATGAGACTAGTAGGTAACTCAGCCTACAGATTTGTGGAAGAGGGATGGGGAAACTATCCCACCTACAGTATCTGGCCCCTAAGAGACCTCTGGGAAATGCAGAAGGCAGCAGAGAGGTTCTGGACAAGTTGTTCTGTTCACCTCAGGACTTCGCTGGTGGGCCTGTGGAAGTTTAGGTACAAACGTCTACTGTGTCTAGAAGAACATTGCTGCACACAGCAAACACAGAGAGGAGTTCACAATCGGGAACTGCAGGGCTGGAAAGGGCCAGAGCTCCTTATTATAAGGATGTGAGCAATATGGAAGGGGAGGGGAGAGGTTGAGAGCCAGAGGCCACCTAGCTTTCCAGGGATCATCATTGGGTCTGTCGCCACAGTTCTAATGCCACATTCTGCTAGCTGCCCAGATTGCCTTATTACCCCAATAGGTCCCTCCCTGCTTATTTTTATCCTAATATTAGACCTTTGATTATTCAATAATGCTTTTACTGCCAAATTAGTTGTATCTACTCATAAAAAACATATTACCATCTTAATTTTCTGAGCTTATAAAAAGCCAACTTGCCAACTTGTTTTTACTATTCTAAATACTCCCTAGCAATAGCTGTGATAGAGAATCCTGGGGCAGTTCAATGGCTTAAAATTCTGGGTTGGTAAACCCATTTTACAACTAAGGTTCAGAGAGGCAAAGTTACTTTCTCAAGGGCGTACAGCCAGTAAACTGCCAGGTAAAGGGGAAGAGAGTTACCACGTGACCCAGGCATTCTATTCCTAAACATTTACCAAAATAAATAAAAGACTTGTATGTGAATGTTCATAACAGCTTTATTTGTAATAGCCAAAGCCTGGAAACAACCCAAATGTCCATCAACGGGTTAATGGCTAGGCGAATTTTGGTAAATCCAACCTGGAATGTTCCTCACCAATAAAAAGGAATAAGCTGTTGATGCATGCAACAATGGTTGCATCTGAAAACATCATTCTGAGCAAAAGAAGCCAGACACAAGAGAGTACATATGGTCTAATTAGAATTACATGAATTTCTAGGAAAGACACATCTAATCTATGGTGACAGGAAGTAGATCAGTTGTTGCTTGGAGCTGGGATGGGCATACGAGACTGACTGGCAAGGGGAACAAGGAAATTTCTTGGGGCTATGGAAATGTTTTATATGTTGGTTATTTTGGTAGTTACAGAGGTGGATAAATTTGTCAAAACTCATTTAACTGTATATCTTAGAATGTGTGCATTTTATTGTATGTAAATTATAACAATAAAATTGAATTAAAGATTATATTCCTAGTATTACACTTGAAAATCACAAGTGAGGCTTTCTAAACATACAGATGTCCAGGCCTCATGCCAGACCTGGTAAATAAGAATCTTTAGAATTGGCGACCAGGCAAATATATGCTTAAAAATCCCTATGGATGGATCAAATAAACATCTCTGGTCAAGAACCACATCTGCAGGTGAAAATGTATGAGAATTAAAAGATGTTCAATTAAATGGGTCATAAAACAGTTTGTATAACATGATTATATTTTTATAAGCACAGACTGTATATAAACTCAGCAACTATATGGAAGAAAAACATAAGTGGTTATGAGATTTATGAGTATTTTATGTTATGCCCTTTGCTTTTCTGCATATTTAAATATAAAAACCATATACTGCTTTTGTATTGAGAAAAATGAGTTATTTTAAAATGAGCACAAGAAAATATAAGAGAGCATAAAGTGGAGGGAGCACGAACTTGCTGGAGGCCAGGTCAAAGGAATCAGGAATACTGATGAGGGATGTAATCTCAATAAGAAGAAAAGGCACCCATTCCATGTAGATGGAGGGAGGGTGGGAGTGGATTAGGTAAATTGGTAGATTTAAGGCCTGATTTCTTCTGTTTTCTCCATGAAGCAGGAAGTAAGGTCAGCTACAGAGAAGGATGCAGGTGGGAGTGGTAGAGGCGCCATATAATTTATACAGGGTTGGGCACGGTGGGAGAGGGTAACTGATCTTTAGTCTTGGCTGCCCGCAGTTTAATTTCAGGGTCTGTAAATTGCTTAAAATTGTATTCACGTTTGTGGATGTACATTTGTCTATAGCTGTTAGATTCTCAAAGGAGTCTGTGACCAATCGCCCCTCAGAGTTGGGAATTAAACATACTCCGCAAGTATGCTGCCCTTAACACAGTAGCTCAACTTTCTGAGAGGTTTGTAGTATCATATTTTGTTGCTTCATCACCACCTTGTGGTCAAGTGAATGTACTGCCAAAGGAGGTTTTCAATCACAGATTTTGAATCAGGGCAATAGTTTCTTATCTTAGATTTGGAAGGGACTTGAGGCATTCTATGGTTTAATGTCCCACAAATTATGAGAATTAATAATTACTACAAAGTTTTCCCCAAAAATGTTGAACCAATGTTAACTATGCATGAGTAAGAAGAAGAGGCCAAGTCCAGATAATTATATCCCAATTAAAGGTCTTTGCAGAAGTCATCTCTGAGCTAGTGCTGGATGATTTTGAAAGGCCATAGCGCAGTGGTCCTTAAACCACCTGGAGAGTTTTGAAAAATCCTGATTCCCAGGCCACACTTCATGCTAATTAAACTCGAAGAGCGAGGGATCCTGGCATCAGGATTTTTTCTAGTGGTCCCCTTCCCCAGGTGATTCCAATGTACAGCCATCTGAGAGCCTCAGCCACAGGGCCTTGCTATTCAAGGTGTGGTCCATGGACCAGCATCAGTTGGGAGCTTGTCAGACCAGCAGAATCTCAGGTCCTGCCCCAGGCCTCCTGAATCAGGCTGCGTTTTAAGAATTCTCACGTGGTTCACTGCATGTTCAATTTGAGAAGCGCTGTCATAGAGAACAGAATGGGTGTCCGTAGGTCTGCTGGATACACAAGGCAGGAATGGTACCAAAAAAGTAGGCTTCTTATCTCTGACCATGTCCAGTTACAGGAAATACATGACTTCTATGCCACTGTTGGACAGCTCTAATTGCCAGAAAGTTCTTTCTTTGGTAGACGTCAAAATCTACTTTCTTGCCGGTTTCACAAACTGCCTCTATGATCTCTTAAAATATTTGAAGGCAGAAATGTTCTCCCCTTAATCTTCCTTCTTTGAATCCCTCCCTCCAACCTTCCAGTTTCTTTAGTCTATGTGTGATATTTTTGCACAACTCCTAGTAATTCTATACTAAAAATGGCTCTCAGAACTGAAGGTGAGATTCTAGATGTGGCACGACATAATGAGTATAGTAGGAAAATGACTTTCTTTTATCTAGAAATTCTACTAATGACTCCTTCTTCTTCCTGAAAATCAGAGATTAGTCCAGATCTTTGTCAAATGCTGCATTAGAGAGAACCTATATATCCAGTAAACAAGTCAATGCTGACAGTTCCAGGGCCTCAGGTCATTCGCCTGTGACAACTAATGGTGTCCTGAGCTTAGAGAGACCAACATGGGAGTCCTGGGCTGAGGGGGTTGGAGCCTGTACTCCTGGTGGAGCCAGATCCTGTCCCTCGCAACCCCTTCTCCTAGGACCATATCCTTTAGCAGAGACAGCTCTTCCCTCAGTGTGGCTGTCAGGGGAAACTACCAAACTCCCCCTGCTGCTTCTAATCTTGGCCTGTCTACCCTGTCCTCCTGCCTTTGGCTCCAAGCTCAGCCTAAGGACAATCATGCACATGACACAGGCCTGTGCGCTGTGGTGGGGAGTCCTTGACTATTGTCCTGGTCTCTTAAAACTGAACAAGTAGCCCGTTCTGGCTCAGCTCCAGATCAGTTCTTCTCTGAGTATCTATTTTTTTCTGAATGTTTAATCTCAGCATCTCACCCCTTGTTATGGACTGAATGTTTGTGACCTCATAAGACTCATGTTGAAGCTCCAACACCCAGTGTGATAATGCTTGGATGTGGGCCCTTCAGGAGGTGATTAGATTTATATGAGGTCATGAAGGTGGGGCCTTCATGATGGGATCAGTGCCCTCATAAGAAGAGACACCAGTGAGCTTGGTTCCTCTCTCTCTCTGCCATGTGAGGACACAGCCTGAAGGTGGCCATCTGCTAGCCAGAAAGGGAGCTCTCACCAGAAACTCAAGTGGCCAGCACCTTGAACTTGGGCTTCCCAGCCTCTAGAACTGTGAGGAAAAAACGTCTGTTGTTTAAGCCTATGGTATTTTGTTATAGCAGCCTGAACTAAGACACCCTTTGTACATCTTTGGGCCTGAAGCTGTTGTGTCCACCAAGGCCATCCCATCCCGGCTTCCTCTTGGACCATTTGTCTCACTTGCATAGCCATTGGATCTTCTGGCATCTATTCCATCTAGAGTGTTTCAAAGACATTCAATAATGACTGTTTCACATAACTCTTTAATTCCAGGCTTGGCCAAAATTCCTGACCATAGAGTTTAAATTGGTACAACATTTTAGAGATAAATTTTGCATACTTTGTTGATATTTTTGGGGGAGGGGTGAGGAAGATTGGCCCTGAACTAACATCTGTTGCCAATCCTCCTCTTTTTGCTTGAGGAAGACTGTTGTTAACATCTGTGCCAATCTTCTTCTATTTTTTTTTTTTTTGTATGTGGGATGCTGCCACAGCATGGTTTGATGAGTGGTGTGTAGGTCCCTGCCTAGGATGTGAACCCACAAACCCTGGGCCGCCGAAGCAGAGTGCACGAACTTAACTACTACGCCACTGAGCCTGCCCTACTTTTGATTTTTAAAAGCTTTGCATACCCTTTGGAGACAGTTTCTCTTTTAGAAATCTGCCTTAAAAATATTTGATCAAGGGCACACAGATATATATAAAGATTTTTATTTGAAGCTACATTTAAATAAAATATAATAGCCAAACTCTGATGTGCATTTAATTGGTATAGCCAATTAAAACAATGACGTAGAGCTATATATATTGACATGACATGGGGAAATGTACTCAATATGTTAAGTAAAAATATGAGTTTCAGAATATAATGCATAGTGTTACCCATTATGTTAAAATATATACATATGGTATATAGTCCATACATATAGTATAGAATTTGTATACATATATTGTCTATATATAGTTTTGATATTGTGATTCATAATAAGAAATATTTATTTGGTCTTCATCCACTCTTTTGGGCACAGAGCTCCTAAAACAATTGGAATTTTCTAAGTAATGAGAGCCATAAATATGTCTTTTGTTAGGTTAATGAGGTGACTTTTGGAATGCACCTAAGGTTGGAGGCTGGGTGCCCAGAGAACCAACCATGTCATAAGAGGGTTGGAAAGTTCAGTCCCACCCTCCCTAACCTCCAGGGAGGGGAGAGGGGCTGGAGGTTGAATCAACTGCCAATTGCCAAAGATTTACTCAACCAAGCCTATGTAATGGAGCTCCCACAAAACCCCAAAAGGATAGGATTTGGAGAGCTTCCTGATGGATGAACACGTGGAGATTTGGGGAGAGTGGCTTCCCGGGAGAGAGAGCATGGAAGCTCTCCTTTCCCCATACCTTTCCCTGTGCACGTCTTCCATCTGACTGTTCCTGAGTTATATCCTTTTTAATAAACTGGAGACCTAGTAAATGTTTCTCTGAGTTCTGTGAGTCACTCTAGCAAATTATTCAAACCACAGGAGGGGGTCGTTGGAACCTCTCATCTAAAGCCTGTCAGAGGCACAGGAGATAACCTGGGTGCGCGACTAGCATATGAATTGGGGTGGGGGGTGGGGCAGTCTTGTAGGACTGAGCCCCTAACCTTTGGGATCTGACGCTATCGCCAGGTAAATAGTGTCAGAATTGAGTTGAATTGTAGGACACCCAGCTTGTGTCCAAGAATTGCATGTTGGTATGGAACCCCTCCCCCTGCCCCCTACATGGAATTGGGATCAGAATCTTAACAGTATAGAGGAGGGGTTAGTAAACACTGTCCTTTGGGTCCAATCCAGACTGCTGCCTGTTTCTATAAATAAAGTTTTATAGGCATACAGCCACATCCATTTATTTACATATTTTCTGTGGCTGTTTTTGTACTATAACAACAGAGTTGAGTGCTTGCAACAGAGACTATATGACCCACAAAGTCAAAAATATTTACTACGTGGTCCTTTAAAGAAACAGTTTGCTGACTCCTGCTATAGTAGATATATATATATGTAGTATAAATGTAAATATAAATACGTAGTAAATATAGAAAGTAGTCACCAAGTCAAGATAAATTGCCATTCTAATTTTAGTAGATTAAGTCTTCTAGACAATTTTTCATTGCTGTCAACTTTCGTTCTGTCATGATTTTGTAGTCTGTGTCATTTTCTATTGTTTTAAGGCATGTTGGGTTACATAATGTTATAAACCAATGTTACCGAAATTTAAAAAAAAGAATTAAAAAAAAAGACTAATAAAAAAAAGACATGTTGGGAATCAGTAAGCTAATACCAGAAAGAGTTTAGAAATTATGCTTTCAAATGGTAAGAAGATAGTGACACACAGTGGACAATAGAAGGAAGCTCTGAGACTTACATTGCCCAAGGCACTGAGATATTTGAATCAAAAATGTTTGAAAAAGATTATTCTTGCAGACCCTAGGGAAAATGTGGCATTTTGAAGATACCCAACTATTTTTATTTCCCCCCCAAACCCCTACCAAAAGGATTTTTTAAAGTTATAACCTCAGAGAAATCAGGAGAATGGGAGAAGAGACAATAGCTATAGAAATTTGGACCCTGGAAAGCAGAAAAATAAGTGGTATGTGGTTAAATAGGCACAAAAAAGGTAATTTCTAAGCAATGGTGGGGAAAGATAATAACCCACCTGATATACACTATAGAATCCCCGAAGACTCTAGAATTGGTGATACCAGGCATCTCTCGGAATAGGGGTTTAAATAAAGAGGTTGGCTGACAGTTTGTTCAGGAAGTGGTCAGGTCTTCAGATTTGTCATCCTCCCCAGTCCCAGCAGAAGACTGGAAATTTCTTCTCTTGAGTGGGTAAAACAGAAAGTCTCTAGACTGAGAGACATTAGGCACATTTGAGCATGGGGTACCATACTGAAAACAGTGGGATTACCTGAATGTGTGTATACAAGATGATGAGATCACCCAACCCTCTTTCCCTTCTTGGCTCCAAGAATAGTGGCATAGGCTGTCCAATTATCTCAATTCTCCTGGGACTGTAGGTTTTCCAGGATGGGGACTTTCAGTTTGAAAAGTGGGAAAATCCTGAGAAACCAGGATGACTTAGTTGCCCTAGTCTCAAAACACTGGCAGTTAGACCCTTCCAAGCAGGAGAGCAGAGAATCTTCACTAGGGAATCTGACCAGCCTAAGGGAAAAGGTCCAAATGGATGGAGGCGGTTCTACAACTAAGTGGTCCAGCCGGATCAACCTTGTAGTGATGATCACAGTGAACAAGCTCCACCTGGGTGTGTGTTTTTAGACCCTCTCTCTCAAAAATGGGCAGACAATTAAGGATTATTAGACAATTCAAGGAAGGCCTCTCACACAAAAGACAAACCAAAACATCCAAACAGAAAAAACAACTTGAGAGGTAAGAATATGGTCCAAGTTGGGATAATCAGTCTTTTTCTTGGATTTTAAAAAGTGGATCTGGGAGAGAGAATCCTCTCTTCCTCTCTAGCCATGGTGCTGTTTCAACATGAGCCTGGAGCTCCTGGGGGCCATATTTCCCTCTGTAAAGAGAAGGCCACAGTTGGCCACATACAGATGCATTAATGAAAAATAGTCTCAGTCTTGAGTTCTGATGGCTTTTCATGCCACAATCCATTATCTCTAAAGCTATCTTTGCTTTTTCCAAAGTTTGGTTGTAGGAGTCAACAAATTCCAACACTTTTTTAAAAAGGCATTAAGTTTGAGTAGATTTTCTGTCGTTTGCAACCAACTTGTCCTGGCATGCCTCATGAATGTCATTGCATCTTCTACGTGTCTGCTTTTCTAATCCATACTCTATATCTAGAAAGTTTCCAAGTCAACTTGTTTTTCCCTGTTTAAAATAAGGATTGCACGGCTCATGAAGGTAAAAATAGACAAGATTTCACTGAACAATGGGTGCCTTCAGTAGACCCAGAACACACTAACTTTTCATTCTCTCACAGTGGGGTACTCCCCAAAAGAAAATCTAGACGAATATGTCTGAAAGACAAATATCTGGGCCACAAAGCAAACATGAAGGAAAAGAAAGCAAAATTCTATACATTAACTAACAGCGTTAGCCTTCTACACAATAGTGAAAGAAAGAGGCTGTATCAGTCAGATTGTGTTCAATAGTACGTAACAGAACACCCAATTTACAGTTGCTTAATTAAACAGGGTTATGGGGGTCATTGATGTCAGGTATTTCTATGATTCTCTTGGCCTTTTCATGATGGTAGCAATAGGGCTGCTGCAGTCCCAGCCATCATGTCCACATTCAATACAGAAGTAAGGGAATAAGGTGGAAGGATATATTTACCTCCTTATAGCAGAAAATCAAAAGCTCTCCCAGGAGCCTCTACATTAGATTAGATTTCTCCTTATGTCTTGTTGGCCAGAACTGGATCCAAAGGTTTCATCTAGCCGAAAGGGAGGTTGAGAAGGTAGAGAACAGGATTGTCAAATGACTTGGAAACAGTATGATCCACAACCTAGGACTAGACACATTGCCACCTACCCCCTATCCAAAAAATAAAATTAAGGGTCTACTGACAAGGAAGAAGAGGCAGGGCACTTACGTATGGTGATGGATAAAAACTAGACTGTTGGTGGTGAACAGGATGCAGTCTACACAGAAACTGATATAGAATAATGTACACCTGAAATTATACAATATTATAAGCCAACATGACCTCAATAACATAATTTAAAAAAAAAAGAATAGGCAAATGATGCTGTGTGGGAAAGTCTGTCTGTCCCAGGAACCAAAGTAAGCAGATTAAAACAGCTGAAACTGGAACACTCACACATTGCTGGTAGAACTCCACAAAGGTCCAGACACTTTGAAAAACAATTTGGCCATCTTTTTACATGCCCAAATGGATTTTGCCGATGTGATTAAAGATCTTGAGGGAAATTATCCTGGATCATCCAGGTGGGCCCAATGTAAACACAGGGTCCTTGTAAGA
Organism: Equus caballus; assembly: GCF_041296265.1. Classification (NCBI taxonomy): domain Eukaryota; kingdom Metazoa; phylum Chordata; class Mammalia; order Perissodactyla; family Equidae; genus Equus; species Equus caballus. The sequence goes on from NC_091698.1 coordinate 35,344,449, forward strand.
GGGAGTCAGGAAGATCAGAGTTGAAAAGAAGTGATGAGGAAGCAGAGGTTGGAGTGACGCACTCTGAAGATGAAGGGAGGGACCGTGAGCCAAGGAATGTGGGTGGCCTCTAGAAGTTGGGAAAAAAAAAAAAAAGACTCTCTTCTAGAACCTCCAAGAGGGATGCAGCACTGCCAACACCTTGATTTTAGACTTCTGACCTCTAGAACAGTAAGCGAATAAATTTGTGTTGTTTTAGTCACTAAGTTTGCAGTAATTTGTTACTGTCACCATAGGAAACTAATACTAAAACTCGTATTCCTGTCTTTGGGTGTCTAGACCAATTCTTACTTTTCTTTGCACATCTTTGTATGTATGAATTTTCTCCTTCTTCTTCATTAATCGCATACCATACAATTGTCTCATTTAAAATGCATAATTCAATAGTTTTTACTATTTTCAGAGTTTCACAACCATCACCACAATCAATTCTAGAACATTTTCATCACCCCTTAGCTGTCCTCCCCTATTCTTCCCATTCCCTCCAGCCCTAGACAACTACCAATCTACTTTCTGTTCCATAGATAGGCCTTTTCTGGACATTTCATATAAAAGGAATCATACAATATGTGATCTTTCGTAACTGGCCTTTTTCACTTCACATGATGTTTCGCAGGCTCATCCATGGGGTAGCAGGTATCAGTACTTCATGTTTTTCTTGATGGATAACATTCCATCGTACGTATATACCACATGCCATTTATCCATTCATCAGTTGGTTGGCATTGGGTTGTTTCTAGTTCTTGGCTATTATGAATAATGAAGCTTATAAACATTCATGTGCAAGTTTTGTGTGGAAGAGTAGAACTTTTCAGTTAGTCATTAACAAGCATTTACTAACTGCCTGTTGCGTACATAGCACAGAGGTAGGAGTGGGGGCTGGGGGGAGGTGTAGGAGATTAGACACCCAAAAGAATTATAAATATGAAATGTAGCTCCTGTTCTCTGACCAGTTGGGGAAGGCAGACTAAGCTTTCAAAAAATATTTAAATAACTAAAGATAATCATTTGAATTGTTTTCTTAGGACAATTTTCTTTTCCTGTCTAAGAACAGAGTACTCAATTTATATTCCCCAAACCGAGTACAAAAGTGGCCTGGAGTCTTTAAAGTGTGTCAGTTAACAAAGAAGACAAGAGACAGAACCTTTAAAAATACAGCTTTGACTTGTACAGATATCTCACAGGGTCATGATGTCCTATACTAGGGTGTTTGTCCTCAGAGATGTACCTTCTTCTCTTTGCAGCTTTCTTCATAGACAGGGACTTGATATCAGGTCCAAAGAGACTCATCAGTCACTCAGCAACATGCTGTCAGCACTGACCTCAGCTCTCCTGCTGACCTGGGAAAGGGGCCTGTCCTTGCTCTCCGGCTGCTTCTGTCAGTGGGCCCCAATCATAGTGGTGAAAGTGTAGCAGGATTTCATCAAGGGCAGCCTTCAGGCCTCTGATTCATAGCCAGCATCATTTGTTGAATGTCTACAAGTGCTTAGCATTTAGCAAGAAATCTTTCCTATATTGTCTATGGCTTTAATGCACAAAATAAATTTGGGTTCTGTCTCCTCCATCCAAGGATCAGAGGCGATGGTTCATTACCTCTGCAGGAATTACTTTTTTTTCATCCAGGGATACATTACGAGCCAGACTCTGTGTGGCTATGAGGCTTAAATAACATTGCAGTTTCTCAAGCTGTCAGGAATAAATTGGATTTGCTCATTTGTCCATTTTCCAGGCCAGACTGCACCACTTATAACCAGTGTGCCTGAATTTGAGGCATTCAGATAGTAGGATAATATCCTACATTTACACACCTTCTATTATTGTCCACATTTGATCCTCAAAATAGTTCTGGACAATAGGAGGGGCAGAAAAGCACGTTGCTATTTGATGAATGGAGAAATTTAATGCTTAAAGAAATTGTGCCTTTAAATGTCTTAACCAGTACCAGGACCAAAATCCCAGGTCTCCTGATTCCCAGACCATATCCACCACTTCTGTCCATGGTGAATGAGCAATAAAGAGAAATAAAAACCTGTGTGAAGCTAAAGTAAAGGCCAGACCAGTGGCCTGGCCCTTACTGGCTCCTCTGGCGCCCCCAGCTGGAGTCTCTGCCTCTCCGAGCTGAAGGCCTCCTTTGCTCACCATTGTAACTCACCACTGAGCGCTGGTCCACACATAGATACTAAATAAACATTTGTTGAATGAACAAGTGATTGATTGGTTCTAATCATTAAATTCCTTCTCAACCACGGAGCCCAGGGAACACCGAAGATAGTTTTGTGGAACAGATTTCCTCTGCCTCTTTGTCTCTTGTCCACTCAATGTTTTGTTCTTCTACTGCATTTGCGGTGAAAGAAAACTCGTCCTTTCTTGCCATGGGAAAGGCAAACAGCCATGCAAACCTGGAAGATAGCCAAGTCTGTATGGGCAATAAAGGAGGCAAGCCAGTTAGCTATTAACCAGCAGCCAGGATAATTCAGCTACTTATCAAACTCTCACCTCCTCCCTTCGGAGGCCCTTTCCTGACTTTTTCCAGCCCAACGTGGTAAGGCAGATTAAGGCCTTGGGCAATCACAGTGTGCTTTGCTCGCCCTCCCTTCCCCCAACTGTATCCAGGTGGCAGCATGTTGTAATAAACAGCAGGCAGTTTGAAGTGGAGAAAGTCCCAGGCAGGCAGGTAGTCTGCAGGCTGAGGGGTGAGTGAAGCTGGAAGGGCATGGCCCCAGGAATTGATGATGGGGGTGGGGAGAGGCTTAATTGGCTTCTTACATTATCCAGGAACTTCAAATTTATTTTGGCACCATTTAAGGCTTATTCCCCACAGGTGGCCTCTCAAGGCACTGGGGTCCTTTTATTTTATACTTAAAGCAAAGGTACAGAATTGTGAACATGTTGAGATATGTTTTGGCTGAGTAGTGTAAAGATGTGTGTAGAGTAAACTAATGTCTCTAATGGGAAATGAGGCAGAAAAGAGAGTTTGGGATGAAGTCGTAGAAGACTTCAGGGATAAGTGCTAGCAGTTAACATAAAATATTTTCCACCTTGTCTCGTAAAGTTGATATCAGTGTGTAAAAATCACAATTTTAACCAAATAAACCTTTGTATCTCAAAAGCACTTATCCTATGGCAATTGAAGACTTTTGAACACGGAAACACATCCATCTATGAACCAGGAAGTGGGCCCTCATCAAACACTGAATCTGCCAGCAGCTGGATCTTGGACTTGCCAGCCTCCAGAACTGTGAGAAATAAATTTCTCTTGTTTATAAGCCACTCAGTTTATGGTATTGTTATAGCAGCTGGAATGGACTAAGACGCCACCCTGTCCCAGACAAACACCACGGAAAAAACCATGGCCCCATCCCCAACCTGTCAATAAAGGCCAAGTAGGTGGCTTAAGCTTCCATCCTTGCCCAGCTGTAACAAGGTGCCCCCACCCCCCAGAGAAGACCTAGTAGGGAGCTGGCACTTTCATCCCTACTCAGTAATAATAAAGCCCTCCCCCAAGTGTGTTAGTGGAGGCCACGGGGGATGCTGGACTGCCACCCCCACCCAGCAGTAACAAGGCATCCTCCACCTCCGAAATATCATTGCACTTCCTGTAAATCTATAATTCTTTCAAAATAAAAGTTTTTTTTTTTAAACTGTAAATTTTGCCATCTTCTTTCTCATCCTCTCATAGTTATACTAGCTAACTGTATATGGGGTGGGGAGGGGAGGTTGGAACAGAGAGAGAGAGAAAGCCAACATGACTGCGCTAATTTCGAATTGCTTCCCAAATGGTGGAGTTTGAAACACTGTCTTTGCAACATCCTGTTATCTTCAATACCTGCTGGCAGGGCTGGTGTGTCTATAACAGGCACAGGAGGATGATCAAGGCTTTAAGCATGAACTCCTAGGAACTCCTCGTCAAAAGCAGGGAGTTGCCAAATGCCAGGGGCTGCATGTGGATCATCTGGGGAGCTTTTTAAAAATGCAAATTCCTGAGATGCCTCACTTGGGAGATTTTGATTGCTTAGGTCCTGAAGAAGCATCACTGAGCCAAGGCCTCAGTGGTTCCTATTGGCTCCAACTGTTGCTCTGACTCAGGAGCTGAGCCCAGGCATTAAGAGATGTGGGTGATAATCCTTGATCTCTTCCACTCTAGACGTATGACCTAGGGCATGTCATATCTCTTTATTCTACTTAGTTTATTATTTTTGCTTCCCTAGTTTTGACTGATTTTCAGAATAAAATGGAATATAAGAAAAACCTGGAGTTAAATAAAACATGTTGCCCTCATTGCTTTGTGTTGACCACCTCCCACCACTTGTCTGACACTTGCATTTTTAACTGCCTCCTCCTGGGGGCCTGAATCCTGCTGGTGGGAAAACAAGCCAGGGAGACATGAAAGGTCCCAGGCCCTGACACTGAGGTCGTGCGTTTGGAACACTGTGATTGCCTCTGACAAGGAGAACAAGGTGACCACAAAACCTAGAGTGTCAGTCAGAACCACAGCTGCCAGGCCCTGATAAGTGATATTCAAGTCTGCCCCGAGAAGCTGCCTCCTGAGTAGTAGTTGGAGAAAACAGAGTTGTGAATCTGGGGCTTCTGCCTGTCCTGAGTGAGATCCCGCAGGCTGGTTTAAGCCTCCAGGAAGACACCCCGCTCTCAGCTTCCTCAGGAGGGAGCAGCTTGTGCTCTCTCTTAGTCTATCTTTTAAAAAATGAGGTGATGGTATTCAACAGCTTAACACATTAAGTGCCTGTCTGTTTTTATTTCATTTTCAGGAAGATCCAAAACTTTTGGTCATCTATTTTACCCAGAGCCATTACTAAATGTCAGCTCCAATATCACATAAAAATAAACTAACTGGGTCAGAGGGAAGGTGAACTAACATTTACCAAGGAACCTCCATGTGCCAGGAACTGTGCAATGTACTTTCTGTGTACACTGTTCCTCTTGTTCCTTATAATAACCCTGTGAGGTAGGGGTTATGGCCCATATTTTGTACATAAATATAAAAGGTGCATGGCTTGTGGAAGCCAGAGAAGAGGGGTGATCTCCAGAGACTAAATTTGTGAAGGTCTACACGTGTGTATGTGCAGGGCGGGGCTCCTTCTTCAGCAGAAGAAATTGCCATCTGTGCCACAGCACAGGCAGAGGCAGGAAATCACCTGGGAGCCTTTGAAGGCAGCTCCCCTTAGAGGAGTAGGATGGACCAACCTGGGATTAAAGGATGTGACTTCTCTTAGAGGCTAGTGTAGAGGAGTGGACACCACTTGGAGAGAAAATTGTGGGTCACCAGAAACAGGAGGACGGTAGATCTGCATTGTGGTAGAAACCTGGCCCGGTCTTGATCCCGTTCTCCAGGGTCACTGGCACGGTTTGTAGGAGAGGAGGGTTTGGCAGTGATGCTGAGAACATGGGCTTCCACAGCCTGAGCCTCTGTCACCTCTTTGTGTCAGAGTAACAGAGTCAGATGGGTCATTTCCTGCCCTTGTAAGACTGTCATAAGTATCAAGAGGCACAAAATGTAAGGCAGATCTGAATGTCCGATCTCCTTGCTATTTCCTGCATATAGGGAACAAAGCAGAGCACAGGAGTTGTTCCTTGAGCCTTGTTAAATACAAGGGAGGAATCTGAGACTCAGAGAGATTAGGTGATTTCCCCAAGGTGACACTGCCGTGAGTGCTGGGGCAGAGACCTGAGCTCTGCACTGTCCGATGGTGAAGTCCACATGTATTCTGTTCTATATGTTCGTGAGCTGTGTCCCCTTCACCAGCACTGGGTGGACATGCAGAGGATATTTTCATTTGTTTTTCAATTTATCTTGTTTCTTTCTTATTTACCATTTCATCTTGCCTCTCTTTGGGCTAAGTTCATAGAGAATCATTTTTAAGGAAAGATAACATGTTACTTATTATTAAGCATTTGAAAGTCATAGTCTAAAATCACGAAGTAGGAATAAGCAGGGATATCGAGGTTTGTATATGGCTTTATGGCCTTAAGCCTGGCAGCAGGACACAGATTTCAGGTACGGAGTCACTTCTGTGCCTTGACCTCTGCCTGGAATGCCTGCTGCCTGCTGCTGCCCACACCACTGACACGTGCACCCACAAGTGCTTGCAAGTCCTTCCAATCAGTGAGTCCCAACAGGCCTGCTAGAGGAACCAGGACAGAAGCATTCTCTTAGGGAAGGATTTGGTTGGAGTTGTGAGCATGTAAGCCCAGAGGGAGGCAAGCTCTCAGGACTCACTCGAGCTAGGCCTGAAGGATATGCCCTAGGTTTTTCAGTTAAATGAGGCTGTGACAATAATGGGCAACGTTTATTGAGTGTTTACTAGTCTCTTTTCTGAGTGTTTTACATGGCATATCTCCTTTAACCCACACAACAATCCTATGAGGTGGGCACTATTATTATCCCTATTTACAAGGAAGGAAACTGAGGCACAGAAATTTCCAAGTGACAAATAAAACTGGGAAATATCCAACAGGCAATAAAACCACAAACTTTGGGGTTAATCTTTCTGCTGGATAGAAACAATTTGCATCTCTACCAGACAAAAATCGACAACTCAACAGAGAGCTTCCCAAACTCTGGGTCCTAATCACATCATTTCATCCATAAAAACTCAAAATTACTGATTATTCTTTCTGGTTATAAAAGTAATGTGTTAACCTTGGCGAACACTTGGACGATATTGAAAAGAATAAATCCAAAAGCAGAAATTATCTTTAAAACGAATAATGAACAAGTGTATTACTTTTGTATTAACCATGAAACAAGGTTAAATAAAGGTTTGTCCTTCTAGAGAATGAAATAATACTTTGGTGGGCATGTTAGCCAATGTTCCAGAATGGAACTGAAAGGGCACACATCCTTTTGGGTCCATGCAGATCCTTTCAACTTCTGTCAGGTGATATCACTCTTCAAAGCCCAAAACTTTCACTTATTTAAGAAATATATAAAGCCCCAAGGAAAAGGGCAACTTTCACAGCGCCAAGCCATGAAGATGCTGAACACAGATGAGTGATGGAGCCTGAGCCAGAGCCTCCACAGCTTGGTAACCTCGGGAGTTGTTTTTTGTGGAGTTCTTTGTCTTCCAGGAACATGGGTCATTCTCCTCCACCTTGGAGTCTTTCTCAGGCCGTAACCAGCTTCCCAAGAACTCTCCTTTCCTCTCCATAGGCCTCAGGATCCTGCTTTCCTCTACTTTCAGTACTAATTCTTGGGACTCTTCTTTGCCCCCTCCACTAGGCTTCAGAGTAGGACACAATGTCACAATGTCTTCAGTTACATTCCAGAGTCTCAGGGACTCTTGCTCTCTCCTGGTGTCTTGGATTTTCATCTGCTACAAAGAAATTAAAAAATAAATACAGACACACACTCACACAGAGAGAGAGAGAGAACTTCTAGAAGATATCCTTGATGCAGAAGGAAAGTTATCCTAGAAGTATCAGGGCCGGAGGAGGGGGGTGGGGAGGAAAAATAGCTTTCCTGGCTATAATTCCAGAAATTCTCACCACGAATCACTAATTTTGTGAAGACAGTAGCAATCTCTGTTAAGATGCAAACACGTAATTTAGGAGAGGCTACCTATAAAAGTAGGCCAAAGTCCTAGCGTATCTAATCCCCCAGAGACAGCATTGCCCTGAGAAACAGGGCAAAGGTCTGCAGATGCTCTTAGAGGTGGTGAGAGAATGGCTGGACCCAGCACTGGCCAGCATGAGAACACTGGCTATCCAGGGAAAAAGAAACCAGTCAGCCTTCAGAAGGAGAGGGTCACAGAGTGGGGAAAGGAGGGACATCCAAACTGAGCTGTTTTCTTTATGGTTTCACTAAGGACTGACTCTTGCTTTCTCATCAGACTTTCTTCTGGAAGGGGCATCTGGTAAATACTGTGATGTGCCACCCAGATGCCCCTTCAATGAAGGACACGCTACTGGAGTGCTATTGGCAGATAGTCTTCAGCTGTGTCCCGCAACCCTTCTAAGAATTTCCTGGACCCATGGTCATGTCCCTTCCAGGGCTGCTTACACCTGGTGATGATCCATGGGGGTATGGATGCCTGGCCATTTTGCCTGATTCAGGGAAGTTCTCAATTCTGAAGGGCATTGGCCAAGACTGTCATTGGGCCTGCATTGCAAGTGGACTTCTCTCTCTCTGCCCAATCTTGCTCTCTTCCCTTCCCTTCAATGGGAGTTAGTCCCTGGGGTCCCCTTTACAAGGTATTCAGAGTCTCCTTCCTAGGGGATCAAATCTGCAACAGGGCTCAAATATAGGGCAAAGAAATTATATTTGGAAATCATTTCTTCTAAAGGAGAGGTCAAAGCTCTTGCCATTCTTATAAGGGTCCAATGCAGATGAAACTCCCCTTCAGAGGTGCTGAGTGGATCAGGCAGCCGAAGAACCATAACAGGCTTTGAGGAGGGCCCTGTGAGTGCATTTCAGAACCTTCTTTGTCCTCATTCTTCAGGAGAGGCAGCCAAGCTAGCAGTACCAGTGCCTGTAAGGGGCGAGGGAAAGAGCCTGCCTCTGCTGACATCAGCCAAGGGTGTTGGCTGGCTCTTTCTCAGAATTGTGCTGTGTGATGCTGTCTCTCTTTGAAGCCGCACTTCAAATGAAAATAATCCCTAGCTTTTCTGACTCATCTCTTCTCCCAGTTTTACAAAAGCTGAAGCTTTGTCGGGTTAAGTGTTTCTGATTTGTGTTGTACCATCTTCCTAAATAAGGCCAAGGATACAAGCTCCGTCTTCTCTGTATGTATGAGGAAGGGATTAGTGATGCCTACAGCGGCGCCTGAGGGCTGAGGCTGGCTCCCCAGCCCCAGAAGCCTCAGCCTCTCTTGGTTACAATACATTTCTCCTCAAGTGTGCTTCTATCACTTGAAGCTGCTGTTTTTTCATTTAGAAGGCAGTTTTTTTTTTTTTTTTCAGAGAGAAGCTCGCAGAACTGGGCCTAGATGCAATGGAATGAATGTTTGTGTCCCTCCCAAATTCATATGTTGAAATCCTAACCCACAATGTGATGGTA